>NC_142650.1:79405625-80660000 GCF_055504915.1 Nelumbo nucifera
TATTTAGAAATATTCCATTCTAAATTCTTGAATTCATGGGATGAAAGTGTTATGGAGATCAAATTCTTTGGTGGTAGCAAGATTTATGCACACCATGTGATTATTTGATTATTTGGTTTGTATTAATTTTTTTATTTTTTAGAAAAATGTATTAGGATTTTTTTTCTGATGTAAGAATTAGAAATTAGGGTTCTTCTAATTTATTTACATCAGAGGACTTGCCAAGATCGTATAGAAAAATAGAGAAGGAGATCAATGTGGAGATAGCAGTTCGTTGGCTTCCAGCTTTTGTTCGGATTAAATTTGGACACTCACACAATCAACCCTACTTATTTAATTTATTAAATTGTGATTTATTTTCTGATATTATTGTGAATCATAACTTAGAATTTTCAGATCATAATCTATGTTGATTGATCCGTGTTTTGGGCATGAAACCCTAGGCCGATTTGACCTAGTTTTGGTCCAACATACATGGGCCAAACCAATGGTTGGTTAGGGATTGATAACATCCCCTTCGATCACTAATTAAGTTATCAAATTTGGCTCTAGGCTAGGGGTTTTATGGGACATTCCATGCACTAATTCAACCCATGATTGTAAAACCTAATTAGAAATAAATTAAAGCATGATAAGCCCATTTTAGTGTAGATAGCTATATTGGTCGAACTGCTTTTTATAGTTGGGCTCATATTTCAAGATAAATATTATTATATTATTGGATCCATTAATGGGCTCAGCATGTATTAATCTAAATGAATTTTGGTTTTACAAGATTTAATTTGACTTTGATTAATTATGTATGTGATGTTCTAAGCGAATGTGATTCGTACATGGGCCATAAGTGCTTGGCCCATGAAAAGACTTGTGTGACCCTATTAAAGGCACTTCTTTTGTTTCTGAAGGGAAGGGAGATCCATTGAATGGATGGCCGAACCATGTAGGAATTGTATTCCCTAATTTAGAAAACTGCATTTTCAAGGTTCGTTCTTGAATCCAAAATTGGACCAGATCTGAAACCAAAAGGAAGTAAGGGGTATACCTGATACGAAGTAGTAGTAACTCCCAGCGTAGGTGTTCATGCCCAAAGAGAAGACCAAAACCCACCTCCACTAAAGATGACACAGTGTGTAGTGAAGCAGGATCAGCAGGATGGTTCTTCAGCAAGAACTTGAATTCTTCAGCAAGAATTGGGTAAGGGCTGGTGAACACGAATTCAGATTACTTCTTCTACCAAGAAGCAATATTAAGAACACTTCTTGATCAAATCCATAAGTGGATCTGGTCAGTTCAAAACTGAATTTGCCTCCTTTTAATTAACTAACTTAAGCCCAGTTCAAATTGGGCCTTAGGCCCGTTAAGCTTATGTGTTCACTTACTCCTTAACTTGCTGCCTAGTTGGCTCTCTTTGTATGTCGTGGGACCCTAACATTGATCTACACATCATCCACATGGGTTCAACCCAACCTTTGTTACAAAGCATGGCCGAATTCATTGTAGGAGACAATGAACCCCTGAGTCCATCACCATGGGCTCTTAATGGGCCCAACATTTATACTAAATGGTTCTTGAATCCAGCCACCTTATGAAAACCCAAGAACTATGGGCAGATGCAAGATTAGCTCATCAGGTATTACCCTCAATAGTCTTACACTGAACCTCTCAGCCCTTAATGATCAAACACTGCCCGACAAGAGAGGACCTCTCCCTCGGCTGCAAGGTACAGTGCTGCACTCTCTACTCACATGGATCCCGAGAATTAAAACCTTTTGCAAACATTTTGAAACCATAATATATAAGTATATCTTTATATAAATATATTTTACAAAACCAAATTTCAAACATATTTGAATTCCACTACCGATAGTTTAGGTTTCCAACAGAGAGAGTGCATTACCTGATCATTCCCTTTGTCTGACAAAGGGGTTGATCCTGTCACTATGATCATCCACTCAGGTGAATTCTCGGACTACCCCAACATACCCAGGTTTTGACCCCCTCTAAGGATCTCACTGATTGGCATATCAATGACAGCCCAATCCGACACCTAGTGCAGTACCATAATCGAGTCTAGGGGTCAGGTTAACAATCTAGTTTTGGCCATCCATCTCCAAGGTCCAGGGCAATACTGGAATTTGGTCCAGTTTAGGGTTTCAAGAAAACCCACACTGCATGTACCTCAGGTCTCACCCTGGAAGCTGAGACAAGCCACCCCAACCAACATGGCGGCACATCAGTGTCAGCCTTGGCAGGATAAATCTCCCCAGATCTATCCAACGGCTATGAAGATTGTAAACTAACATGAGTCTCATAAGTGTCCAGTTTAAGAGTATTACACAGAAACACACCACAATGACATGAATCAAATATGTACTTTATTCATTTACAATAAATGTCATAACGTACATCATGCTGATTAGAGTTAAGGGCATACATACACTGTCTAACAGCTCCCACTTGCACTTAGGTCCAATCGAGTACAAGCCCTAGTCCCAAACTGTCCATGTGTTTCTTAAACACTGACTATGTCATTGGCTCTACCAATAAGTCTGCCACATTTTCCGTTGATGCTACCTTCTGATAACAATCTCCCGTAGATCTAGTGTTGTCACACAACAGTGGTATGGGTGATGTGTGGAATTCATAATTCACTTACAGCAATGTGCTTGGCTTGGGTTGTGCACTATTTTTGTACTACTTAGGACCCTCATCTTAAAGATATAACCAGATATAGACTTTTTATCATTTGAATCTGACTAGAAGTCGATATCAGTATACTTGACGATCTATAGTGAACTACCATCGAATACTAGACAAAACTCTTTTGTCCTTAGAAGGTATTTCAGTATGTTATTCACAGTTGTCCAGTGTTCCTGTCCTGGGTTAGACTAGTATCTACTTACCACACTCACTGCCTGAGCAATGTTAGGACGAGTGCACAACATGGCATACATGATGTTGCCTATGGCTAAGGCATAGGGAATCTCCTCCATGCCCTCAATCTCCATGGGTAATTCTGAGTAGATGAGAAGTGATCGGACCATATCCAATATGGTCCGGTTCCTCCTCTCCGACACACCGTGTAACTGTGGTGTAGCGGAAGGGGCTATTTGTGATACTATCCCATTGTCCTTTAAGCAGTCACTGAATTCGTTAGAGAGATACTCACCACCTCGATCTATTCGAAGGGCTTTAATTTCTCTCCCTAACTGTTTCTCAACTTCTTGCCTAAACTCTTTGAACTTTTCAAAGGATTCAGACTTATGTCTCATTAGTTATATGTAACCATACCGAGAATAATCATCGGTAAAGGTTCTATCTCAAAGGATTCATGCTTATGTCTCAAAGGATTCAGGCTTATATCTCAAAGGATTCAGACTTATGTCTCAAAGGATTCAGGCTTTAATTTCTCTCCCCAATTGTTTTCAACTTCTTGTCCATCACTCAGTCTTTTGCTTATCTTAAAACCCTGTAGTGAGTTATACGCATGAGTTGAAGCCCCGGAGTCAATACACTAGGAAGCAGAAGTGACCAACAAATTGGTCTCTATGATGAAAGAATCGAACATACCTTATTTCTTAGTCTCCAGGTATTGAGGACAATTCCGCTACCAGTGGTTGGTCTACTTGTAGAAGTGACAGGCATCCGATGCCTTGTCTTTCTTCTGCTTTTTGGTTTTGCTACCCTTATTTTGAACCTTCTTTTTATCCTTCCGTTTTTTCTTGCCTGAGTTGCGACCTTCAACAAGCATGGCTATCGGCTTATCCTTCTTAATTAGTTCTTTAGCCTTCTGCAACATATTGCTGAGTTCCTGAAGGTTAACATTTAGCTTATTCATGTTGTAATTCATGATAAACTAATTGAAGGATGGAAGCAAGGGATTGAGAATAACATCAATTTTGGTGTCATGATCTAGCCCTGACCTGAGAGCCTCTAGTTCATATATATAACCCATCATCTTTAAACAATGGTCATGAACCTGTTGGTTCTCAGTCATTTGTGTGGTCATAAACAATTTTAAGACCTTTCTGTCAAGTAGAACGATTCTGCTCTTCGTGCATAGTCTTTAGACTATCCAATATATCCTTGGACACTTCGATCTTGTCGAATTGTCGCTGTATCAGATTGTCTAAAGAGGATATAATATAACACTGGGCAAGAGAAATTTTCTCTTCTCATTCTTGATACTCTCTTCTTTGGGCATCAAAAGCCCTGTCACCTGGACGATCCGGAGTAGGGTTCTTAGCAATTTTGTCCAATTTCTCAGATATCAGAACCAACATAAGGTATTGGAACCGGTCAGCATAATTAGGGCCCTTGAGTTTGTTATCATCCAACAACTTGGTGAAGTTTCCGTTTGCCATTTCTGGTAAAGGCAAAGCAGATTTATAGGTCCACAACCTAATTGATTCATGTCATCACATAGAAAGGGCTTTTAATCTATGTTCCATTTCCATTTTGGACATCTCTGAGGTTCCCTCCAATCTCAGTGACGGAGACAGTTGTGTCTCTGGAAATGTGGGAAACCACATGGGGTGCATGGAGTCAACAATTTCAGCTACAAAATCCCACAACCTTCTATAAAGGATCTCATCCACTAATCTTATGAGCTTTCCCTTTGGCCTTTGTCAAACAAGGTCCATAGCCATTTTAGGTTAAACATTTTTGTCCAGTAAGTGCTCACCTATCATGTTTATGAACGCCAAGGTACCATGAGAGAGTCTTCAATTTTAGGATAGGCCCCTCCCACATTGGTCTATGATGCCCCTATCATCTTATGAAGCAATACAGCCAACTGCATTAGTAGATGGATAGCCCAATTTTGTGGTGCATCTCCACCCACCAATACAGCCAACCTTCAAACTAATGATGGAAGGCCTTTAGAGAATTTATCATACGAAATTCCTTATCACATGCACTTATATTAACTTGAGGAAACGTAAAGGGTAAGCCCCTAGATCTGATATGGGTCAAACCAAAGTGACTCCCACTAACTTTCATAAAGTTATATTCAAAGTGGACCCAAAACGGCTAGGGTTCCGGGGTGTTCCTCTTGGGGAGAAACTGAAGCAGACCCCACTGAGAAGGGAGATCATCCAATGATCTTAAGAGCACCATGTTAATGATGTGCATTCAGCCATGGTGTTCGAAAGAGCCACTATCGAATTAACATGGGCCAAGTACTTATGGCCCATGTACGTAGCACATCACATCACATACATCATATGCATGAAATCCATAATTGATCCAATCAATTAAATAACTGTAAAACCCATAATTAAAATTTAAAACCCTTTCATCCCATTTAAAGCCCATAATATTATCAAATAATATTATCTAGGTATATGGGCTGAACTGCAAAGAGTAGTTCGACCCATATAGCATTTATGCTGAATTGGGCTAAAGCAGTTTTAACAAATTAAAACAGGGTTTCATAGAGGTGGGCCAAATTACATCTTGCAATTAGCCATCAAAACCTTGGCCCATATATGAAATTTTAGGGCTGAGAACAACCCCCATCGAACCACAGATTCGGTCCAACCATTTTGGTCCAATCTGGTTCGAATGGGTCTAGGGTTTGGTGTTTAATTCAAGATTCAATTCAAGAAGATGATCTGAAAATTAGATATGGCTGATAAATGACAATCAAAATAAGAAGATAAACACATCAGTGGGTTGTTCGTGTGGATCCAAACCTACAAGAAAAAGATTAGTCACAGCTTGCAAATTTGATTTCTGCAAATTGTAGATCGCAGATTTCTCATATGCGCAAATGTCTTCTCCTCCACGCGAACCAGCTTCTTCTTCAAACAAAATAAATTAGAAAAAGCCTAATTTTTCTATTAATTTACATCAGAACCAAATCCTATACATTTTGTCTAAACAATAAAAAAAAATTATTTACAAACCAAGAATGAATAGAATACATCAGTTGCGCAGATTCATTGCGCCAAAAAAAGATTTCAATCTCCACCATACGAATAGTCCAAAATCCAAGAAATATAAATAGAACAATTCTAAATATATTATAGATTAATAAAGATTTAATTTATAGATCATTCGCCCAAAACTAGGAACCTATCTCCCAGTGAAACTATAAACTGCGCAAATTGGGTAGAACGATTTCTGCCGATTTGCGCAGATCAGATCTGGTTTATTTTTGGTTCAAGAATTGAACCTGGCTCTGATACCACTAAAGGGAAGGGAGATCCATCGAATGGATGGCCGAACCATGCAGGAAGGTTAGGCAAAATTTCAAAAATTTCTCTCTCCCTTCCCGAGAATCGTATTCCCTAATTTAGAAAACTGCATTTTCAAGAGTTGTTCTTGAATCCAAAACCAGACCAAATCTGAAACCAAAAGGAAGTGAGGGATATACCTGATACGAAGTAGCAGTAACTCTCACTGTAGGTGTTCACGCCCAAAGAGAAAACCAAAACCCGCCTCCACTAAAGATGACACAATGTGTAGTGAACTAGGATCAACAAGATGGTTCTTCAGCAAGAATTGGGTAAGGGCTGGTGAGCATGACTTTAGATTTCTTCTTCTACCAAAAAGCAATATCAAGAGCACTTCTTGATCGGATCCACAAGTAGAGATCGAACTGGGTAGGGGCGACAATAATTGGGGAAGAATTCTGTAATTTGTTGTTGTGTGTTTAATTTGAAGAATTTGCCCCCTATTTATAGCCTTGTTTGGATCAGCCTCCTAATCTAATTAGGAGAGGGTTTCCTAATCCAAATTGTATATTTGGATCTGGACTCTTAAAAGGATCAGACTTATCTTATCCTTCCGATAATCCTAATCAGTTCAAAACTATATTCGCCCCCTTTTACTTAACTAACTTAAGCCTAGTTCGAACCTTAGGCCCATTAAGCTTATGTGCTCACTTACTCTTTAACCTGCTGCCCAGTTGGCTCTCTTTGTATGGCGTGGGACCCTTACATTGATCTATGCATCAACCACATAGGTTCAGCCCAGCCTTTGTTACAAGGATTGGCCGAATTCACTGTAGGAGACAGTGAACCCCTGAGTTCATCACCATGGGCTCCTAATGGGCCCAACATTTATACTAAATGATTCTTGGATCCAACCACCTTATGAAAACCCAAGAACTGTGTGCAGATGCAAGATTAACCCATCAGGTATTACCCTCAATAGTCTTACACTTAACCTCTCAGCCCTTAATGATCAAATACTACCCGACAAGAGAGGACCTCTCCCTCGGTTGCAAGGTACAGTGCTGCTCTCTCTACTCACATGGATCTCGGGAATTAAAACCTTTTGCAAGCATTTTGAAACCATAATATATAAGTATTTCTTTATATAAATATATTTTGCAAAACCAAATTTCAAACATATTTGAAATCCACTGTCGGAAGTTTAGGTTTCAATCAGAGAGAGTTCATTACCCGATCATTCACTTTGTCTGACGAAGGGGCTGATCCTGTCACTATGATCACCCACTCAGGTGAATTCTCAAACTACCCTAACATACCTAGGTTTTGACCCACTCTAAGGATTTAACTGATTGACATATCAAAGACAACTCAATCTGACACCTAGTGTAGTACCATAATCAAGTTTAGGGATCAGGAGTAACATTCCTGTTTTGCCCATCTATCTCTAAGGTCCAGGGCAATACTGAAATTTGATTTGCTTTAGTGTTTCAAGAAAACCCACACTGAATGTACCTCAGGTCTCACCCTAGCAGCTGAGACAAGCCATCCCAACCAACTTGGTGGCACATTAGTGTCAACCTTGGCAAGATAAATCTCCCTAGATCTATCCAACGATTGTTAAGATTCTAAACTAATGCAAGTCTCATAAGTGTCCAGTTTAAGGGTATTACACAAAAACACACCACAATGACATGAATCAAATATGTACTTTATTCATTTACAATAAATGTTATAATGTACTTCATGCTGATTAGAGCTAAGGGCATACACAACCTAACAATTTCCTCTTCAAAAAGGAACCCCATAGGAACCTACCCCATTTGAACCTAACTTTATGGAAGTGAGTGGGAGCCATTATGGTAAGACTTAACGCTGAATTAGGGAATGATATGCTTATTCTCTCATGAATAATATAAGTGCTATGAGATAGGAAATATCATAAGATAGTATCTTTAAAGGCCTTCCGTCATTAGCATGAAAACAGGTTGAATTAGAAAGCAGAGATGCACCATAAAATTGTGTTATCCGTTTAATTGAGATAGTCAATAAGATTGCTTCATTAGATGATAGAGGTGTCATAGACTAGTGGGAGGGGCCTATCTTAAAATGGAATTCTTTCACAATAACTTGGGGCTTCTAATATGACAGGCTAGCACTTACCGATTAGAAAGGTTAAACATAAATTGGTAATGAACCTTGTCTAATGGAGGCCAATGGGAAATCTCACAAGATGGGTGGATTCGAGATCCTTCACAAAAGGTGATTGGGTTATGCAACTAAAATAGTTAGTCCCATTCACCTATGTGATTTCCCACATTTCCAAAGATAAGAATAATGTCACCATCCCTGAGATAGAGAGAAATCTCAATATTAAGGTATGTAACATGAAACAATAATAAGGTTATGGACTAAATTATTTGTGCAATTTGTCAGAAATGGAACACGAACAATTCGTTAATTGTTAGACGACAACAAATACAAGGGACCAAATTATGCAGACTGGTTTTGTAATCTTAACTTGGTATCAACGTCTGAGAAACTAAACAAAATTGCCACCAACTAGGCACTAGAATGCCCCCCTAATAGAGCCTCTGTGGCAAGAAGGGAATACTAGGAATGGGAATAGAAAAACTCTCTTGCTAGCTATTACATCATTTCCTCATTCGATAACTCTATCCAAAGGCAGTTTGACAAAGTAGAAAATAATGTTTGAGGAGCACAATCATTCTGCATGGAAAAAGGTCCTCAAATTTTTGATGACCACCAGGATGATCGAGAACCAACTAGTTCATGACCATGTCATGAAGATGATAGGTTTTATCAATGAATAGGAGGCCTTAGAGGAAGGGCGGCAAGCAAAAGAAGCACAAGAAATATAAGTCATTAGATGAATGTCACTTTTTCAAGGAGACCAGGCACTAGAAGAAGAACTGTTCTCAATATTTGGAATCCCTCAAGAAGAAGAAAGCTAATTTCGAAACTCAAGTCATGGAGACCAATTTGTTGGTCACTTCTACCTCCTGGTGTATTGACTCTAGTGTTTCTACTCATGCATGTAATACATTGTAGGGGTTCAAGGAAAGCAAAAGGCTGAATGATGACTATAGGTATACAATGTTTGCTCAGACCCTCAGATAACACTAAATACCGAAACTAACACCACAAAGTTTCATGCGAGCAAACCCGTAGACAACCTTCCTGTTGCGATGAACCCGCAATGCACCACAAGCTCTGCAATGAACTCACAACATGTATCGCAAACTTGCGATAAACCCACAGTTCACCAAGCCCACTTGGTGTCTGAACCAAAGGAAACCACAGCTGAACCCAGGACAGGGCCCCATGCCTATTTGAACGTGCAATAAACTAATGATTCGCTAAATTCATAATGAACCCACGGCTTACGAGCCCACTCATGACCCAAACCGAGAGAAGCCCATGCCGAGCCCATGGCGAGGCCCGCGTGTGCCCAGAGCCACGTCATTAAATGCCACATCAATTAAAATAAAGTGCATGAGAGGCAGTAGTAGCACATGTGAGTAATGAGGGATCTTGAGGAGAAGGAAAGTCGATACTCGGGAAAATCCTCATGAGACACGTGGCGAAACCCTAGTGGTGCACTTAATGATTGATAGAAAATCTAATATTCCCTTTCCCGATACGTCACATGTACCTTTATCCCCTACCTTTTAGGATCTCAGGATCTCACCCATAAGTAGAGATGATCCTTGTATTGAAATTCATTCAATACTCAGCATTCAGCACTTGATACCCAACACTTGGTACTCATGCATACCTTACTTCCGAATTCCTTACCCCTAGCACTCAGCCAAAGAGTTAGTCTCCCTACTCACCAGCCTCTCTCTATCTTTTAAAGAGACCGATCCCATCTAAGCCTTACCCAACCTATAGTAGAATCTCTAGTTATGTCTTTGATCACAGAGAATGGCCTCACGAAGGATCAACCTTACCCCCAGAGATCCAGGAGTAGAGAACCAACCGGAGTTAGAAACACCTATCTAGGCCAACATCAAGATACTTTCCAACAAAGTCTATGAGTTTGAGGCAATTTTTGAGAATAGATTCAAAAGGTTAGAACAAATGCAGGAAGAAATGAGAAGCACCCTTCAAATTCTACTTAACCGTTCGGCCCAAGCTGAACAAACCCCTGCCAACACTCTTCCCGGTGTCCCCAACTCCAATCCCAACCCTAGCCGCCATGCCTCCAACTAGACTTTTGCCATTCCCAAGCAGCCCAACAAGGCCAACCCAACCCCGACCAAAACAGGCCACCAACCTGACCACCAATCCCATGCCTTCCCCTGCACTGACCCGATAGTAGTGGCCCCTCTCAGCCGAGATGAGATGAGGGAGTACGTCTAGGGGCTGGTGGTTGAAAGCTGCAATCGGGCCCAAGACTTGGCCATCCTACAAAAACCTTATTCTGACCATATCCTATACAAGCCCTACCCTGTCGGGTACACCCCTCCTCAGCAATGTTCACAATACGACGGATAGAGAGGCAGCCCACAAGAGCACATCAGCATGTTTGAGGATACCCTCGATTCCTTCGCTCTCAACGGGGACCTCAAAGTACACGAGTTCTTGAAGTCATTGACTGGCCCACCGTACACATGGTTCATGAGTCTCAACCCTGGAAGCATCAATTCATGGGGTGAACTAGCCAAGAAGTTCCTATTGAAGTGGTTCACCCGGGAGAGAAAACTAACAATGGCCGATCTACGGAATGTAGAGCAAGGACCAGGGGAGGATCTTCTGGCCTACGTTATGAGGTTCCAGAAACTTACACACTCCGTCTTCGACGAACATGCCACTAAGAGAAGTTTTGTCGAGCAATGCGTACAAGGCATGCACCCAACCTACAGGATCGACATTGAAAACATTGAAGTTGAGACCTTTAGCCAGCTCTAGAGGTGCATGAAGAGGACGGTGTAAACCATCAAGGACACCTCTCCATACAATAGAAACGAGGCATGCACAATTGAAAGGAAGCCTAGAAATAATGGAGGAGTCAGACAGGGGCCATACCAGCGTGACAACGCCTCAAGAAGAAGGAATGCCCCTCTTCCCTTCCCCTACACAAGGGAGGAGGTTATAATGATATTAAACAAGTTAGTTGAAGACAGGGCCATCAACCTACCGCCACCACCAACAAGAGTGGAGCCAAAGAAAGACAAGCGTAGTGGGAGGTGGTGCAACTTCCATCAGACGCCATATCATGACCTGATGGATTGCTTCACCTTGAGAAGGCTATTTGTACAGAAGGTAAAGCTGGACCAGTTTGTCAAAAAGGACCAAGCACGTGTAGAAACTGACCCCCTCCCAGCCCATACCTAGGGAGGAAGTATCAATGTAGTCAAAGCAGCTGGTCAGTACCAGTCCGATGCTCTAATAGAAAAGCTAGAGCGGAGCTAGGATCTGCAACAATTTTTTACCAAGAAAGGGGCCAACACAACAACACAGAAATTGGCCATCAGAGCATAGGCGGAAGTCTTTAGGCACCTGCTATAGCTTTACATCCGTGACCACAACAATGTGGAATTCACAGCGGAAGACATGTTGGCCGCTGACCCCCACCACAATAGACCCCTATACATCATGACAAAGATAGGGGGTTTTGAAATGAGAAGATTGATGGTTGACCCAAGAAGCTCCGTCGACCTTATTTCCATCCACACGTTGGAACTGATGAACGTTCGGAAAGAGGACATCAAAGGATTGCCACTGGAAGTAACAGACTTCAAGGGGAATGCATCCATCACTAAAGGATCCACCGAGTTGCAGGTAGCAGTAGGGCCGTTCAGCATCACACAGGAGTTCTAGGTAATCCTAGGGAGGAATTCTTACCACATTCTCTTGGGACACCCACTGATACATGACTTGTCCCTCGTCCCATTGACATATCACCAGTGCATTAAAGCCAGATACTGGGGACAATCAATTAGGACCCCAACCACTAGGGCCCCCTTCGACAAGTCAGAGATGCACCTACAGGATGCCATCTACTTCACAGAGCTGGCAGACGACGGGGAGGCGAGGATAGCCAAGGTCGAGGGGACAAAGCTACCTCATCCCATAGAGAGCAAGCCTGTGGAGACCGTCGAACAAAAGAAAAGAAGCAGATGCGTCTGAGTGATGGGGAGCGATGGGAAAGACTACTACACCATCGTTGAGGATCACGAGGATGATGAACCACCTGCAGCCAAGAAGGCCATTCCCGAGGTATGGTTCTATAAATTATGATATATCTTGTTTGCTAAATGTAGCCTTATTGCAACTTGTACCAATGGTAAAAGCCTTTTTTCAAAAAATGTTCATCCCTAATGTATGATCCATTATTGATATGTTCACAAATCGAATACATATTTATTTGCCAAACACCACTATAATCATCTAATGGAAGACTCTAAGTAATGTTTCAACCAGCACCATTTCACTGCATTGCAAATTGATGTTGTTGCGGTAATATCATTCAATGATAATATGGTCATTGAGAATATCACAAAGGTATGACATTTTTGCCAAAATATTATCAGACACGAAACCCCAAAAATCTAAGACAAATAATAACATGGAATATTACAGGAGTTGAAGGAGGATGTTTTGGAATATTGTGATGAAGTCAGAGTGCCTCCCAAGTGCATGATGGATTCCGTTGACACAATAGAAGAACCATTAGAAGAGATCAACTTAGTGGCTGACAGAACAGAAAAAAGACCATTATACTATCCACCAAACTAGTAGCCAAGGAAAAAGAAAGGCTTATCGCACTTCTAAAAGGTAAGGGAATATCCTTATCACAAAAACCTTAACCACCCGAAAATAGTCTAACCTGTATACTTTCACAGAGTTTTAGGATGTGTTCACTTGGTCATACGACCAGATGCTGGGATTAGATTTAGACCTCATCAAACACTCCCTGTGCATAGATCCCAAATTCCGGCCAGTAAAGCAGCCACAGAGGATTTTCAAGCCAGAAATAACCCTAAAGATCAAAGAGGAAGTTGAGCGGCCGGTAAAGCACACCCTCAGTGGCTAGCCAATATAGTCCCAGTAAAGAAGAAGAATGGACAACTCAGGTTAGTATTCCCCCACCTAGTCTTTTAGCAATAGCACATCACCCAAATACTAACCACACCTTATCGCAGATGTTGTGTTGACTTTAGGGACCTAAACAAGGTTTTCCCTAAAGATGAGTTTCCTCCACCCCACATGGAGGTGTTGATAGACTCGACTGCAGAACATGAGCTCTTCTCCTTCCTAGACGCCTACAGTGGGTACAACTAGATATTCATGGATCCTGTAAACGCATCCCACACAGCCTTTAGGTCACTAATAGGGATTTTCTACTACAAGATGATGCTCTTCAGCCTGAAGAACACGGGGGCAACATACTAGAGAGCAATGACTAGCGTCTTCCACGACATGATGCACAAAGAAATCAAATGCTATGTGGATGACATAGTTGTCAAAGCAAAGAAGAAAGAGGATCATCCTGAAGTCTTAAAGAATGTTTTCACCCGATGCAAGGAATTCAAGCTAATGTTAAACCCACTAAAATGTGCATTTGGGGTGCAATCAGGCAAGTTCTTAGGCTATAGAGTAGACCAGACAAGGATACACCCGGATGAGAGCAAGGTCAAAGTCATCCTAGATCTCTCGCCTCTAGCCAACAAGTTCCAATTAAAAACTTTCTTAGGAAAGATTTCATACCTAAGCAGGTTCATCCCTGGCCTCGCATATGCAGCGTGGCTACTTATGAAGTTAGTTAAGAAGTCTGTCGAGTTTAAATGGACCCAGGAGCATCAACAAACATTTGAGCAATTGAGAGCAACCGTTGCTAGGGCCCCAACAATGTCACTGCCCAAGGACGGGCGAGAATTCAGGATATATATTGCAACAAGGTTAGAGGCCATAGGATGCCTACTGGCATAGGAGGACAATGAAGAAGTGGAACTCCCAATATACTACGCCAGTAGAACCCTTAAACCAATTGAGAAAAATTATTCCCACATGGAGCAGCAATGTCTAGCGCTGGTCTTCGCTACACAAAAATTCAGGCACTACATCCTAGGACAAAAAGTGAGGCTCATCGCACAGAACGAACCAATCAAGTTCTTCAAGGACAAACCTCCCCTTTTCGGTAGACTCGTCAAGTGGATGATGCAGCTCAATGAATACATGATAGAGTACACCCAACCAAGGGCCATCAAGTGCCAAGCAGTGGCAGATCTATTGGCCACTTTCCCCTTAAGTATTGATTTTCCCATATCAGATGAAGTACCTGGAGACACGCCCATGATCGCCATGGTTGAAAGCAATGAGTGGGTCCTAACCTTTGACGGGAGTAGCACTAGCACCTTGGCCGGCACCAGGGTAACCCTAACTTCACTCGATGGACAAACGGCTAATTACTCCTTCAAACTCCAATTCCCTTGTTCACACAACATAGCCAAGTATGAGGCCCTGGTCCTTGGTCTGATCAAAGCAATAGAAGTCGGTGCAAAAAAGATAAAGGTGATTGGTGATGCTAAACTAGTAATCGGGTAGCTTGGCGGAAGTACAACAGTAAAGGAGATTACCATTCTGCCATATAGGACCCTAATCCAGAGGTTAATCCACAACTTGGATGTAGATTTCAAACACCAAAATAGAGCCAAAAACAAGTTCGCTGACGCGCTAGCCACCTTAGGGTCTAGAACAGAAGTTAGCACAAAGCCAATAGAGACCATCATCCAATCAGTTGATAAACAATCAACCTTCACTCTGAAGGATTGGGTAGAAGAGGAGCATGAAATAACAAAAGATGATTGGAGATACAAAATAATTTAGAAGCTGAAAAGTCAGACCATAGGGACACAGGATAGCAAGTTGATCGCAAAGTTTCAGCTCATGAATGGGGTACTGTACAACAAACAATCAGACAGAGTAAGGACGAGATGTTTAGGGAAAGTAGAGGTTGAAGCAGTGCTGAACGAAGTGCACAAAATCAATTGTGGGGATGTCACAAGTACCCTATTCCAAAAATTACAAAGTTTAGGGTATTACTGGCCTGCGATGAAGTGGTACTCTACTAAGGTGCAACGGGAATGCAATAAATGCATCCCATAAGCGGACAATAGAAAATGCCTCATGGATTGTGAGGACAACTGGAGGAGGATATATATAGGCTATCTGAAAGACCACACGTTGCCCATTAACACAACACTGTGGAGGAGGATACTATCCAAAGCTAGGTGGTTTTACCTCTAGGATGGAATGTTATACAGAAAATCACACACAGGAAAGCCTTTGCGATGCTTGGTTGGTGACGAGATCGACGAGGTACTAGAGGCAGCCCATAGCTCCGAACCTACGGCCCATCAAGGACAATTAGTGCTACACAACCATATCCTACACTTAGGTTTCTACTGGCCAACCATGATGGAGGATACGTAGCAACACGTACGCAGATGCTATAAGTGCCAAGTCCATGGTGAAAGAATTCACAAACATGCCAACAGTCTCCACCTAGTCATCACACCCTGGCCATTCCATACTTGGGGGGTAGATCTCATAGGCAAGATACACCTGCCTTCCAGAGGGTACTGCTTCATTATAGTAGCTACACACTATTTCACCAAATGGGTAGAGGCCATACCCTTGGAACGAATCTGTGCAGAGAACATAGCCAATTTCGTAAGACAAAATATAGTTCATAGATTCAGAGTCCTAATGCGGATACTAACAGACAATGGCCTATCCATCAAAAACCAAGAAGTTTGTGACCTCTTAGAGCAGTACGATGCAAGATTAGGAACATCAAAAACTTATTACCCACAAGGAAATGGACAAGAAGAAGCCACAAACAAGACCTTACAGAGGATGTTAAGTAAAATAGTGGTCGATAACCAAAAGGATTGGGTAGGAAAGTTGTCAGAAACCCTTTGGGCTTATCGTACCTCTATTAGAAAGAGTATATAGGCGACACCCTACTCATTGGTCAAGAAGCAGTACTCCCAGTAGAGATACGAGCCGTATCCGCTAGAGTAGTCTTCATGAAGGGCAAGAAAACCAGGCCAAAGGACATGGATTAATTACTTGCAGACAAGCTCGAGGTAATCGATGAGGCTAGAAACATAGCCTCACAAAAACAGAGCAAGTATAAATAGGCCCTATCCACAAACTTGAATAGATATCTGAGACCCAGAAGCTTCAAAGAAGAAGATGAAGTACTAAAGACAACAATCAATGTTAGGCAGGGTAAGTCTACAGGAAAATTCACCCCAACATGGGTGGGGCCATATTTGATAAAAGAAGCCCATATTTTGGGCTATTATGTATTAAAAACTGTAGACACAAAAGAAGAGGATGAAACAATCAATGGCTATTGGTTGAAACCCTACTTTGAGTAATTCTATATTTTTGTAATTCCATTATTACATGTACCCATTCTATGAATAAATGTGCAATGTTTCAATATACTTGCTTCCTTATTGAACTCTATTACTAATGCATGTATCAACAACTCACACATTTTGCGATAAAGTTTATTTCCTTTCATATGGTTCTAATTGTGATAAAGTTTCTTTCCTTTCATATGTTTTTTATTACGATAAGGTCTGCATGCATCTACATACTGTGGCAGTAATCAAATGACCTAAACACTATAACTTGTTCAAATATGCTCTTCATACTTTCACTCACTCCCGGCAACCCCGGGCAAGCCCTAGCAGCCCCATGCACAGTCAAAGCCCTGGCAACCCCAGGCACTCTCATACCGTGGCCAGTTCCACGATGCCACTAAAGGGATGGGAGATCCATCATATAGATGGCCGAACCCTACAGTAAGGTTGGGCGAAATTTCAAAAATTTCATTCGCCCCCATCTAAGAATCGTATTCCCAAATTTAGAAAACTGCATTTTCAAGGTTCGTTCTTGAATTCAAAACCGGACTAGATTTGAAACCAATAGGAAGTGAGGGATATACCTGATACAAAGTAGCAATAACTCCCAACATAGGTGTTCACGCCCAAAGAAAGGACCAAAACCCGCTTCCATTGAAGATGACACAGTGTGTAGTGAAGCAAGATCAGCAGGATCGTTATTCAGCAAGAACCTGAATTCTTCAACAAGAATCAAGCAAGGGTTGGTGACCACAACTTCAGATTGTTTCTTCTACCCAGAAACAATATCAAGAACCTTTCTTGATCAGATCCACAAGTGGAGATCAAACTGGGTAGGGGCGACAATAACTAGGGAAGAATTCTACAGTTTGACGTTGTTGTAAATCTGAGGTATTCGCCCCCTACTTATAGCCTTCTTGGATCAGCCTTCTAATCTAATTAGGAGAGAGTTTCCTAATCCAAATCTTATATTTGGATATGGACTCTTAAATGGATAAGACTTATCTTATCCTTCAGCTAATCCTAATCAGTTTAAAATTGAATTCACCCCCTTTTAATTAACTAACTAAACCCCAGTTCGAATTGGACATTAGGCTCATTAAGCTTATGTGCTCACTTACTCTTCAACCTGCTGCCCAGTTGGCTCTCTTTGTATGGTGTGGGACCCTAACATTGATCTACACATCAGCCACATGGGTTCAGCTCAACCTTTATTACAAGGACTGGCCGAATTAATTATGGAAGATAGTGAATCCCTGAGTCCACCACCATGGGCTCTTAATGGAACCAACATTTACACTAAATGGTTCTTGGATCCAGCCACCTTATGAAAACCCAAGAATTGTGGGCAGATGCATGATTAGCCCATCAAGTATTACCCTCAATGGTCTTACACTTAACCTCTCATCCCATAATGATCAAACACTACCCAACAAGAGAGGACCTTTCCCTCGACTGCAATGTACAGTGCTGCACTCTCTACTCACATGGATCCCGGGAATTAAAACCTTTTGCAAACATTTTGAAACTATAATATATATATATATATATATATATGTGTGTATATCTTTATATAAATATATTTTGCAAAACCAAATTTCAACGTTTGAAATCAACTGCCGGCAGTTTAGGTTCCCATCAAAGAGAGTGCATTCTCCGATCATTCACTTTGTCCGAAAAAGAGGCTGATCCTGTTACTATGATCACCCACTTAAGTGAATTCTCAAACTGTCCCAACATACCCAGGTTTTGACCCCCTCTAAGGATCTCACTGATTGGAATATCAAAGACAGCCCAATCCGACACCTAGTGCAGTACCATAATCGAGTCTAGGGGTCAGGTGTAACATTCCAGTTTTGCTCATCTATCTTCAAGGTCCAGGAAAATACTAGAATTTGGTCCGGGTTAGGGTTTCAAGAAAACCCACACTGCATGTACCTCAAGTCTCACCCTGGCAATTGAGACAAGCCACAACAACCAATTTGGCAGCACATCAATGTCAGTCTTGGTAAGATAAATCTCCCAGATCTATCCAATGGCTGTGAAGATTCTAAACTAACATGAGTCTCATAAGTGTCCAGTTTAAGGGTATTACACAGAAACATACCAAAATGACATGAATCAATTATGTACTTTATTCATTTACAATAAATGTCAAAAGATACATCAATCTAATTGGAGCTGAGGGCATAATTATCTAGAAGCCGCATGCTTGATGCGAAGGCCCTGGCAACCCTAGGCTCAGTCAAAGCCTTAGCAGCCCTAGGCACAGTCAAAGCCTTGACAGTCCTACTGTGGCCGGTTCTGTGATGCCACATGCTCCATGCGAAGGCCCTAGCAACCCCAAGCACAATCAAAGCCCTGGCAGCCCCAAGCACTCTTATACCGTGGCTGGTTCCACGATGTCACATACTCCATGGGAAGTCCTTGCCAACCGTAGGTGCAGTCAAAGCCCTAGCAGCCCCAATCACAGTCAAATCCCTGGTAGTCCCAAGAACTCTCATACTGTGGCCGGTTCCACGATGTCGCATGCTCCATGCGAAGGCCCTAGCAATCCCAGGTGTAGTCAAAGCCAAAGCAGCCCCAGGCACCCTTATGCCGTGGCTGGTTCCATGATGCCGCATGTTCCATGCAAAAGCCCTGGCGACCCCAAGCACATCCACACCTCCATGTAACCTTTAGGGGGCTTTGCCGACAACAGGTATGATATTCATCCAGTCTGCTGATAACCCTGCATTTTGATGCCTTAAGGGCATCAATTCAGGGGTATTTCGGCCTTAGAATAGTCAAAGTGTACCCTTTTCCCACTTAAAATCAATTATGTGACCTCTGAGGGTCTGTGCAAATTATGTAGAAAACTAGGAAGTTTTCTAGGCTGAAGTGCAGCTTTTGAGAAGCTGGTGTGAGGACCAGCTGAGAGAGGGGGTGTTTTTGTAAGTAACTGAGAACAGGAAGGCGCCTTCTATATGCTAAACCCAGTTGGCACCCATCCTATTGTATTACCATGCTCCCCTCTCCTTAGCAAACCCTGGGAAGCCTTTCTAACCTAAACTTTTCACTCTTAGCAAACCCTAGCCACCCCTAGGTGTTCAATCTCCACCCTCCACCTCTTTTAATCTCAACCACTCATTTTAGGGCTCTCCTTTATAGCTTTTAAACCCTAGGGTGCCACCTATTCTGGTAATCCTCACCATTCAGCCCCTCACCTCCAAATCTTAGCCACTCCCTCCATCTTATATCCCAACCATTCAATCTAGGGCACCACCTATTCTTTTAATCTTAACCCTTCAACCCTAGATGTTCTAATCTACACCCTCCATTTCTGGGTGCCCAAATCTCATCCATACATAATATTGGGTGCCCTCTCCTTCCATTTTTAGCCATAGGATCACCCCAAAACCATCTTAGCCATCCATTAGAAACCTAGGGTGTCCCTAACTTTTCTAAATCCCAGCTGCCACCCCCCATCTTTCTCCCTAGTTCTAGTTGTGTCCACCCTTCTCTATAAAATGGGTCCCAGCGGCCCTATAGAAGGGGTTGGTCAATTCACCCAGTTAACAAGGCTAAGGTTGGTTGAGGAGTTCAAGGGTTGTAGAAGGGGAGGACACCCAGATCTTGTCAGGAGGGGTTCCTGCAAGCTGTTCAACCAATCTACAACTACTGCCATGGGATCTGATCAACCATTCTTTTCTTTTCTTTATTTTCTTTTCTGTTATTTTTATTTCTACAATCTTTTAGATTTAATTCTTGTTTGTTTCTCTGTTTTGCAGATCTGAATTCATTCGGTTCAAGGCTAAGGTGTCTCGAGGGGTTCGAGGGTTGTAGAAAGGACAGATGCCCGGTTCTTTTCAGGAGGGGTTTCTGCAAGCTATCTGGCTGATCTGCAGCTACTGCCACCGGATCCAAATTCTGGATTGTTTTTTTTTATTTATTTCTTTTATCTCCATTGTTGATTCCCATGCTTTATTAAATTCTGATATTTATTTATTATCTAATTTAAATTTGAAAAATTTAATTTCAGCAATAATAGATTTTATTTTCTTACATTTTGCAATTCTCGATTGTATTCTCTTGTCCGTATCTAAGTATATATTAATTTTTCACTTGCTTCCCTATGGATTCGACCCATTCTCGCCCATTTACTATAGTAGTAGTTGTTTAAGAAATAGTAAAAATTATAAATGTTTAAACTGGTGTTTCGGAGTGTTTAACAACGCGCTTCCGGACACACCAAGTTTTTGGCGCTGTTGTCGGGGAAGCATGGAGAAAAATTTTTATTTACTTTTTCCTGATCTGTTTCATTATTTTTTCTTTTTTCGTTTTATTACTTGATCCATTGTCTCAGTTTAATTCTTGTTTCTCTTTGATTTTGTAGGACGGAATAGCAAAAGGTGGGGTACCGAAACGTTGGGAGACTATGGGATGGAAGAGAAGAGAAGAGAAATTGGATTGCGTTTCAGGTGTAGTCGTTCCATTTTATTTTTAATTTTCTTATTTTTATTTTCAAACTCTTTTTTTTTTATAGAATAGTTCCAATTGAACACTTTCCATTTTTGATTCTTCTCAAAGGAGAAGATTATTCTTTTTACCAAACATATGCGGATCCAATCACGATCTTATAGTAAGAACAAGAGATCTTTCTCGATCAATCCCTTTGCTCCTCATTCTTTGAGAATCAGAAAGATCCTTTTCGAGTTTAAATTTGTTCATTTGGAATCTGGGTTCTATTTGTGAATTTTTAATTAAATTTTTTTCTAGATCTGATTTATTTTTTTTAGTACTATTTTGCTTCCATTTTGTTTCTATATCTATTCTTCTTTTTTCATTTTAGTTTCTTGTTTGATTTTTTTTGCTTTATTAGGTTTGTGTTTTTCTTTTATTTCAGATTAAAAAAAAAGAAAACAAAAAAGTTTATTTTATTTCTTGCAGCATAATTTTTTTTGTTTATTTTATTTTCGATTTAAATTTTAGATTCGTTTTTTTTTTTATTTCAGATAAAAAAACAATAAAAAAGAAATAAAAATATTGTTTATTTTATTTTATTTATTTTTTCAGCGTATTTTTCTTTCGTTAATTTTATTTTCATATTAATTTTTAGATTTGTGTTTTTCTTTTATTAAAAAGAAACGAAAAAAATATAAATAAAAAAATTCAGCATATTTATTTCTTTTGTTTATTTTATTTTCGGTTTAATTTTTATGTAGATTTGTATTTTTTTCTTTTATTTTATTTATTTCATGCATAATTTTCATTTTATTCATTTTATTTTCAGTTTAATTTCTAGAATAGCAATTATCTTGTTAGAATTTATTTTTGGTAGTTGTTAATTGTTTCTAGAACAATTAATTTCTTGTTTTACTTTCTGTTTGCAATCATTATTTGTTGCTTTATTTAATTTCTTTTCTTTTAGTTCTTTAATTGAATAATTAATGGTTAATTAGGTAATTGTTGAAATTTTCGAATGTGAGTTTAAATTTCAAATCTGAATTTAAAATTAAATTTTAATTTGAATATGAGTTTGAATTTGAATTTGAATTTCAAATTTCGAAATTTAAATCTTAAATTTTCGAATTTAAAAAAATATAAAAAATATAAAAAAATCAAAAAAAATTGGTTAATATTTTTCTTGCATTTTCATTCCAATATTTAGGGTTTTATATTATAGAGCCTGCATCATATAGGTTTATTTAATTGCTGAAATTATTATTGTTCGTTGTGAATGTGTTAGGTGTTCTTTTTATTATTTTAATTGTTCCTTTTGCTTAGATTGTTTGCTTTATTCTTTTATGTTTAATTGTTGAATTGTATTTTAGAAACAATTGTTCATGCATTGTAGTTAGTTGAATTTTGTTATGTTTATTTTGTCTTTCCATTAATTCATTTAAGGGCATCCAACCTAAATAAGATAAGGTGGGGATTTCATCACCCTTCATTGGCCCAAAAGTCACCACCCTCCATGTGCGGTTCTCCCTAACCCTAATTTAAAATTTGGATAGCAATATCCTTTAGGGAAGCCTCACATTTGATTCAAAGATGTGCTGAGAAAGCATGTAATTACCTTCCATAACCGGTGGTTGGTGTCTAATGAAAGAGGTTAAATGGCTACACCTAAGCGGGTTCTGTGGTTACTAAATTAGGTCCTAGCGAGAGCAAGGGGACACTTACCTAGCACTTAGTAACCAGGTTTCTTCAACTAAGGCAAGTGTCGAAATTCATGTAAAACGGTGAAAGGTAGCAATAAAAATAAGTATGTAGAACAAATTTAGGGGTAGAAATCCGTTGTCAGAAATAATAAGAAGAATACCTGTTTGATTTTAAAATCAATCTGATCTTATCAAGATAGTTTGCAAATGGAAGGGTAAATAAGATTTTTATGCAAAGTTATCACACCCCCAACTTAAATATTGCTAGTGCCTTAGCAATGCAGCCCTAAAATTACACTGATCATAGAGATCTTTCCGATCTCAAGATCCTCCCTGACATAATTAATCAAGCATCCTGATTCCAACATTCTCAAACTCTGTATGGATCAGTATTGGGCTTAAGGGGTAAAATCGTCTTTCTTTGAATATTACAGAAACTTGATTTAAAAATCTTATTTACCCTTCCATTTGCATACTATCTTGATAATCTGAGATTGATTTTGAAATTAGACAAATATTCTTCTTATCAATATTTGACAGCGGATTTCTACCCATGAACTTGATTTGTACACTTATTTCTATTGTTACCTTCCACCATTTGATGCGAATCTCAACACTTGCCTTAGGTGAAGAGAAACGGTTACTAAGTGTTAGGTAAATATCTTTGGAATTCCCTTTTCCGTTTGACGCGAATCCCAACACTTGACTTAGGTGTAGAGACCCGGTTACAAAGTCTTGGGTGTCCATTGACCTTTTATTCTTTTTTTTGCAATACTGTTTAGGGTAGTCCACTATTTCTAAAGATTTGAAAAATTTTTGTCAAATTTCTCAATCTTTCTCTTCTTATCATGGCAGGGGCAAACTTGGAAGTATTTTCCAATTTCTAAACGGTTTCGACAATATTCAAATGAGACAAATTTTGACTCCTATCACTTGTTACCAATTTCTACAAAATTCAATATTCTTTTATAAGTTTCCATAACTTTTTCTATTTGGGAATCTCTTTTAATGGAAAAAGTTTTAAAAAGTTCAATGAAATTTTAATTCTACATATTTAAAGGCTTAGCTTCTCACATTTTTTTTCAATTTTTCTCTCCCTCTTTCCCTGGTAGCGGTGCCAAAAACTTGGTGTCGCCGGAAGCGTGTCATTAAACAACCTGGAACACCACTTTAAATATTTATAATTTTTACCATTTCTCAAACAACTACTAACGTAGTAAAGGGATGAGAACAAGTCGTATACATAGCGGAGCAAGTGAAAAATTACTATATACTTAGATCCGAACAAGAGAAGGCAATCGAGAATGGTAGAAAATATGAAAATAAAATCTATTATTGCAGAAATTAAATGTTTTAAATATAAACAAGACAATAAATAAAAATCAGAATTTAATAAAGTATGGGAATCAACAAACAAAATAAAAGAAATAAATAAAAAAATGATCCAGAATCTGGATCCGGCGGTGGTAGCTACAGATCAACCAAATAACTTGCAGAAACCCATCCTGACAAGAACCGGACATTTGTCCTTTCTACAACCCTTGAATCCCTCGCAACACCTTAGGCTTGAACCAAACAAATTCAAATCAACAAAACAGAGAAATGGACAACAATTAAATTTAAAAGATTGCAGAAATAAAAATAACAAAAAAGAGAAGAATGGTTGATCAGATCTAGTGGCGGTACTTGTAGATTGGTTGAACATCTTGTAGGAACCCCTCCTAACAAGAATTGGGCATCCTGCCCTTTCTACAACCCTTGAACTCTTCAAGAAACCTTAGCCTTGTTAACTGGGTGAACTGACCAACCCCTTCTCCAGGGCCTCTGGGGTCCTTTTTATATAGAAGGGAGGATAGAACTAGGATTAGAGAGAAAGAGGGGGGCAACAACAGGGTTTTAGCAAAAATATAGGTGCCCTAGGTTTTAAAATGAAGGGTTATGATGGTTTTAGGGTGATCCTAAGTCTGAGAAGAAAAGGAAAATGCACCAAAAATTATGTAAGGTTGAGATTTAATGGCTAAATGTTGAACGGTGAAGATTAGAAGTTAGGTGGCTCCAAGGGTTAGAATGCTAAGAAGAGAGTGCCCTAGAAAGGATGGTGGAGATTAGAAGGGATGGAAGGTGTGGATTTAGCGGTTAGGGGTGGCTTGGGTTTGTTAAGAGTGAAAATAATCAGTTAAAAGGTGCCCTAGGGTTTGCTAAGGCGTGGGGAGCATGCTAATACAGTAGGAGGGGCGCCAAACTGGATGTTGCAGCTAGGAGGTGCCCTCCTACTTTATGTTTTTCACAAAAATACCCATTCTCTTAGTTGGACTTCACTCCAGCTTCCCATAATTTGCATTTCATCCATGAAATCTTCCCAGTTATCCCCAAAATTTGCATAGAGACCCTTAGAGGCCACAACATTGCATTTAACTTGGAAAATGGTACATTTTGACTATTCTAAGGCCGAAAATACCCCTGAATAGATGCCCTTAAGGGATCAAAATGCAGAGTTATCACACCCCCAACTTAAATATTGCTAGTGCCTTAGCAATGCAGCCCTAAAATTACACTGATCATAGAGATCTTTCCGATCTCAAGATCCTCCCTGACATAATTAATCAAGCATCCTGATTCCAACATTGTCAAACTCTGTATGGATCGGTATTGGGCTTAAGGGGTAAAATCATCTTTCTTTGAATATTACAGAAACTTGACTTAAAAATCTTATTTACCCTTCCATTTGCATACTGTCTTGATAATCTGAGATTGATTTTGAAATTAGACAAATATTCTTCTTATCAATTTTTTACAGCGGATTTCTATCCCTGAACTTGATTTGCACACTTATTTCTATTGTTACCTTCCACCATTTGATGCAAATCTCGACACTTGCCTTAGGTGAAGAGACCCGGTTACTAAGTGTTAGGTAAGTGTCTTTGGCATTCCCTTTTCCGTTTGATGCGAATCTCGACACTTGACTTAGGTGAAGAGACCCTGTTACTAAGTCTTGGGTGTCCATTGTCCTTTTTTTCTTTTTTTTTTGCAACACTGTTTTGGGCAGTCCACTGCTGCTACTAACAATTTGAAAATTTTTTGTCTAATTTCTCAATCTTTCTCTTCTAATTTTGGTAGGGGCAAACTTGGGAGTATTTTCCAATTTCTAAACGGTTTTGACAATATTCAAATGAGACCAATTTTGACTCCTATCACTTGCTACCAATTTCTACAAAGTTCAATATTCTTTTATCAGTTTCCTCAACTTTTTCTATTTGGGAATCTCTTTAAATGGATAAAATTTTTAAAATTTTCAGTGAAATTTTAATTCTGCATATTTAAAGGCATAGCCTTTAACATTTTTTTTTTCAAATTTTCTCAAATTTTCTTTCCCTCTTTCGCTAGCAACGGTGCCAAAAACTTGGTGTCGCCTGAAGTGCATCATTAAATACCCCAGAACACTAGTTTAAATATTTATAATTTTTACCATTTCTCAAACAACTACTAACGTAGTAAAGGGAAGAGAGCGGGTCGCATCCATAGGGAAGCAGGTCAAAAATTAAAAAATACATAGATCCAAACAAAAGAATGCAATCGGGAATGGCAGAAAATACGAAAATAAAATCTATTATTGCTGAAATTGAATGTTTTGAATTTTAACAAGACAATAAATAAAAATCAGAATTTAATAAAGTAGGAGAATCAACAAACGAAATAAAATGATCCAGAATTCGGATCCGGTGGCAATAGCTGCAGATCAACCAGAAAGTTTGCAAAAAACCCTTCTTACAAGAACCAGGCATCTGTCCTTTCTACAACCCTCGAATCCCTTGAGACACCTTAGACGTGAACCGAATGAATTCAGTTCTGCAAAACAAAGAAACGAACAAGAATTAAATAAAAAAGATTGCAGAAATAAAAATAGTAGAAAAGAAAATATTGAAATGAAAACAATGGTTGATCAGATCTAGTGGCGGTAGTTGCAGATTGGTTGAACAGCTTGCAGGAACCCCTCCTAACAAGAATTGGGCATCTTCCCCGTTCTACAAACCTTGAACTCCTCAAGAAACCTTAGCCTTGTTAACTGGGTGAATTGACCAACCCCTTCTCCAGGGACCCTGGGGTCCATTTTATAGAGAAGGGAGGATAGATCTAGGATTAGAGAGAAAGAGGGGGGTGGCATCAGGGTTTTAGCAAAAATATAGGTGCCCTAGGGTTTAGAATGAAGGGTTAGAATGGTTCTAAGGTGATCCTAAGACTGAGAAGAAAAGGAGAAGGCACCCAATATTATTTAAGGGTGAGATTTAATGGCTAATGGCTAAATGCTGAAGATTAGAAGTTAGGTGGCTCCTATGGTTAGAATGCTAAAAAGAGAGTGCCATAAAATGGATGGTGGAGATTAGAACGGACGGAAATTGAAGATTTTGCAGTTAGAAGCGACTAGGGTTTGTTAATAGTGAAAAAATGGGTTAAAAGGCTCCCTCACGTTTGCTAAGGCGTGGGGAGCATGCTAATACAATAGGAGGGGTGCCAAACTAGTTTTAGCAGCTAGGAGGCGCCCTCCTGCTTTTAGTTTTTCACAGAAAGACCCCCTTTCTCAGCTGGACTTCACACCAACTTCCAAAAATTTGCATTTCAACAATGTAAACTTCCCAGTTTTCCCTAGATTTTGCATAGAGACCCTTAGAGGCCACAACATTGCATTTAACAGGGAAAATGGAACATCTTGACTATTATAAGACCAAAAATGCCCCTGAATTGATGCCCTTAAGGCATCAAAATGCAGTGTTATCACACATCCCAACTTAAACATTGCTTGTCCCTTAGAAATGCAGCCTTAAAATTACACTGGTCATGATATTTTCCATCTCAAGATCCTCCTGACAGAATTAGTTAAGCATCCTGTTTCCAACATTCTCAAATTCTGTATAGATCGGTATTGGGCTTAAGGGGTAAAATCATCTTTCTTTGAAAATTACAGAAACTTGGCTTAAAATCTTATTTACCCTTCCATTTGCAAACTGTCTTGATAATCTGAGGTTGATTTTAAAATTAGACATATATTCTTCTTATCAATTTTTGACAGCGGATTTCTACCCCTGAACTTGATTTGCACACTTATTTCTATTGTTACCTTCCACTGTTTAATGCGAATCTCGACACTTGCCTTGGGTGAAGACAGCCGGTTACTAAGTCTAGGGTGTCCATTGACCTTTTGTTCTTTTTTTTTTTTTTTTTTTTTTTTTTTGCAACACTGTTCAGGGCAATCCACTATTTCTAACAATTTGAAAATGTTTCGTCTAATTTCTCATTCTTTCCCTTCTTATCTTGGTAGGGGCAAACTTGGGAGTATATTCCAATTTCTAAATGGTTTCAACAATATTCAAAAGAGACCAATTTTGACTCCTATCACTTGCTACCAATTTCAAAAAAATTCAATATTCTTTTATCAGTTTCCTTAACTTTTTCTATTTGGGAATCCCTTTTAAGGGAAAAAATTTTAAAATTTTTCAGTGAAATTTTATTTTGCATATTTAAAGGCTTAGCTTCTCACATTTTTTTCAATTTTTCTCAACTTTTCTCTCTCTATCCCGGGCAACGGTGCCAAAAACATGGTGTCACCAAAAGCGCATCGTTAAACACCCTGGAACACCAGTTTTAAAATTTATAGTTTTACCATTTCTCAAACAACTACTAATGTAGTAAAGGGATGAGAACAGGTTGTATCCACAAGGAAGCAAGTGCAAAATTGATATATACTTAGATCCGAACAAGAGAATGCAATCGGGAATGCCAAAAAATACGAAAATAAAATCAATTATTGCTGAAATTAAATGTTTCAAATTTAAACAAGACAATAAATAAAAATCATAATTTAATAAATTATGGGACACAACAAATGAAGTAAAAGAAATAAATAAAAAAAATGATCCTGAATCCGGATCCGATAGCGGTAGCTGCAGATCGGCCAGACAGCTTGTAGAAGCCCCTCCTAACAAGAACTGGGCATCCGTCCTTTCTACAACCCTCGAACCCCACGAGATATCGTAGCCTTAAACCGAACGAATTCAGATATGCCAAACAGAGAAACGAACAAGAATTAAATAAAAAATATTGCAGAAATAAAAATTACAGAAAAGAAAATAATGAAATGAAAAGAATGGTTGATCAAATCCAGTGGCGGTAGTTGTAGATTGGTTGAATAGCTTGCAGGAACCCCTCCTAACAAGAATTGGGCATCCTCCCCTTTCTACAACCCTTGAACTGCTCAAGAAACCTTAGCCTTGTTAACTGGGTGAGTTGACCAACCCCTTCTCCAAGGCCCCTGGGGTCCTTTTCATATAGAAGGGAGGATAGAACTAGGATTAGAGAGAAAGAGGGGGGCGGCAGCAGTGTTTTAGCAAAAATATCGGTGCCCTAGGTTGGTTCTAGGGTGATCCTAAGGTTGAGAAGAAAAGGAGAAGGCACTCAATATTAAGTAAGTGTGGGATTTAATGACTAAAGGTTGAATGGTGAAGATTAGAAGTTAGGTGGCTCCTAGGGTTGAGAGTGCCCAAGAATGGATGGTGGAGATTAGAAGGGATGGAAGGTGAGGGTTTAGTAGTTAGAAGCGGATAGAGTTTGTTAAGAGTGAAAACAATGGGTTAAAAGGCGCCCTCACATTTGCTAAGGCATGGGGAGCATGCTAATATAGTAGAAGAGGCGCCAAACTGTGTTTAGCAGCTAGGAGACGCACTCCTGCTTTCCGTTTTTCACAAAAACACCCACTTTCTCAGTTGGACTTCACACCAACTTCCCAAAATCTGCATTTTCAGCCATGAAAACTTCCCAGTTTTCCCCAGAATTTGCATAGAGACCCTTAAAGGCCACAACATTGCATTTAACAGGGAAAAGGGCACATCTTGACTATTCTAAGGCCGAAAATACCCCTGAATTGATGCCCTTATGGCATCAAAATGCAAAGTCATCACACCTCCCAACTTAAACATTGGTAGTCCCTTAGCAATGTTGCCTTAAAATTACACTGATCATAGAGATCCTTCCCATCTCAAGATCCTCCTTGACAGAATTAATCAAGCATCTTTATTCCAGCTTTCTCAAACTCTGTATGGATCGGTATTGGGCTTAAGGGGTAAAATTGTCTTTCTTTGAATATTACAAAAACGCGACTTAAAAATCTGGTTTAACTTTCCATTTGCAAACTGTCTTGATAATCTGAGACTGATTTTAAAATTAGACATATATTCTTCTTATCAATTTTTTACAGTGGATTTCTACCCCTATGCTTGATTTGCACACTTATTTCTGTTGTTACCTTCCACCGTTTGATGCGAATCAAACCACTTGTCTGCGGTGAAGAAACCCGGTTACTAAGTGTTAAGTAAGTGTCTTTGGCATTCCCTTTTCTGTTTGATGCGAATCTCGAGACATAGCTTAGGTAAAGAGACTCGGTTACTAAGTCTAGGTTGTCCATTGACCTTTTATTCTTTTTTTTTTGTTTTGCAACACTGTTCAGGGCAGTCCACTATTTCTAACAATTTGAAAAATTTTTGTCTAATTTCTCAATCTTTCTCTTCTTATCTTGGCGGGGGCAAACTTGGGAGTATTTTCCAATTTCTAAATGGTTTCGACAATATTCAAATGAGCCCAATTTTCAAATGGTTTCGACAATATTCCAATTTCTGTTTGAGAATCTCTTTGAATGAAAAAAATATTTAAATTTTTCAGTGAAATTTTAATTCTGCATATTTAAAGGCTTAGCTTCTCACATTTGTTTTTCAATTTTTCTCTCTCTATCCCCGACAACGGCACCAAAAACATGGTGTCACCGGATGCGCGTCGTTAAACACCATGGAACACCAGTTTGAAAATTTATAATTCTTACCATTTCTTAAACAACTACTAACGTAATAAAGGGATGAGAATGGGTCGTATCCACAGGGAAGCAAGTGAAAAATTAATATATACTTAGATCCGGACAAGAGAATGCTATCGGGAATGACAGAAAAATATGAAAATAAAATCTATTATTGCTGAAATTAAATGTTTCAAATTTAAACAAGACAATAAATAAAAATCATAATTTAATAAAGTATGGGACACAACAAATGAAATAAAAGAAATAAATAAGAAAACAATCCAAAATCCAGATCCAGTGGCGGTAGCTGCAAATCAGCCAGAAAGCATGCAGAAAGCCCTCCTGACAAGAACCGGGCATTCGTCCTTTCTACAACCCTCGAACCCCTCGAGACACCTTAGCCTTCAACCGAACGAATTCAGATCAGCAAAATAGAGAAACAAACAAGAATTAAATCTAAAAGATTGTAGAAATAAAAATAACAGAAAAGAAAATAATGAAATGAAAGGAATGATTGATCAGATCCAATGGCGGTAGTTGCAGAATGGTTTAACAACTTGCAGGAACCCCTCCTAACAAGAATTGGGCGTCCTCCTCTTTCTACAACCCTTGAACACCTCAAGAAACCATAGCATTGTTAACTGGGTGAATTGACCAACCCCTTTTCTAGGGCCCCTGGGGTCCTTTTTATAGAGAAGGGAAGATTGAACAAGGATTAGAGAGAATAAGGGGAGCGGCAGCAGGGTTTTAGTAAAAATATAGGTGCCCTAGTGTTTAGAATGAAGGGTTAGGATGGTTCTAGGGTGATTCTAAGGTAGAGAAGAAAAGGAGAAGGCACCCAATATTATGAAAGGGTGACATTTAACGGCTAAAGGCTGAATGGTGAAGATTAGAAGTTAGGCGACTCGTTGGATTATAAAGCTAAAAAGAGAGTTCCCTAGAATGGATGGTGGAGATTAGAAGGGATGGAAGGTGAGGATTTAGCAGTTAGAAGTGGCTAGGGTTTGTTAAGAGTGAAAAGAATGGATTAAGAGGCGCCCTCACTTTTGCTAAGGCGTGGGGAGCATGCTAATACAGTAAGAGGGGCGACAAACTGGATTTAGCTGCTAGGAGACGCCCTCCTGCTTTCAGTTTTTCACAAAAACACCCACTTTCTCAGCTGGACTTCACACCAACTTCCCAAAAATTGTATTTCAGCCATGAAAACTTCCCAAATTTCCCCAGAATTTGCACAGAGACCCTTAGAGGCCACAACATTGCATTTAATAGGAAAAATGGCACATCTTGACTATTCTAAGGCCAAAAATACCGCTGAATTGATGCCCTTATGGCATCAAAATGTAGAGTTGTCACACCTCCCAACATAAACATTGGTAGTCCCCGTAGCAATGTAGCCTTAAAATTACACTGATCATAGAGATCTTTCCCATCTCAAGATCCTCCCTGACAGAATTAATCAAGCATCCAAATTCCAATAATCTCAAACTCTATATGGATCGGTATTAGGCTTAAGGGGTAAAATTGTCTTTCTTTGAGTATTACAGAAACTAGGCTTGAAAATCTGATGCTCCCTTCCATTTGCAGATTGTCTTGATAAACTGAGATTGATTTTAAAATTAGACATATATTCTTCTTATCAATTTTTGACAGCGGATTTCTACCCCTGAACTTGATTTGCACACTTATTTCTATTGTTACCTTCCCCCGTTTGATGCGAATCTCGACACTTGCCTTAGGTGAAGAGACCCAGTTACTAAGTGTTTGGTAAGTGTCTTTGGCATTCCCTTTCTGTTTGATGTGAATCCCGATACTTAACTTAGGTGAAGAGACCCGGTTACTAAGTTTAGGGTAGGGTGTCCATTGATCTTTTGTTCTTTTTTTTTTTTGTTTTGCAACACTGTTTTGGGCAGTCCACTATTTCTAACAATTTGAAAATTTTTTGTCTAATTTCTCATTCTTTCCCTTCTTATCTTGGCAGGGGCAAATTTGGGAGTATTTTCTAATTTGTAAATGGTTTCGACAATATTCAAATGAGCCCAATTTTGACTCCTATCACTTGCTACCAATTTCCACAAAATTCCATATTCATTTATCAGTTTCCACAAAATTCCATATTCATTTATCAATTTTGACTCCTATCACTTGACTCCTATCACTTGCTACCAATTTTTCTGTCTATCCCCAGCAACAGCACCAAAAACATGGTGTCGCCGAAAGTGCATCATTAAACACCACAGAACACCAGTTTGAAAATTTATAATTTTTACTGTTTCTCAAACAACTACTAACGTAGTGAAGGGATGAGAACGGGTCATATGCACAGGGAAACAAGTGAAAAATTAATATATACATAGATCCGAACAAGAGAATGCAATCGGGAATGGCAGAAAATACGAAAATAAAATCTATTATTGCTGAAATTAAATGTTTCAAATTTAAACAAGACAATAAATAAAAATTAGAATTTAATAAAGTATGGGACTTGACAAATGAAATAAAAGAAATAAATAAAAAAAATGATCCAGAATCCGGATTTGGTGGCGGTAGCTGCAGAACGGCTAGAAAGCTTGCAGAAAACCCTCTCGACAAGAACCGAGCATCCGTCCTTTCTACAACCCTCAAACCCCTCGAGACACCTTAGCCTTGAACTGAAAGAATTCAAATATGCAAAACAAAGAAACGAACAAGAATTAAATCTAAAAGTTTGTAGAAATAAAAATAACAGAAAGGAAAATAATGAAATGAAAAGAATGGTTGATCAGATCCAGTGGCGGTAGTTGCAGATTGGTTGAACAACTTGCAGGAACCCCTCCTAACAAGAATAAGGCATCCTCCCCTTTCAACAACTGTTGAACTCCTCATGAAAACTTAGCCTTGTTAACTGGGTGAATTGACCAACCCCTTATCCAGGGCCCCTAGGGTCCTTTTTATATAGAAGGGAGGATAGAACTAGGATTAGAGAGAGAGGGGGGCAGCAGTAGTGTTTTAGCAAAAATATAGGTGCCCTAGCGTTTAGAATGAAGGCTTAGGATGGTTCTAGGGTAATCTTAAGGTTGAGAAGAAAAGGAGAAGGCACCCAATATTATGTAAGGGTGAGATTTAATGGCTAAAGGCTGAATAGTGAAGATTAGAAGTTAGGTAGCTCCTAGGGTTAGAAAGGTAAAAAGAGAAGCCCTAGAATGGATGGTGGAGATTAGAAGGGATGGAAGGTAAGGATTTAGCAGTTAGAAGGGGGTAGGGTTTGTTAAGAGAGAAAAGAATGGGTTAAAAGGTGCCCTCACGTTTGCTAAGGCGTGGGGAGCATGCTAATACAGTAAGAGGGGCGCCAAACTGGGTTTAGCAGCTAGGAGACGCCCTCGTGGTGGTCTTCACACCAGCTTCCCAAAATCTGCATTCTAGCCATGAAAACTTCCCAATTTTCCACAGAATTTGTATAGAGACACTTAGAGGCCACAACATTGCATTTAACAGGGAAAAGGGCACATCTTGACTATTCTAAGGTTGAAAATACCGCTGAATTGATGCCCTTATGGCATCAAAATGTAGTGTTATCACACCTCCCAACTTAAACATTGGTAGTCCCTTAGCAATGGAGCCTTAAAATTACACTGATCATAGAGATCATTCCCATCTCTAGATCCTCCCTAACAGAATTAATCAAGCATCCTGATTCTAGTAATCTCAAATTCTATATGGATCGGTATTGGGCTTAAGGGGTATTTTCCAATTTTTAAACGGTTTTGACAATATTAAAATGAGACCGATTTTGACTCCTAGAATTCAATATTCTTTTATCAGTTTCCTCAACTTTTTCTGTTTGGGAATCTCTTTTAATGGAAAAAATTTTTAATTTTTTCAATGAAATTTTAATTCTACATATTTAAAGGCTTAGCTTCTCACATTTTTTTTCAATTTTTCTCTCTCTTTCCTCGACAACGGTGCCAAAAACTTGGTGTGGCCAGAAGTGCGTCATTAAACACCCCAGAACACTAGTTTAAATATTTACAGTTTTTACCATTTCTCAATCAACTACTAAAATAGTAAAGGGATGAGAACGGGTCGTATCCATAGGGAAGCAAGGGAAAAATTAATATATACTTTGATCCGAACACGAGAATGCAATCGGGAATGGCAGAAAATACGAAAATAAAATCAATTATTGCAGAAATTAAAAGTTTCAAATTTAAACAAGACAATAAATAAAAATCATAATTTAATAAAGTATGGGACTCAACAAATGAAATAAAATAAATAAATAAATAAATGATCCAGAATCAGGATCCGGTGGCGGTAGTTGCAGATCGGCCAGACAGCTTGTAGAAACCCTCCTGACAAGAACCAGGCATCCATCCTTTCTACAACCCTTGAACCCCACGAGACATCTTAGCCTTGAATCGAACAAATTCATATCTGCAAAACAAAGAAATAAACAAGAAATAAATCTAAAAGATTGCAGAAATAAAAATAGCATAAAAGATAATAATGAAAATAAAGAATGGTTGATTAGATCCAATGGCGGTAGTTGCAGATTGGTTGAATAGCTTGCAGGAACCCCTCCTAACAAGAAATGGGCCTCCTCTCCTTTCTTCAACCCTTGAACTCTTCAAGAAACCTTAGCCTTGTTAACTGGGTGAATTGACCAACCCCTTCTCTAAGGCCCCTGGGCTCCTTTTATAGAGAAGGGAGGATTGCACTAGGAATAGAGAGAAAGAGGGGGGCGGTAGTAGGGTTTTAGCAAAAATATAAGTGCCCTAGGGTTTAGAATGAAGGGTTAAGATGGCTCTAGGGTGATCCTAAGGCTGAGAATAAAAGGAAAAGGCACCCAATATTATGTAAGGTTGAGATTTAATGGCTAAAGGTTGAATGGGGATGATTGGAAGTTATGTGGCTCCTAGGGTTGGAATGCTAAAAACAGAGTGCCCAAGAATGGATTGTGGAGATTGGAAGGGGTGGAAGGTGAGGATTTAGCGGTTTAGGAGTGGCTAGGGTTTGTTAAGAGTGAAAAGATTTAGTTACAAGGCGCCCCAGGGTTTGCTAAGGCATGGGGAGAATGCTAATATAGTAGGAGGCGCGCCAAACTGGATTTAGCAGCTAGGAGATGCCCTCCTGCTTTTAGGTTTTCACAAAAACACCCCCTCTCTCAGCTGGACTTCACACCAACTTCCCAAAATCTGTATTTCAGCCATGAAAACTTCCCAGTTTTCCCTAGAATTTTCACAAAGACCCTTAGAGGCCACAACATTGCATTTAACAGGTAAAATGGCACATCTTGACTATTATAAGGCCGAAAATACCCCTAAATTGATGCCCCTAAAGCATCAAAATGCAGTGTTATCACACCTCCCAACTTAAACATTGGTAGTCCCTTAGCAATGCAGCCTTAAAATTACACTGATCATAGAGATATTTTCCATCTCAAGATCCTTCCTGATATAATTACTCAAGCATCCTGATTCCAGCATTCTCAAACTCTGTATAGATCGGTATTGTGCTTAAGGGGTAAAATCGTCTTTCTTTGAATATTATAGAAACTTGGCTTAAAAAATTTTATTTACCCTTCCATTTGCAGACAATCTTGATAATCTGAGATTGATTTTAAAATTTGACATATATTCTTCTTATCAATTTTTGATAGCGGATTTCTACCCCTGAACTTGATTTGCACACTTACTTCTATTGTTACCTTCCACCATTTGATGCGAATCTCGACAATTTCCTTTGGTGAAGAGACCCGTTTACTAAGTGTTAGGTAAGTGTCTTTGGCATTTCATTTTCCGTTTGACGCGAATCTCGACACTTGAATTAAGTGAAGTGATTCGGTTACTAAGTCTAGGGTGTCTATTGACCTTTAATTCTTTTTTTTTTTTTTTTGCAAAACTGTTCAGGGCAGTCCTCTATTTCTAACAATTTGAAAAATTTTTGTCTAATTTTCCAATCTTTCTATTCTTATCTTGGTAGGGGCAAACTTGGGAGTATTTTCCACTTTTTAAACACAAATATATTAAAATGAGACCGATTTTCACTCCTATAACTTCTACCAATTTCTACAGAATTCAATATTCTTTTATCAATTTCTTAAACATTTTCTTTTTGGGAATCTCTTTTAATGGAAAAAAATTTTTAAATTTTTCTATGAAATTTTAATTCTGCATATTTAAAGGCTTAGCTTCTCACATTTTTTCAATTTTTCTCTCTCTTTCCTCGGCAATGGTGCCAAAAACTTGGTGTGGCCGGAAGCGCATCGTTAAACACCTCGGAACAGTAATTTAAATATTTACAATTTTTACCATTTCTCAATCAACTACTAAAATAGTAGAGGGATGAGAATGGGTCGTATCCATAGGGAAGCAAGTGAAAAATTAATATATACTTAGATCCAAACACGAGAACGCAATCGGGAATGGTAGAAAATACGAAAATAAAATCAATTATTGTAGAAATTAAAAGTTTTGAATTTAAAGAAGGCAATAAATAAAAATCAGAATTTAATAAACTATGGGAGTCAACAAACGAAATAAAAGAAATAAATAAAAAAATGATCCAGAATCCGGATCCGGTGGCTGTAGCTACAGATCGGCCAAACAGCTTGTAGAAACCCCTCCTGACAAGAACTAGCATCCGTCCTTTCTACAAGCCTCGAACACCTCGAGACCCCTTAGCCTTGATGCGAATGTATTCAAATCTGCAAAACAGAGAAATGAACAAGAATTAAATCTAAAAGATTTCAGAAATAAAAACAATAGAAAATCAAATAATGGAATGAAAAGAATGGTTGATCAGATCCTGTGGCAGTAGTTGGAGAATGGTTGAATAGCTTGCAAGAGCCCATCCTAACAAAAACTAGGCGTCCTCCCCTTTCTATAACCCTTGAACTCCTCTAGAAACCTTAGCCTTGTTAACTAGGTGAATTGACCAACCCCTTCTCCAGGGCCCCTGTGTTCCTTTTTATAGAGAAGGGAGGATAAACCTTGGATTAGAGAGAAAGAGGGGGGTGGCAGCAGGGTTCTAGCAAAAATATAGGTGCCCTTGGATTTCGATTGAAGGGTTAGGATGGTTCTAGGGTGAGCCTAAGACTGAGAAGAAAAGGAGAATACACCCAATATTATGTGAGGGCGAGATTAAATGGCTAAAGGCTGAATGGTGAAGATTAGGGGTTAGGTGGCTCCTAGGGTTAGAATGCTAAAAAGAGAGTGCCCTAGAATGGATGGTGGAGATTAGAAGGGATGAAAGGTAACGATTTAGCAGTTAGAAGCGACTAGTATTTGTTAAGAGTGAAAAGAATGGGTTAAAAGGCGCCCTCGCGTTTGCTAAGGCGTGGGGAGCACGCTAATACAGTAGGAGGGGTGCCAAACTAGGTTTAGCAGCTAGGAGACGACCTCATGCTTTCAGTTTTTTACAAAAAGACCCCCTCTTTCGGCTGCACTTCACACTAGATTCTCAAAATCTGGATTTCAGTTATGAAAACTTCCCAATTTTCCCCAAAATTTGCATAGAGACCCTTAGAGGCCACAACATTGCATTTAACTGGGAAAAGGGCACCTCTTGACTATTCTAAGGCCGAAAATACCCCTAAATTGATGCCCTAAAGCATCAAAATGCAGAATTATCACACCTCCCAACTTAAACATTGGTAGTCCCTTAGCAATGCATCATCAAAATTACACTGATCATAGAGATCTTTTCCATCTCAAGATCCTCCCTGATATAATTACTCAAGCATCATGATTCCATCATTCTCAAACTCTGTATAGATCGAAATTGTTTTTAAGGGGTAAAATCATCTTTCTTTGAATATTACAGAAACTTGGCTTAAAAAATCTTATTTACCCTTCCATTTGCAGACTGTCTTGATAATCTGAGATTGATTTTAAAATTTGACATATATTCTTCTTATCAATTTTTGAAAGTGGATTTCTACCCCTGAACTTGATTTACACACTTACTTCTATTGTTACCTTCCACCATTTGATGCGAGTCTCGACAATTTCCTTAGGTGAAGAGACCCGTTTACTAAGTGTTAGGTAAGTGTCTTTGGCATTCCCTTTTCCGTTTGACACGAATCTCAACACTTGACTTAAGTGAACTAATTCGGTTACTAAGTCTAGGGTGTCTATTGACCTTTTATTCTTTTTTTTTGCAACACTATTCAAGGTAGTCCTGAAAGAATGGTAGGATCCATCTAATGGACGCCAATAAGGTTGCAGAATGGGTGGGCGAATTTCAAAAATTTTCCTACCTTCTTCCAGGTGGGAATCATATTCCCTAAATTTAGAATACTATATTCAAGGATCCTACTTGAACCATAATCGAACCAGATCTGAACCAAAAAGCAAAAGGGAGGAATATACCTGATTCGGAGAAGCAGTATCTCCCAAAGTTGGTGTTCACGCCTAAAGAAGAAACCAAGATCCGCTCCTGCTGAAGATGACACAACTGTGGGTGGAACGGAACCAGCAGGGTGCGTCCTACACACTGGATCCTTCGCAAGAATCCTCTGGAAACTCTGAACACTGAATCTTTCTCAGTATTTTTCACAAGACTGATGTCGAGAACTGATTTCTTGACTTCCTATTGCTGCAAAGATCAAATCTTGCAAGAGGGAATGGTGGCGGCTAGAGGAGAACTCCTGGGACGAAGAAGGCTGAACTGCTTCTCTTCTCTCTTGAGTCTGTATGAGATCTAATCTCTGTTTGCAGGAAAATTTCTTGCACCAAAAAAACCTTTGGTTTGAAATCTGATACATTTCTCTTAGGGTTTCTCCTCTTTTCTTTTTGATTAAGAAACCTCCTATTTTTGGAGTTATCCCAATCCAAATCAGTATTTGGATATGGGATTATCTTAATCCTATCTGCAAATTAAGTTAGCTTACTCCTGATCTTATCAGGAGGTTACCAGATTCAAATCTGTTTTGAATTTGGTCTCCCAGAGTGGATAAGGTTAAAGGCCCTATCCTTTTACTAACATTAATCTCAGATTCGCCCCATAGATGGGTTATCATATCAGCCCAGCTCGAAATGGGCTTTTGGCCCATTAAGTGTTCAGTGTTTAACTAGTCTCCAATCTGCTGCCCAGTTGGGCTTCTTTGTATAGCATGGGACCCAAGCATTGATCTACACACCAGCCAGATGGATTCGGCCCAACCTTTATTACAAGGCCCAGCCAAATTCACTGAAAAACTCAGTGAACCCCTGTGCCCATCAATTGGACCCTATGGGCCCAACACTTACATTAAGTGGTCCCTGGGCCAAGCCATCTTATAAAAACCCAGGGACTGTGGGCAGGTGCAAGATTAGCCCATTAGGTACTATCCTAAATGGTCTTACACTTAACCTCTCAGCCCTTAATGATCAAGCACTGCCCGACAAAAGATGACCTCTCCCTCGGCTGCAAGGAACAGTGCCGCACTCTCCACTCACATGGATCATGGGAATTAAAACCATTTGCAAACATTTCGAAACCGTACATATATATATATATATATATATATTAATTTTGCAAAAGAAAATTCCAACGATTGAAATCAACTGCCGGCAGTTTGGTTTCCATCAGAGAGAGTGCATTCCCGATCATTACCCATTGTCCAACAAAGGGGCTGATCCTGTCACTATGATCACCCACTCAGATGAATTCTCAGACTATCCCAACATACCTAGGTTTTGATCCCCATCTAAGGATCTCACTGATTGGCATATCAAAGACAACCCGATCCAACACCTAGTGAAGTGTCATAATCGAGTCTAGGGGTCAGGTGTAACTTTCCAGTTTTGCCCATCTATCTCCAAGGTCCAGGGCAATACTGGAAATCTGGTCCGGTTCAAGGATTCGAGTAATCCCATTCTGCATGTGCCTTGGGTCTTATCCTAGTGGCCGAGACAGGCCATCCCAACACTTGGTGGCACACTAGTATCAGCCTTGGCAGGATAAATCTCCCCAGACTTATTCAATGGCTGTGAACATTTAAAACTAACACGAGTCTCTATAAGTGTCCAAACAACATGAACCAAACATGCATTTTATTTATTTCCACTAAATAACAAAAGTACATTAAATCGGATTGAAGCTAAGGGCATACAAAACTGTCTAATAAGTCCTCTGTTTCTAACAATTTGAAAAATTTGTCTAATTTTTCAATCTCTCTTCTTACCTTGGTAGGGGCAAACTTGGGAGTATTTTCCAAATCTTAAAAAGTTTCAACAATATTAAACTGAGAGTGATTTTGACTCCTATAACTTGCTACCAATTTCTTCAGAATTCAATATTCTTTTATCAGTTTACTCAACTTTTTCTTTTTGGGAATCTCTTTTAATGGAAAAAATTTTTAAATTTTTCAATGAAATTTTAATTCTACATATTTAAAGGCTTAGCTTCTCACATTTTTTTCAATTTTTCTCACTCTCTCTTTCATCGGCAACGGTGCCAAAAACTTGGTGTGGCCGAAAGCATGTCGTTAAACACCCCGGAACACTAGTTTAAATATTTACAATTTTTACCATTTCTCAATCAACTACTAAAATAGTAAAGGGATGAGAACGGGTCGTGTCCATAGGGAAGCAAGTGAAAAATTAATCTATACTTAGATCCGGACACGAGAATGCAATCGGGAATGGCAGAAAATACGAAAATAAAATCAGTTATTGCAGAAATTAAAAGTTTTTAATTTAAAGAAGACAATAAATAAAAATTAGAATTTAATAAATTATGGGAATCAACAAACGAAATAAAAGAAATAAATAAAAAAATGATCCAGAATCCGGATCTGGTGGCGGTAGCTACAGATCGGCCAGACAGTTTGTAGAAACCCCTCCTGACAAGAACCAGGCATCCGTCCTTTCTATAAGCCTCGAACCCCTCGAGACCCCTTAGCCTTGATGCGAACGTAATCAAATCTACAAAACAGAGAAATGAACAAGAATTAAATCTAAAATATTGCAGAAATAAAAACAATAGAAAATAAAATAATGGAATGAAAAGAATGGTTGACCAAATCCTATGGCAGTAGTTGGAGTATGGTTGAACAGCTTGCAAGTGCCCATCCTAACAAGAACTAGGCGTCCTCCCCTTTCTATAACCCTTGAACTCCTCTAGAAACCTTAGCCTTGTTAACTGGGTGAATTGACCAACCCCTTCTCCAAGGCCCCTATAGTCCTTTTTATAGAGAAGGGAGGATGGACCTTGGATTAGATAGAAAGAGGGGGGCGACAATAGGGTTTTAGCAAAAATATAGGTGCCCTAGGTTTTAGATTGAAGGGTTCAGATGGTTCTAGGGTGATCCTAAGACTGAGAAGAAAAGGAGAACACACCCAATATTATGTGAGGATGAGATTAAATGGCTAAAGGCTGAATGGTGAAGATTAGGGGTTAGGTGACTACTAAGGTTAGAATGCTAAAAAGATAGTGCCCTAGAACGGATGGTGGAGATTAGGAGGGATGGAAGGTAAGGATTTAGCAGTTAGAAGCGACTAGTATTTGTTAAGAGTGAAAAGAATGTATTAAAATGTGCCCTTGCGCTTGCTAAGGCGTGGGGAGCATGCTAATACAGTAGGAGGGGCGCCAAAATAGGTTTAGCAACTAGGAGACGACCTCTTGCTTTCAGTTCTTCACAAAAAGACCCCCTCTTTCAGCTGGACTTCACACCAGATTCCCAAAATCTGGATTTCAGTTATGAAAACTTAGTTTTCCCCAGAATTTGCATAGAGACCCTTAGAGGCCACAACATTGCATTTAACTAGGAAAAGGAAACCTCATGACTATTCCAAAGCCGAAAATACCCCTGAATTGATGCCCTTAAGGCATCAAAGTGCAGTTTTATCTCACCTCCCAACTTAAAAATTGCTAGTCCCTTAGCAATGCCGCCTTCAAATTACACTGATCATAGAGATCTTTTCCATCTCAAGATCCTCTTTGACAGAATTAGTCAAGCATCCTGATTCCAACATTCTTAAACTCTGTATAGATCGGTATTGGGCTTAAGGGGTAAAATCATCTTTCTTTGAGTATTACAGAAACTCGGCTTAAAAATCTAATTCACCCTTCCATTTGTTGACTGTCTTGATAATCTGAGATTGATTTTAAAATTAAACATATATTCTTTTTATCAATTTTTGACAGCGGATTTCTACCCGTGAATTTGATTTGCACACTTATTTCTATTGTTTCCTTCCACCATTTGATGTGAATCTCGACACTTGCCTTAGGTGAAGAGACCCGGTTACTAAGTGTTAGGTAAGTGTCTTTGGCATTCTCTTTTCCGTTTGACGCGAATTTTTGACACTTAACTTAAGTGAAGTGACCCGGTTACTAAGTATAGGGTGTCAATTGACCTTTTATTCTTTATTCTTTTTTCTTTTGCAACATTGTTCAGGGCAGTCCACTGTTTTGAACAAAAATTAAAAAATACATAGATCCGAACAAAAGAATGCAATCGGGAATGGCAAAAAATACGAAAATAAAATCTATTATTGCTGAAATTGAATGTTTCTAATTTAAACAAGACAATAAATAATAATCAGAATTTAATAAAGTATGGGAATCAACAAATGAAATAAAAGAAATAAATAAAAAAATGAAGAATCCAGATCCGATGGCAATAACTACAGATCGGCCAGACAATTTGCAGAAACCCCTCATCACAAGAATCGGGCATCCATCCTTTCTACAACCCTCGAACCCATTGAGACACCTCAGCCTTGAACTGAACGAATTCAGATATGCAAAATAGAGAAATGAACAAGAATTAAATCTAAAAGATTGCAGAAATAAAAATAATAGAAAAGAAAATAAAGAAAGGAAAAGAATGGTTTATCAGATCCAGTGCCAGTTGTTGCAGATTGGTTGAATAGCTTCCAGGAACTCCTCCTAACAAGAACTGGGTGTCCTCCCCCTTCCTATTGTTACCTTTCACCATTTGATGTGAATCTTGACACTTGCCTTAGGTGAAGAGACCCGGTTACTAAGTGTTTGGTAAGTGTCTTTGGCATTCCCTTTTCCGTTTGACGCGAATCACAACAATTGACTTAGGTGAAGAGACCCTGTTACTAAGTCTTGGGTGTCCATTGACCTTTTTTTATTTTTTAGTTTTTTTGCAACACTGTTTTGGGGAGTCCATTGCTGCTTCTAACAATTTGAAAATTTTTGTCTAACTTCTCAATCTTTCTCTTCTTATCTTGGCAGGGGAAAACTTGGGAGTATCCTCAACTTTTTCTATTTGGGAATCTCTTTTAATGGAAAAAATTTTTAAATTTTTCTATGAAATTTTAATTTTGCATATTTAAAGGCTTAGCTTCTCACATTTTTTTTTCAATTTTTCTCAATTTTTCTCTCTCTTTCCTTACCCCCCAAGTTAAATGCCATTTGTCCCCAATGGCATAGCTAGACTTATGCAAAAAGGACTTGGGCCAAAGGGAACAATGAATAGGGTTTTCCTAAGGGGTTCAAGGTCTGCCACCTGGTCTTGAATCAAGAAAAGAAATAACAATTCTAACACCACAAACAAAAATCAACTAAAAACTACATTGGGTTGCCTCCCAACCAACGCTAAGTTTAACGTCTTCAATCGGACACATTCACGCACTGTTCCCATCTATAGTCCCCAACTCACTTTCATCTCCTGACAGACAGGGATCAGATTGGGCTAACCACAGGTTAGGCTGGGCATCTAAATGATCATCCACTATATTCACTTTGCACTCATCTTCCCCAAGGTTTGGATACATAGAGGCACTAAAAATGCTTAATTGGACTTTCTGTCCCCTAATGAAATGTCCATTTTTCCCGATTAAGAGTTGATATTTGTATCAGCCATTGCTAGAAATGGACATCTTAAGATTATCAGGATGTGGTTCAGTTCCTCAGTTAGGGTCATGTCTGGGATGATGAAATCCACTGGCAAGTGACAACCCTCTACCTTGACAATGACGTCCTCAATAACAATTTGAGGGGTCTTGACAGACCAATCAGTGAGTTATAGAATTACCAGGGCAAGTTCTAACTCGCCGATCTTGAACCTGTCATGAATGGACGGAAGCATATTTATATTGACCCATAGATCCAATAAGGCTCGATCGAAGGTGATTCCAGAGATGACACAACTTATGAGAGGAGCACTAAGGTCTTTCATTTTTCGAGGAAAGTGGTTTAGGAGAGCTGCACTAACATCTGCCAAGAGCATTATTCTTTGTGGGGCCGATCATGGCTCCATCATTTGAGTACATAGCTTTTTCAAAAACTTGGCATAGGTCGGTACATGTTGGATCGCGTCGAGGAGAGGGAAGTTAATATGGACTTCCCTACTCTCCTTGTTACGAGTCTCTTTCTTCTTTCGCAATGGCCCCACTGTGAATGTAGTTTGAAAGGGGACCACAGGTTGGTTCACTAAAGGCTCATCTTCTAAAGTTTCATTTCCTTCTTCTTCCCCCCCCTAACTTAGGTTCTTCTTGCTCCTTTTTACTAACTCTTTCACATGGGTCCTGTAAAATCCCCCCACTCCTTAAGGTTGTAATAGCCTTGGTATTTTTAGGCTGAGGATTCTTAGGAGGTGGTTGAATTTGTTGTGGAGGAAAACCCAGTGGATGATTTCTAGGGGTTGTAACCAGTTGACTCAGTATTTGCCCTACTTCTCTCCTCTTCTTGGCTTCGGCTAGCTGTCCTATTCGGCTTTCTAATCTATAGATGGATTGCTGCTGATTTAGGATTAGCCACTAAAGCTTCATGATTTGGTCATCGACGGTACGGGTTGAGGAGGTTGTGGGTAAGCCTGATACGGTTGAACCGGTTGGTTCCTAGGGTACACCTGCTGGAATGAAACTCTATACTTGTGTCCTCTGAAAATTTTGGGCCATTTAGTTAGATGGGTAGTATTGCTATTGGGACTGTGTATAGGTTTGACATGGTTGAGCCGTTTGAGTCCCTAAGTAATCATTGTACTCCCAACGAGTCTGGGCTTCAGACCATTGAGAGTGCAAATCTAGTAGGGGGTTTTCTTGGACTTGGGCCCTATAATTGAAGTAGGGCTGATTTTCCCACCCAGGGTTATATGGACTAGAGAATGGGTTAGCGTTGGGTTGCAAAATCTATTGGCTGCATGTACTTGGTTTGGAATAACTGGTTGACATGGGACCGCCATAGGGCACTAGCTGACATGATGGGCTAGGCTTGCATAGACGGAACATGATGGATAGGCTGATAAGGTTGGGTATGGGCCACTTTGTTGACGATATGCAAGGACTTGGTCAATTCTGTGGGCCATTCCATTAATCCTGTCCAGTTGTCGAGAAACTTGGTTCCAATCTATCGATGGCTCAGGTTGGAAGTAGTTTTTCATTCCACAACCTCTGGCCATTGAATTCATTTTGTTTTAACCCCCTCTTTTTTTGAAATTTGAAATTTAAATTTTTAATTTTAATTTCAAATTTAAATTTTGTAACTTAAACTCAAATTTGAATTTTTAAATTTTATTTTATTTTTTCTTTTCCTTCTTTCTTTTTATTTTTTTATTTGAGGTTTGAAATTTAAATTTTTGAAATTTAAATTTAAATTTAGATTTTAAAATTTAAATACCTGAAATTTGAATTCAAATTTAATTTCTTTTTGTTTTTTATTAATTCAAAATTTAAATTTTTGAAATTTAAATTCGAATTTCAATTTTTAAAATTTTATTATTTATTATTTTTATATTTTTTTTGAAATTTGAAATTTAAATTCAAGTTTAGATTGTGAAATTTAAATTCAAATTTGATTTTTTAAATTTTTAAAAAATGCAAGCAAATCAACCACACGACCTAGGGGCTGACCTAGGATTTCCTAAACTAGTGGTTCAACCAATGTCAATCCTCTTAGGTTCACTTGGAATTACACCACTTCCTTTGGTTAGTCAGGTAAGAGGTGGGGATGTGAGAGGCTCCCCTTGCTCTCGCAAGCTTTCCTAAAATTCAACACACCTTTGAACCAAGTGTGAGGCTTCCCTAAAGGATCTTGCTATCCAAATTTTAAATTAGGGTTTAGGGTAAACTGCACATGAAGGGTGGTGATTTTTGGGCCAAGGAAGGGTGATGAAATCCCCACCTTATCTTATTTAAGTTGGATGCCCTTAGAATGGATTAACGGAAAGAAACAAAATAAACAAAGTAAATGCAACTAATTACAATGCATGCACAATTATTTCTAAAATGCAATTCAGCAATATAACATAAAAGAATAAAATAAACTAAGCACGAGAAGCAATTAAAATAAAAAGAAACCTAGCACATTCATAACTAACAAAATAATTTCAGAAATTAAATAATCTTATATGATGCATGCTCTAAAACATATCAAATCCTAGATGTTGGAATGCAAATGCAAAACTTTTAAAATATTAATTATATTTTTTTAATATTTTATTTTTTATTTTTTTTTAATTTTTTTTAAATTCAAAATTTTAAATTTAAATTTCGAAATATGAAATTCAAATTCAAATTCAAATTCAAATTCAGATTTGAATTAAAATTAAAATTTAAATCCAAATTCGAAATTTAAACTCAAATTCAAAAATTTAAACAATTTCCTATTTAACGATTAATTATTCAATTAAATAACTAAAATAAAAGAAATTAAATAAAGCAATGAATAATAATTGCAAATAGAAAATAAAGCAACAATTAATTGTGCTAAACAGAATTAACAACTACCAAAAATAAATTCTAACAAACTAATTCCTAATCTAAAAATTAAACTGAAAATAAAATAATCAAAAAGAAAATTATGCAAGAATTAGATAAAAAAAAGAAAAAAATACAAATCTAAAATAATTAAACCGAAAATAAAATAAACAAAAGAAAAAAAATATGTAGAAATTATTTTTATTTATATTTTTTTTGTTTTTTAATAAAAGAAAAACACAAATCTAAAAATTAATATGAAAATAAAATTAATGAAAGAAAAAATAATAAAACGAAACAAGAATTAAACTGAGATAACAGAACAAGTAATAAAACGAAAAAGAAAAAAATAATGAAACATATCCGGATAAAGCAAATAAAAATTTTTCTCCGTGCTTCCCCAACAACGGCGCCAAAAACTTGGTGTGTCCAGAAGCGCATCATTAAACACTTTGGAACACCAATTTAGACATTTATAATTTTTACCGTTTCTCAAACAACTACTAATGCAGTAAATGGGTGAGAACGGGTCGTCTCCAAAGGGAAGCGAGGGAAAAATTAATATACACTCAAATTCGGACAAGAGAACACAAGAGGGGAGTGCAGAAATATAAAAATTAATTAATTAAACTGAGAAAAATATAGAATTTGAACAGTACTAAAAGTTAAAAGTGCAGAAACATAAATAAATACAGAAGTAAATCAACAAAAGAAATGAAATAAAAATCTGTAATCCGATCATAGGTAGTAGTCTCCGGATCTCTTCTTTGACCCTCGAACTTCATGAGCTAGGCCTTCCGTCTTACCTGGCCGAATTGCAGATCTGTAGAAAATAAAACGAAGATCAAATGGAATGAAAATAAATTGCAGAAAGTAAATAACGAAACTGGAATAGAAAGAATAGAAATTAAAACTAAAATAAGTAAAAGTGGTTGGGATCCGATTCCAGATGTGGCAGTAGTGGTGTTGGCGAACTGCAAGTAGGAACCCCTCCTCTTGCCTGGGCATCCTCCTCTTTCTCTACCCTTGAACTTCTCAAGATCAGCCTTCTGTCTTACTTGGGGGCAGAATCCAACCCTTTCTCAGGAGCCCTAGGGTCCTTTTTATCGAGAAGGGAGGATAGAACTAGGATTAGAGAGAAAGAGGGGGGCGACGACAGGGTTTTAGCAAAAATATAGGTGCCCTAGGGTTTACAATGAGGGGTTAGGATGGTTCTAGGGTGATTCTACTACTGAGAAGAAAATGAGGAGCCACCCAATATTATGTAAGGGTGAGATTTAATGGCTAAAGGCTTAATGGTGAAGATTAGAAGTTAGGTGGCTCCTAGTGTTAGAATGCTAAAAAGAGAGTGCCCTAGAATGGATGGTGGAGATTAGAAGGGATGGAAGGCGATGATTTAGCAATTAGGGGCGGCTAGGGTTTGTTAAGAGTGAAAAGAATGGGTTAAAAGGCGCCCTAGGGTTTGCTAAGGCATGGGGAGCATGCTAATACAGTAGGAGGGGCGCCAAACTAGGTTTAGCAGCTAAGAGGCGCCCTCCTGCTTTCAGTTTTTCAAAAAAAACATCCCCTATCTCAGTTGGACTTCACACCAGCTTCCCAAAATATGCATTTCAGACATGAAAACTTCCTAGTTTTCCCTAGATCTATCCACTAGCTACCTTGGGATCGAAAATCCAATCTAGCAAAGACCTGATCAAAATTACCATCTAGACATTTTGTAAACCATTAACTGATAGGTTGGGGCACTAGTGGAAAATGAAGATGAAATTACGGTAGATGATTGGAGGCATAGCATAATACAGAAACTAAGTAACCAAAAGTGGCGATGCAGGACAGCAAGGTAGTTCTGAGGTTCCATCTAGTAAACGGGGTACCGTACCATCAATTGGCAGATAGGGTCAGGATGAAGGAAGCAGAGCTGGTCCTGAACGAAACCCACAAAACATACTGTGGAGACATAACCAGAACTCTATATAGAAGGCTACAAAGATTGGGGAACTATTGGCTTGCGATGAAGACAGATGCTGCCAAGATACAACATGACTATGAAAAGTGTGCCCCGGAGGTGGATGGAAGAGAATGCCTCACGGTAGGAGAGGCAGATTGGAGAAGTATGTATATAAACTACTTGGAAGACAATAGCTCTAAACCCACCCCACACCAAGGATAAGTGGCTCTGTACAATCATATCTTGCATCTAGGTTTCTACTGGCCCACCATGGTGGATGACACCCAAAAACATGTGCACAGATGCCATAAGTGCCAGATACATGGCGAAAGGATACACTGACCTGCCAACAACCTCTTGTTAGACAATTTTGTATGCCCTTAGCTTCAATCTGATTTGATGTACTTTTGTCATTTAGTGTAAATAAATAAAGTGCATGTTTGATTCATGTTGTTTGGTATGATTCTGTGTAAGACCCTAAAACTGGGCACTTATTGAGAGTCGTGTTAGTTTTAAATGTTCACAGCCATTGTATGTCTGGGGAGATTTATCCTGCCGAGGCTGATACTGGTGTGCCACCAAGTGTTGGGATGGCCTGTCTCGGCCACCAGGGTAAGACCCAAGGCACATGCAGTATGGGATTACTCGAATCCTTGAACTGGACCAGATTTCCAGTATTGCCTTGGACCTTAGAGACAGATGGGCAAAACTGGAAAGTAACACCTGACCCCTATACACGATTATGATACTTCACTAGGTGTCGGATTGGGCTGTCTTTGATATGCCAACCAGTGAGATCCATAGCGGGGGTCAAAACCTGGGCATGTTGGGGTAGTCTGAGAATTCATCTGAGTGGGTGATCATAGTGACAGGATCAGCCCCTTTGTCGAACAAAGATAATGATCGGGAATGCACTCTCTCTAATGGAAACCAAACTGCCAGCAGTTGATTTCAATCGTTGGAATTTTGTTTTGCAAATTTATATATATCATATATAGGTATTTTTGTTTTCAAGTTGTTTGCAAATGGTTTTAATTCTCGGGATCCATGTGAAAAGAGAGTGCAACACTGTTCCTTGCAGCTGAGGGAGAGGTCCTCTCTTGTCGGGCAGTGCTTGATCATTATGGGCTGAGAGGTTAAGTGTAAGGCCATTTAGAATAATACCTGATGGGCTAATCTTGCACCTTCCCACAGTCCCTGGGTTTTTATAAGATGGCTTGGCCCAGGGACCACTTAGTGTAAGTGTTGGGCCCATAGTCTGCCGGCGATTGATCTGAAATTAATTTTATTAAATCTAAAATTTATTTGGAACTGTTCTTTATTTATTTTAATTTAATGGACTGTTCGAACCTGGAGATCGAAGTGCAGATTTGGCGCAGATGGTCTGCGCAACCTTTTTTTTTATTTATTCATTCAATTCAGTCTGTAAAATAATTATTTTATTTTTCTAGACTGAATGTATAGGATTTGATCAAGAATGTAATTAATTAATAGAAATAGGATTTCTGTAATTTTTTATTTTCTTAATTGAATAAGAAGGCGGCGCTGGAGATTTGTAGATCCAGAGAGATCGCATTCTGCGATTTGCAGTTTGTGAAACTGCAACCCTAGTAATTAACCTCTGTTTTCCAGGTGGTGCAAACAGTCCATACTTGATTTATGATTGTCTAAAATCAAAAATTATTAATTTCAGATTTTTCATGAATTAACTCTTGAATTGAAAATCAGTTTTGAACAATTTCGGGCTAAATTGGACCAAAACCGTTTGGACCGAATCTAGGGTTCGAAAGTGGCTGTTTTCAGTCCAATATTCTCACACTTGTTGTTCCAAATCTGATGTTCAATTGCAGGGATTAATTCGGCCCACCTGTAAAGCCCAGTTTTTAAGGGTTAAAACTACAAAAGCCCACTCTTGTGAGAAAAGCTATATGGGTTGAACTGCTAACTGCGATTCAACCCATATACCTAGACAGCATTAATCGTTAATGTTACGTTTTTAATGGGTTGGTTAATGGGCTTTACAGTAATTATTTTGATTGGATCAATTTCTTCCATTGCATGTGATGTGTGGATGTATGATGTGCTGTGAAAATGAGCCATAAGCACTTAGCTCATGATGAATCGTTAGTGGCTCTTACACACACCATGTCTGAATGCACATCATTGCCATGGTGTCCCCTAAGGTCATTGGATGACCCCTTCCTTGCATGGTGGGCCCCACAACCCTAAAAAGGGACGCGTGCGGAAACCCTAGTCGATTAAGGCCCACTAGAAATCTGACTTTATGAAAGTTAGTGGGAGCCACTCTGATTTGACCTAAAATAAACTAGGGCGTAATTTTGTTCTCTCTAGCATATATGGGTGCATGTGATAGGGAGATCCATGTGATGGACTCTCTAAAGGCCTTCCGTCATTAGCACAATGATGGGTCCTTCAGTAATGAGGAAACACACCATAAAATTGGGCTATCCATTTGTTGTTGGATCTGTCAGAGTGTTTCATAAGATGATAGGGGCATCATAGACCGATGTGGGAGGGGCTTCACCAGAAAATGGGAACTCTCTCACGGTACCTTGGCGTAACCTGAATATGATGGGTGAAAACTCACTGGATAGAAAGGTTTACCTAAAAATGGCTCTGAACCTTGTCTACAGAGGCCAAAGGGAAACTCATACGATGAGTGGATATGATCCGTCACAAAAAGGTGGTGGGGTTTTGCAGTTGAAACAATTGGCTTCATGCACCCTATGTGATTTCCCACATTTCCAGAGACATTTCGCCGTCTTCATCACTGAGATAGGAGGGAAATCTCAGAGATGAACAAATGGGAATGGAACATATATTAAAGCCCATATCTATGTAGGTAACATGAATCAAACTAAGGTTGTGGACTAACGTCTTTGCTGTTTTACCAGAAAATGGCAAATGGTCAATTCGCAAAGCTTCTAAAAGATAACAAGCTTAAGGGCCCAAAATATGCCATCTGGTACAGAAATCTTATGCTGGTCCTAACTTCCGAAAAGTTAGATAAGGTGGTGAAAAATCCTGCCCCGGAGCGTCCGGGTGATAGGGCTTCTGAGGCCCGAAGGAGGGAGTACCAAGATTGGGAGGATAAGAACTCCCTAGCCCACTGCTTTGTCATTGCCTCACTGGACAACTCAATACAGAGGCAGTTTGATCAGATCGAACTAGCCAAGGACATATTGGACAGTCTAAAGACAATGTCTGCAGAGTAGAATCGTTCTACTCGACAGAAGGTCTTGAAACTGTTCATGACCGCGCAGATGTCCAAAGGGTAGAAAGTTCATAACCATTGTCTTCGGATGATGGGCTACATTAACGAACTCGAAGCCCTAGGATCCGAGCTAGATCTTGGCACACAAGTAGATGCCATCCTGAATTCTTTGCCCTCTTCCTTCAATGCGTTCATAATGAGCTATAATATGAACAAGCTGAATGTTAGCCTCCTGGAACTCAACAATATGTTGCAGAGGGCCAAGGACTTACTTAAGAAGGATGAGCCTGTGGTTATGCTTGTTGAAGCTAACAAATCGGGCAAGAAAAAGAGAAAGGCAAAGAAGCTCTAGAAGAAAGCCGCCAAGCCTAAGAAGCAGAAGAAGAACAAGGCATCTGATGCCTGCCACTTCTACAAGCAGACCGGCCACTAGAAGAGGAACTGTCCTGCCTACCTGGAATCTAAGAAAGGTAACTTCGAAACTTGTGTCATAGAAACTAATATGTTAGTGACTTCTGTGTCCTGGTGTGTTGACTCCAGGGCTTCAACTCATGCGTGTAACTCACTGTGGGGGTTCAAAGTTAGCAGGAGACTGAGTGAAGGAGAAGTGACACTGTTCTTGGGAACGACTGCAAGTGTTGTAGCTGCGGCAATAGGAACCATAGAATTAGTCTTTAGAGAAGGAGTACTTGTACTTAAAGATTGTCTTTATGTACAGAACTTGAGAAGAAATTTAATTTCTGTTTCTAAACTGTGTGCTGATGGATATACTGTTTATTTTAGTAATATGATTATTGTTAAACGGAATAATAAATTCATTGCATGCGGGGAACTGGAGAACGGTCTCTATGTTCTACATCCTTCTCTAGAAACTAACTTAACCGAAACTATGTTGGTCGAAAATCCCAAGAAAAGAACTCGTGATACAGTAAGTCCCACGTGCCTGTGGCATTACCGACTTGGCCACATCGGTGTTGACCGAATCACAAGACTGGTAAAGGATGGTCCTTTGGATTTTCTAACTGTAGAAAATCTTCCCACTTGTAAGCCTTGCCTCCAAGGTAAGATGACTAAGCGGTCATTTAACGGTAAGCCTGAAAGATGTGCAGGCACACTTGACCTAATACATACTGATGTATGTGGCCCCCTGAGTGTTAGGACTCGTAACCAACACGTGTATTTCATTACATTTACCGATGATTATTCTCGGTATGGTTACGTGTACCTAATGAGACATAAGTCTGAATCCTTTGAAAGGTTCAAAGAGTTCAGACAGGAAGTCGAGAAACAGTCAGGGAGAGAAATTAAGGCCCTTTGATCGGATCGAGGTAGCGAGTATCTCTCTGACGAATTAAGGGACTACCTGGAGGTCAACGGGATAGTGTCACAATTAGCTCCTCCTGCTACACCTCAACTTAACGGTGTTTCAGAGAGGAGGAATAGGACCTTGTTGGACATGGTCCAGTCACTTCTCGTACGCTCGGAGTTACCCACATCCTTTTGGGGATATGCATTAGAGATTGCTATCTACGTGCTGAATCGGGTTCCAACCAAATCGGTTCCGAAAACTCCATATGAACTATGGACCGGAAGGAAGCCAAGTGTAAGACACTTGAAGATTTGGGGTTGTCCTGTGCACGTTAAAAGAACGAGTGCGGACAATATGGGTATGACCAGGATAGTTAGAGACCGAATACATCCTGGACACCGATCGTCAGGAAATAGTTCTTGATGAGGAGAGCTCAGGAGCCGTGAGAGATGTCCCACAAGTTCTAGGTAGTGACCAACCTAGAAGATTCACTCGGGCATCCAGGCCACCAGTCCAATATTGGTATGACCAGGATAGTTACCTGGTGGAAGCCTTGACTAGTGAGGAGGATCCCGTGACTTATGCGGAAGCTATGTTGGACATAGATTCCTAGAAGTGGGTGGAGGCCATGGGAGTTGAGATGGACTCAATGGAGGCCAATGGAGTCTGGACTCTAGTAGATCCGCCCTCCGGGGTAAAAGCAATTGGTTGCAAGTGGATTTATAAGAGGAAGAAGGGCCTCGATGGCAGAATTGAGACCTACAAAGCTCGTCTGGTGGAGAAAAGGTACACTCAGAAAGAAGGCATCGACTATGAGGAAACCTTTTTGCCCGTGGCCATGCTTAAATCCATTAGGATCCTGCTAGCTGTAGCAGCATACCATGACTACGAGATTTGGCAGATGGATATCAAAACCACATTCCTGAATGGAGATCTTAGTGAAGATATCTACAAGCAACAGCCGCAAGGCTTCATTGCTGCTGGTCAGGAACATATGGTATGTAAACTTAATAGATCCATATATGGACTTAAGCAGGATTCTAGGAGTTGGAACATCCGTTTTGATTCTGTCATCAAAATGTTTGACTTTGAGAAGAATCTGGATAAGCCCTATGTTTACAAGATGTCCAGTGGGGATAAGATCACCTTTTTGGTGTTGTATGTGGACGATATCCTACTCATTGAGAATGATGTAGGAATGTTGACTTTGGTCAAGGTATGGCTTTCACAGCAGTTCTCCATGAAAGATATTAGAGAAGCTTCCTATATACTAGGTCTTCGACTCTATAGAGATAGATCGAAGTGGATAATTGGATTATCTCAGGCTGCTTACATTGACAAAATTGTCAAAAGATACAGCATGGAGAACTCCAAGAAAGGAAACATTCCTTTTAGGCACAGAGTCACTCTCTCCAAGAAGATGTCTCCCAAGACTTCTGAGGAGATTGAGGGCATGAAAGACGTTCCCTATGCCTCAGCCGTGGGGAGCATCATGTATGCCATGCTGTGCACTCGCCCTGACATTGCTTAGACGGTGAGTGTGGTAAGCAGATTCCAGGCCAACCCAGGGCAGGAGCATTGGACTGCCGTGAAGAATATACTCAAATACCTTCGAAGGACAAAAGAGTTTTGTCTGGTATTCAATGGTAGTTCACTACAAGTTCTACGGTATACTGATGCCGATTTCCAGTTGGATCCAGATGATAGAAAGTCTACATCTAGGTATGTTTTCATGATATGATCGTGTGTTGTTTGCTAGAAAAGCAGTAAACAGGGGTCCACTACAGATTCCACAACCGAGGCCGAGTACATTGCCGCAAGTGAAGCTACCAAGGAAGCAGTGTGGATGAAGAAATTCGTTCACAAATTGGGAGTGATTCCATCTAGCACATCACCCATCCCGTTGTTGTGTGACAACAGTGGAGCGATCGCCCAAGCTAATGAGCCTCAGGCCCACTCAAAGTCAAAAAACATCGAGAGGAAGTACTACATACTGCGGGAGATCGTTGGTAGAGGGGACGTCCTAATTCAGAATGTAGCATCAGCGGATAATGTGGCAGACCCATTAACTAAGCCACTGACACAGAAGTTGTTTGAGAAACATGTGGAAAGTATGGAACTCCGGCCTGTACCAGATTGGACCTAAGTGCAAGTGGGAGTTGTTAGATAGTTTTTGTATGACCTTAGCTTCAATCTGATTTGATGAACTTTTGACAATTAGTGTAAATAAATAAAGTGCATGCAGTATGGGATTACTCGAATCCTTGAACCGGACCAGATTTCTAGTATTGCCTTGGACCTTAGAGACAGATGGGCAAAATTGGAAAGTTACACCTAACCCCTAGACTCGATTATGATACTTCACTAGGTGTCAAATTGGGCTGTCTTTGATATGCCAATCAGTGAGATCCTTAGCGGGGGTCAAAACTTGGGCATGTTGGGGCAGTCTGAGAATTCATCTGAGTGGGTGATCATAGTGATAGGATCAGCCCCTTTGTCGGACAAAGGTAATGATCGGGAATGCACTCTCTCTGGTGGAAACCAAACTACCGACAGTTGATTTCAATCATTGGAATTTTGTTTTGCAACCTTATATATATGATATATAGGTATTTTTGTTTTCAAGTTGTTTGCAAATGGTTTTAATTCCTGGGATCCATGTGAGAAGAGAGTGCAGCACTGTTCCTTGCAGTCGAGGGAGAGGTCCTCTCTTGTCGGGCAGTGTTTGATCAATATGGGCTGAGAGGTTAAGTGTAAGGCCATTTAGGATAATACCTGATGGGCTAATCTTGCACCTGCCCACAGTCCCTGGGTTTTTATAAGATGGCTTGGCCCAGGGACTACTTAGTGTAAGTGTTGGGCCCATAGGGTCAATGTGATGGGCTCAGGGGTTCACTGGGCTTCTCAGTGAATTCGGCTAGGCCTTGTAATAAAGGCTGGGCCGAACCCATGTGGCTGGTGTGTAGATCAATGCTTTGGTCCCACGCCATACAAAGAAACCCAACTGTGTAGTAGATTGGAAACCAATTGAGCATAGATTACTTAATGGCCAAAAGCCCATTTTGGACTAGGCTGATATGATCACCCACTTATGGGGCGGATCTGAGATTAAGGTTAGCAAAAGGATTGGGCCTTTAACCTAATCCACTTCAGGAGACCAAATTCGAATCAGATTTGAATATGGTAATCTCCTGATAAAATCAGGAGTAAGCTAACATAATCTGCAGATAGGATTAAGATCATCCCCTATCCAGATGTTGATTTGGATTGGGATAACTCCTAATAGGATTTGGAGATTTCTTAATCAAGAAGAAAGAGGAGAAATCCTTAAAGGATTAACAGATTTCGAACCTAGGGTTTTTTGAGCAAGAAAATCTTCCTGCGAATTGAGATAGGATCTCATACACTCTAGAAAGAAGAGAAGCAACATTCCCCATCTTCATCTCAGGAGTTCTCCTCCAGCCGCCGCCATTCTCTGAAAACATTCAATCTTTGAGAAAAAGAAATCAAGAAATCAGTTCTTGATATCTGTTTAGCAGAAGGAATTGAAAAGATTCAGTGCTCAGTGTTTCCAGAGGATTCTTGTGAAGGATTCAGTGTGTAGAATGCACTCTGCTGGTTCTGTTCCACAGATTGTTGTGTCATCTTCAACAGGAGCGGATCTTGGTGTCCTCTTTGGGCATGAACACCAACTTTGGGAGATACTGCTTCTCTGGATCAGGTATAATTCCTCCCTTGTCTTTTGGTTCAGATCTGGTTCGATTATGGTTCAAGTAGGATCATTGAATATTGTATTCTAAATTTAGGGAATATGATTCCTAGTTGGAAGAAATGTAGGAAATTTTTTGTAATTCGCCCACCCATTCCGCAACCTTTTGGCATCCATACGATGGATCCTACCATTCTTTCACCTCCATCCCATCGTCGCACCCTAGCCCTACCACACATGGGGAGTAGACTTCATAGGCAAAATCCACCCTCCTTCCAAGGGATATTACTTCATCATAGTGGCCATAGATTACTTTACCAACTGGGCAGAGGCTGTACCTTTACGAAGGATTTGCACGGAAAACATAGCAAACTTCCTCAGGCAACATGTAATTCATCAATTAGGAGTTCTAATGAGGATTTTGACAGATAATGGCTTGTCCATCAAAAATTAGGAAGTATGAGATCTTCTGGGGCAGCATAGGGCAAGATTAGGCATGTCTACAACATATTATCCATAGGGCAATAAGCAAGCAGAAGCCACTAACAAAACCTTACTGAGAATGATGAGCAAGATGGTGGCTGAAAATCATAAGGATTGGTCAGAAAAATTATCAGAAACTCTCTAGGCTTATCGCACGACAATTAGGAAAAGTACACAGGCAAGACCTTATTCCCTGGTATATGGCCAAGAAGGGGTCCACGGCGGATTCCACAACCAAAACCGAATACATTGCCGGAAGTGAAGTTGCCAAGGAAGCCGTATGGATGAAGAAGTTTATTCAGGAATTAGGAGTAATTCCATCCAACACATCACCCAATCCATTGTTGTGTGACAACACTGGAGCCATTGCTTAGGCTAAGGAGCCACAAGCCCACTCGAAGCCGAAGCACATAGAGGGGAAGTACCATGTACTGCGAGAGATAGTTGGAAGAGGGGATGCCCTGATTCAGAAGGTAGTATCAGCAGAAAATGTAGCAGACCCATTGGCTAAGCCACTGACACAAAAAGTGTTTGAGAAACACGTGGAAAGCATGAGATTCCAGCTTATACCCGATTGGACCTAAGTGCAAGTGGGAGCTGTTAGAGAAGTGATCAGACCATATCCAATAAAGTCTGGTTCCTCCTCTCTGACACACCGTTTAACTGGTTGGAACCCAGTTCAGCCTACGAGTGTTTTTCTATCATAGGCTTCTATATGAAGCAGATTGAGGAACATGCCATCTTGTTAGCCCATTCATTTTGGAAGGCTGGTGTCAAGGGATCGCAGTCCATGTTTGGTCAGTCGCTAAAGGATGTGTGCCTCCATCTAAAAGTAGTCAAGGCTAGCCATTTGAAAGCTACTTAGAAGCTAGAAGACCTTATGGAGAAATCTGGTCACCAGTGGAAGATAGTGGCCGAATATGAAGCGGAAATAAAGGATCTAATGGACTTCAAAGTGCAGGGACAAGGTTTAGAGAATATGATTAATATGAGTAAATATGTAAACATCCACAATTGCTCACTTTGTAAATTATTATATATAGGAAAAGATGTGTTTTTTTTTTTGTCTTATGCTGGTGTTCCAAGTACTTTAATTAATTTGTTTGCTAGTTCCTTTGCAATGATATTTTGAAAGAACATTATTTTTTCAAGGAATTTTGATTTCAGAATGCAACTTCATCGCATAATAGATGTCATCAATTACCAACTTACGTAAAGGCAAAATGTCCAATGAAACTTAATCGCAAATAAAGGATTTCAAAATTTAAGAGAATCCCGTGAGATACGGCGTTCACAATTATGGTGGTCCTATGATTGTCCAAAATTGAAAGTATTAATGATTTTGAGCAAAATATCATCACAACTATCATTTCAATAAAGTAAATCGTGTGTATTCCTCAATTCGGAAGTTTGGTGTGAATGTTATTGCAGTGGTCTTTGATCTTAGATCGCCAAAGAAAGTTATTGGTTGTTGTATTGGCTCCTTGTATGACGTTTAGCCACACCGTCCTAGAAAATCAAAGATTGAACAACATCGCACAGCGGGTGCTTTACCAGAATGTATTGAGTGCTCTTTTCAAGTATAAGGCTCAGCGCAAGTGTCGAGTAACATGGTGCGATTAAGGTCACATGTTCTGCATGCTTATCACAAATGGCATCGCTGCAAGTATCAAAAACAAAACCCAAATTGAACACCTCTATACACTTTTTGGTCTTTCAATCATGTTTGATCATTAGTAGAGTTGGCATTTGATAGCAAGTTGTTAGAGAAAAAGAAAATCAAATGTTGTTCTGATTCCCGAAACATCGTTAGCATGCTCTTAGAAAAGGAAATTGAGTCTTTTCATGGGAGGACACAACTTTTTCCAATCGCAAGTGACGAATGTCATCACACCCTGAGAAAACAAGTCTCTGTGTGGGTTATACGATTAGGGCTTGAGCCTAACCTCTGTGTTGCCTTTGTGATAAACTTGTGATCATCATATGAGAAAACTACTCAAGCCTTTTTTGTGCAGGTAAGATATCAGCAGTTAGAACGAGTGTTATTATCTATGCATGGAATGGCTTAAGTTTGTTCTTTCATTTGTAAGTAGGTAGAGTACCTATATTTATAAGTTAGAGAAAGACCGTACCTGATGTCACCCATTCTTTTCCAGAGCTGTGAGTACGCCTGGGATTGCTAGGGAATATGAGTGTGTCTGGGGTTGCTAGGGCCTTCCTGGGGTTGTCAGAGAATATGAGCGTGCTTGGGGTTGCCAAGGCCTACTTGGGGTTGCCAGGGAATAAGAGTGCAATCCTGGGGTTGCCAGGAGATATGAGTGTGCCTGGGGTTGCTAGGGCCTTCTTGGGGTTGCCAGGGAATAAGAGTGCATATATGTACATGTATATATGTAAATGTGAGAGACGTATCCAAGATTTAGCATACAAATTGCATTTGACAAAACATTCTTTAACAAAGAATTATAACTTTACTGAATTTTCAAATTTCTTGGGCATCAAAACATTATCATAGGAATCCAGAGTTCATCAAAAAGACATCTCATCGCAAAAATATGAATTGTTAGCATATACATCCGGAATCCATCTTACCTTATTCGCAAGTGCAATATACTAGATAAGAACTTGTGAGATTTTCAAAAGTGTATGATATATTTGATACATTAATCTTTAAAGAAAATACATGTAGCAATCATAACATATATTATAAATTTTGTTCAAAGTAGGGCTTCAACCAATTGCCATTCACCATTTCGTCTTCCCCCCCATGTCTACAGTGTTTAGCACGTAGTAGCCAGATGGATGAGCTTCTTTGATCACGTATGGTCCATCCCAAGTAGGAGCAAAATAGCAGATTTGCCTTGTCTGGCGTGGAATGTTGTCTTAAGGACTTTGTCTCCTCCTTTAAATTTCCTGGGCTATACTAGCTTATTAAAATTTGTGGCTAAAGCTTGTTTGTACTTGATTTGTCTTTGTAACGCCTTCTCCCTTTCCTCATCAATACATTCTAGCTTTTTGCTGAGTAGCTGGTCCATGTCCTCTGTTTTGAATTTCTTCCCCATCGCGAAGGCTATGCGGGGCAGAGACGGTCTGTATTTCTGCTGGTAACACCACTTCATGGCCATATACCAAGGAATAAGGTGTTGTCTGTGTACTTTTCCTAATTGTCATGCGATAAGCCCAATGAGTTTCCGATAATTTTTCTGACCAATCCTTCTGATTTTCAGCCACCATCTTGATCATCATTCTCAGTAAGGTTTTGTTAGTGGCTTCTGCTTGCTTATTCCCCTGTGGATAATATGTTGTAGACATGCCTAATCTTGCCCCATGCTGCCCTAGAAGATCTCGGACTTCCTGGTTTTTTACGGACAAGCCATTATCTATCAAAATCCTCATCAGAACTCCTAATTGACTGTCGTGCTCCCATCTAGCTGACCCATTACCAATTTCAAATCCCCTGTTACCCTGATCTTCTTAGCTCCGAAGTCTCTTGCCTTGATCAAACCTAGGACCAAGGGTTCATATTCAACTATGTTATGGGAATAGGGGAACTGGAGTTTGAACGAGTAGGTAGAGGTATGACCGGTGGGCAAAGTTAAGGTGACCCCAGCGCCGGCTGAGGTACTGGTAGTACTTCCATCAAAAGTCAATATCCACTCTCTTTCTTCGGCTATTGCGATCATGGGTAGGTCTCCCAGGACTTCTTCTGATATAGGAAGTCATCCTTAGTGGGAAAGGCAGCTAGGAGGTCTGCCGCTACTTAACACTTAATGGCCCTAGGCTGAGTGTACTATATCATGTACTCACTTAGCTGCATCATCCACTTAACAAGTCAGCAAGAAAGGGGAGGTCTGTCCATAAAGAACTTGATTGGGTCACTTCGTGTGATAAGTCTCACCTTTTGACCTAGGATGTAATGTCTGAACTTCTGTGTAGCAAACACTAATGCCAAACATTGTTGCTCCATATGAGAGTAGTTCTTCTCGACTAGTTTAAGAGTTTTACTGGCGTAGTATATTGGACACTCGACTCATTCGTTGTCCTCTTGTGCCAGCAAACATCCTATTGCCTCCGAGTTTGATGCGATATATATTTTGAATTACCGACTATCTTTGGGTGGTGACATGGTTGCGGCCTTAGCCAGGGTATTTTCAACTATTCAAAAACCCTCAGGTGCTCTTCATTCCATTTGAATTCCACTGACTTTTTGACTAACTTCATCAACGAAGTCGCCACATGTGCAAAGTCAGATGAATTGATAACTCTACATTTTGATTCCTTAAGTGCATCATTTCAGGGGTATTTTCAGCCTTAGAATAGTCAAAGTATGCCCTTTTCCCAGTTAATTTCAATGTTGTGACCTCTGAGGGTCTCTGTGCAAATTCTGTGAAAAACTAGAGAAGTTACATGGCTGAAATGTTGTTTTTGGGAAGCTGGTGTAAAGTCCAGCTGAGAGAGGGGGTGTTTTTGTGAAAAACTAAGAACAGGAGGGAGCCTCCTATCTACTAAACCCAGTTTGGCGCCCCTCCTACTGTATTAGCACGCTCCCCTCTCCTTAGCAAACCCTAGGGCACCTTTTAACCTATTCTTTTCATCCTTAGCAAACCCTAGTCACCCCCAGTTGTTTAATCTCCACCCTCCGCTTCTTCTAATCTCCACCACTCATTCTAGGGCACTCTTTTTGTAGCGTTTAAACCCTAGGGCACCACCTAACTACTAATCCTTACCATTCATCCCCTAACCACTAGATCTCATCCCTCCATTCCATCTTCTATCTCAGCCATCCACTCTAGGGTGCCACCCACCTCTTTTAATCTCCACCTTTCAGCCCTAGGCGCCTCAATCTCCACCATCTATATCTGGGCACCCAAATCTCAGCCCTACATAATATTGGGCGCTCTCTCCTTCTATTCTCAGTCTTAGGATCACCCCAAAACCATCCTAACCCTCCATTACAAACCATAGGGCGCCCATATCTTTGCTAAAACCCAGCTACCACCCCTTCTTCCTCTCTAATCCCCATTGTGTCCACCCTTCTCTATAAAAAGGACCCAAGAGCTCCTGAGAAAGGGTTGAATTCTGCCCCTAGGTAAGACAGATGGCTGATCTTGAGAGGAGGGATTCCTTACTTGCAGTTCGCCAACACCACTACTGCCACCTCTGGATTCGAATCCCAACCATTAGTCTTAGATTTAATTTCAGTTCTTTCAATTATAGTTTCATTATTTCCTTTTTGCAATTTATGTTCATTCTTTTTGATCTTTGTTTTATTTTCTGTAGATCTGGAATTCAGCCAAGTAAGACAGAAGGCCTAGCTCTAGTAGTTTGAGGGTCGAAGGAGAGATCCGGAGACTACTACCACTGATCGGATTACATATTTTTTATTTTGTTTCATTCATTTATTTATTTTTGTATTTATTAATTTAATGCACTTTTAATTTCTACAATGTTCGAATTCTATTTTTCCAGTTTAATTAATTAATTTATGTATTTCTGCAACTCCCACTTTTGTTCTCTTGTCCGGATTTGAGTATGTATTAATTTTTCCCTCGCTTCCCTGTGGATACGACCGATTCTCACCCTTTTACTACATTTGTAATTGTTTGAGAATTGGAAAAATTTCATAAATATTAAACTGGTGTTCCGAAATGCTTAACGGCACGCTTTCGGACACACCAAGTTTTTGGCGCCGTTGCCAGGGAAGCACGGAGAAAATTTCTTATTTGCTTTGTCCGGATCTGTTTCATTATTTTTTTATTTTTGTTTTATTACTTGATCCATTATCTCAGTTTAATTCTTGTTTCTCTTTAATTCTGTAGGACAGAATAGCGAAAGGTGGGGTACCGAAGAGTTGCGGGACTACGGGAGAGAAGAGAAAAGAAGAGAAGAGAAATTGGATTGCATTTCAGGTGTAGTCATCCCATTTTATTTTTTATTTTTTTATTTTTATTTTTGAACTCTTTTTTTTGGTTGAATAGTGATTTTGAATTTTTAATTAATTTTTTTAGATCTGATTTATTTTTTTAGTAGTATTTCTCATCCGTTTTGTTTCTAGATCTATTTTTCTTTCTTTATTTTAATATCTTATTCGAATTTTTGTCTTATTAGGTTTGTCTTTTTCTTTTATTTTAAAAAAAATTGTTTATTTTATTTTATTTTATTTATTACTACATATGTTTATTTTATTTTTGATTTAATTTTTAGAGTAGAAATTTTCTTGTTAGAATTTATTTTGGTAGTTTTTAATCTTTTTAGCATAATTAATTTCTTTTATTTTCTGTTTGTTATAATTATTTGTTTCCTTATTTAATTCTTTTTTTTAGTTATTTAATTGAATAATTAATCATTAAATAGGAAATTGTTTAAATTTTTTAATTTGAGTTTAAATTTCCAGTTTAAATTTAAATTCGAATCTAAATTTGAATTTGAAATTGAATTTCAAATTTCAAAATTTAAATTTCAAATTTTAAAAAAATTAAAAAATATAAATAAATCAAAAAAGAAAATAAAAAATTAATTAATATTTTAAAAGTTTTGCATTTGCATCCCAACATTTAGGGTTTCATATTCTAGAGCATGCATCATATAGGTTTATTTAATTGCTAAACTATCATTGCTAGTTGTGAATGTGTTAGGTTTTCTTCTTTTAATATTTTAATTATTCCTTTTGTTTATGCGATTTGTTATATTCTTTTATGTTATATTGCTGAATTGCATTTTAGAAATAATTGTTCATGCACTATAATTAGTTGCATTCATTTTGTTTGATTGTTTTTGTTTTGTTAATCCATTTAAGAGCACCCAACTTAAATAAGATAAGGTGGGGATTTCATCACCCTTCCTTGGCCCGCAAATCACCACCCTTCACATTCGGTTCACCCTAACCCTAATTTAAAATTTGGATAGCAAGATCCTTTAGGGAGCCTCACATTTGGTTCAAAGATGTCCTGATTTTTGGGGAACCTTGCGATTACTTTCCATAATCGGCGGTTGGTGTCTAAGGAAAGTGGTTAAACGACTATGCCTAAGTGATTTTGTGGTTACTTAATTAGGTCCTTGCGAGAGCAAGGGGAGCCTCCCACATCCCCACCTCTTACTTGGCTAACCAAAGGAAGTGGTGTAATTCCAAGTGAACCTAAAAGGATTCACCTTGGTTGAACCACCAGTTTAGGAAACCCTAGGTCAGCCCATATGTCGTATGTGTGAACTGCTTGTATTTTTTAATTTTAAAAATTCAAATTTGAATTTAAATTTCAGGAATTTAAATTTCAAAATCTAAATCTGAATTTAAATTTCAAAAATTTAAATTTCAAATTTAAAAAAAAGAGAGAAAAAAAATTTAAATTCAAATTTCAGGAATTTAAGTTTCAAAATCTAAATTTGAATTCAAATTTCAAATTTTAAATGAAAAAAAAACATAAAAAATAAAAAAAATGAGAAAATAAAAAATTTAAAAATTCAAATTTGAGTTTAAATTTCAGAATTTAAATTTCAAAATCTAAATTTGAAATTAAAATTAAAAATTTAAATTTTAAATTTCAAAAAAAAAAGAAAGAAAAGAAGAAAAAGGGGGGTTAAAACAAAATAAGATAAAATGAATTCAATGGCCAGAGTTTGTGGAATGAGAAACTGCTTTCAACCTGAGCCACACATAGATTGGAACCATGGGTCAAGACAACCGGACAAGATTAATGGGATGGCCCACAAAATTGACCAAGTCCTTGCATATCGTCTACAAAGTGGCCCATACACAACCTTGTCATCCTATCCATCATGTTCCATCTGTGCATGCCCGACCCATCATGTTAGCCAGTGCCCTGCGGTGGGCCCATGTCAACCAGTCATTCTAGACCAAGTACATGCGGCCAATAGATTTTTCCAACCCAATGCTAACCCATTCTTTGAAGGGATGAGAGATCCATCGTATGGACGCCCAAATCTTGCGGAATAAAGGGGCGAATTTCAAAAAATTTTCTCTCCCTTTCAACTGGGAATCGCATTCCCTATTTAGAAAATCATATTTTCAAGGATCAATCTTGAACCATAAACTGAACCAGATCTGAACCAAAAAGGAGTAGGAGAGGATTATACCTGATACGGAGAAAAAGTATCTCCCAACGAAGGTATTCACGCCCAAGGAAGGATCCAAAGACTGCTCCCACTGAAGATGGCGCAGTGCAAAATGGAGCAGAATCAGCAGTATTCTTCTCCAAGAATTCTGTCCTTCGCAAAAACAGCAGAATGGCACATGAGCACAACTTCCTATCAATTCTTTCTCAAAGAACTGATGTCAAGATCGAATCTTGACTTCTCCCACAACTGGAGATCGAACTGGATTTCTGGCGGCTGCAGGAAGGAGGCAGCAAGAAAGATCTTTTGCAGGGATTGCAAAAATCTTTCTTCTCTGATTTCAGCTCTAAAGAGGATCTGATTATGTGATTCATCTAAAGGCTACTGCCCCCTCCTGCTTTTGTAACTCTAAAAGATCAGCTCCTAATCTAATTAGGTGCTGCTGATCCAAATCATATTTGGATCAGACCTCTCTTTAGGTGATAAGGATAAACCCTTATCTTATCTGCAGATTAGATCAGCCTTCTCCTAATCTCATTAGGAGGTTTCTAGATCTGAATCATATTCAGATCTGGACTCTCTGAGTGGATAGGGTTAAGGCCCTATCCTATCTGCTGATCCATCTCAGAATTCAACCATATTTAACTTATTAAATAAGTCCAGTTCGAAATGGGCTTTAGGCCCATTAAGCTTATGTGCTCACTTAACTTTCCTAACTACTGCCTAGTTGGGCTTCCTTGTATGGCGTGGGACCCAATCATTGAACTACACATCAGCCACATGGGTTCGGCCCAACCTTTGTTACAAGGATTGGACGAATACATTATTATGGACAGTGCACCCCCTAAAACCCATCAAATGCGCTCTATAGGCTCAACACTTACCCTATTTGGTCCCTAGGCCAAGCCACCTTTTAATACCCAAGGACTATGGGCAGATGCAAGATTAGCCCATCAGGTATTACCCTCAATGGTCTTACACTTAACCTCTCAGCCCATAATGACCATACGTTGCCCGACAAGAGAGGACCTCTCCCTCGACTGCAAGGAACAGTGTTGCACACTCTACTTATATGGATCTCGAGAATTAAAACCTTTTAGCAAAAATTTTAGAATCCATAATATATATACTTTTACATCTCATATAAAATATACTTTGCAAAACAAATCTCAACGATTGAAATCGGCTGCCGGCAGTCTTGGTTTCCATCAGTGAGAGTGCATCCCCGATCATTACCTTTGTCCGACAAAGGGGCTGATCCTGTCACTATGATCATCCACTCAGATGAATTCTCAGACTATCCCAACATACCCAGGTTTTGACCCCCGCTAAGGATCTCACTGATTGGTACATCAAAGATAGCCCAATCCGACACCTAGTGCAGTATCATAATCGAGTATAGGGGTCGGGTGTAACTTTTCAATTTTCCCATTAATCTCCAAGGTCCAGGGCATCACTGGAAATCTAGTCCAGTTCAAAGATTCGATTAATCCTACACTGTATGTGCCTAAAGTCTCACCCTAGCAACTGAGACAGGCCACCCCAACTGACTTGGTGGCACCACAGTGTCAGCCTTATCAGGATAGGTCTCCCTAGACCGACCCACTGGCTGTGAACATTCTAAACTAACACGAGTCTCATTAAGTGTCCAGTTTAAGGGTATTACACAGAAACATACCAAGGGAACATGAATCAAATATGTACTTTTATTCATTTACAATAAACTCATAATGTACATCATTCTGATTGAAGCTAAGGGCATACAAAATTGTCTAACAGCTCCCACTTGCACTTAGGTCCAATCAGGTACAAGCCGGAGTCCCATGCTTTCCACGTTACCTTCTGAATCAGGACGTCTCCTCTCGATGTGCTTCGACTTCGAGTGGGCTCATGGCTCCTTAGCCTGAGCAATGGCTCCATGGTTGTCACACAACAACTGGACGGAACTACTCCCAACTCGTGAACGAACTTCTTCATCTACACGGCTTCTTTGGCAGCCTCACTTGTGGCAATGTACTTGGCCTCGGTCGTGGAGTCTGCAGTGGACCCCTCTTTGCTACTTTTCCAGCAAACGGAACACGATCCTATCGTGAAAACATTTCCTGATGTAGACTTTCTATCATCTGGATCCGACTGGAAATCAACATCTGTATACCCTTGGATTTGTAGTGACCTACCATTGAATACTAGACAAAACTCTTTTGTCCTTTGAAGGTACTTAAGTATGTTTTTCACAGCAGTCCAGTGCTCCTGCCCTAGGTTAGCCTGAAATCTGCTTACTACACTTACTGCCTGAGCAATGTCAGGTCGAGTGCACAGCATGGCATACATGATGCTCCCTACGACAGAGGCATAGGGAACATCTTTCATGCCATCAATCTCCTCAGAAGTCTTGGGAGACATCTTCTTGGAGAGAGTAACTCCGTGCTTGAAAGGAACATTTCCTTTCTTAGAGTTCTCCATGCTGTATCTTTTGATTATTTTGTCAATGTAAGCAAATTGGGATAATCCTATTTTCCGCTTCGATCTATCTCTATAGAGTCGAAGAACCAGTATATAGGAGGCTTCTCCAAGATCTTTTATGGAGAATTGCTGTGAAAGCCATACTTTCACCGTAGTTAACATTCCTACATCATTCCCAATGAGTAGAATGTCATCTACATACAGAACCAAGGAGGTAACCTTATCTCCACTGTACTTCCTGTAAACACAGGGTTCATCCGGATTCTGCTTGAAGTCAAACGATTTGACAGTAGAGTCAAAACGGATGTTCCAACTTCTAGAAGCTTGGTTAAGTCCATAAATGAATCTATTAAGTTTACATACCACGTTTTCCCGACCTGCAGCAATGAAGCCTTGTGGCTGCTGCATATAGATATCTTCAGTAAGATCTCCATTCAGGAATGTAGTTTTGACATCCATCTGCCAAATCTCATAATCATGGTATGCTGCTACAGCTAGCAGGATCCTAATGGATTTAAGCATGGCCACAAGCGAAAAGGTTTCCTCATAATCGATGCCCTCTTTTTGAGTGTACCCTTTCGCCACCAGATGAGTTTTGAAGGTCTCAACCCTACCATCAGGGCCCTTCTTCCTCTTGTAAATCCATTTGCAACCAATTGCTTTTACCCCGGAGGGTTGATCTACCAGAGTCCAGACTCCATTGGTGTCCATTGAGTCCATCTCTGCTCTCATGGCCTCCACCCACTTCTAGGATTCTATGTCCAATATAGCTTCCGTGTAAGTCACGGGATCCTCCTCACTAGTCAAGATTTCTACTAGGTAACTATCTTGTTCATAACCATAACGGACTGGTGGCCTGGATACCCGAGTGGATCTTCTAGGTTGGTCACTACCTGGAACTTGTAGGACATCTCCCTCTGCTCCTGAGCTTTCCTCATCAAGAACTATTTCCTAACGATGGGTGTCCAGGATATAATCGGTTTCCAAGAATTGTGCATTTCGGCTGCAGAACACTTTCTGCTCACTTGGGTCATAGAATAGGTAACATACAGAGCCTTTTGGGTAGCCTACAAATAGGCAACAGCTGGTCTTGGATTCCAACTTGTCTGCACTCGTTCTTTTAACGTGTGTTGGACAACCCCAAATCTTCAAGTGTCTGACACTTGGTTTTTTTCTGGTCCAAAGTTCATATGGAGTGTTTGAAACCGATTTGGTTGGAACCCGATTCAGCACGTAAATCGTAGTCTCTAATGTGTAACTCCAAAAGGATGTGGGCAACTCTAATTGTATGAGAAGTGACCGAACCATATCCAATAAGGTCCTATTCCTCCTCTCTGAAACACCGTTAAGTTGTGGTGTAGCAGGAGGAGCTAACTGTGATACTATCCCATTGTCCTTTAAGTAGTCCCTGAATTCGTCAGAGAGATACTCACCACCTCGATCCGATCGAAGGGCTTTAATTTCTCTCCTTAATTGTTTCTCGACCTCTTGTCTGAACTCTTTGAACTTTTCAAAGGATTTAAACTTGTGTCTCATTAGGTACATGTAACCATATCATGAAAAATCATCGGTGAAGGTGATGAAATACATGTGTTGATTCCGTGTCCTAACACTCAGGGGACCACACACATCACTATGTATAAGGTCAAGTGTGTCTGTACATCTTTCAGGCTTACCGTTAAATTGCCGTTTTGTCATCTTGCCTTGCTGGCAAGGCTCACAAGTGGAAAGGTCTTCTATAGTTAGAAAATCCAAAGGACCATTCTTTACCAACCTTGTGATTCGGTTAACACCGATATGGCCAAGTCGGTAATGCCACAGGCACGTGGGATTAACTGTATCACAGGCTCTCTTCTTGGGGATTTCTGTGGATGTAGTTTCGGTTATGTTAGTTTCTAGAGAAGGATGTAGAACATAGAGACCGTTCTCCAGTTCCCCGTATGTGATGAATCTGTTATTTTTTTTAATAGTAATCGTATTACTGAAGAAGACAGAATAACCATCTGCACACAAATTTGTGACAGAAATCAAATTTCTTCTTAAATTTTGTACATAAAGGCAATCTTTCAGTACAATAGTTCATTCTCTAAAAAGTAACTCCACGGTTCCTATCGCCGCGGCTGCAACAGTTGTAGTGGTCCCCAAGTAGAGTGTGACTTCTCCTTCACTCAGCCTTCTGCTTACCTTGAACCCCTATAGTGAGTTACACGCATGAGTTGAAGCCTCGGAGTCAATACACCAGGACGCAGAAGCTACCAATAAGTTGGTTTCTATAACACAAGTTTCAAGATTACCTTTCTTGGATTCCAGGTAGGCAGGACAGTTCCTTTTCCAGTGGCCGGTCTTCTTGCAGAAGTGACAGGCATCCGATGCCTTGTCCTTCCTCTACTTCTTGGGTTTGGCAGCCTTCTTCTGGGGCTTTCTCTTTGCCTTCCTTTTCTTGCCCGATTTGTCAGTTTCAACAAGCATGGCAATGGGCTCATCCTTTTTAATCAATTCTTCAGCCCTTTGCAACATATTGCTGAGTTCCCGCAAGCTGACGTTTAGCTTGTTCATGTTGTAATTCATGATGAATGGATTAAAGGATGGAGGCAGAGAGTTGAGAATAGCATCGATCTGTGTTACCAGATCCAGCCCGGATCCAAGAGCCTCCAGTTCGTTGATATAACCCATCATCCTGAGACAATGGTCATGAACTTGTTGGCCCTTGGACATCTGCACGACCATGAACTGTTTCAAGACCTTCTGTCGAGTAGAACGATTCTGCTCTTCGTACATTGTCTTGAGACTATCCAATACGTCCTTAGCAAGTACGATCTGATCGAACTGCCTCTGAATTGGGTTGTCCAAGGAGGCAATGATATAGCAGCGGGCAAGGGAGTTTTTCTCCTCCTATTCTTGATATTCTCTTCTCCGGGGCTTAGAAGCCCTATCTCCAGGACGATCCAAGGCAGGATTCTTGGCTACCTTGTCCATTTTCTCAGAGGTTAAGACCAACACAAGGTTCCTGTACCAGTCGGCATAGTTTGGGCCCTTTAGCTTGTTGTCATCAAGCAGCTTTGCAAATTGTCCGTTTGCCATTTTCTGATAAAAGAGCAAACATCAGTCCACAACCTAATTTGATTCATATTCATTACATAGATATGGATTTTAATCTACGTTCCATTTCAATTTATTCATCTCTGAGATTTCCCTCCTTTCTCAGTGACGGAGACCACGGGTTGTCTCTGGAAATGTGGGAAATCACATAGGGTGCATGGAGCCAACTGCTTCAGCTGCAAAACCCCACCACCTTTCTGTGAAGGATCATATCCACTCATCATATGAGTTTTCCCTTTGTCCTCTGTCAGACAAGGTGCAGAGCTGTTTTCAAGTAAACCTTTCTGTCTAGTGAGTGCTTACCCATCATACTCGTGAACGCCAAGGTACCGTGAGAGAGTTCCCATTTTCTGGTGAAGCCCCTCCCACATCGGTCTATGACGCCCCTATCATCTTATGAAACACTCAGACAAGCCCAACAGCAAATGGATAGCCCATTTTTTGGTGTGTTTCCTCATTACTGAAGGACCCATCCTCATGCTAATGATGGAAGGCCTTTAGAGAGTTCATCATATGAATCTCCCTATCACATGCACTCATATTAGCTGGAGGGAACAATCAATTACGCCCTAGTTTGATCTAGGTCAAACCCAAGTGGCTCCCACTGGCTTTCATAAAGTCAGATTTTGGTGGGCCCAAATCGGCTAGGGTCCCGCACATAACCTCTCCATGAGGTCTGGGGCCCACTACTGAGGGAGGTCATCCAATGACCAAAAGGGACACCATGGCAATGATGTGCATTCAGCCATGGTGTGCGCAAGAGCCACTGTCGATCGAGTATGGGCCAAAGTCCCCAAGTATAGTTGTAGTTACAACTATTGCAAAAGTCCCCAAGTAGAGAGTTACTTCTCTATCACTCAGTCTTCTACTTGTCTTGAACCCTTGCAATGTGTTGCATGCATGAGTTGAAACCTTGGAGTCAATACACCAGGAAGCAGAAGTGACCAACAAATTGGTCTCTATGATAAAAGATTCGAAATTACCTTGCTTCTTAGTCTCCATATATTGAGGAAAGTTTCTCTTCCAGTGGCCAGTCTGCTTGCAAATGTGATAGGCATCGGATGTCTTGTCCTTCTTTTGCCTTTTAGGCTTCCTAACCATTTTCTGTGGCTTTTTCTTTGCCCTCATCTTCTTCTTACCTGAATTGCCACCTTCAACAAGCATGGCAATCGGTTTGTCCTTCTTTATCAGTTCTTCAGCCCTCTACAACATATTGTTGAGTTTTGAAGGCTAACGTTTAGCTTATTCATGTTGTAGTTCATGACAAACTGATTTAAGGAGAGAGGCAAAGAGTTTAGGATGGCATTAACCTTGGTGACATGATCTAGCCCTGACCCGAGTGCCTCCAGTTCATTAATGTAACCCATCATCTTAAGACAATGGTCATGAACTATCTGGTTCTCGGTCATTTTAGCGGTCATAAACAACTTTAAGACCTTTTGCCAAGTAGAACGATTCTGCTCTTCATACATGGTCCTTAGACTATCCAGGATATCCTTGGACACTTTGATCTAATTGAATTGTCTCTGTATTAGATTGTCAAGGGAGGCTATGATGTAGCACCAAGCAAGAGAGTTCTTCTCTTCCCATTCTTGATATTCTTTCCTACGTGCCTCAAAAGTCCTATCACCTAGACGATTCAGAGCCGGGTTCTTAGCAACCTTGTCCAATTTTTTGGATGTTAAAACCAGCATAAGGTTACGAAACCAGTCAGCATAGTTTGGGCCCTTAAGCTTATTATCGTCCAACAACTTGGCGAATTGTCCATTTGCCATTTCTGATAAAAGGTAAGGTAGATTATTAGTCAACCTAAAATGATTCATGTTTACTACATAGAGATGGCTTTTAATCTATCTTCCATTTCCATTTGTTCATCTCTGAGATTTACCTCCTATCTTAGTGACAGAGACTGCGAAGTATGTCTCTGGAAATGTGAGAAATCACATACCGTGCATGGAGCCAACTGTTTCAGTTGCATAATCCCACCACCTTCTCTGAAGGATCATATCCACTCATCTTATGAGCTTTCCCTTTGGCCTTTGCCAGACAAGGTTCATTGCCATTTTAGGTTAAACATTTTTGTCCAGTAAGTGCTTACCCATCATATTCGTGAACGCCAAGGTACCGTGAAAGAGTCTTCCATTTTAGGATAGACCCCTCCCACATCGGTCTATGACGCCCCTATCATCTTATGAAACAATCCAATAGACCCAACAGCAAATGGATAGCCCAAATTTATGGTGCATCTCCTCATTACTGAAGGACCCATCTTCATGCTAATGATGCAAGGCCTTTAGAGAGTTCATCATATGAAGCTCCCTATCACATTTACTTATATTTTGTTGGAAGGAACGAATAATTATGCCCTAATTCTTATTTAGGTCAAACCAAAGTGGCTCCCACTGACTTTCTTAAAGTCAAATTCAGATGGGCCCTAAACGGCTAGGGTTCTGCACAATTCCTCTCAAGGAGGAAGCTGATGTAGGGACCATCAAGAAGGGAGATCATCCAATGATCTTAAGGACACCATGGCAATGATGTGCATTTAGCCATGGAGTGCGAAAGAGCCACTATCGAATTAGCATGGTCTAAGTACTTATGATCCATGTACGTAGCACATCACACATCACACATCATACATCACATGCATGAAAAATAACACAATTGATCCAATCAATCTTCTGTAAAACCCTAAGTTAATTAGGTAGAATTAGTATCAGCCCATTAAAGCCCATAACATTATCATATAATATTATCTAGGTATATGGGCTGAATTGCAAAAGGCAGTTCGACTCATATAGCGTTTATGCTAAATCAGGGTTGATGCAGATTTAACTTAATTAAACTGTGGTTTTATAGGTAGGGCCAAATTACATTTTGAAATGGGCCATCAAACCCTTGGTCCATAATAAAATATTTAAGGCTGAGAACAGTCCCTATTGAACCAAAGATTTGGTCCAACCAGTTTGGTCAAATCTGTGTCAAATGGGCCTAGGGTTTGGTGTCTATTGCAAGATTAATTCAAGAAGATGATCAGAAAATTAAAAGGCTCAAAACAAGACAATCAAGAATCAACAAACAACAATCAGAGGGCTATTCGTAAGGCTACAACCCTGCAAAACAAAGATTAGTTAACAGATTGCAGATTCCAAATCTACAAAACGTAGATGGCTGAACTCGATTCTGCAAAACTTCTCCACGCGGTTCTAGCATTTCTTCCAATGAAAAAAAATAGAAAAACCAAATCTTCTATTAATTACATCAGAATAAATCCTATACATTCCATCTAAAAATAAAAACAAATTATTTATAGACCAAGAATGAATAGAATAATACAGCAGGGGCGTAAATTCTTGGCACCAATAAATTTTCAATCTCCACCATACGAACAACCCATAATTCAAGAAATATAAATAGAACAATTCTATAAATATTGTAGATAAAGAAAGATTTAATTTTCAGATCATTCGCCCAAAATTTGGGAACCAATTCCCAGAGAAACTGTAATTTGTGCAAATAGGGTAGAATGATTCTGCCTATTTGCACAGGTTCCAATCAAGTCTGATTTGGTTCAAGATTGTGAACCTAGCTCTAATACCACTGAAGGGATGGGAGATCCATCATACGGATGGCCGAACCATGCAGGGTGGCTAGGTGAAATTTCAAAAATTTTCTTTCTCCCATCTGGGAATCCTATTCCCTGATTTAGAAAAACTACATTTTTCAAGGATCGTTCTTCAAACAAACCGTACCAAATCTGAAACCAAGATTAGGGAGAGGAATACCTGATATGGAATCCAAAGGAACTATCAATGTAGGTGTTCACATGCAAAGAGGATACCAAATCCGTCTCCACTGAAGATTACATAGTGTATGTTGAGGCAGGATCAGCAAGAAGGGTTCTTCAGCAAGAACCTATAATTCTTCACCAAGAATCGACTAGGGTAGTGTGAGCATGACTTTAGATTGTTTCTTCACCAAGAAACAATATCAAGAATGGTTCTTGATCACTACAGGAAGTGGAGATCAAATTGGGATGGCGCCAAGAACTGAGGGAGAGAAAAGACTGCAGAAATGAGTTGTGTTCCTTCTATGGAATTTGCCCCCTATTTATAATTCTTTCAAGATCAACTTCCAAATCTGATTAGGAATGAGATTTCCTAATCTAAATCTTGTATTTAGATCTGGACTCTCAAGTTGATAAGACTTATCTTATCCAATTTCTAATCCCAATCAGATTATAAACCCATAATGGCCCATTTTAAATAAACCATTTAAGCCCAGTTTGAAATGGGCTTTAGGCCCATTAAGTCATATTGCTTACTTAACCCATTATGTGCTGGCTAGTTTGGTTCTCTTTGTATGGTGTGGGACCCTAGCATTGATCTACACATCAACCACATGGGTTCAGCCCAGCCTTTGTTACAAGGCCTGGCCAAATTCACTATAGGTCACAATAAACACCTGAATCCATCACCATGGGCTCTTAATGGGCCCAACATTTACACTAAATGGTCCCTGGGTCGAGCCATCTTGTGAAAACCCAAGGACTGTGGGCAGATGCAAGATTAGCCCATCGGGTATTACCCTCAATGGGCTTATACTTGACCTCTCAGCCATTAATGATCATTGTCTATCCGAAAGCGTGTCGTTAACCACTTCAGAACACCAATTTAGAGATTTATAAAATTTTCCAATCCTCATGTAACCTTAGACAACGTAGTATGTGGTGAGCAAGGGGTCGAACCCATAGGGAAGCGAGGGGAAAATTATTATTTTCTCATTCTGGACAAATAAAAAGAAAATGGAACTGGGAATTGTAGAAAATAAGAAAATAAAATATATTAATGCTGAAAATAAAGGTTCGGAATTAAACAAGACAATAATTAAAATTCAGAAATTAAAGGAGTACTGAAATCAACAAAAAAACAAACAAAAGTGATCCAAAATTCAGATCCAGTGGCGGTAGTTGTAGATTGGCCGGACAACTTGCAGGAACCCCTCTTGACAAGAACTAGGCGTCCTTCCCTTCTTCAGCCCTCGAACCCCTCGAGACACCTTAGCCTTGAACCGGACGAATTCGGATATGCAAAACGAACAAAAATTAAATCTAAAGGAGTGCTGGAATAAAAATAACAGAAAATAAAATAAAGAAAATAAAAAGATGGTTGATCAGATCTAGTGGCAGTAGTTGCAGATTGGTTGAACAGCTTGCAGGAACCCTTCCTAACAAGAACTGGGCGTCCCCCCCTTCTACAACCCTTGAACTCCTTAAGAAACCTTAGCCTTGTGAACTGTGTGAATTGACCAACCCCTTCTCCAGGGCCCCTTGGGTCCTTTTTATAGAGAACGGTGGATATATCTAGAATTATTGAGAAAGAGGGGGGCGGCGGCTGAGTTTTAGCAAAAATATGGGTGCCCTAGGGTTTAGAATGAAGGGTTAGGATGGTCTAAGGTGATCCTAAGGCTGAGAAGAAAAGGAGAGGGCACCCAATATTATGTAAGGTTAAGATTTAATGGCTAAAAGTTGAATGGTGAAGATTAGAAGTTAGGTGTCTCCCTAGGGTTAGAATGCTAAAAAGAGAGTGCCCTAGAATGGATTGTGGAGATTAGAAGAGATGGAAGGTGAGGATTTAGCAGTTAGGAGCGGCTATGGTTCTTTAAGGATGAAAAGAATGAGTGGAGAGGTGCCCTAGGATTTTCTAAGGAGAGGGAAGTATGCTAACATCTGCCGAGAGCATCATTTTTTGTAGGGCCGATTGTGGCTCCATCATTTGAGTACACAGCTCTTTCAAGAACTTGGCAAAGGACGGGACATAGTGGATCGCATTGAGGAGAGGGAAGTTAATATAGACTTCCCAACTCTCCTCGTTGTGAGTCTCTTTCTTCTTTCACAACTGCCTGACTGTGAGTGCAGTTGGAAAGGGAATTACGGGTTGGATCACTAAAGGCTCTTCTTCTAAATTCTCCTTTCCTTTTTCTTACCCCCCCCCCCAACTTATGGTCTTCCTCCTCCTTTTCTTCTTCACTAACTCTCTTTTTCTCACACAGCTCCTCTAAAATTCTCTCACTCCTTAAGGTTGTAATAGCCTTGGTATTTTCATGATGAGGGTCCTTAGGAGGTGGTTGAATCTACTATGGAGGAAAACCCGGTGACTGATTTCTAGGACTCACAACTAGGTGACTCGGTAGTTGCCTTACTTCTCTCCTCTTCTTGGCTTCGGCTAACTGTCCAATTCGGCTCTCTAATCTATCGATGGACTGCTGCTGATTTAGGATCAACTACTGAAGATGCATGAATTGATCATCTAGTGTATGGGTCTGAGGAGGTTGTGGGTAAGCCTGATAAGGCTGGGCTGGTTGGGTCCTAGGATATATCTGCTAGAATTGGCTCTGCAGTTGTGGCCTCTGAAATTGCTGGGCCATGGAGTTAGATGGTTGGTATTGTTGTTGGGACTGTGTGTAGGTTTGGCATGGTTGAGCCGATTGAGTCCCAGGGTAATCTTTGTACTCCTAGTGAGTCTAGACTTCAGACCATTGAGAGTGCATATCTGGTAGGGGGGTTTCTTGGGCATGGGCCTTGTAAGTGAATTTGGGTTGATTTTCCCACGCAGGGTTATATGGACTAAAGAATGGGTTAGCATTAAGTTGGAAAAATCTATTGGCCGCATGTACTTGGTATGGATTGACTGGTTGACATGGGCCTGTTGCAGGGCACTAGCTAACATAATGGGCTGGGCTTGCACAGATGGAACACGTTGGATAGGATGACAAGATTGGGTATGGGCCACTTTGTTGACGATATGTAAGGACTTGGTCAATTTTGTGGGCCATCCCATTAATCTTGTCCAATTTTCGAGACACATGGTTCCAATCTATTTGTGCCTCAAGTTGGAAGTAGTTTCTCATTCCACAAACTCCAGCCATTGAATTCATTTTATCTTATTTTGTTTTAACCCACTTTTTCTTTTTTTTTTTGAAATTTTAAATTTAGAATTTGAATTTTAGTTTCAAATTTAGATTTTGAAATTTAAATTCTGAAATTTAAACTCAAATTTGAATTTTTCTTTTTATTTTTGATTTTCTCCATTTTTTATTTTTTTGAAATCTAAAATCTTCAAATTTAATTCAAATTTGGATTTTGAAATTTAAACTCCTAAAATTTAAATTCAAATTTGATTTTTTTTTTTATTTTTTGATTTTCTCTTTTCTTTTTTAAATTCAAAATTTAAATTTTTGAAATTTAAATTCAAATTCAGATTTTGAAATTTTAATTTCCTAAAATTTAAATTCAAATTTGAATTTTTAAAATTTAAAAATGCAAGCAACTCAATCACACAACCTAGGGGCTGACCTAGGGTTTCCTAAACTAGTGATTCAACTAATGTGAATCCTTTTAGGTTCACTTGGAATTACACCACTTCCTTTGGTTACGCTGGTAAGAGGTGGGGATGTGGGAGGCTCCCCTTGATCTCGCAAGGACCTAATTAAGTAACCACAAAACCCACTTAGGCATAGCCGTTTAACCTCTTTCCTAAGACACCAATTGTCGGTTATGGGAAATAATCATAAGTTTCCCCAAAATTCAGCACACCTTTGTACCAAAAGTGAGGCTCCCTAAAGGATCTTGTTTTCCAAATTTTAAATTAGGGTTAGGGTGAACCACACGTGAAGGGTGGTGATTTTTCGGCCAAGGAAGGGAGATGAAATCCCCACCTTATCTTATTTAAGTTGGATGCCCTTAAATGGATTAACGAAACAAAAACAATCAAACAAAATGAAAGCATCTAATTACAATGCATGAACAATTATTTATAAAATGCAATTCAGCAATATAACATAAAATAATAAAGCAAACTAATTAAGAAAAATGAACAATTAAAATAATCAAAAGAAAACATAACACATTCACAACTAGCAATGATAATTTAGCAATTAAATAAACCTATATGATGCATACTCTAGAATATGAAACCCTAAATGTTGGGATGAAAATGCAAAACTTTTAAAATATTAAAATTCAGATTCGAATTAAAATTGAAATTTAAATTCAAATTCGAAATTTAAACTCAAATTCGAAAATTTAAACAATTTCCTATTTAATGATTCATTATTCAATTAAATAAATTAATTAATTAAATAAGGCAACAAATAATTATAACAAACAAAAAATAAAAGAATTGTTTATGCTAAAAGGATTAACAACTACTAAAATAAATTTTAACAATAAAATTGCTATTCTAAAAATTAAACCAAAAATAAAATAAACAAAAGAAAATTATGGGGCAATAAAAAAATAAAATAAAATGAAAATATTTTTCTATTTTTTTATTTGAAATAAAAGAAAAACACAAACCTAATAAGATAGAAATCGGAACAAGAAATTAAAATAAAGAAAGAAAAATAGATCTAGAAACAAAACGGAAGAAAAATAATACTAAAAAAATTGGATCTAAAAAATTAATTAAAAATTCAAAAATCACTATTCAACCAATAAAAGAGTTCGAAAATAAAAAAGACCAAAAATAAAATGGGATGACTACACCTGAAATGCAATCCAATTAATCTTCTCTTCTCTTCTCTCTCGCAGTCCCGCAATGCTCTAGTACCCCAGCTTTCGCTATTTTGTCCTGCAAAATCAAAGAGAACTAAGAATTAATTTGAGATAAAGGATCAAGTAATCAAACGAAGATAAAAAATAATGAAACAGATCTAGATAAAGCAAATAAAAATTTTTCTCCATTGCGTCCCCGGCAACGGCACCAAAAACTTGGTGTATCCGAAAGCGTGTCGTTAACCACTTCGAAACACTAGTTTAAAGATTTATAAATTTATCCAGTCCTTACGTAACCTAAGACAATGTAGTACATGGTGAGGATGGGGTCAAACCCATAGGGAAGTGAGGGAAAAATTATTATTTTCTCATTCCGGACAAGTAAAAAAGAAAATGAAACTAGGAATTGCAGAAAATAAGAAAATAAAATCTATTAATGCTGAAATTAAAGGTTCAGAGTTAAACAAGACAATAATTAAAATCCAGAAATTAAAGGAGTACTAAAATCAACAAAAAATAAATAAACAAAAGTGACCCAAAGTTCGGATCCAGTGGAGGTAGCTGCAGATTGGTTGGATAGCTTGCAGGAATCCCTCTTTACAAGAATTGGGCGTCCTTCCCTTCTTCAGCCCTCGAACCCCTCGAGACACCTTAGCCTTGAACTAGATGAATTCAGATATGCAAAATGAACAGAAATTAAATCTAAAGGACTGCTGGAATAAAAATAATAGAAAATAAAATAAAGAAAATAAAAATACGGTTGATCAGATCCAGTGGCAGTAGTTGCAGATTGGTTGAACAACTTGCAGGAACCCCTCCTGACAAGAACCGGGCGTGCCCCCCTTTTACAACCCTTGAACTCCTCAAGAAATCTTAGCCTTGTGAATTGGGTGAATTGACCAACCCCTTCTCCAGGGCCCCTAGGGTCTTTTTTATAGAGAATGGTGGATATAACTGGACTTAGAGAGAAAGAGGGGGTGGCAGCTGGGTTTTAGCAAAAATATGGGTGCCCTAGGGTTTAGAATGAAGGGTTAGGATGGTTCTAGGATGATCCTAAGGCTGAGAAGAAAAGGAGAGGGCACCCAATATTATGTAAGGCTGAGATTTAATGGCTAAAGGTTGAATGGTGAGGATTATAAGTTAGGTGGCTCCCTAGGGTTAGAATGCTAAAAGGAGAGTGCCCTAGAATGGATGATGGAGATTAGAAGGGATGGAAGGTGAGGATTTAGCAGTTAGGAGTGGCTAGGGTTTGTTAAGGATGATAAGAATGAGTGGAGAGGTGCCGTATGGTTTTTTAAGGAGAGGGGAGTATGCTAATACAGTAGGAGGGACGCCATTCTGGGTTTAGTAGATAGGAGGCGCCCTCCTATGCTCAGTTTTTCACAAAAACACCCCCTCTCTCAGCTGAACTTCACACCAGCTTCCCAAAAACAACGTTTCAGCCATGAAACTCTCCCAATTTTCCACAAGATTTGCACAGAGACCCTCAGAGGTCACAGTATTGAAATTAACTAGGAGGATGACACATTTTGACTATTGTAAGGCCGAAAATACCCCTGAATGATGCCCTTAAGGCATCAAAATACAAGACTATTGTAAGGCCGAAAGCAAGGGAAAAATTATTATTTTCTCGTTTCGGACAAATAAAAAGAAAATCAAATTAGGAATTGCAGAAAATATGAAAATAAAATCTATTAATGATGAAATTAAAGGTTCGAAATTAAACAAGACAATAATTAAAATCCAGAAATTAAAGGAGTACTGAAATCAACAAAAAAATAAACAAAAGTGATCCATAGTTCGGAAACAGTGGCGGTAGCTGCAGATTGGCCGGACAACTTGCAGGAACCCCTCTTGATAAGAACTAGGCGTCCTTCCCTTCTTCAGCCCTCGAACCCCTCAAGACACCTTAGCCTTGAACCGAATGAATTCGGATATGCAAAACGAATAGAAATTAAATCTAAAGGAGTGTTGGAATAAAAATAACAGAAAATAAAAAGATGGTTGATCAGATCTAGTGGCGGTAGTTGTAGATTGGTTGAACAGCTTGCAGAAATCCCTCTTGACAAGAACTGGGTGTCCCCCCTTCTACAACCCTTGAACTCCTCAAGAAACCTTAGCCTTGTGAACTGTGTGAATTGACCAACCCCTTCTCCAGGTCCCCTTGGGTCCTTTTTATAGAGAATGATGGATATAACTGGAATTATTGAGAAAGATGGGGGCAACGACTGGATTTTAGCAAAAATATGGGTGCCCTAGGGTTTAGAATGAAGGGTTAGGATGGTTCTAGGGTGATCCTAAGGCTGAGAAGAAAAGGAGAGGGCACCCAATATTATGTAAGGCCAAGATTTAATGGCTAAAGGCTGAATGGTGAAGATTAGAAGTTAGGTGAATCCTGAGGGTTAGAATGCTAAAAAGAGAGTGCCCTAGAATGGATGATGGAGATTAGAAGGGTTGGAAGGTGAGGATTTATCAATTAGGGGCGGCTAGGTTTTGTTAAGGATGAAAAGAATGAGTGGAGAGGCGCCCTAGGGTTTTCTAAGGAGAGGGGAGAATGCTAATACAGTAGGAGGAGTGCCATTCTGGGTTTAGCAGATAGGAGGTGCCCTCCTATGCTCAGTTTTCACAAAAACACCCCCTCTCTCAGCTGGACTTCACACCAGCTTCCCAAAAACTGCATTTCAGCCCTGAAACTCTCATAGTTTTCTATAAGATTTGCATAGAGACCCTCAGGGGTCACAATATTGAATTTAATTGGGAAGATGACACATTTTGACTATTCTAAGGCCAAAAAAACCCCTGAAATGATGCCCTTAAGGCATCAAGATACAGAATTATCATATCATACACTGCCCAACAAGAGAAGACCTCTCCCTCGGCTGCAAGGTATAGTGCTGCACTCTCTACTTACATGGATCCCGGGAATTAAAACCTTTTGCAAACAATTTATGAAACCATAATAAATATGTATATCTCAATATATAAATATATTTTGCAAAACAAATTTCAAACACATTTGAAATCCACTATCGGTAGTTTAGGTTTCCATCAGAGAGAGTGCATTCCTCGATCATTCACTTTGTCCAACAAAGGGGTTGATCCTATCACTATGATCACCCACTTAGGTGAATTCTCGGATTGCCCCAACATACCCAGGTTTTGACCCGGTAAAGGATCTCACTGATTGGCATATCGAAGATAGCCCAATCCAACACCTTGTGTCGTACCATAATCGAGTCTAGGGGTCAAGTGTAACATTATAGTTTTGCCCTTCTATCTCCATGGTCCAAGGCAATACTAGAATTTGGTCCAGTTCAGGGTTTCGAGCAAACCCACACTACATGTACCTCAGGTCTCACCTTGGCAGCTGAGACAATCCACCCCAACCAACTTGGTGGCACATCAGTGTTAGCCTTGGTAAGATAAATCTTCTCAAATCTATCCAATGGCTGTGAAAATTCTAAACTAACACGAGTCTCATAAGTGTCCAGTTTAAGGGTATTACACAGAAACACACCATAATAACATGAATCAATTATGCACTTTATTCATTTACAATATATGACAATAAGTACATCAATCTGATTGGAGCTAAGGGCATACGCTATCTAACAGAAGATACTAGATGGGTTAAAGACCAGGTTAGATTGGGCAAAAGGCCTATGTGCTGACGAACTAAATAGTGTACTCTGGGCCTACCGAACCACACCTCGGATAGCCACGGGGGAAACCCCCTTCGGCTTGACCTATAGCAGGGAAGCAGTAATCCTAGCAGAGATCAGCTGTCTAATGCTCCGAGTTGAGACATACAACGAAGCCAAAAACAATGAATCCCTCACAGCAAACTTGGATTTTCTTGAAGAAGCCCGAGAGCAAGCACAAGTGAGAGTAGCCGCTTACTAGTAGTGAGTGGCCTGCTACTACAACTCTAGGGTAAAAGAAAGGCACTGTCAAGAAGGAGACCTCGTCCTCAGGAAGGTCATGGTCTCTGAACCTGGAGTGGGAAAGCTGGGTCTCAATTGGGAAGGCCCCTACAAGATCAGACAAGTTGTCGGCCTCGGCACCTTTCGCCTAGAACACCTAGATGGAAGACCTATCCCTCGGACATGGAACTCGAAGAATCTCCAGATGTACTATAAGTAGTTGTAATATCTTTCCAGAATGATTGAATGAATGAAGCAAAGTTCCTCTTTGGCTCAATGCTCAGTGCGTGTACTTATTAAGTTCTTACAACTCTTCGGCTTTGCGACTGGCAGGGATGCATGGCCTCCTCATTGAGTCAAACCCTCTCGCTGGACTGACACCAAGAGTTAAATAACTAAGCAATGAACACCCTAGATGAATGATGCATCGGAATATACCAAGATGGTAAAGGCCCTATGCACCTCAACGCCCCACTTGGCAGCGGCTGGCCTCTTGGACTTCTACACTTAGCTCTATTAGAAAAGGACCATAGCTTCCTAAGAATGTTGCACAAGACCTCGTCAAAATAGACATGGGGAGATAGGAGCCAGGCGAGCCTCAGCTCTGCCTCGGCCACTCCCCCCGTGCGGCAGGACCCATCGGCCTCGCCGAGGCCAACACTTGGGGAAATGGGAGCTCGGCGAACTTCAACTCTGCCTCGGCCCCATCCTCGGCTCAACAAGTCATCTTGCCTTTGCCTAAATATCCGATGGGAGTAAGAGAGCCAGGCAAGCTCCCTCTTCACCTCGGCCTCGCCTAAGTGAACACTTAAGAGGGAAATTAGGCCAGGCGAGCCACACTTCGATTGTATGACTCTGCCTCGGTCGCCCTCCACTACACATCTAAGGTACGCCTATAATAAGCCCAAGTAAAGGAAGAGAGCTAAGCAAGCTCCCGCTTTGCCTCGGCCTCCTCCCATCGTAGGCCACCTCGGCCTCGCCTGGGTAAATACTTAGGGTGTCATAGCTGTGATCTTTTTACTTAGGGGGGCAAGGACCCCTCAGCGGAAAAATAAGACAACAGAACAAGCAAAGGAAAAAGAACACAACAAAAGACAAGTGTTCAAAAAATGCCACTGATTCTCATTACATTCAAAAAATTGCCTTTACAAGAATTCTTCCACGGCCCCTAAGGCCGAATGCATGTACAATGTCAAAAAGGAAAAAAGAAAAACCTAGCCTAGACCTTGCCACCTGTTGGAGGGGGAAGAGTAGAGTCCGCAGCCTCCTCAGGGGAGTCGGGGATCACCTTCATAGATCTGGTGTCGAAGTCAGGAAGCACTGCCCACGAGTGCCTTCTTTGTATCCTTAATCCCATCCAAGTAAGTCTCAAAAGCGAGATTGGTCAACTCCTTGGCCTGCTTCTCCGCCTCCTAGGCCCTCTTCTCAGCACCACAGCCCTTTGTTCAGCCTCCACAGCTCGCTTCACCGCCTCCTCGGCCCTCCTCTCTACCTCGGCAACTCATTTTTTCACCTCGGCGGCATCTCCCTCGGCCTATTTGGAGCACTGTTCAGCCTCGGAGAGGAGGCTCTCGACGCGGGCCCTCTCCATCTGCTATTTGGAGAGGCTCTCCTGCACCTCCTTTAGCTATGCCTAAGACTCCATTCGGAACTTTTGCTCATCGACGATGCTCTACTGGAACTTATGGTACTTCTCCTCTCAGCGACGGCAGCAGCTTGCTAGAGCTTCCCCTTCTCCTCCTCCAGCTTATCCATCTGGGCCAGGGTCTGCTTCAGTCAATCCCCAAGGCCAACAAAGTGGAGGCAGACCTGCAGCAAAGGAACAGTCAATATCTCACAAAAAAAGCAAGTAACCGTAAAGAGAAAGGAACAAGTGTTACCTCGGACAGGCTTTGCAAACCCTGGTTGTAGACTTTCTCCAAAGCGCTCCCCAGCATCTGAAAGCGATCCCACAAGAGAAGGGCCCCGCTCACTAGGGCCTGGCCGATCCCCTCCTCACGGATGGAGTCCCCTTCGCAGATGTTCCATTGAGGACGGAAAATTTGATTGGACTGCTCGGTGAGCTCCTCCAAGGGTGTGGGGGCAGAAAATGGCCCCATTCATTCATTATGGGGCCCCCTCGGGGCATCCCTCGCTGAGCCCCCGGCACGGGCCACCTTCTACGGTGGCTGATCCCTCACAGCCTCCTCGGCTAGCCTCTTTTGCCCTGCCTCAGTCTCTTTGGCGGGCTTCCTCGACCCTTCAGTCGGCCTCGACAATGACTGTTGCTCGTGCCTCGTCTGAACCTCCTCAATGGGTCTCTTCCCCTTAGTGAGGACCTGTGGAGTGACTCCCTTCGAGGGAGCTACTGAAGAAGTCCCTTTGGCAAGGACCTGTGTACCTGCCCCCTTAGTGGGGACTTGGTGGGAGGACCCCCCCTTTCGCGGGGGTTGGAATCTTCTCCTTCAGCACTGGCATGCCTCCAGTGGTTCATTAAGGCGTTTGCGCATCCATTTTCACCCGCTCCTTTTGCATCACGTGAGCACGATCCATTAGAGTCTTTTGAGTGTCCATTGGCACCTCTGCAAGAAAAACAAAACCGTTAGTGACACAGTGCAAGGTCAAGGATGAGGGAATGTGTTAAGGGACTGCGTGGCCTCTCCTACCAAGGGGGGTAGGGCTGAGCCCCACAAAAACTAGTGGGACCTCCTCGTCCACCAAGGGATGGGCTTGGACTCTCCCTAGTTTGAGCAACCGTGCGAGGTCGTCCCTCTCCTCACTCGTGAGCAGGGGAGACTCTTCTCCGCAGTCAGGCTAGCCTCTCCCACCCCGACTTGAAGCACCAACCCTCAGGACAGGACAAAATGACAAACTTACTCTTCCAGTTATGTATGGAAGAGGGGTTATCTACAGGCTTGGTCCTATGGGGTTGAAAATAGTACATGCTATCTTCGGAAGAGTGCTTCCTCGGCACGAACATTGCTCGGAAGAGCTTCGGCGTCAGCTCCACCCCCTAGAGCTGAGCCACTACCAGCATCACCACAATGATCCTAACGGCATTGGGTGCTAGCTGGCTAAGGGTAACTCCATACACCCTCAGCAGTTTAGGGATCAATGGATGAAGGGGGAACCGAAGACCAAACTGGAGGAAGTGTTGATAAACACAGATATCCCGCTCCTTAGGAGTCCACGACTGGTCACCCACCTTGGGCATCCTCATACCATAAGACAAAGGAATGAAGTACTGCCTCGACAGAGCCTTGATCTGGTCCTCATCTAGAGAACCTTCGAACTCCAAGCGTGGGAAGCTAGTATCAGCTACTACCTGCGCAGCACCCTCAACCCTCGCCCCGAGAACGAGTTCTGGGGTCTCCTCCCCCTCGGTTTGGGGGGACCCATTGGCCTCCCTCGGCGTCACGGATGCGGCACTCTCACAGGGAGGGTCGTCGCCTCGATGGCTGCCTTTGGTGCCCTTGGAGGCTACCCTCTCCCGAAGCACCTCCACCTCTTGCCGAAGAGGAACAAAGATAGAAGTGCTTAAAGGGGAAAGGGGAGAAGGGGTTCGAATGGAGCTCCCCTCCGACTCGTTTGGAAGATCATAGCACTCAGGTCCCGAATCTGTGAAAAACATAGTTCGAGATTACCTAAAGGGAAATGGAGGAAGAAGTGAAAACGAAGTGTTAAAGATTGGAGAATCTGGGAGCTGAGTTCACTCGAGAGCAAAAGCACTGAGACAAATGACGAGAACGCTGCCGTCAAGGCCCTTATTTAAAGAGGAACAAACGGCCCAGATATCTCAAGATCCAACGGCTGAGAGGTCACCGCCTCTATGACCCAACCGCATTGCGCCGCGTAACGTTCAGCCTCAGAAGGTGAAATGACGCATTGGTGACGGCTTAGATCGTCTAAGATCTAATGGACGCAAAGTAACTCCACACCTGCAATCTAGCCGCGCCGCACCCCTGAGCACTCATCATCGGAAGGTGAAACGATGCTTGAGGCAAACCAGCGCGCCCGTCTATTGCGACCCACCGGGTTAAGCGACCCGATCCCGTGAACGTGCACACCGGTTCGACCGAAAAGCCATTCCGTGCACATGGTGTTCTCCCAATGCCTTGACCCGTGCAGAGTACGACCCCTGGTCACCTGTTCGAAGCAGCAGTGCCGCAGATCACTTGTAGCTTCAGCCCAACTTATGAAGACAAACCAGGTGGAGATGCGAAAGAGAACGCTGCTGCAGGGTACAACTCGGCTACCGGACCCACTAGCGCTCACCATTACTACTCCCATCTACCGAAGCCGAATCCTTCACCTTGACCTCGGGAGTGGGGGGAAAGTGATGTAGTATGGCCCAGCCAACGAACACCAGATCTAGGGGCATGACTCACCACAGCAGGGGGTACCCTGCACCCCTTGTACAGAGCCAATTGCGGAGTGCCCACATGTCCCCGCAAAGCCCGCTGACCGCCCTCGTACGGCTCCCATCTCAGGTGTTCATCTCCACTAACCTCCAGGCGGCTCAAGTATAAATAGGGGGCACCCCCTTCTAGGTGAGGATCCTGATCCTGAGTCTGATCCTACTATAGAACTTAAGTGCATTCATCTTGGGAACTCAGTGACTATGAGCAGCCTCCTTAGAGACCTCGTCTGTACCTGATTCCCCTCTTCGTATCCTCGTACTAACTTGACTGTCGGAATCTCCGCCTCGGGTCCTCACCCCGGGGCCCCTGACATCCTCTGTCTTGCAGCACCTCAGCTACCAGCCCTCGGCTTCTACGGTACTCGGTATACGATCAACCTCGGCCTACAAGTCCCCGACCTCAGCATATCGTCCCCGAATCCTCGAAGCCTTTGGCCCATCTCCAGAGCCCAGGGATGAAATTACTTTGTTGTCCTCAGCCAATCCAAGCCTCAACACTTCCTAAAAATCAAAATCACACTTATCTTGGTTTTGATACTTAAATTAGAAAATAAATAGAGTTAACGGAGATGAGCTTGAATCATAACATGCTCCGTTTTGTGACTCACACTTTGCCTTTTGAAAGTTTGATATTTATGTTTTTCTTGGAAGATTGATAAAAAGGGAAAAAAATCCATTTGGTGTTGACAAATTAATTAAAAGATAGAAGAAAAACCAAGCAATTTATGAGATGTTTGGAACCGTGGCCGTTTTTCAAAAAAATGGTGCCACGTCGGATCCATAGGCGTTTCAACAAGCGCCCATATATATGAATGTTTGGTTCAGGCATTTATTGAAAAATCGGGTATGCCTCGTAAATCGGGACCCCACTAATGCATGAAACTTTTAATGGTTGACTGATGTGTATCCTATGTGGTGCTTACTTGTCAGTACATATACGAAAAACGGTGATGAAAATCACCTTACCAAACAGCATAGTATTGCATATTGCCTAGGTGATAGAAGCGTTTTTTGTGAAAAATGGGTGTTAAAAGCATGAATATTTTTTCTTGAAAATCGATCCCAAAAAATGCCCACACTTCCAAACACCTGCACTGTGAGTGTTCATATATATAAACAATTGTAGAATTTGAACAGTGAATCTAGGACTACGATTTTCTTAACATTTGTTCTGACGGTACAGGCATTGAATCACATCGTAGATCTCCGTATTATAGTAAATTAGCACAAAATTCTTTGAAGCCCCGAAAATAGGTGCGGTGGTACCGCACGAGTTGGGATCTTCGGCTAACAAAATACGTCCCAACTTCCAACCCTCTACCAAATTCATCTAACACCGCACATCTCGAACGCTTTCTTCCCAATCCGGATGTGAGCACAGTTGACCTTTTTAGTCTCCGAAAATTCCTGATTGTCTGATCTGTAGTCTGTACCTCAAAAATTTCCTTCCATGACTTCCGCGGTTGATTCTTGGGATTTTTGCGACCAATATTCTCGCCGGTTCCGGTTTTCTCAGAAACAGAAAATATAAAGATGTTTAACTGTCGAAAGTCAACAGAATTAGAAACAAGAATTTCTGTTCTATTTTGTAAAAGGAAACTCTCGTAGTTTCTTGCTTTCCTTGTTCACTAGCTAGAAACTAGCAACCTTTTTTAATAGCTCACCGGACACAGTAGAGTCGTCCTAGTCTCTTTTCAACTTCAGTAGAGCTGTCCTGGTTTCCTTGTTCATCATCAACAGATCAACCATGCAACCTCCATACTCCGGTTCACCCACCTCCCGCCGACGGCCAGTGACACACTTTCCGCCGCCGATGCCGCTTCTAGCACAGACCGAGTACCGCCCCTCTCAGATGCCCTGGGTGTTGGTGCACCACCGCACCAGCGGGCGCCTAGTGCTTAAGCTTCTTAAGCGGACGCGGCACGAGTATTTTAGAGCTCACAGGGCTAATGGATGCCTCACGCTATATCTTGTTAGTTTAAACGTGGACGACTTGTTCAGAACAGAAGAAGAAACAGATAGTCTGGAGGAAAATATGAGCAACGAGACAGAACAGTATGACAATGAATTCCATGCATCGACGTCTTCGTCTGCTTTCTTGTCTGAGGATCATCAATATTGCATGGCACCAGTACCACCATCACCATGTTGATTTGTTCTTGAATGCAGACTTAGACTTGAGATTAATTGGGGGGGGGGGGGGGGGGTGGGTGGAGGTATATATGTAGCGAGATTTTTTCTGAGTTTTCATCTTTCTTCTGATACCTTTCGATGATGATCTTGTACCCAGTTTTCAGAAAAAAAAAAAAAAAAAAAAAAAAACTATTTCGAGTTTTCGATCTTCTTACTTATACAAGTCTCTTATTTAATTCAAAGGCAAAATTCTCACTCAGCACCAAATTATTTAGGTAAACTTTTAATACAATGGAAAAGTTATATATATCGCCATTTTCACAGAAACCTCGTTCTTGACATGGTAAACCTCGATCCTAACCATTTTATTCATCGCTGTTTCTCATCTTTCTCATCAATATTACCGTTCCTCTTTCATAATGGCATCCTCTGGCTCGTCATCTTTGTCTTGTGCTACCCTTTCCGATTCTCTCTATTGTTGACACCATTAACATTAGTCCTTTCTTTCTCCACACATTGACACCATTAATTAACATCGCTGTAACAACTTGACTAGGGGCTCTCTTCTGTCTCTTCACCCATTGACTCTCCCTCAGCCAATACTTCTACATTACTAAGCCGAATGATCATTGCAAACAGTCGAATGAATGTGGGGGGTCTCTACTACTGCTACATTAATTAGAAATGTTTCTAAATATGTGCTTATGCGTTTAAATTTAATATTTTAAGTGTTCACAAGCTCACTAATGACTGGGCAGTGTCTGTGTGCTGGTTATACCATCTGGGTTAGATGTGATAATTGATATACTCTGCCATTATTGATAAAAAAAAAATAAAGAACTCTTCAATGGCTTATATTGAAGGGATGAGAGATCCATCCTATGGACGCCCAAAGATTGCGGAATAAGGGGCGAATTTCAAAAATTTTATCTCTCCCTTTCAGTTGGGAATCGTATTCCCTATTTAGAAAATCATATTTTCAAAGATCAATCTTGAACCATAAACTGAACCAGATCTGAACCAAAAGGAGTGGGAGAGGATTATACCTGATACAGAGATGTAATATCTCTCAATGGAGGTGTTCACGCCCAAGGAATAATCCAAAGACTGCTCCCACTGAAGATGGCGCAGTGCAGGGTGGAGCAGAATCAGCAACGTTCTTCCAAAAGAACTTGACCCTTCTTAAGGATCAGCTGGACGACTTGAATACAGCTCCAACCAATCTTTTCCCTAAAAGATTGAAATCAAGATCCAATCTTGATTGCTCCCAAGAACTGGAGATCGAACTGAAGGAATGGCAAAAGCAGGAAGGTGGCGGCAGGAGAGAATTCGCAGTATGCAGGAAATCTCTCAATCTCTCTTTCTTCAAAGAGAAGAATGCTATGGATGTTGTTGTGTAGTGGCTGCCGCCCCCTTCCCCTTTTTATAATCTCAAAAGGGATCAGCTCCTAATCAGATTAGGAGCTGGTAATCCAAATCATATTTGGGTTAGAAGTCCCTTAGTGATAAGGGATAACCCTTATCTTATCTGCAGATAAGATCAGCTGTCTCCTAATCTAATTAGGAGGTTTCCCGATCTAAATCCCATTTAGATCTTGGACTCTCTGAGTGGATAGGGTCTAAGCCCAATCCTTTCAGCTGACCTTCTTTAGAATTCGCCCCCTTTAAATGACTGATCAAATCAGCCCAGTTCGAAATGGGCTTAAGGCCCATTTAAGGTTATGTACTCAAAAGGCTTCCAAATTGCTGCCCAGTTGGGCTTCGTTGTATGGCGTGGGACCCAAGCATTGATCTACACATCAGCCACATGGGTTCGGCCCAGCCTTTGTTACAAGGCCTGGCCGAATACACTGTTAATGATAGTGCACCCCTTGAAACCCATCAAATGGGCTCTATGGGCCCAACACTTACACTAAGTGGTCCCTGGGCCAAGCCACCTTGTAACACCCAGGGACTGTGGGCAGATGCAAGATTAGACCATCAGGTATTATCCTCAATGGTCTTACACTTAACCTCTCAGCCCATAATGATCATACACTGCCCGACAAGAGAGGACCTCTCCCTCGGCTGCAAGGAACAGTGTTGCACTCTCCACTTATATGGATCCCGGGAATTAAAACCTTCTTACAAACAATTTAGAAACCATACATATATACTTTTATATCTTATATAAAATATATATTGCAAAACAAATCTCAACGGTTGAAATCGGCTACCGGCAGTCTTGGTTTCCATCAGTGAGAGTGCATCCCCGATCATTACCTTTGTCCGACAAAGGGGCTGATCCTGTCACTATGATCACCCACTCAGATGAATTCTCGGACTGTCCCAACATACCCAGGTTTTGACCCCCGCTAAGGATCTCACTGATTGGTACATCAAAGATAGCCCAATCCGACACCTAGTGCAGTATCATAATCGAGTCTAGGGGTCGGGTGTAACTTTGCAGTTTTGCCCATCAATCTCCAAGGTCCAGGGCAATACTGGAAATCTGGTCCAGTTCAAAGATTCAATTAATCCTACACTGTATGTGCCTAGGGTCTCACCCTGGCAGCTGAGACAGGCCACCCCAACCGACTTGGTGGCACTACAGTGTCAACCTTGTCAGGATAGGTCTCCCCAGACCGACCCACTGGCTGTGAACATTCTAAACTAACACGAGTCTCATTAAGTGTCTAGTTTAAGGGTATTACACAGAAACATACCAAGGGAACATGAATAAAATATGTATCTTTATTCATTTACAATAAACTCATAAAGTACATCATTCTGATTGAAGCTAAGGGCATACAAAACTGTCTAACATCTCCCACTTGCACTTAGGTCCAATCAGGTACTAGCCGGAGTCCCATGCTTTCCACGTGTTTCTCAAACACTTTCTGTGATAGTGGCTTTGTCAATGGGTCTGCTACATTTTCCGCTGACGCTACCTTCTGAATCAGGACGTCCCCTCTACCAACAATCTCCCGCAGTACGTGGTACTTCCTCTCGATGTGCTTCGACTTTGAGTGGGCTCGTGGCTCCTTAGCCTGAGCAATGGCTCCATTGTTGTCACACAACAATGGGATGGGTGATGTGTTGGACGGAACAACTCCCAACTCGTGAACGAACTTCTTCATCCACACAGCTTCTTTGGCAGCCTCACTTGCGGCAATGTATTCGGCCTCGGTCGTGGAGTCTGCAGTGGACCCCTGTTTGCTGCTTTTCCAGCAAACAGCACACGATCCTATCGTGAAAACATATCCAGATGTAGACTTTCTATCATCTGGGTCTGACTGGAAATCAGCATCTGTATACCCTTGGATCTGTAGTGAGCTACCGTCGAACACCAGACAAAACTCTTTTGTCCTTCGAAGGTACTTAAGTATGTTTTTCACAGCAGTCCAATGCTCCTGCCCTGGGTTGGCCTGAAATCTGCTTACTACACTCACTGCCTGAGCAATGTCAGGACGAGTGCACAGCATGGCATACATGATGCTCCCTAAGGCAGAGGCATAGGGAACGTCTTTCATGCCATCAATCTCCTCAGAAGTCTTGGGAGACATCTTCTTGGAGAGAGTGACTCCGTGCCTGAAAGGAACATTTCCTTTCTTGGAGTTTTCTATGCTGTATCTTTTGACTATTTTGTCAATGTAAACAGATTGGGATAATCCTATTATCCGCTTCGATCTATCTCTATAGAGTCGAAGACCCAGTATATAGGAGGCTTCTCCAAGATCTTTCATGGAGAATTGCTGTGAAAGCCATACTTTCACCGTAGTTAACATTCCTACATCATTCCCAATGAGTAGAATGTCATCTACATACAGAACCAAGAAGGTAACCTTATCCCCACTGTACTTCCTGTAGACACAGGGTTCATCCGGATTCTGCTCGAAGTCAAACGATTTGACAGCAGAGTTAAAACGGATGTTCCAACTTCTAGAAGCTTGCTTAAGCCCATAAATGGATCTGTTAAGTTTACATACCATGTTTTCCGGACCTACAGCAATGAAGCCTTGCTGCTGCTGCATATAGATATCTTCAGTAAGATCTCCATTCAGGAATGCAATTTTGACATCCATCTGCCAAATCTCATAATCATGGTATGCTGCTACAGCTAGCAGGATCCTAATGGATTTAAGCATGGCCACAGGGGAAAAGGTTTCCTCATAATCGATGCCCTCTTTCTGAGTGTACCCTTTCGCCACCAGACGAGCCTTGAAGGTCTCAACTTTACCATCGGGGCCCTTCTTCCTCTTGTAAATCCATTTGCAACCGATTACCTTTACCCCGGAGGGCGGATCTACTAGAGTCCAGACTCCATTGGTCTCCATTGAGTCCATCTCTGCCCTCATGGCCTCCACCCACTTCTAGGAATCTATGTCCAACATAGCTTCCGCGTAAGTCATGGGATCCTCCTCACTAGTCAAGGTTTCCACCAGGTAACTATCCTGGTCATAACCATAACGGACTGGTGGCCTGGATGCCCGAGTGGATCTTCTAAGTTGGTCACTGCCTGGAACTTGTGGGACATCTCCCACTGCTCCTGAGCTCTCCTCATCAAGAACAACTTCCTGACGATGGGTGTCCTGGATATAGTCGGTTTCCAAGAATTGTGCATTTCGACTGCAGAACATTTTCTGCTCACTTGGGTCATAGAAAAGGTAACCTACAGAGCCTTTCGGGTAGCCTACAAATAGGCAACGACTGGTCTTAGATTCCAACTTGTCTGCACTCGTTCTTTTAACGTGTGTTGGACAACCCCAAATCTTCAAGTGTCTGACACTTGGTTTCTTTCCGGTCCAAAGTTCATATGGAGTATTCGGAACCGATTTGGTTGGAACCCGATTCAGCACGTAAATCGCAGTCTCTAATGCGTAAGCCCAAAAGGATGTGGGTAACTCTGAGTGTATGAGAAGCGACCAGACCATATCTAATAAGGTCCTATTCCTCCTCTCTGAAACACAGTTAAGTTGTGGTGTAGCAGGAGGAGCTAATTGTGATACTATCCCATTGTCCTTTAAGTAGTCCCTGAATTCATCAGAGAGATATTCGCCACCTCGATCTGATCGAAGGGCTTTAATTTCTCTCCCTAACTGTTTCTCGACCTGTTGTCTAAATTCTTTGAACTTTTCAAAGGATTCAGACTTGTGTCTCATTAGGTACACGTAACCATATCGTGAAAAATCATCTGTGAAGGTGATGAAATACACGTGTTGATTTCGTGTCCTAACACTCAGGGGACCACATACATCAGTATGTATTAGGTCAAGTGTGCCTGTACATCTTTCAGGCTTACCACTAAATGGCCATTTTGTCATCATGCCTTGTAGGCAAGGCTCACAGGTGGGAAGATCTTCTACAGCTACAAAATCCAAAGGACCATCCTTTACCAACCTTGTGATTCGGTCAACACCGATGTGGCCCAGTCGGTAATGCCACAGACACGTGGGATTAACTGTATCACGGGCTCTCTTCTTGGGGTTTTCAACCGACGTAGTTTCGGTTATGTTAGTTTCTAGAGAAGGATGTAGAACATAGAGACCGTTCTCCAGTTCCCCGTATGCGATGAATCTGTTATTTCTTTTAATAGTAATCGTATTACTAAAGAAGACAGAATAACCATCTGCACACAGTTTTGAGACAAAAATCAAATTTCTTCTTAAATTTTGTACATAAAGACAATCTTTTAGTACAATTATTCCTTCTCTAAAATATAATTCCATGGTTCCTATGGCTGCGGCTACAACAGTTGCAGTAGTCCCTAAGTAGAGTGTGACTTCTCCTTCACTCAGCCTTCTGCTTACCTTGAACCCTGCAGTGAGTTACACGCATGAGTTGAAGCCCCGGAGTCAATACACCAGGACGCAGAAGCTACCAATAAATTGGTTTCTATAACACAAGTTTCGAAGTTACCTTTCTTGGATTCCAGGTAGGCAGGACAATTCCTTTTCCAGTGGCCGATCTTCTTGCAGAAGTGACAGGCATCCGATGCTTTGTCTTTCTTCTGCTTCTTGCTTTTAGTGGCTTTCTTCTGAGGCTTCTTTGCCTTCCTCTTTCTCTTGCCTGTCTTGCCAGCTTCAACAAGCATGGCTATAGGCTCATCCTTTTTAATCAGTTCTTCAGCTCTTTGCAACATATTGCTGAGCTCTTGTAAGCTGACATTCAGCTTGTTCATGTTATAGTTCATGATGAACGGATTAAAGGAAGGAGGCAAAGAGTTAAGGATAGCACCTATCTGGGTTGCAAGGTCCAGCCCGGATCCAAGAGCCTCCAGTTCATTGATGTATCCCATCATCCGAAGACAATGGTCGTGAACTTGTTGACCCTTGGACATTTGTGTGGTCATGAACTGTTTCAAGACCTTTTGTCGAGTAGAACGATTCTGCTCTTCATACATTGTCCTGAAACTGTCCAATATGTCTTTGGCAAGTTCGATCTGATCGAACTGCCTCTGTTTCGGATTGTCCAAAGAGGCAATGATGTAACACCGGGCAAGGGAGTTTTTCTCCTCCCATTCTTGATAGTCTCTCCTTCGGGCCTCAGAAGCCCTATCTCCCAGACGCTCCGGGGCAGGATTCTTTGCCACTTTGTCAAGTTTTTCAGAAGCAAGGACCAGCATAAGGTTCCTATACCAGTCAGCATAGTTTGGGCCTTTCAACTTGTTGTCATCAAGTAGCTTTGCAAATGATCCGTTTGCCATTTTCTGATAAAAAAACGAACATTAGTCCACGACCTAATTTGATTCATGTTCATTTCATAGATATGGATTTTAATCTACGATCCATTTCCATTTATTCATCTCTGAGATTTCCCTCCTTTCTCAGTGACGGAGACTACGGGTTGTCTCTGGAAATGTGGGAAATCACATAGGGTGCATGAAGCCAACTGTTTCAGCTGCATAACCCCACCACCTTTCTGTGAAGGATCATATCCACTCATCATATGAGTTTTCCCTTTGGCCTCTGTCAGACAAGGTTCAGAGCCGTTTTCAGGTAAACCTTTCTGTCCAGTGAGTGCTTACCCATCATATTCGTGAACGCCAAGGTACCGTGAGAGAGTTCCCATTTTCTGGTGAAGCCCCTCCCACATCGGTCTATGACGCCCCTATCATCTTATGAAACACTTAGACAAGCAGAACAGCAAATGGATAGCCCATTTTCTGGTGCGTTTCCTCATTACTAAAGGACCCATCTTCGTGCTAATGATGGAAGGCCTTTAGAGAGTTCATCATATGAATCTCCCTATCACATGCACTCATATTATCTGGAGGGAACAGATAATTACGCCCTAGTTTTATCTTTAGGTCAAACCAAAGTGGCTCCCACTGACTTTCATAAAGCTAGATTTTGGTGGGCCTAAATCGGCTAGGGTTCCACATGAGACCTCATGATGAGATGTGGGGCCCACCATGGAGGGAGGTCATCCAATGACCAAAAGGGACACCATGGCAATGATGTGCATTCAGCCATGGTGTGCGAAAGAGCCACTGTCGATTGAGCATGGGCCAAGTGCTTATGGCCCATGTACGTAGCACATCACACATCCATACATCACATGTAGGGATAAATTGATCCAATCAATTAATTATCTGTAAAGCCCATTTTAAGCCCATTTTAAATCCATAATATTAACCATTAACATTATCTAGGTATATGGGCCGAACGGTTCAACCCATATAGCTTTAAGGGTTAAGTGGGCTTTTAGCAGTTTTAACTGTTTAAAACTGGGCCTTTACAGGTTGGGCCGAATTAACCATTCAATTAAATATCAATCCTTAGGCCCATTAGTGGGAAAATTAGGGCTGATTTTCAGCCTTGATTAAACCCTAGATTCGGTCCAAACAGTTTGAACCAATCTTGGTTCGAATGGGTCTAGGGTTTGATTTTTAATTAAATCTTTAATTTAAGAAAATAATCTGAAATTAATTACTGATAAAAGAAAAGCAACAATCAGTAAATCAGGGCTGTTCGCACAATCCATCCTGCAAAACAGAGGTTAGATCACAGAATGCAGTTTAACAAACTGCAAATCGCAGATAGCGATTCTCCCATCTGCGAAATCTTCTTCTCTACGAAATCTCCCTTTCTGTGCCGCCATCTTCGATCCATAATAAATAGAAATCCTATTTCTATTAATAATTACAACAGATCGAATACCTATACATTGAGTCTAGAAAATAAAAAAAAATTATTTACAGACCAAATGTAATAAATAAATCAAGAAACTGCAAATCTTGCAGGTTCCCTACGCAAACCAAGATTTCGATCTCCTCTTGTACGAACAGCCCATAAATCAAGAAAATCATAAAGAACAATTCTAAATAATAATCAGATTTATATAAAATTAATTTCAGATTATTCGCCCATTAATTTTGGGAACAAAATTTCCCAAAACCCATATCTGTGCAAATCGGGTAGAACACCTTCTGCCCATTTGCGCAGGTTCAGATCTGAAACAAACTGGTTCAAGATTTGAACCATGGCTCTGATACCACTGAAGGGGTGAGAGATCCATCCTATGGACGCCCAAAGATTGCGGAATAAGGGGCAAATTTCAAAAATTTTATCTCTCCCTTTCAGCTGGGAATCGTATTCCCTATTTAGAAAATCACATTTTCAAGGATCAATCTTGAACCATAAACTGAACCAGATCTGAACCAAAAGGAGTGGGAGAGGATTATACCTGATACAGAGATGTAATATCTCCCAATGGAGGTGTTCACGCCCAAGGAAGAATCCAAAGACTGCTCCCACTGAAGATGGCACAGTGCAGGGTGGAGCAGAATCAGCAACGTTCTTCCGAAAGAACTTGACCCTTCTTAAGGATCAACTAGACGACTTGAGTACAGCTCCAACCAATCTTTTCCCTAAAAGATTGAAATCAAGATCCAATTTTGATTGCTCCCAAGAACTGGAGATCGAACTGAAGGAATGGCAAAAGCAGGAAGGTGGCGGCAGGAGAGAATTCGCAGTATGCAGGAAATCTCTCAATCTCTCTTTCTTCAAAGAGAAAAATGCTATGGATGTTGTTGTGTAGTAGGCAGCCGCCCCCTTCCCCTTTTTATAATCTCAAAAGGGATCAGCTCCTAATCAGATTAGGAGCTGCTAATCCAAATCATATTTGGGTTAGAAGTCCCTTAGTGATAAGGGATAACCCTTATCTTATCTGCAGATAAGATCAGCTGTCTCCTAATCTAATTAGGAGGTTTCCAGATCTAAATCCCATTTAGATCTTGGACTCTCTGAGTGGATAGGGTCTAAGCCCAATCCTTTCAGCTGACCCTCTTTAGAATTCGCCCCCTTTAAATGACTGATCAAATCAGCCCAGTTCGAAATGGGCTTAAGGCCCATTTAAGGTTATGTACTCAAAAGGCTTCCAAATTGCTGCCCAGTTGGGCTTCCTTGTATGGCGTGGGACCCAAGCATTGATCTACACATCAGCCACATGGGTTCGGCCCAGCCTTTGTTACAAGGCCTGGCCGAATACACTGTTAATGACAGTGCACCCCCTGAAACCCATCAAATGGGCTCTATGGGCCCAACACTTACACTAAGTGGTCCCTGGGCCAAGCCACCTTGTAACACCCAGGGACTGTGGGCAGATGCAAGATTAGCCCATCAGGTATTATCCTCAATGGTCTTACACTTAACCTCTCAGCCCATAATGATCATACACTGCCCGACAAGAGAGGACCTCTCCCTCGGCTGCAAGGAACAGTGTTGCACTCTCCACTTATATGGATCCCGGGAATTAAAACCTTCTTGCAAACAATTTAGAAACCCTACATATATACTTTTATATCTTATATAAAATATATTTTGCAAAACAAATCTCAACGGTTGAAATCGGCTGCCGGCAGTCTTGGTTTCCATCAGTGAGAGTGCATCCCCGATCATTACCTTTGTCCGACAAAGGGGCTGATACTGTCACTATGATCACCCACTCAGATGAATTCTCGGACTGTCCCAACATACCCAGGTTTTGACCCCCACTAAGGATCTCACTGATTGGTACATCAAAGATAGCCCAATCCGACACCTAGTGCAGTATCATAATCGAGTCTAGGGGTCGGGTGTAACTTTGCAGTTTTGCCCATCAATCTCCAAGGTCCAGGGCAATACTGGAAATCTGGTCCAGTTCAAAGATTCAATTAATCCTACACTGTATGTGCCTAGGGTCTCACCCTGGCAGCTGAGACAAGCCACCCCAACCGACTTGGTGGCTCTACAGTGTCAGCCTTGTCAGGATAGGTCTCCCCAGACCGACCCACTGGCTGTGAACATTCTAAACTAACACGAGTCTCATTAAGTGTCCAGTTTAAGGGTATTACACAGAAACATACCAAGGGAACATGAATCAAATATGTATCTTTATTCATTTACAATAAACTCATAAAGTACATCATTCTGATTGAAGCTAAGGGCATACAAAACTGTCTAACATATATTGCTTTGTCCTGTTTTTTTTTCATGACCATTATAATTTTCAAGATCTCTTGATGAAGAAACTGACTGGTCTGTGCCTTGAATGTAGGGGTGGTCTCTACTCCCTTCAAGCTGATCCATCACATACATCCCTATCATCCAACTCCACTCCCTATGAGCTACGGCACAAGTATTTGGGCTACCCCTCTCACATGCAGCTGAATTCTTAATGTGTGGACATACATTTGATGTTTGTCCTTTGCCAAAGCAATATTAATCACGTTTGCCATTCCCCTCTAGTTCTATTTCCACTAAGCCCCTTTTGAGCTAATTCATTTGGGGTATCTATTCTACTCCCACAAATTCCAGTTCATGTTCAATTCAATTGCTCTATTAGTTAACAAATAAGAATTTACAAGCCGAGCTTGAATTCTTTCCTAATTACATACAAACTTTTTTTGGAAGTGGCTCCCAGTTGGACAGTTTTTAGGTTTTGGTCGATCGGGTGTAAGGGTGTCAATGGACCGGTTTTGGATTGGACCCTGTCCAGTCCAAAATCAATTTGGACGGATTGAATGGACCAACAAGATATATTGGATTGGGCCAAGCCGGTCTAAAATATCTGTAATAAATCTATATTGAATTGGGTTAGATTAAACCAATATCTGGTCCACTGATATAAGTGTCAATGGACTGGGTTTGGGTTGACACCAATCTAAATCAAAACGAATTTGAACAGATTGGATGGTCCAGACATTGAATTGGACCAATCCAAAATGGTCCAAAATATTCATTGGATTGGATTGGACCTGGTCCATTTATAATGGACTCACATTGGACTGGATCGTATTGGACAAAATCCAGTCCAATTGACACCCCTAATCAGGTGTGCCTTTAATTTGGTTCCTTTCTCTCTCTATATATATAACTATAGACAGTGGTTTTTCATTGTCCATTAGGAGAGGATCATAGGGGATCTTTCATATGGGTAGACTAGTACCATGGGGATACCCAACACATAGAGCTGCCCCAAATCAACACCGTTCATAAGCAATTATGCAACCATAAGCTAGTAGCAGCAACATTTCTCTAGTAGTTGTGGTTGTAATGTTTTGTGTTTTATGTTTTAGATATGGGTATGCATGATTGTTTTGGTATTCAAGATTATGAAGTTCAAGAAGTAGGTTGATGAAATTATGGTACCTGTCTAGCAATACAAACTTGGTAGTACGTAACCATGCATGAAGACTATTTGGATGTTCCAGTGATATAAGTGAAGGGATGAGAGATCCATCGTATGGACGCCCGAATCATGCGGAATAGAGTGGGTGAATTTCAAAAATTTCTCTCCATCCTACTGGGAATTGTATTCCCTAATTTAGAAAAATCATATTTTTGAAGGATCAATCTTGAACCAAGAACCGAACCAGATCTGAACAAAAGCAATAGGAGAGGGATATACTTGATATGGAGAAATAATATCTCCCAATGGAGGTGTTCACGCCCAAGGAAGGAACCAAAGACTACTCCCACTGAAAATGGCGCAATGCAGGATGGAGCAGAATCAACAGCATTCTTCAAAAGAACTAGATCCTTCGCAAGAATCAGCTGGACGGCACGTGAGCACAACTTCCAATCAGCCCTTTCACAAAGAACTGATATAAAGATCCAATCTTGATCACTCCCACTGAGAATAGGAGATTGAACTGGTAGATATGGTGGTCGTAGGAAGGAGGCGGCAAGAAAGAATTTTCGCAGAGGTGCTGAATTCTTTCTTTTGTGATTTCAGCTCTGAAGAGAATGTGAATATGAATATCTCTTAAAGGTTGCCGCCCCCTCCTCCTTTTATAAGCTTAAAGGGATCAGCTCCTAATCCTATTAGGAGTTGTTGATCTAAATCACATTTGAATCAGAATTCCCTTTAAGTGATAAGGGTATCTTATCTGCATATTAGATCACCCCTCTCCTAATCCTATTAGGAGGTTTCTAGGTCTGAATCTGTATTCAGATTTGGACTCTCTGAGTGGATAGGGTAAGACCCTATCCTATATGCTAATCTAATATCAGAATTCGCCCCTTATTTAACTGATCAAATCAGCCCAGTTCGAAATGGGCTTTACGCCCATTAATAGCATGTGCCCACTTAGCCTTCCAAACTGCTACCCAGTTGGGCTTCCTTGTATGGCGTGGGACCCAAACATTGATCTACACATCAGCCACATGGGTTCAGCCCTACCTTTGTTACAAGGCCTGGCCGAATACACTATTATGGACAGTGCACCCCCTGAAACCCATAACATGGGCCCTACGGGCCCAACATTTACCTTAAGTGGTCCTTGGGCCAAACCACCTTAAAACACACAGGGACTGTGGGCAGAGGGAAGATTAGCCCATCAGGTATTACCCTCAATGGTCTTACTCTTAACCTCTCAGCCCATAATGATCAAACACTGCTCGACAAGAGAGGACCACGACCTCGGCTGCAAGGAACAGTGTTGCACTCTCTGCTCACATGGATCCCGGGAATTAAAACCTTTTGCAAACGTTTGGAAACCGTAATATATATACTTTTATATCTCATATAAAATATATTTTGCAAAACAAATCTCAACGATTGAAATCGGTTGTCGGCAGTCTTGGTTTCCATCAGAGAAAGTGCATCCCCAATCATTACCTTTGTCCGACAAAGGGGCTGACTTAGTCACTATGATCACCCACTCAGATGAAATCTCGGACTATCCCAACATACCCAGGTTTTGACCCCCGCTAAGGATCTCACTGATTGACATATCAAAGATAGCCTAATCCGACAACTAGTGCAGTATCATAATTGAGTCTAGGGGTCAGGTGTAACTTTCCAGTTTTGGCCATCAATGTCCAAGGTCGAGGGCAATACTGGAAATCTGGTCCGGTTCAAAGATTCAATTAATCCTACACTGCATGTGCCTTGGGGTCTCACCTTGGTGGTTGAGACAAGCCACCCCAACATTTGGTAGCACACTAGTGTCAGCCTTGGCAAGATAAATCTTCCTAGACTTATCCAACGACTGTGAAGATTCTAAACTAACACGAGTCTCATAAGTGTCCAGTTTAAGGGTATTACACAGAAACACACCACAAGAAAATGAATCAAATATGTACTTTATTCATTTACAATAAATTCATAATGTACAACATTCTGATTGAAGCTAAGGGCATACAACTGTCTAACAGCTCCCACTTGCAATTAGGCCCAATCTAGTACAAGCCAGAGTCTCAGACTTTCCACGTGTTTCATAAACACTTTCTGTGTCAGTGGCATAGTAAATGGGTCCGCCACATTTTCCGCTGATGCTACCTCTTAACATCAATCTCCCGTAGGTCCAGTGTTGTCAGACAACAGTGGAATGGGTGATGTGCTGAATTCCAAATTTAGGAATTAACACCTTCATTCATAAAGCAGCCTCACTTACGGCAATGTGTTCGGCTTGGGTTGTGGACTGTTAATTTGCTACTTAGGACCCCTGTTTGCTGACTTTCAGGAAACAACACACGATCCTATCGTGAATACATACGCAGATGTAGACTTTCAATCATTTGGATCCGACTGGAAATCGGCATCAGTGTACCTCTGGATCTGTAGTGAGCTACCATCGAATACCAGACAAAACTCTTTTGTCCTACAAAGGTACTTAAGTATTTTTTTCATAGCAGTCCAGTGCTCCTACCCTGGGTTGGCCTAAAATCTGCTTACCACACTCACTACCTAAGCAATGTCAGGACGAGTGCACAACATGGCATACATGATGCTCCCTACGGCTAAGGCATAGGGAACATCCTTCATGCCCTCAATCTCCACAGAGGTCTTGGGAGACATCTTCTTGAAGAGAGTGACTTCATGCCTGAAAGGAACATTTCCCTTCTTGGAGTTCTCCATGCTGTATCTCTTGACAATTTTGTCAATGTAAGCAGAATGGGATAATCCTATTATGCACTTCGATCTATCTCTATAGAGTCGAAGACCTAGTATATAGGAGGCTTCTCCAAGATCTTTCATGGAGAATTGTTGCGAAAGCCACACTTTCACTATAGTCAACATTCCTACATAATTCCCAATGAGTAGAATGCCCTCTACATACAGAACCAGAAACGTAACCTTATCCCCACTGGACTTCCTATAAACACAGGGCTCATCTGGGTTCTGCTCAAAGTCAAACTTTTTGATAGTAGAGTCAAACCGGATGTTCCAACTCCTAGAAGCTTGCTTAAGTCCATATATGGATCTATTTAATTTACATACCATGTGTTCCTGACCCGCAGCTATAAAACCTTGCGGTTGCTGCATGTAGATATCTTCAGTAAGATCTCCATTCAGGAACGCAGTTTTGACATCTATTTGCCGAATCTCGTAGTCATGGTATGCTGCTACAACTAGCAGGATCCTAATGGGTTTAAGCATGGCCATAGGTGAAAAGGTTTCCTCATAATCAAAATGCCCTCTTTCTGAGTGTACCCTTTCACCCCTAGAGAGCTTTGTAGGTCTCAACCCTGCCATCGGGGCCCTTCTTCCTCTTATAGATCCATTTACAACCAATTGCTTTTACCCCGGGGGGCAGATCTACTAGAGTCTAGACTCCATTGGTCTCCATTGAGTCCATCTCAGCTCTCATGGTATCTACCCACTTAAGGGAGTCTATGTCCAACATAGCTTCTGCATAAGTCACGGGATCCTCCTCACTAATCAAGGCTTCCACCAGGTAACTATCCTAGTCATAACCAAAATGGACTGGTGGCCTGGATACCCGAGTAGATCTTCTGGGTTGGTCACTACCTGAAACTTGTGGAACACCTTCCGCTACATCCGAGCTCTCCTCATCAAGAACAATTTCTTGACGATGATTGTTCAAGATGTAATCATTTTCCAAGAATTGTGCATTTCGACTACAGAACACCTTCTGCTCACTTGGGTCATAGAATAGGTAACCTACAGAGCCTTTTGGGTAGCCTACAAATAGGCAACGACTGGTCTTGGATTCCAACTTGTCCGAACTCGTTCTTTTAACATGTGCTGGACAACCCCAAACCTTCAAGTGTCGTACACTTGGTTTCTTTCCTGTCCAAAGCTCATAGGGAGTCTTCGGAACTGATTTGGTTGGAACTCGGTTCAGCGCGTATATCGCAGTCTTCAATGTGTATCCCCAAAAGGATGTAGATAACTCTGAATGGACGAGAAGTGACCGAACCATATCCAATAAGGTCATATTCCTCCTCTCTGAAACACCGTTAAGTTGTGGTGTAGCAGGAGGAGCCAACTGTAATACTACCCCGTTGACCTTCAATTTGTCCCTCAATTCGTCAGAGAGATACTCGCCACTTTGATTTGATCAAAGGGACTTATTTTCTCTCCCTAATTGTTTCTCGACCTCTTGTCTGAACTCTTTGAGCTTTTCAAAGGATTCGGACTTATGTCTCATTAGGTACACATAACCGTACTGAGAATAATCATCTGTAAATGTAATGAAGTACACATGTTGGTTACGGGTCCTAACACTCATGGAACCACATACATCAGTATGTATAAAGTCAAGCGTGCCTGTACATCTTTCAGGCTTACCGTTAAATGGCCTCTTTTTCATCTTGCCCTGAAGGCAAGGCTCACAAGTGGGAAGATCTTCTACAGTTAGAAAATCCAAAGGACCATCCTTTACCAATCTTGTGATTCAGTCAATACCGATATGGCCAAGTTGGTAATGCCACAAGCACGTGGGATTAACTGTATCACGTACTCTTTTCTTGGGGATATCATCCGACATAGTTTCGGCTATGTTAGTTTCCAGAGAAGGATGTAGAACATAGAGACCGTTCTCTAGTTCCCCGTATGCGATGAATTTATTGTTTCTTTTAATAGTAATTGTATTACTAAAAAAGACAGAATATCCATCCGCACACAGTTTAGAGACAAAAATCAAATTTCTTCTTAAATTTTGCACAAAAAGACAATCTTTAGGTACAATGGATCCTTCTCTAAATAATAACTCTACGGTTCCTATTGCCGTAGCTGCAACACTTGCAGAAGTCCCCAAGTAGAGCATCACTTCTCCTTCATCCAGCCTTCTGCTTACTTTGAACCCCTGTAGTGAGTTACACGCATGAGTTGAAGCCCCGGAGTCAATACACCAGGACACAGAAGCCACCAATAAATTGGTTTCTATGACACAAGATTCAAAATTAACTTTCTTGGATTCCTGGTATTGAGGATAGTTCCTCTTCCAGTGGCCGGTCTATTTGCAGAAGTGACACGCATCCGATGCCCTGTCTTTCTTCTACTTCTTGGGTTTGGCAAATTTCTTTTGGGGCTTCTTTGCCTTCTTCTTTTTCTTGCCCGATTTGCTAGCTTCAGCAAACATAGCCACAGGCTCATCCTTTTTAATCAAATCCTCGGCCCTCTACAACATATTGCTGAGTTCCTAGACGCTAACATTCAGCTTGTTCATATTGTAATTCATTATGAATGGATTACAGAAAGGAGGCAAAGAATTAAGGATGGCATCCACTTGCATGCCAAGATCTAGCCCAGATCCAAGGGCTTCAAGCTCGTTAATATAACCCATCATCCGAAGACAATGGTTGTGAACATGTTGCCCCTTGGTCATCTGCGCGGTTATGAACTGTTTCAAGACCTTCTGTCGAGCAGAACAATTATGCTCTTCGTACATCGTCTTTAAACTATCCAATATGTCATTGGCTAGTTCAATCTGATCGAACTGCCTCGGTATTGGATTGTCTAGGGAGGCAATGACATAGCAGCGGGCTAGGGAGTTTTTATCCTCCCAATCTTGGAATTCCCTCCTTTTGGCCTCAGAAGCCCTGTCACTCGGATGCTCCGGGGCAGGATTTTTAACTACCTTATCCAATTTTTCAGATGTTAAGACCAGCATGAGGTTACGGTACCAATCGGCATAGTTCGGGCCCTTAAGCTTGTTGTCGTTAAGAAGCTTTGCAAATTCTCTCTTCACCATTTTCTAATAAAACAACAAACATTAGTCCACAACCTAATTTGATTCAAGTTCATTACATAGATTTGGCTTTTAATCAATGTTCCATTCCCATTTGTTCATCTATGAGATTTCCCTCCTACCTCAGTGACGGAGACAATGACTTGTCTTTGGAAATGTGGGAAACCACATAGGGTGCATGGAGCCAACTGTTTCAGCTACAAAACCCCACCAACTTTCTATAAAGGATCATATCCACTCATCATATGAGTTTTCCCTTTGGCCTCTGTCAGACAAGGTTCATAGCCATTTTAGGGTAAACCTTTCTGTCCAGTGAGTGCTTACCCATCATATTCGTGAACGCCAAGGTACCGTGAGAGAGTTCCCATTTTCTGGTGAAGCCCCTCCCACATCGGTCTATGACACCCCTATCATCTTATGAAACACTCAGATAGGCCCAACAGCAAATGGATAGCCCATTTTCTAGTGCGTTTCCTCATTACTGAAGGACCCATCCTCATGCTAATGATGGAAGGCCTTTAGAGAGTTCATCACATGAATCTCCCTATCACATGCACTCATATTTGCTGGAGGGAACGAAAAAATTACGCCCTAGTTTAATTTAGGTCAAACCAAAGTGGCTCCCACTGACTTTCATAAAGCCAGATTTTGGTGGGCCCAAATCGGCTAGGGTTCCGCATGTTTCCTCTTCAGGAGGTGTGGGGCCCACCACTGAGGGAGGTCATCCAATGACCAGTAGGGACACCATGGCAATGATGTGCATTCAGCCATGGTGTGCACAAGAGCTACTATCGAATCAGCATGGGCCAAGCACTTATGGTCCATGAACGCAGCACATCACACATCCATACATCACATGCAGGGAAGACTTGATCCAATCAATTAATATCTGTAAAGCCCATTTTAAAGCCCATTTTAATCCATAATATTAACCATTAATATTATCTAGGTATATGGGCCGAATTAGGGTTGAACAGTTTGGCCCATACAGCTTTATCCGTGAAGTGGGCTTTTAGCAGTTTTAACAATTTAAAACTGGGCCTTTATAGGTTGGGCCAAATTAAACATTCAATTAATTATCAATCCTTAAGCCCATTAGTGGGAGAAATAGGGCCGACATTCAGCCTTGATCGAACCCTAGATTCGGTCCAACCAGTTTGGACCAATCTAGTTCGAATGGGTCTAGGGTTTGATCTTTAATTAAAGATTTAATTCAAGAAATTAATCTGAAATTAAATACTGATAAAAGAAAGAAAAGAATCAATCAGATAGGGTTGTTCGCACAATCCATTCTGCAAAACAGAGGTTAGATCACAGTTTGCAATTTCATAAACTACAAATCGTAGATATAGATTCTCCCATCTGCGAAATCTCCTTCGTTGCGCCGCCATCTTCGATCCAAAATAAAATAAATAGAAAACTTAATTTCTATTAATATTACATCAGATCGAATGCCTATACATTCAGTCTAAAAAATAAAAAAAAAAATTATTTTACAGACCAAATGTAATAAAACAAACAAGAAAATGCAAAATCGTAGGTTCACTGCGCCAATCAAGATTTCGATCTCCATGTGTACGAACAGCCCATAAATCAAGAAAATTATAAAGAACAATTCTAAATAATAATCAGATTTATAAAATTTAATATCAGATCAATCGCCCATTAACTAGAAACAAATTTTCCAGAAAAACCCTATACCTGCGCAAATAGGGTAGAACGCCTTTTGCCCATTTGCGCAGGTTAAGATTTTATCCAATTCGGTTCAAGACTTGAACCATGGCTCTGATACCACTGAAGGGATGAGTGATCCATCGTATGGATGCCCAAATCTTGCAGAATAGAATGGGCGAATTTCAAAAATTTCTCTCCATCCTACTGGGAATCTATTCCCTAATTTAGAAAAATCATATTTTTCAAGGATCAATCTTGAACCAAGAACCGAAGCAGATCAGAACAAAAACAGTAGGAGAGGGATATACTTGATACGGAGAAATAATATCTCCCAATGGAGGTGTTCACGCCTAAGTAAGGAACCAAAGACTGCTCCCACTGAAGATGGCGTAGTGCAAGATGGAGCAGAATCAGCAGCGTTCTTCAAAAGAACCAGATCCTTCGCAAGAATCAGCTGGACGTCACATGAGCACAACTTTCAATCAGCCCTTTCACAAAGGACTGATATCAAGATCCAATCTTGATCACTCCCACTGAGAATAGGAGATCGAACTGGCAGATATGGCGGCGGTAGGAAAGAGGCGGCAAGAAAGAATTTTTGTAGAGGTGCTGAAGTATTTCTTCTATGATTTTAGCTCTGAAGAGAATGTGAATATGAATATCTCTTAAAGGCTGCCACCCCCTCCTCCTTTTATAAGCTTAAAGGGATAAGCTCCTAGTCCTATTAGGAGTTGCTGATCCAAATCGCATTTGGATCAGAATTCCCTTTAAGTGATAAGGGTAAACCCTTATCTTATCTGCATATTAGATCAACCCTCTCCTAATCCTATTAGGAGGTTTCCAGATCTAAATCTGTATTCAGATTTAAACTCTCTGAGTGGATAGGGTAAGACCCTATTCTATCTGTTAATCTAATCTTAGAATTCGCCCCTTATTTAACAGATCAAATCAGCCCAGTTCGAAATGGGCTTTAGGCCCATTAATAGCATGCGCTCACTTAGCCTTCCAAATTGCTGCCCAGTTGGGCTTCCTTGCATGGCGTGGGACCCAAACATTGATCTACACATCAGCCACATGGGTTCAGCCCTGCCTTTGTTATTTGGCTGGGCCGAATACACTGTTATGGACAGTGCACCCCCTGAAACCCATCACATGGGCTCTATGGGCCCAACACTTATCCTAAGTGGTCCTTGGGCCAAGCCACCTTGTAACACCCAGGGACTGCGGGTAGATGCAAGATTAGCCCATCAGGTATTACCCTCAATGGTCTTACACTTAACCTCTCAGCCCATAATGATCAAACACTGCCCGACAAGAGAGGACCTCTCCCTCGGCTGCAAGGAACAATGTTGCACTCTCTGCTCACATGGATCCCGGGAATTTGAAACCTTTTGCAAACGTTTGGAAACCATAATATATATATACTTTGATATCTCATATAAAATATATTTTGCAAAACAAATCTCAACGATTGAAATCGGCTTGCCAGCAGTCTTGGTTTCCATCAGAGAGGGTGCATCCCCGATCATTACCTTTGTCCGACAAAGGGGCTGATCTTGTCACTATGATCACCCACTTAGATGAATTCTCGGATTATCCCAACATACCCAGGTTTTGACCCCCGCTAAGGATCTCACTGATTGGCATATCAAAGACAGTCCAATCCGACACCTAGTGCAGTATCATAATCAAGTCTAGGGGTCAGGTGTAATTTTCCAGTTTTGCCCATCAATCTCCAAGGTCCAAGGCAATACTAGAAATCTGGTCCTGTTCAAAGATTCAATTAATCCTACACTGCATGTGCCTTGGGTCTCACCCTGGCGGCTGAGACAGGCCACCCCAACATTTGGTAGCACACCAGTGTCAGCCTTGGCAAGATAAATCTCCCCAGACTTATCCAACGGCTATGAACATTCTAAACTAACATGAGTCTCATAAGTGTCCAGTTTAAGGGTATTACATAGAAACACACCACAAGAACATGAATCAAATATGTACTTTATTCATCTACAATAAATTCATAATGTACATCATTCTGATTGGAGCTAAGGGCATACAACTGTCTAACAATAAGAGCCATAGTGAAGCATGTTTGCATGTTTTGTAAAGCACTTATTACTATTATACTTACTATTATACTGAAGCTTTGCCATATCTGGGCTTTTTCTACCCTGCAAAGAATATTCAGAAGCAATAATAGCTTATGTGGTCCAAGATCCAAATTTCTCCCTTTTATTCTGGTCCAGTCCCTAACTTAATTTGCCAGAAAAAAAAGCACATCTTGGATTTTCAAGATTCATAAAAGTATTTGCACCCATACCATTTACAGTAATTTGATCCCCATATTACATGCAATGTTATCTTCTTGATTTCTTTCCAGTTTATCTCCTATTAGGAATGAAATTTTGTGAAAGGTATTTATTATTTCTTTACACCGATTCTAAAATGACCACTGTTAAGGCAACACGTAGTACCTATTTGTTAGTTTGTATATTATTCAGCACCAACCAAGTTTTGAAGATTCAAAAATGTTTGTTTCTTCTTTTCTTTCTTTTTTAGGAAATGAATTGGTTGAGCTGGCCATGGATGCCACGTGGCAGCCTCCATGGCCATCTTATCTCCCCATCCACATTGGTACCACATAGAATGGATAAGCACGATTAGGAAGGGGAGTCCCATATAGACAAGGAAGGTAACCCTACCGGGGAAGAGGACTCATCTCAATGACCTCGGCATGCAATCTCATCCCAACAACCCCGTAAGCCTCATCTGAATAGGATGGATCTCCGGCCATAAATAGGTAACTTCCACTCAAGGTAAGGGATTTTTGTATCTTTAGACTTCTACTTTGCCTCTTCTGCTCGGACCAATGTTGTTCTTACCTGCTCGGCCCAACCTCAAACCTTTCCTTTCACTGACTTGATCATCAGAGTGTCTACCGGGGGAACAAATCCTTGGGCCCCTAATCTTCTTTCTTGATTTCAGATCCTGGTGCGTGGATTCATCCTTCAACCTCGGTTTTACCCAATTGGTGAGGATTATCTGAATGCTATCTTGGTTTGAGACACCTCGATCAGACAGAATCGGATTGGTGTCGTTTGTTGGAAACACACAAAAAGCCAGTTCCCAAAACCCTTTCCGTGCACTCATGAAAATCATGCCAAGAAACACATCCGACCGCTCTAAAGCCCAATTCCCATCTCGGAGATCTTGCTCTCAACACAACTCTCCACCACGGGAGCTCCAACAACAAACCATGGCCAATCTCGCACAGTTCTAGGCGATGCAGTTGAACGTCGACCGAATTCTTACAATGATGGAGACATTGGGACACCCAGCCCGAGCCCCCCGAGACCGTCCACCCTGCTGTGCAAGCACTTACTACGGTCGATCCTCACACTAAGGACTCCAAAAAGCGCCACCATGATAAGGGTCTGATAAAGAAAGGTAGTAGTCATCAAGAAGATTTGACTCCCTAGTTCGGTCCCATGTACATGATGTTTACGTCAAGTCACATCATTCCATCCAAATTTCGGCAAAAGAATGGCTCAGCCAGTGTTCACCACAACCACCGATCTTGATAGCCGAATCCAGTCTGGTTTGAAAACAACCCACAATACCAAAGGGAGAATGGTCCTTAGGTGCAGTCCCTGAAGAAATGAGAGATCCATCATATTGATGGCCGAACCCTACAGGATGGTAGGGTGAAATTTCAAAAGTTTATCTCTCTCCCATATGGGAATCGTATTCCCTGTTTTAGAAAAACTGTAGTTTTCAAGGATCAATATTGAACCAAGAATCGAACCAGATCTGAACCAAAACTATAGGAGAGGGATATACCTGATACGAAGATGCAATATCTCCCAACAAAGGTGTTCATGCCCAAAGAAGGACTCCAAAGACTAAGGACTCCAAAGACTGCTCCCATTGAAGATGACACAGTGAATGGTGGAGCAGAATCAGCAGGGTTCATCCAACGAACTGAATTCTTCAGCAAGAATTTGATGGAGGCAGTGAGCATGACTTCTGATCAGCCTTTCTCCAAAGACTGATATCAAGACACCTCTTGATCACTCCTACAAAGGAAGGAGATTGAACTGGCAATATCGTGGCAACTGGAGGAAACGTAGGGAGGAGATGGCGTAGTCACACTGTTGCTGTCTTCTCTCTAGGTGCTCTGAGATCTGATCTCTAAGAAGCTTGGGATGCTGAGGATGATCTGAATGGTTCGCCCCCTTCCTCCTTTTATAGGCTTAAAGAGATCTCCTAATCTCATTAGGAGTTTCCTAATCCAAATCTGTATTTGGATAAGGAGTTCTCTTTAAGAGATAAGGATAAACCCTTATCTTACCTACAGATTAGATAATCTTTCTCCTAATCTCATTAGGAGGTTTCTAGATCTGAATTCAGATCTGGACTCTCTAAGTGGATAGGGTAAGACCCTATCCTATCTGTTGATTTAATCCCAGATCCGCCCCCTTATTTAACTAGTTAAACTAGGCCAGTTCAAAATGGGCTTTAGGCCCAATAAGTCTATGTGCTCAAACTGTTTCCAACCTACTGCCCAGTTGGGTTCTTTGTATGGTGTGGGACCCAAACATTGATCTACACATCAGCCACACGGGTTCAGCCCAGCCTTTGTTACAAGGCCTGGTCGAATTCACTGAAAAGACAGTGAACCCCCTGAAGCCCATCACATGGACTCCTAATAGGCCCAACAGTTACACTAAGTGGTCCCTGGGCCAAGCCACCTTATAAAAACCCAGGGACTATGGGCAGATGCAAGATTAGCCCATCAGGTATTACCCTCAATGGTCTTACACTTAACCGCTCAGCCCATAATGATCATACACTGCCCGACAAGAGAGGGCCTCTCCCTCGGCTGTTAGGAACAGTGCTGCACTCTCTGCTCACATGGATCCCAGGAATTAAAACCTTTTGCAAACATTTTGAAACCATAATATATATATTTATATTCATATATAAAATATATTTTGCAAAACAAATTTCAATGATTGAAATCAGTTGCTGGCAGTCTTGGTTTCCATCAGAGAGAGTTCATCCCCTATCATTACCTTTGTCCGACAAAGGGGCTGATCCTGTCACTATGATCACCCACTCAGATGAATTCTCGAACTGTCCCAACATACCCAGGTTTTGACCCCCGCTAAGGATCTCACTGATTGGAATATGAAAGACAGCCCAATCCGACACCTAGTGCAGTATCATAATCGAGTCAAGGGGTCAGGTGTAACTTTCCAGTTTTGTCCACTAATCACCAAGGTCCTAGGCAATGCTGGAAATCTGGTCTAGTTCAGGGTTTCAAGTAAACCTACACTGCATGTACCTTGGGTCTCACGCTGGCAGCTGAGACAGGTCACCCCAGCACTTGGCGGCACATCAGTGTTAGGCTTAGGAGGATAAATCTCCCCAGACATATCCAATGGCTGTGAACATTCTAAACTAACACGAGTCTCATAAGTGTCCAGTTTAAGGGTATTACACAGAAACACACCACAATAACATGAATCAAATATGTATTTTATTCATTTACAATAAATGTTATAATGTACATCAATCTGGTTGGAGCTAACGGCATACACTGTCTAACAACCTCTGATAGAGAAGCTGAGATCAAAGAATTGAGAAAATGCATGGCCGGACTAGAACATAACCAAGCAGATAGAAGCGCAGATCCTCTAACTGCTTGACCTACAAAACACCATAGGCAGCTCACGAAGGAACCAATCTTTGTTCAAGAAATCGCAAACAAACTCTTGCCGACTGGTTGGAGGCCTTTGCAGTTCAAGAAGTACGACAGAGCAACAGACCCCAACGACCACGTCTAAGGGTTCAAGGCCATCATAATGTTGCACGGCTCATCCGAAGGATTGATGTGCAAGGCCTTCATTGCCACCCTCCACGGAGTTGCCTTGACCTTGTATGCCTCCCTTCCTCCACAGTCCATATCTTCTTGGGAGCAACTGGAGACCTAATTCTTGGCACAATTCACAGCCAACCAAAGGCATTGGAAGACTTCGAGCAGCCTCATGCATGTGTGGTAGAGGAAGGGAGAAACCTTAAGAGAGCACTTGGCAAGGTTTAACGCCGAGGCCCTACAAGTCCGAGCCCTAGACTAGTCTGTAGTGGTGATAGCCATCATGAGTGGCCTACACTCCTTAGCATTCAGCTTCTCATTACAAAAGAACCATCCTCCCAACATAACAACACTCATGGAGCATGGGCACAAGTACATGAATGCCGAGGAAGCCCAAGCCCTGCAAAGGAACGATGAAGAGTAGCAAGACCGGAAGAGAAGGGACCATGATGAGAGTAGACCAGATTGAGAAAGTAAAAGACAAGATTGTTGATCTGAGCGAAGACTAAGGACTCTGCCTCCAACGTACAAGAACTTCACTCCCCTGAACGCACCTCGGTCCGAGATACTGGAGCAGATCCATGACCGTGGTTTCGTAAGATGGCTTGAGAAGATGAAGTTCCAGAACAACAAAAGAAGCTGAGACAAATATTACGACTTCCATCGAGACCACGACCATGAGATGGAGAGTTGTCATGACTTGCGCCACCACATGGAGGACCTTGTCAGATGTGGATACCTTGGTGGGTTCATAGACATCAAATAGCATAAGCCAAAGGAGGAAGCACATTGGCTCGGCACACCACCAGCCCAAGCTCCCCCAGTAGGAGTCATTGCGGTAATGATCTGATCACTACCAGCCTGCAAGGCATATGCATGGCTACATCAAGTTGAAGACATGGAGCAGAAAGGACAGCAGTAGAATGATCTGATCACCTTCACTAAAGACAACCTTAGGGGGGGCTAGACTCGACATGATGACGCCCTTGTGAAAACTATGGAAGTGGCCAACTTCAAAGTCTGACGCATCTTGGTGGACACAAGAAGCTTGGCTGATATTCTTTTTGAAGAAGCCTTTGAGCAGCTCGGCATCAATAGGGATCATCTCACTCTAGTCAACAGTCCCATGGTTGGCTTCTCCGAGGACTCCCTTATTCCCTAGGTGAAGATCACCCTACCACTGCTGATAAGGGGTGGCGACATCATCACCATAGCAATGGTTGACTTCATCATCGTCTAAGCCCTCTCTCCTTAAAATGCCATCCTCAGTCGATTAACCTTGAATGCTTTGCGGGCTTTGGTTTCCACATATCACTTGGCCGTGAAGTTCCTGACCCCATATAGAGTGGACGTGGCCCATGGGAACCAAAGGACCACAAGTAAATGCTACCTGATGGCCTGCCGAAGAAGGCCTCATGCTCCCGAAGCACTCAACACAGAGAGCTTGGACCTAAGAGATGAGCTATAGACATAGTGTAGCCGGCCTATGGAAGACCTCATCAAAGTGTTTCTATGATGAAGACCCCAATAAGATAGTCCAGGTTGGATCCCTCCTGAAAGATCAACTATGGGATAACATTATAAAGCTACTGAAGGACAACACCGACATGTTCACCTGGTTGGTGGAAAATATGCTGAGGATTGACCCCGAGGTCATCACTCACTGCCTAAACGCCGACCCGTGCTACCGACCCATTAGGCAGAAGAAGAGGAGTTTCGCCTCAGAACAGTGGCAGGTGATCAATGAAAAATTCCAAAAACTGCTCAACGTCAGCTTCATCCAGGAAGTAACCTGCCTAGACTACCTAGCGAATGTGGTGATGGTCAAGAAGGCAATTGGAAAGTGGAGGATCTGCTTTAACTTCATCGACCTGAACATGGCTTGTCCTAAAGATAGCTTCCCTTGTCGAGGATCGACCAACACGTCAATGCAACGGCGGGACATGAACTCCTAAGCTTCATGGACGCACTCTCAGGCTATAACCAAATCCAGATGCACCTAGATGACTAGGAGAAAACAACACTCATCACTGACCGAGGACTGTACTGCTACAAGGTAATGCCCTTCGGTCTGAAGAACACCGGCGCTACTTACCAGTGGTTGGTGAATCAAATATTCAGGGATCAGCTCATACGAAACATGGAGGCTCATGTGGACAATATGCTGGTGAAGAGAAAGAAAGTTGAGCAGTACCTGGATGACCATAAGGAAGTCTTCAACACCCTCAGGATGTATCGGATGAAGTTGAACATGACGAAGTGTGCCTTCGGCGTTAGCTTTGGAAAATTCCTGGGGTTCATAGTCATGCAGAGGGGGATTAAGGCTAACCTAGAGAAGATTCAGGCCATCATCGACATGCAGTCACCATGGACTTATAAAGAAGTGCAACGCCTCACTGGATGGATAGCCACACTCAGCAGGTTCATGTTGAAGTCTGTGGACCGATGCTTGCCCTTCTTAAAGCACTAAAAAAGGTGAAAGACTTCTAGTGAACCAAGGAATGTGAATAGTCCTTCCAAGAGCTGAAGAGATACCTAAGCTCGCCACCTCTACTCAAAAAACCGAACTAGGAGATTTAGTCCTGCTCTACCTATCAGTTAGGGATGAAGTGGCCAACTCAGTCTTGGTAAAGGAAGAAGGTCAGACCCAAAGGCCAATCTACTACACCAACAAGGTCCTCATAGGCATAGAGATATGATACTCAAACTTTGAGAAGGTCTCTCTGGCCCTAGTCACCTTAGAAAGAAAGCTTAGACCATACTTTCAGGCCCACAACGTTTGGGTGCTCACTGATCAGCCTCTCAAGCAAGTCTTGCAGAGGCCAGAGGCATCTAGCTGCCTAGTCAAATGGAGTGTGGAGCTGAGTGGGTTCGACATCGACTACATGCCTCAACCCGCCCTCAAAGCCCAGGCATTGGCTGACTTCTTGGCTGAATGCACCTTTTCAGCACAGGATCCAACCAAAGCTCCACCAACCTAGACTCTTCTTGTGGACAACTTGTCCAACTAGCAAGGCAGCGGAACCGGGTTCATTCTCCTTGGCCCAGACAACACCATCCTAGAGCATGCCCTCAGGTTTGAGTTCAAACCATCCAACAGAGAGGTTGAGTATGAAGCTTTGGTTGCTGTAATTCAGCTTGCCTTGGACCTCAGAGCTAGGCGAGTTGATGCCTTTAGTGACTCCCAAATGGTGGTCAATTAGGTCACCAACCAGTTCAAAGCAAGGGTGCCAACTATGATGAGCTACTTATAGAAAGTGTAGGAGCTCATTCAATGGCTCAAACACTTCACCATACAGAAAATCTCTAGAGCCGAGAACATCCGAGCAAATGCACTCTCAAAGCTTGCCAGCTCACCCTGAGTAGACCTCATCACCGCCGTTAGGATGGACACCCTAGTGCAGCCCAACATCTCAGAGATAGCCCTACTAATCCTCCCCATTCAGAAAGAGCCGTCTTGGATGGACTCCATAGTATAGTATCTATAAGATGGTACTCTCTCAGACTATTTCACAAAGTGGGTGGAGGTCAAATTCCTAGCATGCATCACCACACAGAATGCTCAGAGCTTCTTATGGTAGAACATTTTCTGTCATTTCGACATCCTTCTGTCCTCATAGTCAACAATGGCTCCTAGTTCATCAATCGGAAGTTTGAGGCCTTCTGTGTAGAGTTGAAGATAGACCATCAGACCATAGACGTTCACTGACCACAGAGCAAATGGACTGAAGTGACCAACTGAACTCTGCTCCATGACTTGAAGACCAAACTCAACAAGGCGAAGGGTAGATGGGTTGAAGAACTGCCTAGCATCCTTTGGGCCTATAGAACCATGCCATGGACAGCCACCGGAGGGACTCCTTTCAGCCTTGCATATGGAACCGAGGCGATGGTCCCCATTGAGATTGACTCTCCCACTCTCCGAGCCGAGCTCTACAATGACAACTAGAACAGTGAGGATCTTCATGCAAAGCTCAACTTTATAGAAGAGGCCTGCAACCGAGCACACCTCAAGATGGCAGCGTAGCAGTACAGGATGGACAAATACTACGACTCTAAATTTCGAAGGAGGGAGTTCAAGATAGGGGACCTTGTCGTCCGCAAAGTCATAGTACTAGCACCAAGAGAAGGGAAGCCTGGACCAAACTAGGAGGGTCCATACAGGGTAACAACCGAGGACTTTTAGGTTAAACCTTTTGGCCTCTATGAAACAAGGTTCATTACCATTTTAGGTTAAACCTTTTTGTCTAGTAAGTGCTGACCCGTCATATCATGGACCCGAAGGTACCGTGAAAGAGTCTTCCCTTTTAGGATAGGCCTCTCCCGCATCGGTCTATGATGCCCCTATCATCTTATGAAGCAATCCAGCCGATTGGACCAGCAAATGGATAGCCCAATTTTCTGGTGCATCTCCATCCACCGATTCAGCCCACCTTCATTTTAATGATGGAAGGCCTTTAGAGAATTCATCATACGATATTCCTTATTACTTACACATATATTAATCTGGAGGGAACAAGTTAAAACAGCCGCTGGGTCTAGTTTAGGTCATACCAAAGTGGCTCCCATTGGCTTTCATAAAGCCAGATTCAAATTGGCCCAAAATGGTTTATGGTTCCGCGGGGTTCCTCTTGGGGAGGAAACTGATCAAGGGGACCATTGAGAAGGGAGATCATCCAATGATCTGAGGGCACCATGGGAATGATGTGCATTTAGCCATGGTATTCGTAGAGAGCCACATATGATTATGTTAGACAGTTTTGTATGCCCTTAGCTTCAATCAGAATGATGTACTTTATGAGTTTATTGTATATGAATAAAGATACATATTTGATTCATGTTCCCTTGGTATGTTTCTGTGTAATACCCTTAAACTGGATACTTAATGAGACTCGTGTTAGTTTAGAATGTTCATAGCCAGTGGGTCGGTTTGGGGAGACCTATCCTGACAAGGCTGACACTGTAGTGCCACCAAGTCGGTTGGGGTGGCTTGTCTCAGCTGCCAGGGTGAGACCCTAGGCACATACAGTGTAGGATTAATTGAATCTTTGAACTGGACCAGATTTCCAGTATTGCCCTGGACCTTGGAGATTGATGGGCAAAACTGGAAAGTTACACCCGACCCCTAGACTCGATTATGATGCTACACTAGGTGTCGGATTGGGCTGTCTTTGATGTACCAATCAGTGAGATCCTTAGCGGGGGTCAAAACCTGGGTATGTTGGGACAGTCTGAGAATTCATCTGAGTGGGTGATCATAGTGACAGGATCAGCCCCTTTGTCGGACAAAGGTAATGATCGGGGATGCACTCTCACTGATGGAAACCAAGACTGCTGGCAGCCGATTTCAACCGTTGAGATTTGTTTTGCAAAATATATTTTATATAAGATATAAAAGTATATATGTATGGTTTCTAAATTGTTTGCAAGAAGGTTTTAATTCCCGGGATCCATGTAAGTGGAGAGTGCAACACTGTTCCTTGCAGCCGAGGGAGAGGTCCTCTCTTGTCGGGCAGTGTATGATCATTATGGGCTGAGAGGTTAAGAGTAAGACCATTGAGGATAATGCCTGACGGGCTAATCTTGCATCTGCCCACAGTCCCTGGGTGTTACAAGGTGGCTTGGCCCAGGGACCACTTAGTGTAAGTGTTGGGCCCATAGAGCTCATTTGATGGGTTTCAAGGGGTACACTGTCTTCAGCAGTGCATTCGGCTAGGCCTTGTAACAAAGGCTGGGCTGAACCCTTGTGGCTGATGTGTAGATCAATCCTTGGGTCCCACGTCATACAAGGAAGCCCAACTGGGCAGCAATTTGGAAGGTTTTTGAGTACATAACCTTAATGGGCCTTAAGCCCATTTCGAACTGGGCTGATTTGATCAGTCATTTAAAGGGGGCGAATTCTGAAGTGGGTCAGCTAAAAGGATTGGGCTTAGACCCTATCCACTCAGAGAGTCCAAGATCTAAATGGGATTTAGATCTGGAAACCTCCTAATTAGATTAGGAGACAGCTGATCTTATCTGTAGATAAGATAAGGGTTATCCCTTATCACTAAGGGACTTCTAACCCAAATATGATTTGGATTAGCAGCTCCTAATCTGATTAGGAGCTGATCCCTTTTGAGATTATAAAAGGGGAAGGGGGCGGCAGCCTACTACACAACAATATCCATAGCATTCTTCTCTTTGAAGAAAGAGAGATTGAGAGATTTCCTGCATACTGCGAATTCTCTCCTGCCGCCACCTTCCTGCTTTTGCCATTCCTTCAGTTCGATCTCCAGTTCTTGGGAGCAATCAAGATTGGATCTTGATTTCAATCTTTTGTGAAAAGATTGGTTGGAGCTGTACTCAAGTCGTCCAGTTGATCCTTACGAAGGATCAAGTTCTTTTGAAGAACGTTGTTGATTCTGCTCCACCCTGCACTGCGCCATCTTCAGTGGGAGCAGATTTTGGATCCTTCCTTGGGCGTGAACACCTCCATTGGGAGATAGTATTTCTCCGTATCAGGTATAATCCTCTCCCACTCCTTTTGGTTCAGATGTGGTTCAGTTTATGGTTCAAGATTGATCCTTGAAAATATGATTTTCTAAATGGGGAATACGATTCCCAGTTGAAGGGAGAGATAAAATTTTTGAAATTCGCCCCTTATTCCGCAATCTTTGGGCGTCCATAGGATGGATCTCTCATCCCTTCAGATTAAACATGGGCCAAGCACTTATGGCCCATGTACGAATCACATTCACCACTTCACAAGCATTCACATTAACAAAATTAATCCAATCAATCAGAAGCTTGTAAAACTCTAATTAATTTAAGTTAACACACAATCAGCCCATTAAGGCCCATGAATTATCAAATAATGTCATCTAGGTATATGGGTTAAACTGCAAAAAGCAGTTCAGCCCATATAGCAATTATGTTGAAAATGGGCTGATGTTGCTTTAACTTGGCAAAATTAGGTTTTTCAAGAGTGGGCCAAATTGTGTCATGTGATGGGCCATCAAACCATTGGCCCATAACCGAATTTGAGTCACCTGAAACGTGACCCATGGGCCTGAGATCAGACGCTATTTAACCATGGTTTCGGTGCAACTAGTTTGGACCAAACTAAGTCAATTTGGCCTAGGTTTTGGTGTCCAAAACATGGTATAATTTTCAAGATTTTGATCTGAAATTATAAACAGCTGAGTATTGGGAACCAATCACAGCAAAAACACATAATCTATGGCTGCAAGTGTGATGATCCGAATCTGATTGGGACAGACTGCAAACCTGCAAGAAACTGCTAATCGCAGATTGTAGAACTTTTCTACAAAATTTCTTCTTCTCCTTCGTATGCTCCAGCAAGCCTTCTAATGTAAAAAAAATAGAAAATCCTAATTTTCTATTAATTACATTAGAATAAATCCTAATACATTTTGTCTAAAAGTAAAAAAAAAATTATTTACAAACCAAAATCAAAGGAATAAATCACAGGGTGCGCAAATCTTGGCGCCAATAAAGAATTCAATCTCCATCACACCAACAACCCAAAAAATAAAGAAATAATAATAGAACAATTCTAAAATTATTGCAAAATAAAATAAAATTAATTTCAGATCAAATCGCCAAAAAATTGAGAACTAATTTCTCGATGAACTGCAAACTACGCAAATCGGGTAGAACAATTATGCCGATTTGGGTTCTGCTTTAGATCTGGTATATTTCATTTCAAGATTGAACTTTGGCTCTGATACTGATGGAGGATGATTTGACCCGACCTACTAAGATGATGACATGTGGATCTGACTCAACACGAGCAACAGCCCAGCATCATGGCCTGACCACAACTATGTAACAAGCCTGTAGAGCAGGTCGCTACGTCATAGCTCACTATAGGGGGAGCTCGCTACAACGCGAGCTCCAGGTCCCATGAGCTACTGGAAAGGGAATACTCCAAGACTATTTCAACTCGCGAGCTAGGGAAACCAGCTCACTCCAGCACCTGGGCAGAACTACCCCAAAGACCAACCTTGATGAGGGTCACCTCGAAGTACCCCTAAGAGCTTGCTACAAAGTAGCTCGCGGCAAGGATAGCTCGCTACGAAGTAACTTGCGACTGAGATGCGACGCTCTCAGGAAGCTTCTATCTGATAAGACCGTACTCGTCAGACTGCACCATGTCTCTCGACTAACGGCGCAGTCCTTGCACATTTGACAGTCTGCACCCATGTCTCTCGACAGATGGTGGCGTGCCTGTCCCTTCAAGACGTGTCACTCATCCAAGCGGGTAGTACATTGTAACGATCACCTGTGCAGCCCTGGCAGGTAACGTCTGCGATAGGAGCCCAGTGGCGGTTATGCCCGATTTGATAAGAACGCCCCTATAAAAGCCCTTTAATCAAAGGGGAAAGGACTCTCTCGATTTGGATCTGAACTTGAACTCTTACTTGCTTACGAGCTAACCTTGAGACATAATGATCTAGCGTGACCTACACTCTTAGCCTTGTATACTCTTTTCTTCCTCTCCAGCGTTCTAACTTAAGCTTCGGAGTATTCCCGCAGGGCAAATCCCCCGGGAATCCTTCACCTTCGTTTTCTCAGGTGCCATCCGTTGCTAGCAAGGAGCCAGTCAGCAACCAACTAGGAGTGTTCGGATCGTGCCGCGTCATTTGGCGCCGTATGCGGGATATGCTTCTAAAAGCCTTCCTCTAAGCTTTCACAGTTTCTTTTCTCAAAAAATCAGCATTCATGGCTTCTTCTAGTAACGTCGGACCTGGTACCAGCTAGAACGCTTCCGGGGAGCAGCCCTAGCTTCCTACCGTCTGTATTGGACAATTCACCATCCCCCTCTCCGTGGATGGAGTCCCCAGCTTGAACGTGCCTCTTGCAGTGGCACCCGTGATCGCTCCACTCCCTTCCACAGTTGGGGCAACCTTTGCTGAACCCTCAGTTGTGTCGCCAGCAGCCAGCCCAAACCAGTTGGAGGACTTAATGCAATGCATGCGAGCCATGCAGGCTCAAATGCAACAATTTCAACAATTCCAACTCTATCAACAACAAGTGCTGCACCAGGTTTCCCAATACCAATACCAGAAGTTGTTCCCCTCTCTGCCTCAAGCCCAACCGTCGCTTCCCCCTCGGCATCCGACCATAGAGAAGACCAAGCCTTCCTGCCGGAGTGAGCGACCTCACCGGGAAGAGGCCTCCCAGGTCTAGGATCCTGCCAAGAGCGAAGCCTCTTCCCAGAGCAAGAAGGAGAGGCCAACCTCCCCCGCCTCGCAGCCTGTAGGCAGGTCGGGGGCCTCCTAGCCAACCAAGCCTGTATCGCCCCGGCCTTCGTAGTTCGAGCTCCCGCTCGCAGAGAATCCGTTCAAGGTCCTAGCCGCGGACTATATGCAGGGCCCTTCGGTCCAGAGTCACCACCAACAGTCTGAGCCCATTGAGCTCAGCGGCACTGAAGCATCAAGCACCAACGCCGAGCCACCGAAGCAACAATAAAGACGCTGGCGAGCTCGCCGAATTGCTACCCGAGTCTCTCCCAAGCTCAAAGGAAAAGAGGAGGTCAGGTGAAGTGAAAGCTACCCCTCTCGTCTCAGTTTCCTCTTCGTTATCTCCAGAACTCCTTGCTATCCCCATTCCAAGGGACTTTAATGACAATGGGTCTTTCAATCCAAATGACCATGTAGATGCTTTCCAGTCCCAGATGCACCTGGCAAGAGCTAGTGAGTCCTGCATGTGCGTGGCCTTTTCCACCACCTTCAAAGGGGTAGCCCGCACCTAGTACCGAAACCTTACACCCAGCTCGATGAGAAGTTGGGCGCAGTTCCTGCAAGTTTTCACCTCTCACTTTGTCACCAGCAAAAGTTGCTCGCAAACTCAGGAGAGCCTCCTCGGCATAGTGCAAAAGAAAGGGGAGTCCATCCGGAGCTACATCAAGTGGTTCAATGACGATTGTTTGCAAATACCCGACCTGGATCCCGCAGTTCGCCTCACAACAGCCAAGCGAGGTATCACCCACAGAGAGTGAAAGAATGGTAGGATTCATCTAATGGACGCCAAAAGGTTGCGGAATGGATGGGCAAATTTAAAAAATTTTCCTACCTTCTCCCAATTGGGAATCATATTCCCTAAATTTAGAATACTATATTCAAGGATCCTACTTGAACCATAATCGAACCAGATCTGAACCAAAAAAAACAAAAGGGAGGAATATACCTGATCCGGAGAAGCAGTATCTCCCAAAGTTGGTGTTCACGCCCAAAGAAGAAACCAAGATCCGCTCCTGCTGAAGATGACACAACTGTGGATGGAACGGAACCAGCAGGGTGCGTCCTGTACACTGGAACCTTCGCAAGAATCCTCTGGAAACTCTGAACACTGAATCTTTCTCAGTCTTTTTCGCAAGACTAATGTCAAGAAGAAATTTCTTGACTCCCTATTACTGCAAAGATCAAATCTTGCAAGAGGGAATGGCGGCGGGTGGAGGAGAACTCCTAGGACGAAGATGGCTGAACTGCTTCTTGTTTTTGAAGTTTGTATGAAATCTAATCTCTATTTGCAGGATAATTTCTTGCACAACAAACCCTTGGTTCGAAATCTGATATATTTCTCTTGGGTTTCTCCTCCTTTCTTCTTGATTAAGAAACCTCCTAATTAGGAGTTATCCCAATCCAAATCTGTATTTGGATAGGGGATTATCTTAATCCAATCTGCAGATTAAGTTAGCTTACTCCTGATCTTATCAGAAGGTTACCAGATTCAAATATAATTTGAATTTGGTCTCCTGGAGTGGATAAGGTTAAAGGCCCAATCCTTTTACTAACATTAATCTCAGATTCGCTACATAGATGAGTGATCATATCAGCCCAGCTCGAAATGGGCTTTTGGCCCATTAAGTGTTTAATGTTTAACAAGTTTCCAATCTGCTGCCCAGTTGGGCTTCTTTGTATGGCATGGGACCCAAGCATTGATCTACACACCAGCCACAAGGGTTTGGCCCAACCTTTAATACAAGGCCCAGCCGAATTCACTGAAAAACTCAGTGAACCCCTGAGCCCATCACATGGACCCTATGGGCCCAACACTTACATTAAGTGGTCCCTGGGCCAAGCCATCTTATAAAAACCCAGGGACTGTGGGCAGGTGCAAGATTAGCCCACTAGGTATTATCCTAAATGGTCTTACACTTAACCTCTCAGCCCTTAATGATCAAGCATTGCCCGACAAGAGAGGACCTCTCCCTTGGCTGCAACGAACAGTGCCACACTCTCTACTCACATGGATCCCGGGAATTAAAACCATTTGAAAACATTTTGAAATCGTACATATGTATATAAATATATTAATTTTGCAAAACAAAATTCCAACGATTGAAATCAACTACTGGTAGTTTGGTTTCCATCAGAGAGAGTGCATTCCCGATCATTACCCTTTGTCCGACAAAAGGGCTGATCCTGTCACTATGATCACCCACTCAGATGAATTCTCAAACTATCTCAACATACCCAGGTTTTGATCCCCATCTAAGGAACTCACTGATTGGCATATCAAAGACAGCCTGATCCGACACCTAGTGAAGTATCATAATCGAGTCTAGGGGTCAAGTGTAACTTTCCAGTTTTGCCAATCTGTCTCCAAGGTCCAGGGCAATATTGGAAATCTGGTCTGGTTCAAGGATTCGAGTAATCCCATACTGCATATGCCTTGGGTCTTACCCTGGTGGCTGAGACAGACCATCCTAACACTTGGTGGCACACTAGTATCAGCCTTGGCAGGATAAATCTCCCCTGACTTACCCAATGGCTGTGAACATTTAAAACTAACACGAGTCTCTATAAGTGTCCAGTTTTAGGGTCTTACACAGAATAAAACCAAACAACATGAATCAAACATGCGCTTTATTTATTTCCACTAAATAACAAAAGGACATCAAATCAGATTGAAGCTAAGGGCATACAAAACAGTCTAATAGCTCCCACTTGCACTTAGGTCCAATCTGGTACAAACCGGAGTCCCATACTTTCCACGTGTTTCTCAAACACCTTCTGTGTCAGTGGCTTAGTTAATTGGTCTGCCACATTATCCGCTGATGCTACCTTCTGAATTAGGACGTCCCCTCTACCAACGATCTCCTGCAGTACATGGTACTTCCTCTCGATGTGCTTTGACTTCGAGTGGGCCTGAGGCTCTTTAGCCTGGGCGATTCCTCCATTGTTGTCACACAACAACGGGATGGGTGATGTGCTGGACGGTATGAATTCGTGTATGAATTTCTTCATCCACGCATTGTTGTCACTCCCAATTCGTGTATGAATTTCTTCATCAACACGGCTTCCTTGGTAGCTTCACTTGCAGCAATGTACTCGGCCTCGGTTGTGGAATCTGCAGTGGACCCCTGTTTGCTGCTTTTCTAGCAAACAGCACACGATCCTATCGTGAAAACATACCCAAATGTAGACTTTCTATCATCTAGATCCGACCGAAAATCGGCATCGGTAGACCCTAGAACTTGTAGTGAACTACCATCGAATACCAGACAAAACTCTTTTGTCCTTCGAAGGTATTTAAGTATGTTCTTCATAGCAGTCCAATGCTCCTACCCTGAGTTGGCCTAGAATCTGCTTACCACACTCACCGCCTGAGCAATGTCCGGGCGAGTGCATAGCATGGCATACATGATGCTCCCTACGGCTGAGGCATAGGGAACGTCTCTCATGCCCTCAATCTCCTTAGAAGTCTTGGGAGACTTCTTCTTGGAGAGAGTGATTCCGTGCCTGAAAGGAATGTTTCCTTTCTTAGAGTTCTCCATGCTGTATCTTTTGACAATTTTGTCAATGTAAGAAGCCTGGGATAATCCAATTATCCGCTTCGATCTATCTCTATAGAGTCGAAGACCCAGTATATATGAAGCTTCTCCAAGATCTTTGACGGGTTTGTCGAAGCCCTCAAAATTAATACTAGTCCCACAATAAAATATTTGTAGAAAAAGTGGTTCTAGGTTGAATCCCACAGGGAGCAAATCAATAATCTCTTAGCCGAATGGGTAATCTAATTGAGTGAGAGAATTTAAATACTGAAATTAAAAGAAAAGAAAATACATAGCAACTTAAACAAGAGAAAATCAGTCTTACTGAATTCTGGTTCAAGGGTTCGGGTTGAATCGATTGGCCATCGATCCTTGGTACATTTCAGCATTCTTGCAATTCAAGCATTTAACCTTAGATTGATTAGGATAGCCATAATAAACCTTGTGTTTTCCTAATTCAGTTGACCAAACCCAGCATTCGATCAACACTTATCACCACTCAACTAGGTACGATAACGTCCATATTAAATAGTGATAGCATTAAGATTTGTGAAAACAGTTAAACCAAAATAACAATAATTGAGATAGCTGCAATTACTGAATCTTGTTCCATCGATTCCTTTAGATTGAACCATGTTAAAACATTGGTCAAAGGCTGTCACGAACAATTGACCCAAAAAGAAATCAACCTAATTGCTACTTGCACCATTATTTGTGACAATTACGGATCACCGAAATCATGGATAGCAGTAGGAAGATCAACATTAATTCAGTTTGTCAAACTAATTAACATCAACATCCAATAAAAATATGCACAAGAATCAATGAATACTTGAATTAGAAAGCATGAAAATAAAGTAACTACAGAACCTCACAATGACACAATCCCCCTTGAACCAGAAAAAAGAAGCTTAGCTGCTCATGATCTGCGAAATCTCCATGCTTTTCTTCTCCATAGCCGAACTGCCTTTTTGAGCTTCTTGGTCTTCTTGATGATCTCTTGGATCTGAGAGTGAGTGATGTTAGAGCTGGTTCGCCCCCCTCTTTATATAGCCAAAGGAGAGGGCTATTTTCCAAATCCTTCTAGGAGATCATCTTATCTTTAGGGAGTCTTGATCTTCTTTGAACTAATCCTATCCTATCTCTTATCTAATCCCCAACCTTCTTATCCTTATAGGATTACATTCAAAGTTTAGATCTGATAAGACTCTCTCCCTCTTGGGAGATTACATTCGAATTAGGACTCTAGACTCTTGTATCCGAGTTGGGCTTCTCTGCTACTTGGGCTGCTTCCAGGTTCTTCTACGAGTTGGGCTTCAGCTGTTAAATGGGCTTGTCTATGAACTTGCTCCGACTTTGGGCCCAGTTTCGTACTCGATGCGGACCGAATCAGTCAAAACCCAAAACATAAAAGTTGTGGACCTTTCTTTTTTCTTTCTAGTGCTTCTAGACTTGCCCAATTCGGAGTCCGGAATTGTGAGATAGGCCCAGATCACTGACTGTCGCCAAAACTGTGCAAAATCATCCGAATTGGCCTGTTTCCTTCCAATTGCCTTCTTTATTGCCCTGAATCGAAATACAAGAGTAATGAGTCCATTTAAGTGCTAAATAAATGTAAAAGAGTGAATATTAGGGAATAAAAATAGGGTTCTTTTTGGTCTCATCAAATCCCCTCACACTTAAACTTTGCCCGTCCTCGGGCAAGGAAAAAAACTCAAGTAACCCAAAAGAAGCCAACTACTGATTTTCAATCTTTCTTTTTCTCTACATGAGGCCTGGTTCATTGCATGCTTTAGTCTAGACTTGGTAACCTTTCCCTTTTCATCTTTTTCTCCCCTTTTTCTTGTCCTAGAGTGATCGCAAATCACCATTCCTCATGATCCCAAGTTAAATCGATAGTCAAAGAGACAAGCCTTCCAGGGCTGAAACTCCTTGGACTACATGGGTGCTCATTGCTTTTAACAAACCAATTAAGATAGACGCAATTACTTTTCTTTGAATCAAAACAAGGTGTGCTTATTGCCATAAGCTTGCTATGTATCACATCTCCACCACTTAGTGTGAATTCCTAGGATCTAAAGGTGAGAACGGGGTTGGGGTTCTAGGGTGAGTGCATTTTATGCTCCATCTCACCCTCGCCTTCTTTTCAAGATATGAGTGCATTTTATGCTCCATCTCACACTTGCTTTCATTTCTAGATGTGAGTGCATTTTATGCTCCATCTTACACTTGTTTTTGTTTCTAGATGTGAGTGCATTTTATGCTCCATCTCACATTAGTCACGATTTTATTTTCAAACTCCTTTTTTTTTTTTTTTTGCACAAGAATCACAGGGTTTCACTGCCTGATCCATGAATTCATTGATTGTGGTCTCTATATGCCTAATACAACAAGTTCTAGAATAATCAACCCATGTTTGATAGATAATTATGTGAAAATCAATCAAACCCTTATGCATCTTGCCTATTGATCGATTAAAATCCTGAGGTACCATATGCAGCCAAGAAAGATTCAGTTAGTCATGCTTGCATCCTATCTTATCTATTCAGCCTAAGTGCATGATTCCTGATAAGTTGAAATCGTTCAAGGATAAGTTTCCGGGAGCAGAAATTTGAAGAAGGTAAGGTATCCCAAATTTCCATAAGATTTCTCTAATCCCCCCACACTTAAGTTATACATTGTCCCCAATGTATGTGATTATGCATAAAGTAGAAGGATTTGGGGGTACTTCCCTGTTTGTCTTGTTGGGTTCCTGCTAAACATAAAAATAAAAACCAAACAAAATAACAAAATTAACTAAACATAATGAGTTGCCTCCCAGAAGCGCAATTGTTTAACGTCGTTATACTCAACGTCCTCTTTTTGCTCCTTTAATCCAATGAAAACCGAGGAATGTCCAACGAGATGTCTACCATAGAGGGCACATTTGCATCCTTGTGGAACAACTTCAATCGATGTCCATTCACCTTGAAGATCTTACCTGTGTCGAGACTTTTGATCTCTACTGCACCATAGGGAAAAACATTAGTCACAGTAAACGGACCCATCCACTTGGAACGCAGCTTACCTGGCATGAATTGAAGTCGAGAATTATACAATAAGACCTTTTGTCCAATTTTAAATTGTTTTCTTAAGAGTGCATTGTCATGGAACGATTTGGTCTTTTCTTTGTAGATTTTTGAATTCTCGTATGCCTCTAACCTCAACTCTTCCAGCTCTTGCAACTAGAGCTTCCTTTCCTTCCCTACTTCTTCCATATTCATGTTGCATTGCTTGATTGCCCAATAGGCCCTATGTTCAATTTCCACCGGCAAGTGGCAAGATTTGCCAAAAATTAACCTATAAGGGGACATACCTATTGGGGTCTTGTAAGCTGTCTGATATGCCTAGAGAGCATCATCTAGACGTAGGTTCCAATCCTTCCTTCCTGGATTCACCGTCTTTTCCAAGATGGACTTTACCTCTCTATTGGAAATTTTAGCTTGCCCATTAGTCTGGGGGTGATAAGCAGTGGCAATTCGGTGATGCACCCCATATCTTCTCAACAAGGCTTCAACTATTCTATTGCAAAAATGGGTCCCTTGATCGCTTATGATGGCTCCAGGAATGCCAAACCTACTGAAGATGTTAGACTTTATAAACCCTACAACACATTTAGAATCATCAGTTTTGGTGGCTTTGGCTTCCACCCATTTTGAGACATAATCGACTGCCAAAAGTATGTAAGAAAAACCACAAGAGGGGGGAAAGGGTCCCATGAAGTCAATGCCCCATACATCAAATATTTCACATATAAGAATGGGGGTTTGGGGCATCTCATTCCTGTGAGATAGTGTACCTGTTTGTTGACATCTTTCACAGTTTTTACAAAACAAGTAGGCATCTCTAAATAGGGTGGCCCAATACAGCTCACTATCCAAGACTTTTCGAGCAGTCCTCTTTGGCCCAAAATGGCCCCCACAAGCATAATTATGACAAAACCTTAGAATCGACATCTGCTCCTCCTCAGGGACACATCTCCTAATCATTTGGTCAGAACAAAATTTCCATAGGTAGGGTTCGTCCCATACATAATATTTCACCTCATACCTGATTTTATTCTTTATGGGTCTGCTAAGGTCATTAGGCAAAATTCCCGTGACCAAGTAATTCACAATGTCAGCATACCATGGAGTCATACCTCTCATGTGGAACAACTGCTCATCAGGAAACAACTCATAGATGGGAGAGGAGTCCTCGTCTTTCACCAACCTACTTAGGTGATCAGCCACCGAATTTTCAGCTCCCCTTCGATCCTTGATTTCTAGATCAAACTCTTGGAGCAAGAGTATCCACCTTATCAGCCTCGGTTTTGACTCCTTCTTTGCTAGTAGGTATCTCAAAGCTGCATGGTCAGAAAAAACAATCACTTTAGAGCCAAGCAAATATGACCTAAATTTGTCCAAAGCAAACACAATAGCTAATAGCTCTTTTTCAGTGGTTGTGTAATTGCTCTGTGCAGCATTCAACGTTTTGGAAGCATAGTGAATGACATGGCTCTTCCCATTTATTCACTGCCCTAGAACAGCCCCTACTGCATAATTGCTTGCATCCGTCATGATCTCAAAAGGCAAGTTCCAATCGGGTGGTTGAATGATGGGTGCAATGGTTAATAAATTTTTAAGCTTCTTAAATGCTTCCATGCACTCATCATCAAAATCGAAAGGCACATCTTTTTGTAGCAAACTAGACAATGGCAGGGCAATTTTTGAAAAATCTTTGAAATCAAACCTGCGATAAAAACCTGCATGTCCAAGAAAACAACGAACCTCCCTAACATTTGTAGGGTAAGGTAAACTCACAATTAAATCAATTTTTGCCTTGTTGACTATTATTCCTCTAGCTGAAACTACATGTCCCAACACAATACCCTCCTTCACCATAAAATGACATTTTTCATAGTTTAAGACAAGATTTGTTTCCACACACCTATTCAGAATTTTACTTAAACTATTCAAGCAATCATCAAATGAATCACCATAAACAGTAAAATCATCCATGAACACTTCAATGCATTTTTCAATAAATTCAGAAAATATGCTCATCATGCATCTTAGAAAAGTGCCCGGAGCGTTACACAAACCAAAGGGCATTCGTCTGTAGGCGAAGGTGCCGAATGGACAAGTGAATGTCATTTTCTCTTGGTCCTCCTGCACAATAACAATTTGATAATACCCAGAGAATCCATCGAGAAAACAGAAGAAAGCCTTACCTGCCAGCATCTCTAGCGTCTGATCAATGAAGGGTAGGGGAAAATGGTCCTTTCGAGTGGCCAAGTTGAGTTTTCGAAAATCTATTACCATTCGCCAGCCACCTTGTACCCTCATGGGAATTAGTTCATTATTTTTATTATTTACTACAGTCATCCCAGTTTTCTTAGGCACAACATGAATAGGCTTACCCATTTGCTGTTTGAAATTGGATAAATTATCCCTTCATCTAACAGTTTAAGCACCTCTTTCATTAGTACCTCTTTCATTACCGGGTTGAGTTTCCTTTGTGGTTCTCTAACCGGTTTGGCATCATCTTCCAAAAGGATCCTATGCATGCAAATCGAGGGGCTGACCCCTTTTATGTCGGCTAGGGTCCAGCCAATTGCCTCCTTATGGTCCTTTAGGACTTTGATGAGCCTCTCCTCTTGCTCCTCAGTCAACCCTTTTGCAATGATCACAGGCAGTGTCTCTTTCTCATTCAAGTAGGCATATTATAGGTGATCAAGTAGGGTCTTTAGTTCCAACTCCGGAGCCTGCAAAATAGAGGGCAACAGCCTTGTGTGAGAAACTTTCAATTGAACATCAGAAGTACTTACCTCCTGTTTAGGTTCCGGAGTATCATAGGATGCATCGATCTCCTCCTCCCTATCCGATTGTGCCTTATATTCCAGCTTATCGTCCATGTCCTCCTCTCCAAAGACATCCTGCACAATCGAATCGATAGTATCAATAGAGCAGATCGAATGACACTCACTAGGATATTTCATTGCATCAAAAATATTAAATTTTACAAGCTCTCTGTCAAACTCGACGGAGAGGGTACCCTCATCCACATCTATTTTGGTCTTGGCCGTTTTCATGAATGGCCGACCTAATAGAAGTGGGGCTGAATTTGTGGCTGTGTCTTCTTCCATCTTCATGATGTAAAAATCAGCTGGAAATATCAAATTGTTAACCTGCACTAATACATCCTCAACAATCCCTTCTGGGTATGCATTAGAACGATCAGCCAATTGAATAACAACTCTAGTCTCTTTTAAAGGACCTAGTCTCAATGCACAGTAAATCGAGTATGGCATGACATTAATAGATGCACCTAAGTCCAGCATGGCATGCTCGATTCGTTTATTGCCAATCACACAGGGTAGGATAAACATACCTAGATCAGCACGCTTTTCTGGCAGGGTCCTCTTGATCACGGCTGAAACATTCTCTCCCACTCTTACCTTTTCATCAATTTGCAGCCTCCTCTTGTTAGTGCATAACTCTTTCAAAAATTTTGCATATTTAGGGATTTGTTCTATTGCATCTAGCAAGGGAATGTTGATCTCCACCTTCCTGAAGGTTTCTAACACTTCTTGTTCATATTCCTCTTTCTTTGAACTTGCCAACCTACTAGGAAAAGGTGGTACAACATTAGTAACCTTAGGGAGAGGGGGGTCCGATTTTACCTCCATGGGGTTGTTGTTTGACCCTTGTCCTTCCTCTTCTTTGGCTGCTTTCGATGGTGAACTTGGTTGGGACTGCAACTCTCTTCCACTTCTCAACACCACCGCACTTGCATTCTCTTTTGGATTAACTACCATTTGTGAGGGTAGTTTCCCGGAGTTCTGCGCCTCCAACTTGCTGATGGAAGTGGCAAGTTGGCTAATTTGGTTTCCCAAATTCTGAATGCTAGCTCTCGTTTCCTGCTGAAATTGCTGAGTATTAGTAGCGAGAGCCTTAACTATATCATCCAAAGACATACCTGAATTCGGGGGTTGGCCTTGCGCTGTGATGGGTGTTGAAAACTGGGGCTGTCGATTGAAAAAATGGGGCTGATATTTCTGCTGTCCTCCTTGGGTCCCGTAGCTTAAGTTTGGATGATCTCTCCACCCCGTATTGTAATGATTGGAGTAAGGATCATACTTTCATTGGGGCTGTTCCGGGAATCCTCCCACGGCATTGACTTGCTGCATCGGGCCATCTTGTAATGATGGACACATGTCCGTAGGATGTCTAGGGATCGAACAGATACCACACACCCTGGCAGTTTGTAACTGTCCTGCTGCGAGCTGCTTAACCAAAGTAGTTAAATCAGAAATCTGGTTTTCTAAATTTGCATGGCTTACCTCGTTAACCCTTCTAATGGTACCTTCTGTCCTTGTACCGAATTGCTAAGAATTTTCGGCCATATTGGAGATTAATTCCCTAGCCGCTTCAGGTGTCTTGTTCACTAGAGCTCCTCCAGTGGCTGCATCGACCATACTTCTCCCCATGGGCTGAAGCCCTTCATAGAAGTATTGGATTAACAATTGTTTAGGAATTTGGTGGTGGGGACAACTAGCAACAAGTTGCTTAAACCTTTCCCAATATTCATATAATGTCTCACCGCCAAACTGCCGAACCCCGCATATTTCTTTTCTTATATTTGCAGCCCGGGATGCAGGAAAATATTTATCTAAAAATATCCTATTCATTTCATCCCATGTGCGTACAGAACCAGGAGGGAGAATATACAACCAATCATTTGCTTTATCTCTTAAAGTAAATGGAAAGGCTATGAGTTTTACCTGGTCCTCGGTCATACCGTGGGGTTTCATGCTTGAACAGACGACATGAAATTCCTTTAGATGTTTGTGAGGGTCCTCACCTAGGAAACCATGAAACAGAGGTAATAATTGAATCAAACCAGATTTGAGTTCAAAAGCTACCTCAAGAGTGGGGTACGTGATGCATAAGGGCTGTTGGTTCATAATTGGTGCAGCCAACTCCCTTAATGTCCTCTCTCTGTCAGCCATTCTTTCTACTTCTTCGAAGATGGGAAAATCACAAGTGGGTAGATCGAAATCTGAGTTCACCCTTTTAGGTGAACGATCCTTCCTTTGCTTCGCCTCCTTTCTTAAACGGCGGGTGGTCCTCTCAAATTTGGGGTTGTACTGAAGTTCACCTCGTTGAGAAGCACGAGTCATAAACAAGAAGATTAACAAAAGAAGGTAATAGCTAAGAAATTAACGTTGCTCCCCGGCAACGGCGCCAAAATTTTGACGGATTTGTCGAAGCCCTCAAAATTAATACTAGTCCCACAATAAAATATTTGCAGTAAAAGTGGTTCTAGGTCGAATCCCATAGGGAGCAAATCAATAATCTCTTAGCTGAATGGGTAATGTAATTGAGTGAGAGAATTTAAATACTGAAATTAAAAGAAAAGAAAATAAATAGCAACTTAAACAAGAGAAAATCAGTCTTACCGAATTCTGGTTCAAGGGTTCGGGTTGAATTGATTGGCCATCGATCCTTGGTACATTTCAGCATTCTTGCAATTCAAGCATTTAACCTTAGATTTATTAGGATAGCCATAATAAACCTTGTGTTTTCCTAATTCAGTTGACCAAACCCAGCATTCGATCAACACTTATCACCACTCAACTGGGTACGATAGCGTCCATATTAAACAGTGATAGCATTAAGATTTGTGAAAACAGTTAAACCAAAATAACACTAATTGAGATAGCTGCAATTACTGAATCTTGTTCCATCGATTCCTTTAGATTGAACCATGTTAAAACATTGGTCAAAGGCTGTCACGAACAATTGACCCAAAAAGAAATCAACCTAATTGCTACTTGCACCATTATTCGTGACAATTACGGATCACCAAAATCATGGATAGCAGTAGGAAGATCAACATTAATTCAGTTTGTCAAACTAATTAGCATCAACATCCAATAAAAATATGCACAAGAATCAATGAATACTTGAATTAGAAAGCAAGAAAATAAAGTAACTATAGAACCTCACAATGACACAATCCCCCTTGAACCAGAAAAAAGAAGCTTAGCTGCTCATGATCTGCGAAATCTCCATGCTTTTCTTCTCCATAGCCGAACTGCCTTTTTGAGCTTCTTGGTCTTCTTGATGATCTCTTGGATCTGAGAGTGAGTGATGCTAGAGCTGGTTCGCCCCCCTCTTTATATAGCCAAAGGAGAGCGCTATTTTCCAACTCCTTCTACGAGATCATCTTATCTTTAGGGAGTCTTGATTTTCTTTGAACTAATCCTATCCTATCTCTTATCTAATCTCCAACCTTCTTATCCTTATAGGATTACATTCAAAGTTTAGATCTAATAAGACTCTCTCCCTCTTCGGAGATTACATTCGAATTAGGACTCTAGACTCTTGTATGCGAGTTGGGCTTCTCTGCTACTTGGGCTGCTTCCAGGTTCTTCTACGAGTTGGGCTTCAGCTCTTAAATGGGCCTGGCTGCGAACTTGCTCCGACTTTGGGCCTGGTTTCGTACTCGATGTGGACCGAATCAGTCAAAACCCAAAATGTAAAAGTTGTGGGCCTTTCTTTCTTCTTTCTAATGCTTCTTGAATTGCCCAATTCGGAGTCCGGAATTGTGAGTTCGGCCCATATCACTGACTATCGCCAAAACTGTGCAAAATCATCCGAATTGGCATGTTTCCTTCCAATTGCCTTCTTTATTGCCCTGAATCGAAATACAAGAGTAATGAGTCCATTTAAGTGCTAAATAAATGTAAAAGAGTGAATATTAGGGGATAAAAATAGGCATCAATCTTTCATGGAGAACTGCTGTGATAGCCTTACCTTGACCGAAGTCAACATTCCTACATCATTCCCAATGAGTAGGATATCATCCACGTACAACACCAAAAAGGTGATCTTATCTCAACTGGATTTCCTATAAACACAGGGCTCATCCGGATTCTGCTCAAAGTCAAACGTTTTGACAGTTGAATCAAAGCAGATGTTCCAACTCCTAGAAGCCTGCTTAAGTCCATATATGGATCTATTAAGTTTACATACCATGTGTTCCTGACCAGCAGCAATGAAGCCTTGCGGCTGCTGCATGTAGATATCTTCACTAAGATCTCCATTCAGGAACGCAGTTTTGACATCCATTTGCCAAATCTCGTAGTCATGGTACGCTGCTACAGCTAGTAGGATCCTAATGGATTTAAGCATGGCCACAGGCGAAAAGGTTTCCTTATAATTGATGCTTTCTTTCTGAGTATACCCTTTCGCCACCAAACGAGCTTTGTAGGTCTCAATCCTGCTATCAGGGCCCTTCTTCCTCTTGTAGATCCATTTGCAACCAATTGCTTTTACCCTAGAGGGCGGATCTACTAGAGTCTAGACTCCATTGGTCTCCATCGAGTCCATCTCAGCTCTCATGGCCTCCACCCACTTCTGGGAATCTTTGTCTAACATAGCTTCCACCAGGTAACTATCCTGGTCATAACCATATCGGACTGGTGGTCTGGATACCCGGGTGGACCTTCTAGGTTGGTCACTACCTGGAACTTGTGGGACATCTCCCACTGCTCCTGAGCTCTCCTCATCAAGAACTATTTCCTGACGATGGGTGTCCAGGATGTATTCAGTTTCTAAGAATTGGGCGTTTCGACTGCAGAACACTTTCTAAGAATAGATAACCCACCGAATCTTTTGGGTAGCCTATAAATAGGCAACGATTGGTTTTGGATTCCAATTTGTCCGCACTTGTTCTTTTAACGTGTGTAGGACAACCCCAAATCTTCGAGTGTCTCACACTTGGCTTCCTTCCGGTCCATAGTTCATATGGAGTTTTCGGAACTGATTTGGTTGGAACCCGATTCAGCACATAGATAGTAGTCTCTAATGCATATCCCCAAAAGGATGTGGGTAATTCTGAGTGTACGAAAAGTGACCGAACCATGTCCAACAAGGTCCTATTCCTCCTCTCTGAAACACCATTGAGTTGAGGTGTGGCAGGAGGAGCTAATTGTGACACTATCCCGCTGACCTTTAAGTAGTCCCTGAATTCGTCAGAGAGATACTCGCCCCCTCAATCTGATTGAAGGGCCTTAATTTCTCTCCCTAACTGGTTCTCAACTTCCTGTCTGAACTCTTTGAACTTTTCAAAGGATTCAGACTTATGTCTCATTAGGTACACGTAACCATATCGTGAAAAATCATCTGTAAAAGTGATGAAATACACGTGTTGATTTCGTGTCCTAACACTTAGGGACCACATACATCAGTATGTATTAGGTCAAGTGTGCCTGCAGATCTTTCAGCCTTACCATCAAATGGCCGCTTAGTCATCTTACCTTGTAGGCAAGGTTCACAAGTGGGAAGATTTTCTATGGTTAGAAAATCCAAAGGACCATCCTTTACCAGCCTTGTGATTCGGTCAACACCGATATGGCCAAGTCGGTAATGCCAGAGGCACGTGGGATTTACTGTATCACGATTCCTTTTCTTGGGATTTTTGACTAACGTAGTTTCGGTTAAGTTAGTTTCCAGAGAAGGATGTAGAACATAGAGACCGTTCTCCAGTTCCCCGCATGCGATGAATTTGTTATTCCGTTTAACAGTAATCATATTACTAAAATAAATAGTATATCCATCAGCACACAGCTTAGAAACAGAAATTAAATTTCTTCTCAAGTTCTGTACATAAAGACAATCTTTAAGTACAAACACTCCTCTAAATACTAATTCTACGTTTCCTATTGCCGCAGCTGCAACACTTGCAATCGTTCCCAAGAATAGTGTCACTTCGCCTTCACTCAATCTTCTGCTAACTTTGAACCCCTGCAATGAGTTACATGCATGAGTTGAAGCCCCAGAGTCAACACACCAGGACACAGAAGTGACTAACATATTAGTTTCTATGACACAAGTTTCAATGTTACCTTTCTTAGATTCCAGGTAGGCAAGACAATTCCTCTTCCAGTGGCCGGTCTGCTTGCAGAAGTGATAGACATCAAATGCCTTGTTCTTCTTCTGCTTCTTGGGTTTGGTAGCTTTCTTCTAGGGCTTCTTTGCCTTTCTCTTTTTCTTGCCCGATTTGTTAGCTTCAGCAAGCATAACCATAGGCTCATCCTTCTTGAGTAGATCCTCGGCCCTCTGCAACATATTGCTGAGTTCCTAGACACTAACATTCAGCTTATTCATGTTGTAGTTCATTGTGAACGCATTGAAGGAAGATGGCAAAGAATTTAGGATGGCATCTATTTGCGTCCCAAGATCTAGCCCGGATCCAAGGGCTTCAAGTTCGTTAATGTAGCCCATCATCCGAAGACAATGGTCATGAACTTTCTGCCCTTTGGACATCTGTGCGGTCATGAACAGTTTCAGGACCTTCTGTCGAGTAGAATGGTTATGCTCTTCATACATTGTCTTTAGACTATCCAATATGTCCTTGGCAAGTTCGATCTGATCGAACTGCCTCTATATTGAGTTGTCCAATGAGGCAATGACAAAGCAGCGGGCTAGGGAGTTCTTGTCCTCCCAATCTTGGTAATCCTTCCTATGGGCCTCAGAAGCCCTATCACCCGGATGCTCCGGGGCAGGATTTTTCACTACCTTATCTAACTTTTTAGAAGTTAGGACCAGCATAAGATTTATGTACCAGTCGGCATAGTTTGGGCCCTTAAGCTTGTTATCATCTAGAAGCTTTGCGAATTGACCGTTTGCCATTTTTTGATAAAACAGCAAAATCGTATGTCCACAACCTTAGTTTGATTCATGTTACCTACATTGATATGGTTTTTAATCTATGTTCCATTCCCATTTGTTCATCTCTGAGATTTCCCTCCTTTCTCAGCGACGGAGACGACGAAATGTCTCTTCGAAATGTGGGAAATCACATGGGGTGCGTGAAGCCAACTGTTTCAGCTGCATAACCCCACCACCTTTCTATGACGGATCATATCCACTCATCGAATGAGTTTCCCTTTGGCCTTTGTCAAACAAGGTTCAGAGCCATTTTCATGTAAACCTTTCTGTCCAGTGAGTGTTCACCCATCATATTTAGGTTACGCCAAGGTACCGTGAGAGTTCCCATTTTCTGGTGAAGCCTCTCTCACATCGGTCTATGACGCCCCTATCATCCTATGAACCACTCTAACAGATCCAACAGCAAATGGATAGCCCAATTTTATGGTGCGTTTCCTCATTACTGAAGGACCCATCATTGTGCTAACGATGGAAGGCTTTTAGAGAGTCCATCATATGAATCTCCCTATCACATGCATTCATATTTGCTGGAGGGAACTAAATTACGCCCTAGTTCTAATTTTAGGTCAAACCAAAGTGGCTCCCACTGACTTTCATAAAGTTAGATTTCTGGTGGGCCTTAATTGGCTAGGGGTTCCATACGCATCCCTTTTCAGGGTTGTGGGGCCCACCAAGCAGGGAGGGGTCATCCAATGACCTTAAGGGACACCATGGCAACGATGTGCATTCAGCCATGGTGTGCACAAGAGCCACTAACGAGTCTTCATGGGCCAAGTGCTTATGGCCCATGGTCGCAGCACATCAAACATCCAAACATCACGTGTAAAGGAAGAATTGATCCAATCAATTAACTACTGTAAAGCCCATTAAACAGCCCATTAAAATCCATAACATTAACAATTAATGTCTACTAGGCGTATGAGCTGAGTCGCAGTTAGCAGTTCGGCCCATACAGCTTTTCTCACAAGAGTGGGCTTTTGCAGTTTTAACCTTTTAAAACTGGGCTTTACAGGTGGGCCGAATTAACCCCTATAATTGAACAACAGATTTGGAACAACAATTGTGAGAAAGATGGACAGAAAAACAGTCCCCTTCGAACCCTAGATTCGGTCCAAACAGTTTTGGTCCAATCTAGTCCGAAATGGTCCAAAACTGATTTTCAATTCAAGAATTAATTCATGAAAGATCTGAAATTAATAATTTTGATTTTAGGCAATCACAAATCAACTATGGACTGTTCGCACCACCTGCAAAACAGAGGTTAATCATTAGGGTTGCAGTTTCACAAACTGCAAATCGCAGAAAGCGATTTCTCCATCCGCAAATCTCCAGCGCCGCCATCTTCTTCCTTCTTCTTTAATCAAGAAAATAAAAAAACTGAAATCCTATTTCTATTAATTTATTACATTACTGATCAAATCCTATACACTCAATCTAGAAAAAAAATATATATTTACAGATCGAATTGAATAAATAAATGAATAAAAGGAAAGAAGGGTGCGCAGACCATCTGCGCCCAATCTGCACTGCGATCTCCAGGTTCGAACAGTCCATTAAATCAAAATAAATAAAGAACAGTTCTAAATAAATTTTGGATTTAACAAAAATTAATTTCAGATCAATAGCCCATAACAAGAAACAGTTTCTTGAAATAAAGAAAACAATCTGCGCAAATCTTGGCAAAACATCTTCTGTCCATCTACGCAGGATCAGATCTGATTTTCTTTTGGTTCAAGATTCGAACCTGTGGCTCTGATACCACTAAAAGAATGGTAGGATCCATCTAATGGACGCCAAAAGGTTGCGGAATGGGTGGGCGAATTTCAAAAATTTTCCTACCTTCACCCAACTGGGAATCATATTCCCTAAATTTAGAATACTATATTCAAGGATCCTACTTGAACCATAATTGAACCAGATCTGAACCAAAACAAACAAAAGGGAGGAATATACCTGATCCGGAGAAGCAGTATCTCCCAAAGTTGCTGTTCACGTCCAAAGAAGAAACCAAGATCCGCTCTTGCTGAAGATGACAAAGCTGTGGATGGAACGGAACCCGCAGGGTGCGTCCTACACACTGGATCCTTCGCAAGAATCCTCTAGAAACTCTGAACACTAAATCTTTCTCAATCTTTTTCGCAAGACTAATGTCAAGAACTGATTTCTTGACTCCCTATTACTGCAAAGATCAAATCTTGCAAAAGGGAATGGCGGCGGCTGGAGGAGAACTCCTGGGACGAAGATGGCTGAACTGCTTCTCTTCTTTCTAGAGTTTGTATGAGATCTAATCTCTGTTTGCAGGATAATTTCTTGCACAACAAACCCTTGGTTCAAAATCTGATATATTTCTCTTGGGTTTCTCCTCCTTTCTTCTTGATTAAGAAACCTCCTAATTAGGAGTTATCCCAATCCAAATCTGTATTTGGATAGGGGATTATCTTAATCCTATCTGCAGATTAAGTTAGCTTACTCCTGATCTTATCAGGAGGTTACCATATTCAAATCTAATTTGAATTTGGTCTCCTGGAGTGGATAAGGTTAATGGCCCAATCCTTTTACTAACATTAATCTCAGATACGCCCCATAGATGGGTGATCATATCAGCCCAGCTCGAAATGGGCTTTTGGCCCATTAAGTGTTCAGTGTTTAACTAGTTTCCAATCTACTGCCCAATTGGGCTTCTTTGTATGGCATGGGACACAAGCATTGATCTACACACCAGCCACATGGGTTCGGCTCAGCCTTTAATACAAGCCCCAGCCGAATTCACTAAAAAACTCAATGAACCCCTAAGCCCATCGAATGGACCCTATGGGTCCAACACTAACATTAAGTGGTCCTTGGGCCAAGCCATCTTATAAAACCCCAGGGACTAAGGGCAGGTGCAAAATTAGGCCATCAGGTATTATCCTAAATGGTCTTACACTTAACCTCTCAGCCCTTAATGATCAAGCACTGCCCGACAAGAGAGGACCTCTCCCTCGGCTGCAAGGAATAGTGCCGCACTCTCTACTCACATGGATCTCGGGAATTAAAACCATTTGCAAACATTTCGAAACCATACATATATATAAATATATTAATTTTGCAAAACAAAATTCCAACGATTGAAATCAATTGCCGGCAGTTTGGTTTCCATCAGAGAGAGTGCATTCCCGATCATTACCCTTTGTCCGACAAAGGGACTGATCCTGTCACTATGATCACCTACTCAGATGAATTCTCAGATTGTCCCAACATACCCAGGTTTTGATCCCCATCTAAGGATCTCACTGATTGGCATATCAAAGACAGCTTGATCCGACACCTAGTGAAGTATCATAATCGAGTCTAGGGGTCAGGTGTAACTTTCCAGTTTTGCCCATCTGTCTCCAAGGTCCAGGGCAATACTGGAAATCTGGTCTGGTTCAAGGATTCGAGTAATCCCATACTGCATATGCCTTGGGTCTTACCCTGGTGGCCGAGACAGGCCATCCCAACACTTGGTGGCACACCAGTATCAGCCTTGGCAGGATAAATCTTCCCAGACTTATCCAATGGCTGTGAACATTTAAAACTAACATAAGTCTCTATAAGTGTCTAGTTTTAGGGTCTTACATAGAATTAAACCAAACAACATGAATCAAACATGCACTTTATTTATTTCCACTAAATAACATAAGTACATCAAATCGGATTGAAGATAAGGGCATATAAAACTGTCTAACAGAGAGTTCAAGTGGCACGTAGTTGTCAACCAACCCAAGACCGTGACCGAGTTCCTTAAGCTTGCGGATTGATTCATAAGGACAGAGGAGAAAATCAAACCAGAAGGGTGAGCAGGCCCCAGAAAAAAGAAACAGGGAGCCAGAACCCTCATCTCAAGGCGACAGCAGGAAGAAGAAAAACACAGCTCGAGGGGCAAGGCCAGTCCAGCCCTTCCGAGCTCCAGCAGCAGAAAGGGACTATACACCCCTCAACGCGAAGCGGACTGAGATCCTCATGGCGATCAAGGATGCTCCATACGTAAAGTGGCCTCCTCGGCTGAAGGCCGACCCTAACGCCAGGAATAAAAAATTTTATTGTAGCTTTCATAAAGATCACGGTCATAGCACCGAAAGTTGTAAAAATCTCTGCGATGAGATAGAAGAGCTCATCCATCGTGGATATTTGAGAAATTTTGTACAAAGTAATAATAATAATAATAATAAAGCAGGTTGACAAGGGGAGCAAAGTAGAACCGCTCCCGAGTCCAGCAAGCAAGTGGAACAGCCGCAGAAGCAGCCCCCTAAAGAGAGACCAGTTCGGGGGACCATCCATGTCATAGTCGGAGGTTCGATTGTAGCGGGCTGCACCTCAGTAGCAGCTCGCGCATCAGCTTGCGAGACCAACAGGGAGGAGAGGAACCCACCGAAGTGACCAAGGATAGAAGACCCCATCTTCTTCATAGAGGACGATGCGTGCGGGGTCCACTACCCCCATGACGATGCGCTCGTCATAAAGATGAAGATCAATGACTTCGAAGTTAGGCGCGTCCTTGTCGATTCGGGTAGCTCAGTAGACATCCTCTTCAAAGCGGCCTTCGACCAACTCCAGCTTCAAGAGTGCGACCTAAAGCCCACGAACACTCACCTGGTAGGCTTCAGCGGAGAGGAAGTTCAGCCCATGGGAAGGGTAATAGTACTTGTGGAAGTCGGCACCTGGCCTAGCATAGTGAGGCTCAACTACGATTTCCTAGTGGTTGCAATCCCCTCCCCATATAACGCCATAGTAGGTCGGCCAATTATGCATGCCTTATGGGTTGTGGTGCCCACCTACTACTTGGCCATGAAGTTCCCCATGGACTTTGGCATCGGGGTAGCACGAGGTGACCAGCTTGAGTCTTGCAAATGCTACATTGCCGCCTTAAAGGGAAAAACCAAGGTGGCCAACAACCTCAAGTTGGAGGCGACCTATGGAGCAAAGCGAGGTGCAAGCTGCGCCCACAGAAGAGACCGTCTCCTTCCCAGCCTCGGCGGAAGACCCAGTCTGAACTCTTCTGATCAGTGCTTCCATTAAGGAGCCCCTGCGATCTAAATTGGTACGCTTTTTACTTGAAAATTTAAATGTTTTTGCATGGTCCGCGGCAGAAATGCCCGACATAGACCCTAGCATCATAACTCATAAACTTAAATACTGATCTTGTAGTTAGGCCCGTTAGACAGAAGAAACGCAACCTAGCCCCAGAATGATGGAGGGCGATCGACGAGGAGGTCGGGAAGCTCCTTGTAGCTGATTTTATCAAGGAAGTCCACTACCCAAGCTGTGTGGCCAACCCCGTTCTGGTGAGCATGTGCATCGACTACACCGACCTGAACCGAGCTTGCCCAAAGGACTGCTTCCCACTCCCCAGATTCGACCGTCTGGTGGACACGACCTCGGGGCACGAGTTGTTGAGCTTTCTAGACGCCTACTCGGGCTACAATCAAATCAGGATGGACCCTGCTGATGAAGAGAAAACTGTGTTCATAACCGAGCTCGGCATGTACTGCTACAAGGTCGTGCCCTTTTGGCTAAAAAATGCCGGGGCGACCTTTCAAAGACTTGTAAACAAACTGTTTGAGCCATTGATTGGCCCGAAAGTAGAATGTTATGTAGATGACATGGTCGTCAAAACCCAGTTCTCATGCGATTTAATACAAGACTTGAATTTGGTTTTTGAAATCCTGCGTAGATTCAATATGAAGCTAAACCCGAATAAGTTTGTCTTTGGTGTGACCACGGGTAAATTTCTGGGATACATCGTAAACTGGCGCGGCATCGAAGCCAACCCGGACAAAATAAAGGCCATCTTAGATATGAGACCACCCTAGAAAATGAAGGAGGTTCAGAGGCTGAATGGCCGAATAGCCGCCCTGAGCCCCTTCATGTCCAAGTCGACAGATCGCTGCCTACCTTTTTTTAAAGCACTTAAAAGCAAAAGGTTTGAATGGACCCAAGATTGTAAGCTCGCTTTTGACGAGCTCAAAAAGTACCTCGCTGGTATAACGGTCTTAACCTGGCCCGAAGAGGGCAATGTTTTAGAGCTGTACCTCTCGGCAAGTGACGAAGCGGTCAGCTCGGTACTAATAAAAGAAGTAGATCGGGTCCAATGACCTATCTACTATGTTAGTAAAGTGTTGCAGGGAACAGAAACGAGATATCCAGAGATAGAAAGTCTGGCGTATGCACTGGTCATTGCAGCCCGAAAGCTCTGTCCGTACTTTCAAGCTCATACTGTTATCGTCCTCACCAACAAACCTCTGAGGCAAGTCTTACTCAAGCCCGAGGTCTCTAGTCGACTGATGAAGTGGGCCGTTGAGCTCAGCGAGTACGACCTCCAATATAAGCCGCAAACTTCTATTAAGGCCCAAGCCTTAGCAGATTTCGTTGTGGAGTGCACTTTCAGCTCCGAAGTCCCTAGGTCGATTGAGTACGAGGCCCCCAGCTCGGGCGAGCCCGGAGCTCCTAGGCCGGTTGAGTCCGAGCACCGTGATGTAGCAGCCAGTGCGGCATCTCTCCTAGTTAGGCCAAGAGCGAACTGGGATGTGGAGCCCTGGATCCTTCACGTAGATGGCTCCTCAAACCAGTAGGACAGCGGAGCCGGAATAGTTTTGCACGGCCCAAGTGGCACAAAATTGGAGTATGCATTATGCTTTGAGTTCACGACATCCAACAATGAAGCAGAGTACGAAGCGTTGATACCCGGGCTAACTCTAGCCAAAGAAATGAAAGACAAGCACATTATCATCTGCAGCAATTCCCAGCTCGTGGTCAATTAGGTCACAGGAGAATATGAAGCTCGTGAATTGACTATGATTGCCTACCTAGCCAAAGTAAGAGAGGCTCTGCCCAACTTCCAGTCACACTTCATCAAGCAAGTCCCGAGGTCTGAGAACGCTGAGGCCGACGCATTGACCCAGTTAGCCAACACCAAAGATAACACCATAAGAACCGTGTACATAGAGAACCTGCCTCGGCCTAGAATTCTCAGGGGAGTAGAGGAGGTCGCTACTCTCATTCAAGCAGAGCCAATCTGGATTGACCCGTTCGCGAGCTTCTTGCTAAACGGGACCCTCCCTGCAGATCGCAATGCTGCCAGAAGGGTAGAGCGTCAGGCATCCAAATACGTCATGATAGATGAATAGCTGTACCGAAGATCCTACACGCTCCCCTACCTGCACTACTTGCGACCTTCCGAAGCCGAGCTCGTGCTCCGCGACACTCATGAGGGCCTGTGTGGTGGACACTTGGGGGGCAGGGCCCTCGCCCAAAAAGCACTATGACAGGGATACTACTGGCCAACAATGAAAGCAGATGCCAATGAGCTCATCAAAAAGTGTGACAAGTGCCAGAGACATGCCAACATCCACCATCAGCCCGCTGCCGATCTCAAGTATCTCACTAGCCCGTGGCCTTTCGTGATGGGATGAGAGATCCATCCTATGGATGCCCAAAAGAATGAGGAATAAGGGGCGAATTTCAAAAATTTTTCTCTCCCTTCAACTGGAATCGTATTCCCCATTTAGAAAATCATATTTTCAAGGATCAATTCTGAACCATAAACTGAACCAGATCTGAACCAAAAAGGAGTGGGAAGGATTATACCTGATACGGAGAAGTAATATCTCCCAATGAAGGTGTTCACGCCCAAGGAAGGATCCAAAGACTGCTCCCACTGAAGATGGCGCAGTGCAGGTGGAGCAGAATCAGTAGTGTTCTTCTCCAAGAACTCTGTCCTTCGCAAGAATCAGCAAGATGGTACGTGAGCACAACTTCCTTTCAATCCTTTCTCAAAGAACTGATGTCAAGATCCAATCTTGACTTCTCCCACAAGTGGAGATTGAATTGGCAAACAGGGCGGCAAGAACAGGGAGGCGGCAAGAGAGTATTTGCAGGGAGCAAAATTCTCTCTTCTTGATTTCAGCACTAAAGAAAACCTGATGATCTGTGTGTTGTGTGTCTAAAGGCTGCCGCCCCCTTCTTCTTTTATAATCTTAAAGGGATCAGCTCCTAATCAGATTAGGAGTTGCTAATCCAAATCACATTTGGGTTAGGAGTCCCTTTAAGTGATAAGGGATAATCCTTATCTTATCTGGAGATCAGATCAGCCATCTCCTAATCTGATTAGGAGGTTTCCAGATCTAAATCTTATTTAGATCTTGGACTCTCTAAGTGGATAGGGTCTAAGCCCAATCCTATTAGCTGATCCACTTCAGATTTCGCCCCTTTATTAACTAAATAAACAGCCTAGTTCGAAATGGGCTTTAGGCCCATTAAGCTTATGTGCTCACTTAACCCTCTTAATTGCTGCCCAGTTGGGCTTCCTTGTATGGCGTGGGACCCAAGCATTGATCTACAAATCAGCCACATGGGTTCGGCCCAGCCTTTGTTACAAGGCCTGGCCGAATACACTGTTAAAGACAGTGCACCCCCTGAAACCCATCAAATGGGCTCCACGGGCCCAACACTTACCTCAAGAGGTCCCTGGGCCAAGCCACCTTGTAACACCCAGGGACTGTGGGCAGATGCAAGATTAGCCCATCAGGTATTAACCTCAATGGTCTTACACTTAACCTCTCAGCCCATAATGATCATACACTGCCCGACAAGAGAGGACCTCTCCCTTGGCTGCAAGGAACAGTGTTGCACTCTCCACTTATATGGATCCCGGGAATTAAAACCTTCTTGCAAACAATTTAGAAACCATATATATATACTTTTATATCTTATATAAAATATATTTTGCAAAACAAATCTCAATGGTTGAAATCGGCTGCCGGCAGTCTTGGTTTCCATCAGTGAGAGTGCATCCCCGATCATTACCTTTGTCCGACAAAGGGGCTGATCCTGTCACTATGATCACCCACTCAGATGAATTCTTGGACTGTCCCAACATACCCAAGTTTTGACCCCCGCTAAGGATCTCACTGATTGGTACATCAAAGATAGCCCAATCCGACACCTAGTGCAGTATCATAATCGAGTCTAGGGGTCGGGTGTAACTTTCCAGTTTTGCCCATCAATCTCCAAGGTCCAGGGCAATACAGGAAATCTGGTCCAGTTCAAAGATTCAATTAATCCTACACTGTATGTGCCTAGGGTCTCACCCTGGCAACTGAGACAGGCCACCCCAACCGACTTGGTGGCACTACAGTGTCAGCCTTGTCAGGGTAGGTCTCCCCAGACCGACCCACTGGCTATGAACATTCTAAACTAACACGAGTCTCATTAAGTGTCCAGTTTAAGGGTATTACACAGAAACATACCAAGGGAACATGAATCAAATATGTATCTTTATTCATTTACAATAAACTCATAAAGTACATCATTCCGATTGAAGCTAAGGGCATACAAAACTGTCTAACATTTCGCGCAATGGGGAATCGATATACTTGGACCGTTTCCACCTGCAACAGGCCAGAGGAAGTTTCTAGTGGTCGTAGTGGATTATTTCACCAAGTGAGTAGAAGTCGAACCTCTTGTAACAATCACAGCCCAAAATGTTCAAAACTTCTTTTGAAAGAACATAGTGTGTCGCTTCGGGTTACCTCGGGTATTGATTTCTGATAACGGAAAGCAGTTCGAGGAAATCAAATTCCATAACTGGTGCCAAGACATGGGGATCCGACAAAACTTCACTTCAGTCACACACCCTCAAGCAAACGACCAAGCAAGAGTCACGAACAGAGTTATACTCCATAGACTGAAGGCACGGTTAGACCGAGCTAAATGACTATGGGCGGACGAGCTGCCCAGTGTTCTATGGGCTTACCAAACTATAGAGAAGACCGCCATAGAAGAGACTCAATTCAACCTCACCTACGGCACCGAAGGCAGTCATCCCAACTGAAATCAAGGTTCCCTCGCTATGACTGGAAGCATACGACGACAAGGCAAATGAAGATGAGCTACGTACCAACCTCGACTTAATCGACGAAGTAAGGAACCTCGCATATATCAGGACCGCAGAGATGCCTTAAACGAGTGAAATGGGTCAAGAAGCGGAACCTCCGCGTCGGTGACCTTGTCCTTCGTAAAGTTATGTTACTTGAGCCCGGCGCTGGCAAGCTCGGACCGAATTGGGAAGGACCCTACCGAGTGAAACGGGTGCTTGGGGAAGGAACATACGAGCTCAAAACCCTTGAAGGGAAATAAGTACCTCGGGCATGGAATATTGTCAACTTAAGGCAATATTACCTGTAACTACTGAGTAGACCATGAGTCACTCTCAGAGCCTAAGGGCCAGAATGCCGAGCTAACACGACCTCGGCGCAACAAGACCCAGTTGCCTCCATGGCATGGGCAAGCTACTGAGTAGACCATGAGTCACTCCTAGAGCCTAAGGGCCGAAATGCCGAGCTAACACGACCTCGGCGCAATAAGACCTAGTCGCCTCCATGGCATGGGCAAACTCCAAGGGCAGACTATAAGTCACCCCCTTAGCTTAAGGGCTAAAACACCAAGCTGACTAAGATCTCAGCATCAAGAAAGACTTAGCCACTTCAGTGGTGAAGGCAAAGTATGAAATATCAGAGGCGTAAGCAGCTCGGGTTTAAACCCCACGAAGCATAGCTCATCTCAGTACGTTGGTTGAACTAAGGAATCACCAACAAGCGTATAGTATGGGCTTACATGGTAATCACTTCACGGTATACCATAGAGATGCCTTAAACGTTAAGGGACAGCTCAGGATAATGACTATCGAAAAGTCCTACTTCAGGTATGTAGCTCTAATAGCTTGAGTGATGAGATCGCTTTAGAAAAAATAAAGGGAGAACACCAGACTTTGAAGAAAAAAGAAATTTCATTACCATTCCAGAAAATAAAATAAAATAAATAAAATAAAAAAAAAACCGAGCTAAACAGCTCGAGAAAGTTTAACAAGAGGTATAAAGGGCACAACTGCCCAACAAGATCTTTTCAAGACCAGGTTATGGCACCCGAGAGCCACCAGAAATCATAGCTGCCAGCCTCAGGGGTCCACCTCCTCCACCTCGTCCTCATCCTCCGAGGAGTCAGGCTCTTCCTCCTCCGCCCGGTCCGTCGTCTCAGGAGCCAGGCCCTTCATTGTGATGCCGTCAAGGTTGAGCCCAAAGAATTTCTTTCGGACCAACCAGCGGTAGAGCTTGAATCCGAAGCGGTACGAGCTTGAGCCATACTCCACTTGGAGGTCGTGACACTCCTGGGAGTCCTTGAAGTCCCAGACCACCCTCTCCCACTCGGCCTCCACCATGGTGTCGAAGTTCCGAGTTCGGTCCAAAAGTGTGGACTCCAAGTCCTGAACCTATTGGCGAAGGAGCTCCCTCTCCGTGGCCACCCTCGACGACTCCTCCCTGTAGCGTGCGCTCTCTTCGGAAAGCCTGGCGATCTGTGCCTCCTGGTCTCGGACGAGCTGCTCCTAAGACTCACTTCCCTTGCGAGTGTGAAGGAGCTCGCCCTGGGTCTGGTCGAGCTCGCCCCGGGTCTGGTTGAGCTCGCCCTAGAGCTTCTGAACGATGACCCTCTGATTATGAGCATCCTCGGAGTGGATGTTCGTCTGGAGGGCCATGGCATGGATGGCGGAGTTCACTTGCCAACAGGAGACTAAGGTTAGAAAGCAGCAAAAGGAAGCAAAAAACAAGGAGAGGGGAAGGACCACTTACCACCATACAGTGAGCGGAGGTGAGTGCGGTGAGATCCCCGGGCTCCATCTCCTCCCACTTAGCGATCTCCTCATGGCAGATCGCCCTTTGACTCTTCCACCTGGCCACTACATAATCATTAATACCCTCCTAGTTCCCCACTGGGAGCTGCGGGTAGGGAAACGGATGAGAAGGAGTAGGAGGAATCACCCCTTGCTGTAGGAGCTCACTCCTTGAGGCCAACTCCGCCAGCACCTCCTTCAGATGGAGGCAGCGGAACTTCAGGCGGTGGAGAAGTGAAGTCTGGCTCCGCATACCCGAACTCAGTACCCTCAGAGGTGGGAGTCCGGTCATGACGCGATCTCTTCACTTTGCGCTTCTGGTTGCTTGAGAGGAGGTGGCACGCGTCAACACTATACATGATGGCTGCTAAAAAACCACAAGATATTAGTTCGGTAAGAAACAAAATGCATATATACACTGTTGTTACAAGGCACTACGCGACCTAAAAAGATAACCTACCCAGGCTCAAGCCGGCCTGCGTGAGCTTCTCCTCGGTCAAGTAGTCCGAATAAAGGAAGCTTATCGATTCCCAGGACAGCATCGTTTTCCGAGTTTCAGGGTCTAGCTCGGCCCCGGGGTCCTGGATGGCATCCCTCCAAGAAGTTGGGAAGGGCCACCCCTTGGGGTTACGAACCACAAAATAATCCTGCTTCCAGGTGGGAATCTTATTTGGTAGCTCGTACAAGAGCTTATAGCCGCGGCGGGGAGAGAGGTAGTAAAAACGTCTTTTCGGAGGAACTCCAGGAGCGACATTTTTGATACAGAGAATAGAAGCAAAAATGTCAAGGTTCAAGGGGAGGCAATACTCATAACACAAAGAAATGGTCCCAACCATGTTCCGGATAGCACCTTCACTATTAGGGGTTGTAGGGGAAGATGCAGGCCAGCCTCGAGCTATTCCTGGAAAATAACTATCTCATTGGGACCATGCTCCCAAGGGAAGTTACCAGTGGGGAGACAATAGATGAGGTCCCCAGGAAGGTGAAAATAGCGGATTCGAGACCTAAGTCTCTCCGCCGTCATAGAGGAAGAACCAAAGGTGTTAGGTTCCCTCCCCCGATAAGTAGAGGCCACATCACCGGATGTGTCCCAAGCCTCCGAAACCTACTCCCAAGCTCCCCCCGGAGCTCGAGGAAGCGTCGTTGTCCTGGTTACCATCCTGGTAATAAGTATGGTACGGATACCCAGACATGATTGACAGGGATTGAGACTCACCGGAAAAGACGAAACGAAGTGAACGGAAGAGCTCTGGTAGACTAGATGGATGCACAACCTCAGAATCCGAAGACGGCAAGATAGCATGAAAGGAAATGAGGCCTAGGGGGCCCTCCTATTTATAGCCACTACGCCCCCGAATCAACGGCCCAGATTAAGGCAGATCTGACGGTTCGCAGTCAAGCTGACCGCATGCCTTCTGAAACCGAAATGTGACTGTCTGCACGTCTCCCATGATTGAGGTAAGGGCAGCTGAACGACATCCGGAGTTAAGAGCCGCTTCAGCGCGTTTTCGGTATTCGAAAAGTCAAAAGTCCCCTGGTTCCCGTGCACGCATTTAATATGAGAAGTCAATCAAGTTTGAATTTCGGTCAAATCAACCTGTCACACTTCCTAAACTCCTCCTGCTAAGGCAACACTCTTAGCCCGAGGAGTGGAGGGCAATTGATGGAGGATGATTTGACTTGACCTACTAAGACAATGACACATGGATCTGATTCAGCACGGGCAACAACCCAGTATCATGGCCAGACCACAACTAAGTAACGAGCCAGTAGAGTAGGTCGCTATGTCATAGCTCGCTATAGGGGGAGCTCGCTACAACACGAGCTCTAGGTCCCCCGAGCTATTGGAAAAGGAATACTCCAAGACTATTTCAGCTTGCGAGCTAGGGAAACCAGCTCGCTCTAGCACCTGGGCAGAACTGCCCCAAAGACCAACCTTGATGAGGGTCACCTCGAAGTACCCCTAAGAGCTTGCGGCAAGGATAGCTCGCTATGAAGTAACTTGCGACTGAGATGCGACGCTCTCAGGAAGCATCTATCTGACAAGACCGTACTCGTTAGACTGCACCGCGTCTCTTAACTGACGGTGCAGTCCCTGCCCATTTGATAGTCTGCAATCATGTCTCTCGATAGATGGTGGTATGCCTGTCCCTTCAAGACGTGTCACTCATCCAAGCGGGTAGTACATTGTAACGATCACCTGTGCAGCCCTGGTAGGTAACGGCTGCGATAGAAGCCCAGTGGCGGTTACGCCCGATTTTACAAGAACGCCCCTATAAAAGCCCTTTAATCGAAGGGGAGAGGACTCTCTCTCGATTTGGATCTGAACTTGAACTCTTACTTGCTCACAAGCTAATCTTGAGACACAGTGATCTAGCACGACCTACACTCTTAGCCTTGTATACTCTTTTCTTCCTCCCCAGCGTTCTAACTTAAGCTTCAGAGTATTCCCGCTGGGCAAATCCCCCGGGAATCCTTCACCTTCGTCTTCTCAGGTGCTATCCGTTGCCAGCAAGGAGCCAGTCAACAGCCAGCTAGGAGTGCCCGGATCATGCCGCATCAGATACCACTAAAGGAAGGGGAATCCATCATATGGATGGCTATACCATACTGGATGGTAGGGCAAATTTTCAAAAAGTTTCTTTTACCCTTTCGGGAATCGCATTCCCAGATTTAGAAAAACTGCATTTTTCAAGGATCATTCTTGCACTGAACCGGACCAGTTCTAGAAACAAATGAAAGGGAGAAGAATACCTGATACGGATTCCACACAAGTAGCTCCAAAGTAGGTGTTCAGGCCCAATGATGATACCAAAACTAGCTTCCACTAAGGATGGCGTAGCTTGAATTAAAGTCGGTTCAGTAACACAGTACTTCAGCAAGAACTGCAATCTAACAACTTAGATCAAGCAAGAGATGTGAGCACGATGCAAATTTGATTTTTCTTGCAAAAATCAAAAACCAAGACTGATCAAGATCAGTCACCAGATGGAGAATGAATTAGGGTTTAGGCGGCAAGAGCAGAGGGAGAAAACTGAGAGTAGAAAGGTGAAGTGTAGAGTAGTTCGCCCACCTCTATTTATAAGCCTTAAAGTTTTGCTTCTCCTAATCCAATTAGGAGCTTCCTAATCCAAATCTTTATTTGGATCAGAACTCTCTAAGTGGATAAGAGTTATCCTCTTATCCCATTGCTGATCTAAGCCAATATCCATACACATATTCGCCCAAGACACATGATTGCTTAAGCTATCATGTGACTTCTTAGTTAATCCAATTAATTATGGGCCTTAGGCCTATTAAGCAAGTAGGCTCACAACCCCTTTTAGTTGTTGGCCAATTTGGGTCTCTTTGTATGGCGTTGGACCCCAACGTTGATCTCACAAAAGCCCATATGGGTTCAGCCTAGCTTTTGTGATAAATCATGGTCAAATTCACTACTAAGCACAGTGAACACCTAAGTCCATCAGTATGGGCTCTTAATGGGCCCAACAATTACACTAAATTGTCATTGAGTCCAACCATCCTATGAAGGGCCATGAAAAATGGTCTTAAGTGAGATTAGCCCATCAGGTATAACAACCCTAAATGGTCTTACACTTAAACCTCTCAGCCCTTAATGATCAAACACTACCTGACCAGTGATGACCTCTCCCTCGTGTGCAAGGTGCAGCGTTGCACTCTCTATTCGGATGGATCCCAGGAATTAAAACCTTTTGCAAAACTTTTTCTTAAAACATAATTTATATACTTTCATATAAATATATTTTGCAAAACAAATCTTAAACAAGTTTGAAATCGACTACCGGCAGTTTTGGATTTCATCAGAGAGAGTGTAGTCCTGATCATTCACTTTGTCCAACAAAGAGGCTGATCTTGTCACTATGATCACCCACTCGAGTGAATTCTCAAATTTCCCTGACACACCCAGGTTTTGACCTCCACTAAGGATCTCACTGATTGGCATATCAAAGATTGCCCAATCCGATACCCAGTGTAGTACCATAATCGAGTCTAGGGGTTAGGTGTAAATGGAAAGTTTTGTCCACCAGTCTCCGAGGTCCAAGGTGTAACTAGAAAATGGTCTGGGTTTAGTGTTCTAAGAAAACACACACTACATGTGCTTTGGGTCTAACCCTGGAAGTTGAGACAAGCTACCCTAACCTACTTGGTAGCACATTAGTGTCAGCCTTGGCAGGATAAACTTCCCCAAGTCTATCCAACGTCTAAGAACATTTTCCCTAAGATTTAGCACACTTTTGAACCAAATGTGTGGCTCCCTATAGGATTTTGCTATCCAAATTTTAAATTAGGGTTCAGGGTGAACCGCACGTGAAGGGTGGTGAATTTTGCGCCAAGGAAGGGTGATGAAATCCCCACCTTATCTTATGTAAGTTTGATTGCCCTTAAATGGATTAACAAAAATAAACAAAATAAACAAAGCAAATGCACCTAATTACAATGCATGAACAATTATTTCTAATATGCAATTCAGTAATATAACATAAAATAATAAAACAATCTAAGCAAAAGAAGCAATTAAAATAATAGAAAAAAAAAGAAAACCTAACACATTCACAACTAACAAGATAATTTCAATATTTAAATAATCCTATATGAAGCATGCTCTACAATATCAAACCCTAAATGTTGGAATGCAAATGCAAAACTTTAAAATTTTTAAATTTTTTTAAATTTTTTATTTATTTTCTATATATATTTTTTGAAATTTGAAATTTGAAATTTAAATTTTGAAAATCGAAATTCAAATTCAAATTCAAATTCATATTTGAATTAAAATTTAAATTTAAATTGAAATTTGAAATTTAAATTCAAATTCGAAAATTTGAACAATTTCCTATTTAACAATTAATTATGCAACTAAATAACTAAAAAAAGAGGAAATTAAATAAAGAAACAAATAATTATGGCAAACAGAAAATAAAAAATTAATTGTGCTAAAAAAATTAACAACTACCAAAATAAATTCTAACCAAAAAACAATAGCTACTCAAAAGATGAAACTAAAAATACAGAAAAGAAAGATTATGGGGCAAAATAAAATAAAATAAAACAAATGGATAAATTTTTTTATCCGAGAATAAAAAAACAAACCTAATAAAATAGAAATTTAAATAAAGAAAAAATGATCTAGAAATAAAACAAAAGAAAAATAATACTAAAAAATTATAAATCGGATCTAGAAAAAAATTAATTAAAATTTTGAAAATCACCATTCTACCAAAAAAAAGAGTTCAAAAATAAAAATAAAAAAAATAAAAAATAAAGTGGGATGACTACACCAGAAACACAATCCAATTAATTCTTTTCTTCTCTTTTATTTTGCAGTTTGGCAATGCTCCAATACACCACCTTTCGCTATTATGTCTTGCAAAATCAAAGAGAAACAAGAATTAAAATAAGATTACAGATCAATTTATCAAACGAAAATAAAAAAATAATGAAACAGATCCGAACAAATCAAATAAAAATTTTTCACCGTTGCTTCCCCATCAATGGCGCCAAAAACTTGTGTGTTTGGAAGCGTGTCATTAACCACTTTAGAACACCAATTTAGACATTTATAATTTTTGCAATCCTCACGTAACTTTAAACAACGTAGTACATAGTGAGGAAGGGGTAAAACCAATAGAGAAGCGAGGGAAAAATTATTATTCTTTGTTCCAAACAAATAGAAAGAAAATAGAACTGGGAATTGCAAAAAATAAGAAAATAAAATTTATTAATGCTGAAATCAAAGGTCCAGAATTAAACAATACAGTAATTAAAATTCAGAAATAAATGAGCACTGAAAGCAACAAAACAAATAAATAAAAGTGATCCTAAATTCGGATCTAGTGGTGGTAGCTACAGAATGGCCGGACTGCTTGCAGGAACCCCTCTTGACAAGAACTAGGCGCCTTCCCTTCTTTAGCCCTCAAACCCCTCGAGACACCTTAGCCTTGAACTGGATGAATTCAGATCTACAAAACACACAAATAGATAGAAATTAAATCTAAAAGATTGCTAAAATAAAAATAACGTGAAAGAAAATAAAGAAAATAAAAAGATGGTTGATCAGATCCAGTGGCGGTAGTTGTAGATTTGCTAGACAGCTTGCAGGAACCCCACCTGACAAGAATTGGGCATCCTTCCCTTTTACAACCCTTGAACTCCTCAATAAACCTTAGCCTTGTGAACTGGGTGAATTGATCAACCCCTTCTCGCAGGCCCTTGGGGTCCTTTTTATAGAGAATGGTGGATAAAATTGGGATTAGAGAGAAAGGGGGGGGTGCAGTTGGGTTTTTGCAGAAATTTGGGCATCCTAGGGTTTAGAATGGAGGGTTAGGATTGTTCTAAGGTGATCTTAAGGCTGAAAAGAAAAGGAGAGGGCACCCAATATTATGTAGGGCTGAGATTTAATGGCTAAAGGTTGAATGGTGAAGATTAGACGTTAGGTGGCTCCCTAGGGTTAGAATGCTAAAAAGAAAGTGTCCTAGAATGGATGATGGAGATTAGATGGGATGGAAGGTGAGGACTTCACAGTTAGGGGCGACTAGGGTTTGTTAAGGATGAAAAGAATGAGTGGGGAGGCGCCCTAGGGTTTTCTAAGGAGAGGGGAGTATGCTAGTATAGTAGGAGGGGCGCCATTCTGGGTTTAGCTGATAGGAGGCGCCCTCTTGTGCTCAGACTGGACTTCACACCAGCTTCCCAAAAACTGCATTTCAGCCTAGAAACTTCCCCAGTTTTCCCCAGGATTTGCACAGAAACCCTCAGAGGTCACAATATTGAATTTAATTGGGAAAAGGAGACATTTTGACTATTCTAAGGCCTGAAATACCCCTAAAATGATGCCCTTAAGGCATCAAACTACAGAGTTATCACAAACCCCTACTACCATGATTCAATGGCGAAGTCGTCTAGGCTGATATGCCTCGAAAGCCTATACTTAGAGACCTCCTCTTCCTCTGCCTGAGCAACCTTCGCTTTGACGTCCCTGAGCTCCTTCCTTAGTACGTCACACATCTCCTTCAAGTCATGGATGCGGCTCTTTAGCTTGTGAATAGTGTCATCCCTCTCTTCAACATTGCGCTTGAGCTAGGACAGCTCTACCTTCAACTCGGCATGCTCCACCTTCAACTCCTCAAACTCCACTTCGCATGCCTCACAAAGGCAGCATAGTGCATGGAGGCGGTCGATGAGACTGATGGCCGAGTAGATAGACCGCAAAACAACCAATTGTTAGTACGGGGAAAGAAGAGTGATGAACAATAACAAAAAAAAGGGGGAGAGAAGTAGAACTCATTGCCACAGCTTGATGCATGGCTGCCCTCCTCAAGGGTGTCCTCCAACCAGATGGTCCACTGTGGCACATATAGCCCGACCGAGTTCTCTACTGTGACACTCTCAGGCACAACCCCCTCAGTGGCAACAGATGATCAAACTGAGGTGCATCCTCCTCTGGGTTGATGACCTACAACCTCCTCTAGAATCCTTGGCCTCTTCCCTTGCCAAGGCATGTGCTCTATCAATCGCCCTTGCTGTTCGGTGACCCTAGGCTGCGCATTCGGATCCTTGGCCACTTGCGTCCTCCTCTCTGCCGGAGCCCTCATAAACTGGGTCATCTCCTCAAATCTAGACACGTCCATTCCTACACAACTCATCACGAAATTAGTACAAAGTAAGGAACTCGAAAAGTAAGGAAAAATAAGACCTCGTATGACCTATAGACTGGATTGGTAGTGCTTGGTCGTGCCACTCATTAGCCTAGCATGGACCAACATTGAGAACGACGTGTACTCTTGCACATTTATCCTCTTTATCCGCCTTATAGACACCAACTCCTCCCTAGAAAGCTCGGCCTTGGCTGGCATCTTCACCTTGGTCCTTGGCACAAGAAGCTCAATGGGGAATGGTTAACCTCCAAGGCAGTGCACGAAGAAGAATCTCTATTGGTGCTTCTTCAGGTGCAGAAAATAGGAAAATATCGGTAGGGTAATGTCGAGGTCATGGACTAAACAATAGCAAATAAGGCTGACCAAGTATCTAAAGGATTTGGGCATCAACTGGACCGGTTGGATGTGGTACACCTCAATACCGAGACTTTACCCTCTCTCAACGGAAACCTCAGCCCTGCCATCAGGCTATGCTCTTAGATGCAGAGTTCATTAGGCCGAGCTGAGGTGGCCAACTCACTGGCACTTGAACACCTCAACCCATACTCCACGGGAATGCAATATAGGACCTTGACGCGAGCCAGATCCCTAGGAGTCAAGCAACAAGGAGTAGATCAAAAGTGGCTTTCGAGCCGCGTAGGGGCATTGGGCTCCTCAAATACAATTTCTACCTCGGTTTCGTCAACCTTGGTGCCCCAAACCACAGCCTCCTCCACCACCTCAACCTCACCCTTGAATCTGTCGACCTCGACCCCTTGGCTATTGTTCTCACAGACTATGAGCACGATTGTCTCGGTAAGATACCACTACTCAGACTTACTACCCGACAAACTAAAAGAAGAAGATGAACAAGAATCAGAAGATGAGGAAGAGGAGGAATGTTTGCTTAATGGATGAAGTTGTTCATCCTGGAATTTGGAATCCTACCATATCACCCATTCTTGGTAGACAGTGTATGCTCTTAGTTCCAATCAAATTGATGTACTGATACATTTATTGTAAATGAGTAAAAGTACATAATTGTTTTATGTTATGATTGGTGTGTTTCTCTATAATTACCCCTTAAACTAGACACTTATGAGACTCGTGCTAGTTTAGAATGTTCTCGGCGGTAGGATAGACTTGGGAAGTTTATCCTGCCAAGGTTGACACTAACGTGCTTCCAAGAAGGTTGGGGCAGCCTGTTTCAGCTACCAGGGTTTGACCCGAAGCACACATAGTGTTTGTTTGTTTGAAACACTGAACCCGGACCAATTTCCAATTATGCCTCAGACCTTGGAGACTGATGGGAAAAACTAGAAAGTTGCACCTAGCCCCTAGACTCGATTATGGTACTGCATTAGGTGTCAGATCAGGCTATCTTTGATATGTCAATCGGTGAGATCCTTTGGGGGTCAATACCTGGGTATGTTGGGGCAATCAGAGAATTCACTCAAGTGGATGATCATAGTGATAGGATCAGCTCCTTTGTCAGACAAAGTGAATGATGGGGACTACACTTTATCTGGTAGAAATCAAAACTACCGATAGTCAATTTCAACCATGATCAATATTTGTTTTGTAAAATATTTTTAAGTGATAATTATGATTTAAGAAAAAAATATTTGCAAAAAGGTTTTAATTCCCTGGACCCATCCGAGTAGAGAGTGCAACACTATACCTTGCAGTTAGGGGAGAGGTCCTTCCCTATCGGGTAGTGTTTGATCATTATGAACTGAGTGGTTAAGTGTAACAGACCATTTAGGGTTGTTTACCTGATGAGCTATATCTTACTTAAGTCAATTATCCTTGGGCCTTCATTTACTATAAATGTTGGGCCCATTAAGTGTTAGACAATATATGCCCTTAGCTCCAATCATAATGATGTACCTTATGACAATTATTGTAAATGAATAAAGTACATATTTGATTCATGTTATTATTGTGTGTTTCTATGCAATACCCTTAAACTAGACACATATGAGACTCGTGTAAGTTTAGAATCTTCACAGCCGTTGGATAGATCTGGGGAGATTTATCCTGCCAAGGCTAACACTGATGTGTCGCCAAGTTGGTTGGGGTGGCTTGTCTCAGCTGCCAGGGTGAGATCCGAGGTACATGCAGTATGGGTTTTCTTGAAACCCTGAACTGGACCAGAATTTCAGTATTGCCCTAGACCTTGGAGATTGATGGTCAAAACTGGAATGTTACACCTGACCCCTAGACTCGATTATGATACTGCACTAGGTGTCGTATTGGGCTGCCTTTGATATATCAATCAGTGAGATCCTTAGAGGGGGTCAAAACCTGGGTATGTTGGGACAGTCCGAGAATTCATTTGAGTGGGTGAGCATAGTGACAGGATTAGCCCCTTTGTCGGACAAAAGTAATGATCGGGGATGCACTCTCTCTAATGGAAACCAAAGCAGTCGGTAGCCGAATTCAATTGTTGAAATTTGTTTTTTGCAAAATATATTTATATAAACATATACATATATATTATGGTTTCAAAATGTTTGCAAAAGGTTTTAATTCCCGGGATCCATGTGAGTAGAGAGTGCAACACTGTTCCTTGTAGTCAAGGGAGAGGTTCTCTCTTGTCGGGCAGTGTTTGATCATTATGGGTTGAGAGGTTAAGTGTAAGGTAATTGAGGGTAATGCCTGATGTGCTAATCTTGCATCTGCTCACAGTCCTTGGGTCTTTATAAGGTGTCTTGACCTAGGGACCACTTAGTGTAAGTGTTGGGCCCATTAAGAGCCCATGGTGATGGGCTCAGGGGTTCACTGTTTCCTAAAGTGAATTCGGTCAAGCCTTGTAACAGAGGCTGGGCTGAACCCATGTGGCTAATGTGTAGATCAATGTTTGAGTCCCACGCCATACAAGGATACCCAACTAGGCAGCAGTTTGGAGGCTGAATGTGCACATGGACTTAATGGGCCTAAAGCCCAAATCAAACTGGTTTAATTAGATTAATTAAAGAGGGGTGGTTGTTGGATTTGGATTAGTAGATAGGATATGGAGTTATCCCTTTCCACTAAGAGAGTCCAGATCCAAATAATGATTTGGATTAGGAAACTCCTAATTAGATTAGGAGGGCTGATCTTAATTTACAAATAAGATAAGGATTTATCCTTATTTCCTAAAGAGATTCCAGATTCAAAAAAGAATTTGAATTAGGAAACTCCTAATGAGATTAGGAGAAGCTCTTTTTAGGCTATAAAAGGAGGAAGGGGGCGAACCCTAGTTACACAATTCAGATTATAGAGACAAGAGAGAAGATAGCTCCAGTAAGACTAACGCCATCTTCTGCTCGTGCCTTCTCCTCCTACTGCCGCCATTGCCAGTTCATTCTCCACCTATAGGAGCGATCAAGAAGCATTCTTGATATCAATTTTTGGTGAAAAACTGATATGAAGTCGTGCTCACCCACCTGCTGCCGCAACTGAAGAGTTCGATTCTTGGGAAGAACCACCTGCTGATTCTGCTCCACCCTACGCTGTGTCATCTTCAGTGGAAGTAGCCTTTGGCATTTTCCTTGGGCATGAACACCTTCGCTGGGAGTTACTGTTACTCCGTATCAGGTATATCCCTCTCCTACCTTTTTTTTTAGATCTGGTTCGGTTTAGGGTTCAAGACTGATCCTCGAAAATGTTGTTTTCTAAAACAGGGAATATGATTCCCACATGGGAGAGTGAGAAATTTTTGAAATTTCGCCCTACCTACCTGTAGGGTTCGGCTATCCATATGATGGATCTCTCATCCCTTTAGTGGTATCAGAGCCAGGTTCAAGTCTTGAACCAAAATTAGATCAGATCTGAACCTGCGCAAATCGGCAGAAGGCGTTCTACCCGATTTGCGCAAATAATTGATTTTCTGGGAAATCGGTTCCCAGATTAATGGCTGATGATCTGAAATTAAATATTTATAAATCTGAATCATATTTAGAATAGTTCTTTATATTTTTCTTGATTTATGGGCTATTCGTATGGTGGAGATCGAATTCTTTATTGGCACAGGAAATCTGCGATTTGTAGTTCTTTTACTTTTAGTCTGTAATTAATTCTTTTTTTAATTTCTAGGCTTAATGTATAGGAATTCGATCTGATGTAATATTAATAGAAAAATAGAGTTTTTCTATTTTATTTTATTCACGATCGAAGCTGATTGCGTAGAAGGAGGAGATTTCGCAAATGGAGAAATCGCTATTTGCGATTTGCAGTTTGTGAAACTGGAAACTATGATCTAACATCTATTATGCAGGTAGCAGATGTGCGAACTGCCCTAGTACTTATTTTTGATTATCTTTAATCAGTAATTTAATTGTAGATCAATTTCTTGAGTTAATTCTTGAATTAAAAATCAAACCCTAGACCCATTTGAACCAGATTGGACCAAACTGGTGGGCCCCACACCTCCCCTAAAGAGGAACTGTGCAGAACCCTAGCCATTTAAGGCCCACCAAAATCTGGCTTTATGAAAGCTAGTGGGAGCCACTTTGGTTCGACCTAAATTAAACTAGGGCATAACTTTTGTTCCCTCATAAAATATGAGTGCATGTGATAGGGAGATTCATATGATGAACTCTCTAAAGGCCTTCCGTCATTAGCATGAAGATGGGTCCTTCAGTAATGAGGAAATGCACCATAAAATTAGGCTATCCATTTGCTGTTGGATCTATTGGAATGTTTCATAAGATGATAGGGGCATCATAGACCAATGTGGGAGGGTCCTATCCTAAAATGGAAGACTCTCTCACGGTACCTTGGCGTTCACGAATATGATGGGTGAGCACTCACTAGACATAAAGGTTTAACCTAAAATGGCAATGAACCTTGTCTAACAGAGGCAAAAGGGAATGCTCATATGATGAGTGGATATGATCCTTCACAGAAAGGTGGTGGGGTTATGCAGTTGAAACAGTTGGCTCCATGCACCCTATGTGATTCCCCACATTTCCAGAGACATAATCGCAGTCTCTATCACTGAGATAGGAGGGAAATCTCAGAGATGAAAAATATGGGAATGGAATATAGATTAAAAGTCATATCTATGTAGAAAACATGAATCAAATTAGGTTGTGGACTAATGTTTGCCTTTTATCAAAAATGGCAAACAGACAATTCACTAAGATGTTGGATGACAACAAACTAAAGGGCCCAAACTATGCTGACTTGTACCATAATCTTATGCTGGTCCTAACATCTGAAAAACTAGACAAAGTAGCAAAGAATCCTGCCCCGAAGCGTCTGAGTGATAGGTCTTCTGAGGCCAGAAGGAGGGACTACCAGGAATGGGAAGAAAAGAATCTCCTAGCCCACTGCTACATCATAGCCTCCCTGGATAATCCAATATAGAGGCAGTTTGATCAGATCGAATTGTCGAAGGACATATTGGATAGTCTGAGGACGATGTATGAGAAGCATAATCGTTCTACTCATCAGAAGGTCCTGAAACAATTCATGACCACGTAGATGTCCAAGAACTAGCAGGTTCATTACCATTGTCTTCGGATGATGGGTTACATTAATGAACTTGAAGCTCTTGGATTTGGGCTTGATCATGTCACAAAGGTAGGCGCCATCCTGAATTTTCTACCTCCTTTTAATCAGTTCACCATGAACTATAACATGAACAAGTTGAATGTCAGCATCCAGGAACTCAACAATCTGTTGTAGAGGGCCGAGGAACTGATTAAGAAGGATGAGCCCATAGCCATGCTTGTTGAACCTGGAAAATTGGGCAAGAAAAAGAGGAAGGCCAAGAGAAAACCAGAAGAAGGCTACCAAGTCTAAGAAGCAGAAGAAGGATAGAGCATCAGATGCTTGTCACTTCTGGAAGTAGACTGGCCATTGAAAGAGGAACTGTCCTCAATACCTGGAATCCAAGAAATAAGGTAATTTCGAATCCTGTGTCATAGAAACCAATTTGTTGGTAACTTCCGCTTCCTTGTGTATTGACTCTAGGGCATCAACTCGTGTGTGTAACTCATTGCAGGGGTTCAGGATAAGCAGAAGACTAAGTGATAGAGAAGTAACTCTTTACTTGGGGACTTTTGCAAGTGTTGTAGTTACAACTATAAGAACAGTAGAGTTAATTTTCAGAGAATGAATAATTGTACTCAAAGATTGCCTTTATGTACTGAATTTGAGAAGAAATTTGATTTTTGTTTCAAAATTGTGTGCGGGTGGATATTCTATTCTTTTTGGTAATACGATTACTATTAAAAGGAATAACAAATTCATCGCATATAGAGAACTTGAGAATGGTCTCTATGTTCTTCATCCTTCTCTGGAAACTAACATAGCAGAAACTACATTAGTTGATATCCCCAAGAAAAGAATTCGTGATACAGTTAATCCCATGTGTTTGTGGCATTACCGACTTGGCCATATTAATATAGATCATATCACAAGGTTGGTAAAGGATGGTCCTTTGGATTTTCTAACTGTAGAAGATCATCCCACCTGTGAACCTTGCCTTCAGGGTAATATGACGAAACGGCCATTTAACGGTAAGCCTGAAAGATGTACATGCACGCTTGACCTTATACATACTGATGTATGTGGTCCCCTGAGTGTTTGGACTTGTAACCAACATGTGTATTTTATTACATTCACCGATGGTTATTCTCGGTATGGTTACGTGTACCTAATGAGACACAAGTCTGAATCATTTGAAAAGTTCAAAGAGTTTAGACAAGAAGTCGAGAAGCAGTTAGGGAGAGAAATTAAGACCCTTCGATCAGATCGAGGTGGCGAGTATCTCTCTGACGTATTCAGGGACTACTTAAAGGTCAACAGGATAGTATCACAGCTACCTCCTCCTTCTACACCATAACTAAATTGTGTTTCAAAGAGGAGGAATAGGACCTTATTGGATATGGCCCGGTCACTTCTCATGCACTCAGAGTTACCCACATCCTTTTGGAGTTTCGCATTGGAGACTACGATATACGTGCTGAACTAGGTTCCAACCAACTCAGTTCTGAAGACTCCCTATGAGCTTTGGACCAAAGAGAAAGCAATTGTGAGACACTTGAAGATTTGGGGTTGTCCGACACACGTTAAAATAACGAGTGTGGACAAATTGGGCATGTTAGACAGTTTTGTATGCCCTTAGCTTCAATCAGAATGATGTACTTTATGAGTTTATTGTAAATGAATAAAAGTGCATATTTGATTCATGTTCCCTTGGTATGTTCCTGTGTAATACCCTTAAACTGGACACTTAATGAGACTCATGTTAGTTTAAAATGTTCACAGCCAATGGGTCGGTATGGGGAGACATATCCTGACAAGGTTGACACTGTGGTGCCACCAAGTCGATTGGGGTGGCTTGTCTCAGCTGCCAGGGTGAGACCCTAGGCACATACAGTGTAGGATTAATTGAATCTATGAACTCGACCAGATTTCCAGTATTGCCCTGGACCTTGGAGATTGATGAGCAAAACTGGAAAGTTACACCCGACCCCGAGACTCGATTATGATACTACACTAGGTGTCGGATTGGGCTGTCTTTGATGTACCATTAAGTGAGATCCTTAGCGGGGGTCAAAACCTAGGTATGTTGGGACAGTCCAAGAATTCATCTGAGTGGGTGATCATAGTGACAGGATCAGCCCCTTTGTCGGACAAAGGTGATGATCGGGGATGCACTCTCACTAATGGAAACCAAGATTGCCGGCAGCCGATTTCAATCGTTAAGATTTGTTTTGCAAAGTATAATTTGTATAAGATATAAAAGTATATATATTATGGTTTCTAAAAGGTTTGCAAGAAGGTTTTAATTCCCGGGATCCATATAAGTAGAGAGTGCAACACTGTTCCTTGCATCCGAGGGAGAGGTCCTCTCTTGTCGGGCTGTGTATGATCATTATGGGCTGAGAGGTTAAGTGTAAGACCATTGAGGATAATACCTGATGGGCTAATCTTGCATCTACCCACAGTCCCTAGGTGCTACAAGGTGGCTTGGCCCAGGGACCACTTAGGGTAAGTGTTGGGTCCATAGAGCCCATTTGATGGGTTTCAGGGGGTGCACTGTCCATAACAGTGTATTCGGCCAGGCCTTGTAACAAAGGTTGGGCCAAACTCATGTGGCTGATGTGTAGATCAATGCTTGGGTCCGACGCCATACAAGGGAGCCCAACTGGGCACCAGTTAGGAAGGTTGGTTAGCACATAAGTTTAATTGGCCTATAGCCCATTTCGAACTGGGCTATTTTATTAGTTAATAATGGGGCGAATTCTGTGATGGATTAGCAGATTGGATAGGGTCTTGACCCTATACACTCATAGAGTCCAGATCTGAATGTGATTCAGATCTAGAAACCTCCTAATGAGATTAGGAGAAAGCTAATCTAATCTGCAGATAAGATAAGGGTTTATCCCTATCACCTAAAAGATGTTTTATCCAAATATGATTTGGATAAGCAGCTCCTAATTGGATTTGGAGCTGATCTTTTAGGTTAACAAAAGAAGGAAGGGGCGGCAGCCTTTAAAAGACACACAATCAGATTTTCTTCAGTGCTGAAATCACAAGAAGAGAGAATTCTGCACCCTGCGAATACTCTCTTGCCGCCTCCCTGTTCTTGCCGCCTTGTTTGCCAGTTCGTTCTCCAGTTGTGGGAGAAGTCAAGATTCGATCTTGACATCAGTTCTTTGAGAAAGAATTGATAGGAAGCTGTGCTCACGTGCCATCCTGCTAATTCTTTCGAAGGACAGAGTTCTTGGAGAAGAACACTGCTGATTCTGCTCTATCCTGCACTGCGCCATTTTCAGTGGGAGCAGTCTTTGGATCCTTCCTTGGGCATGAACACTTTTGTTGGGAGATACTATTTCTCCGTATCAGGTATAATCCTTTCCTACTCTTTTTGGTTCAGATCTGGTTCAGTTCATGGTTCAAGAATGATCCTTGAAAATATGATTTTCTAAAATGGGGAATGCGATTCCCAGTTGAGGGAGAGAAAAATTTTTTTGAAATTCGCCCCCCTTATTCTGCAATCTTTGGGTGTCCATACGATGGATCTCTCATCCCTTCAGTGGTATTAGAGCCAAGTTCAAATCTTGAACCAATTTGTTTCACATCTAAACCTGCACAAATGGGTAGAAGGCGTTCTACCCGATTTGCATAGATTTGGGTTTTCGGAAATTTGTTCCCAAAATTAATGGGCGAATAATCTGAATTTAATTTTATATAAATCTGATTATTATTTAGAACTGTTCTTTATGATTTTCTTGATTTATGGGCTGTTCGTACAAGAGGAGATCGAATTCTTGTTTTGCAGGATGGATTGTGCGAACAACCTTGTTTGACTGATTCTTGTTTTTCTTTTATCAGTATTTAATTTCAAATTATTTTCTTGAATTAAAGATTTAATTAAAGATCAAACCCTAGACCCATTCGAACCAAGATTGGTTCAAACTATTTGGACTGAATCTAGGGTTTAATCAAGGCTAAAAGTCAGCCCTAATTTTCCCACTAATGCGCCTGAGGATTGATGTTTAATTAAATGGTTAATTCGGCCCAACCTGTAAAGGCCCAGTTTTAAAAGGTTAAAACTACTAAAAGCCCACTCAACATTTAAAGCTATATGGGATGAACTATTCGGCCCATATACTTAGATAATATTATGGATTTAAAATGGGCTTCAGATGGGCCTTATAGATGATTAATTGATTGGATCAATTTATCCCTGCATGTGATGTATGGATGTGTGATGTGCTACGTACATGGGCCATAAGTGCTTGGCCTATGCTCAATCGACAGTGGCTCTTGCGCACACCATGGCTGAATGCACATCATTGCCATGGTGTCCCTTTTGGTCATTGGATGACCCCCCTCAATGGTGGGCCCCACACCTCATCAAGAGGTTACGTGCGGATAGGGAGATTCATATGATGAACTCTCTAAAGGCCTTCCATCATTAGCATGAGGATGGGTCCTTCAGTAATGAGGAAACGCACCAGAAAATGGGCTATCCATTTCCTGTTGGGCTTGTCTGAGTGTTTCATAAGATGATAGGGGCGTCATAGACCGATGTGGGAGGGGCTTCACCAGAAAATGGGAACTCTCTCACGGTACCTTGGCATTCAGGAATCTGATGGGTAAGCACTCACTGGACAGAAAGGTTTACCTGAAAACGGCTCTGAACCTTGTCTGACAGAGGCCAAAGGAAAAGCTCATATGATGAGTGGATATGATCCTTCACAGAAAGGTGGTGGGGTTATGCAACTGAAACAGTTGGCTCCATGCACCCTATGTGATTTCCAACATTTCTAGAGATAACCCGTAGTCTCCGTCACTGAGAAAGGAGGGAAATCTCAGAGATGAATAAATGGAAATGGAACGTAGATTAAAATCCATATCTATGAAATGAATATGAATCAAATTAGGTTGTGGACTGATGTTTGCTCTTTTATCAGAAAATGGCAAATGGATCATTTGCAAAATTGCTTGATGACAACAAGTTGAAGGGCCCAAACTATGTCGACTGGTACAGGAACCTTATGTTGGTCCTAAATTCTGAAAAGCTAGACAAAGTGGCAAAGAATCCTGCCCCAGAGCGTCCGGGAGATAGGGCTTCTGAGGCCCGAAGGAGAGACTATCAAGAATGGGAGGAGAAAAACTCCCTTGCCTGGTGTTACATCATTGCCTCCTTGGACAACCCAATACAGAGGCAGTTCGATCAGATAAAAAATGCCAAGGACATATTGGATAGTCTCAGGATGATGTATGAAGAGCAGAATCATTCTACTTGATAAAAGGTCTTGAAACAGTTCATGACAGCACAAATGACCAAGGGCCAACAAGTTCACGATCATTGTCTTCGGATAATGGGATATATCAACGAATTGGAGGCTCTTGGATCCGGGCTGGACCTTGCTACCTAGATAGATGCTATCCTTAATTCTTTGCCTCCTTCCTTCAATCCATTCATCATTAACTATAACATGAACAAGCTGAATGTCAACTTGCAAGAGCTCAGCAATATGTTGCAAAGAGCTGAAGAACTGATTAGAAAGGATGAGCCTATAGCTATGCTTGTTGAAGCTAGCAAGACAGGCAAGAGAAAGAGGAAGGCAAAGAAGCCTCAGAAGAAAGCCACTAAGGGCAATAAGCAGAAGAAAGACAAAGCATCGGATGCCTGTCACTTCTACAAGAAGACCGGCCACTGGAAAATGAACTGTCCTGCCTACCTGGAATGCAAGAAAGGTAATTTTGAAACTTGTGTTATAGAAACCAATTAATTGGTAGCTTCTGCGTCCTAGTGTATTGACTCTGGGGCTTCAACTCATGCGTGTAACTCACTGCAAGGGTTCAAGGTTAGCAGAAGGCTGAGTGAAGGAGAAGTCACACTCTACTTGGGGACTACTGCAACTGTTGCAGTTGCGGCCATAGGAACTGTGGAGTTACTATTTAGTGAAGGAATAATTGTACTGAAAGATTGTCTTTATGTACAAAATTTAAGGAGAAATTTGATTTCTGTCTCAAAACTGTGTGCTGATGGTTATTTTGTCTTCTTTAGTAATACGATTACTATTAAAAGAAATAACAGATTCATCACATACGGGGAACTGGAGACGGTCTCTATGTTCTACATCCTTCTCTAGAAACTAACATAACCGAAACTACATCGGCTGAAATCCCCAAGAAGATAGCTTGTGATACAGTTAATCCCACGTGTCTGTGGCATTATTGACTTGGCCACATCGGTGTTGACCGGATCACAATCTTGGTAAAGGATGGTCCTTTAGATTTTCTAACTATAGAAGATCTTCCCACTTGTGAGCCTTGCCTACAAGGCAAGATGATGAAACAGCCATTTAACGGTAAGCCTGAAAGATGTACAGGCACACTTGACCTAATACATACTGATGTATATGGTCCCCTGAGTGTTCGGACACGAAATCAACACGTGTATTTCATCACCTTCACAGATGATTTTTCACGATATGGTTACGTGTACCTAATGAGACACAAGTCTGAATCCTTTGAAAAGTTCACGATATGGTTACGTGTACCTAACGAAATCAACACGTGTATTTCATCACCTTCACAGTTTTGTATGCCCTTAGCTTCAATCAGAATGATGTACTTTATGAGTTTATTGTAAATGAATAAAGATACATATTTGATTCATGTTCCCTTTGTATGTTTCTGTGTAATACCCTTAAACTGGACACTTAATGAGACTCGTGTTAGTTTAGAATGTTCACAGCAAGTGGGTCGGTCTGGGGAGACCTATCCTGACAAGGCTGACACTGTGGTGCCACCAAGTCGGTTGGGGTGGCCTGTCTCAGCTGCCAGGGTGAGACCCTAGGCACATACAGTGTAGGATTAATTGAATCTTTGAACTGGACCAGATTTCCAGTATTGCCCTGGACCTTGGAGATTGATGGGCAAAATTGGAAAGTTACACCCGACCCCTAGACTCAATTATGATACTGCACTAGGTGTCGGATTGGGCTATCTTTGATGTACCAATCAGTGAGATCCTTAGCGGGGGTCAAAACCTGGGTATGTTGGGACAGTCCGAGAATTCATCTGAGTGGGTGATCATAGTGACAGGATCAGCCCCTTTGTTGGACAAAGGTAATGATCGGGGATGCACTCACACTGATGGAAACCAAGACTGCCGGCAGCCGATTTCAACCGTTGAGATTTGTTTTGCAAAATATATTTTATATAAGATATAAAAGTATATATATGGTTTCTAAAATGTTTGCAAAAGGTTTTAATTCCCGGGATCCATCTGAGTGGAGAGTGCAACACTGTTCCTTGCAGCCGAGGGAGAGGTCCTCTCTTGTCGGGTAGTGTATGATCATTATGGGCTGAGAGGTTAAGTGTAAGACCATTGAGGATAATACCTTACGGGCTAATCTTGCATCTGCCCACAGTCCATGGGTGTTACAAGGTGGCTTGGCCCAGGGACCTCTTAAGGTAAGTGTTGGGCCCGTAGAGCCCATTTGATGGGTTTCAGGGGGTGCACTGTCTTTAACAGTGTATTCGGCCAGGCCTTGTAACAAAGGCTGGGCCGAACCCATGTGGCTGATGTGTAGATCAATGCTTGGGTCCCACGCCATACAAGGAAGCCCAACTGGGCAGCAGTTAAGAGGGTTAAGTGAGCACATAAGCTTAATGGGCTTAAAGCCCATTTCGAATTGGGCTGTTTATTTAGTTAATAAAGGGGCGAAATCTGAAGTGGATCAGCTAATAGGATTGGGCTTAGACCCTATCCACTTAGAGAGTCCAAGATCTAAATAAGATTTAGATCTGGAAACCTCCTAATCAGATTAGGAGATGGCTGATCTGATCTCCAAATAAGATAAGGATTATCCCTTATCACTTAAAGGGACTTCTAACCCAAATATGATTTGGATTAGCAACTCCTAATCTGATTAGGAGCTGATCCCTTTAAGATTATAAAAGAAGAAAGGGGCGGCAGCCTAAAGGATATACACACAGATCATCAGGTTTTCTTTAGTGCTGAAATCAAGAAGAGAGAATTCTGCTCCCTGCAAATACTCTCTTGCCGCCTCCCTGTTCTTGCCGCCCTGTTTGCCAGTTCGATCTCCACTTGTGGGAGAAGTCAAGATTGGATCTTGACATCAGTCCTTTGAGAAAGGATTGAAAGGAAGCTGTGCTCACGTACCATATTGCTGATTCTTGCGAAGGACAGGGTTCTTGGAGAAGAACACTGCTGATTCTGCTCCACCTGCACTGCGCCATCTTCAGTGGGAGCAGTCTTTGGATCCTTCCTTGGGCGTGAACACCTTCGTTGGGAGATATTACTTCTCCGTATCAGGTATAATCCTTCCCACTCCTTTTTGGTTCAGATCTGGTTCAGTTTATGGTTCAAGATTGATCCTTGAAAATATGATTTTCTAAATAGGGAATACGATTCCCAGTTCAAGGGAGAGAAAAAATTTTGAAATTCGCCCCTTATTCCGCAATCTTTGGGCATCCATAGGATGGATCTCTCATCCCTTCAGTGGTATCAGAGCCAGGTTCAAATCTTGAACCAGTTTGTTTCAGATCTGAACCTGCGCAAATGGGCAGAAGGTGTTCTACCCGATTTGCGCAGATATGGGTTTTGGGAAATTTGTTCCCAAAATTAATGGGCGAATAATCTGAAATTAATTTTATATAAATCTGATTATTATTTAGAATTGTTCTTTATGATTTTCTTGATTTATGGGCTGTTCGTACAAGAGGAGATCGAAATCTTGGTTTGCGCAGGGAACCTGCAAGATTTGCAGTTTCTTGTTTTATTTGTTACATTTGGTCTGTAAATAATTTTTTTTTTTATTTTCTAGACTCAATGTATAGGTATTCGATCTATTGTAATTATTAATAGAAATAGGATTTGCAGTTTGTGAAACTGCATTCTGTGATCTAACCTCTGTTTTGCAGGATGGATTGTGCGAACAGCCCTGATTTACTGATTCTTGTTTTTCTTTTATCAGTAATTAATTTCAGATTATTTTCTTGAATTAAAGATTTGATTAAAAATCAAACCCTAGACCCATTCGAACCAAGATTGGTTCAAACTATTTGGACCAAATCTAGGGCTTAATCAAGGCTGAAAGTCAGCCCTAATTTTCCCACTGATGGGCCTAAGTACTTGGCCCAACCTGTAAAAGCCCAGTTTTAAATAGTTAAAACTGCTAAAAGCCCACTTAACTCATAAAGCTATATGGGTTGAACCGTTTGGCCCATATACCTAGATAATATTAATGGTTAATATTATGGATTTAAAATGGGCTTCAAATGGGCTTTACAGATAATTAATTGATTGGATCAATTTATCCCTGCATGTGATGTATGGATGTGTGATGTGCTACGTACATGGGCCATAAGTACTTGGCCCATGCTCAATCGACAATGGCTCTTTCGCACACCATGGCTGAATGCACATCATTGCCATGGTGTCCCTTTTGGTCATTGGATGACCTCCCTCAGGGGTGGGCCCCACACCTCATCATGAGGTCTCGTGCAGAACCCTAGCCGATTTAGGCCCACCAAAATCTGGCTTTATGAAAGTCAGTGGGAGCGACTTTGGTTTGACCTAAAGATGGAACTAGGGCGTAATTATCTGTTCCCTCCAGATGATATGAGTGCATGTGATAGGGAGATTCATATGATGAACTCTCTAAAGGCCTTCCATCATTAGCACGAGGATTGGTCCTTCAGTAATGAGGAAATGCACCAGAAAATGGGCTATCCATTTGCTGTTGGGCTTGTCTAAGTGTTTCATAAGATGATAGGGGCGTCATAGACCGATGTGGGAGGGGCTTCACCAGAAAATGGGAACTCTCTCATGGTACCTTGGCGTTCACGAATATGATGGGTAAGCACTCACTGGATAGAAAGGTTTACCTGAAAACGGCTCTGAACCTGGTCTGACAGAGGCCAAAGGGAAAACTCATATGATGAGTGGATATGATCCTTCACAGAAAGGTGGTGGGGTTTTGCAGCTGAAACAGTTGGCCTCATGCACCCTATGTGATTTCCCACATTTCCAGAGACAACCCGTAGTCTCCGTCACTGAGAAAGGAGGGAAATCTCAGAGACGAATAAATGGAAATGGATCGTAGATTAAAATCCATATATATGAAATGAACATGAATCAAATTAGGTTGTGGACTGATGTTTGCTCTTTTATCAGAAAATGGCAAACGGATCATTTGCAAAGCTACTTGATGACAACAAGTTGAAAGGCCCAAACTATGCTGACTGGTACAGGAACCTTATGTTGGTCTTAACCTTTGAGAAATTGGACAAGGTAGCCAAGAATCCTGCCCCGGATCGTCCGGGGGATAGGGCTTCTGAGGCCCGGAGAAGAGAATACCAAGAATGGGAGGAGAAAAACTCCCTTGCCCATTGCTATATCATTGCCTCCTTAGACAATCCAATTCAGAAGCAGTTCGATCAGATCGAACTTGCTAAGGACGTATTGGACAGTCTTAGGACAATGTACGAAGAGCAGAATCGTTCTACTCGGCAGAAGGTCTTGAAATAGTTCATGACCGCGCAGATGACCAAGGGCCAACAAGTTCACGACCATTGTCTCCGGATGATGGGCTATATCAACGAACTAGAGGCTCTTGGATCTGGGCTGGATCTGGTAACTCAGATCGATGCTATTCTCAATTCTCTGCCTCCATCCTTTAATCCATTCATCATGAACTATAACATGAACAAGCTGAACGTCAGCTTGCAGGAACTCAGCAATATGTTGCAGAGGGCCGAAGAATTGATTAAAAAGAATGAGCCCATTGCCATGCTTGTTGAAACTGGCAAATCGGGCAAGAAAAGGAAGGCGAAGAGAAAGCCCCAGAAAAAGGCTGCCAAACCCAAGAAACAGAGGAAGGACAAGGCATCAGATGCCTGTCATTTTTGCAAAAAGACCGGCCACTAGAAAAGGAACTGTCCTGCCTACCTGGAATCCAAGAAAGGTAATTTCGAAACTTGTGTTATAGAAACCAATTTGTTGGTAGCTTCTGCGTCCTGGTGTATTGACTCCGGGGCTTCAACTCATGCGTGTAACTCACTGCAGGGGTTCATGGTAAGCAGAAGGCTGAGTGAAGGAGAAGTCACACTCTACTTGGGGACTACTGCAACTGTTGCAGCCGCGGCCATAGGAACCGTGGAATTATATTTTAGAGAAGGAATAATTGTACTGAAAGATTGTCTTTATGTACAAAATTTAAGAAGAAATTTGATTTCTGTCTCAAAACTGTGTAGATGGTTATTCTGTCTTCTTTAGTAATACGATTACTATTAAAAGAAATAACAGATTCATCGCATACGGGGAACTGGAGAACGGTCTCTATGTTCTACATCCTTCTCTAGAAACTAACATAACCGAAACTACGTCGGTTGAAAACCCCAAGAAGAGAGCCCGTGATATAGTTAATCCCACGTGTCTGTGGCATTACCGACTTGGCCACATCGGTGTTGACCGAATCACAAGGTTGGTAAAGGATGGTCCTTTGGATTTTCAAGCTGTAGAAGATCTTCCCACTTGTGAGCCTTCCCTACAAGGCAAGATGACGAAACGGCCATTTAACGGTAAGCCTGAAAGATGTACAGGCACACTTGACCTAATACATACTGATGTATGTGGTCCCCTGAGTGTTAGGACACGAAATCAACACGTGTATTTCATCACCTTCACAGATGATTTTTCACGATATGGTAACGTGTACCTAATGAGACACAAGTCTGAATCCTTTGAAAAGTTCAAAGAGTTTAGACAAGAGGTCGAGAAACAGTTTGGGAGAGAAATTAAAGCCCTTCGATCCGATCGAGGTGGCGAATATCTCTCTGACGAATTCAGGGACTACTTAAAGGACAATGGGATAGTATCACAATTAGCTCCTCCTGCTACACCACAACTTAACGGTGTTTTAGAGAGGAGGAATAGGACCTTATTAGATATGGTCCGGTCACTTCTCATACACATAGAGTTACCCACATCCTTTTGGGGTTACGCATTAGAGACTGCGATTTATGTGCTGAATCGGGTTCCAACCAAATCGGTTCCGAATACTCCATATGAACTTTGGACCGGAAAGAAACCAAGTGTCAGACACTTGAAGATTTGGGGTTGTCCAGCACACGTTAAAAGAACGAGTGCAGACAACTTGGAATCTAAGACCAGTCGTTGCCTATTTGTAGGCTACCCAAATAGCTCTGTAGGTTACCTTTTCTATGACCCAAGTGAGCAGAAAGTGTTCTGCAGTCGAAATGCGCAATTCATGGAAACCGACTATATCTTGGACACCCATCGTCAGGAAGTTGTTCTTGATGAGGAGAGCTCAGGAGCAGTGGGTGATGTCCCACAAGTTCCAGGTAGTGACCAACTTAGAAGATCCACTCGGGCATCCAGGCCACCAGTCCGTTATGGTTATGACCAGGATAGTTACCTGGTAAACCTTGACTAGTGAGGAGGATCCCGTGACTTACGCGGAAGCTATGTTGGACATAGATTCCCAGAAGTGGGTGGAGGCCATGAGGGCAGAGATGGACTCAATGGAGACCAATGGAGTCTGGACTCTAGTAGATCTGCCCTCCGGGGTAAAGGCAATCGGTTGCAAATGGATTTACAAGAGGAAGAAGGGCCCCGATGGTAAAGTTGAGACCTTCAAGGCTCGTCTGGTGGCGAAAGGGTACACTCAGAAAGAGGGCATCGATTATGAGGAAACCTTTTCGCCTGTGGCCATGCTTAAACCCATTAGGATCCTGCTAGCTGTAGCAGCATACCATGATTATGAGATTTGGCAGATGGATGTCAAAACTGCATTCCTGAATGGAGATCTTACTGAAGATATCTATATGCAGCAGTCGCAAGGCTTCATTGCTGCAGGTCAGGAAAACATGGTATGTAAACTTAACAGATCCATTTATGGGCTTAAGCTAGCTTCTAGAAGTTGGAACATCCATTTTAACTCTGCTGTCAAATCGTTTGACTTCGAGCAGAATCCGGATGAACCCTGTGTCTACAGGAAGTACAGTGGGGATAAGGTTACCTTCTTGGTTCTGTATGTAGATGACATTCTACTCATTGGGAATGATGTAGGAATGTTAACTACAGTGAAAGTATGGCTTTCGCAGCAATTCTCCATGAAAGATCTTGGAGAAGCCTCCTATATACTGGGTCTTCGACTCTATAGAGATAGATCGAAGCGGATAATAGGACTATCCCAATCTGCTTACATTGACAAAATAGTCAAAAGATACAGCATGGAAAACTCCAAGAAAGGAAATGTTCTTTTCAAGCACGGAGTCACTCTCTCCAAGAAGATGTCTCCCAAGACTTCTGAGGAGATTGATGGCATGAAAGACGTTCCCTTTGCCTCTACCATAGGGAGCATCATGTATGCCATGCTGTGCACTCGTCCTGACATTGCTCAGGTAGTGAGTGCAGTAAGCAGATTTCAGGCCAACCCAGGGCAGGAGCATTGGACTGCTGTGAAAAACATACTTAAGTACCTTCGAAGGACAAAAGAGTTTTGTCTGGTGTTCGACGGTAGCTCACTACAGATCCAAGGGTATACAGATGCCGATTTCCAGTCAGACCCAGATGATAGAAAGTCTACATCTGGATATGTTTTCACGTTAGGATCGTGTGCTGTTTGCTGGAAAAGCAGCAAACAGGGGTCCACTGCAGACTCCACGACCGAGGCCGAATACATTGCCGCAAGTGAGGCTATCAAAGAAGCTGTGTGGATGAAGAAGTTCATTCACGAGTTGGGAGTTGTTCCGTCCAGCACATCACCCATCCCATTGTTGTGTGACAACAATGGAGCCATTGCTCAGGCTAAGGAGCCACGAGCCCACTCGAAGTCGAAGCACATAGAGAGGAAGTAGCACGTACTGCGGGAGATTGTTGGTAGAGGGGACGTCCGAATTCAGAAGGTAGCGTCAGCGGAAAAAGTAGCAGACCCATTGACAAAGCCACTATCACAGTAAGTGTTTGAGAAACATGTGGAAAGCATGGGACTCCGGCTAGTACCTGATTGGACCTAAGTGCAAGTGGGAGCTGTTAGACAGTTTTGTATGCCCTTAGCTTCAATCAGAATGATGTACTTTATGAGTTTATTGTAAATGAATAAAGATACATATTTGATTCATGTTCCCTTGGTATGTTTCTGTGTAATACCCTTAAACTGGACACTTAATGAGACTCGTGTTAGTTTAGAATGTTCACAGCCAGTGGGTCGGTCTGGGGAGACCTATCCTGACAAGGCTGACACTGTGGTGCCACCAAGTCGGTTGGGGTGGCCTGTCTCAGCTGCCAGGGTGAGACCCTAGGCACATACAGTGTAGGATTAATTGAATCTTTGAACTGGACCAGATTTCCAGTATTGCCCTGGACCTTGGAGATTGATGGGCAAAACTAGAAAGTTACACCTGACCCCTAGACTCGATTATGATACTGCACTAGGTGTCGGATTGGGCTATCTTTGATGTACCAATCAGTGAGATCCTTAGCGGGGGTCAAAACCTGGGTATGTTGGGACAGTCCGAGAATTCATCTGAGTGGGTGATCATAGTGACAGGATCAGCCCCTTTGTCGGACAAAGGTAATGATCGGGGATGCACTCTCACTGATGGAAACCAAGACTGCCGGCAGCCGATTTCAACCGTTGAGATTTGTTTTGCAAAATATATTTTATATAAGATATAAAAGTATATATATGGTTTCTAAAATGTTTGCAAAAGGTTTTAATTCCCGGGATCCATCTGAGTGGAGAGTGCAACACTGTTCCTTGCAGCCGAGGGAGAGGTCCTCTCTTGTCGGGCAGTGTATGATCATTATGGGCTGAGAGGTTAAGTGTAAGACCATTGAGGATAATACCTTATGGGCTAATCTGAATCTGTCCACAGTCCCTGGGTGTTACAAGGTGGCTTGGCCCAGGGACCTCTTAGGGTAAGTGTTGGGCCCGTAGAGCCCATTTGATGGGTTTCAGGGGGTGCACTGTCTTTAACAGTGTATTCGGCCAGGCCTTGTAACAAAGGCTGGGCCGAACCCATGTGGCTGATGTGTAGATCAATGCTTGGGTCCCACGCCATACAAGGAAGCCCAACTGGGCAGCAGTTAAGAGGGTTAAGTGAGCACATAAGCTTAATGGGCCTAAAGCCCATTTCGAACTGGGCTGTTTATTTAGTTAATAAAGGGGCGAAATCTGAAGTGGATCAGCTAATAGGATTGGGCTTAGACCCTATCCACTTAGAGAGTCCAAGATCTAAATAAGATTTAGATCTGGAAACCTCCTAATCAGATTAGGAGATGGCTGATCTGATCTCCAGATAAGATAAGGATTATCCCTTATCACTTAAAGGGACTTCTAACCCAAATATGATTTGGATTAGCAACTCCTAATCTGATTAGGAGCTGATCCCTTTAAGATTATAAAAGAAGAAAGGGGCGGCAGCCTAAAGGATATACACATAGATCATCAGGTTTTCTTTAGTGCTGAAATCAAGAAGAGAGAATTCTGCTCCCTACAAATACTCTCTTGCCGCCTCCCTGTTCTTGCCGCCCTGTTTGCCAGTTCGATCTCCACTTGTGGGAGAAGTCAAGATTGGATCTTGACATCAGTCCTTTGAGAAAGGATTGAAAGGAAGCTGTGCTCACGTACCATCTTGCTGATTCTTGCGAAGGACAGAGTTCTTGGAGAAAAACACTGCTGATTCTGCTCCACCTGCACTGCGCCATCTTCAGTGGGAGCAGTCTTTGGATCCTTCCTTGGGCGTGAACACCTTCGTTGGGAGATATTACTTCTCCGTATCAGGTATAATCCTTCCCACTCCTTTTTGGTTCAGATCTGGTTCAATTTATGGTTCAAGATTGATCCTTGAAAATATGATTTTCTAAATAGGGAATACAATTCCCAGTTGAAGGGAGAGAAAACTTTTTGAAATTCGCCCCTTATTCCGCAATCTTTGGGCGTCCATAGGATGGATCTCTCATCCCTTCACTGAGAGGTTAAGTGTGAGACCATTGAGAATAATACCTGATGGGCTAATCTTGCATCTTCCCACAGTCCCTGAGTGTTACAAGGTGGCTTGGCCCAAGGACCACTTAGGGTAAGTGTTGGGCCCACAGAGCCCATTTGATGGGTTTTAGGGGGTGCACTGTCCATAACAATGTATTCGGCCAGGCATTGTAGCAAAGGCTGGGCCGAACCCATGTGGCTGTTGTGTAGATTAATGCTTGGGTCCCACGCCATACATGGAAGCCCAACTGGGCAGCAGTTAGGAAGGTTAGGTGAGCACATAAACTTAATGGGCCTAGAGCCCATTTTGAACTAGGCTATTTTATTAGTTAATAATGGGGTGAATTTTGAGATGGATTAGCAGATAGGATAGGGTCTTGACCCTATCCACTCATAGAGTCCAGATCTGAATGTGATTCAGATCTAGAAACCTCCTAATGAGATTAGGAGAAAGCTAATCTAATCTGCAGATAAGATAAGGGTTTATCCCTATCACCTAAAAGAGGTCTTATCCAAATATGATTTGGATAAGTAGCTCCTAATTGGATTAGGAGCTGATCTTTTAGGTTAACAAAAGAAGGAAGGGGCGGCAGCCTTTAGAAGACACACAATCAGATTTTCTTCAGTGCTGAAATCACAAGAAGAGAGAATCCTGCACCCAGCGAATACTCTCTTGCCGCCTTCCTGTTCTTGCCACCCTGTTTGCCAGTTCGATCTCCAGTTGTGGGAGAAGTCAATATTCGATCTTGACATCAGTTCTTTGAGAAAGAATTAATAGGAAGCTGTGCTCACGTGCCATCCTGCTGATTCTTGCGAAAGACAGAGTTCTTGGAGAAGAACACTGCTGATTCTGCTCCATCCTGCACTGCGCCATCTTCAGTGGGAGCAGTCTTTGGATCCTTCCTTCGGCGTGAACACCTTCATTGGGAGATACTATTTCTCCGTATCAGGTATAATCCTCTCCTACTCCTTTTGGTTAAGATCTGGTTCAGTTCATGGTTCATGAATGATCCTTGAAAATATGATTTTCTAAAATAGGGAATGTGATTCCCAGTTGAAGGGAGAGAAAAAATTTTTTGAATTTTGCCCCCCTTATTCCTTAATCTTTGGGCGTCCATACGATGGATCTCTCATCCCTTAAGGTCGTAGATTCTTTGAAGTGGGTAGATGCTATGAGAGCCTAGATGGACTCAATGGAGTAAAAGCAATTGGTTGCAAATGGATTCTAGTAGATCCGCCCCCTGGGGTAAAAGCAGTTGGTTGCAAATGGATTTATAAGAGGAAGAAGGGCCCCAATGGTATGGTTGAGACCTACAAGGCTCGTCTGGTGGCAAAAGGGTATATACTCAGAAATAGGGCATTGATTATGAGGAAACCTTTTCGCCGGTGGCCATGCTTAAATCCATTAGGATCCTGGTAGCTGTAGCAGCATACCATGATTATGAGATGTGGCAAATGGATGTCAAAACTGCATTCCTGAATGGAGATCTTAGTGAAGATATCTACATGCAGCAACCACAAGGTTTCATAGCTGTGGGTCAGGAACACATGGTATGTAAGTTAAATAGATCCATATATGGACTTAAGCAAGCTTCTAGGAGTTGGAACATCCAGTTTGACTCTACTATCAAAAGGTTGGACTTTGAGCAGAACCCGGATGAGCCTTGTGTTTACAGGAAATCCAGTGGTGATAAGATTACGTTTCTGGTTTTGTATGTAGATGACATTCTACACATTAGGAATGATGTAGGAATGTTGTAGGAATGTTGACTATGATGAAAGTGTGGCTTTCACAGCAATTCTCCATGAAAGATCATGGAGAAGCCTCCTATATACTAGGTCTCCGACTCTATAGAGATGGACGAAGAGGATAATATGATTATCTCAATCTGCTTACATTGACAAGATAGTCAAAAGATACAGCATGGAGAACTCCAAGAAAGAAAATGTTCCTTTAAGTCATGGAGTCACTCTCTCCAAGGGCATGTCTCCCAAGACTCCCGAGGAGATTGAGGGTATGAAGGATGTTCCCTATGCCTCAGCCATAGGGAGCATCATGTATGCCATGCTGTGCACTCATCTTGACATTGCTCAGGTAGTGAATGTGGTAAGAAGATTCTAGGCCAACCCAGGGCAGGAACATTGGACTGCTATGAAAAACATACTTAAGTACATCCGAAGGACAAAAGTGTTTTGTCTGGCATTCGATGGTAGATCACTATAGATCCCGTGGTATACAGATACCGACTACCAGTCAGATCTAGATGGTAGAATGTCTACATCTGGTTATATCTTCACGATAGTATTGTGTGTTGTTTTGTTGAAGTCAGCGAACAGGGGTCCTAAGTAGTAAGAATAAAAGTCCACAACCCAAGCCGAACACATTGCCGTAAGTGAGGTTGCCTTATGAATGAAGGTGTTCATTCTGGAATTTGGAATTCAGCACATCACCCATTCCACTATTGTGTGACAACACTGGATCTACGGGAAATTGATGTTAAGAAGTAGCATCAGTGGAGAATGTCGCAGACCCATTGACTAAGCCACTCATATAGAAAGTGTTTGAGAAACACGTGGAAAGTCTGGGACTCCGGCTTGTACCTGATTGGACCGAAGTGCAAGTGGGAGCTGTTAGACAGTATATGCCCTTAGCTCCAATCAGAATGATGTACCTTATGACATTTTTTGTAAATGAATAAAGTACATATTTGATTCATGTTATTATGGTGTGTTTTTGTGTAATACCCTTAAACTGGACACATATGAGACTCGTGTTAGTTTAGAATCTTCACAGCCGTTGGATAGATCTGGGGAGATTTATCCAACCAAGGCTAACACTGATGTGCCGCCAAGTTGGTTGGGGTGGCTTGTCTCAGCTGCTAGAGTGAGACCCGAGGTACAAGTAGTATGGGTTTTCTTGAAACCCTGAACTGGACCAGAATTCTAGTATTGCCCTGGACCTTGGAGATTGATGAGCAAAACTAGAAAGTTACACCTGACCCCTAGACTCGATTATGATACTGCACTAGGTGTCGGATTGGGCTGTCTTTGATATGCCAATTAGTGAGATCCTTAGAGGGGGTCAAAACCTGGGTATGTTGGGATAGTCCGAGAATTCATCTGAGTGGGTGATCATAGTGATAGGATCAGCCCCTTTGTCGGACAAAGGTAATGATCGGGGATGCACTCTCTTTGATGGAAGCTAAAGCTGTCGACAACCGATTTCAATCATTGAAATTTGTTTTTTGCAAAATATATTTATATAAAGATATACATATATATATTATGGTTTCAAAATGTTTGCAAAAGGTTTTAATTCCCGGGATCCATGTGAGTAGAGAGTGCAACACTGTTCCTTGTAGCTGAGGGAGAGGTCCTCTCTTGTCGGGTAGTGTTTGATCATTATGGGCTGAGAGGTTAAGTGTAAGACCATTGAGGGTAATGCCTGATGGGCTAATCTTGCATCTGCCCATAGTCCTTGGGATTTTATAAGGTGTTTGGCCCAGGGACCACTGAGTATAAGTGTTGGGCCCATTAAGAGCGCATGGTGATGGGCTTAGGGGTTCACTATTTCCTATAGTGAATCCGGCCAGGCCTTGTAGCAATGGCGGGGCTGAACTCATGTGCCTGATGTGTAGATCAATGTTTGGGTCCCACGCCATACAAGGATACCCAACTGGGCAACAGTTTGGAGGTTGAATGAGCACATGGACTTAATGGCCCTAAAGTCCCAATCAAAATTGTTTAATTAGATTAATTAAAGAGGGGCGGTTCTGGGATTTGGATCAACAGATAGGATAGGGAGTTATCCCTTTCCACTCAAAGAGTCTAGATCCAAATAATGATTTGGATTAGGAAACTCCTAATTAGATTTGGATTGGTAATCTTAATTTGCAGATTAGATAAGGATTTATCCTTATCTCCTAAAGAGAGTCCAGATTCAAATAAGGATTTGAAATAGGAAACTCCTAATGAGATTAGGAGAAGCTCTCTTTAGGGTATAAAAGGAGGAAGGGAGCAAACTCCAGCTATGGAATTCAGATTACAGAGACAGGAGAAAAGACAGCTCCAATAAGACTGAAGACATCTTCTACTCTTGCCTTCTCCTCCTACTGCCACCATTGCCAGTTTGTTTTCCACCTGTAGGAGCGATCAAGAAGCATTCTTGATATCAATTTTTGGTGAAAAACTGATCTGAAGTCATGCTCATTCACCCTCCATCGAATTCTTGTTGAAGAGTTTGGTTCTTGGGAAGAATCACCTGCTGATTCTGCTCCACCATACGCTGTGTCATCTTTAGTGGGAGCAGTCTTTGGCGTTTTCCTTGGGCGTGAACACCTTCGTTGGGAGTTACTATTACTCCGTATCTGGTATATCCCTCTCCTACCTTTTGGTTTTAGATCTGGTTCAGTTTATGGTTCAAGACTGATCCTTGAAAATACAGTTTTCTAAAATAGGGAATATGATTCCCACATGGAAGAGAGAGAAATTTTTTAAATTTCGCCCTACCTACCTATAGGGAATATGGATCTCTCATCCCTTCATTAAGAGCCCATACTGATGGACTTAGGGGTTTACTATACTTGACATTAAATTCGGCTAGGCCTTTTCACAGATGCTGGGCCGACCCCATATGGGCTTATGTAAGGTCATTGTTGGGATTTCATGCCATAAAAATTAAACCTAAATGGGCCAGCAACTACCTAGGGACATGAGCCTCTTTTTTAATGGGCCTAAATCCCATGATTAATTGTATTAATCAGTCACATGACAACTTGGGCGAATATGGGTGTGGATAAGGATATAGAGCACCCATTAAGATAAGGATAAGTTTAATCCACTTAGAGAGTCTAAATCCAAATAAGAATTTGGATTGGGAACCTCCTAATTCGATTAGAAGTGATGCTAGTTCAGGCTTATAAAAGGAGAGATCGAACTGCTCCAGTTACACACTCTACTATCAACTCTTTCTCTCTGCTCTTGTCACCCTAGAAACCCTAATTTGTTCTCAATCTTTGTCATTGATCTTGATCAGTTTCATCTTCTAATTTTTGCAAGAAAATATCAGAATTATTTCGTGATCACCTCCCTTGCATGATCCAATATGTTGGATTGCAGTTTTGCTGAAAACTATGTTGCTGAACCGATTTCATCTCAAATTGTGTCATCTTCAATGGTGGATAGTTTTGGGATTCCATTTGGGCTGAACTACCACTTTGGGATCTACATTTGTGGAATCCATATCAGGTATACTTCGCCCTTTCTTTTGGTTTTAGAATTGGTTCGGTTTTGGTGCAAGAACAATCCTTGAGAAATGCAGTTTTTCTACAACTGGGAATACAATTCCTGGAAGGTCGCAAGAAAATTTCTGAAATTTCGCCCAACCCTCTAGCATGGTTCAGCCATCCATATGATGGATCCAACCTTCCTTTAGTGCTATCAGTGTCCAAGGTTCAATCTTGAACCGAAATTGACCAGATCTAAAACAATATTGAAATCGGTAGAACTGGTCTAGCCAGTTTGTATAGTTAACAGTTCTTTGAGAAATCAGTTCTTAGTTTTTGGGCGAATTGATTTGAAACTTTTTTATTATATTCTGATATTATTTATAATTGTTCTACTCTGATATCTTTGGTTCTTGGGCTATTTGTGTGATGAAGATTGAATTCTTTATTGGCACCCAGATCTGTGCACCTGAGAAATTATTTATTTGATTATTGGTTTGCAAATAATTCCTTTTCTTTTTAGAAAAAATGTATTAGCCTTTTCCTGATGTAAGTAATAGAAAATTAGGGTTTTCTATTTTTTTTTTACATCGGAAGACTTGATGGAGGACGTGGAGAAGGAGAAGGAAAATTTCGCAAAAAAATCGCAATCTGTGATTAACAGTTTTTTGTAGGTTTGCAGTTTGTCCGGATTAGATTCGGACCATCACATTTGTAGCCCTAGTTTATTGTTTATTTGCTGTGATTGATTGTCAATTTTCGGTTGTTAAAATTTCAGATCATATTCTTGTGAATTGTTGCATGTTTTGGACACCAAACCCTAGGCTGATTTCACCTAGTTTGGTCGAACCAATGGTTCAACCAAAGGTTTGATATCACATGGACCAATTCGGCCCTCCCTTAAAAACCTAGGTTATGTTAACTTAGAGCAATATCAGCCCATTTCAGAATACCTAGGTTATGTTAACTAGCAGCGTCCGGGTGATAGGGCTTTTGAGGCTCGTAGGAGGGACTACCAGGAATGGGAAGAAAAAAATTCCCTAGCCCACTGCTACATCATTGCTTCCTTGGATAATCCGATACAATGATAGTTCAATCAGATCGAATTGTCCAAGGATATCTTGGATAGCCTGAGGACGATGTACGAAGAGTAGAATCGTTCTACTCGGAAGAAGGTCTTGAAGTAGCTCATGACCATGCAAATGTCCAAGAACCAACAGGTTCATGACCATTGTCTTCAGATGATGGGATATATTAATGAACTTGAGGCTCTTGGATTCGGGCTTGACCATGTCACGAAGGTGGACACCATCCTAAACACTTTGCCTCCTACCTTCAATCAGTTCGTCATTAATTATAACATAGACAAGCTAAACGTTAGTATCCAGGAACTCAACATTGTGTTGTAGAGGACCGAAGAACTGATAAAAAAAGATGAGCCCATTGCTATGCTTGTTGAAGCAAGCAAATCGAGCAAGAAGAAGAGGAAGGCAAAGAGAAAGCCTCAGAAGAAAGCTACTAAGTCTAAGAAGTAGAAGAAAGACCGGGCATCAGATTACTGATATAGGAGAAGCTCTCTTTAAGGCTATAAATAGAGGAGAAGGGTGAACCCCAGTTCACCCAATCAAATTACTGATATAGGAGAGAAGACAGTTGCAGTTGGACTGATGCCATCTTCTGCTCTTGCCTTCTCCTGTTGCTGCCGCCATTGCCAGTTCGATCTCTACCTGTAGGAGTGATCAAGACAAGTTCTTGATATCAGTTTTTGGTGAAAAACTGATCTGAAGTCGTGCTCACTCACCCTCCATCGAATTCTTGCTAAAGAGTTTGGTTATTACTGAAGAACCACCTGCTGATTGTGCTCCCCCCAACGCTGTGTCATCTTCAGTGGGAGCAGTTTTTGGCATTTTCCTTGGGCGTGAACACCTTCGTTGGGAGTTACTGCTACTCCGTATCAGGTATATCCCTCTTTTACCTTTTGGTTTCAGATCTGGTCTGGTTTAGGGTCCAAGATTGATCCTTGAAAATGCAGTTTTCTAAAATAGGGAATGTGATTCACACATGGAAGAGAGAAATTTTTGAAATTTCGCCCAACCTACCTGTAGAGTTCGACAATCCATATGATGGATCTCTCATCCCTTCTAACTTCTGCTTCCTGGTGTATTGACTCTGGGGCTTAGACTCATGCGTGTAACTCACTGCAGGGGTTCAGGATAAGAAGAAGAGTGAGTGACGAAGAAGTGACTCTTTACTTAGGGACTTCTACAAGTGTTGCAGCTACAACTGACGGGTTATCGAAGCCCTCAAAATTAGTACTAGTACCACAATAAAATATTTGTAGTAAAAGTGGTACTAGGTCGAATCCCACAGGGAGCTAATAGTAATCTCTCAGCTCAATGAATATTATCATTGAGTGGGAAAATTAAATAACTGAAATTAAAAGAGAGTAATAGCAAACTAAACAAACAAGAGAAATTGGTCTTACCGAATTCTGGTTCAAGGGTTCGGGTTAGTCAATTGGCCATCGATCATAGGTAGACTCTGGTAGTCTTGCAATTCAAGTATTCAACCTTAGATTTATTAGGATAGCCATAATAAACCTTGTGTTTTCCTAATTCAGCTGACCAAACCCAGCATTCGATCAACACTTATCACTACTTAACTAGGTACAATAGCGTTCCATATTGATGAACCTACAATTTATCTATATTTTATGAGGTTTTAGCATGAAATTTTCTGCCGGTTTAATTAGATTTTGCCGTATTTTAGCTTGATTGCAAGAAAGATTTCAGGGGCAGCCAACTCAAGAAAAAGAAGGCAAAAGCAAGAAAAGAAAGCCTAAAATTTATCAAGTTCAGCCTAGCCCAACCATGAGAGCAAGGGAGTTTCAGTCGGCCCAAGTAGTGCAAGCTAACTCTTTGGAAAACCCAAGGGAAGAAGTCTAGCAAGAAGGGAATTTCGGCCCAGCCCATTTTTAGCCCAAAGAACAACCTAGAGTGCAGCCTACATGAACTCAAAAGCAAGCTAAGTTGCAGCCCAAATAGCAGCCCAAAAGGAGCTAGGGGCGGCAACTCCTAAAATTTCTTGAAGAGAAGGAGGGAGCACTCTAGAAGGTTCATGAGGGGTGTAATACACCCAATTCTAGAGACTTCAAGAAGAGGCAAGAGCTTCCTTGAAAGCCTATATAAGGAGGCCTCTAGAAGGGGAAAAAGGGTCCAACATCTGATTTCAAACTCTCGTTGAGCTCTTGTTCTTAGAGAGAATAAGAGAGAGATAGGCGCAAGAAAGGAGAAGAGAGAAGGAACAAGCAGCTTCAAGAGAAGAAGAAGCTGAATTCGAAGGGCGAGAAAGCAATTGGAGATCAAGGTTTCATCATCACTTGATTTCTGCACAAATTGGTAATCGAATTCAGTTAAGATTTATGTAATTTCTCCATCAAATTTTCCTTTCTTGCTGTAATCAAAGCACGTATTATGTAAATTCAATTCTGTAATTTGTTTTCTAAGTTCATTCAAGTAAAGTAGATTCAACCTTGAAGTTTCTTGTTTGGAATATCAATTGTGGATTGTTGGCCGAACTGCTATTCTGAAATCTCAGATCTGAAATTTCAGATCATGAATTTACAAGGTCTGAATTGCTATTTTCTAATCTCAGATCTGTAAATTCAGATCATGAAATAGTGAGATCCGAACTGCTATTCTATAAAATCAGATCTGTGATTTCAGATCATGAACTTGTAATACCTGAATTACTTGAAAAAGAATTCAGGTAGCTTTAATTCAGTCTGGCCGAATTGTTCCTCTTTCTTGGAATTCCTAGAGTGCTTGAGAAAGACTCTAAGATTTCCTGCCAATCAAGAGCCGAATTGAGTGCAAGTTAAAGATAACTTGCACAATTCGGTTGGTGTTCATTTAGCTGAGTTGATGATCATCCAGCTGAAATGAAGCCCTAGAATTGCTAGATCTGAATGCATGCATGGTGATTAGATCCTTGATAGAGATATAAGGACCATCACTCATGCATAGATTGAACATGTGCTCAAGAGAGGCTGTTCATTGCTTTGGGATTTCACTAAACCAAGGCTGAATCCTATTCTACTCGAATTGCCTAGAAAACTAGTTGCTGAATTTATTTTTCTATGCATCTTTAGCTTGTCTCCTCACTTGCATACAAGGTGTTCGGTCAAATGTGTTAGAAATAACTTTGTAGTTAGAATTTCAGTTTTTCATTAGTTTTACATTTCGGCTGATCAGATAACAGTAGACTGATTTATTACTAGTAGTAGTTGCTACATAAGTCCTCGTGGGAATGATACTCTACTCACTACTCTATTACTTGAGCGGCTAGTGCACTTGCTAGTGTCACAATGAGCCACACATCAAGTTTTTGGCGCCGTTGCCGGGGATTTATTGTAGCAATATTAGGAACCATTGGCCACTGTTAATCTGATTTGTTGCTTTGCATTCATTGCTGGTTTCCAATTGTGCATCTTAGATTTCAGATTTGAATGCAATAGCTTTCATTGATGGAGTTGGTTTTCTTTCTTAATGCTTGATTGCTTCATCTTTGAGTTCAGTTTTAGTTTAGTTAATGTAGTAAAATTCTGGTTCTATTATCTCAAAAAAAAATGTATAAACATCAAAAGAGTGCAGATCTGATTACTTATATTTGTCATTTCTGAATTCAGCAATCAGATCTGAACTCACACAAAAAAAAAAAAAGATTTTGTTATAGTTCAGTAGTATAGTTGCATTACTTCTTTGTGTTCTAGTTTTATTTCATCTCAAAAGAAAAAAAAAAATATATCAATGTATTGCTGAATGATGCATAGACAGTTAGTTCAGATCTGATTGCATTAACTGTGATTTATAGAATTCAGACCTGAACTTATTGCTATTATTGCTTGCATACTTTGTGGTTCAGATCTGATCACACTGCTTATCACTTTTGCAATCAGATCTGAACTCATAATGAAGCATTTTTGTTCTAACTTGGTGCTTTCAATTCTGAGTTTTAGATCTGAAATCAGACCTGTATTCACCATGATTTCAGATCTGAAACCCACATCAATTCAGAGATCTAGCAGGTCTTATGGGAAGCAAGTTAGAACAGACCTGATATACAGACCTGAAACTTTGCTACCATACATGACCACTGATTTCAGATCTGTATACACTTGCACTCCTTGCTGAATTTCCTTACCAGCCCTAACCTAGCATCAAGTAGCTGTTGTATTTGATTGATCAAGTAACTGCTGTAATTTCAGTTGCTGTAAAACCTCACAATAACCACTGATTTCAGATTGAGTAGCTGCTACTCAAAAGAGTGGAGTTCAGATCTGATTAGTTTTCTTGTTACTTCTGAAATCAAAACTCATAGTTGCTATAGCTTCTGCTCTTTTTGGTCTGCGTTTTCTTTTGAAAATAATGAGATTTCAGATCTGATTACCTTACTTATCACTTCTGCAATCAGATCTGAACGCAACTGTACTATTCTCAGTGGCTACCGAATTCAGATCTGATCTCAGTAGCAGTCACAGCTGTTCTAAGTATCAGTAGCTGTTGTTATTACTGTTTGCAATAGCTTCTGAGATTTCAGATATGATCTCAACTTTGTGTAGAACTGATGTCTGAATTGCTATCTCACTATCCTATTTACACTGATTTCAGCTCTATGATTTGACCTTCAGTAGCACACAGTAGCCTTTCCATTTGAAGCTCAAACCTGAACACAGTCACTGCTGATCCGCATATGGCTGTCCTCAGTAGCTGCTAAGATTTCAGATCTGATTTCTGATCTATATATTACTGCTCTCAATAGCTACTGATTTCAGACCTGTACATTGACCTGCAATAGTGTAGTTTTAGTAGCTACTGATTTCAGCAATGAAATCAGATCTGTTTTGTAAATTGCAGTAGCTATTTGATTTCAAAGAGAATTTGTAAATTGCTACTGATTTCAGATATGTATATTGCTGTTCTCAGTAGCTGCTGAGATTTCAGATCTGTGTAATTAATTTTCATAGCTGATTTCAGAAATGAAATCAGATTTGCATATTGAGAAAGAATTTGTAAATTGCTATCAGTAGCTTCTGATTTCAGATCTGTATAGTGACCTTCAGTAGTATAGTTTCAGCAGTTCAGATCTTTGTAATTAATTTTCATTGCTGAAATCAAGAAGATTGCATACTACCCAAGGTATATACAGATTGGAACCCGAAGAGCAGCCCAAAGTTCTTGATTTCAGTCTTGTTTCAGATTTGTCTGTAGTAGATTTCAGATCTGCTTATTGCTATTGAGCTTGGAATTTTGTATTCTCAGATAGCATTCAGTATTTCCCTTGAAATTTGCAATTAGATTAGAAATACTGATTAGTCAAATTATTTACATTTTTGAATTGTGTATATTAGTCTTTTTATTGCTTTGACTTCTACAGTTTTATGACAAGCAGACCTGAACTAGTTTTCTCATCCATAGCATTTCACTTTAGATTATTTTTAGGATATTAGTTAGAATAAAGCTTCTGATCCCTCCTTCTAGTACTTGGTGATTTTCCACAGTGAGACCCCTCATCAACAGAGCCTATTGCAGAATTTAAGGGAAGTCCTCTAAACACCTCCTATTACTTGATGATGCTCTTGTTGGTTTATTTTGTTACTCCCTATCACTATGAACATTGAGGACAATGTTCATCTTAAGTGTGGGGGAGTGAGCCTGAGAACTAGAATTTGGGGGCTGAAGCCATGCACCTCATTCACCCCAACACACATTTGCAGGCAATGACATACCCAAGTAAACTGGAAGCCCCCAAGTTCATTGCTATTTATTAGGTGATTTTTTTAAGAAGGAATACAAAGAGTTGAGGGAGACCAATGTATTTGCTAAGTTTTTATTCTTGCAAATGACCCAACTTAGTATATGCATGAGAAAAAGGGGAGCTGAATATGTCTTTCAGCATTACTAGCCCTAACTACCTTCATGTGTATGAAAGCACTTGATTTCATGGTTAGTGGTCAAGAGAACTAGTGCACATTTGAAGTGCTGATTCTTGAGGTTCAAAGAAGGACAAAAGCCCAAATTGACTCTGCTATTTTGAGCTGAATAGTAAAACTAACAGCTCAAAACATGAGTCTTGTTATCTACCTCAAGCTTGTGACCAGTGTGAAATGGAGCATAAAATGCACTCACACCAAAAAAAAAAAAAAGTGTGTGAGATGGAGCATAAAATGCACTCACACAGAAAATAGAAAAGGGTGAGATGGAGCACAAAATGCACTCACCCCTAGAAATAAGTAATGATGGTGACAGTTGAGGTCCATGTGGGCATACTAAGTTGAACTCTCATTAAGATAAAGTTACAGATGTGAAACTTAGTGTAATTTGATTATTAACTTTGACAATTAAGGAGCTGAATTATATATTGATTGGGAGTGAAGGCTAGACTTTGATGAAATTCGTATTCTCCTTTTCTTGGATCTTATACATATGTTAAATGGTAATTTACAAGAATAAGAGTTGAGCACTTACAACAGTTCCCAGACTACTCAATGCATTTCTATCTTAAAAAGTTCACCAGGTAAATAGTGAGAACAGAAGGGGGGAATGTTCAGTTTATGGCTGATGTCTTTGCTTGAGGACAAGCAAAAGCTTAAGTGTGGGGGTATTTGATGAACCTACAATTTATCTATATTTTATGAGGTTTTCGCATGAACTTTTATGCCGGTTTAAATAGATTTTGCCCTATTTTAGCTTGATTGCAAGAAAGATTTCAGGGGCGTCCAACTCAAGAAAAGGAACGCAAAAGCAAGAAAAGAAAGCCCAAAATTTATCAAGTTCAGCCCAGCCCAGCCATGAGAGCAAGGGAGTTTCAGTCGGCCCAAGTAGTGCAAGCTAACTCTTTGGAAAACCCAAAGGAAGAAGCCTAGCAAGAAGGGAATTTCGGCCCAGCCCATTTTTAGCCCAAAGAACAGCCTAGAGTGCAGCCTACATGAGCTCAAAAGCAAGCTAAGTTGCAGCCCAAATAGCAGCCCAAAGGGAGCTAGGGGCGGCAACTCCTAAAATTTCTTGAAGAGAAGGAGGGAGCACTCTAGAAGGTTCATGAGGGGTGTAATACACCCAATTCTAGAGACTTCAAGAAGAGGCAAGAGCTTCCTTGAAAGCCTATATAAGGAGGCCTCTAGAAGGGAAAAAAGGGTCCAACATCTGATTTCAAACTCTCCTTGAGCTCTTGTTCTTAGAGAGAAGAAGAGAGAGATAGGCACAAGAGAGGAGAAGAGAGGAGGAACAAGCAGCTTCAAGAGAAGAAGAAGCTGAATTCGAAGGGGGAGAAAGCAAATGGAGATCAAGGTTTCATCCTCACTTGATTTCAGCACAAATTGGTAATCGAATTCAGCTAAGATTTATGTAATTTCTCCATCAAATTTTCCTTTCTTGATGTAATCAAAGCATGTATTATGTAAATTCAATTCTGTAATTTGTTTTCTAAGTTCATTCGAGTAAAGTGGATTCAAAATTGAAGTTTCTTGTTTGGAATATCAATTGTGGATTGTTGGCTGAACTGCTATTTTGAAATCTCAGATCTGAATTTTTAGATCATGAATTTACAAGGTCTGAATTGCTATTTTCTAATCTCAGATCTGTAAATTCAGATCATGAAATAGTGAGATCCGAACTGCTATTTTATAAAATCAGATCTGTGATTTCAGATCATGAACTTGTAATACCTGAATTACTTGAGAAAGAATTCAGGTAGCTTTAATTCAGTCTAGTCGAATTTTTCCTCTTTCTTGGAATTCCTAGAGTGCTTGAGAAAGACTCTAAGATTTCAGATCTTTCAATTAAGAGCCGAATTGAGTGCAAGGTTAGAGATAACTTGCACAATTTGGTTGGTGTTCATTCAGCTGAGTTGATGATCATCCAGTTGAAATGAAGCCCTAGAATTACTAGATCTGAATGCATGCATGGTGATTAGATCCTTGATAGAGATATAAGGACCATCACTCATGCATAGATTGAACATGTGCTCGAGAGAGGCTGTTCATTGCTTTGGGATTTCACCAAACCAAGGCTGAATCCTATTCTACTCGAATTGCCTAGAAAACTAGTTGCTGAATTTATTTTTCTATGCATCTTTAGCTTGTCTCCTCATTTGCATACAAGGTGTTTGGTCCAATGTGTTAGAAATAACTTTGTAGTTAGAATTTCAGTTTTTCATTAGTTTTACATTTTGGCTGATCAGATAACAGTAGATTGATTTATTACTAGTAGTTGCTACATAAGTTCTCGTGGGATTGATACTCTACTCACTACTCTATTACTTGAGCGACTAGTGCACTTGCTAGTGTCACAATGAGCCACACATCACATATTAACTAGTGATAGCATTAAGCTTTGCGAAAATAGTTAAACGAAGATAACAACAATTGAGATAGCTACAATTATCAAATCTTGTTTCATTGATTCCCTTTAGGTTAAAACATGTGAATACATTGGTCAAAGGCTGTCATGAACAATTAACCTAGATAGATATTAACCTAATTGCTACTTGTACCACTATTCATGACAATTATGGATCACCGAACCATGGATAGCAGTAGGAAAATCAACATTAATTAATTTGTCAGACTAATTAACATTAGCATCCAATGAAAATATGCACAAAAACCAATGAATACTTGAATTAAAAAGCAAGATCTTAAATTAAATACAGAACCTCACAATGGCACAATCGAACCTCCCCCCTTGAACCAGAAAAGAAAAGCTTAGCTGCTCATGATCTTCGAACTCTCCATGCTCTGCTTCTTAGTTGCCGAACTGCTCTCTTGATAGCTTGAGTTCCTTGATGATCTCTTGGATCCTTGGATTGAGTGATGCTAGAGCTGGTCCACCCCCCCTCTTTATATATGCTAGAGCTGGTCCTAGGAGATTAACCTTATCTAGAAAGTCCTGATCTGTTTTGAACTAATCCTATCCTATCTCTTATCTACTGATTTAATCCAATCTTCTTATCTTTATAGGATTACATTCAAAGTTCAAATCTAATAAGACTCTCTTTCTGGAGGTTACATTCGAAATTGGGACTCTAGGCTCTTGAATTCGAGTTGGGCTGCCTTAATATCTTGGGCTGCTATAAGGCTCTTCTGCGAGTTTGGCTTCAGCTATGAAATGGGCCTGGCTACGAACTTGCTCCGACTTCAAGCCCAGTTTCGTATTCGATGCGGACCAATTCTGTCAAAACCCAAAATATAAAAGTTGGGGGCCTTTCTTTCATCTTTCTGATGCCTCTTGAATTGTCCCATTCGGAGTCCGGAATTGAGAGTTATGCCCATATTACTAACTATTTCCAAAACTGTGTAAAATCATCGAATTGCCCTGTTTTCTTCCAATTGCCTTCTTTCTTGCCCTGAATCGAAATACAAGAGTAATGAGTCCATTTAAGTGCTAAATAAATGTAAAAGAGTGAATATTAGGGGATAAAAATAGGGTACTTTTTAGTCTCATCAAATCTCCCCACACTTAAACTTTGCCCGTCCTCGGGCAAGACAAAACTTAAGCAAAAACAAACTAACTACCTACTGATTTTTAAACTCAACTCTCCTTCTCTCCACAAATATTCTAGGTTAACTTTTGCAAACCATTAAATCAGCAAAACCAAGTGATACATGACTCATCCATTAGTCAATCCAATTTTTGCTACTGCAAACCAGGTAGTAAATCAGGGAAAACCTCTTTCTCTTCCCTCTTTTTTTTTTTATTTTCTCTTTTTTTTTTCCTCTGAAGAAGTGAGTGAATTTTATGCTCCATCTCACTTTTGGATTACTTGGTCAGTAGGTGCATTTTATGCTCCATCCTACTGTTTGAATTGCTAGCTAGTAGGTGCATTTTATGCTCCGTCCTACTATCAGATAACTTGGCTGGTAGGTGCATTTTATGCTCCATCCTACCATCGGATTATTTGACCGGTAGGTGCATTTTATGTTCTGTCCTACCAAATGTGGCAATGGTGAAGTATTTACCTTATTTACTTAAACTTGAATTTAGGACTAGCTTAACTGGAAATGGCTTTAGATAAGTCATGTACTCCTTGATCATATTTCTTTACTAGGTTCACAAGAATTTCCCTACAACATTGCTTCAATTGATTTCAAAAGAGTTGAGGTTTTGATTTTTTGATTTTTTGTTTTTCTTTTTTTTTTCAATTTCTTTTTTTGAAAAGCACATGCAGAAAAACACGACCTATATAAAATTTTAAAACGTAACCTAAATCCCCTCCCCCACACCTAAAACTTACATTGTCCCCAATGTGAGGTTAAATGCAAAGAAAGGGCAGAAAAACTAAACTAGGAATGTAAAAGAAAAAAGAAAAAGGAAAAACAAACTTCCCTATTTTTAATAATCTTGAATCGGATCCTCTAATTCTCGTGGATGTAGCTTTCGGTGTTCTCCCCTTTCATCCATCATGGGTGGGTTCAAATCTGGAATAGGGGCCTTCGTATCCAATTGTGCGCTCAATTCGAGCTCCTCATTCATATCTTCTTCAAAAATTTCCTGCACAATTGAATCAATAGTGTCAACCGAACAAATCGAGTGACATTCATTGGGGTACTTCATTGCTTCAAAAATATTAAATTTAACAATCTCCCCGTCGAACTCGACGGAGAGGGTACCCTCGTCCACATCTATTCTGGTCTTGGCCGTTTTCATGAATGGCCTGCCTAATAGAAGTGGGTCCGAACTTGTGACTATGTCCTCCTCCATCTTCAGGATGTAAAAATCAGCTAGAAAAATTAAATCATTAACCTGCACCAACTCATCCTCAACAATCCCTTCCGGGTAGGCATTAGAACGATCAACTAATTGAATAACAACTCTAGTTTCTTTGAAAGGACCAAATCTCAAGGCATAGTAAATCGAGTATGGCATGACATTGATAGATGCACCTAAGTCTAGCATGGCATGCTCGATTCGTTTATTGCCAATCACACAAGGTAGGGTGAACATACCTGGATCAACACATTTTTCGGGTAAGGTCCTCTTGATCACGGCTGAAATGTTCTCTCCAACTCTTACCTTCTCATCGATTTGCAGCCTCCTTTTGTTAGTGCATAATTCTTTAAAAAATTTTGCATATTTTGGGATCTGTTTTATAGCATCTAACAAAGGGATATTGAACACCTTCCTGAAGGTTTCTAGCACCTCTTGTTCATATTCCTCTTTCTTGGACTTCTCCAACCTACTAGGAAAAGGTGGTATAACAGCATTAGTAACCTTAGGGAGAGGGGGGTCAGATATTACCTCAATGGGGTCTTTGTTTGACCCGTGTATCTCCTCATTCTTGTCTCCCTTAGCTGCCTTCGATGGTGGGCTCGGTTGAGGCTGCAACTCCTTTCCACTTCTCAACACTACTGCACTTGCATTCTCCTTTGGGATGACTACCGTTTACGATGGTAGTTTCCTGGAGTTCTACGCCTCCAACTTGCTGATGGAAGTGGCAAGTTGGCTGATTTGGTTCCCCAAATTCTGAATGATGGCTCTTGCTTCCTGCTGAAATTGCTGATTGTTAGTAGCTAGAGCCTTAACTATTTCATCTAATGACGTACCTGAATTTGAGGGTTGGCCTTGCGCTGTGATAGGTGCTGAAAATTGGGGCTGTCGACTAAAAAATTGGGGATGATATTTCTGCTGTCCTCCTTGGTTCCCGTAGCTTTGATATGGATGATCCCTCCACCCCGGATAGTAGTAATTGGAGTAGGGGTCATATTTGCGTTGAGGCTGACCCGGGAATCCTCCTACGGCACTTACTTGCTGCATCGATCCATCCTGTAGTGATGGACAAATTTCTGTAGGATGACCAGGGATCGAACAGGTACCACACGCCATGGCTGTTTGCAATTGTCTTGCAGCCAGTTGCCTAACCAAAGCAATTAAATCTGAAATCTGATTTTCTAAATTAGCATGACTTACATGTTACACAGTTTTGTATGCCCTTAGCTTCAATAAGAATGATGTACATTATGAGTTTATTGTAAATGAATAAACGTACATATTGGATTCATGTTCCCTTGGTATGTTTCTGTGTAATACCCTTAAACTGGACACATAATGAGACTCGCGTTAGTTTAGAATGTTCACAGCCAGTGGCTCGATCTGGGGAGACCTAACCTGATAAGGCTGACACTGATGTGCCACCAAGTCGGTTGGGGTGGTCTGTCTCAGCTGCCAGGGTGAGACCCTAGGCACATGTAGTGTAGGATCAGTTGAATCTTTGAACCAGACCAGATTTCTAGTATTGCCCTGGACCTTGGAGATTAATGGGCAAAACTGGAAAGTTACACCCGACCCCTAGACTCGATTATGATACTGCACTAGGTGTCGGATTGGGCTGTCTTTGATGTACCAATCAGTGAGATCCTTAGCGGGGGTCAAAACCTAGGTATGTTGGGACAGTCTGAGAATTCACCTCAGTGGGTGATCATAGTGACAGGATCAGCCCCTTGGTCGAACAAAGGTAATGATTGGGGATGCACTCTCTCTGATGGAAACCAAGATTGCCGGCAGTCGATTTCAATCATTGAGATTTGTTTGCAAAATATATTTTATATGAGATATAAAAGTATATATATGGTTTCTAAAATATTTGCAAGGTTTTAATTCCCGGGATCCATATGAGTAGAGAGTGCAGCACTGTTCCTTGCAGCCGAGGGAGAGGTCCTCTCTTGTCGGGCAGTGTTTGATCATTATGAGCTGAGAGGTTGAGTGTAAGACCATTGAGGATAATACCTGATGGGCTAATCTTGCATCTGCCTACAATCCCTAGGTGTTACAAGGTGGCTTGGCCTAGGGACCACTTAGGGTAAGTGTTGGGCCCATAGATCCCATCTGATGGGTTTCAGGGGGTGCACTGTCCATAGCAGTGTATTCGGCCAAGCCTTGTAACAAAGGCTGGGCCGAACCCATGTGGCTGATGTGTAGATCAATGTTTGGGTCCCATGCCATACAAGGAAGCCCAACTAGATAGTAGTTTGGAAGGCTTAATGAGCACACAACCTTAATGGGCCTGAAGCCCATTTCAAACTGAGCTGATTTGATTAGTTTAAATGAGGGGCGGATCTGGGACTAAATCAGTTAATAGGATTGGGCCTTGACCCAATCCACTCAGAGAGTCGAAGATCTAAATAAGATTTAGATCTAGGAGCCTCCTAATAGGATTAGGAGAGGACTGATCTAATCCACAGATAAGATAAGGGTTTATCCTTATCACCTAAAGAGATGTCTGATCCAAATGTGATTTGGATCAGCAACTCCTAATTGGATTAGGAGCTGGTCCTTTAGGGTTACAAGAAAAGAAGGGGGCGGCAGCCTTTAGACAACAATAGAAAACACATAACCAAGTTCTCTAGTCTTCAGTGTTGAAATCACAGAAGAAAGATTTCAACATTCTCTACGAAATCTTTTTTCTTGCCACCTCCTTCCTGCCACCGCCAGACCTCTAGTTCGATCTCCAACTTTGTAGGAGAAATCAAGATTCGATCTTGATAGCAGCCCTTTGGGAAAGGACTAATTGGAAGTAGTGCTCACGTGCCATCCTGCTATTCTTACGAAGGATCAGGTTCTTGGAGAACGCTGCTGATTCTACTCCATCCTACACTGCGCCATCTTCAGTGGGAGCAGTCTTTGGATCCTTCCTTGGGCGTGAACACCTCCATTGAGAGATAATATTTCTCTGTATCATGTATACCTCTCTCTTACTCTTTTTGGTTCAGATCTGGTTGAGTTTATGGTTCAAGATTGATCCTTAAAAATATGATTTTCTAAATAGGGAATGCAATTCCCAATTGAAAGGGAGAGAAAAATTTTTGAAATTCGCCCACCTTATTCCGCAAGATTTGGGCATCCATATAATGGATCTCTCTCTCCCTTCAGTGGTATCAGAGCCATGGTTCAAATCTTGAACCAATTTGTTTCAGATCTGAACCTGCGCAAATGGGCAGATGGCGTTCTACCCGATTTGTGCAAATAAGGGTTTTGGGAAATTTGTTCCCAAAATTTATGGGCGAATAATCTGAAATTATTTTTACATAAATCTCATTATTGTTTAGAATTGTTCTTTATGATTTTCTTGATTTAAGGGCTGTTCGTACAAGAGGAGATCGAATTCTTGATTTACGCAGGGAACCTGTGATTTTGCAGTTTATGGATTATTTGGTCTGTAAAATAATTTTTTTTTTAAGACTGAATGTATAGGTATTCGATCTGATTTAATTATTAATAGAAATTAGGATTTCTATTTATTTTATTTTGGATCGATGATGGCGGCGCAGAGAAGGAGATTTCGCAGATGGGAGAGTCGTAATCTGCGATTTGCAGTTTATGAAACTGCAAACTATGATCTAACCTCTGTTTTGCAGGATGGATTGTGTGAACAGCCCTAGTTGACTGATTATTGTTTTTCTTTTATTAGTATTTAATTTCCGATTATTTTCTTCAATTAAAGATTTAATTAAAGATCAAACTCTAGACCCATTCGAACCAAGATTGGTTCAAACAGTTTGAACTGAATCTAGGGTTCGATCATGGCTGAATGTCGGCCCTAATTTTTCCCACTAATGGGCCTGAGGATTGATAATTAATTAAATACTTAATTTGGCCCAACCTGTAAAGGCCCAATTTTAAGTTGTTAAAACCGCTAAAAACCCACTCTACGGATAAAGTTATATGGGCCGAACCCATCAACCCTAATTCGGCCCATATACCTAGATAATATTAATGGTTAATATTATGTATTTAAAAATGGGCTTCAAATGGGCTTTACAGATAATTAATTGATTGGATCAATTTATCCTTGCATGTGATGTATGGATGTGTGATGTGCTATGTACATGGGCCATAAGTGCTTGGCCCATGCTCAATCAAGAGTGGCTCTTGCGCACACCATGGTTGAATGCACATCATTGCCATGGTGTCCCTTTTAGTCATTGGATGACCTCCCTCAGTGGTGGGCCCCACACCTCATGGAGAGGTTACGTGCAGGACCCTAGCCGATTTGGGCCCACCGAAATCTGACTTCATGAAAGTCAGTGGGAGCCACTTGGGTTTAACCTAGATCAAACTAGGGCGTAATTTACTGTTCCCTCCAACTAATATGAGTGCATGTGATAGGGAGATTCATATAATGAACTCTCTAAAGGCCTTCCATCATTAGCATGAGGATGGGTCCTTCAGTAATGAGGAAACACACCAGAAAAGGGTCTCTCCATTTGCTATTGGGCATGTCTGAGTGTTTCATAAGATGACAGGGGTGTCATAGACCGATGTGGGAGGGGCTTCACCAGAAAATGGGAACTCTCTCACGGTACCTTGGCGTTCACGAATATGATGGGTAAGCACTCATTGGACAGAAAGGTTTACTTGAAAATGGCTCTGAACCTTGTCTGACAAAGGCCAAAGGGAAAACTCATATGATGAGTGGATATGATCCTTTACAGAAAGGTGGTGGGGTTGTGCAGCTGAAACAATTGGCTCCATGCACCCTATGTGATTTCCCACATTTCCAGAGACAACTCGCAGTCTCTGTCACTGAGAAAGGAGGGAAATCTCAGAGATGAATAAATGGGAATGGAACGTAGATTAAAATCCATATCTATGTAATGAACGTGAATCAAATTAGGTTGTGGACTGATGTTTTCTCTTTTATCAAAAAATGGCAAACGGACAATTTGCAAAGCTGCTTGATGATAACAAGTTGAAGGGCCCAAACTATGCCGACTGGTACAGGAACCTTATGTTGGTCATAACCTCTGAAAAGTTGGACAAGGTAGCCAAGAATCCTGCCCCAGATCGTCCGGGAGATAGGGCTTCTGAGGCCCGAAGAAGAGAATACCAAGAATGGGAGGAGAAAAACTCCCTTGCCCACTGCTATATCATTGCCTCCTTGGACAACCCAATTCAGAGGTAGTTCGATCAGATCGAACTTGCTAAGGACGTATTGGACAGTCTCAAGACAATGTACAAAGAGCATAATCGTTCATGACCGTGTAGATGTCCAAGGGCCAACAAGTTCATGACCATTGCCTTTGGATGATAGGATATATCAACGAACTAGAGGCTCTTGGATCTGGGCTAGATCTGGTAACACAGATTGATGCTATTCTCAACTCCTTGCCTCCATCCTTTAATCCATTCATCATGAATTACAACATGAACAAGCTGAACGTCAGCTTGCAGGAACTCAGCAATATGTTGTAGAGGGCCGAAGAATTGATTAAAAAGGATGAGCCCATTGCCATGCTTGTTGAAATTGGCAAATTAGGCAAGAAAAGGAAGGCAAAGAGAAAGCCCCAAAAGACGGCTGCCAAACCCAAGAAGTATAGGAAGGACAAGGCATCAGATACCTGTCACTTCTGCAAGAAGACCGGCCACTGGAAAAGGAACTGTCCTGCCTACCTGGAATCCAAGAAAGGTAATTTCGAAACTTGTGTTATAGAAAAACCAATTTATTGGTATCTTATGCGTCCTGGTGTATGGACTCCGGGGCTTCAACTCATGTGTGTAACTCACTGCAAAGGTTCAAGGTAAGCAGAAGGCTGAGTGAAGAAGAAGTTATGCTCTACTTGGGGACTACTTCAACTGTTGCAGCGACAGTCATAGGAACCGTGGAGTTAATTTTTAGAGAAGGAGTTATTATACTGAAAGATTGTCTTTATGTACAAAATTTAAGGAGAATTTTGATTTATGTTTCAAAACTGTGTGCAGATGGTTAATTTGTCTTCTTTTGTAATACAATTACTATTAAAAGAAATAACAGATTCATCGCATACGGGGAACTGGAGAACGGTCTCTATGTTTTACATCATTCTCTAGAAACTAACAAAACCGAAACTATATCGGCTGAAATCCCCAAGAAAAGAGTCCGTGATACAGTTAATCCCACGTGCCTGTGGCATTACCGACTTGGCCACATCGGTGTTGGCCGAATCACAAGGTTGGTAAAGGATGGTCCTTTGGATTTTCTAACTGTAGAAGATCTACCCACTTGTGAGCCTTGCCTACAAGGTAAGATGATGAAACGGCCATTTATCGGTAAGCTTGAAAGATGTGCAGGCACATTTGACCTTATACATATTGATGTATGTGGTCCCCTGAGTGTTAGGACACGGAATCAACACGTGTATTTCATCACCTTTACAAATGATTTCTCACAATATGGTTACATGTACCTAATGAGACACAAGTTTGAATCCTTTGAAAAGTTCAAAGAGTTTAGACAAGAGGTTGAGAAACAGTTAGGGAGAGAAATTAAAGCCCTTCGATCAGATCGAGGTGGCGAATATCTCTCTGACGAATTCAGGGACTACTTAAAGGACAATGGGATAGTATCACAATTGGCTCCTCCTGCTACAGCACAACTTAACGGTGTTTTAGAGAGGAGGAATAGGACCTTATTAGATATGGTCCGGTCACTTCTCATACACTCAGAATTACCCACATCCTTTTGGGGCTACGCATTAGAGACTGCGATTTACGTGCTGAATCGGGTTCCAACCAAATCGGTTCCGAACACTCCATATGAACTTTGGACCGGAAAGAAACCAAGTGTTAGACACTAGAAGATTTGAGGTTGTCCAGCACACGTTAAAAGAATGAGTGCACACAAGTTGGAATCCAAGACCAGCCGTTGCCTATTTGTAGGGTACCCAAAAGGCTCTGTGGGTTACCTATTCTATGACCCAAGTGAGCAAAAGGTGTTCTGCAGCCGAAATGCACATGGAAATGGATTACATCCTGGACACCCATCGTCAGGAAATAGTTCTTGATGAGGAGAGCTCAGGAGCAGTGGGAGAAGTCCCACAAGTTCCGGATAGTGACCAACCTAGAAGATCCACTCGGGTATGCAGGCCACCAGTCCATTATGGTTATGACCAGGATTGTTACCTGGTGGAAACCTTGACTAGTGAGGAGGATCCCGTGACTTGAAGCTATGTTGGACATAGATTCCCAGAAGTGGGTGGAGGCCATGAGAGCTGAGAAGGACTCAATGGAGACCAATGGGGTCTGAACTCTAGTAGATCCACCCTCTGGGGTAAAAGCAATCGGTTGCAAATTGATTTACAAGAGGAAGAAGGGCCCCGATGTTAGAGTTGAGACCTTCAAAGCTCGTCTGGTGGTGAAAGGGTACACTCAGAAAGAGGGCATCGATTATGAAGAAACCTTTTCGCCTGTGGCCATGCTTAAAAACATTAGGATCCTGCTAGCTGTAGCAACATACCATGATTATGAGATTTGGCAAATGGATGTCAAAACTACATTCCTGAATGGAGATCTTACTGAAGATATCTACATGTAGCAGCTGCAATGCTTCATTGGTGCTAATCAGGAAAACATGGTATGTAAACTTAAAAGTTCCATTTATGGACTTAAGCAAGCTTCTAGAAGTTGGAGCATCTATTTTGACTTTGTTGTCAAATCGTTTGACTTTAAGCAGAATCCGGAAGAACACTGTGTTTACAGGAAGTACAGTGGGGATAAGCTTACCTTCTTGATTCTGTATGTAGATGACATTCTGCTCATTGGGAATGATGTAGGAATGTTAACTACGGTGAAAGTATGGCTTTCACAGCAATTCTCCATGAAAGATCTTCGAGAATGTTAGACAGTTTTTTATGCCCTTAGCTTCAATCCGATTTGATGTACTTTTGTTATTTAGTGGAAATAAATAAAGTGCATGTTTGATTCATGTTGTTTGGTTTAATTCTGTGTAAGACCCTAAAACTGGACACTTATAGAAGCTCGTGTTAGTTTTAAATATTCACAGCCGTTGGATAAGTCTAGGGAGATTTATCCTGCCAAGGCTGATACTGGTGTGCCACCAAGTGTTGGGATGGCCTATCTCAGCCACCAGGATAAGACCCGAGGCACATGCAGTATGGGATTACTTGAATCCTTGAACTGGACCAGATTTCCAGTGTTGCCCTGGACCTTGGAGACAGATGGGCAAAATTGGAAAGTTACACCTGACCCCTAGACTCGATTATGACATTTCACTAGGTGTCGGATCGGGCTATCTTTGATATGCCAATCAGTGAGATCCTTAGATGGGGGTCAAAACCTGGGTATGTTGGGACAGTTTGAGAATTCATCTGAGTGGGTGATCATAGTGACAGGATTAGCTCCTTTGTCGAACAAATGGTAATGATCGGGAATGCACTCTCTCTGATGGAAACCAAACTGTCGGCAGTTGATTTCAATTGCTCAAATTTTGTTTTGCAAAATTAATATATTTATATATATGTACGGTTTCGAATTGTTTGCAAATGGTTTTAATTCCCGGGATCCATGTGAGTGGAGAGTGCGGCACTGTTCCTTGCAGCCGAGGGAGAGGTCCTCTCTTGTCGGGTAGTGCTTGATCATTAAGGGCTGAGAGGTTAAGTGTAAGACCATTTAGGGTAGTACCTGATGGGCTAATCTTGCACCTGCCCACAGTCCCTGGGTTTTTATAAGATGGCTTGGCCCAGGGACCACTTAATGTAAGTGTTGGGCCCATAGGGTCCATATGATGGGCTCAGGGGTTTATTGAGTCTTTCAGTGAATTCGGCTGGGCCTTGTATTAAAGGCTGGGCCGAACCCATGTTGCTGGTGTGTAGATCAATGCTTGGGTCCCACGCCATACAAAGATACCCAACTGGGCAGCAGATTGGAAACTAGTTAAACACTGAACATCTAATGGGCCAAAAGCCTATTTCGAGCTGGGATGATATGATCACCCATCTATGGGGCGAATCTGAGATTAATGTTTGTGAAAGGATTGGGCCTTTAACCTTATCCACTCCAAGAGACCAAATTCAAATTAGATTTGAATCTGGTAACCTCCTGATAAGATCAGGAGTAAACTAACTTAATCTGTAGATGGGATTAAGATAATCCCCTATCCAAATACAAATTTGGATTGGGATAACTCCTAATTAGGAGGTTTCTTAATCAAGAAGAAAGGAGGAGAAAAACAAGCGAAATACATCAGAATTTGAACTAGGGTTTTGGTGAAAGAAATCTCCCTGCGAATTGAGATTAGATCTCATTCATACTCTAGAGAAAAGAAAGCAATTCAGCCATCTTCGTCCCTGGAGTTCTCCTCCTGCCGCCGCCATTCACTATTGGATGATTCGATCTTTGCAACAATAGGAAGTCAAGAAATAAGTTCTTGACATCAGTCTTGCAAGAAAGACTGAAGAAGATTCGGTGTTCAAAGCTTCTAGAGGATTCTTGCGAAGGATCCAATGTGTTGGACGCACCCTGCTGGTTCCGTTCCATCCACAGCTGTGTCATCTTCAGAAGGAGCGGATCTTGGTTTCTTCTTTGGGCGTGAACACCAACTTTGGGAGATACTACTTCTCCGGATCAGGTATAATCCTCCCTTTTACCTTTTGGTTCAGATCTGGTTCGATAATGGTTTAGATAAGTTCCTTGAATATGGTATTCTAAATTTAGGGAATACGATTCCCAATTGGAGGAAGGTAGAAAAATTTTTGAAATTCGCCCACCCATTCCGCAACCTCTTTGGCGTCCATTAGATGGATCCTACCATTCCTTCAGTGGTATCAGAGCCACAGGTTTGAATCTTGAACCAAAAGAAAATCAGATCTGACCCTGCGCAGATGGAAAGAAATTGTTCTTCCAAGATTTGCGCAGATTGCTTTCTTTTTTTTCAAGAATTGGTTTCTTGTTATGGGCGATTGATCTGAAATTAATTTCGTTAAATCCAAAATTTATTTAGAATTGTTCTTTATTTATTTTTGATTTAATGGACTGTTCAAACCTGGAGATCGCAGTGCAGATTTGGCACAGATGGTCTGCGCACCCTTTTTCCTTTTATTTATTTATTTCATTCAATTCGGTCTGTAAATAATTTTTTTTTTATTTTCTAGACTGAATGTATAGGATTTGATCAAGAATGTAATTAATTAATAGAAATAGGATTTCTGTTAATTATTTTCTGGATTAAAGAAGAAGGAAGAAGATGGCGGCGCTGGAGATTTGCAGATGGAGAAATCGCTTCCTGCGATTTGCAGTTTATGAAACTGCAACATTGGTGATTAACCTCTGTTTTGCAGGTGGTGCGAACAGTCCATAATTGATTTGTGTTTGTTTAAAATTCAAGATCATTAATTTCAGATCTTTCATGAATTAATTCTTGAATTGAAAATCAGTTTTGGACCTTTTCGGACCAGATTGGACCAAAACTGTTTGGACCGAATCTGGGTTTCAAAGGGGACTGTTTTTCAGTCCATATTTCTCACACTTCCTGTTCCAAATCTGATGTTCAATAACAGGGATTAATTCAGCCCACCTATAAAGCCCAGTTTTAAAGGGTTAAAACTGCAAAAGCCCATTATTGTGAGATAAGCTGTATGGGCCGAACTGCTAACTGCGATTCAGCCCATACACCTAGTAGACATTAATTGTTAATGATTTAGTTTTAAATGGGCTGTTCGATGGGCTTTGCAGCAGTTAATTGATTGGATCAATTCCTCCTTTACATGTGATGTTTGCATGTTTGATGTGCTGCGACCATGGGCCATAAGCACTTGGCCCATGAAGACTCGTTAGTGGCTCTTATGCACACCATGGCTGAATGCACATCAATGCCATGGTGTCCCTTAAGGTCATTAGATGACCCCTCTTTGTTTGGTGGGCCCCAAAACCCTGAAAAGGGATGCGTACGGAACCCCTAGCTGATTAAGGCCCACCAGAAATCTGACTTTATGAAAGTCAGTGGGAGCCACTCTGGTTTGACCTAAATTAGAACTAGGGTGTAATTTCATTCCCTCTAGCAAATATGAATGCATGCGATAGGGAGATCCATATGATGGACTCTCTAAAGGCCTTCCATCATTAGCACAGTGATGAGTCCTTCAGTAATGAGGAAACGCACCATAAAATTGGGCTATCCATTTGCTGTTGGATCTGTCAGAGTGTTTCATAAGATGATAGGGGCGTCATAGACCGATGTGGGAGGGGCTTCACCAGAAAATGGGAACTCTCTCACGGTACCGTGGCGTAACCTGAATATGATGGGTAAGCACTCACTGGACAGAAAGGTTTACCTGAAAACGGCTCTAACCTTGTCTGACAGAGGCCAAAAGGCAAACACATTTGATGAGTGGATATGATCTATCACAGAAAGGTGGTGGGGTTATGCAGCTGAAACAGTTGGCTTCGCGCACCCCATGTGATTTCCTACATTTCCAGAGACATTTCATCATCCCCGTCACTGAGAAAGGAGGGAAATCTCAGAGATGAACAAATGGGAATGGAACATAGATTAAAAACCATATCTATGTAGGTAACATGAATCAAACTAAGGTTGTGGACTAACATCTTTGTTGTTTTATCAGAAAATGGCAAACGGTCAATTTGCAAAGCTTCTAGACAATAACAAGCTTAAGGGCCCAAACTATGCCGACTGGTACAAAAATCTTATGCTGGTCCTAACTTCCGAAAAGTTAGACAAGGTGGTGAAAAATCCTGCCCCGGAACGTCCGGGTGATAGGGCTTCTAAGGCCCGAAGGAGGGACTACCAAGATTGGGAGGATAAGAACTCCCTAGCCCGCTGCTTTGTCATTGCCTCATTAGACAACTCAATACAGAGGCAATTCGAATAGATCGAACTAGCCAAGGACATATTGGACAGTCTAAGAACAATGTATGAAGAGCAGAACCGTTCTACTCGACAGAAGGTCCTGAAATTGTTCATGACCGCGCTGATGTCCAAAAGGCAGAAAGTTCATGACCATTGTCTTCGGATGATGGGATACATTAATGAACTAGAAGCTCTTGGATCCAGGCTAGATCTTGGCACGCAAGTGGATGCCATTTTAAATTCTTTGCCCTCTTCCTTCAATGCGTTCACAATGAACTATAATATGAATAAGCTGAATGTCAGCGTCCAGGAACTCAGCAATATGTTGCAGAGAGCCGAGGATCTACTCAAGAAGGATGAGCCTGTGGTTATGCTTGCCAAAGCTAACAAATTGGGCAAGAAAAAGAGAAAGGCAAAGAAGCCCCAGAAGAAAGCTGCCAAACCTAAGAAGCAGAAGAAGAACAAGGCATCTGATGTCTGTCACTTCTGCAAGCAGACCGGCCACTGGAAGAGGAATTGTCCTGCCTACTTGGAATCTAAGAAAAGTAACATCGAAACTTGTGTCATAGAAACTAATATGTTAGTTACTTCTGTGTCCTGGTGTGTTGACTCCGGGGCTTCAACTCATGCGTGTAACTCACTGCAGGGGTTCAAAGTTAGCAGAAGATTGAGTGAAGGCGAAGTTGAAGGAATGGTAGGATCCATCTAATGGACGCCAAAGAGGTTGCGGAATGGGTGGGCGAATTTGAAAAATTTTTCTACCTTCCTCCAACTGGGAATCGTATTCCCTAAATTTGGAATACCATATTCAAGGATCTTATCTGAACCATAATCGAACCAGATCTGAACCAAAAGGTAAAAGGGAGGATTATACCTGATCCGGAGAAGCAGTATCTCCCAAAGTTGGTGTTCACGCCCAAAGAAGAAACCAAGATCCACTCCTGCTGAAGGTGACACTGCTGTGGATGGAACGTAACCAACAGGGTGCATCCTACACACTGGATCCTTCGCAAGAATCCTCTGGAAACTTTGAACACTGAATCTTCTTCAGTTTTTCTTGCAAGACTGATGTCAAGAACTGATTTCTTGACTTCCTATTGTTGCAAAAATCGAATCTTGCAATAGTGAATGGCGGCGGAAGGAGGAGAACTCCCGGGACGAAGATGGCTGAATTGCTTTTCTTTTCTTTCGAGTATGAATGAGATCTAATATCAATTTGCAGGGAGTTTTCTTTCACCAAAAACCCTAGTTCGAATTCTGATGTGTTTTTCTTGTTTTTCTCCTCCTTTCTTCTTGATTAAGAAACTTCCTAATTAGGAGTTATCCCAATCCAAATCTTTATTTGGATAGGGGATTATCTTAATCCTATCTGCAGATTAAGTTAGTTTACTCCTGATCTTATCAGGATGTTACCAGATTCAAATCTAATTTGAATTTGGTCTCCTGGAGTGGATAAGGTTAAAGGCCCAATCCTTTTACTAACATTAATCTCAGATTCACCCCATAGATGGGTGATCATATCAGCCCAACTCGAATTGGGCTTTTGGTCCATTAGATGTTCAGTGTTTAACTAGTTTCCAATCTGCTGCCCAGTTGGGCTTCTTTGTATGGCGTGGGACTCAAGCATTGATCTACACACCAGCCACACAGGTTCGGCCCAGCCTTTAATACAAGGCCCAGCTGAATTCACTGAAAGACTTAGTAAACCCCTGAGCCCATCATATGGACCCTATGGGCCCAACACTTACATTAAGTGGTCCCTGGGCCAAGCCATCTTATAAAAACCCAGGGATTGTGGGCAGGTGCAAGATTAGCCCATCAGGTACTACCCTAAATGGTCTTACACTTAACCTCTCAGCCCTTAATGATCAAGCACTGCCCGACAAGAGAGGACCTCTCCCTCGGCTGCAAGGAACAGTGCCGCACTCTCCACTCACATGGATCCCGGGAATTAAAACCATTTGCAAACAATTCGAAACCGTACATATATATATAAATATATTAATTTTGCAAAACAAAATTCCAATGATTGAAATCAACTGCCGGCAGTTTGGTTTCCATCAGAGAGAATGCATTCCCGATCATTACCCTTTGTCCGACAAAGGGGCTGATCCTGTCACTATGATCACCCACTCAGATGAATTCTCAGACTGTCCCAACATACCCAGGTTTTGATCCCCATCTAAGGATCTCACTGAATGGCATATCAAACACAGCCCGATCCGACACCTAGTGAAATGTCATAATCGAGTCTAGGGGTCAGGTGAAACTTTCCAATTTTGCCCATCTATCTCCAAGGTCCAGGGCAATACTGGAAATCTGGTCCGATTCAAGGATTCAAGTAATCCCATATTGCATGTGCCTCGGGTCTTACCCTGGTGGCTGAGACAGGCCATCCCAACACTTGGTGGCACACCGGTATCAGCCTTGGCAGGATTAATCTCCCCAGACTTATCCAACGGCTGTGAATATTTAAAACTAATACGAGTCTCTATAAGTGTCCAGTTTTAGGGTCTTACACAGAATTAAACCAAACAACATGAATCAAACATGCACTTTATTTATTTCCACTAAATAACAAAAGTACATCAAATCGGATTGAAGCTAAGGGCATACAAAACTGTCTAACAACTCCCACTTGCACTTAGGTCCAATCTGTTACAAGCCAGAGTCCCATACTTTCCACGTGTTTCTCAAACACCTTCTGTGTCAGTGGCTTAGTCAATGGGTCTGCCACATTATTCGCTGATGCTACCTTCCAAATTAGGACGTCCCCTCTACCAACGATCTCCCGCAGTACATGGTACTTTCTCTCGATGTGCTTTGACCTCGAGTGAGCCCGAGGCTCTTTAGCCTAGGCAATCGCTCCATTGTTGTCGCACAACAACGGGATGGGTGATGTGCTGGATGGAATCGCTGCCAATTCGTGTATGAATTTCTTCATCCACATGGCTTCCTTGGCAGCTTCACTTGTGGCAATGTACTCGGCCTCGGTTGTGGAGTCTGCAGTGGACCCCTGTTTGCTGCTTTTCTAGCAAATAGCACACAATCCTATCGTGAAAACATACCCAGAAGTAGACTTTCTATCATCTGGATCTGACTGGAAGTCGGCATCGGTATACCCTAGAACTTGTAGTGAAATACCATCAAATACTAGACAAAACCCTTTTGTCCTTCGAATGTATTTGAGTATGTTCTTCACAACAGTCCAATGCTCCTGCCCTAGGTTTGCCTGGAATCTGCTTACCACACTCACCACCTGAGCAATGTCCGGGCGAGTGCACAGCATGGCATACATGATGCTCCCTACGGCTGAGGCATAGGGAACGTATCTAATGCTCTCAATCTCCTCAGAAGTCTTGGAGACATCTTCTTGGAGAGAGTGACTACGTGCCTGAAAGGAACGTTTCCTTTCTTGGAGTTCTCCATGCTGTATCTTTTGACAATTTTGTCAATATAAGCAGCTTGGGATAATCCAATTATCCGCTTCGATCTATCTCTATAGAGTCGAAGACCCAGTATTTATGAAGCTTCTCCAAGATCTTTCATGGAGAACTGCTGTGATAGCCATACCTTGACCGAAGTTGACATTCCTACATCATTCCCAATGAGTAGGATATCGTCCACGTACAACACCAAAAAGGTGATCTTATCCTCACTGGATTTCCTGTAAACACAGGGCTCATCCGGATTTTGCTAAAAGTCAAACGTTTTCATTGCAGAATCAAATCGGATGTTCCAACTCCTAGAAGCCTGCTTAAGTCCATATATAGATCTATTATGTTTACAAACCATGTGTTCCTGACCAGCAGCAATGAAGCCTTGCGGCTGCTGCATGTAGATATCTTCACTAAGATCTCCATTCAGAAACGCGGTTTTGACATCCATTTGCCAAATCTCGTAGTCATGGTACGCTGCTACAGCTAGCAGGATCCTAATGGATTTAAGCATGGCCACGGGCGAAAAGGTTTCCTCATAATCGATGCCTTCTTTCTGAGTATACCCTTTCACCACCAAACGAACTTTGTAGGTCTCAATCCTGCCATCAGGGCCCTTCTTCCTCTTGTATATCCATTTGCAACCAATTGCTTTTACCCCGGTGGGCGAGTCTACTAGAGTCCAGACTCCATTGGTCTCCATCGAGTCCATCTCAGCTCTCATGGCCTCCACCCACTTCTGGGAGTCTATGTCTAACATAGCTTCCGCGTAAGTCACGGGATCCTCTTCACTAGTCAAGGCTTCCACTAGGTAACTATCCTGGTCATAACCATATTGGACTGGTGGTCTGGATACCCAGGTGGACCTTCTAGGTTGGTCATTACCTGGAACTTGTGGGACATCTCCCACTGCTCCTGAGCTCTCCTCATCAAGAACTATTTCCTGACGATGGGTGTCCAGGATGTATTCGAATTCTAAGAATTGGACGTTTCGACTGCAGAACACTTTCTGCTCACTTGGGTCATAGAATAGATAACCCACCGAATCCTTTGGGTAGCCTATAAACAAGCAACGGCTGGTTTTAGATTCCAACTTGTCCGCACTTGTTCTTTTAACGTGTGCAGGACAACCCCAAATCTTCAAGTGTCTTACACTTGGCTTCCTTCCGGTCAAAAGTTCATATGGAGTTTTCGGAACTGATTTGGTTGGAATCCGATTCAGCACGTAGGTAGCAGTCTCTAATGCGTATCCCCAAAAGGATGTGGGTAATTCTGAGCGTACGAGAAGTGACCGGACCATGTTCAACAAGGTGCTATTTCTACTCTCTGAAACATTGTTGAGTTGAGGTGTAGAAGGAGGAGCTGATTGTGACACTATCCCATTGTCCTTTAAGTAGTCCCTGAATTCGTCAGAGAGATACTCGCCACCTCGATCTGATCGAAGGGCCTTAATTTCTCTCCCTAACTGTTTCTCGACTTCCTGTCTGAACTCTTTGAACTTTTCAAAGGATTTAGACTTATGTCTCATTAGGTACACGTAACCATATCGTGAAAAATCATTTGTAAAAGTGATGAAATACACGTGTTGATTCTGTGTCCTAACACTCAGGGGACCACATACATCAGTATGTATTAGGTCAAGTGTGCCTTCAGATCTTTCAGGCTTTCCGTCAAATGGCCGCTTAGACATCTTACCTTGAAGGCAAGGTTCACAAGTGGGAAGATTTTCTACGGTTAGAAAATCCAAAGGACCATCCTTTACCAGTCTTGTGATTCAGTCAACACCGATATGGCCAAGTCGGTAATGCCAGAGGCACGTGGGATTTACTGTATCACGATTCCTTTTCTTGGGATTTTCGACTGACGTAGTTTCGGTTAAGTTAGTTTCCAGAGAAGGATGTAGAACATAGAGACCGTTCTCCAGTTCCCCGCATGCGATGAATTTGTTATTCCGTTTAACAGTAATCATATTACTAAAATAAACAGTATATCCATCAGCACACAGTTTAGAAATAGAAATTAAATTTCTTCTCAAGTTCTGTACATAAAGACAATCTTTAAGCACAAGTACTCCTTCTCTAAAAACTAATTCTACGGTTCCTATTGCCGCAGCTGCAACACTTGCAGTTGTTCCCAGAAATAGTGTCACTTCGCCTTCACTCAATCTTCTGCTAACTTTGAACCCTTGCAGTGAGTTACACGCATGAGTTGAAGCCCCGGAGTCAACACACCAGGACACAGAAGTAACTAACATATTAGTTTCTATGACACAAGTTTCGATGTTACCTTTCATAGATTCCAGGTAGGCAGGACAATTCCTCTTCCAGTGGCTGGTCTGCTTGCAGAAGTGACAGACATCAGATGCCTTGTTCTTCTTCTGCTTCTGGGGCTTCTTTGCCTTTCTCTTTTTCTTGCCTGATTTGTTAGCTTCGGCAAGCATAACCACAGGCTCATCCTTCTTGAGTAGATCCTCGGCTCTCTACAACATTTTGCTGAGTTCCTAGACGCTGACATTCAGCTTATTCATATTATAGTTCATTGTGAACGCATTGAAGGAAGAGGGCAAAGAATTTAGGATGGCATCCACTTGCGTGCCAAGATCTAGCCCGGATCCAAGAGCTTCTAGTTCATTAATGTATCCCATCATCCGAAGACAATGGTCATGAACTTTCTGCCCTTTGGACATCTGCGCAGTCATGAACAATTTCAGAACCTTCTGTCGAGTAGAACGGTTCTGCTCTTCATACATTGTTCTTAAACTGTCCAATATGTCCTTGGCTAGCTCGATCTGATCGAACTGCCTCTGTATTGAGTTGTCTAATGAGGCAATGACAAAGCAGCGGGCTAGGGAGTTCTTATCCTCCCAATCTTGGTAGTCCCTCCTACAGGCCTCAGAAGCCCTATCACCCGAACGTTCCGGGGCAGGATTTTTCACCACCTTGTCTAACTTTTCGGAAGTTAGGACCAGCATAAGATTTCTATACAGTCGGCATAGTTTGGGCCCTTAAGCTTGTTATCGTCTAGCAACTTTGCAAATTTACCGTTTGCCATTTTCTGATAAAACAGCAAAGACATTAGTCCGCAACCTTAGTTTGATTCATGTTACTTACATAGATATGGATTTTAATCTATGTTTCATTCCCATTTGTTCATCTCTGAGATTTTCCTGCTTTCTCAGAGACGGAGACGACGTAATGTCTCTGGAAATGTAGGAGATCACATGGGGAGCATGAAGCCAACTGTTTCAGCTGCATAACCTCACCACCTTTCTGTGACGGATCATATCCACTCATCAAATGAGTTTCCCTTTTGGCCTCTGTCAGACAAGGTTCAGAGCCATTTTCAGGTAAACATTTCTGTCTAGTGAGTGCTTACCCATCATATTCAGGTTATGCCAAGGTACCGTGAGAGAGTTCCCATTTTCTGGTGAAGCCCCTCCCACATCGGTCTATGATGCCCCTATCATCTTATTGAAACACTCTGACAGATCCAACAGCAAATGGATAGCCCAATCTTATGGTGCGTTTCCTCATTACTGAAGGACCCATCATTGTGCTAATGATGGAAGGCCTTTAGAGAGTCCATCATATGGATCTCCCTATCGCATGCATTCATATGGATCTCCCTATCTTGATGAGGAGAGCTCAGGAGCAGTGGGTGATGTCCCATAAGTTCCAGGTAATGACCAACCCAGAAGGTCCACCCAGGTATCCAGACCACTAGTCCGATATGGTTATGACCAGGATAGTTACCTGGTGGAAGCCTTGACTAGTGAAGAGGATCCCGTGACTTACGCGGAAGCTATGTTAGACATAGACTCCCGGAAGTGGGTGGAGGCCATGAGAGCTGAGATGGACTCGATGGAGACCAATGGAGTCTGGACTCTAGTAGACCCGCCTAAAAGCAATTGGTTGCAAATGGATCTACAAGAGGAAGAAGGGCCCCGATGGCAGGATTGAGACCTACAAAGCTCGTTTGGTGGCGAAAGGGTATACTCAGAAAGAAGGCATCGATTATGATGAAACCTTTTCGCCTGTGGCCATGCTTAAATCCATTAGGATCCTGCTAGCTGTAGCAGCGTACCATGACTACGAGATTTGGCAAATGGATGTCAAAACCACATTCCTGAATGGAGATCTTAGTGAAGATATCTACATGCAGCAGCCGTAATGCTTCATTGCTGCTGGTCAGGAACACATGGTATGTAAACTTAATAGATCCATATATGGACTAAAGCAGGCTTCTAGGAGTTGGAACATCCGATTTGATTCTGCAATCAAAACGTTTGACTTTTAGCAAAATCTGGATGAGCCCTGTGTTTATAGGAAATCTAGTGGGGATAAGATCACCTTTTTGGTGTTGTACGTGGACGATATCCTACTCATTGGGAATGATGTAGGAATGTTGACTTCGGTCAAGGTATGGCTATCACAGCAGTTCTCCATGAAAGATCTAGGAGAAACTTCATACATACTGGGTCTTCGACTCTATAGAGATAGATCGAAGCGGATAATCGGATTATCCCAAGCTACTTATATTGACAAAATTGTCAAAAGATACAGCATGGAAAACTCCAAGAAAGGAAACGTTCCTTTCAGGCACGGAGTCACTCTCTCCAAGAAGATGTCTCCCAAGACTTCTAAGGAGATTGAGAGCATGAAAGACGTTCCCTATGCCTCTGCCATAGGGAGCATCATGTATGCTGCTGTGCACTCGCCCGAACATTGCTCAGGCGGTGAGTGTGGTAAGCAGATTCCAGGCAAACCCAGGGCAGGTGCATTGGACTGCTGTGAAGAACATACTCAAATACCTTCGAAGGACAAAAGAGTTTTGTCTGGTATTCGATGGTAGTTCACTACAAGTTCTAGGGTATACCGATGCCGATTTCCAGTCGGATCCAGATGATAGAAAGTCTACATCTGGGTATGTTTTCACGATAGGATCGTGTGCTGTTTGTTGGAAAAGCAGCAAATAGGGGTCCACTGCAAACTCCACAACTGAGGCCGAGTACATTTCCGCAAGTGAAGCTGCCAAGGAAGCCGTGTGGATGAAGAAATTCATACACGAATTGGGAGTGATTCCATCCAGCACATCACCCATCCCATTGTTGTGCGACAACAATGGAGCGATCGCCCAGGCTAAAGAGCCTCGGGCTCACTCGAGGTCAAAGCACATTGAGAGAAAGTACCATGTACTGCGGGAGATCATTGGTAGAGGGGACGTCCTAATTCAGAAGGTGTTTGAGAAACACGTGGAAAGTATGGGACTCCGGCTTGTGCCAGATTGGACCTAAGTGCAAGTGGGAGCCGTTAGACAGTTTTGTATGCCCATAGCATCATTCTGATTTGATGTACTTTTGTTATTTAGTGGAAATAAATAAAGTGCATGTTTGATTCATGTTGTTTGGTTTAATTCTGTGTAAGACCCTAAAACTGGACACTTATAGAGACTCATGTTAGTTTTAAATATTCACAGCCGTTGGATAAGTCTGGGGAGATTTATCCTGCCAAGGCTGATACTGGTGTGCCACCAAGTGTTGGGATGGCCTGTCTCAGCCACCAGGGTAAGACCCGAGGCACATGCAATATGGGATTACTTGAATCCTTGAATCGGACCAGATTTCCAGTATTGCCCTGGACCTTGGAGATAGATGGGCAAAATTGGAAAGTTTTGCCCATTTTGAACTGAGCTGATTTGATCAGTTTAAGTGAGGGGCGGATCTGGGATTAAATCTATTAATAGGATTGGGCCTTGACCCTATCCACTCAGAGAGTCGAAGATGTAAATAAGATTTAGATTTAGGAGCCTCTTAATATGATTAGGTAAGAACTGATCCAATCCACAGATAAGATAAGGGTTTATCCTTATCACCTAAGAGATGTCTGATCCAAATGTGATATCAGCAACTCCTTTAGGGTTACAAGAAAAGAAGGGGGCGGCAGCCTTTAGACAACAATAGAAAACACATCACCAAGTTCTCTTGTCTTCAGAGCTGAAATCATAGAAGAAAGATTTCTGCAATCGCTGCGAACGTTTTTTTCTTGCCGCCTCCTTCCTACCGCCGCCAGACCTCTAGTTCGATCTCCAACTTTGTAGGAGAAATCAAGATTCGATCTTGATAACAGCCCTTTGGGAAAGGACTAATTGGAAGCAGTGCTCACGTGCCATCCAGCTATTCTTATGAAGGATCAGGTTCTTGGAGAACGCTGCTGATTCTGCTCCATCCTGCACTACGCCATCTTCAGTGGGAGCAGTCTTTGGATCCTTCATTGGGCGTGAACACCTCCATTAAGAGATAATATTTCTCTGTATCAAGTATACCTCTCCCCTACTCTTTTTGGTTCAGATCTGGTTGAGTTTATGGTTCAAGATTGATCCTTGAAAATATGATTTTCTAAATAGGGAATGTGTTTCTCAATTGAAAGAGAGAGAAAAATTTTTGAAATTCGCCCACCTTATTCCGCAAAATTTGGGCATCCATACAATGGATCTCTCTCTCCCTTCATTACCTCATTAACACGTCTAATGGTGGCATCTGTCCTTGCGCTGAACTGTTGTGAATTTTCGGCCATGTTGGAAATTAATTCCCTAGCCGCTTCGGGTGTTTTGTTCACTAAGGCTCCTCCACTGGATGCATCTACCATACTTCTATCCATGGGCTGGAGCCCTTCATAGAAGTATTGGATTAAAAGCTGTTTGGGTATTTGGTGGTGTGGGCAGCTAGCAACAAGTTGTTTAAACCTTTCCCTATATTCGTATAGTGTCTCACCACCAAACTGCCGAACTCCACATATTTCTTTCCTAATGTTTGCAACTCGGGATGCAGGGAAATATTTATCTAAAAATATCCTGTTCATCTCATCCCATGTACGTATTGAACTGGGAGGAAGAATATATAACCAACCCTTTGCTTTATCTCGTAAAGTAAATGGAAAAACTATAAGTTTTACCTGGTCCTCGGTCATACCCTGTGGCTTCATGCTAGAACAGACGACATGGAATTCTTTTAGATGTTTATGAGGGTCCTCACCTAGAAAGCCATGAAAAATAGGCAGTAATTGTATTAAACCAGATTTTAGTTCAAAGGCTACCTCAAGAGTGGGATACGTTATGCACAAGGGCTATTGGTTCAGAATCGGTGCAGCCAACTCCCTTAATGTTCTCTCTCTATCAGCCATCCTTTCCTCCTCTTCGAAGATGGGGTGATAGTTAGACAGTTGTATGCCCTTAGCTTCAATCAGAATTATGTACATTATGAATTTATTATAAATGAATAAAGTACACATTTGATTCATGTTCCTGTGGTGTGTTTCTGTGTAATACCGTTAAACTGGACACTTAATGAGACTTGTGTTAGTTTAGAATGTTCACAGCCATTGGGTAAGTCTGGGGAGATTTATCCTGCCAAGGCTGACATTGGTATGCGGCCAACCTCTCATTAAGTGCTGAGAGGTTAAGTGTAAGACCATTGAGGATAATACCTGATGGGCTAATCTTGCATCTGCCCATAGTCCCTGGGTGTTACAAGGTGGCTTGGCCCAGGGACCACTTAGGGTAAGTGTTGGGCCCATAGAGCCCATAAGATGGGTTTCAGGGGGTGCATTGTCCACAACGGTGTATTCGGCCAGGCCTTGTAACAAAGGTTGGGCTGAACCCATGTGGCTGATGTGTAGATCAATGTTTGGGTCCCACGCCATACAAGGAAGCCCAACTGGGCAGCAGTTTGGAAGGCTAAGTGAGTACATAACCTTAAAAGGGGCGAATTGGGCTGATTTGATCAGTCAATTAAAAGGGGCGAATTCTGATATGGATCAGCTGATAGGATTGGGCCTAGACCCTATCCACTTAGAGAGTCCAAGATCTAAATGAGATTTAGATCTGGAAGCCTCCTAATTAGATTAGGAGATGGATGATCTGATCTGCAGATATGATAAGGGTTATCCCTTATCACTTAAAGGGACTTCTAATCCAAATATGATTTGCATTAGCAACTCCTAATGGGATTAGGAGCTGATCCCTTTAAGATTATGAAAGGAGAAAGGGGCAGCAACTGTTAGTGATTGATGTTCAATTCTCTTCAGAGCTGAAAATCACAAGAAGAGAGATTTCTGCACCCTGCGAATACTTTCTTGCCACCTCCTTCCTGCCACGGCCATTACCTTCAGTTCGATCTCCAATTCTTGGGAGAAATCAAGATCTGATCTTGATTCCAAGCTTTTGGGAAAAGATTGGTTGGAGTTAGACTCACAAGCCATCCAGTTGATTCTTGCAAAGGGTCAAGTTCTTTTGGAAGAACATTGCTGATTCTGTTCCATCCTGCACTGTGCCATCTTCAGTGGGAGCAGATTTTGGATCCTTCCTTGGGCGTGAACACCTTCATTGGGAGATACTGTTTCTCCGTATCAGGTACATCCTCCCTCCTATTCCTTTTGGTTCAGATCTAGTTTGGTTCATGGTTCAAGATTGATCCTTGAAAATATGTTTTCTAAATAGGGAATTCGATTCCCTACAAAGATGGGAGAAATTTTTTTTTTAAAATTTGCCCAGTTCATTCCACAAGACTTGGGCGTCCATGTGATTGATATCCCATCCCTTCATTGATCACAAGTTGGTATATCGAAATTTGAATTCACTCTTTTAGGTGAACGATCCTTCCTTTGTTTTGCCTCCTTCCTTAAACGACAGGTAGTCTTCTCAATTTCGGGGTTGTACTCGAGTTCACCTCGTTGAGAAGCACGAGTCATAAAACAAGAAGGTTAACATAAATAGAAGGAAATAGCTAAGAAATTAAAGTTGCTCCTCGGCAACGGCACCAAAATTTTGACGGGTTACCGAAGCCCTCAAAATTAGTACTAGTCCCACAATAAAATATTTGTAGTAAAAATGGTACTAGGTCAAATCCCATAGGGAGCTAACAGTAATTTCTCAGCCGAATGAATATTGTCACTGAGTGGGAAAATTAAATAACTGAAATTTAAAGAGAGTAATAGCAAACTAAACAAACAAGAGAAATACGTCTTACCGAATTTTGGTTCAAGGGTTCGGGTTAGTTAAGTGGCCATCAATCATAGGTAGACTCTGGTAGTCTTACAATTCAAGCATTTAACCTTAGATTTATTAGGATAGCCAAAATAAACCTTGTGTTTTCCTAATTCAGCTAACCAAACCCAGCATTCGATCAACACTTATCACTACTTAACTGGGTACGATAGCGTTCCATATTAACCAGTGATAGCATTAAGCTTTGTGAAAACAGTTAAACCAAGATAACAACAATTGAGATAGCTGCAATTATCAGATCTTGTTCCATCGATTCCCTTTAGGTTAAAACATGTCAATACATCGGTCAAAGGCTGTCATGAACAATTGACCTAGAAAGATATTAACCTAATTGCTACTTGTACCACTATTCGTGACAATTACGGATCACCGAACTATGGATAGCAGTAGGAAAATCAACATTAATTAATTTTTCAGACTAATTAACATTAACATCCATTGAAAATATGCACAAGAACCAATGAATACTTGAATTAAAAAGCAAGATCTTAAATTAAATACAGAACCTCACAATGGCACAATCGAACCTCCCCCCTTGAACCAGAAAAGAAAAGCTTAGCTGCTCATGATCTTCGAACTCTCCAAGCTCTGCTTCTCAGTGGCCGAACTGCTCTCTTGATAGCTTGAGTTGCTTGATGATCTCTTGGATCCTTGGATTGAGTGATGCTAGAGCTGGTCCGCCCCCCTCTTAATATTGTTGAGGGAGAGGGCTCTTTTCCAACTCCTTCTAGGAGATTAACCTTATCTAGATAGTCCTCATCTGTTTTGAACTAATTCTATCCTATCTCTTATCTAGTGATCTAATCCAATCTTCTTATCTTTATAGGATTACATTCAAAGATTAAATCTAATAAGACTCTCTTTCTAGATGTTACATTCAAAATTGGGACTCTAGGCTCTTGAATTCGAATTGGGCTGCCTTAATATCTTGGGCTGCTACAAGGCTCTTCTACGAGTTGGGCTTCAGTTGTGAAATGGGCCTAGCTACGAATTTGCTCCGATTTCGGGCCCAGTTTCGTATTCGATGCGGGCTGATCCTGTCAAGACCCAAAATATAAAAATTGTGGGCCTTTCTTTCATCTTTCTTATGCCTCTTGAATTGTCCAATTCGGAGTCCGGAATTGAGAGTTATGCCCAGATTACTGACTATTGCCGAAACTATGCAAAATCATCCGAATTGCCCTATTTTCTTCCAATTGACTTCTTTCTTGCCCTAAATCGAAATACAAGAGTAATGAGTCCATTTAAGTGCTAAATAAATGTTAAAGAGTGAATATTAGGGGATAAAAATAGGCTACTTTTTAGTCTCATCAACAGCTATAGGAACTGTAGAGTTAATTTTCAGAGAAGAAACTATTGTACTAAAAGATTGTCATTATGTACAGAATTTGAGAAGAAATTTGATTTCTGTTTCAAAATTGTGTGCAGATGGATATTCTGTTCTTTTTAGTAATACGATTACTATTAAAAGAAATAACAAATTCCTCACATACGGAGAACTTGAGAATGGTCTCTATGTTCTTCATCCTTTTCTGGAAACAAACATAGTTGAAACTACATCGGATGACATCCCCAAGAAAAGAACCCATGATACAATTAATCCCACGTGCTTGTGGCATTACCGACTTGGCCATATTAACATAGATCATATCACAAGGTTAGTAAAGGATGGTCATTTGGATTTTCTAACTATAGAAGATCTTCCAACTTGTGAACCTTGCCTTCAGGGTAAGATAACAAAATGGCTATTTAATAGTAAGCCTGAAAGATGTACAGGCATGCTTGACCTTATACATACTGATGTATGTAGTCCCATGAGTGTTAGGACACGTAACCAGCACATTTATTTTATAACATACCGATGATTACTCTCGGTATGGTTACGTTTACCTAATGAGACACAAGTCCGAATCATTTGAAAAGTTCCAAGAGTTCAGACAAGAGGTCGAGAAACAGTTAGGGAGAGAAATTAAGACCCTTCGATCAGATCGAGGTGGCGAGTATCTCTATAAAAAATTCAAGGACTACTTAAAGGTTAATGGGATAGTATCATAGCTAGCACCTCCTGCTACACCATAACTAAACGGTGTGTCAGAGAGGAGGAACCAGACATTATTGGATATGGTCTGATCACTTTTCGTACACTCAGAGTTGTCCACATCCTTTTGGGGTTACGCATTAGAGACTGCGATATACGTGTTGAACCAGGTCCCAACCAAATCAGTTCCGAAGACTCCCTATGAGCTTTGGGCCGGTAAGAAACCAAGTGTAAGACACTTGAAGATTTGGGGTTGTCCAACACATGTTAAATGTACGAGTACGGACAAATTCGAATCCAAGACCAGGCGTTGCCTATTCGTAGGCTACCCCAAATGCTCTGTGGGTTACTATTCTATGACCTAGGAGAACAGAAGGTGTTCTATAGTCGAAATGCCCATTTCTTGGAAGATGATTACATCCTGAACAATCATTGTCAAGAAATTGTTCTTGATGAGGAGAGCTCAGGGTCAGTGGGAGATGTCCCACAAGTTCCAGGTAATGACCAACCTAGAAGATCTACTTGGGTTTCTAGGCCTCCAGTTCGTTTTGGCTATGACCAGGATAGTTACCTAGTGGAAGCTACGACTAGTGAGGAGGATCACGTGACTTATACAGAAGCTATGTTGGACATAGATTCCTGAAGTGGGTAGATGCCATGAGAGCTGAGATGGTTCGACGAAGACCAATGGAGTCTGGACTCTAGTAGATCCGCCCCCTGGGGTAAAAGCAATTGGACTCTAGTCAGAGAACTCATTTGAGTGGGTGATTATAGTGACAGGATCAGCCCCTTTGTCGGACAAATTGAATGATCAGGGATGCACTTTCTCTGATGGAAACCAAAGCTGCCGGCAGCCGATTTCGACCATTGAAAATTGTTTTGCAAAATATATTTATATAGAGATATACATATATATTTTGGTTTCAAAATGTTTGCACAAGGTTTTAATTCCCGAGATCCATGTAAGTAGAGAGTGCACCACTGTTCCTTACAGATGAGGGAGAGGTCTTCTCTTGTTGGGCAGTGTTTGATCAATATGGGTTGAGAGATTAAGTGTAAGACCATTGAGGGTAATACCTGATGGGCTAATCTTTCATCTGCCCACAATCCTTGGGTTCTTATAAGGTGGCTTGACCCAAGGACCATTTAGTGTAAATGTTGGGCCCATTAAGAGCCCATGGTGATGGGCTCAGGGATTCACATTCACCTAGAGTGAATTCGGCCAGGCCTTGTAACAGAGGCTGGGCTGAACCCATGTCGCTGATGTGTAGATCAATGTTTGGGTCCCACACCATACAAGGATACCCAACTGGGTAGTAGTTTGGAGAAAAAGTGAGCACATGGACTTAATGGGCCTAAAGCCCAATTCAAACTGGTTTAGTATGATTAATTAAAGAGGGGCGGTTCTAGGATTTAGATCAGCAGATAGGATAAGGGATTGTCCCTATCCACTCAGAAAGTCCAGATCCAAATAGAGATTTGGATCAAGAAACTCCTAATTAAATTAGGAGGGCTGATCTTTATCTACAGATAAGATAAGGGATTATCCTTATCTCTTAAAAAGAGTTCCGATCCCAATACATGATTTGGATTAGGAAACTCCTAATGGGATTAGGAGAAGCTCTCTTTAAGGCTATAAATAGAGGAGAAGGGCGAACCCCAGTTCACCCAATCAGATTACAGATTCGAGAGAGAAGACAGGTCTAGATGGACTAACGCCATCTTCTGCTCTTGCCTCCTCCTTTTGCTGCCACCATTGCCAATTTGATCTTCACCTATAGGAGCATTCAAGAAAGGTTCTTTATATCAGTTTTTGGTGAAAAACTGATCTGAAGTCGTACTCAGTCACCCTCCATCAAATTCTTGCTGAAGAGTTTTTGCTGAAGAACCACCTGGTGATTCTGCTCCACCCTACGCTGTGTCATATTCAGTGGGAGCAGTCTTTGGCATTTTCCTTGGGCATGAACACCTTCGTTGGGAGTTACTGCTACTTTGTATTAGGTATATCCCTCTCCTACCTTTTGGTTTCGGATCTAGTCTGGTTTAGGGTGCAAGATTGATCCTTGAAAATGCAGTTTTCTAAAATAGTTAATGTGATTCTCACATGGGAGAGAGAGAAATTTTTGAAATTTCACCCAACCTACCTACAGGATTCAGCCATCCATATGATAGTTCTCTCATCCCTTTAGTGGTATCAGAGCCAGGTTCAATTCTTGAACCAAAATTGATTAGATCTAAAACTGCGCAAATGGGCAGAAGGCGTTGTACCCAATTTGCGCAGATAAGAGATTTTCTGGGAAATCGGTTCCGAGATTAAGGGCGATTGATCTGAAATTAATTCTTTTAAATTTGATTTATATTTAGAACTGTTCTTTATATTTTTCTTGATTTATGGGTTGTTTGTACGGTGGAGATCGTAATCTTGGTTGGTGCAAGAAATCTGCGCTTTGTAGTTCTTTTACATTCTGGTCTGTAATTAATTTTTTTTTATTTTCTAGACTGAATGTATAGGAATTTGATTTGATGTAATATTAAAAGAAAATTAGGGTTTTTCTATTTTATTTCAATCAAGATCGAAGCAGATTGCGCAGAAGGAAGGAATTTCGTAGATTAGGGTTTGCCCATCTGCGATTTGCAGTTTGTGAAACTACAAGCTGCGAACTAACCTTTGTTTTGCAAGGTAACAGATCTGCGAACAGCCTTAGTACTGATTCTTGAATGTCTTTGATGAGACTGAAAAGAACCCTATTTGTGTCCCCTAATTTTCATCTTTTTACATTATTTTAACACTTAAATGCACTCATTACTCTTGTATTTCGATTCATGACAATAAGAAGGCAATTGGAAGAAAACAGGGCAAATCGGGTGATTTTGCACAATTTCGGCGACAGTCAGTAATCTGGGCCTAACTCTCAATTTCGGACTCTGAATTGGACAATTTAAGAAGCATTAAAAGATGAAAGGAAGGCCCACAACGTTTATTTTTTGGGTTTTGATAGATTCGGCCTGAATCGAGTACGAAAATGAGCCCAAATTTGGAGCAAGTTCATAGTCAGGCCCATTTCACAACTTAAGCCCAACTCGCAGAAGTACCTTGAAGCGGCCCAAGTTTTAAAGCAGCCCAACTCGAATTCAAGAGTTAAGAGTCTGAATTTCGAATGTAATCTCCAAGAATAGAGTCTTATCAGATCTAAAATCTTTAATGTAGTCCTAGAGAGATAAGAAGATTGAGATTAGATCATTAGATAAGAGATAGGATAGGATTAGTTCAAAGAAGATCAAGACTCCCTAAAGATAAGATGATCTCCTAGAAGGAGTTGGAAAACAGCCCTCTCCTTTGGCTATATAAAGAGGGGGGCGAACCAGCTCTAGCATCACTCACTCTCAGATCCAAGAGATCATCAAGAAAGTCAAGAAACTCAAGAGAGCAGTTCGGCCATGGAGAAGCAGAGCTTGGAGGTTTCGCAGATCATGAGCAGCTAAGCTTCTTTCTCTGGTTCAAGGGGGGATGTTCGATTGTGTCATTGTGAGGTTCTGTAGTTAATTTATTTTCTTGCTTTTTAATTCAAGTATTCATTGGTTCTTGTGCACATTTTTATTGGATGTTAATGTTAATTAGTCTGACAAACTTTATTAATGTTGATTTTCCTACTGCTATCCATGATTTCGGTGATCCGTAATTGTCATGAATAGTGGTACAAGTAGCAATTAGGTTAATATCTTTCTAGGTCAATTGTTCATGACAGCCTTTAACCAATGTATTGACATGGTTTAACCTAAAGGGAATCGATGGAACAAGGTTCAATAATTGCAGCTATCTCAATTATTGTTGTTTTGGTTTAACTCTTTTCACAAATCTTAATGCTATCACTGTTTAACATGGAACGCTATCGTACCCAGTTGAGTGGTGATAAGTGTTGATCGAATGCTGGGTTTGGTCAACTGAATTAGGAAAACACAAGGTTTATTATGGCTATCCTAATAAATCTAAGGTTAAATGCTTGAATTGCGAGAATGCTGAAGTGTACCTAGGATCGATGGCCAATCGATTCAACTCGAACCCTTGAACCAGAATTCGGTAAGACTGATTTTCTCTTGTTTGTTTAGTTTGTTATTCTTTTAATTTTAGTTATTAAATTTTCCCACACAGTTACTTTATCCATTCGGCTAAGAGATTACTGATTTCCTCCCTCTAGGATTCGACCTAGAACCACTTTTACTGCAAATAATTTATTGTGGGACTAGTATTAATTTTGAGGGCTTTGACAACCCGTCAATCTTTTATCAGTAATTTAATTTCAGATCAATTCTTGAATTAAAAATCAAACCTAGACCCATTCGAACTAGATTGGACCAAACTGGTTGGACCAAATCTATGGTTCGATGGGGGTTGTTTTCAGCGCTAATTTTTCACTCTTGGGTCAAGGGATTGATAGTTAATTGCAAGATCTAATTTGACCCACACCTGTAAAGCCCAGTTCTAATGTGTTAAAACTACTTAAGTCCATTAACTACATAAAAGCAATATGGGCCGAACTGCTCTTTACTATTTAGCCCACATACCTAGATAATATTAATCAATAATATTATGAATTATTATGGGCTTTAATAATGGGTTTTAAATATACTAATTGATTGGATCAATTTTATCCCTGCATGTGATGTATGGATGTGTGATGTGCAACGTTCCTGAGTCATAAGTGCTTGGCCCATGCTGATACGATAGTGGCTCTTGCACACACCATGGCTGAATGCGCATCATTGCCATGGTGTCCTTAAGATCATTGGATGATCCTCCCTTCGTGGTGGGCCCCACACCTCACCGAAATCTGGCTTTATGAAAATCAGTAGGAGCCACTTTGGTTTGACCTAAATTAAACTAGGGTGTAATAATTTTCTTCCCTCCTGAAATATGGGTGCAAGTGATAGGGACATTTATGTGATGAACTCTCTAAAGGGCTTCCATCATTAGCATGAAGATGGGTCATTCAGTAATGAGGAAACATACCCTAAAATTGGGCTATCCATTGTCTGTTGGATCTATTGGAATGGTTCACAAGATGATAGGGGTGTCATAGACCGATGTGGGAGGGGCCTATCCTAAAATGGAAGACTCTCTCAGGGTACCTTGGCGTTCATTAATATGATGGGTGAGTACTCACTGGATAGAAAAATTTAACCTAAAATGGCTCTGAACCTTGTCTGAGAGAGACCAAAGGGAAAGCTCATAAGATGAGTGGATATGATCCTTCACAGAAAGGTGGTGGGGTTATGCAGCTGAAATAGTTGGCTCCATGCACCCTATGTGATTTCCCACATTTCCAGAGACATGATGTTAAATAGTTTTGTATGCCCTTAGCTTCAATCAGAATGATGTACTTTATGAGTTTATTGTAAATGAATAAAAGTGCATATTTGATTCATGTTCCCTTAGTATGTTTCTGTGTAATACCCTTAAACTGGACACTTAATGAGACTCGTGTTAGTTTAGAATGTTCACAGCCAGTGGGTCGGTCTGGGGAGACCTATCCTGATAAGGCTGACATTGTGGTGCCACCAAGTCGGTTGGGATGGCCTGTTTCAGCTGCCAGGGTGAGACCCTAGGCACATACAGTGTAGGATAAATTGAATCTTTGAACTGGACTAGATTTACAGGAACAAGCTGACTATCTACTGATTTTTGAGGTTTTTCTCTACAAGATGCTTGTCCTCTCGCATGCCTTAATCCAGATTTAATAATCCTTCCATTGTCCACTTCTTCCTCCTTTTTAACTCGTCAAAGAATAATCTCGAATCACCAATCCTCATGATCCCAAGTCAAATCAACAGTCAAGGGGAGCAAGCATTTCACCGCATGAACATTTTAGGACTAAAGTAAGCACTCATTGCTTTAACAATCAAAATGCAGCAAGATTCAAAATACCCTTTCAATTTTTTTTGGTCAAAACAAGGAATGTTATTACTATAAGCTTGCTTATTCATCACAACTCCACCACTTAGCATGAGTTCAATGTATCAAAAGGTGAAATGGGGCTTGTGGTTCTAGGGGTGAGTGCATTTTATGCTCCATCTCACCCTTTTCTTTGATAATGATTGCAAGCACTTACGTATGCGTAGACATCCTTGAAGAGCGATGTCCAATAAAAACCGCTTTGGGGAATTTTTGAAGCAGTTCTTGATGCTCCATGGTGACCTCCTGCTTCTTTGTCATGACAGAAATTTATAACACTTCGCACTTCTTCTTCCTCAGGGATACATCTCCTTATCATCTGTCCCCACAGATTTTGTACAGGTAAGGCTCATCCCTTAAATAATGCTTCACATCAGAGAAAATTTTCTTTCTCTGCTGATATGTCAAGTGAAGTGGCACCACCTTTCCTGCCAAGAAATTAGCCAAATCAGCAAACCAATGTTCATCGTTTCTGCTAATCGCATACAGTTGCTCATCTGAGAATTCATCATGCAATGCTGAATTATTAATACTTTCAACATAATTTTCATCCAGCCTTGATAGATGATCAACTACTGTATTTTCACTACCCTTTTTGTCCTTAATTTCTAGATTAGATTCTTGCAACAACAAGATCCATCGTAGCAGCCTAGGTTTTGCATCTTTTTTAGCAAGTAGATATCTCAAGGCAACATGGTCGGTGAATACAATGACTTTAGATAAGAGCAAATAAGATCTGAACTTTTCAATGGCAAATACTACTGCAAGTAATTCTTTTCGATAGTGGAATAGATTTTTTGTGCTTCATTCATGATCCTACTTGCATAGTAAATGGTATGAAATTTCTTATCCTTTCTTTGCCCTAAAACTGCACCCAAGGTATCATTACTTGCATCACACATGATTTCGAAGGGTAGTTCCCATACAGGGGCTGATACAATAGGGGCTTGAATCAATTTTTCCTTAAGAGTTTTGAATAAATGCAAACAATTATCATCGAATTCAAAAGGTACATCTTTAACTAGCAGATTTGTCAAGGGTCTGGTTATTTTAGAAAAATCTTTAATGAATCGCCTATAAAAACCTGCATGCCCAAGAAAACCCCTAACATCCTTTAATGATTGAGGTGGAGGGAGCTTTCCAATTAGTTCTACCTTAGCTTTATCAACCTCGATGCCCCTGGAGGATACTTTATGTCCTAGAACTATTCCTTCCCTAACCATGAAATGACATTTTTCCCAGTTCAAAACAAGGTTAGATTCCTTACACCTTTGAAGTACCTTTTCTAAATTATGCAAGCAATCATCGAATGATGGTCCATAAATGGAGAAGTTATCCATGAAGACTTCCACGAAGTCATCGATGAAATCACCAAACAACGACATCATACAACGCTCTGAAGGGATGAGAGATCCATCCTATGGACGCCCAAAAGATTGCGGAATAAGGGGCGAATTTCAAAACTTTTTCTCTCCCTTCAACTGTGAATCGTATTCCCCATTTAGAAAATCATATTTTCAAGGATCAATTCTGAACCATAAACTGAACCAGATCTGAACCAAAAAGAAGTGGGAAGGATTATACCTGATACGGAGAAGTAATATCTCCCAACGAAGGTGTTCACGCCCAAGGAAGGATCCAAAGACTGCTCCCACTGAAGATGGCGCAGTGCAGGTGGAGCAGAATCAGCAGTGTTCTTCTCCAAGAACTCTATCCTTCGCAAGAATCAGCAAGATGGCACGTGAGCACAGCTTCCTTTCAATCCTTTCTCAAAGGACTGATGTCAAGATCCAATCTTGACTTCTCCCACAAGTGGAGATCGAACTGGAAAGCAGGGCGGCAAGAACAGGGAGGCGGCAAGAGAGTATTTGCAGGGAGCAAAATTCTCTCCTCTAGATTTCAGCACCAAAGAAACCTGATGATCTGTGTGTATTGTGTCTCTAAAGGCTGCCGCCCCCTTCTTCTTTTATAGTCTTAAAGGGATCAGCTCCTAATCAGATTAGGAGTTGCTAATCCAAATCATATTTGGATTAGAAGTCCCTTTAAGTGATAAGGGATAATCCTTATATTATCTAGAGATCAGATCAGCCATCTCCTAATCTGATTAGGAGGTTTCCAAATCTAAATCTTATTTAGATCTTGGACTCTCTAAGTGGATAGGGTCTAATCCCAATCCTATTAGCTGATCCACTTCAGATTTCGCCCATTTATTAACTAAATAAGCAGCCCAGTTCGAAATGGGCTTTAGGCCCATTAAGCTTATGTGCTCACTTAACCCTCTTAACTGCTGCCCAGTTGGGCTTCCTTGTATGGCGTGGGACCCAAGCATTGATCTACACATCAGCCACATGGGTTCGGCCCAGCCTTTGTTACAAGGCCTGGCCGAATACACTGTTAAAGACAGTGCACCCCCTGAAACCCATCAAATGGGCTCTACGGGCCCAACACTTACCCTAAGAGGTCCTTGGGCCAAGCCACCTTGTAACACCCAGGGACTGTGGGCAGATGCAAGATTAGCCCATCAGGTATTAACCTCAATGGTCTTACACTTAACCTCTCAGCCCATAATGATCATACACTGCCCGACAAGAGAGGACCTCTCCCTCGGCTGCAAAGAACAGTGTTGCACTCTCCACTTATATGGATCCCGGGAATTAAAACCTTCTTGCAAACAATTTAGAAACCATACATATATATTTTTATATCTTATATAAAATATATTTTGCAAAACAAATCTCAACGGTTGAAATCGGCTGCCGGCAGTCTTGGTTTCCATCAGTGAGAGTGCATCCCCGATCATTACCTTTGTCCAACAAAGGGGCTGATCCTGTCACTATGATCACCCACTCAGATGAATTCTCGGACTGTCCCAACATACCCAGGTTTTGACCCCCGCTAAGGATCTCACTGATTGGTACATCAAAGACAGCCCAATCCGACACCTAGTGTAGTATCATAATCGAGTCTAGGGGTCGGGTGTAACTTTCCAGTTTTTCCCATCAATCTCCATGGTCCAGGGCAATACTGGAAATCTGGTCCAGTTCAAAGATTCAATTAATCCTACACTGTATGTGCCTAGGGTCTCACCCTGGTAGCTGAGACAGGCCACCCCAACCGACTTGGTGGCACCACAGTGTCAGCCTTGTCAGGATAGGTCTCCCCAGACCGACCCACTGGCTGTGAACATTCTAAACTAACACGAGTCTCATTAAGTGTCCAGTTTAAGGGTATCAGGGTTAGTTGTAGATATTAGTTCATGCAATCCGAGTTTTTCAAAAATAGAGTAGGGCATTAAATTTATACTAGCACCCAAATCACATAAAGCTTTTTCAAATTCGGTATTCCCTATGGTGCAAGGTATAGAAAAACTCCCTGGATCCTTAAGCTTTGGGGGCAATTTATTTTGAAGAATGGCTGAGCACTCTTCATTTAACTTCACCATCTCATAGTCTTCCCATTTCCTTTTGTTTGACGTCACCTCCTTCATGAATTTGGCATATTTTGGCATCTGTGACAATACATCAAGAAGAGGGATGTTAATATGTATCTTTTTAAACACTTCAAAAAATTTCTCAAATTGTTTATCCAAATTAGCTTTCAAAACTCTTCTAGGGTAGGGTAGAGGAAGTTTAATAGCATCTAAATTCAGTTTAGGTGTACTCCCTTCGGCCTCCTTCTGTGGATCGACCACTTCAGCTTTTTGGTCATCATTTTGGGTCTCGCCAATTATTTTCCCACTTCTTAAAGCAATGGCATTCACTTGCTCCCTTGGATTTTTCTTTGTGTTGCTAGGCAATCATCCCTCTTTTCTTTCTAACAACATATTCACAATCTGCCCCACTTGGACTTCTATGTTCTTAATTAATGCTTCTTGACTTAAGAATCTTTTTTCATGTTCACATGGATTGCTAGATGATGTATTTATTCATACTAGCAAGTTGAGCAGATAAATCTGCAAAAGAATCGATATGGTGTACTCCCCTTCGATCAGTTCGATCATTACTCCATTGGTAGCTATTCGATACCATTTCTTCCACTAGGTCATAAGCTTCCTCTGGCGTTTTCCTCATGATTGTGCCACCTGCAGCTGCATCAATAATGGAATGATTAGAGGGGGTAATACCATTATAAAAATTTTGGATTTGACGCCAAATTGGTATCCCATGGTGAGGACACTTCCTAAGCATCTCTTTAAATCGTTCCCATGCTTCATACAAAGATTCCCTCTCTAATTAAGCAAAAGTAGTGATATCATTAATTAATTTTGTTGTTTTAGAGGGTGGAAAATACTTAGCCAAGAATTTTTGGGTTAAGTCATTCCAAGTGGTGATGCTTCCTGCAGGGAGTGAGTTAAGCCAATCTTTAACTCTATCATGCAATGAAAATGGAAATAGTCTAAGCCTAATAGCATCATCGCTAACTCCATTATGTTTAAATGTATCGCATATTTCTAGGAAATTAACAATATGTGCATTAGGATCATCACTTGGTAACCCACTAAATTGAATACTCATCTAAATCATTTGGATATATGCAGGCTTGATTTCGAAATTATTGGATTGAATTGTGGACATGCAAATGCTGGAAGTAGCCCCATCAATTGTTGGACAAGCATAGTCCAAAAGGGTGCGATTTGCTTCTGCCATCTCTTCTCTTGCTGGTTCGCCTTCTTCAACCTCCTCTCTTGTTTTACCATTGTTGGCTCCTTGCAATAGGCGAAGAGTTCTCTCTATTTCAGGATCAAATTCTGCTAGTCCTTCTCTTCTAGTGCGTGTCATGCACTAGTAAATCTGAACACAACAAGAGTTCGAACAAATAAAAAATAAAAACAGAAATAAAAATCCAAATTAACCAAGGTTAACAAGTTCTAATATTATTTTGGGATTAAATCCCCGACAATGGCGCCAAAAACTTGATAGCTATAATTATAATCCTACCAAGTGCACTAGTTATCAAGTAGTATAAAAATATCGTTCCCACAAGGATATAACAAAATAAGTATTAGAACTACGGCCTTCCTTAATTATTTGGACAACCGAAATTCAGATCCAACAATAAGAACTACTGAAAATTAAAAATAGAAAAAGAAAATAAAAGCAAGGGTAATCAATAATTGAATATGCAACGATTAATTGAAACATATTGCTGAAGTGACAGGCATCCGATGCTTTGTCTTTCTTCTGCTTCTTGCCCTTAGTGGCTTTCTTCTGAGGCTTCTTTGCCTTCCTCTTTCTCTTGCCTATCTTGCCAGGTTCAACAAGCATGGCTACAAGCTCATCCTTTCTAATCAGTTCTTCAACTCTTTGCAACATATTGTTGAGCTCTTGCAAGCTGACATTCAGCTTGTTCATGTTATAGTTCATGATGAACGGATTAAAGGAAGGAGGCAAAGAATTAAGGATAGCATCTATCTGGGTTGCAAGGTCCAGCCCGGATCCAAGAGCCTTCAGTTCGTTGATGTATCCCATCATCCGAAGACAATGGTCGTGAACTTGTTGACCCTTGGACATTTGTGCGGTCATGAACTGTTTCAAGACCTTTCTGAAAGAATGGTAGGATCCATCTAATGGATGCCATAAAGGTTGCGGAATAGGTGGGTGAATTTCAAAAAAAATTTCCTACCTTCTCCCAACTGGGAATCATATTCCCTAAATTTAGAATACAATATTCAAGGATCCTACTTGAACCAAAATCAAACCAGATCTATACCCAAAAATAAATGGGAGGAATATACCTGATCCAGAGAAGCAGTATCTCCCAAAGTTGGTGTTCACGCCCAAAGAATGCACCAAGATCCGTTCCTGCTGAAGATGACACAGCTGTGGATGGAACAGAACCAGCAGGGTGCGTCCTACACACTGGATCCTTCACAAGAATCCTCTGGAAGTAATAAACACTGAATCCTTTTCAGTCTTTCCTGCAAGACAGATGTCAAGAACAGATTTCTTGACTTTCTTTTCTGCAAAGATCTAATCTTGCAATGGTAGATGGCGGCGGCAGGAGGAGATCTCCTAAAACGAAAAGGCTGAACTGCTTTTCTCTTTTTCTGGAGAGTATGAAATCTGATCTCTATTCGCAGGAACCTTTCTTGCGATTTTCCTTGGTTCAAAATCTGTTGTTTTTCTCCTCCTTTCTTCTTGATTAAGAAACCTCCTAAATCAGGAGTTATCCCAATCCAAATCAGTATTTGGATAGGGGATAATCTTAATCCTTTTTGCAGATAGAGTTAGCTTACTCCTGATCTTATCAGGAGGTTACCAGATTCAAATCTAACTTGAATTTGGTCTCTAAGAGTGGATAAGGCTAAAGGCCCAATCCTTTTACTAACTTCAATCTCAAATTCGCCCCATGGATGGGTGATCATATCAGCCCACCTCGAAATGGGCTTTTTGGCCCATTAAGTGTTCAGTGTGTAATTACATTCCAATCTGCTGCCTAGTTGGGCTACTTTGTATGGCGTGGGACCCAAGCATTGATCTACACACCAGCCACATGGGTTCGGCCCAGCCTTTAATACAAGGCCCAGCCGAATTCACTGAAAAACTCAATGAACCCCTTGAGTCCATCATATGGACCCTATGGGCCCAACACTTACATTAAGTGGTCCCTGGGCCAAGCCATCTTATAAAAACCCAGGGACTGTGGGCAGGTGCAAGATTAGCCCATCAGGTATTATCCTAAATGGTCTTACACTTAACCTCTCAGCCCTTAATGATCAAGCACTGCCCGACAAGAGAGGACCTCTCCCTCTCACATGGATCCCGGGAATTAAAACCATTTGCAAACATTTTGAAACCGTACATAAATATAAGTATATTAATTTTGCAAAACAAAATTCCAACGATTGAAATCAACTACCGGTAGTTTGGTTTCCATCAGAGAGAGTGCATTCCCGATCATTACCCTTTGTCTGACAAAGTGGCTGATTCTGTCACTATGACCACCCACTCAGATGAATTCTCAAACTGTCCCAACATACCCAGGTTTTGATCCCCGCTAAGGATCTCACTGATTGGTATATCAAAGACAGCCTGATCCAACACCTAGTGAAGTGTCATAATCGAGTCTAGGGGTCAGGTGTAACTTTCCAGTTTTGCCCATCTATCTCCAAGGCCCAGGGCAAGACTGGAAATCTGGTCCGGTTCAAGGATTCAAGTAATCCCATACTGCATGTGCCTCGGGTCTTACCCTGGTGGCTGAGACAGGCCATCCCAACACTTGGTGGCACACCAGCATCAGCCTTGGTAGGATAAATCTCCCCAGACTTATCCAACGGCTGTGAACATTTAAAACTAACAAGAATCTCTATAAATGTCCAGTTTTAGGGTTTTGCACAGAATTAAACCAAACAACATGAATCAAACATGCACTTTATTTATTTCCACTAAATAACAAAAGTACATCAAATCAGATTGAAGCTAAGGGCATACATAAACTGTCTAACACTTTTGTCGAGTAGAACGATTCTGCTCTTCATAAATTGTCCTGAGACTATCCAATATGTCTTTTGCATGTTCGATCTGATCGAACTGCCTCTGTATCGGGTTGTCTAAGGAGGCAATGATGTAACACTGGGAAAGGGAGTTTTTCTCCTCCCATTCTTGATAGTCTCTCCTTCGAGCCTCAGAAGCCCTATCACCCGGACGCTCCAGGGTAGGATTCTTTGCCACTTTGTCCAGATTTTCAAAAGCTAGGACCAACATAAGGTTCCTGTACCAGTCAGTATAGTTTGGGCCCTTCAACTTGTTGTCATCAAGCAATTTTGCAAATGATCTGTTTGCAATTTTCTGAGAAAAGAGCAAACATCAGTCCACAACCTACTTTGATTCATGTTCATTTCATAGATATGGATTTTAATCTACGTTCCATTTCCATTTATTCGAAACTGAGATTTCCCTCCTTCCTCAGTGATGGAGACTACGGGTTGTCTCTGGAAATGTGGGAAATCACATAGGGTGCATGGAGCCAACTGTTTCAGCTGCATAACCCCACCACCTTTCTGTGAAGGATCATATCCACTCATCACATGAGCTTTCCCTTTGGCCTCTGTCAGACAAGGTTCGGAGCTGTTTTCAGGTAAACCTTTCTATCCAGTGAGTGCTTACCCATCATGTTCGTGAACGCCAAGGTACTGTGAGAGAGTTCCCATTTTTTGGTGAAGCCCCTCCCACATCGGTCTATGATGCCCCTATCATCTTATGAAACACTCAGACAAGCCCAACAGCAAATGGATAGCCCATTTTCTGGTGTGTTTCCTCATTACTGAAGGACCCATCCTCATGCTAATGATGGAAGGCCTTTAGAGAGTTCATCATATGAATCTCCCTATCACATGCACTCATATTAGCCGGAGGGAACAGTTAATTACGCCCTAGTTCTTATTTTAGGTCAAACCAAAGTGGCTCCCACTGACTTTCATAAATCCAGATTTCGGTGGGCCTAAATCGGTTAGGGTTCCACACGTAACCTCTCGATGAGGTGTGGGGCCCACCACTGAGGGAGGTCATCCAATGACCAAAAGGGACACCATGGCAATGATGTGCATTCAGCCATGGTGTGCACAAGAGCCACTGTCGATGGAGCATGGGCCAAATACTTATGGCCCATGTACGTAGCACATCACACATCCATACATCACATGTAGGTATAAATTGATCCAATCAATTAATCATCTGTAAGGCCCATTTGAAGCCCATTTTAAATCCATAATATTAACCATTAATATTATCTAGGTACATGGGTCGAATGGTTCAGCCCATATAGCTTTAAATGTTAAGTGGGCTTTTAGCAGTTTTAACCTTTTAAAACTGGGCCTTTACAGGTTGGGCCGAATTAACCATTTAATTAAACATCAATCCTTAGGCCCATTAGTGGGAAAATTAGGGCTGACTTTCAGCCTTGATTAAACCCTAGATTCGGTCCAAACAATTTGAACCAATCTTGGTTCGAATGGGTCTAGGGTTTGATTTTTAATTAAATCTTTAATTCAAGAAAATAATATGAAATTAAATACTGATAAAATAAAATCAAGAATTAGTCAAATAGGGCTATTCGTACAATCCACTCTGCAAATTAGAGGTTAGATCACAGTTTGCAATTTCACAAACTGCAAATCGCAGATTGCAGTTCTCCCATCTACGAAATCTTCTTCTCTGCGAAATCTCCTTTTCTGCGCTGCCATCATCGATCCAAAATAAAATAAATAGAAATCCTATTTCTACTAATAATTACATCAGATTGAATACCTAATACATTGTGTCTAAAAATAAAAAAATTATCTACAGACCAAATGTAATGAATTAATCAAGAAACTGCAAATCTTGTAGGTTTCCTGCACAAACCAAGAATTCAATCTTCTCTTGTACGAACAGCCCATAAATCAAGAAAATCATAAAGAACAGTTCTAAATAATAATTAGATTTATGTAAAATTAATTTCAGATTATTCGCCCATTAATTTTGGGAACAGATTTCCCAAAACCCATATCTGCGCAAATCGGGTAGAATACCTTCTGCCCATTTGCGCAGGTTCAGATCTGAAACAAAATGGTTCAAGATTTGAACCATGGCTCTGATATCACTGAAGGGGATGAGAGATCCATCCCATGGATGCCCAAAGATTGCAGAATTAGGGGGGCGAATTTCAAAAATTTTTCTCTCCCTTCAACTAGGAATCGCATTCCCTATTTAGAAAATCATATTTTCAATGATCATTCTTGAACCTTAAACTAAACCAGATCTGAACCAAAAGGAGTAGGGGAGGATTATACCTGATACGGAGAAATAATATCCCCCAATGAAGGTGTTCACGCCCAAGGAAGGATCCAAAGACTACTCCCACTGAAGATGGCACAGTGCAAGATGGAACAGAATCAGCAGTGTTCTTCTCCAAGAACTCAATCCTTCACAAGAAACAACAGGATGGCACGTGAGCACAGCTTCCTATCAATTCTTCCTCCAAGAACTGATGTCAAGATCCAATCTTGACTTCTCCCTTAACTGGAGATCGAACTGGAAAACAGGGCGGCAAGAATAGGGAGGCGGCAAGAGAGTATTTGCAAGGTGCAGGAATCTCTCTTCTTGTGATATTAGCACTAAAGAAAAACTGATGTTGTTGTTTCTAAAAGGCTGCCGCCCCCTTCTTTTTGTTAACCTAAAAGATCAGCTCCTAATCCAATTAGGAGCAGCTTTTCCAAATCATATTTGGATAAGACCTCTCTTTAGGTGAAGGGATAAACCCTTATCTTATCTGCAAATTAGATTAGCTTTCTCCTAATCTCATTAGGAGGTTTCTAGATCTGAATCACATTCAGATCTGGACTCTCTGAGTGAAAAGGGTCAAGACCCTATCCAATCTGCTAATTCTATCTCAGAATTCACCCCTTTAATTAACTAAATAAATAGCCCAATTCGAAATGGGCTTTAGGCCCATTAAGCTTATGTGCTCACTTAACCGTCCTAACTGCTGCCCAATTCGGCTTCCTTGTATGGCGTGGGACCCAAGCATTGATCTACACATCAGCCACATGGGTTCGGCCCAGCCCTTGTTACAAGGCCTGGCCAAATACACTGTTAAAGACAGTGCACCCCTAAAACCCATCGAATGGGCTCTATGGGCCCAACACTTACCCTAAGTGGTCCCTGGGCCAAACCACCTTGTAACACCCAAGGACTGTGGGCAGATGCAAGATTAGCCCATCAGGTATTATCCTCAATGGTCTTACACTCAACCTCTCAGCCCATAATGATCATACACTGCCCAACAAGAGAGGACCTCTGCCTCGGCTGCAAGGAACAGTGTTGCACTCTCCACTTTTATGGATCCTGGGAATTAAAACCTTCTTGCAAACATTTTAGAAACCATAGTATATATACTTTTATATCTCATATAAAATATATTTTGCAAACCAAATCTCAACGATTGAAATCGTTTACTAGCAGTCTTGGTTTCCATCAGTGAGAGTGCATCCCCGATCATTACCTTTGTCCGACAAAGGGGCTGATCCTGTCACTATGATCACCCACTCAGATGAATTCTCAGACAGTCCCAACATACCCAGGTTTTGACCCCCGCTAAGGATCTCACTGATTGGTATATCAAAGACAGCCCAATCCGACACCTAGTGCAGTATCATAATCGAGTCTAGGGGTCGGGTGTAACTTTCCAGTTTTTCCCATCAATCTCCAAGGTCCAGGGCAATACTGAAAATCTAGTCCAGTTCAAAGATTCAATTAATCCTACACTGTATGTGCCTAGGGTCTCACCCTGGCAGCTGAGACAGGCCACCGCAACCGACATGGTGGCACAACAGTGTCAGCCTTATCAGGATAGGTCTCCCCAGACTGATCCACTGGCTGTGAACATTCTAAACTAACACGAGTCTCATTAAGTGTCCAGTTTAAGGGTATTACATAGAAACATACCAAGGGAACATGAATCAAATATGCACTCTTATTCATTTACAATAAACTCATAAAGTACATCATTCTGATTGAAGCTAAGGGCATACAAAACTGTCCAACACCTATATACCATTCAATTCACACCATGAATTATTCAGTCCATTATATGAATTCCTCTCCCGATTCATTCACAGAAACCCAATCAAATAAGAGATGGCCACTCCTAATCGCATTAAGCATAATAACTCATAGACTATATGGAAATCACAATCTTGGATAAATCATAATAAAAATATATTCATTGTCATGGTTAGGCTTTCCACAACCCTAGCTATAAATAAATCAATTCATGGTAAAGGAAATAAAACAAACAAGAGGAATGAAAGAACTCAAGATGTCACCCTTGGAGCTGAGATCTTATCTTCTTCTTGTCACCACCTCCTACTTGAAGCTTTCTTGCCTTACTGGTCTCCTTCTTGAAGCTTTCTTGATGGTCTTCTTGATTACTTTAGAGGGAACTTCAGTAATTTATTGATGCCAGGTGCTGGTATGCCCACCCTTTACAAAGTTTTTGGGGAGGGGCTGTTACAACCACTTGGAGTTATCTCAAGAATGGATAATCCAGGTTAGTTTTTGACGGGTTGTCGAAGCCATCAAAATTAGTGCTAGTCCCATAATAGAGTTTTTGTAGTAATACTGGTACTAGGTAAAATCCCATAGGGAGTTAGGGAATAATTTCTTAGCCGAATGATTAATATAATGGAGTGGGAGAATTAAATATTTAAAAATTCTAAAAGAACAAGAAAGCAAATAGCAATGAACAAACAAGAGAAATCAGTCTTACCGAATTCTGATTCAAGGGTTCAGTTAGTCAATTGGTCATCGATCATAGGTAGACTTTGGTGGACTTGCAATTCAAGCATTTAACCTTAGATTTATAAGGATAGCCATAATAAACCTTGTGTTTTCCTAATTCAGCTGACCAAACCCAGCATTCGATCAACACTTATCACTAATCGACTGGGTACGATAGCATTCCATATCAACTAGTGATAGCATTAAGCTTTGTGAAAATAGTTAAACCAAAATAACAATAATTGAGATAGCTACAATTATCGAATCTTGTTCCGTCGATTCCCTTTTGGTTAAAACATGTCAAAAGATTGGTCAAAGATTGTCACAAACAATTGACCCCGAAAGATATTAACCTAATTGCTACTTGTACCATTATTCGTGACAATTACAGATCACCGAACTATGGATAGCAGTAGGAAAATCAACATTAATTAATTTTTCAGACTAATTAACATTAACATCCAATGAGAATATGCACAAGAACCAATGAATACTTGAATTAAAAAGCAAGAACTTGAATTAAATACAGAACCTCACGATGACACAATCGAACCTCCCCCCTTGAACCAGAAAGGAAAAGCTTAGCTGCTCATGAATTTCGATCCCTCCATGCTCTGCTTCTCAATAGGCCGAAGTGCTCCTCTTGGTAGCTTGAGTTGCTTGATGATTTCTTGGATGCTTGAGTGATGCCTAAAGCTGGTCCACCCCCCCTCTTTATATAGCTTTAGGAGGAGGGATCTCTCCAACTCCTTCTAGGAGATTAACTTCAAGTCCTAATCTGTTTTGAACTAATCCTATCCTATCTCTTATCTAGTGATCTAATCCAATCTTCTTATCTTTATAGGAATATATTCAAAATTAAAATCTAATAAGACTCTCTTTTTGGAGGTTACATTCGAAATTGGGACTCTAGGCTCTTGAATTCAAGTTGGGCTGCTACAAGGCTCTTCTGCGAATTGGGCTTCAGCTGTGAAATGGGCTTTGCTGCAAACATACTCCGACTTAGGGCCCAGTTTCATCTTCGATGCGGATCGAATCTGTCAAAACCTAAAACATAAAAGTTGTGGGCCATTTTTCATCTTTCTGATGCCTTTTGAATTATCCAAATCGGAGTTCAGAATTGAGTTATGCCCAGATTTGGGAATGGTGCCGAAACTATGCATAATCGTCCGAATTGCCTTGTTTTCTTCCAATTGCCTTCTTGCTTGCCCTGAATCGAAATATAAGAGTAATGAGTCCAATTAAGTGCTAAAATAATGGAAAAGAGTGAATATTTGGGGATAAAAATAAGGTACTTTTTAGTCTCATCAAATCCCCCCACACTTAAACCTTGCCCGTCCTCGGGCAAGACAAAACTTAAGCAAAAACAAACTAACTACCTACTGATTTTTAAACTCAATTCTCCTTCATCTTTCTCCACTAATATTCTAGGTTAACTATTGCAAACCATTAAATCAGCACAACCAAGTGATACACGACTCATCCATTAGTCAATCCAATTTTTGCTACTACAAACCAGGTAGTAAATAAGGGAAAACCTCTTTCTCTTCTCTCTCTTTTTTTTATTTTCTTTTTTTTTCCTCTAAAGAAGTGAGTGCATTTTATGCTCCATCTCACTTTTGGATTACTTGGTCAGTAGGTGCATTTTATGCTCCATCCTACTGTTTGAATTGGTAGCTAGTAGGTGCATTTTATGCTCCATCCTACTATCAAATGACTTGGCTGGTAGGTGCATTTTATGCTCCATCCTACCATTGGATTACTTGACCAATAGGTGCATTTTATGCTCCATCCTACCAAATGTGGCAATGGTGAACTATTTACCCTATTTAATTTAACCTGAATTTAGGACTAGCTTAACTGGAAATGGCTTCAGATAAGTCATGTACTCCTTGATCATATTTCTTTACTAGGTTCACAAGAATTTCCCTACAACATTGCTTCAAATGATTTCAAAAGAGTTGAGATTTTGATTTTTTTTATTTTTTCTTTTTCTCTTTTTTTTTTCAAATTTTTTTCTCGTCTTTTTTTTTTTGAAAAAAACATGCAGAAAAACACGACCTAAATCAAATTTTAAAATGCAACTTAAATTCTAACCTAAATCCCCTCCCCCACACTTAAAACTTACATTGTCCCCAATGTGAGGTTAAATGCAAAGAAAGGGCAGAAAAACTAAACTAGGAATGTAAAAACAAAAAGAAAAAGGAAAAACAAACTTCCCTATTTTTAATAATCCTGAATCGGATCCTCTAATTCTTGTGGATGCAGCTTTCGATGTTCTCCCCTTTCATCCATCATGGGTGGGTTCAAATCTGGAATAGGGGCCTTCGTATCCAATTGTGTGCTCAATTTGAGCTCCTCATTCATATCTTCTTCAAAATTTTCCTGCACAATTGAATCAATAGTGTCAACTGAACAAATCGAATGACATTCATTGGAGTACTTCATTGCTTCAAAAATATTAAATTTAACAATCTCCCCGTCGAACTCGACGGAGAGGGTACCCTCGTCCACATCTATTTTGGTCTTGGCCGTTTTCATGAATGGCCTGCCTAATAGAAGTGGGGCTGAACTTGTGACTGTGTCCTCCTCCATCTTCAGGATGTAAAAATCGGCTGGAAAAATTAAATCATTAACCTGCACCAACACATCCTCAACAATCCCTTCCGGGTAGGCATTAGAATGATCAGCTAGCTAAATAACAACCCTAGTTTCCTTAAAGGGACCTAATCTCAAAGCACATTAAATCGAGTATGGCATGATGTTTATCGATGCATCTAAGTCTAGCATGGCACGCTCGATTTGTTTATTGCCAATCACACAAGGTAAGGTGAGCATACCTGGATCAGCACGTTTTTCTAGCAAGGTATTTTTGGTGACAACTGAAACGTTTTCTCCAACCCTTACCTTCTCATCGATTCACAGCCTCCTCTTGTTAGTGCATAATTCATTTAGAAACTTTGCATACTTTGGGATCTGCTTTATAGAATCTAACAAGGGGATGTTGATTTCCACCTTCCTGAAGGTTTCTAAGACTTCCTGCTCATATTCCTCCTTTTTGGACTTTTCCAACCTATTAGGAAAAGGTGGTACAATGGCATTAGTAATCTTAGGGAGAGGGGGATCGGATATTACCTCAATGGGATCCTCGTTTGAACCGTGTCTCTCCTCTTTCTTGTCTCCTTTATCTGCCTTCGCTGGTGAGGTAGGTTGGGGCTGCAACTCCTTCCAGCTTCTTAGCACCACTGCACTTGCATTCTCCTTGGAATTGACTACGGTTTGTGATGGTAGCCTTCCAGAGTTCTGCGCTTCCAATTTGCTAATAGAAGTAGCAAGATGACTGATTTGGTTCCCTAAGTTCTAGATGCTGGCCCTTGTTTCCTATTGAAATTGCTGAGTGTTAGTAGCTAGAGCCTTAACTATTTCATCTAATGACATACCTGAACTTGAGGGTTGGCCTTGCGCTATGATAGGTGCTGAAATTTGGGGCTGTCTATTGAAAATTTGGGGCTGATATCTCTGTGGTCCTCCTTGGTTTCCGTAGCTCAGATTTGGATGATCCCTCCACCCCGGATTGTAGTAATTGGAGTAGGGGTCATACTTGCGTTGAGGCTGGCCCGGAAATCCTCCTACAGCACAAACTTGCTGCATTGATCCATCCTGTAGTGATGGACACATATCCATAGGATGCCCAAGGATCGAATAGACACTACATACCCTAGCTATTTGCAATTGCCCTGCAGCCAATTGTCTTACCAAAGCAGTTAAATCTGAAATTTGATTTTCTAAATTAACATGACTTACCACATTAACACGCCGCTTCGGGTGTTTTATTTACCAAGGCTCCTCCTCTAGCTGCGTCTACCATACTTCTATCCATTGATTGGAGTCCTTCATAGAAGTATTGGATCAAGAGTTGTTTGAGTATTTGGTGGTGTGGACAGCTAACAACAAGTTGTTTAAATATTTCCCAATATTCGTATAGTGTCTCATCACCAAACTGCCGAACTCTACAGATTTCTTTACTAATGTTTGCAGCTCGAGATGCAGGAAAATATTTATCTAAAAATATTCTGTTCATCTCATCCCATGTACGTATCGAACCGGGATGAAGAATATATAACCAATCCTTTGCTTTATCTCGTAAAGTAAATGGAAAAGCTATTAATTTTACCTTGTCCTCGGTCATACCCTGTGGTTTCATGCTTGAACAGACAACATGGAATTCCTTGAGATGTTTATGAGGGTCCTCACCTGGAAAGCCATGAAAAATAGGAAGTAATTGAATCAAACCAGATTTTAGTTCGAAGGCTACCTCAAGAGTGGGATATATTATGCATAGGGGCTGTTGGTTCATGATCAACCATTCTTTCTTCTTCTTCGAAGATGGGTTAATCACAAGTTGGTAGATCGAAATCTGAATTCACCCTTTTAGGTGAATGATCCTTCCTTTGCTTCGCCTCCTTCCTTAAATGACGGGTAGTCTTCTCAATTTCAGGGTTGTACTCTACTTCACATCTTTGAGAAGCACGAGTCATAAAACAAAGAAGGTTAACACAAATAGAAGGTAACAAGATAAGAAATTAAAGTAGCTCCCCAACAACGGTGCCAAAATTTTAACGGGTTGTTGAAGCCCTCAAAATTAGTGCTAGTCCCACAATAGAATTTTTGTAGTAATAGTGGTACTAGGTCAAATTCCACAGGGAGCTAGGGAATAATTTCTTAGCCGAATGATCAATATAATGGAGTGGGAGAATTAAATAATTAAAAATTCTAAAAGAACAAGAAAACAAATAGCAACGAACAAACAAGAGAAATCAGTCTTACAGAGTTCTGATTCAAGGGTTCGGTTAGTCAATTGGACATCGATCATAGGTAGACTTTGGTAGACTTGCAATTCAAGCATTTAACCTTAGATTTATTAGGATAGCCATAATAAACCTTGTGTTTTCCTAATTCAACTGACCAAACCCAGCATTCAATCAACACTTATCACTAATCGACTGGGTACGATAGCGTTCCATATCAACTAGTGATAGCATTAAGCTTTATGAAAACAGTTAAACCAAAATAACAATAATTGAGATAGCTGCAATTATCGAATCTTGTTCCATCGATTCCCTTTAGGTTAAAATATGTCAATACATTAGCCAAAGGCTGTCCGAACAATTGACCCAGAAAGATATTAACCTAATTGCTACTTGTACCATTATTCGTGACAATTACGGATCACCGAACTATGGATAGCAGTAGGAAAATCAACATTAATTAATTTGTCAGACTAATTAACATTAACATCCAATGAGAATATGCACAAGAACCAATGAATACTTGAATTAAAAAACAAGAACTTGAATTAAATACAGAACCTCATGATGACACAATCGAGCATCCCCCCTTGAACCAGAAAGGAAAAGCTTAGCTGCTCATGAATTTCAATCTCTCCATGCTCTGCTTCTCAGTAGGCCGAAGTGCTCCTCTTGGTAGCTTGAGTTGCTTGATGATTTCTTGGATGCTTGAGTGATGCCTAAAGCTGGTCCACCCCCCCCCCCCTTTATATAGCTTTAGGAGGAGGGATCTCTCCAACTCCTTCTAGGAGATTAACTTCAAGTCTTGATCTGTTTTGAATTAATCCTATCCTATCTCTTATCTAATTTAATCCAATCTTCTTATATTTATAGGATTACATTCAAAATTTAAATCTAATAAGACTCTCTTTCTGGAGGTTACATTCGAAATTGGGACTCTAGGCTCTTGAATTCGAGTTGGGCTGCTACAAGGCTCTTCTGCGAATTGGGCTTCAGCTGTGAAATGGGCTTTGCTGCGAATTTGCTCTGACTTAGGACCCGGCTTCATCTTTGATGCAGACCAAATCTGTCAAAGCACAAAACATAAAGGTTGTGGGCCTTTCTTTCTTCCTTTGGATGCCTCTTGAATTACCCAAATCGGAGTCCAGAATTGAGAGTTATGCCTAAATTACTGAATGGTGCCGAAACTGTGCAAAATCATCTGAATTGCCTTGTTTTCTTCCAATTGCCTTCTTGCTTGCCCTGAATCGAAATACAAGAGTAATGAGTCCACTTAAGTGCTAAATTAATGAAAAAGAGTGAATATTTGGGGATAAAACTAAGGTACTTTTTAGTCTCATCAGTTTTACACTGATCCTAACCTATCTTATCTTATCTCTTATCTAATGATCTCAATCTTCTTTAACTTTATAGAATTACATTTAGAGTTAAAATCTAAGAGGACTCTAGAGTCTTGAATTCAAGTGGGCTGCTTTAATAAGTTGGGTTGCTACAAGGCTTTTCTGCGAATTCGGATTCAGCTGTGAGTTGGGCTTTACTACAGATCCGCTTCGACTTTGGGCCCGAGTTTAACTTTGGTGCAGGCCGAATCTGTCAAAACCCAAAATATGAAAGTTGTATATTTCGCTCATATCTTTCCGGTGCATCTTGAATCCGCCCAATCGGAGCCCGGATGTGAGAGTTAGGCCCAGATTACTGAATGGTACCAAAATTGTGAAAAACCATCCGATTAGCCTTGTCTTCCTTCTGACGACTTTTTTCCTTGCCCTGGATCAAAATACCAGCATAATGAGTCCAATTAAGTGTTAATTAAGTGTAGAAAGACTGAATATTCATAGATAAGAATATGATAATTTTTATGCACATCATCTGCAATATATTGCTGAGTTCCTACAAGCTGACATTCAACTTGTTCATGTTGTAATTCATGATGAATGGATTGAAGGACGGAGGCAAAGAGTTGGGAATAGCATCAATCTGGGTTATCAGATCCATCCCGGATCCAAGAGCCTCTAGTTCGTTAATATAACCCATCATCCGAGGACAATGGTCGTGAACTTGTTAGCCCTTGGAGATCTGCGCGGTCATGAACTGCTTCAAGACTTTTTGTCGAGTAGAACGGTTCTACTCTTCATACATTGTCTTGAGACTGTCCAATATGTCCTTGGCTAGTTTGATCAGATCGAACTCCCTCTGTATTGGATTATCCAACGAGGCAATGATATAGCAGCAGGCAGGGGAGTTTTTCTCCTCCCATTCTTGGTATTCTCTTCTTCGAGCCTCAGAAGCCCTATCTCCCGGATGATCTAGGGCAGGATTCTTGGCCACCTTATCCAACACTTCAGAGGTTAAGACCAACATGAGGTTACAATACCAGTTGACATAGTTTGGGCCATTCAGCTTGTTGTCATCAAGAAGCTTTGCAAATTGTCTATTTTCCATTTTCTGATAAAAGAACAAACATCAGTCAACAACATAATTTGATTCATGTTCATTACATAGATATGGCTTTTAATCTATGTTCCATTCCCATTTGTTCATCTCTAAGATTTCCCTCCTATCTCAGTGACAGAGACAGTGACTTGTCTCTGGAAATGTGGGAAACCACATAGGGTGCATGGAGCCAACTGTTTCAGCTGCAAAACCCCACCACCTTTTTGTGAAGAATCATATCCACTCATCATATGAGCTTTTCCTTTGGCCTCTATCAGACAAGTTTCATAGCCATTTTAGATTAAACCTTTCTGTCCAGTGAGTGCTTACCCATCATATTCGTGAACGCCAAGGTACCATGAGAGAGTTCTCATTTTCTGGTGAAGCCCCTCCCACATCGGTCTATGACGGCCTTATCATCTTATGAAAAACTCAGACAAATCCAATAGCAAATGGATAGCCCATTTTCTGGTGCGTTTCCTCATTACTGAAGGACCCATCTTCATGCTAATGATGGAAGGCCTTTAGAAAGTTCATCATATGAATCTCCCTATCACATGCACTCATATTGCTGGAGGGAACAAGAATTATGCCCTAACTTAATTTAGGTCAAACTAGAGTGGCTCCCACTGACTTTCATAAAGCCAGATTTCGGTGGGCCCTAATTGGCTAGGGTTCCACATGTATCCTCTTCAGGAGGTGTGGGGCCCATCACTGAGGGAGATCATCCAATGATCTTAAGGGACACCATGGCAATGATGTGCATTCAGCCATGGTGTGCGCAATAACCACTATCGAATCTGCATGGGCCAAGTACTTATGGCCCATGAACGTTGCACATCACACATCCATACATCACATGCAGGGATAAATTGATACAATCAATTAAATATCTGTAAAGCCCATAATTAAAGCCCATTTTAATCCATAACTATAATAATTAACATTATCTAGGTATATGGGCCGAATTAGGGTTAAGCAGTTCAGCCCATATAGCTTTCCTACAAAAGTGGGCTTTTAGTAGTTTTAACTGTTTAAAACTGGGCCTTACAAGTTGGGCCGAATTAAACTCTTAATTAATTATCAATCCTTAGGCCCATCAGTGGGAAATTAGGGCTGACAATCAGCCTTTATCGAACCCTAGATTTGGTCCAACCAGTTTGGACCAATCTGGTTCGAATGGGTCTAGGGTTTGATCATTAATTAAAGAATTAATCCAAGAAAATGATCTGAAATTAAATACTGATCAAAGAAAAGCAAGAATCAGTCAAAGAGGGTTGTTCGCACATCACATCCTGCAAAATAGAGGTTAGATCACAGAATGCAGTTTCTTAAACTGTAAATCACAGATTGCGATATCCCCATCTGCGAAATCTCCTTCCTGCACCACCATTTTTTATCCAAGAATAATAAAATAGAAACCCTAAATTTCTATTAATATTACATCAAATCGAATCCTATACATTCAGTCTAAAAATAAAAAAAAAATATTTTACAAACAAAATGTAATAAATAAATCAAGAATCTGCAAAATCGCAGGTTCACTGTGCCAATCAAGATTTCGATCTCCAGTTGTACGAACAGCCCATAAATCAAGAAAATTATAAAGAGCAATTCTAAACAAAATTCAGATTTATAAAATCTAATTTCAGACCATTCGCCCTCTATCTGGGAAACAATTTTCCAGAAAGAACACTAATCTGCACAAATCGGGTAGAATGCCTTCTGCTCATTTGTGCAGGTTCAGATCTGCATTAATTCGGTTCAAGACTTGAACCATAGCTCTGATACCACAGAAAGGATTAGAGATCCATCATATGGATGGCCGAACCCTGCAGGAAGGTTGGGCAAAATTTCAAAAATTTCCTCTCCCCTCATCTGGGAATCACATTCCCTATTTTAGAAAATCTGCATTTTCAATGATCAATCTTGAACCATAAAACAAACCAAATCTGAAAACAGAAACAGGAGAGGGATACACCTGATACAGAGAAATAGTATCTCCCAATGGAGATGTTCACGCCCAAGGTAGGAACCAAAAACTGCTCCCACTAAAGATGGCGCAGTGTAGGATGGAGCAGAATCAGTAGTGCTCTTCCAAAAGAATTGAGCCCTTCACAAGAATTCCATGGAGGCTGTGAACACAACTTCAAATCAGCCTTTCTCCAAAGGCTGATATCAAGATCCAATCTTGATCATTCCTACTTGAAAAAGGAGATCCAACTGGCAGTAGTAGCGGCGGCAGGAAGGAGGCGGCAAGGAGAAATCAGCACGTAGCTTTATTGGAAGTTGTTTTCTCTTTTCTGAAATTTAGAATGTGATCTTCTAAAAGTTGTTGCCCCCTTCTCCTTTTATAACCTTAAAGGGATCAGCTCCTAATCCCATTAGGAGTTGCTGATCCAAATCGTATTTGGATCTGAATTCCCTTTAAGAGATAAGGATAGACCCTTATCTTATCTACAAATTAGATCAGCCCTCTCCTAATCTTATCAGGAGTTTCCAGATCTGAATCTGTATTCAGATTTGGACTCTCTGAGTGGATAGGGTAAGACCCTATCCTATCTGCTAATCTAATATCATATTTGCCCCTTTTATTTAACTGATCAAATCAGCCCAATTTGAAATGAGCTTCCTTGTATGGCATGGGACCCAAGCATTGATCTACACATCAGCCACAAGGGTTCGGCCCACCCTTTGTTACAAGGCCTAGCCAAATTCAATGGAAAGCCTAGTGAACCCCTTGAGCCAATCACATGGACTCTATGAGCCCAACACTTACACTAAGTGGTCCCTGGGCCAAGCCACCTTGTAACACCCAGGGACTATGAGCCGATGCAAGATTAGCCCATCAGGTATTACCCTCAATGGTCTTACACTTAACCTCTCAGCCCATAATGATCATACACTGCCCGACAAGAGAGGACCTCTCCCTCGACTGCAAGAGATAGTGTTGCACTCTCTACTCACATGGATCCTGAGAATTAAAACCTTTTGCAAACAATTTGAAACCATAACATATATATACTTTTATATCCGTATATAAAATATATTTTGCAAAACAAATCTCAATGATTGAAATCGGCTGCCGGCAGTCTTGGTTTCCATCAGAGAGAGTGCATTCCCAATCATTACCTTTGTTCGACAAAGGGGCTGATCCTGTCACTATGATCTCACACTCAAATGAATTCTCAGACTGTCCCAACATACCCAGGTTTTGACCCCCTCTAAGGATCTCACTGATTGGCATATCAAAGACAGCCCAATCCGACACCTAGTGTAGTATCATAATCGAGTCTAGGGGTCAGGTGTAACTTTCCGGTTTTGCCCACTAATCTCCAAGGTCCAGGGCAATACTGGAAATCTGGTCCGGTTCAAGGTTTCAAGTAATCCTACACTGCATGTGCTTCGGGTCTCACCCTGGTAGCTGAGACAGGCCACCCCAACACTTGGCGGCAGGATAAATCTCCCCAGACTTATCCAACAGCTGTAAACATTCTAAACTATCCAATGGATGTGAACATCTAAACTAACATGAGTCTCATTAAGTGTCCAGTTTAAGGGTATTACATAAAAACACACCACAAGAACATGAATCAAATATGCACTTTATTCATTTACAATAAATGTCATAAGTACATCAAACTGATTAGAGCTAAGGGCATATAACTGTCTAGCACTTGATATTATTTCATGGTGTAAGAAACAATCTTGAAGCTATGCTCACATCCCTACATAATTCTTGTTGAAGAATTGGGGTTCTTGCTGAAGAATCCACTTGTTGATCCTGCCTTACCCTAAGCTGTGTCATCTTCAGTGAAGGAAGGATTTAGTACCCTCTTTGGGCATGAACACCTACATTGAGAGGAGCTTTTTTCATGGATTCCAAATCATGTATTCCGCTCCCTAATCTTGGTTTCAGATTTGGTCCAGTTTGTTTCAAGAATGAACCTTGAAAAATATAGTTTTTCTAAACCAGGGAATAAGATTCTTGGATGGGAGAAAGAAATTTTTGAAATTTCGCCTAACCACCCTGTATGGTTTGGCCATCCATATGATTGATCTGCTATCCCTTCATGATCACCCTTGATGTTTAGCTTTGATGCATTGATAATATGTTGAAGGGACGAGGGCCAAGGCGTGTATTAGTTGGTGTTCCAAGAGGGCATGGTAAGAGGTCCACCCTGGGATCACCTAGAACTCCTATGTGATGCTGAACGGGCCAATCGCTACCTACAACTCAATGGACCCCTTTGGGGTGGGCACGTTTTCGTTGAAGTTCTTCACTTCTAATGGCAGTCCTTTTGTATCCTCTTTCCTGACGTTCATCAACTCTAACGTGTGGATGGAGATAAGTTTGATAGAGCTTCCTGGGTCGACCATCGATCTTCTCATTTCAAAACTACCTACTTTTTCCAGGATGTACAATGGTCTGTTGTGGTGGGGATCAGTAACTAACATGTCATCCGCCGTGAACTCTACGCTACCATGATCGTGGCTGAAGGGCTGTAGTGGATGCCTGAAGACTTCTGCCAGTGCTCTGATGGGCAAATTCTATGTTGTCATGTTTGCCCTTAGTTTAGTGAAGAACAATTATAGCTCGTGGCTTTACTCTAGCTTCTTAATTAGGGCGTCAGATTGGTACTAGCTGGCTGCTCCTACCACATTGATGCTGCTTGGGAGGGGGTCAGTTTCTATGTGTGCTAGGTCTCTTTTAATGAACTCATCGAGCTTAACTTTTTTGTACAAACAACCTTCTTAGGGTAAAACAAGCCATTAGGTCATGGTGTGGCGATTGGTGGATGTTGCACCTTCTCCCGCCGTGCTTGTCCTTCTTTGGGTCTATTCCTGCTGGTGGTGGTGGCAAGTTGATGACTCTATCTTTGACTCACTTATTCATTATCATGATTACCTCCTCCCTTGTGCAAGGGAAGGGAAGAGGTACACTTCTCCTTCTTGTGGCATTGTCACGCTAGTATAGCCCCTATCTAGCTCCTCCGTTGTTCTTAGGCTTCTAGTCAACTGCATATGCTTCGTTCCTATTGTACAGAGAGGTGTCTTTGATGGAATCTCACTTTTTTAACGGTCAAATGGAAGTGTTTGGTCATAAAATTTGTCATGTTGGGATTTCTTGGATTTTTGAACAAAGTGGTGAGGTCTGATCAATCAAATGAAGCTGGGGTGATGGATGATAAGCTCTAATTGATAAGATTTTCTTAAATAGGATCTAAGCTTGATGGCGGGTCAAATGGGGTAATTTTAGGATGAAATTTGGTGGTTAGGCACGGATTAAGGTGAGGTGTCAAGTGGATGGTTCTGATCTAAGAAAGAAATGGTTAATATAGGTTTTCTAATTCTAGTTGTTGAGGGTTGTTAGAATGAAATCTTAGCACTTTTGAGGTTGGTCGTTGTAGACTTGTAATGGGATTGTATCCTAGTGATTTTGAGGCAATGGATGTGTTGTATCAGGGCAATCAAAAAGGAAGATGGCATGATGAACAGTGGATGTGAGACTAATTTACAGTTTTCTATGTCTGCAGGCCATATTTGATTGGGTATCGATGTTGATCATGAGGTTTTTATTTGTCCTGTAGATTGTGTTAAAAGAGGAATTCTCGGCTTTGTAAAGTTTCAATTTGGTCTAGTTGTTCCAAGTTTTGGGGTCTAAAAAGAGGGTACGAAGAGGTAGGGTGAAGGGACTGAGCAAAAATTAGGTGCTGATACTTGGTACTACTAAACCCGACCAAGGTACCCTAACTGCCTCAACCTGTTGAATCATTTTTTAGCATTATGGACATCACCCCTCTTTGCATACTTATCCATGATGTTCATGTATTATTTGTATAGTGGCCTCAAATGCCTTTGTTGGAGTACCTTATTCAAGATTAAGTCTGCCTTCTCCACCTCCCCAGCCTCCACATACAACTTAACAATAGCATCCCACGCCAATGAAGCAATATGGCATCCACTATCTTCCATCCTCTTCAAAAGATCCTTCCCCTTACCTAACATCTTATGTTCTCCATAATATAGAACTTTGAGATGAACTTTCTTGATCATCCTCTTAGTTAAATGCACAAAGGTTTTGATAATGGTGAGGATCAAGGATAAGTCCATTGTCCTTATTGTATTTATAACATACGAGTTATACATGTACAAGAAGCCCATCAATGATGGGAATTACAAAGATAACAAGACAAGTGGAAGATGGTGAAGATTACAAATAAGAGAAGATAAATTGTTGTTATCCTAACAGGTGTCCATCGATGTAGGTATCTTCAATAATACACATGAAGGGACTTCTCTAACACGCCCCTTCGAGTTCCATGTCCATCGAGAACATGGAGCTTGTTACTCAAGAAGAGAAAATGGTCACCTCTGAGAGGCTTAGTAAGTATGTCAGCAACCTGGTCACTCAATGAGATGAATTGAACACTCAGCCGGAGAGCAAGAACCAGGTCTACAGAAAATGAAAATCAACCTCAACATGACGAGTTCGAGCACGAAACATAGGATTAGCTACAAGGTAAGTAGCACCAATATTATCCCACCAGGTAATGGGAGGTTTAGAAAGAACTATACCCAAATCCCAGAGAAGAGAAGCAATCCAAATCACCTTGGTGGCCATAGTTGCACACGCACGGAACTCTAATTCTGCTCTAGACCAAGCAAATGTAGTTTGCTTGTGAGACCTCCATGTAAATAAATTCTGACCCAAAATATAGAAAAACCCTGATAGACTGCTGATCGCAGGGCATCTAGCCCAGTCGGCATCAGAATAATCATGAAGAGAGATAGAGAAAGAAGCCCCAAAATAAACACAATCCATGCATGATGGTGTGTGATTAAGATAATGAAGAATTCATTTAACAGCTAACCAATGCTCATCAGTTGGAGACTGAAGGAATAGAGAAGCCTTGCTCACTACGAAAGAGATATTTGGATGAGTGATGGCCACATACTATAGGGAACCCGCGATGCTTTTGTACTCAATAGGATCAGAGAGAGGATACTCATTATATTTAGAAAGCTTAGTCTTGACCGCCATAGAAGAGGAGATGGGTTTAGCAGTATCCATGTGGGCACACCGAAGTAAATCACATATGTGTTGATGCTGACTAAGAGTAATCTCATGAGAGTGTCGAACAAACAGAAGAAAAACAGTCCCAAAAGAATAAGAAAACTAATTAAAAGAAGGGGAAAAATAAAAGAGATAGCAGTAGCAGCAAGAAGAAGTAGAAGAGGTCAGTTGTGAAAAGGGTGAAGAGAAGAGTTGTTCGTAGGTCCCTGCTTCCCCTAATCCTTTCATTAAAACAGATTAATCACTAATTATCAGAAAATTACAAGTAAGCCCTTAGTGGGGCAGCTAGCTAATTAAAACAAGAGAAAATTAATGTTAACAGGCCCATTAACAAAATAGAGCATAAAAAAAATATAAAGCACAACTATGGGCTATGGGACATTAAACCCATCTTCTCTACACTCCCCCACAAGTTGAGCATAGATGTCAATCATGCCCAGCTTGCTTGTATCATGTTGTAGCTTTTCCTTGGAGATTCCTTTGGTAAGAATATCAGCTAACTATTATTCAGTTGCAACAAAAGGTAAACAGACTTTTCCACAAGCCACTCTTTCTCTGATGAAATGTTTGTTAACCTCAATATGCTTCGTTCTATCATGTTGTACAGGATTGTGGGCAATGTTAATGGTGGCCTGATTACCACAATACAACATCAGTGGTCTATCATACTCAACACCTAATTCCTCCATCAGGGATCAAAGCCAAAGTAACTAAGAAACTACATGAGCCATAGCTCTGTACTGTGCCTCAGTTGAAGATCTAGAAACCACAAATTATTTCTTGCTTCTCCAAGAAATAATATTACTTGCCACCATACTACAATATCCCGAAGTTGACCTCCTATCATCAATGTTGCTTGTCCTGTCAACATCTCTATAGGCTTTTAGTTTCATATGACCATGTTTAGCAAAAAGAATACCCTTCCCTAGAGTGCTCTTTATGAAACATAAAATCCTCTCTACCACTGCCATATGTGTATTTTCCATAAAATCCTTTCATATGACCATGTTGCAACAAAAGGTAAACAGACTTTTCCATAAGCCACTCTTTCTCTGATGAAATGTTTGTTAACCTCAATATGCTTCGTTCTATCATGTTGTACAGGATTGTGGGCAATGTTAATGGTGGCCTGATTACCACAATACAACATCAGTGGTCTATCATACTCAACACCTAATTCCTCCATCAGGGATCAAAGCCAAAGTAACTAAGAAACTACATGAGCCATAGCTCTGTACTGTGCCTCAGTTGAAGATCTAGAAACCACAAATTATTTCTTGCTTCTCCAAGAAATAATATTACTTGCCACCATACTACAATATCCCGAAGTTGACCTCCTATCATCAATGTTGCTTGTCCTGTCAACATCTCTATAGGCTTTTAGTTTCATATGACCATGTTTAGCAAAAAGAATACCCTTCCCTAGAGTGCTCTTTATGAAACATAAAATCCTCTCTACCACTGCCATATGTGTATTTCTGAGAGCATGCATGAATTGGCTAATGTAGCTAACAACATATGTAATGTCAGGATGAGTCATACAAAGATATAGTAGTTTCCCTAGTAACCTTTGAAACACTCCCTCATTCTCTAATAGTTCTCCATTAGAGGCAGAATGCTTGTGGCTCATATCAATAGGTGTATCCATTGGTCTTGCACCCATTTTACCTTTTTCAATGAGCAAGTCTAGCACATATTTGCATTGAGAAATAAAGATTCCATCTTTAAACTGAGCCACTTCAATACCTAGGAAATACCTCAATTCCCCCAGGTCTTTGATTTCAAACTCTATGTTAAGGAAGGATTTAAGGTTACCAATCCTAGTCACATCAGTGTTGTCACTACAATGTCATCCACATAGACTATAAGGTATACCACCAATGAACCAAATTTAACAAGAGCAACCCTAATCCTTTCAAACCAAGCTCTATGTGATTGTTTGAGCCAATAGAGAGACTTCTTCATCTTGCACACCTTACCCTCCATGTCTATTCCATACATCCTTAGAGGGAGAGGTATATAAGCTTCCTCAGGTAATTCTTCATTCAAGAAGAAATTTTTCACATCTAGCTAATAGAGGGGCCAGTCTGAATGAGCTGCCAAAGATAATAGGACCCTCATAGAGGTCATCTTCACAACAAGGGCAAAAGTCTCTAAGTAATCGATCATATAAGTTTGTGTGTAGTCTTTTACAAACAATTAGGCATTATATCTCTCAATAGAGCCATCAACGTGATATTTGATGGTGTACACCCATTTACAGCCCACAGGCTCCTTCCCTTCAAGCAAAACAACCACTTCCAATGTGTCATTCTTGTGCAGAGCCTCTATTTCGGTTCTCATAGCATCCCTCCATTTTGGAATAGAGAGAGCTTCTAAAACAGACCTGGGTGTAGGCTTAGAAGCAACAGAGGAAAGAAAGGAATAATATGAAGGAGAAAGAAGGCCAAAGGAAAGATGTTTAGAAATGCAATGTGTAGTACACTTTTGTTTACCTTTTATTATGGAAATAGGGTCACCAAGGTCTGGGAAGGGAGGCTACAAGGGTGTGACCTTAGTTCTTATTGTCTCTTCAACAATGGGAAGCATATGAGGCTCATGTGGTGTATAGGAAACAAACTACTCGTTCCTAGTCTTTTATCGTTGGTACCATCTATGAGTAGAAAGAGGGAGAGGAGACAATGGAGGAGAAACAAAAATAGTGAAGGGATCTGGAGATGATTGTTCCCTCCAAAACTTAGCAGAAGAAGACTCGAGTAAAGAAGACTCAATGGGAACAAGAGGGGGGAGTGCAAACTATGAGTCTAGTGATTAGGCTACATATGGGGGTCTCCTTGAAGGACAAAGGAAGACCGAGTGCAGGAGGTAGGCTAAAGGCTAGGGAAAATGGGACAATAGAATGATGATCCTTCATTATGAGTTGGACCCCTATTTATAGGGAGAGATCCTAAGGTCCCAAAAGGAAGGAACCAAAAGTGTTCGATTCCCACTAGGAAAGGGAATCTTGGATTCGGTGTCAGTTGTCAAGGAACACTGCTAGGGTTTCGCCATGTGTCTTATGAAATATCTTAGGGATGAATTTTCCTTTCATCTAAGGATTCTCATAATACACGTGTGCTACTTCCTTTTGTGACCCTTTTAAAGCAATGTGGCATGGGTGATGTCACTCTTTGGCTTACGCATCCTTGTTAGGCCCATACAGAGTCACGTCGTGTGCACCATTAATGATGCACATGCTCCTTTTATTTGCTTTCATTCCACAATGAGTTTACGCTCATCACAATTATATGATGGATTTATGCTCATTGCAACCTGTTTTGGGTCATGAGTTCTTCACAAATATATGTTGGGTTATGAACTCATCACTAACATATATGTTGTACATGTTTAGCACCTTTTGTACTCTGATGATCTAAGTGACCACCATGTACCTACATTAGCCCCCCTGCTTATCGGTAAGTGGGAGCTTACTGATAAGCATTTCTGCCATTGGGTATTGCTTTGGGAGTTTGTGATAGAGTGATGGGGATGAGGGTTGATCCTGATTCTTTCACATTGGGTCTAGTTATCGTTCCTATTATCGATGGAATGCAGTGTGGACTTTGTGTGTAAAATTTTAATTTGGGTGGTCTATTATCCCCCTGCTAATTGGTAAGTGGGAGCTTATCAATAGGCATTCTTGCATTTGATTCAATGGTGTTATTTCTGCTTGGCTAAGACTCAAAGGCGATGTACACCTTGAACTCTTGGACACTCTTAGGTGGTGACATAGTTGGGGCTTTGGATAGTCTTTTTCAACTAGTTGAAGGCATTCTGTTGCTCAGTTGACCACTTATACTCTGTTAGACTTCTTGGTCAATTTCAGTAGTGGCATCATAAGAGACTTTTCCTAGGAAGGTCTTTAGTTGAGACTCACTATTGGGAAGGGGAATGTCCAGGACTCCTTTCACCTTAACCTCATCTGGATGAATCCCAGTATGATCTACTCTGTAACCAAGGGACTTATCAGACTGTACTCCGAATGCTCATTTCAGAGGGTTAAGTCTCAGGTTGAATGTTCTGCATCTATCAAATACTTTCCTAAGAACTTCAAAATGATCTTCCCTCTTCTTTGCCTTGACCACTATGCCATCTACATAGCACTCTATCTCCCTGTGCATCGTTTCATGGAAAACGTTCATCATCGCTCTCTGATGCATGGCTCTAGCATTCTTCAGGGCAAAGTGTTAGACAATTTTGTATTACCTTAGCTTCAATCAGAATGATGTACTTTATGAGTTTATTGTAAATGATTAAAAGTGCATATTTGATTCATGTTCACTTGGTATGTTTCTGTGTAATACCCTTAAACTGGATACTTAATGAGACTCGTGTTAGTTTAGAATGTTCACAGCCAGTGGATCGGTCTGGGGAGACCTATCCTGACAAGGTTGACACTGTGGTGCCACCAAGTCGGTTGGGGTGGCCTGTCCCAGCTGCCAGGGTGAGACCCTAGGCACATACAGTGAAGGATTAATTGAATCTTTGAACTGGACCAGATTTTCAGTATTGCCCTAGACCTTGGAGATCGATGGGCAAAACTGGAAAGTTACACCCGACCCATTATGATACTGCACTAGGTGTCAGATTGGGCTGTCTTTGATGTACCATTCAGTGAGATCCTTAGTGGGGGTCAAACCCTGGGTATGTTGAGACAGTCTGAGAATTCATCTGAGTGGGTGATCAGAGTGATAGGATCAACCCCTTTGTCAGACAAAGGTAATGATCGGGGATGCACTCTCACTGATGGAAACCAAGACTGCCGGCAGCCGATTTCAACCGTTGAGATTTGTTTTGCAAAGTATATTTTATATGAGATATAAAAGTATATATTATGATTTCTAAAATGTTTGCAAGAAGGTTTTAATTCCCGGGATCCATATAAGTAGAGAGTGCAACACTGTTCCTTCCAGCCGAGGGAGAGCTCCTCTCTTGTCGTGCAGTGTATGATCATTATGGGCTGAGAGGTTACATGTAAGACCATTGAGGATAATACCTGATTGGCTAATCTTGCATTTGCCCATAGTCCCTGGGTGTTACAAGGTGGCTCGGCCCAGGGACCACTTAGGGTAAGTGTTGGGCCCATAAAGCCCATTTGATGGGTTTCAGGGGGTGCACTGTCCATAATAGTGTACTCGGCCAGGCCTTGTAACAAAGGCTGGGCTGAACCCATGTGGCTGATGTGTAGATCAATGATTGGGTCCCATGCCATACAAGGAAACCCAACTGGGCAGTAGTTAGGAAGGTTAAGTGAGCACATAAGCTAATGGGCCTAAATCCCATTTCGAACTGGGCTATTTTATTAGTTAATAATGGGGCGAATTCTGAGATGGATTAGCAGATAGGATAGGGTCTTAACCCTATCCACTCATAGAGTCCAGATCTGAATGTGATTCAGATCTAGAAACCTCCTAATGAGATTTGGAGAAAGCTAATCTAATTTGCAGATAAGATAAGGGTTTATCCCCATCACCTAAAAGGGGTCTTATCTAAATATGATTTGGATAAGCAGCTCCTAATTGGATTAGGAGCTGATCTTTTAGGTTAACAAAAGAAGGAGGGGGCGGCAGCCTTTATGAGACACACAATCAGATTTTCTTCAGTGCTGAAATCACAAGAAGAGAGAATTCTGCACCCTGTTTATTCTTTCTTGCTGCCTCCCTGTTCTTGCCGCCCTGTTTTGCCAGTTCGATCTCCACCAGTGGGAGAAGTCAAGATTTGATCTTGACATCAGTTCATGGAGGAAGAATTGACAGGAAGTTGTGCTCACGTGCCATCCTGTTGTTTCTTGCGAAGGACAGAGTTCTTGGAGAAGAACATTGCTGATTCTGCTCCATCTTGCACTGCGCCATCTTTAGTGAGAGTAGATTTTGGATCCTTCCTTGGGCGTGAACACCTCCATTCGGAGATACTGTTTCTCCGTATCAGGTATAATCCTCTCCTACTCTTTTTGGTTCAGATCTGGTTCAATTTATGGTTCAAGAATGATCCTTGAAAATATGATTTTCTAAATAGGGAATACGGTTCCCAGTTGAAGGGAGAGAAATTTTTGAAATTCGCCCCCTTATTCCGCAATCTTTGGGCGTCCATGGGATGGATCTCTCATCCCTTCAGTGGTATCAGAGCCAGGTTCAAATCTTGAACCAATTTGTTTCAGATCTGAACCTACGCAAATGGGCAGAAGGTGTTCTACCCGATTTGCGCAGATATGGGTTTTGGGAAATTTGTTCCCAAATTTAATGGGCGAATAATCTGAAATTAATTTTACATAAATCTGATTATATTTAGAATTGTTCTTTATGATTTTCTTGATTTATGGGTTGTTCGTACAAAAGGAGATCGAAATCTTAATTTGCGCAGGGAACCTGCGTTTTTGTAGTTCTTGAATTATTCTTGGTCTGTAAATAAATTTTTTTGTATTTTCTAGACTCAATGTATAGGTATTCAATCTGATGTAATTATTAATAGAAATAGGATTTCTATTTATTTTAATTTTGGATCGAAGATGGCGGCGCAGAAAAGGAGATTTCGTAGAAAAGGAGATTTCACAGATGGGAGAACTTTAATCTGCGATTTGCAGTTTATGAAACTGCAAACTGTGATCTAACCTTTGTTTTGCAGGATGGATTGTGCGAACAGACCTATTTGACTGATTCTTGTTTTTCTTTTATCAGTATTTAATTTCAGATTATTTTCTTGAATTAAAGATTTAATTAAAGATCAAACCCTAGACCCATTCGAACCAAGAATGGTTCAAATTGTTTGGACCGAATCTAGGGTTTAATCAAGGCTGAAAGTCAGCCCTAATTTTCCCACTAATGGGCCTAAGGATTGATGTTTAATTAAATGGTTAATTCGGCCCAACCTGTAAAGGCCCAGTTTTAAAAGGTTAAAACTGCTAAAAGCCCACTTAACATTTAAAGCTATATGGGCTGAACCATTCGGCCCATGTACCTAGATAATATTAATGGTTAATTTTATGAATTTAAAATTGACTTCAAATGGGCCTTATAGATGGTTAATTGATTGGATCAATTTATCCCTGCATGTGATGTATGGATGTGTGATGTGCTACATACATGGGTCAAAAGTACTTGGCCCATGCTCCATCGACAGTGGCTCTTGCGCACACCATGGCTGAATGCACATCATTGCCATGGAACATAGATTAAAATCCATATCTATGAAATGAACATGAAGTAAATTAGGTTGTGGACTGATGTTTGCACTTTTATCAGAAAATGGCAAAAAGATCATTTGCAAAATTGCTTGATGACAACAAGTTGAAGGGCCCAAACTATGCCGACTGGTACAGGAACCTTATGTTGGTCTTGACCTCTAAAAAGTTGGATAAGGTAGCCAAGAATCCTGCCCCGGATCATCCGGGAGATAGGGCTTCTGAGGCCCGGAGAAGAGAATACCAAGAATGGGAGGAGAAAAACTCCCTTGCCCGCTGCTATATCATTGCCTCTTTAGACAATCCTATTCAGAGGCAGTTCGATTAGATCGAACTAGCTAAGGACGTACTAGACAGTCTGAAGACAATGTACGAAGAGCAGAATCGTTCTACTCGGCAAAAGGTCTTGAAACAGTTCATGACTGTGCAGATGTCCAAGGGCCAACAGGTTCATGACCATTGTCTTCGGATGATGGGCTATATCAATGAACTGGAGGCTCTTGGATTTGGGCTGGATCTGGTAACACAGATTGATGCTATTCTCAACTCTCTGCCTCCATCCTTTAATCCATTCATCATGAACTACAACATGAACAAGTTGAACGTCAGCTTGCAGGAACTTAGCAATATGTTGCAGAGGGCCAAAGAATTGATTAAAAAGGATGAGCTCATTGCCATGCTTGTTGAAACTGGCAAATCAGGCAAGAAAAGGAAGGCAAAGAGAAAGCCCCAGAAGAAGGCTGCCAAACCCAAGAAACAGAGGAAGGACAAGGCATCAGATGCTTGTCATTTTTGCAAGAAGACCAGCCACTGGAAAAGGAACTGTCCTGCCTACCTGGAATCCAAGAAAGGTAATTTCGAAACTTGTGTTATAGAAACCAATTTATTGGTAGCTTCTGCATCCTGGTGTATTGACTCCGGGGCTTCAACTCATGCATGTAACTCACTGTAGGGGTTCAAGGTAAGCAGAAGGCTGAGTGAAGAAGAAGTCACACTCTATTTGGGGACTAATGCAACTGTTGCAGCCGCGGCCATAGGAACTATGGAGTTACTTTTTAGAGAATGAACAATTGTACTGAAAGATTGTCTTTATGTGCAAAATTTACGGAGAAATTTGATTTCTGTCTCAAAACTGTATGCAGATGGTTATTCCATCTTCTTTAGTAATACGATTACTATTAAAAGAAATAACAGATTCATCGCATATGGGGAACTGGAGAACAGTCTCTATGTTCTACATCCTTCTCTAAAAATTAACATAACCGAAACTACGTTGGCTGAAATCCCACAGAAGAGAGCCCGTGATACAGTTAATCCCACGTGTCAGTGGCATTACCGACTTCGCCACATCGGTGTTGACCGAATCACAAGGATGGTAAAGGATGGTCATTTGGATTTTCTAACTGTAGAAGATCTTCCCACCTGTGAGCCTTGCCTACAAGGTAAGATGACGAAGCAGCCATTTAACAGTAAGCCTGAAAGATGTACAAGCACACTTGACCTAATACATACTGATGTATGTGGTCCCCTGAGTGTTAGGACACGGAATCAACACGTGTATTTCATCACCTTCACAGATGATTTTTCACGATATGGTTACGTGTACCTAATGAGACACAACTCTGAATCCTTTGAAAAGTTCAAAGAGTTTAGACAAGAGTTCGAGAAACAGTTAGGGAGAGAAATTAAAGCCCTTCGATCAGATCGAGGTGGCGAATATCTCTCTGACGAATTCAGGGACTACTTAAAGGACAATGGGATAGTATCGCAGTTAGCTCCTCCTGCTACACCACAACTTAACGGTGTTTCAGAGAGGAGGAATAGGACCTTATTGGATATGGTCCGATCACTTCACATACACTCAGAGTTACCCACATCCTTTTGGGGTTACGCATTAGAGACTGTGATTTACGTGCTGAATCGGGTTCCAACCAAATCGGTTCCGAATACTCCATATGAACTTTGGACCGGAAAGAAACCAAGTGTCAAACACTTGAAGATTTGGGGTTGTCCAGCACACGTTAAAAGAACGAGTGCAGACAAGTTGGAATCCAAGACCAGTCGTTGCCTATTTGTAGGCTGCCCAAAAGTCTCTGTAGGTTATCTATTCTATTACCCAAGTGAGTAGAAAGTGTTCTGCAGTCGAAATGCACAATTCTTGGAAACCGATTACATCCTGGACACCCATCGTCAGGAAATTGTTCTTGATGAGGAGAGCTCAGGAGTAGTGGGAGATGTCCCACAAGTTCTAGGTAGTGACCAACCTAGAAGATCCACTCGGGTATCCAGGCCACCAGTCCATTATGGTTATGACCAGGATAGTTACCTGGTGGAAACCTTGACTAGTGAGGAGGATCCCGTGACTTACACGGAAGCTATGTTGGACATAGATTCCTAGAAGTGGGTGGAGGCCATGAGGGCAGAGATGGACTCAATGGAGACCAATGGAGTTTGGACTCTAGTAGATCCGCCCTCTAGGGTAAAAGCAATCGGTTGCAAATGGATTTACAAGAGGAAGAAGGGCCCCGATGGTAGGGTTGAGACCTTCAAAGCTCGTCTGGTGGCGAAACGGTACACTCAGAAAGAGGGCATCGATTATGAGGAAACCTTTTTGCCTGTGGCCATGCTTAAATTCAATTAGGATCCTGCTAGCTGTAGCAGCATACCATGATTATGAGATTTGGCAGATGGATGTCAAAACTGCAGTCCTGAATGGAGATCTTACTGAAGATATCTATATGCAGCAGCCGCAAGGCTTCATTGCTGCAGGACAGGAAAACATGGTATGTAAACTTAACAGATCCATTTATAGACTTAAGCAAGCTTCTAGAAGTTGGAACATCCGTTTTGACTCTGCTGTCAAATCGTTTGACTCCGAGTAGAATCCGGATGAACCCTGTGTCTACAGGAAGTACAGTGGAGATATGGTTACCTTCTTGGTTCTGTATGTAGATGACATTCTACTCATTGGGAATGATGTAGGAATGTTAACTATGGTGAAAGTATGGCTATCACAGCAATTCTCCATGAAAGATCTTCGAGAAGCCTCCTATATACTGAGTCTTCGACTCTATAGAGATAGATCGAAGTGGATAATAGGATTATCCCAATCTGGTAACATTGACAAAATAGTCAAGAGATACAGCATGGAAAACTCCAAGAAAGGAAATGTTCCTTTTAGGCACGGAGTCACTCTCTCCAAGAAGATGTTTTCCAAGACTTCTGAGGAGATTGATGGCATGAAAGACGATCCCTATGCCTCTGCCGTAAGGAGCATCATGTATGCCATGCTGTGCACTCGTCCTGACATAGCTCAGGTAGTGAGTGTAGTAAGCAGATTTCAGGCCAACCCAGGGTAGGAGCATTGGACTGCTATGAAAAACATACTTAAGTACCTTCGGAGGACAAAAGAGTTTTGTCTAGTATTTGATGGTAACTCACTACAGATCCAAGGGTATACAGATGCCGATTTCCAGTCGGACCCAGATGATAGAAAGTCTACATCTGGATATGTTTTCACGATAGGATCGTGTGCTGTTTTCTGGAAAAGCAGCAAACAGGGGTCCACTGCAGACTCCACGACCGAGGCCGAGTACATTGCCGCAAGTGAGGTTGCCAAAGAAGCCGTCTGGATGAAGAAATTCGTTCACGAGTTGGGAGTAGTTCCGTCCAGCACATCACCCATCCCATTGTTGTGTGACAACAATGGAGCCATTGCTCAGGCTAAGGAGCTACGAGCCCACTCGAAGTCTAAGCACATCGAGAGGAAGTACCACGTACTGCGGGAGATTGTTGGTAGAGGGGGACGTCTTGATTCAGAAGGTAGCGTCAGCGGAAAATGTAGCAGACCCATTGACGAAACCACTATCACAGAAAGTGTTTGAGAAACACATGGAAAGTGTGGGACTCCGGCTAGTACCAGATTGGACCTAAGTGCAAGTGGGAGTTGTTAGATAGTTTTGTATGCCCTTAGCTTCAATCAGAATGATGTACTTTATGAGTTTATTGTAAATGAATAATAGTGCATATTTGATTCATGTTCCCTTGGTATGTTTCTGTGTAATACCCTTAAACTGGACAATTAATGAGACTCGTGTTAGTTAAGAATGTTCACAGCCAGTGGATCGGTCTGGGGAGACCTATCCTAACAAGGTTGACAATGTGGTGCCACCAAGTCGGTTGGGGTGGCCTGTCTCAGCAGCCTGGGTGAGACCCTAGGCACATACAGTGTAGGATTAATTGAATCTTTGAACTGGACCAAATTTCCAGTATTGCTCTGGACCTTGGAGATGGATGGGCAAAACTGGAAAGTTACACCCGACCCCTAGACTCGATTATGATACAGCACTAGGTGTCGGATTGGGTTGTCTTTGATGTACCATTTAGTGAGATCCTTAGCGGGGGTCAAAAGCTGGGTATGTTGGGACAGTCTGAGAATTCATCTAAGTGGGTGATCATAGTGACAGGATCAGCCCCTTTGTCGGACAAAGGTAATGATCGGGGATGCACTCTCACTGATGGAAACCAAGACTGCTGGTAGCCGATTTCAACCGTTGAGATTTGTTTTGCAAAGTATATTTTATATGAGATATAAAAGTATATATATTATGGTTTCTAAAATGTTTGCAAGAAGATTTTAATTCCCGGGATCCATATAAGTAGAGAGTGCAACACTGTTCCTTGCAGCCGAGGGAGAGATCCTCTCTTGTCGGGCAGTGTATGACCATTATGGGCTGAGAGGTTAAGTGTAAGACCATTGAGGATAATACCTGGTGGGCTAATCTTGCATCTGCCCACAGCCCCTGGGTGTTACAAGGTGGCTTGGCCCAGGGACCACTTAGGTTAAGTGTTGGGCCCATAAAGCCCATTTGATGGGTTTCAGGGGGTGCACTGTCCATAACAGTGTATTCGGCTAGGCCTTGTAACAAAGGTTGGGCCGAACCCATGTGGCTGATGTGTAGATCAATGCTTGGGTCCCACGCTATACAAGGAAGCCCAACTGGGCAGCAGTTTGGAAGGTTAAGTTAGCACATAAGCTAATGGGCCTAAAGCCCATTTCAAATTGGGCTATTTTATTAGTTAGTAATGGGGCGAATTCTGAGATGGATTAGCAGATAGGATAGGGTGTTGACCTATCCACTCATAGAGTCCAGATCTGAATGTGATTCAGATCTAGAAACCTCCTAATGAGATTTGGAGAAAGCTAATCTAATTTGCAGATAAGATAAGGGTTTATCCCCATCACCTAAAAGGAGTCTTATCTAAATATGATTTGGATAAGCAGCTCCTAATTGGATTAGGAGCTGATCTTTTAGGTTAACAAAAGAAGGAGGGGGCGGCAGCCTTTATGAGACACACAATCAGATTTTCTTCAGTGCTGAAATCACAAGAAGAGAGAATTCTGCACCCTGTTTATTCTTTCTTGCTGCCTCCCTGTTCTTGCCACCCTGTTTTGCCAGTTCGATCTCCACCAGTGGGAGAAGTCAAGATTTGATCTTGACATCAATTCTTGGAGGAAGAATTGATAGGAAGTTGTGCTCACGTGCCATCCTGCTGTTTCTTACGAAGGACAGAGTTCTTGGAGAAGAACATTGCTGATTCTGCTCCATCCTGCACTGCGCCATCTTCAGTGGGAGCAGATTTTGGATCCTTCCTTGGGCGTGAACACCTCCATTGGGAGATACTATTTCTCCGTATCAGGTATAATCCTCTCCTACTCTTTTTGGTTCAGATCTGGCTCAGTTTTTGGTTCAAGAATGATCCTTGAAAATATGATTTTCTAAATAGGGAATGCGATTTCCAGTTGAAGGGAGAGAAATTTTTGAAATTTGCCCCCTTATTCCGCAATCTTTGGGCGTCCATGGGATGGATCTCTCATCCCTTCACAAAGGGCATCATCTTGTAATATAAGTTTCCTATTGGCATCCAGAAGGCTATGTGTGGTGCATCTACATGATCCATGAAAATCTGATTGTATCCGTTGCAGGCATCTAAGAAGGAGAAAATTTGGTTTCCCATCATTGAGTCTATTAGGATATCCATGTCTAGCAAAGGGAACAAATCTTTGGGGAAGGCTCTGTTCAAATCTCTGAAATCGACACAACACCTAAGTTGTCCATTCTTCTTTTTAACTGGAACCACGTTAGCTAACCACTATGAATGTGCGATGGGTTTGATGAATCCTACTTTTAGAAGTTGTTCGTCCTCTTCCTTGATTTTTTAGAGCTATTTCCGTCTTGAAGATCCTCTATGGTTGTTTCACTGGTTTGAATTTTGGATCTATGCACAAGGAATGTTTGACATCTTGGAACTCTGTGAAAGAAAACACAGATCAGTCTTACTTCTATCAAAAGCCTAACGTGTGCGATAAGGAAAGGTTTCTTTTACCTTTTAGTAGGTCAAGTAACTTATGTTTCTCCTTGGATCCTAGCTTGGCAGGAATGTATAGTGGCCTTTTCTCTGCTCCTTCTGTGGCCATGTTTATTTCTTCTAACGGTTCTTCCACCGCACCGATGGAGTCTTGCATTTGCTTAGGAGGTGCATGGACCTCATCATAATACTCTACAGTCTCTTCCTTCTGTCCCTGTTATTATGGGTAGATTTTAGTATCCTTGACTCCATTTTTAACTTGCGTAATTTTTCAGTGTGTCATACCTTTGATTCTAGTGAACTTTGTTTGGATTGTTCAATGTCCTTCTGTGACGAGATCATCGTGGTATCTGTTTACAAAGATGGTGTGGTGAAATAGTTCAGGTTGAAACATTACTCGCAATGAGCGCATTTTGGTATATACATATTGGAGAGTGCAATAACCATTTCCATTCAGAGTGCATGCGCACAATGATGGAGGTATATGAGTATTATATGTGCAGTTCAAGCGATGAGTATATGGAAATTTTTTTTCAATAAAGGATGCATGTACAGTGGTTGACTTCAACTTGATGATCATAGTATAGCAAATATTTTATGATGTATATATGATAAATATCAAGAATATTGATTATTTCAATTTTAAAGAAGTCAGTATAGCCTACAGTGGTCGTTTTAGGATATGTAACAAACATTAATCATAAAGTCATACCTCTAGGATGGCTTTCTTTGTTTCTAGTGAATCACCATCCTCGTACTCCTCTACGACGGTGTAGTAGCTCTTCTCGTCATCATCGGTCACTCTTACACACCTCCTCCTCTTCTTCCTCTCTGGTGCAGTAAGGGGTTCACTCGTAGGGTTTGGTAGTTGCATGCCTTCTACCTTGGCTACCCTTGTCCCACTCTCATTGGCCAGTTCAGTGTAGTAGATCACATTCTGTAGATGAACCTCTGATTTATTAAAAGGTACACAAGTGTCGGGATCCTTACCACACGTCCCCTGTGTTTTGCCTTAATGCATTGGTGGTATGTCGAAGGGACTAAGGCCAACTCGTGTATCAACAGACGCCCTAGCAAGGCGTGGTATACAATCCTCCCTAAGATCACCTAGAATTCTTGGGTGATGGTGAACGATCCAATTTTAACTGGTAGCACAATGGATCCTTCCGTGATGGATGTGTTACCGTGGAAGTCCGTCACTTCCATGGGTTACCCCTTGACTGTCTCCTTTTGGATGCTCATAAACTTCAATGTGTTGACAAATATCAGAGTCACGGAGCTGCCTAGTGTTAGACAGTTTTTTATGCCCTTAGCTCCAATCAGTTTTGATGTACTTTTGACATTTAGTGTAAATGAATAAAGTGCATGTTTGATTCATGTTTTGTGGTATGTTTCTGTGTAAGACCCTTAAACTGGATACTTAATGAGACTCGTGTTAGTTTAGATTGTTCACAGCCGTTGGATAAGTCTGGGGAGATTTATCCTACCAAGGTTGACACTGGTGTGCTGCCAATTGTTGGGGTGGCCTGTCTCAGCCGCCAGGGTGAGACCCAAGGCACATGCATCGTAGGATTACTTGAATCTTTGAACAAGACCAGATTTCCAGTATTGCCCTGGACCTTGGAGATTGATGGGCAAAACTAGAAATTTGCACCTGACCCCTAGACTCGATTTTGATACTGCTCTAAGTGTCGGATTGGGTTTTCTTTGATATGCCAATCAGTGAGATCCTTAGTGGGGGTCAAAACATGGGTATGTTGGGACAGTTTGAGAATTCATCTGAGTGGGTGATCATAGTGACAGGATCAGCCCCTTTGTCGGACAAAGGTAATGATCGGGGATGCACTCTCTTTGATGGAAACCAAACTTCCGGCAGTTGATTTCAATCGTTGGAATTTTCTTTTGCAAAATTTATATATAAGATATATAGATATATATGGTTTCAAAATGTTTACAAATGGTTTTAATTCCCGGGATCCATATGAGCGGAGAGGGCAACATGGTTCTTTGCAGCCGAGGGAGAGGTCCTCTCTTGTCAGGCAGTGTTTGATCATTGTGAGCTGAGAGGTTGAGTGTAAAGCCATTTAGGGTTATACCTGATGGGCTAGTCTTGCATCTGCCCATAGTCCCTAGGTTTTTATAAGATGGCTTGACCCAAGGACCACTTAGTGTAAGTGTTGGGCCCATAGAGTCCTTGTGATGGGCACAAGGAGTTCACTGGGCTTTCTAGTGAATTCGGCTAGGCCTTGTTACAGAGGCTAAGCCAAACCCATGTGGATGATGTGTAGATCAATGCTTGGGTCCCATGCCATACAAAGAAGCCCAACTGGGCAGCAATTTGGAAGCCTATTGAGAACTTAAAACATATTGGGCCTAAAGCCCATTTTGAACTGGGCTGATTTGATTAGTCACTTAAAGGGGCGGATCTGAGATTAGTTCAAGCCAAAAGGATTGGGTCTTGACCCCATCCACTCATGGAGACCAAATTCAAATTAGGATTTGAATCTGGTAACCTTCTAATAAGATCAGGAGTGGGCTGATCTAATCTGCAGATAGGATTAAGAAGACTCCTTATCCAAAAATAGATTTGGATTAGGATAACTCCTAATGAGATTAGGAGGTTTCTTAATCACAAAGAAAAGAGGAGAAACCCTAATTCGAATTACAAGAGTTCGAACCCTAAGGGATTTTCGCAGAACACTCTGCAACTTGAGATAGGATCTCAGAAACCCTAGAGAAGAAAAAAGCTATTTGCCATCTTCTTATCTAGCCTTCTCCTCCAGCAGCCACCGCCATCTACTGCCAGCTCGAGTTCTCTTTGAAGGAAGATCAAGAAAAGTTCTTGATTTTGTGTGGTGCTCTCTACTTCCATCAAGTTCTTCAGAAGAACTTGGTGAGTGGAACGAACACTGCTGGTTCTGCTCCATAATCGCTATGTCATCTTCAGTGGGAGCAATTCTTGGGATTTTCTTTGGGCGTGAACACCAACGTTGGGAGATACTGCTTCTCCGGATCAGGTATATCCCTTCCCTTCTCTTTTGGTTCAGAATTGGTTTGGTTTTGATTCAAGATAAATCCTGGAAATTCAGGGAATATGATTCCCAGTTGGAACAATGGCAAGAAATTTTTGAAATTCGCCCACCCATTCTGCAACCTTTTTAGCGTCCATATGATGGATCTTACCATTCTTTCAATGGTATCAGAGCCACAGGTTCGAATCTTGAATCAAATAAAATCAGATCTGAACCTGTGCAAATGGGCAGAAGGTGTTCTACCCGGATTTGCGCAGATTGTTTTTATTTCTAGAAAATTTGTTTCTGGATGAGGGGCAATTGATCTGAAATTAATTTTATAAATCTGAAATTAATTTTGAATTGTTCTTTATTTATTTCTTGATTTATTGGGTTGTTCGTACCTAGAGATCGAGATACAGATTCAACACAGAATGTTTGTGCATTCTTTTTTTGCAGTTTCTATTCATTCGGTCTGTAAATATTTTTTTTTTCTAGACTGAATGTATAGGATTCAATCAAGTTGTAATTAATTAATAGAAATTAGGATATATATTTTTTATTTCTTGATTGAAGATGTCGGCGACGCTGGAGATTCGCAGATATGGCTATCGCAATTTGCGTTTTGCAGTTTGTGAAACTGCAACCCTGCATTCTAACCTCTGTTTTGCAGGTGGATTTGGTATGAACAGTCCCATGTCTGATTTGTTATTGTCTATAATCATAATTATTAATTTCAGATCTTTCTTGAATTGAAAATTGGTTTCGGACCATTCTGTACCAGATTGGACCAAAACTGTTTGGACCGAATCTAGGGTTCGAAGGAGACTATTTTCAGTCCTGATTTCTCCCACTTTCAGGTCTGAAACCAAAGTTTAATTGCAAAAATTAATTCAGCCCAACCTGTAAAGCCTAGTTTTAAAGAGTTAAAACTGCAAAAGCCCATTTTTGTGTGAAAGCTATATGAGCTAACTGCTAACTGCTATTCAGCCCATATACCTAGATAATGTTAATATTATGGACGTTTAATGGGCTTGTTAATGGGCTTTACAACAATTGATTGATTGGATCAATTCTTCCCATGTCATGTGATGTATGGATGTTTGATGTGCTGCGACCATGGGCCATAAGCACTTGGCCCATGATGATACGATAGTGGCTCTTGTGCACACCATGGCTGAATGCACATCATTGCCATGGTGTCCCTTACGGTCATTGGATGATCCCTCCCTTTGTGGTGGGCCCCACAACCCTGAAAGGGGTCACGTGCGGACCCTAGCCGAATTGGGCCACCAGAAATCTGACTTTATGAAAGTCAGTGGGAGCCACTTTGGTTTGACCTAAATTAACTAGGGCGTAAATTTTGTTCCCTCCAGCAATATGAGTGCATGTGATAGGGAGATTCATGTGATGAACTCTCTAAAGGCCTTCTGTCATTAGTACGATGATGGGTCCTTCAGTAATGAGGAAACGCACCATAAAATTGGGCTATCCATTTGCTGTTGGATTTGTTAGTGTTTCATAAGATGATAGGGGCATCATAGACCGATGTGGGAGGGGCTTCACCAGAAAATGGGAACTCTCTCATGGTACCTTGGCGTAACTTGAATATGATGGGTGAGCACTCACTGGACAGAAAGGTTTACCCTAAAATGGCTATGAACCTTGTCTGAAAGAGGCCAAAGGGAAAACTCATACGATGAGTGGATGTGATCCTTCACAGAAAGGTGGTGGGGTTATGCAGCTGAAACAGTTGGCTCCATGCACCCTATGTGATTTACCACATTTCTAGAGACATTTTTCTATCTTCGTCACTGAGATGGGAGGGAAATCTTAAAGATGAACAAATGGAAATGGAACATTGATTAAAAGCCATATCTATGTAGGTAACATGAATCAAACTAAGGTTGTGGACTAACATTTTGTTGTTTTACCAGAAAATGGCAAATGGTCAATTTGCAAAGCTTCTCGACGATAATAAGCTTAAGGGCCCAAACTATGCCGACTGGTATAGGAACCTTATGCTGGTCCTAACTTCAGAAAAGTTAGATAAAGTGGCAAAGAATCTTGCACCGGATCGTCCGGGAGACAGGGCTTCAGAAGCCTGCAGGAGGGACTACCAAGAGTGGGAGGAGAAAAACTCCCTAGCTCACTGATATATCATAGCTTCTTTAGATAATTCGATACAGAGGCAGTTCGATTTGATCGAACTTGCCAAAGACATATTGGATAGTCTAAAAACTATGTACAAAGAGCAGAACCATTCTACTCACCAAAAGGTCATGAAGCAGTTCATGACCGCGCAGATGAACCAAGGGCAGCAAGTTCATGACCCTTGTCTTTGAATGATGGGTTACATAAACGAGATAGAGGCCCTTGGGTCTAGGCTAGATCTGGTCACACAGATAGACCCCATTCTTAACTCCTTGCCTCTGTCCTTCAATCCGTTCCTTATGAACTATAATATGAACAAGCTGAATGTCAACGTTCAAGAACTCAGCAATATGTTGCAACGAGCCGAAGAACTGATTAGGAAGGATGAGCCGATAGCCATGCTTGTTGAAACTGGCAAATCAAGCAAGAAGAGGAGGGCAAAGAGGAAGCCACAGAAAAAGGCCACTAAATCTAAGAAGCAAAAGAAAGACAAGGCCTCTGATGCCTGTCACTTCTGCAAGCAGACCAGCCACTGGAAGAGGAACTATCCTGCCTACCTAGAATCTAAGAAAGGTAATTTTGAAACTTGTGTCATAGAAACTAATCTGTTAGTTGCTTTTGTGTCTTGGTGTGTTGACTCCAGGGCTTCAACTCATGCCTGTAATTCACTGCAGGGGTTCAAAGTAAGCAGAAGGCTAAGTGAAGGAGAAGTGACACTTTACTTGAGGACTTCTACAAGTGTTGCAGCTACGGCGATAGGAACCATAGAATTAGTCTTTAGAGAAGGAATACTTGTACTTAAGGATTGTCTTTAGGTACAAAACTTAAGAAGAAATTTGATTTCTATTTCTAAACTGTGTGTTGATGGATATACTGTCTATTTTAGTAATATGATTACTATTAAAAGGAACAATAAATTCATCGCATGCGGGGAACTGGAGAACGGTCTCTATGTTCTACATCCTTCTCTAGAAACTAACTTAACTGAAACTACATCGGTCAAAATCCCAAGAAAAGGACTCGTGATATAGTTAGTGCCACGTGCCTGTGGCATTACCGACTTGGCCATATCGGTATTGACCGAATCACAAGGCTGGTAAAGAATGGTCCTTTCTATTTTCTAACCGTAGAAGATCTTCCCACTTGTGAGCCTTGCCTCCCAGGTAAGATGACAAAACGGCCATTTAACGGTAAGTCTGAAAGATGCACAGGCATGCTTGACTGTATACATACTAATGTATGTGGTCCCCTGAGTGTTAGGACTCGTAACCAATATGTGTATTTAATCACCTTCACCGATGATCACTCACGATATGGTTATGTGTACCTAATGAGACAAAAGTCCGAATCCTTTGAAAAGTTCAAGGAGTTCAGACAAGAAGTCGAGAAACAGTTAGGGAGAGAAATTAAGGCCCTTCGATCAGATCGAGGTGGCGAGTATCTGTCTGACGAATTCAGGGACTACTTGAAGGTCAATGGGATAATATCACAGTTAGCTCCCCCTGCAACACCACAACTTAACGGTGTTTCAGAGAGGAGGAATAGGACATTGTTAGACATGGTCTGGTCACTTCTCATATGCTCAGAATTACCCACATCCTTTTGAGGATATGCATTAGAGGCTGCTATCTACGTGCTGAATCGGGATCCAACCAAATCGGTTACGAAAACTCCATACGAACTTTGGACCGGAAAGAATCCAAGTGTCAGACACTTGAAGATTTGGGGTTGTCATGCACATGTTAAAAGAATGAGTGTAGACAAGTTGGAATCCAAGACCAGTCGTTGCCTATTTGTAGGCTACCCAAAGTATTCGGTGGGTTATCTATTCTATGACCCAGGTGAGCAGAAAGTGTTCTATAGTCGAAACGCCCAGTTCTTAGAGACCGATTACATCCTGGACACCCATCATTAGGAAATAGTTCTTGATGAGGAGAGCTCAGGAGCAGTGGGAGATGTCCCACATGTTCCAGGAAGTGACCAACCTAGAAGATCCCCCCTGGTATCCAGGCCACCAATTCGTTATGGTTATGACCAGGATAGTTACCTAGTGGAAGCCTTGACTAGTGACGAGGATCCCGTTACTTATGTGGAAGCTATGTTGGACATAGATTCCCAGAAATGGGTGGAGTCCATGAGATCCGAGATGGACTCGATGGAGGCCAATGAAGTCTGGATTCTAGTAGATCCGCCCTCCAGGGTAAAAGCAATCGGTTGCAAATGGATCTATAAGAGGAAGAAGAGCCCCGATGGCAACGTTAAGACCTTCAAAGCTCGTTTGGTGGCGAAAGGGTATACTCAGAAAGAAGGCATCGACTATGAGGAAAACTTTTCGCCCATGGCCATTCTTAAATCCATTAGGATTCTACTAGCTGTAGCAGCATACCATGCCTACGAGATTTGGCAAATGGATGTCAAAACCGCGTTCCTGAATGGAGATCTTAATGAAGATATCTACATGCAGCAGCCGCAAGGCTTCATTGCTGCTGGTCAGGAACACATGGTATGTAAACTTAATAGATCCATATATGGACTTAAGCAAGCTTCTACGTGTTGGAACATCCATTTTGACTCTACCGTCAAATCATTTGACTTTGAGCAGAATCCGGATGAGCCCTGTGTTTACAGGAAGTCCAGTGGGGATAAGGTCACCTTCTTGGTGTTGTATGTGGACGATATCCTACTCATTGGGAATGATGTAGGAATGTTGACTTTGGTAATGGTTTGGCTTTCGCAGCAGTTCTCGATGAAAGATCTTGGAGAAGCCTCCTATGTACTGGGTCTTCGACTCTATAGAGATAGATCGAAGCGGATAGATCTTCCCCTGCACGTTGCTCTGTGTTGCATAGGTCTATCACCATCGGCCTCCGCTCCAAGGTAAACCACTTTGATAGGAACCTCTCCACCAGTTCTACCCATGAGTCGATGCTACCAGCGGTGAGGTTGACGGACCAAGTATAGGCCGGTCTGGTTAAAGATTTGGAGAACTCCCTAACCTTTAGATCTCCATCAAGGGAAAAGGACCCCAAAACATCCTCATATTTGTTCACATGTTCTTAAGGGCTTCCCTTTTGCTCGTTGTACTGTGGCCACTGTTGGGGAGGGACATAACCGGTGGGGTAAGGTTTGTAAAGGATCTGGTTAAAGGGTTCTATAAGATGAAGGAGGCCTAGGCTCGGTTCTGATTCTCCACCATCAGCCCTTGAATGCATTCCTTCAGTTCATCGCGACTGAGCGGTGCCTCTGTCATTGGGTTGGTATGAGGAGCAGGTCAAGGCTGTTCAATAGTAGGTTGGTTAGTCTGTGCAGGCATAGGGTTGGTCCTAGCGGGTTGCTCAATCACAGTAGGATTCTAATTGGCAGACTAGTGGCTAGTGGGAATGGATGTAGGAGGAGCAGCTAGGGTAAAGGGGGATTGTTCGGTCCTGGCCGACTACTAGAGGAGAAGTTGTAGAGTAGCTCCCATCTCTTGTAGCATCTGCTCCATGTCGTCGAAACGGGACTCAAACTCGTAGACCTTGTTCAAAAGTTTTTGATGTCAACATGCTCGGTCGACTCGATACCAAACTAATCTCCAATCTTTGGGTTAACATCCTCTTGGTTGTTGTTGTGTTCTTCAAGAATGGAAGAAAGGTTGATCCTGTGTGTGGCCATCCTCTGTGATCAAGGAACAAGTAGAGATTCTAATGTGAGTGTGGTGGTTAGGCTATGTACAGGGGTCTCCTTAAAGGACAAAGGAAGACCAAGTGCAGGAGGTAGGTTAAAGGTTAAGGCAAATGGGATGATAGAATGATGATCCTTTATTATGAGTTGGACCCCAATTTATAGGGAGAGATCCCGAGGTCCTGAAAGGAAGGAGCCAAAAGTGTTTGATTCCCACTAGGAAAGGGAATCTTGGATTTGATGTCAGTTGTCAGGGAACACTACTAGGGTTTCGCCACATGTCTAATGAAATATCTCAGGGATGAACTTTCCTTTTGTTTGAGGATTCTCATAATACACGTGTGCTACTTCTTCTCATGACCCTTTTAAACCAATGTAGCATGGGTGACGTCACTATTTGGCTTACACATCTTGGTTAAGCGCACATGGAGTCATGTCGCACGCACCATTAATGATGCACATGCTCCTTTTATTCGCTTTTCATTCTGCGATGAGTTTACAATCATTGTGGTTCTATGATGGCTTTAAATTCATCGCAAGTCCACACAGGTCTAAAGCTCTTCACAACCTATTTTAGGTTATGAGTTCCTCACAAATATGTGTCGGGTTATGAACTCATCGCAAGTGTATATGTTGTACATGTTTAGCACATTTTGTGCTCTGATGATCTAAGTGATCACTATGTACCTACAAAAACAACTATGACAAATACTCCCCTTGAGAATGATGCTCCCCCTAAGATGAACCATAGAAAGGAGTGGAATCAGCAAAAGTGACATCCATTGAGACATAATGAGTTCCACTACTAGGACCAAAACAACAATAACCCAAATTTATGACTTTGGGTACTAGAAATGTGTACATAATAGGTGCAGCAAAAGACACAAAGGGGAAGGGAGAAAAGGTCCTTATCTTGATAAAGAAGATTAAAAGGAGACTTAAAGACCAAAACTCTAGATGGCATATGATTGATTAGATATGCTGTAGTGAGAACACAGCATCCCCCCAGAACTTTGTAGGAATGTGTGAGGCAAACAAAATGCTTTTTGCAACTTCAACTATGTGAAGTGACCACTATGTACCTACACAAACAACTATGACAAATGATTCTTCCTCTCAGGTACTCCATTTTGTTCCAGAGGACAAATTCAAGAGCTTTGGTGGATGACCCCAAAGTCAGTGAGATAAGAGGTTAGGTTTTTCTCAATGTATTCTTTTGCATTATCAGACCTAAATATCTTGATTCTTGTATCAAACTAGGAGAGAACAAATTCATGAAATTGTCTTAAAAGCTGGGGAACTTCCTCATGAGATCTCATAAAAAATAACTAAGTATATCGAGAAAAATCATCAATAGACAAGATAAAGTATCAATAACCACCCATAAAAGGCAAGTGGTATGGCCGCACACATCAAAGTGCATAACCTGAAAAGGAAAACTAGATCTCTTATTACTTAAAAGATAAGTGCTTCTACAATGTTTTGATAACTCACATTACTCACAATGAAGACTAGACAAGTCAATTCCCTTAAACAACTCTGGGAATAAATGACTCAAAGTAGAAAAGGATAAATGACCCAAACGAAAGTGACAAAACATGACTTCACTAAAAGACTCTGAATAAATAGACCCAAAAGCAACTCTTTCTAGATGTCCTTGGCTTTGTCCATAAGTATCTAGCAGATATATTCCACTCGCCTCAGGGCCACTCCCAATCACATTTTGAGACTTTAGGTCCTGAAAAACACAATAAGAAGGGAAGAAGGTTACACTACAGTTTAAGGATTTAGTTAGGCTACTCACTAACATCAAATTTGTTGGACAGTGTATACCCTTAGCTCCAATCAGAATGATGTACATTATGACATTTAATATAAATGAATAAAGTACATATTTGATTCACTTTATTATGGTATGTTTCTATGTAATACCCTTAAACTGGACACATATGAGACTTGAAACGGAGAAAAATTATCTCCCAACGAAGGTGTTCACGCCCAAGGAAGGATCCAAAGACTGCTCCCACTGAAGATGGCGCAGTGCAGGATGGAGCAGAATCAGCAGTATTCTTCTCCAAGAATTCTGTCCTTCGCAAGAAAATAGCAGGATGGCGCATGAGCATAGCTTCCTATCAATTCTTTCTCAAAGAACTGATGTCAAGATCGAATCTTGACTTCTCCCACAACTGGAGATCAAACTGGATGTCTGGCGACTGCAGGAAGGAGGCGGCAAGAAAGATCTTTTGCAGGGATTGCAGAAATCTTTCTTCTCTGATTTCAGCTCTGAAGAGGATCTGATTATGTGTTTCTTCCAAAGGCTGCCGCCCCCTCCTTCTTTTGTAACCCTAAAAGATCAGCTCCTAATCCAATTAGAAGCTGCTGATCCAAATCATATTTAACTTAGGTGATAAGGATAAACCCTTATCTTATCTGCAGATTAGATCAGCCTTCTCCTAATCTCATTAGGAGTTTTCTAGATCTGAATCATATTCAGATCTGGACTCTCTGAGTGGATAGGGTTAAGATCCTATCCTATCTGCTGATCCATCTTAGAATTCGCCCATATTTAACTTATTAAATAAGTCCAGTTCAAAATGGGCTTTAGGCCCATTAAGCTTATGTGCTCACTTAACCTTCCTAACTGCTGCCCAGTCGGGCTTCCTTGTATGGCGTGGAACCCAAGCAATGATCTACACATCAGACACATGGGTTCGGCCCAACCTTTGTTACAAGGCCTGGCTGAATACACTGTTATGGATAGTGCACCCCCTGAAACCCATCAAATGGGCTCTATGGGCCCAACACTTACCCTAAGTGGTCCCTGGGCCAACCTTATCTCCACTGTACTTCCTGTAAACACAGGGTTCATCCGGATTCTGCTTGAAGTCAAACGATTTGATAGCAGAGTCAAAATGGATGTTCCAACTTCTAGAAGCTTACTTAAGTCCATAAATGGATCTATTAAGTTTACATACCATGTTTTCTTGACCTGCAGCAATGAAGCCTTGCGGCTGCTGCATATAGATATCTTCTGTCAGATCTCCATTCAGGAATGCAGTTTTGACATCCATCTGCCAAATCTCATAATCATGGTATGCTGCTACAGCTAACAGGATCCTAATGGATTTAAGCATGGCCACAGGCGAAAAGGTTTCCTCATAATTGATACCCTCTTTCTAAGTGTACCCTTTCACCACCAGACGAGCTTTGATGGTCTTAACCCTACCATCGGGGCCCTTCTTCCTCTTGTAGATCTATTTGCAACCGATTGCTTTTACCTCGGAGGGCGGATCTACTAGAGTCCAGACTCCATTGGTTTCCATTGAGTCCATCTCTGCTCTCATGGCCTCCACCCACTTCTGGAAATCTATGTCCAACATAGCTTCTATGTAAGTCACGAGATCCTCCTTACTAGTCAAGGTTTCCACCAGGTAACTATCCTTGTCATAACCATAACGGACTGGTGGCCTGGATACTCGAGTGGATCTTCTAGGTTGGTCACTACCTGGAACTTGTGGGACATCTCCCACTGCTCCTGAACTCTCCTCATCAAGGACTATTTCCTGACGATGGGTGTCCAGGATATAATCGGTTTCCAAGAACTGTGCATTTCGGCTGTAGAACACCTTCTGCTCACTTGGGTCATAGAATAGGTAACCCACAGAGTCTTTTGGGTAGCCTACAAATAGGCAACGGCTGGTCTTGGATTCCAAGTTGTCTGCACTCGTTCTTTTAACGTGTGCTGGACAACCCCAAATCTTCAAGTGTCTGACACTTGGTTTCTTTCCAGTCCTTAGTTCATATGGAGTGTTCGGAACCGATTTGGTTGGAACCCAATTCAGCATGTAAATCACTGTCTCTAACACGTAACCCCAAAAGGATGTGGGTAACTCTGAGTGTATGTGAAGTGATCGGACCATATCCAATAAGGTCCTATTCGTCAGAGAGATACTCGCCACCTCGATCTGATCGAAGGGCTTTAATTTCTCTCCCTAACTGTTTCTTGACCTCTTGTCTGAACTCTTTGAACTTTTCAAAGGATTCAGATTTGTGTCTCATTAGGTACACGTAACCATATCATGAAAAGTCATCGGTGAAGGTGATGAAATACACGTGTTGATTCCGTGTCCTAAAACTCAGGGGACCACATACATCAGTATGTATAAGGTCAAGTGTGCCTGTACATCTTTCAGGCTTACCGTTAAATGGCCGTTTTGTCATCTTGCCTTGCAGGCAAGGCTCTCAAGTGGGAAGATCTTCTACAGTTAGAAAATCCAAAGGTCCATCCTTTACCAACCTTGTGATTCGATCAACACCGATGTGGCCAAGTCGGTAATGCCACAAGCACGTGGGATTAACGGTATCTCGGGCTCTTTTCTTGGGGATTTCAGCTGGCGTAGTTTTGGTTATGTTAGTTTCTAGAGAAGGATGTAGAACATAGAGACCGTTCTCCAGTTCCCCATATGCGATGAATTTGTTATTTCTTTTAATAGTAATCGTATTACTAAAGAAGAGAGAATAACCATCTGCACACAGTTTTGAGACAGAAATCAAATTTCTCCTTAAATTTTGCACATAAAGACAATCTTTCAGTACAATAGTTCATTCTCTAAAAAGTAACTCCACGGTTTCTATGGCCGCGGCTGTAACAATTGCAGTAGTCCCCAAGTAGAGTGTGACTTCTCCTTCACTCAGCTTTCTGCTTACCTTGAACCCCTGCAGTGAGTTACACGCATGAGTTGAAGCCCCGATGTTAATACACCAGGACGCAGAAGCTACCAATAGATTGGTTTCTATAACACAAGTTTCAAAATTACCTTTCTTGGATTCCAGGTAGGCAGGACAGTTCCTTTTCCGGTGGCCGGTCTTCTTGCAAAAATGACAGACATCTGATGCCTTGTCCTTCCTCTGTTTCTTGGGTTTGGCAGCCATCTTCTAGGGCTTTCTCTTTGCCTTCCTTTTCTTGCCCGATTTGCCAGTTTCAACAAGCATGGCAATGGGCTCATCTTTTTTAATCAATTCTTCGGCCCTCTGCAACATATTGTTGAGTTCCTGCAAGTTGATGTTCAGCTTGTTCATGTTCTAATTCATGATGAATGGATTAAAGGATGGAGGCAGAGAGTTGAGAATAGCATCGATCTGTGTTACCAGATCCAGTCCGGATCCAAGAGCCTCCAGTTCATTGATATAACCCATCATCAGGAGACAATGGTCGTGAACTTGTTGGCCCTTGGACATCTGCGCGGTTATGAACTGTTTCAAGACCTTTTGCCGAGTAGAATGATTATGCTCTTCGTACATTGTCTTGAGACTGTCCAATACGTCCTTAGCTAGTTTGATTTGATCGAACTGCCTCTGAATTGGGTTGTCCAAGGAGGCAATGATATAGCAGCGGGCAAGGGAGTTTCTCTCCTCCCATTCTTGGTATTCTCTTCTCTGGGCCTCAGAAGCCCTATCTCCCGGACGATCCGGGGCAGGATTCTGGGCTACCTTGTTCAATTTCTCAGAGGTTAAGACCAACATAAGGTTCCTGTACCAGTCGGCATAGTTTGGGCCCTTCAGCTTGTTGTCATTAAGCAGGATTGCAAATTGTCCATTTTCGATTTTCTAATAAAAGAGCAAACATCAGTCCACAACCTAATTTGATTCATGTTCATTACATAGATATGGATTTTAATCTACGTTCCATTTCCATTTATTCATCTCTGAGATTTCCCTCCTTTCTCAGTGACAGACACTGCGAGTTGTCTCTGGAAATGTGGGAAATCACATAGGGTGCATGGAGCCAACTGTTTCAGCTGCATAACCCCACCACCTTTCTGTGAAGGATCATATCCACTCATCACATGAGCTTTCCCTTTGGCCTCTGTCAGACAAGGTTCAGAGCCATTTTCAGGTAAACCTTTCTATCTAGTGAGTGCTTACCCATCATGTTCGTGAACGCCAAGGTACCATGAGAGAGTTCCCATTTTCTGGTGAAGCCCCTCCCACATCGGTCTATGACGCACCTATCATCTTATGAAACATTCAGACAAGCCCAACAACAAATGGATAACCCATTTTCTGGTGCGTTTCCTCATTACTGAAGTACCCATTCTCATGCTAATGATGGAAGGCCTTTAGAGAGTTCATCATATGAATCTCCCTATCACATGCACTCATATTAGCTGGAGGGAACAATCAATTACGCCCTAGTTTGATCTAGGTCAAACCCAAGTGGCTCCCACTGACTTTCATAAAGTCAGATTTCGGTGGGCCCGAATCGGCTAGGGTTCCGCGCGTAACCTCTCCATGAGGTGTGGGGCCCACCACTGAGGGAGGTCATCCAATGACCAAAAGGGACACCATGGCAATGATGTGCATTCAGCCATGGTGTGCGTAAGAGCCACTATTGATAGTTCATGGGCCAAGCATTTATGGCCCATGTATGTAGCACATCACACATCCATACATCACATGCAAGGATAAATTGATCCAATCAATTAATTATCTGTAAAGCCCATTTGAAGCCCATTTTAAATCCATAATATTAATCATTAATATTATCTAGGTATATGGGCCGAGTTAGGGTTCATGGGTTCGGCCCATATAGCTTTATCCACAGAGTGGGCTTTTAGCAGTTTTAACCATTTAAAACTAGGCCTTTACAGGTTGGGCCGAATTAACCATTTAATTAAATATCAATCCTGAGGCCCATTAGTGGGAAAAATAGGGCTGACTTTCAGCCTAGATCGAACCCTAGATTTGGTCCAAACAATTTGAACCAATCATGGTTCGAATGGGTGTAGGGTTTGATCTTTAATTAAATCTTTAATTCAAGAAAATAATCTGAAATTAAACACTAATAAAAGAAAAACAATAATCAGTCTCATAGGGCAGTTCGCACACTCTATCCTGCAAAACAGAGGTCAGATCACTGGTTGCAGTTTCATAAACTGCAAATCGCAGATTGCAATTCTCCCATCTACAAAATCTACTTCATGCGAGATCTCCTTTTCTGCGCCGCCATCTTCGATCCAAAATAACATAAATAGAATACATCAGATCGAATTCCTATACATTCAGTCTAAAAAATAAAAAAAATATATATTTTACAGACCAAATGTAATAAAACAATCCATAAACTGCAAAATCGCAGGTTCCCTTTGCAAATCAAGAATTCGATCTCCTCTTGAACGAACAGCCCATAAATCAAGAAAATCATAATGAACAATTCTAAATAATGATCATATTTATGTAAAATTAATTTCAGATTATTCGCCCAAAATTTTGGGAACAAATTTCCCAAAACCCAAATCTGTGCAAATTGGGTAGAACGCCTTCTGCCCATTTGCGCAGGTTCAGATCTGAAACAAATTGGTTCAAGATTTGAACCATGGCTCTGATACCACTGAAGGGATGAGAGATCCATCGTATGGACGCCGAAATTTTGCGGAATAAAGGGGTGAATTTCAAAAATTTTTCTCTCCCTTTCAACTAGGAATCGCATTCCCTATTTAGAAAAATCATATTTTCAATGATCAATCTTGAACCATAAACTGAACCAGATCTGAACCAAAAGGAGTACGAGAAGATTATACCTGATACGGAGAAAAAGTATCTCCCAACGAAGGTGTTCACACCCAAGGAAGTATCCAAAAACTGCTCCCACTAAAGATGGCGTAGTGCAGGATGGAGCAGAATCAATAGTATTCTTCTCCAAGAATTCTGTCCTTCGCAAGAAACAGCAGGATGGCACATGAGCACAGCTTCCTATCAATTCTTTCTCAAAGAACTGGTGTCAACATCAAATCTTCACTTCTCTCACAACTGGAGATCGAACTGGATGTCTGGCGGCTGCAGGAAGGAGGCGGCAAGAAAGATCTTTTGTAGGGATTGTAGAAATCTTTCTTCTCTGATTTCAGCTCTGAAGAGGATCTGATTATGTGTTTCTTCTAAAGGCTATCACCCCCTCCTTCTTTTGTAACCCTAAAAGATCAGCACCAAATCCAATTAGGAGCTGCTGATCCAAATTATATTTGGATCAGACCTCTCTTTAGGTATTATCCTCAAAGATCAGCTCCTGGGCCAAGCCACATTGTAACACCCAGGGACTGTGGGCAGATGCAAGATTAGCCCATCAGGTATTATCCTCAATGGTCTTACACTTAATCTCTCAGCCCATAATGATCATACATTGCCCGACAAGAGAAGACCTCTCCCTCGGCTGCAAGGAACAGTGTTGCACTCTCTAATTATATGGATCCCAGGAATTAAAACCTTTTTGCAAACCTTTTAGAAACCATAATATATATACTTTTATATCTCATATAAAATATATTTTGCAAAACAAATCTCAACGATTGAAATCGGCCGCCGGCAGTCCTAGTTTCCATCAGTGGGAGTGCATCCCCGATCATTACCTTTGTCCGACAAAGGGGCTGATCCTGTCACTATGATCACCCACTTAGATGAATTCTCAGACTGTCCCAGCATACCCAGGTTTTGAAACCCGCTAAGGATCTCACTGATTGGTACATCAAAGACAGCCCAATCCAACACCTAGTGTTGTATCATAATCGAGTTTAGGGGTCGGGTATAACTTTCCAGTTTTGCCCATCAATCTCCAAGGTCCAGGGCAATACTGGAAATCTGGTCCAGTTCAAAGATTCAATTAATCCTACACTGTATGTGCCTAGGGTCTCACCCTAGCAGCTGAGACAGGCCACCCCAACCGACTTGGTGGCACAATAGTGTCAACCTTATTAGGATAGGTCTCCCCAGACCGACCCACTGGCTGTGAACATTCTAAACTAACACGAGTCTCATTAAGTGTCCAGTTTAAGGGTATTACACAGAAACATACCTAGGGAACATGAATCAAATATACACTTTTATTCATTTACAATAAACTCATAAAGTACATCATTCTGATTGAAGCTAAGGTCATACAAAACTGTCCAACAACCCCAACCAACTTTGCGGCACATCAGTGTCAGCCTTATCAGGATAAATCTCCCCAGATCTATCCAACGGTTGTGAACATTTTAAACTAATACGAGTCTCATATGTGTCCAGTTTAAGGGTATTACACAAAAACACACCATAATAACATGAATCAAATATGTACTTTATTCATTTACATTAAATGTCATAAGGTTCATCATTCTGATTGGAGCTAAGGGCATACACTGTCTAATAGCTCCCACTTGCACTTAGGTCCAATCTGGTATAAGTCGGAGTCCCATACTTTCCACGTGTTTTTCAAACACTTTCTATGTCAGTGTCTTAGTTAATGGGTCTGCTACATTTTCCGCTGATGCTACCTTCTGAATCAAGACGTCCCCTCATCCAACTATCTCCCGTAGTACATGGTACTTCCTTTCGATGTGCTTTGACTTCGAGTGGGCTTTTGGCTCCTTAGCCTGAGCGATAGCTCCATTGTTGTCACACAACAATGGAATGGGTGATGTGCTGGATGGAACTATCCCCAATTCATGAATGAACTTCAACATCCATACGGCTTCTTTGGCAGCCTCACTTGCGGCAATGTATTCGGCTTCGCTTGTGGAATCTATAGAGGACCCCTTTTTGCTGCTTTTCCAGCAAACAACACACGATCATATCGTGAAAGCATACCCAGATGTAGACTTTCTTTCATCTGGATCTGACTGGAAGTCGGCATCAGAATACCCCTGGATTTCTAGTGAGCTACCATCGAATACTAGACAAAACTCTTTTCTCCTTCGAAGGTACTTAAGTATGTTTTTCACAATAGTCCAGTGCTCCTGCCCTGAGTTGACCTGGAATCTGCTTACCACACTCACCGCTTGAGCAATGTCAGGCCGTATGCATAGCATGGCATACATGATGCTCCCTACGGCTGAACCGGCTTTTGCTCAAAGTCAAACTTTTTGACAGTAGAGTCAAACCGGATGTTCCAACTCCTAGAAGATTGCTTAAGTCCATATATGGATCTATTTAATTTACATACCATATGTTCCTGACCCGCAGTTATAAAACCTTGCGGTTGCTGCATATAGATATATTCAGTAAGATCTCCATTCAAGAACGTAGTTTTGACATCCATTTGCCAAATCTCGTAGTCATGGTATGCTGATACAGCTAGCAGGATCCTAATGGATTTAAGCATGGCCATCAGCGAAAAGGTTTCCTCATAATCGATGCCCTCTTTCTAATTATACCCTTTCGCCACCAGACGAGCCTTGTAGGTCTCAACCTTACCATCGGTGCCGTTCTTCCTCTTATAGATCCATTTGCAACCAATTGCTTTTACCCCAGGGGGCGGATCCACTAGAGTCCAGACTCCATTGGTCTCCATCGAGTTCATCTCAGTTCTCAAGGCATCTACCCACTTCAAGGAATCTATGTCCAACATAGCATCTGTATAAGTCATGGGATACTCCTCACTGGTCGTAGCTCCCACCAGGTAACTATCCTAGTCATAGCCGAGATGAACCAGTGGCCTGGATACCCGGGTAGATCTTCTATGTTGGTCATTACCTGGAACTTGTGGGACACCTTCCACTGACCCTGAGCTCTCCTCATCAGGAACAACTTCTTGACGATGACTATTCAGGATGTAATCATCCTCCAAGAAATAGGCATTTCGGCTACAGAACACCTTCTATTCTCCCGGGTCATAGAATAGGTAACCCACAAAGCCCTTGGGGAAGCCTACGAATAGGCAATGACTGCTCTTGGATTCCAATTTGTCCGCGCTCGTTCTTTTAACATGTGCTGGACAACCCCAAATCTTCAAGTGTCTGACACTTGGTTTCTTTCCGGTCCAAAATTCATATGGAGTATTCGGAACTGATTTGATCGGAACCCGGTTCAGCACGTATATCGCAGTCTCTAATGCAAAACCCCAAAAGGATGTGGGCAACTCTGAATGCACGAGAAGTGACCAGACCATATCCAATAAGGTCCTATTCTTCCTCTCTGAAACACCATTTAGCTATGGTGTAGCAAGAGGAGCCAACTGTGATACTATCCCATTGACCTTCAAGTAGTCCCTGATTTCATCAGAGAGATACTCACCACCTCGATCTGATCGAAGGGTCTTAATTTCTCTCCCTAACTATTTCTCGACCTATTGTCTGAACTCTTTGAACTTTTCGAATGATTCAGACGGGTGTCTCATTAAGTACACGTAACCATACTAAGAATAATCATCGGTGAATTAATAAAATACATGTGCTGGTTACGAGTCCTAACACTCAGAGGACCACATACATCAGTATGTATAAGGTCAAGCGTGCCTGTACATCTTTTAGGTTTACCGTTAAATGGCCATTTCGTCATCTTACCCTAAAGGAAAGGTTCATAGGTGGGAAGATCTTCCACAGTTAGAAAATCCAAAGGACCATCCTTTACCAACCTTGTGATACGATCTATATTATTATGGCCAAGTCGGTAATGCCACAGGCACGTGGGATTAACTGTATCACGGATTCTTTTCTTGGGGTCATTAACCGACGTAGTTTTGGCTATGTTAGTTTCCAGAGAAGGATGAAGAACATAGAGACCAATCTCAAGTTCTCCGTATGCGATGAATTTGTTATTTCTTTTAATAGTAATCGTATTACCAAAAAGAATAGAATATCCATCCACACACAATTTTGAAATAGAAATCAAATTCCTTCTCTAAAAATTAACTCTACAGTTCCTATAGCCGTAGTTGCAACACTTGCAGAAGTCCCCAAGTAAAGAGTTACCTCTCCGTCACTCAGTCTTCTGCTTATCCTGAACCCTTGCAGTGATTTATACGCATGAGTTGATGCCCCGGAGTCAATACACTAGGAAGCAGAAGTTACCAACAAATTGGTTTCTATGACACAGGATTTGAAATTACCTTTCTTGGATTCTAGGTATTAAGGACAGTTCCTCTTCTAGTGGTCGGTCTGTTTGCAAAAGTGACAAGCATCTGATGCTCTATTCTTGTTCTGCTTCTTGGACTTGGTAGCCTTCTTTTGGGGCTTCTTCTTTGCCTTCCTCTTTTTCTTGCCCGACTTGCCAGATTCAACAAGCATAGCAAGAGGCTCATCCTTCTTAATCAGTTCTTTGGCCCTCTACAACACATTGCTAAGTTTCTGAATGCTGACATTTAGCTTGTTCATGTTGTAATTCATGATGAATGGATTGAAGGAAGGAGGCAAAGAATTCAGGCTGGCGTCTACCTTAGTGACATGGTCCAGCCCGGATCAAGAGCCTCAAGTTCATTGATATAGCCCATCATCCGAAGACAATGGTCATGAACCTACTGGCCCTTGGACACTTGTGCAGTCATGAACTGTTTCAAGACCTTTTGCCGAGTAGAACAAATCTGCTCTTCATACATTGTCTTTAGACTGTCCAATATGTCATTGGCCAGCTCGGTCTGATCAAACTGCCTTTGTATCGGATTGTCCAGGGAGGCAATGATATAGCACCAGGCTAGGGAATTTTTCTCTTCCCACTCTTGGTAGTCCCTCCTACGGGCCTCAGAAGTTCTATCTCCCGAAAGCTCCGGGGCAGGGTTTTTAGCCACCTTGTCCAACTTCTCAGAAGTTAGAACCAGCATAAGGTTACGGTACCAGTCAACATAGTTTGGTCCTTTAAGTTTGTTGTCGTCCAGCAGCTTTGCAAATTATCCTTTTGTCATTTCTGGTAAAAAGCAAACATCAGTCTACAACCAAATTTGATTCATGTTATCTACATAGATATGGCTTTTAATTTATGTTCCATTTCCATTTGTTCATCTCTGAGATTTCCCTCCCATCTCAGTGACGAAGACTGTGAATTGTCTTTGGAAATGTAGAAAATCACATAGGGTGCATGGAGCCAACTATTTTAGTTGCATAACCCCACCACCTTTCTATGAAGGATCATATCCAGTCATCGTATGAGCTTTCCCTTTGGCCTCTGTCAGACAAGGTTCATTGCCATGTTAGGTTAAACCTTTCTGTCCAGTGAGTGCTCACCCATCATATTCGTGAACGCCAAGGTACCGTGAGAGAGTCTTCCATTTTAGGATAGGCCCCTCCCACATCGGTCTATGATGCCCCTATCATCTTATGAAACATTCCAACACATCCAACAGCACTTGGATAGCCCAATTTTATGGTGCGTCTCCTCATAACTGAAGGACCCATCTTCATGCTAATGATGGAAGGCCTTTAGAGAGTTCATCATATGAATCTCCCTATCACATGTACTCATATTTCAAGAGGGAACAAAAATTACACCCTAGTTTGATTTAGGTCAAACCAAAGTGGCTCCCACTGACTTTCATAAAGCCAGATTTAGGTGGGCCCTAAACGGCTAGGGTTCCGCATGATTCCTCTTAGGGGAGGTGTGGAGCCCACCATGAAGGGAGAGCATCCAATGATCTTTAGGGACACCATGGCAAAGATGTGCATTCAGCCATGGTGTGTGCCAGAGCCACTATCGTATCTGAATGGGCCAAGTACTTATGGCCCATGAACGTTGCACATCACACATCCATACATCACATGCAAGGATAGAATTGATCCAATCAATTAATATCTGTAAAGCCCACTATTAAAGCCCAAATTATTCCATAATATTACTAATTATCTAGGTATATGGGCTGAATAGAATTAAGTAGTTGGTGGGCTTAAGCAGTTTTAACTCCTTAAAATTGGGCCTTACAGGTGTGGGCCGAATTAAGTCTCACAATTAAACATCAATCCCTTGACCCAAAAGTGGAAATTAAGGCTGAGAACAGCCCCCATCGAACCACATATTCGGTCCAACCAGTTTGGTCCAATCTGGTTCGAATGGGTCTAGGGTTTGATTTTTAATTCAAGAATTAATTCAAGAAAATGATCTGAAATTAATTACTGATCAAAGACAAATAGAAATTAGTAACAGGGCTGTTCGCACATCTCCCAACCTGCAAAACAGATGATAGATCATAGTTTGCAGTTTCTTAAACTGCAAATCGTAGATAGTGATTTCCTTATCTACGAATTCTCCTTCTCTTGTGCAGCCATCTTCGATCATGAAATAAAATAAATAGAAAACCCTAATTTTTTTATTAATATTACATCACATCGAATTACTATACATTCAGTCTAGAAATTAAAAAAAATTAATTACAAACCAAAATTAATAGAACTGCAAAATCATTGATATCCGGCGCCAATAAAGAATTCGATCTCCTTTGTAGGAACAACCCATAAATCAAGAAAACTATAAAGAACAATTCTAAATAAATTTCAGATTTATAGAATTAATTTCAGATCATTCACCCTTGATCTGGGAAACAATTTCCCAGAAAAAAACCACAATCTGCGCAAATCGGGTAGAACGCCTTCTGCCCATTTGCGTAGGTTCAGATCTGATTTATTTCAGTTCAAGATTTGAACCATGGCTCTGATACCACTGAAGGGATGAGAGATCCATCATATGGATAGCCGAACCCTGCAGGTAGGTAGGGCAAAATTTCAAAAAATTTCACTCCCATGTGGGAATCACATTCTCTGTTTTACAAAATCTGCATTTTCAAGGATCAATCTTGAACCTAAACTGAACCAGATCTAAAACCAAAAGGTAGGAGAGGGAGGTACCTGATACGAAGAAACAATATCTCCCAATGAAGGTGTTCACACCCAAGGAAAACACCAAAGACTACTCCCACTGAAGATGACACAGCATAGGGTGGAGCTGAATCAGCAGGTTCTTCACAAGAACCGAATTATTTAGTAAGAATTCGATGGAGGGAATGTGAGCACGACTTCAGATAAGTTTTTCTCCAAAACCTGATATCAAGAACACTTCTTGATTGCTCCTACAGTGAAGATTGAACTGGCAATTGCGGCAGCAGGAGGAGGGTGTGAAAGCAGAAGATGGCATAGTCTTACTGTAGTTGTCTTCTCTCTTTCTGTGATCTAAGATTAATTGTATTGAGATGAATAGAGGTTCGCCCTCCTCCTCCTTTTATATCCTTAAAGAGAGCTCATAATCTTATTAGGAGTTTCCTAATCCAAATCTGTATTTGGATCAGGACTTCTCTTTAAGAGATAAGGATAAGCCCTTATCTTATCTGCAGATTAGATCAGCCCTCCTAATCTTATTAGGAGTTTCCAAATCCAAACCTGTATTTGGATCTGGACTCTCTGAGTGGATAAGGATAACTCCCTATCCTATCTGCTGATCCAAATCCCAGATCTGCCCCCCCCCCTTCTTTAACTAATCATATTAGACCAGTTCAAATTGGGCTTTAGGCCCTTTAAATTCATGTTCTCACTAACCTTCCAGACTGCTGCCCAGTTGGGTTTCCTTGTATGGTGCGGGACCCAAACATTGATCTACACATCAGCCACATGGGTTTAGCCTAGCCTTTGTGACAAGGCCAAGCCGAATTCACTGTTATGGGTAGTGAACCCCTGAGCCCATCACCATGGGCTCTTAATGGGCCCTATAGTTACACTAAGTGGTCCCTAGGCCAAGCCACCTTATAAAAACCCAGGGACTGTGGGCAGATGGAAGATTAGCCCATCAGGTATTACCCTCAATGGTCTTACAATTAACCTCTCATCCCATAATGATCAAACCCTGCCCAACAAGAGAGGACCTCTCCCTCGGCTGCAAGGAATAGTGTTGCACTCTCTAGTCACATGGATCCTGGGAATTAAAACCTTTTGCAAACATTTTGAAACCATAATATATATGTATATCTTCATATAAATATATTTTGCAAAAACAAATTTCAATGATTGAAATCGGTTGCCGGCAGCTTTGGTTTCCATCAGAGAGAGTGCATCCCCGATCATTACCTTTGTCCGACAAAGGGACTAATCCTGTCACTATGATCACCCACTCGGATGAATTCTCGAACTGTCCCAACATACCCAGGTTTTGACCCCCTCTAAGGATCTCACTGATTGGCATATCAAAGATAGCCCAATCCGACACCTAGTGCAGTATCATAATCGAGTCTAGGAGTCAAGTGTAACATTCCAGTTTTGCCCACTAATCACCAAAGTCCTGGGCAATACTGGAATTCTGGTTCGGTTCAGGGTTTCAAGTAAACCTACACTGCATGTACATTAGGTTTCACCCTGGCAGCTGAGACAAGCTACTCTAACCAAGTTTGCGACACATCAGTTTCATCCTTCGCAGGATAAATCTCCCCAAATATGTCCGATAGCTATGAAGATTCTAAAGTAACACGAGTCTCATAAATGTCCGGTTTAAGGGTATTACACAGAAACATACCAAAACACATTAATCAATTATGTACTTTTATTCATTTACAATAAATGTCATCAAGTACATTAATCTGATTGGAGCTAAATGCATACACTGTCTAACAATATCAAAGAAAAAAGATATCCAAAAGCCTTATAAGAGGATTAGAATCATAGGGAAAACCAGAATGCTGCAAAAGAATACTATCTTGTTTATTTCTATTTTAGCAATAGTTATCATTCTTTTAAGGTTTGTAAAACTTACGAAAAAAGTGTATTTCTAATTCCTTATCCATTTTATCTCTAGAGAAGTTCTCCCAAACCATAATAACAATTAATAGGACTGTTGGATGTTTAAAAAGCCATTTTAGAAGTAATTAGAAGGTTAATGGGTACAAGTTCCCACTAAAGGATTTTTTTTTTTAATTTTTTGTTCTTCATTCCTAATTATAAAAGAAAGAATTGCCCATTAATACAGGAGTTGGAGAATCAAATTTGGACTTTTCTAAAATTTTATGTATTTCTATATTTATGGGAAGTAGGTGTATTTTTGTCATTTTGACTAGTTAGAAAGTTATTGTATTTTGTAATGCACAAGACAAGGAGTTAATTATAAAAAAAAATGCACAAGACAAGGAGTGGCATTTTTTTGTAATTATGACATGAACAGTATTCAAAAGGCCACTCTCTCTCTTTCTCTCAACACACACACACAAACCAGTCTTGTGATAGTTTATTCCATCCCTACTACACTAGTTTTGGCATCAAAGCTTATGATTATGTACCATGTTCATACAAAGTGAGTGGTTCTATAATCCTAGGGTATCTTCTAAGCAATCTTATGGGTCTCGAAACAATGACGATCGAGTCTTTGAAGCATACAAAAGGTCTATGGTTAACTTATTTGAAAGTTGGTGGAGGAAAATAGATCTAATAATATCGACTATAGGAGTAAGGTTTTCAAGGAGATGAAGACCTATATGCACTCTTTGATTGGATTGCTGAACTAGAAGAATATTTTGATTGGTATAATATGTTTGAAAAAAAAATATGTTTAGTTTTTCATGCATGAAGCTTGCAAGTCATGCTAGAGTGTGGTGGAGAACTCTTAAACAACAAGAAAATAGAGGAGAATATAAATATCCTAATACTGCGCTATGAAGAGGTGTTTCCAAAAAATAGTACATTCCACAATACTCCCACAATGATCAATATGTAAAGTTGACTAAAATCGAGCAAGGTATGCTATCTATAATTCAATATATGCACAAGTTTGATTAATTATATATTAGATGTGAAGGGAAGGGAGATCCATCATATGGATGGCCGAACCTGGTATGGAGGTTGGGCAAAATTTCAAAAATTTTCTTTCTCCCTTCCGGGAATCGCATTCCCTAATTTAGAAAACCGTACCAGATCTGAAACCAAAATTAAGCAAGTAGGGAAATACTTAATACAGAATAATAATTACTCTCAACATAAGTGTGCACACCCAATGATGTCACCGAAACCCGCCTCCATTGTTTCCGCAAGAACCCTGATTCTTCAACAAGAATTAGGCAAGGGGCTGGTGAGCACGACTTTAAATTGTTTCTTCTAGCAAGAAAAAAATCAAGAACTATTCCTGATCAGAACCAAGAATGGAGATCGAATTGGGTAGGGCAGGCAGCAAGAACAGAGGGAGAAAACAGCAGAATGCTAAATGCATAAATGAAGGGATGGGAGATACAACATATGGATGGCCGAACCCTATAGAAAGGTTGGGCAAAATTTCAAAAATTTATTTTCTCTCATCCGGGAATCGCATTCCCTAATTTAGAAAACTGCATTTTCAAGGTTCATTCTTGAATCCAAAACCAGAACAGATCTGAAACCAAAAGGAAGGAGAGGGATATACCTAATATAAAGTAGCAGTAACTCTCAATGAAGGTGTTCATGCCGAAGGAGAAGACCAAAACCCGCTTCCCCTGAAGATGACACAATGTGTGATGAAACAGGATCAGCTGGACGGCTCTTCAACAAGAATCAGGATTCTTTAGCAAGAATTGAATAGGGGCTGGTGAGCACTACTTCAGATTGTTTCTTCAACCAAGAAACAATATCAAGAACCTTCCTTGATCAAATCCACAAGAGGAGATCGAAGTAGGTAGGGATGGCAAGAATAGGAGACAATTCTACCGGTTGTTGTGTGTTAAACTGAGGAATTCACCCCCTATTTATAGTCTTCTTTGGAGCAGCCTCCTAATCTAATTAGGAGAGAGTTTCTTGATCCAAATCTAATATTTGGATCTGGACTCCTAAATGGATAAGACTTATCTTATCCTTTCAGCTAATCCTAATCAGATTATAAATTAGATATTGCCTCCTTTTAATTAACTAACTTAAGCCTAGTTCGAATTGGACTTTAGGCCCATTAAGATTATGTGCTCACTAACTCCTTAACCTGCTACCTAGTTGGCACTCTTTGTATGGTGTGGGCCTAAAAAATTGATCTACACATCAGCCACATGGGTCCTGACCAGCCTTTGTTACAAGGCTTGGCCGAATTCACTATAGGAGACAGTGAACCCTTGAGTCCATCACCATGTGTTCTTAATGGGCCCAACATTTACACTAAATGGTCCTTGGGTCCAGCCACCATACGAAAACCCAAGGACTGTGGGCAGATGCAAGTGATAGCTATGACTATAACCCTAGCAAGTGCACTAGTTATCAAATAGTATAAAAATATCGTTCCCATGGGGATTTAACAAAATAAGTATTAAAACCACAGTCTTCCCTAATTATTTGGACAATCGCAATTCAAATTTGAGAGAGCAAGGACTACTGAAAATAAAAACTAGAAAAAGAAAATAGAAGCAAGGGTGATCACTAATCGAATATGCAATGGATGAATCGCTAGGGATTTTGTTCCACCTAACCAATGCAATGAATATTAATGGATTCGATTAACCAAGATTATTTGTCATTCCCATAAGCTGAGGTCTTTCCAATTTTTTTTAATATTCTCTCTCGAGATATACTAAAACTACACCCATCAGGTAACCCTTTGATCTCTCGAGTAGAGCTCTCAAGAAGGAAGTGCATTAAATCCAAGGAAAACCATTAAATTTAGATGAATCATGTATATATATCTCTATATACCATTCAATTCACACTATGAACTATTCAGTCGATTATGTGAATTCCTCTCTCGATTCATTTACATAACACAATTCAATTAAGAGGTGGCCAGGCTCTTAATTGCATTAAGCATAATAATTCATAGACTATATGGAAATCACAATCTTGAATAAATCATAAAGATAAAAATATATTAATTAACATGGTTAGGCTTTCCACAGCCCTAGCAAGAAACAAATCAGTTCATGATAAGAGAATTAAAGCAAACAAAGGGAAAGAAAGAACACTTGAATTCGCCCATGGTGCTGAGATCTCCTCTTCTTGCCGCCACCTTCTTCTTGAAGTTTCTTGAACTCTTGATCACCTTTCCTCTGTTTCTTGACTTCTTTTCTCCTCTCTTGACTGATTGCTCAATGCAATTTGTGATCCCCTCCAGAGATTGAGTGATGCCTCAAGTTGGTCCACCCCCTACTTTATATAGCTTAAGGGGCAGGGGGTGGTCTCCTACTTCCTCTTGAAGTTTATCTTACAAGAATAGAAAGTCCTATTCTAATCCTACTCTTATCTCTTTATCTAATGAACTCAATCCCTTTATCTTTCTAAGATTACATCAAGAATTTAGATCTAGAAGGACTCTTCTCAGTTTCTTGTTCTTGGATTCATATTAGACCTCCTCTGCGAATTGGGCTTCAGTCAAGCTTTTCTACAAGTTGGGCTGCAGTTGCGGATTGGGCCTTCCTATGAATTTGCCCTAACTTTGGGCCCGGATTTATCTTCGATGCAGGCCGAATCTGTGAAAGCCCAAAACATGAAGTTGTGGCTTCTTCTCTTATCTTTCCAGTGGGTCTTGAATCAGCCCAATCAGAGTTTGGATACGCGAGTTAGGCCCAGATTGCTGAACACTGCCAAAACTGTGAAAAATCATCCGATTTGCCTTTCTATGCTCTTGATGCCTTCTTTCATGCCCTGAACCGAAATACAAGAGATATGAGTCCAATTAAGTACTAATTAGGTATGAAAGACAAAATATTTGGGGATAAAAATGTGATAAATTCTACTCTCATCAGCAAGATTAGCCCATCAGGAATTACCCTTAAACTGGACACTTAATGAGACTCGTGTTAGTTTAGAATCTTCATAGTCGTTGGATAGATCTGGGGAGATTTATCCCGCCATGGCTGACACTAATTTGTTGCCAATTGTGTTGGGGTGGCTTGTCTCAACTGCTAGGGTGAGACCTGAGGTACATGCAGTGTGGGTTCTCTTGAAACCCTGAGACGGACCAAAATTCCAGTATTGCCCTGGACCATGGAGATAGATGGGCAAAACTGGAATGTTACACCTGACCCCTAAAATCAATTATGATATTGCACTTGGTTTCGAATTGGGCTGTCTTTGATATGCCAATCAGTGAGATCCTTAGAGGGGGTCAGAACCTGGGTATGTTGGGACAATCCAAGAATTCATCTGAGTGGGTGGTCATAGTGACAGGATCATCCCCTTTATCAGACAAAGTGAATGATCGGGGATGCACTCTCTCTGATGGAAACCTAAAATGTCGGCAGTTGATTTCAACCGTTGAAATTTGTTTTCCAAAATATATTTATATAAAGATATACATATATATATATATATATATATATTATGGATTTAAAATGTTTGCAAATGGTTTTAATTCTCGGGATCCATGTGAGTAGAGAGTGTAGCACTATGCCTTACTGCTGAGGGAGAGGTCCTCTCTTGTCAGGCAGTGTTTGATCATTATGGGCTAAGAGGTTAAGTGTAAGACCATTGAGGGTAATACCTGATGGGCTAATCTTGCATCTGCCCACAGTCCTTGGGTTTTCATAAGGTGGCTGGACCCAATGACCATTTAGTGTAAATGTTGGGCGCATTAAGAGCCCATGGTGAGGGAGTCAGGGGTTCACTGTCTCCTATAGTGAATTCGGCTAGGCCTTGTAACAAAGGCTGGGCTGAACCCATGTGGCTGATGTGTAGATCAATATTTGGGTCCCATGCCATACAAGGATAGCCAACTAGGCAGCATGTTAAGAGGGCTAGTGAGCACATAGACTTAATGGGCCTAAAGCCCATTCGAACTAACTTAATAAGATTAAATAGATAAGGGGCGGTTCTGGGATTTGGATTAGCTAATCTGGTAAGGGATTATACCTATCCACTCAAAGAGTCCAGATTCAAATAAAGATTTGGATCAGGAAACACCTAATTTGATTAGGAAGGCTGATTTTTATCTGCAAATAAGATAAGGGATTATCCTTATCTCTTAAGGAGAGTCCAGATCCAATTATAAGATTTGAATTAGGAAACTCCTAATAGGATTTGGAGAGCCTCTCTTTAAGGCTATAAAAAGGACAGAAGGGTGGACCTCCGAAAACAACTCACAGTCTGCTAAATTAAGAGAGAACACAACTACTCCTGTCTTCTGCTCTTTTCTTCCTATTCTTTCCGCCCCTACCCAGTTCGATCTCCACCTATGGGAGTGATCAAGAACCATTCTTGATATTGCTTCTTGCTAGAAGAGGCAATCAAGAACCATTAGTGGGAGCAGATTTTGGTTCTCTTCTTGGGCGTGAACACATTCGTTGTGAGTTACTGTTACTGCGTATCAGGTATATCCCTCTCCTCCCTTTTTGGGTTCAGCCATCTGCGATTTTCAGTTTTGGAAACTGCATACTACGATCTAATCTTTGTTTTGCAGGGTAGCAGTCTTACGAACAGCCCTCCCACTGATTCTTGATTGTTTTGTATCAGTTATTTAATTTCAGATCATCATTATTGAATTGAATCTTGAATTAAACATCAAACCTTAGACCCATTTGAACCAGATTGGACCAAACTGGTTGGACCAAATCTATGGTTCGATGGGGGCTGTTCTCAGCCCTAAAATTTCATATATGGGTCCAGGAGTTGATGATTAATTGCAAGATGCAATTTGGCCCACATCTGTAAAACCCATTTTTAATATATTAAAACTGCTTTAGCCCAATTCAGCATAAATGCTATATGGGCCCAACTGCTCTTTGTAGTTCAGCCCATATACCTAAATAATATTATTTGATAATGTTATGGGCTTTACATATGGGTTTTACAGTTATTTAATTGATTGGATCAATCATGGATTTCATGCATGTGATGTATGGATGTGTGATGTGCTATGTTCATGGGCCATAAGCACTTGGCCCATGCTGATTCAATAGTGGCTCTTACGCACACCATGGCTGAATGCACATCATTGGCCATGGTGTCCTTAAGATCATTGGATGATCTTCCTGCGTGATGGGCCCCACACTAGCTTCCTCCCCAAGAGGAACCATGTGGAACCCTAGTTGTTAAGGACCCATCTAAATCTAGCTTTATGAAAGCCAGTGGAAGCCACTTTGGTTTAACCTAAATTAAACTAGGTCGTAATTATTCATTCCCTCCTAAAAATATAAGTGCATGTGATAGGGAGATTCATATGACGAATTCTCTAAAGGCCTTCCATCATTAGTATGAAGGTTGACTGTATTGGTGGGTGGGGAAGCACCATAAAATTGGGCTATCCATCTGCTAATACAGTTGGTTGGATTGCATCATAAAATGATAGGGGCGTCATAGACTGATGTGGGAAGGGCCTATCCTAAAATGGAAGACTCTCTCATGGTACCTTGGCGTTCACGAACATGATGGGTGAGCACTTACTAGATAGAAAGGTTTAACCTAAAAAGCCTATGAACCTTGTCTAACAGAGGCCAAAGGGAAAGCTCATAAGATGAGTGGATAAGATCCTTCACAGAAGGTGGTGGGGTTATGCAGATGAAATAGTTGGATCCATGCACCCTATGTGATTTCCCACATTTCCAGAGAACACAATTGTCTCCATTACTAAGATTGGAGGGAATCTCAGAGATGCCCAAAATGGAAATGGAACATAGATTAAAAGCCATATCTATGTGATGACATGAATCAATTAGGTTGTGGACTTACAAATCTGCCTTGCCTTTACCAGAAATGGCAAACGGAAACTTCATCAAACTATTGGATGACAACAAACTCAAGGGCCCTAATTATGTTGACTGGTTCTGAAACCTTATGCTGGTTCTGATGCCTGAGAAATTTGACAAAATTGCTAAAAACCCTACTCCGGATCGTCCGGATGATAGGGCTTCTGAGGCCAGACGAAGAGAGTATCAAGGGGAGGAGAAAAACTCTCTTGCTCGATGTTATATTATATCCTCTTTAAATAATCTGATACAGTGACAATTTGATAAGATCGAAGTGTCCAAGGATATATCGGATAGTCTAAAAACTATGTATGAGGTGCAAAATTGTTCTACTCGTCAGAAGGTCTTAAAGTTGTTTATGACTGCAAAGATGACTGAGAACCAACAAGTTCATGACCATTGTCTAAAGATGATGGGTTATATCAATGAATTGAAGGCTCTCGGGTCAGGGCTAGACCATGACAACAAAATTGATGCAGTCCTCAATTCCCTACATCCCTCCTTCAATAAGTTCATCATGAACTATAACATGAACAAGCTAAACGTTAGCCTTCAGGAACTTAGCAATATATTGCAGAGGGTTGAAGAACTAATTAAGAAGGATAAGTCGATAGCTATGCTTGTTGAAGGTAGCAAATCAGGCAAGAGAAAACAAAAGGCTAAAGGGAAGGCTCAGAAGAAAAGTAGCAAAGCTAAGAAGCAGAAGAAGGATAAGGCATCGGATGCCTGTCACTTCTGTAAGCAAGTCGGCCACTGGAAGAGGAACTGCCCTCAATTTCTGGAGACTAAGAAGAAAGGTAATCTTGAATCTTTTATCATAGAGACTAGCTTGTTGGTCACTTCTGCTTTCTGCTGTATTGACTCTAGGGTTTCAGCTCATGCGTATAACTCACTGCAGGGGTTCAAGATAAGTAGAAGACTGAGTGACGGAGAAGTGACACTCTACTTGGGGACTTCTACAATAGTTGCATCTACAGTCATAGGAACTGTAGAATTAGCTTTTAGAGAATGAACTATTGTACTTAAAGATTGTCTTTTCATACCCAATTTAAGAAGAAATTTGATTTTTGTCTCAAAATTGTGCATGGATGGTTATTCTATCTTATTTAGTAATGTGATTATTATTAAACGGAATAAAAAATTCCTCGCATACGGAGAACTTGAGAATGGTCTCTATGTTCTCCATCCTTTTCTGCAAACAAACCTTACCAAAACTACATTGAAAATAATCCCCAAGAAGAGGACCCTTGATATAGTGAATCCCATGTGCATGTGGCATTACCGACTTGGCCACATTAATGTAGATCGTATCACAAGGTTGGTAAAGGATGGTCCTTTGGATTTTCTAACTGTAGAAGATCTTCCAACTTGTGAACCTTGCCTTCAGGGTAAGATGACGAAATGGCCATTTACCGGTAAGCTTGAAAGATCTACAGCCACACTTGACCTTATACATACTGATGTATGTGATCCCCTGAATGTTAGGACACGTAACCAGCATGTTTATTTCATAACCTTTACTGATGATTACTCATGGTATGGTTATGTGTACCTAATGAGACATAAGTCTAAATTTTTTGAAAAGTTCAAAGAATCAGACAAGAAGTCGAGAAACAGTTAGGGAGAGAAATTAAGGCCCTTCGATCAGATCGAGGTGGTGAGTATCTCTCTAACGAATTCAAGGACTACTTAAAGGACAATGGGATAGTATCACAACTAGCTCCTCCTGCTACACCATAGTTAAATGGTGTGTTAAAAAGGAGGAACCAGACTTTATTGGATATGGTCTGATTACTTTCCGTACACTTGGAGCTACCCACATCCTTTTGGGGTTACGCATTAGAGACTGCAATATACGTGTTGAATCGGGTTCTAACCAAATCCATTCCGAAGACTCCCTCTAAGCTTTGGGCCAGTAAGAAACCAAGTGTAGGACACTTGAAGATTTGGGGTTGTCTGGCACATGTTAAAAGAACTAGTGCTGACAAATTGGAATCCAAGACCAGCCATTGCCTATTTCCCCAAAGGCTCTATGCGTTACTTATACAATGATCCAAAAGAGCAAAAGGTGTTTTGCTGTCGAAATGCCCACTTCTTATAAGAAGACTACATCCTGGATAATCATCATCAGGAAGTTGTTCTTGATGAGGAGAGCCCAGGGGTAGTGGGAGATGTCCCACCAGCTCTAAAAAATAACCAATCTAGGAGATCTACCCGGGTTTCCAGGCCTCCACTTCATTTCAGCTATGACCAAGAAAGTTACTTAGTGGAAGCCATGACCAGTGAGGAGGATCCCATGACTTATACGGAAGCTATGTTGGACATAGATTCCTTGAAGTGGGTAGATGCCATGAGAGTTGAGATGGAATCAATGGAGACCAATGAAGTCTGGACTCTAGTAGATCCGCTCCCTAGGGTAAAGGCAATTGGTTGCAAATGGGATCTAGAAGAGGAAGAAGGGCCTTGATGGTAAAGTTGAAACCTACAAAGCTCATCTTTTGTCGAAAGGGTACACTGAGAAAGAGGGAATCGATTATGAGGAAACCTTCTTGCCTGTGGCCATGCTTAAATTCATTAGGATCCTGCTAGATGTAGCAGCGTACCATGACTATGAGATTTGGCAAATGGATGTCATAACTACGTTCCTAAATGGAGATCTTACTAAAGAAATTTATATGCAGCAACCACAAGGTTTCATAGCTGCAGGTTAGGAACACATTATATGTAAACTCAACCGATCCATATATGGACTTAAGCAAGATTCTAGGAGTTGGAACATCCGGTTTGACACTACCATCAAACAATTTGACTTTGAGCAAAATCCAGATGAACCCTATGTTTATAGGAAGACCAGTGGGGATAAGGTTACATTCTTGGTTCTGTATGTTGATAACATTCTACTCATTAGGAATGATGTAGGAATGTTATCTACGGTGAAAGTATGGCTTTCACAGCAATTCTCCATGAAAGATCTTGGAGAAGCATCCTACATACAGAGTCTTCGACTCAATAGAGATAGATCGAAGAGGATAATAGGATTATCCCAGTCTACTTACATTGACAAAAAAGTCAAGATATATAGCATAGAGAACTCTAAGAAAGGAAATGTTCATTTTAGGCATGGAGTCACTCTCTCCAAGGGTATGTCTCCCAAGACTCCCGAAGATATTGAGGGCATGAAAGAGGTTCCCTATGCCTCGGCCGTAGGGAGCATCATGTATGCCATGCTATGCACTCGTCCTAACATTTCTCTGGCAGTGAGTGTGGCAAGTAGATACCAATCTAACCAGAATAGTGAAGGAATGGTAGGATCCATCTAATGGACGCCAAAGAGGTTGCGGAATGGGTGGGTGAATTTCAAAAATTTTTCTACCTTCCTCCAACTGGGAATCGTATTCCCTAAATTTAGAATACCATATTCAAGGATCTTATCTGAACCATAATCGAACCAGATCTGAACCAAAAGGTAAAAGGAAGGATTATACCTGATCCGGAGAAGTAGTATCTCCCAAAGTTGGTGTTCACGCCCAAAGAAGAAACCAAGATCCGCTCCTGCTGAAGATGACACAGCTGTGGATGGAACGGAACCAGCAGGGTGCGTCCTACACACTGGATCCTTCGCAAGAATCCTCTGGAAGCTTAGAACACCGAATCTTCTTCAGTCTTTCTTGCAAGACTGATGTCAAGAACTGATTTCTTGACTTCCTATTGTTGCAAAGATCGAATCTTGCAATAGTGAATAGCGGCGGTAGGAGGAGAACTTCAGGGACGAAGATGGCTGAATTGCTTTCTTTTCTCTGGAGTATGAATGAGATCTAATCTCAATTCGCAGGGAGATTTCTTTCACCAAAACCCTAGTTCGAATTTTGATGTATTTCGCTTGTTTTTCTCCTCCTTTCTTCTCGATTAAGAAACCTCCTAATTAGGAGTTATCCCAATCCAAATTTGTATTTGGATAGGGGATTATCTTAATCCTATCTGCAGATTAAGTTAGTTTACTTCTGATCTTATCAGGAGGTTACCAGATTCAAATCTAATTTGAATTTGGTCTCCTGGAATGGATAAGATTAAAGGCCCAATCCTTTCACTAACATTAATCTCAGATTCGCCCCATAGATGGGTGATCATATCAGCCCAGCTCGAAATGGGCTTTTGGCCCATTAGATGTTCAGTGTTTAACTAGTTTCCAATCTGCTGCCCAGTTGGGCTTCTTTGTATGGCGTGGGACCCAAGCATTGATCTACACACCAGCCACATGGGTTTGGCCCAGCCTTTAATACAAGGCCCAGCCGAATTCACTGAAAGACTCAGTAAACCCCTGAGCCCATCATATGGACCCTATGGGCCCAACACTTACATTAAGTGGTCCCTGGGCCAAGCCATCTTATAAAAACCCAAGGACTGTGGGCAGGTGCAAGATTAGCCCATCAGGTACTATCCTAAATGGTCTTACACTTAACCTCTCAACCCTTAATGATCAAGCACTGCCCGACAAGAGAGGACCTCTCCCTCGGCTGCAAGGAACAGTGTCGCACTCTCCACTCACATGGATCCCGGGAATTAAAACCATTTGCTAACAATTCAAAACCATACATATATATAAATATATTAATTTTGCAAAACAAAATTCCAACGATTGAAATCAACTGCCGGCAGTTTGGTTTCCATCAAAGGGGCTGATCCTGTCACTATGATCACCCACTCAGATGAATTCTCAGACTGTCCCAACATACCCAGGATTTGACCCCCATCTAAGGATCTCACTGATTGGCATATCAAAGACAGCCCGATCCGACGCCTAGTGAAATGTCATAATCGAGTCTAGGGGTCAGGTGTAACTTTCCAATTTTGCCCATCTGTCTCCAAGGTCTAGGGCAACACTAGAAATCTAGTCCGGTTCAAGGATTCAAGTAATCCCATACTGCATGGGCCTTGAGTCTTACCCTGGTGGCTGAGACAGGCCATCCCAACACTTGGTGGCACACCAGTATCAGCCTTGGCAGGATAAATCTCCCCAGACTTATCCAACGGCTGTGAATATTTAAAACTAACACAAGTCTCTAAAAGTGTCCAGTTTTAGGGTCTTACACAGAATTAAACCAAACAACATGAATCAAACATGCACTTTATTTAATTCCACTAAATAACAAAAGTACATCAAATCGGATTGAAGCTAAGGGCATACAAAACTGTCTAACAGCTCCCACTTGCACTTAGGTCCAATCTGGTACAAGCCGGAGTCCCATACTTTCCACGTGTTTCTCAAACACCTTCTGTGTCAGTGGCTTAGTCAATGGGTCTACCACATTATCCAATGATGCTACCTTCTGAATCAGGACGTCCCCTCTACCAACGATCTCCCGCAATACATGGTACTTTCTCTCGATGTGCTTTGACCTCGAGTGAGCCCGAGGCTCTTTAGCCTGGGCGATCGCTCCATTGTTGTCGCACAACAACGGGATGGGTGATGTGCTGGATGGAATCGCTCCCAGTTTGTGTATGAATTTCTTCATCCACACGGCTTCCTTGGCAGCTTCACTTGTGGCAATGTACTCGGCCTCGGTTGTGGAGTCTGCAGTGGACCCCTGTTTGCTGCTTTTCTAGCAAACAGCACACGATCCTATCATGAAAACATACCCAGATGTAGACTTCTATCATCTGGATCCAACTGGAAATCGGCATCAGTATACCCTAGAACTTGTAGTGAACTACCATCGAATACCAGACAAAACTCTTTTGTCCTTCGAAAGTATTTGAGTATGTTCTTCACAGCAGTCCAATGCTCCTGCCCTGGGTTTGCCTGGAATCTGCTTACCCCACTCACCACCTGAGCAATGTCCGGGCGAGTGCACAGCATGGCATCCATGATGCTCCCTATGGCTGAGGCATAGGGAATGTCTTTCATGCTCTCAATCTCCTCAGAAGTCTTGGAAGACATCTTCTTGGAGAGAGTGACTCCGTGCCTGAAAGGAACGTTTCCGTTCTTGGAGTTTTCATGCTGTATCTTTTGACAATTTTGTCAATATAAGCAGCTTGGGATAATCCAATTATCCGCTTTGATCTATCTCTATAGAGTCGAAGACCCAGTATGTATGAAGCTTCTCCAAGATCTTTCATGGAGAACTGCTGTAATAGCCATACCTTGACCGAAGTCAACATTCCTACATCATTCCCAATGAGTAGGATATCTTCCACGTACAACACAAAAAGGTGATCTTATCCCCACTGGATTTCCTGTAAACACAGGGCTCATCCGGATTTTGCTCAAAGACAAACGTTTTGACTGCAGAATCAAATCGGATGTTCCAACTCCTGGAAGCCTGCTTAAGACCATATATGGATCTATAAAGTTTACATACCATGTGTTCCTGACCAACAGCAAAGAAGCCTTGCAGCTACTGCATGTAGATATCTTCACTAAGATCTCCATTCAGGAACGCGGTTTTGACATCCATTTGCCAAATCTCGTAGTCATGGTACATTGCTATAGCTGGCAGGATCCTAATGGATTTAAGCATGGCCACGGGCGAAAAGGTTTCCTCATAATCCATGCCTTCTTTCTGAGTATACCCTTTCGCCACCAAACGAGCTTTGTAGGTCTCAATCCTGCCATCGGGGCCCTTCTTCCTCTTGTAGATCCATTTGCAACCAATTGCTTTTACCCCGGTGGGCGGGTCTACTAGAGTCCAGACTCCATTGGTCTCCATTGAGTCCATCTCAGCTCTCATGGCCTCCACCCACTTCTGGGAGTCTATGTCTAACATAGCTTCCGCGTAAGTCACGGGATCCTCTTCACTAGTCAAGGCTTCCACTGGGTAACTATCTTGGTCATAACCAAATCGGACTAGTGGTCTGGATACCCGGGTGGACCTTCTAGGTTGGTCATTACCTGGAACTTGTGGGACATCTCCCACTGCTCCTGAGCTCTCCTCATCAAGAACTATTTCCTGACGATGAGTGTCTAGGATGTATTCGGATTCTAGGAATTGGGCGTTTCGACTGCAGAACCCTTTCTGCTCACTTGGGTCATAGAATAGATAACCCACCGAATCCTTTAGGTAGCCTATAAACAGGCAACGGCTGGTTTTAGATTTCAACTTGTCCACACTTGTTCTTTTAACGTGTGTAGGACAACCCCAAATCTTCAAGTGTCTTACACATGGCTTCCTTCGCTTGTTTTTCTCCTCCTTTCTTCTTGATTAAGAAACCTCCTAATTAGGAGTTATCCCTATCCAAATCTGTATTTGGATAGGGGATTATCTTAATCCTATCTATAGATTAAGTTAGTTTACTCCTTATCTTATCAGGAGGTTACCAGATTCAAATCTAATTTGAATTTGGTCTCCTGGAGTGGATAAGGTTAAAGGCCCAATCCTTTCACTAACATTAATCTCGGATTCGCCCCATAGATGGGTGATCATATCAGCCCAGCTCGAAATGGGCTTTTGGCCCATTAGATGTTCAGTGTTTAACTAGTTTCTAATCTGCTGCCCAGTTGGGCTTCCTTGTATGGCATGGGACCCAAGCATTGATCTACACACCAGCCACATGGGTTCGGCCCAGCCTTTAATACAAGGCCCAGCCGAATTCACTGAAAGACTCAGTAAACCCCTAAGCCCATCATATGGACCCTATGGGCCCAACACTTACATTAAGTGGTCCCTGGGCCAAGCCATCTTATAAAAACCCAGGGACTGTGGGCAGGTGCAAGATTAGCCCATCAGGTACTATCCTAAATGGTCTTACAATTAACCTCTCAGCCCTTAATGATCAAGCACTGCCCGAAAAAAGAGGACCTCTCCCTCGGCTACAAGGAACAGTGTCGCACTCTCCACTCACATGGATCCCAGGAATTAAAACCATTTGCAAACAATTCAAAACCGTACATATATATAAATATATTAATTTTGCAAAACAAAATTCCAATGATTGAAATCAACTGCCGGAAGTTTGGTTTCCATCAGAGAGAGTGCATTCCCGATCATTACACTTTATCCGATAAAGGGGCTGATCCTGTCACTATGATCTCCCACTCAGATGTGAAGGGATGAGAGATCCATCCTATGGACGCCCAAAAGATTGCGGAATAAGGGGCGAATTTCAAAAATTTTTCTCTCCCTTCAACTGGGAATCGTATTCCCCATTTAGAAAATCATATTTTCAAGGATCAATTCTGAACCATAAACTGAACCAGATCTGAACGAAAAAGGAGTGGGAAGGATTATACCTGATACGGAGAAGTAATATCTCCCAACGAAGGTGTTCACACCCAAGGAAGGATCCAAAGACTGCTCCCACTGAAGATGGCGCAGTGCAGGTGGAGCAGAATCAGTAGTGTTCTTCTCCAAGAAACTCTGTCCTTCGCAAGAATCAGCAAGATGGTACGTGAGCACAGCTTCCTTTCAATCCTTTCTCAAAGGACTGATGTCAAGATCCAATCTTGACTTCTCCCACAAGTGGAGATCGAACTGGCAAACAGGGCGGGAAGAACAGGGAGGTGGCAAGAGAGTATTTGCAGGGAGCAGAATTCTCTCTTCTTGATTTCAGCACTAAAGAAAACTTGATGATCTGTGTGTTTTTAGACTGCCACCCCCTTCTTCTTTTATAATCTTAAAGGGATCAGATCCTAATCAGATTAGGAGTTGCTAATCCAAATCATATTTGGGTTAGAAGTCCCTTTAAGTGATAAGGGATAATCCTTATCTTATCTGGAGATCAGATCAGCCATCTTCTAATCTGATTAGGAGGTTTCCAGATCTAAATCTTATTTAGATCTTGGACTCTCTAAGTGGATAGGGTCTAAGCCCAATCCTATTAGCTGATCCACTTCAGATTTCGCCCCTTTATTAACTAAATAAACAACCCAGTTCGAAATGGGCTTTAGGCCCATTAAGCTTATGTGCTCACTTAATCCTCTTAACTGCTGCCCAGTTGGGCTTCCTTGTATGGCGTGGGACCCAAGCATTGATATACACATCAGCCACATGGGTTCGGCCCAGCCTTTGTTACAAGGCCTGGCCGAATACACTGTTAAAGACAGTGCACCCCCCGAAACCCATCAAATGGGCTCTATGGGCCCAACACTTACCCTAAGAGGTCCCTGGGCCAAGCCACCTTGTAACACCTAGGGACTATGGGCAAATGCAAGATTAGCCCATCAGGTATTTGTTAGACAGTTTTGTATGCCCTTAGCTTCAATCAGAATGATGTACTTTATGAGTTTATTGTAAATGAATAAAGATACATATTTGATTCATGTTCCCTTGGTATGTTTCTGTGTAATAACCTTAAACTGGACACTTAGTGAGACTCGTGTTAGTTTAGAATGTTCACAGCCAGTGGGTCGGTCTGGGGAGACCTATCCTGACAAGGCTGACACTGTAGTGCCACCAAGTCGGTTGGGGTGGCCTGTCTCAGCTGCCAGGGTGAGACCCTAGGCACATACAGTGTAGGATTAATTGAATCTTTGAACTGGACCAGATTTCCAGTATTGCCCTGGACCTTTGAGATTGATGGGTAAAACTGGAAAGTTACACCCGACCCCTAGACTCGATTATGATACTGCACTAGGTGTCGGATTGGGTTATCTTTGATGTACCAATCAGTGAGATCCTTAGCGGGGGTCAAAACCTGGGTATGTTGGGGCAGTCCGAGAATTCATCTGAGTGGGTGATCATAGTGACAGGATCAGCCCCTCTGTCGGACAAAGGTAATGATCGGGGATGCACTCTCATTGTTGGAAACCAAGACTGCCGGCAACCGATTTCAACCGTTGAGATTTGTTTTGCAAAATATATTTTATATAAGATATAAAAATATATATATTATGGTTTCTAAAATGTTTGCAAAAGGTTTTAATTCCCGGGATCCATATAAGTGGAGAGTGCAACACTGTTCCCTGCAGCCGAGGGAGAGGTCCTCTCTTGTCGGGCAGTCTATGATCATTATGGGCTGAGAGGTTAAGTGTAAGACCATTGAGGATAATGCCTGATGGGCTAATCTTGCATCTGCCCACAGTCCCTGGGTGTTACAAGGTGGCTTGGCCCAGGGACCACTTAGTGTAAGTGTTGGGCCCGTAGAGCTCATTTGATGGGTTTCAGGGGGTACACTGTCTTCAGCAGTGCATTCGGCCAGGCCTTGTAACAAAGGCTGGGCTGAACCCATGTGGCTGATGTGTAGATCAATGCTTGGGTCCCACGCCATACAAGGAAGCCCAACTGGGCAGCAATTTGGAAGGTTTTTTGAGTACATAACCTTAATGGGCCTTAAGCCCATTTCGAACTGGGCTGATTTGATCAGTCATTTAAAGGGGGCAAATTCTGAAGTGGGTCAGCTAAAAGGATTGGGCTTAGACCCTATCCACTCAGAGAGTCCACGATCTAAATAAGATTTAGATATGGAAACCTCCTAATTAGATTAGGAGACAGCTGATCTGATTTGCAGATAAGATAAGGATTATCCCTTATCACTAAGGGACTTCTAACCCAAATATGATTTGGATTAACAGCTCCTAATCTGATTAGGAGCTGATCCCTTTGAGATTATAAAAGGGGAAGGGGGCGGCAGCCTTTTACATCATCAACAGCATTCTTCTCTTAAAGAAAGAGAGATTGAAAGATTTCCTGCATACTGCGAATTCTCTCCTGCCGCCACCTTCCTGCTTTTGCCATTCCTTCAGTTCGATCTCCAGTTCTTGGGAGCAATCAAGATTGGATCTTGATTTCAATCTTTTAGGGAAAAGATTGGTTGGAGCTGTACTCAAGTCGTCCAGTTGATCCTTACAAAGGATCAAGTTCTTTTGAAGAACGTTGTTGATTCTGCTCCACCCTGCACTGCGCCATCTTCAGTGGGAGCAGATTTTGGATCCTTCCTTGGGCGTGAACACCTCCATTGGGAGATAGTATTTCTCCGTATCAGGTATAATCCTCTCGCACTCCTTTTGGTTCAGATCTGGTTCAGTTTATGGTTCAAGATTGATCCTTGAAAATATGATTTTCTAAATGGGGAATACGATTCCCAGTTGAAGGGAGAGATAAAATTTTTGAAATTCGCCCCTTATTCCGCAATCTTTGGGCGTCCATAGGATGGATCTCTCATCCCTTCAGTGGTATCAGAGCCATGGTTCAAATCTTGAACCAATTTGTTTCAAATCTGAACCTGCGCAAATGGGCAGAAGGTGTTCTACCCGATTTGCGCAGATATGGGTTTTGGGAATTTTTTCCCAAAAAATTAATGGGCGAATAATCTGAAATTAATTTTATATAAATCTTATTATTATTTTGAATTGTTCTTTATGATTTTCTTGATTTATGGGCTGTTCATACAAGAGGAGATCGAAATCTTGGTTTGCGCATGGAACCTGCAAGATTTGCAGTTTCCTTATTTATTTATTACATTTGGTCTGTAATTTTTTTATTTTTAGACTCAATGTATAGGCATTCGATCTGATGTAATAATTAATAGAAATAGGATTTCTATTTTATTTTATTTTGGATCGAAGATGGCGGCGCAGAAAGGGAGAAATCGCAGAGAAGAAGATTTCGCAGATGGGAGAATCGCTATCTGCGATTTGCAGTTTGTGAAACTGCATTCTATGATCTAACCTTTGTTTTGCAGGATGGATTGTGCGAACAACCCTGATTTACTGATTGTTGCTTTTATCAGTAATTAATTTCAGATTATTTTCTTGAATTAAAGATTTAATTAAAAATCAAACCCTAGACCCATTCGAACCAAGATTGGTTCAAACTGTTTGGACCGAATCTAGGGTTTAATCAAGGCTGAAAGTCAGCCCTAATTTTCCCACTAATGGGCCTATGGATTGATATTTAATTGAATGGTTAATTCGGCCCAACCTGTAAAGGCCCAGTTTTAAACAGTTAAAACTACTAAAAGCCCACTTAACCCTTAAAGCTATATGGGTTGAACCGTTCGGCCCATATACCTAGATAATGTTAATGGTTAATGTTATGGATTTAAAATGGGCTTCAAATGGGCTTTACAGATAATTAATTGATTGGATCAATTTATCCCTGCATGTGATGTATGGATGTGTGATGTGCTACGTACATGGGCCATAAGTACTTGGCCCATGCTCAATCGACAGTGGCTCTTTCGCACACCATGGCTGAATGCACATCATTGCCATGGTGTCCCTTTTGGTCATTGGATGACCTCCCTCCGTGGTGGGCCCCACACCTCATCATGAGGTCTCGTGCGGAACCCTAGCTGATTTAGGCCCACCAAAATCTGGCTTTATGAAAGTCAGTGGGAGCCACTTTAGTTTGACCTAAAGATGGAACTAGGGCGTAATTATCTGTTCCCTCCAGATAATATGAGTGCATGTGATAGGGAGATTCATATGATGAACTCTCTAAAGGCCTTCCATCATTAGCACAAGGATGGGTCCTTCAGTAATGAGGAAACGCACCAGAAAATGGGCTATCCATTTGCTGTTGGGCTTGTCTAAGTGTTTCATAAGATGATAGGGACGTCATAGACCGATGTGGGAGGGGCTTCACCAGAAAATGGGAACTCTCTCACGGTACCTTGGCGTTCACGAACATGATGGGTAAGCACTCACTGGACAGAAAGGTTTACCTGAAAACGGCTCTGAACCTTGTCTGACAGAGGCCAAAGGGAAAACTCATATGATGAGTGGATATGATCCTTCACAGAAAGGTGGTGGGGTTATGCAGCTGAAACAGTTGGCCTCATGCACCCTATGTGATTTCCCACATTTCCAGAGACAACCCGTAGTCTCCGTCGCTGAGAAAGGAGGGAAATCTCAGAGACGAATAAATGGAAATGGATCGTAGATTAAAATCCATATCTATGAAATGAACATGAATCAAATTAGGTCGTGGACTGATGTTTGCTCTTTTATCAGAAAATGGCAAACGGATCTTTTGCAAAGCTACTTGATGACAACAAGTTGAAGGGCCCAAACTATGCTGACTGGTATAGAAACCTTATGCTGGTCCTTGCTTCTAAAAAACTTGATAAAGTGGCAAAGAATCCTGCCCCGGAGCGTCCGGGAGATAGGGCTTCTGAGGCCCGAAGGAGAGACTATCAAGAATGGGAGGAGAAAAACTCCCTTGCCTGGTGTTACATCATTGCCTCCTTGGACAATCCGATACAGAGGCAGTTCGATCAGATCGAACTTGCCAAGGACATATTGGACAGTCTCAGGACGATGTATGAAGAGCATAATCGTTCTACTCGACAAAAGGTCTTGAAACAGTTCATGACCACACAAATGTCCAAGGGCCAACAAGTTCACGACCATTGTCTTCGGATGATGGGATACATCAATGAACTGGAGGCTCTTGGATCCGGGCTGGACCTTGCAACCCAGATAGATGCTATCCTTAACTCTTTGCCTCCTTCCTTTAATCCGTTCATCATGAACTATAACATGAACAAGCTGAATGTCAGCTTACAAGAGCTCAGCAATATGTTGCAAAGAGCTGAAGAACTGATTAAAAAGGATGAGCCTGTAGCCATGCTTGTTGAAGCTGGCAAGACAGGCAAGAGAAAGAGGAAGGCAAAGAAGCCTCAGAAGAAAGCCACTAAAAGCAAGAAGCAGAAGAAAGACAAAGCATCGGATGCCTGTCACTTCTGCAAGAAGACCGGCCACTAGAAAAGGACTGGTCCTGCCTACCTGGAATCCAAGAAAGATAACTTCGAAACTTGTGTTATAGAAACCAATTTATTGGTAGCTTCTGCGTCCTGGTGTATTGACTCCGGGGCTTCAACTCATGCGTGTAACTCACTGCAGGGGTTCAAGGTAAGCAGAAGGCTGAGTGAAGGAGAAGTAACACTCTACTTGGGGACTACTGCAACTGTTGCAGCCACGGCCATAGGAACCGTGGAATTATGTTTTAGAGAAGGAATAATTGTACTGAAAGACTGTCTTTATGTACAAAATTTAAGAAGAAATTTGATTTCTGTCTCAAAACTGTGTGCAGATGGTTATTCTGTCTTCTTTAGTAATACGATTACTATTAAAAGGAATAACAGATTCATTGCATACGGGGAACTGGAGAACGGTCTCTATGTTCTACATCCTTCTCTAGAAACTAACATAACCGAAACTACGTCGGTTGAAAACCCCAAGAAGAGAGCCCGTGATATAGTTAATCCCACATTTCTGTGGCATTACCGACTTGGCCACATCGGTGTTGACCGAATCACAAGGTTGGTAAAGGATGGTCCTTTGGATTTTCTAGCTGTAGAAGATCTTCCCACCTGTGAGCCTTGCCTACAAGGCAAGATGACGAAACGGCCATTTGACGGTAAGCCTGAAAGATGTACAGGCACACTTGACCTAATACATACTGATGTATGTGGTCCCCTGAGTGTTAGGACACGAAATCAATACGTGTATTTCATCACTTTCACAGATGATTTTTCACGATATGGTTACGTGTACCTAATGAGACACAAGTCTGAATCCTTTGAATAGTTCAAAGAGTTTAGACAAGAGGTCGAGAAACAGTTAGGGAGAGAAATTAAAGCCCTTCGATCCGATCGAGGTGGCGAATATCTCTCTGACGAATTCAGGGACTACTTAAAGGACAATGGGATAGTATCACAATTAGCTCCTCCTGCTACACCACAACTTAACGGTGTTTCAGAGAGGAGGAATAAGACCTTATTAGATATGGTCCGGTCGCTTCTCATACACTCAGAGTTACCCACATCCTTTCGGGGTTACGCATTAGAGACTGCGATTTACGTGCTGAATCGGGTTCCAACCAAATCGGTTCCGAATACTCCATATGAACTTTGGACCGGAAAGAAACCAAGTGTCAGACACTTGAAGATTTGGGGTTGTCCAGCACACGTTAAAAGAACGAGTGCAGACAAGTTGGAATCTAAGACCAGCCGTTGCCTATTTGTAGGCTACCCAAAAGGCTCTGTAGGTTACCTTTTCTATAACCCAAGTGAGCAGAAAGTGTTCTGCAGTCGAAATGCGCAATTCTTGGAAACCGACTATATCCTGGACACCCATCGTCAGGAAGTTGTTCTTGATGAGGAGAGCTCAGGAGCAGTGGGAGATGTCCCACAAGTTCCAGGTAGTGACCAACTTAGAAGATCCACTCGGGCATCTAGGCCACCAGTCCGTTATGGTTATGACCAGGATAGTTACCTGGTGGAAACCTTGACTAGTGAGGAGGATCCCGTGACTTACGCGGAAGCTATGTTGGACATAGATTCCCAGAAGTGGGTGGAGGCCATGAGGGCAGAGATGGACTCAATGGAGACCAATGGAGTCTGGACTCTAGTAGATCCGCCCTTCGGGGTAAAAGCAATCGGTTGCAAATGGTTTTACAAGAGGAAGAAGGGCCCTGATGGTAAAGTTGAGACCTTCAAGGCTCGTCTGGTGGCGAAAGGGTACACTCAGAAAGAGGGCATCGATTATGAGGAAACCTTTTCGCCTGTGGCCATGCTTAAATCCATTAGGATCCTGCTAGCTGTAGCAGCATACCATGATTATGAGATTTGGCAGATGGATGTCAAAACTGCATTCCTGAATGGAGATCTTGCTGAAGATATCTATATGCAGCAGCTGCAAGGCTTCGTTGTTGCAGGTCAGGAAACCATGGTATGTAAACTTAACAGATCCATTTATGGGCTTAAGCAAGCTTTAGAAGTTGGAATATCCGTTTTAACTCTGCTGTCAAATCGTTTGACTTCGAGCAGAATCCAGATGAACCCTGTGTCTACAGGAAGTACAGTGGGGATAAGGTTACCTTCTTGGTTCTGTATGTAGATGACATTCTACTCATTGGGAATGATGTAGGAATGTTAACTACGGTGAAAGTATGGCTTTCGCAAGCAATTCTCCATGAAAGATCTTGGAGAAGCCTCCTATATACTGGGTCTTCGACTCTATAGAGATAGATCGAAGCGGATAATTGGATTATCCCAATCTGCTTATATTGACAAAATAGTCAAAAGATACAGCATGGAAAACTCCAAGAAAGGAAATGTTCCTTTCAGGCACGGAGTCACTCTCTCCAAGAAGATGTCTCCCAAGACTTCTGAGGAGATTGATGGCATGAAAGATGTTCCCTATGCCTCTGCCGTAGGGAGCATCATTTATGCCATGCTGTGCACTCGTCCTGACATTGCTCAGGCAGTGAGTGTAGTAAGCAGATTTCAGGCCAACCCAGGGCAGGAGCATTGGACTGCTGTGAAAAACATACTTAAGTACCTTCGAAGGACAAAAGAGTTTTGTCTGGTGTTCGACGGTAGCTCACTGCAGATCCAAGGGTATACAGATGCCGATTTCCAGTCAGACCCAGATGATAGAAAGTCTACATCTGGATATGGTTTCACGATAGGATCGTGTGTTGTTTCCAGAATGTCAGCAAACAGGGGTCCTAAGTAGCAAATTAATAGTCCACAACCCAAGCCGAAAGAATTGCCGTAAGTGAGGCTGCCTTATGAATGAAGGTGTTCATTCCTGAATTTGGAATTCAGCACATCACCCATTCCACTGTTGTATGACAACGCTAGACCTACGGGAGGATAGTGTAAAGAGGTAGCATCAGCGGAGAATGTGGTAGACCTATTGACTAAGCCACTATCACAGAAAGGGTTTGAGAAACACGTGGAAAGCATGGGACTCTGGCTAGTACCTGATTGGACCTAAGTGCAAGTGGGAGCTGTTAGACAGTTTTGTATGCCCTTAGCTTCAATCAGGAGTGGGAAGGATTATACCTGATACGGAGAAATAATATCTCCCAACGAAGGTGTTCACGCCCAAGGAAGGATCCAATGACTGCTCCCACTGAAGATGGCGCAGTGCAAGTGGAGCAGAATCAGCAGTGTTCTTCTCCAAGAACACTGTCCTTCGCAAGAATCAGCAAGATGGTATGTGAGCACAGCTTCCTTTCAATCCTTTCTCAAAGGACTGATGTCAAGATCCAATCTTGACTTCTCCCACAAGTGGAGATCGAACTGGCAAACAGGGCGGCAAGAACAGGGAGGCGGCAAGAGAGTATTTGCAGGGAGCAGAATTCTCTCTTCTTGATTTCAGCACTAAAGAAAACCTGATGATCTGTGTGTTTTTAGGCTGCCGCCCCCTTCTTCTTTTATAATCTTAAAGGGATCAGATCCTAATCAGATTAGGAGTTGCTAATCCAAATCATATTTGGGTTAGAAGTCCCTTTAAGTGATAAGGGATAATCCTTATCTTATCTGGAGATCAGATCAGCCATCTCCTAATCTGATTAGGAGGTTTCCAGATCTAAATCTTATTTAGATCTTGGACTCTCTAAGTGGATAGGGTCTAAGCCCAATCCTATTAGCTGATCCACTTCAGATTTCGCCCCTTTATTAACTAAATAAATAGCCCAGTTCGAAATGGGCTTTAGGCCCATTAATCTTATGTGCTCACTTAACCCTCTTAACTGCTGCCCAGTTGGGCTTCCTTGTATGGCGTGGGACCCAAGCATTGATCTACACATCAGCCACATGGGTTCGGCCCAGCCTTTGTTACAAGGCCTGGCCGAATACACTGTTAAAGACAGTGCACCCCCCGAAACCCATCAAATGGGCTCTACGGGCCCAACACTTACCCTAAGAGGTCCCTGGGCCAAGCCACCTTGTAACACCCAGGGACTATGGGCAGATGCAAGATTAGCCCATCAGGTGTTATCCTCAATGGTCTTACACTTAACCTCTCAGCCCATAATGATCATACACTGCCCGACAAGAGAGGACCTCTCCCTCGGCTGCAAGGAACAGTGTTGCACTCTCCACTCATATGGATCCTGGGAATTAAAACCTTCTTGCAAACAATTTAGAAACCATATATATATACTTTTATATCTTATATAAAATATATTTTGCAAAACAAATCTCAACGGTTGAAATCGGCTGCCGGCAGTCTTGGTTTCCATCAGTGAGAGTGCATCCCCGATCATTACCTTTGTCCGACAAAGGGGCTGATCCTGTCACTATGATCACCCACTCAGATGAATTCTCGGACTGTCCCAACATACCCAGGTTTTGACCCCCGCTAAGGATCTCACTGATTGGTACATCAAAGATAGCCCAATCCGACACCTAGTGCAGTATCATAATCGAGTCTAGGGGTCGGGTGTAATTTTCCAGTTTTGCCCATCAATCTCCAAGGTGCAGGGCAATACTAGAAATCTGGTCTAGTTCAAAGATTCAATTAATCCTACACTGTATGTGCCTAGGGTCTCACCCTGGCAGCTGAGACAAGCCACCCCAACCGACTTGGTGGCACTACAGTGTCAACCTTGTCAGATTAGGTCTGCCCAGAACGACCCACTGGCTGTGAACATTCTAAACTAACACGAGTCTCATTAAGTGTCCAGTTTAAGGGTATTACACAGAAACATACCAAGGGAACATGAATCAAATATGTATCTTTATTCATTTACAATAAACTCATAAAGTACATCATTCTGATTGAAGCTAAGGGCATACAAAACTGTCTAACAGGTGAGGGAGTCAAGGGTTCACTGTCTCCTACAGTGAATTCGGCCAGGCCTTGTAACAAAGGCTGGGCTGAACCCATGTGGCTGATGTGTAGATCAACGTTTGGGTCACATGCCATACAGGGATAGCCAACTAGGCAGCATGTTAAGAGGGCTAGTGAGCACCTAAACAATGGGCCTAAAGTCCATTCGAACTGGCTTAATAAGATTAATTAAATAAGGGGCGGTTCTAACATTTGGATCAGCTGATAGGATAAGTTATTATCCCTATCCACTCAAAGAGTCCAGATCCAAATAAAGATTTTGATCCAGAAACTCCTAATTTGATTAGGAAGGCTGATCTTTATCTGCAGATAAGATAAGAGATTATCCTTATCTCTTAAAGAGAGTCTCCAGATCCAAATATAAGATTTTGATTAGGAAACTCCTAATAGGATTAGGAGAGCCTCTCTTTAAGGCTATAAATAGGAGAGTAGGGCGGACCTCCAAAAACAACTCATAGTCTGCTTTATTAAGAGAGAAGACAATTGCTCCTGTCTTCTGCTCCCAGATTTTGGTTCTCTCCTTGGGCGTGAACACCTTCGTTGGGAGTTACTATTACTCTATATCAGGTATATCCCTCTCCTCCCTTTTTGGTTTAAGATCTGGTCCGGTTTGTTCCAAGATTGATCCTTGAATATGCAGTTTTCAAAGTAGGGAGAGTAGGGTGGACCTCCAAAAACAACTCATAGTCTGCTTTATTAAGAGAGAAGACAATTGCTCTTGTCTTCTACTCCCAGATTTTGGTTCTCTCCTTGGGCGTGAACACCTTCGTTGGGAGTTACTATTACTCTATATCAGGTATATCCCTCTCCTCCCGTTTTGGTTTAAGATCTGGTCCGGCTTGTTCCAAAATTGATCCTTGAATATGCAGTTTTCAAAGTAGGGAATGTGATTCCCAGATGGGAGAGATAAATTTTTGCAATTTTTCCCAACCTTCCTGCAGGGTTTGGCCATCCATACGATGGATCTCTCATCCCTTCAATATTATGATTGAAAAAAGAGGTTTAGTTTTTCATGATTGAAGCTTGCAAGTCATGCTAGAGTATGGTGGAGAACTCTTGAACAACAAGAAAACAGATGAGAATATAAATATCCTAATACTGCACTATGAAGAGGTGTTTCCAAAAAATAGTACATTCCACAATACTTCCACAATGATCAATATGTAAAGTTGACTAAAATCGAGCAAGGTATGCTATCTGTAATTCAATATATGCATAAGTTTGATAAAATAAATATTAGAATAGGGATCATATTTGCGTTGAGGATGGCCAGGAAATCCTCCTACGGCATTGACTTGTTGCATTGAATCATCTCGCAATGATGGGCACATGTCCGTAGGATGCCCAAGAATTGAGCATATGCCACAAACCGTAGTCGTTTTTAATTGCCCTGCAGCCATTTGACGAACCAAAGCAGTTATATCAGAAATTTGACTTTTCATATTAGAATAGCTTACCTCATTAACACGTCTGATAGCTTCATATGTTCTTGCTCCAAATTGCTGAGAGTTCTCAGCCATGTTGGAGATCAATTGCCAAGCCTCCTCAGGTGTTTTGTCTTCTCAATTTCAAGAATATATTCTAATTCACCTTTTTGAGAAGAACGAGTCATAAAACAAAAGAGGTTAGAACAAATGGAAGGCATAAAGCTAAGAAATTAAAATAGCTCCCCGGCAACAATGCCAAAATTTTGACGGGTTGTCGAAGCCCTTAAAATTAATGCTAGTCCCACCTTACAATAAAATTGTAGTAATAGTGGTACTAGGTCAAATCCCACAGGGAGCCAGTAATTAATTTCTCATCCGAATGCGCAATTTAAAGAATGGGAATTTTGAATAATTAAAATTCTAAAATAACAAAAGAGCAAATAACAACTAACATGGAAAATTCAGTCTTACCAACTCTGATCCAAGGGATCGGATTGAGTCAATTGGTCATCAATCATAGGTAAACTTCAGCAGTCTTGCAATTCAAGTATTTAACCTTAGGATTCATTAGGATAGCCATAATAAACCCCATGTTTTCCGAATTTAGTTGACCAAACCCAGCATTCGACCAACACTTATCATTAACCAATTAGGTACGACAGCATTCCATATCAATTAATGATAGCAATAACCTTTGTGAAAACAGTTAAACCAGAATAACAATAATTGAGATAGTTGCAATTATTGAATCTAGTTCCGTTGATTCACCTTAGGTTAAAACATACACATACAATGGTAAAAGGCTGTCACGAACAATTGACCCATGTAGGATTATAACATAAGTGCTACTTGTACATTCATGACAATTATGGATGATTGAATCATGGATAGCAGTAGAAAGAGTAATACTAATTAATTTGTCAGACTAATCAATATTAACTTCCATAAAAACAATATGCACATGAATCAACCAATACTTGAATTAAAATCAGGAATTTAAATTAAACACAGAACCTCACGATGACACAATTGAATCGAAAGTCCCCCTTGAATCAGAAATGAAAAGCTTAGCCGCTCATGGTTGTCGTCTCCTTCTTGCTTTTCCTCCCAGATGGATGGACTGATCTTCTGAATTGCTTGAGTGCTTCAGTGATTGAGTGATGCCAAAATCTGGTCCCCCCCCCCCCTTTATATAGCTTTAGGACGAGGGGCTCTCTCCAACTCCTCTTAGGAGATTATCCTGAAAAATAGAAAGTCCTAATCAGTTTTGATCTAATCCTATCCTATCTCTTACCTAGTAATCTCTCTTATCTACTAATCTAATCTCAATCATCTTATCCTTCTAGGATTACATTTGAAATTTGAATCTGATGGGACTTTTTATTCTTCAATTCGAGTTGGGCTCTTTAATAACTTGGGCCGCTACAAGGCTTTCCTGCGAATTGGGCTTCAGCTGTGAACTGAGCTTTACTATGAATTTGTTCCAACTTCAGGCCCGATTTCGACCTCGACGCAGACCGTATCTGTCAAATCCCAAAACATGAAAGTTGTGGTGTTCTCCCTTATATTTCAGGTTCATCTGAAATCATCCCAATCGGATTCCGGATGTGAGAGTTATTCCCATATTACTGAATGGTGCCGAAACTGTGCAAAATCATCCGGTTAGCCTTGTTTTCCTCCATTTGCCTTCTTGGTTGCCCTGAATCGAAATACAAGAGTAATGAATCCAATTATGTGCTAATTTAATGTAAAAGAATGAATATTTGGGGAGAAAAATATGATACTTTTTATTCCTATCAAATCCCCCCACACTTAAACTTTGCCCGTCCTCGGGCAAGACAAAACTCAAGCAAAAACAATCTAATTACCCTACCGATTTTTTTAAACTCAACTCTCCATCTTTTTCCACAAATATTCTCGGTTAAATATTGTGAACCTTTAAATCAACACAACCAAGTCATACACGACTCATTCATCAGTCAATCCAATTTTTGCTACTACCAACCAGGTAGTAAATCAGGGAAAACCTATTTATCTTCTCTCTCTTTTTATTTTCTTTTTCTCTCCTCTAAAGAAATGAGTGCATTTTATGCTCCACCTAACTTTTGGATTACTTGGTCAGTAGGTGCATTTTATGCTCCATCCTACAGTTTGATTTACTAGGTAGTAGGTGTATTTTATGCTCTGTCCTACTATCAGATGACTTGGCTGATAGGTGCATTTAATGCTCCATCCTACCACCGGATTACATTACCGGTAGGTGCATTTTATGCTCCATCCTACCAATTATGGCAATTATGAACTATTTACCCTATTTACTTAAACCTGAATTTAGGACTAGCTTAACTGGAAATGACTTCAGATAAGTCATGTACTCCTTGATCGTACCTCATTACTAGGTTCACAAGAATTTCCCAGAACACTATTTCAATTGATTTCAAAAGAGTTGAGGTTTTGGTTTTTTTTTTTTTTTTTTTTTGAAAAGCAAATGCAGAAAAACATGACCTAAATCAAATTTTAAAATGCAACCTAAATTCTAAACTAAATCCCATCCCCCACACTTAAAACTTACATTGTCCCCAATGTGAGGTGAAATGCAAAGAAAGGGCAAAAAAACTAAATTAGAAATGTAAAAACAAAAAGAAAAAGGGAAAAACAACTTCCTTATCATGGATCCTCTAACTCTCGTGGTCGCAGCTTTCGGTGTGCTCCTCTTTCATCCATCATGGGTGGGTTCAAATTTGGAATAGGGGCCTGCAAAATAGATAGAAGGAGTTTTGTGTGAGCTGGAGGTAAACTAGTTATAGTTCTAAAAGATTCCAACTCAAAAGTCGACTTTTGCAATTCAGGATTCAACACAAACTCCTTTTCTGCTTGTTGTAATTGATCAAGCCCATTGTTAAGTGCAACTTTCAGTGTGTCTTCATCATTTAGTTCGAAAGTTTGTTGCACTAAAGAGTCGGAAATATCTATAGAAAAAATGGAATGCGCACATGACGAATCTAACTCTTCCTTCATATCCAATTGTGCACTCAATTCGAACTCCTCATTCATATCTTCTTCTTCAAAAATTTCCTTATTGGAACTCTCAGGTGGATCTTGTTCTTCCTCTTCTTTCTGCTCTTCATCCACTTTCCTTGGCGAAGCAAGCTGTGACTGCAATTCCTTCCCACTTCTTAGCACCATTGCACTAGCACTCTCCTTGGGATTGACCACCGTCTGTGATGGAAGTTTTCCAGAAGTTTGTGCCTCCAACTTGCTAATAGAAGTAGCAAGTTGACTGATTTGGTTCCCTAAGTTCTGGATGCTGGCCCTTGTTTCCTATTGGAATTGTTGAGTGTTAGTCGCTAGAGTCTTAACTATCTCATCTAAAGACATACCTGAACTTGAGGGTTGATTTTGGGCTTGGGTAAGTGCTGGAAATAGAGGTTGTCTGTTGAAATTTTGAGGCTGGATTCTCTGTGGCCCTCCTTTATTTCCGTAGCTCAGATTGGGATGATCCCTCCACCCAGGATTGTAATAGTTAGAATAGGGATCATATTTGCATTGAGGTTGGCCAGGAAATCCTCCTACGGCATTGACTTGTTACATTGAATCATCTCGCAATGATGGGCACATGTCCGTAGGATGCCCAAGAATTGAGCATATGCCACAAACCGTAGTCGTTTTTAATTGCCCTGCAGCCAATTGATGAACCAAAGCAGTTAGATCAGAAATTTTACTTTCCATATTAGAATAGCTTACCTCATTAACACGTCTGATAGCTCCAAATTGTTGAGAGTTCTCAGCCATGTTGGAGATCAGTTGCCAAGCCTCCTTAGGTGTTTTGTCTTCTCAATTTCAGGAATATATTCTAGTTCACCTTTTTGAGAAGAACGAGTCATAAAACAAAAGAGTTTAGCACAAACGGAAGGCACAAAGCTAAGAAATTAAAATAGCTCCCCGGCAACGGTGCGAAAATTTTGATGGTTTGTCGAAGCCCTTAAAATTAATGCTAGTCCCACCTTACAATAAAATTGTAGTAACAGTGGTACCAGGTCGAATCCCACAGGGAGCCAGTAATTAATTTCTCATCCGAATGCGCAATTTAAAGAATGGGAATTTTGAATAATTAAAATTCTAAAACAACAAAAGAGCAAATAACAACTAACAAGGAAAATTCAGTTTTACCAACTCGGATCTAAGGGTTCGGATTGAGTCAATTGGTCATCGATCATAGGTAAAGTTCAGCAGTCTTGCAATTCAAGTATTTAACCTTAGGATTCTATAGGATAGCCATAATAAACCTCATGTTTTCCTAATTTATTGACCAAACCTAGCATTCGACCAACACTTATCATTAACCGATTAGGTACGACAGCGTTCCATATCAATTAATGATAGCAATAACCTTTGTAAAAATAGTTAAACCAAAATAACAATAATTGAGATAGCTAAATTATGGAATCTAGTTCCGTTGATTCCCCTTAGGTAAAAATATACCCATACAATGGTCAAAGGCTGTCACGAACAATTGACCCATGTAGGATAATAACATAAGTGCTACTTGTACCACTATTCGTGACAATTATGGATCATCGAATCATGGACAACAGTAGAAAGAGTAATACTAATTAATTTGTCAGAGTAATCAATATTAACTTCCATAAAAACAATATGCACATGAATCAACAAATACTTGAATTAAAATCAAGAATTTAAATTAAACACAGAACCTCACGATGACACAATTGAATCGAAAATCCCCCTTGAATCAGAAAAGAAAAGCTTAGCCGCTCATGGTTGTCATCTCCCTCTTGCTTTTCTTCCCTGATGAATGGACTGATCTTCTGAATTGCTTGAGTGCTTCAGTGATTGAGTGATTTCTAAATCTGATCCCCCCCCCTTTATATATTTTTAGGATGAGGGGCTCTCTCCAACTCCTCTTAGGGGATTATCCTGAAAAATAGAAAGTCCTAATCAGTTTTGATCTAATCCCATCCTATCTCTTACCTAGTAATCTCTCTTATCTACTAATCTAATCTCAATCATCTTTTCCTTCTAGGATTACATTTGAAATTTGAATTTGATGGGACTCTTTATTCTTCAATTCGAGTTGGGCTCTTTAATAACTTGGGCCGCTACAAGGCTTTCTTGCGAATTGGGCTTCAGCTGTGAACTGGGCTTTATTACGAATTTGTTCCAACTTCGGGCCTGATTTTGACCTCGATGCAGACTGAATCTATCAAAACCGAAAACATGAAAGTTGTGGGGTTCTCCCTTATATTTCAGGTGCATCTGAAATCATCCCAATCAGAGTCCGGATGTGAGAGTTATTCCCAAATTACTGAACGGTGCCGAAACTGTGCAAAATCATCCGATTAGCCTTGTTTTCCTCCATTTGCCTTCTTGGTTGCCCTGAATCGAAATACAAGAGTAATGAGTCCAATTATGTGCTAATTTAATGTAAAAGAATGAATATTTGGGGATAAAAATATGATACTTTTTATTCCTATCAAATCCCTCCACACTTAAAGTTTGCCCGTCCTCGGGCAAGACAAAACTCAAGCAAAAACAATCTAATTACCCTACCGATTTTTTTAAACTCAACTCCCCATCGTTTTCCACAAATATTCTCAGTTAAATATTGTGAACCTTTAAATCAACACAACCAAGTTATGAGTTTATTGTAAATGAATAAAAGTCCATATTTGATTCATGTTCCCTTGGTATGTTTCTGTGTAATACCCTTAAACTGGACACTTAATGAGACTCGTGTTAGTTTAGAATGTTCACAGCCTGTGGGTCGGTCTGATTCTGCTCCATCCTGCACTGCGCCTTCTTCAGTGAGAGCAGTCTTTGGATCCTTCCTTGGGCGTGAACTCCTTCGTTGGGAGATACTATTTCTCCGGATCAGGTATAATCCTCTCCTACTCCTTTTGATTCAGATCTGGTTCAGTTTATGGTTCAAGAATGATCTTTGAAAATATGATTTTCTAAAATAGGGAATGCGATTCCCAGTTGAAGGAAGAGAAAAATTTTTGAAATTCGCCCCCTTATTCTGCAATCTTTGGGCGTCCATACGATGGATCTCTCATCCCTTCAGTGGTATCAGAGCCAGGTTCAAATCTTGAACCAGTTTGTTTCAGATCTGAACCTGCGCAAATGGGTAGAAGGTGTTCTACCCGATTTGCGCAGATATAGGTTTTGGGAAATTTGTTCCCAAAATTAATGGGTGAATAATTTAAAATTAGTTTTACATAAATCTGATTATTATTTAGAATTGTTCTTTATGATTTTCTTCATTTATGGGCTGTTCGTACAAGAGGAGATCGAATTCTTGGTTTGCGCAGGGAACCTGCGATTTTGCAGTTCTTGAATTATTTTGGTCTGTAAATAATTTTTTTTTATTTTCTAGACTCAATGTATAGGTATTCGATCTGATGTAATTATTAATAGAAATTGGATTTCTATTTATTTTATTTTGGATCGAAGATGGTGGCGCAAAAAAGGAGATTTCCGTAGAGAAGGAGATTACGCAGATGGGAGAATCGCTATCTGCGGTTTGCAATTTGTGAAACTGCATTCTGTGATCTAACCTCTGTTTTGCAAGAAGGATTGTGCGAACAGCCATGATTGAATGATTCTTGTTTTTTCTTTCATGAGTATTTAATTTCAGATTATTTTCTTGAATTAAAGATCAAACCCTAGACCCATTCGAACCAAGATTGGTTCAAATAGTTTGAACCGAATCTAGGGTTTAATCAAGGCTGAAAGTCAGCCCTAATTTTCCCACTAATGGGCCTAAGGATTGATATTTAATTGAATGGTTAATTCGGCCCAACCTGTAAAGGCCCAGTTTTAAACAGTTAAAACTGCTAAAAGCCCACTTAACCCTTAAAGCTATATGGGTTGAACCGTTCGGCCCATATACCTAGATAATGTTAATGGTTAATATTATGGATTTAAAATGGGCTTCAAATGGGCTTTACAGATAATTAATTGATTGGATCAATTTATCCCTGCATGTGATGTATGGATGTGTGATGTGCTATGTACATGGGCCATAAGTACTTGGCCCATGCTCAATCGACAGTGGCTCTTTCGCACACCATGGCTAAATGCACATCATTGCCATGGTGTCCCTTTTGGTCATTGGATGACCTCCCTCAGTGGTGGGCCCCACACCTCATCATGAGGTCTCGTGTGGAACCCTAGCCGATTTAGGCCCACCAAAGTCTGGCTTTATGAAAGTCAGTGGGAGCCACTTTGGTTTGACCTAAAGATAGAACTAGGGCGTAATTATCTGTTCCCTCCAAATGATATGAGTGCATGTGATAGGGAGATTCATATGATGAACTCTCTAAAGGCCTTCCATCATTAGCACAAGGATGGGTCCTTTAGTAATGAGGAAACGCACCAGAAAATGGGCTATCCATTTGCTATTGGGCTTGTCTGAGTGTTTCATAAGATGATAGGGGCGTCATAGACCGATGTGGGAGAGGCTTCACCAGAAAATGGGAACTCTCTCACGGTACCTTGGCGTTCACGAATATGATGGGTAAGCACTCACTGGACAGAAAGGTTTACCTAAAAATGGCTCTAAACCTTGTCTGACAGAGGCCAAAGGGAAAACTCATATGATGAGTGGATATGATCCTTCACAGAAAGGTGGTGGGGTTATGCAGCTGAAACAGTTGGCTCCATGCACCCTATGTGATTTCCCACATTTCCAGAGACAACCCGTAGTCTCCGTCACTGAGAAAGGAGGGAAATCTCAGAGATGAATAAAAGGAAATGGAACGTAGATTAAAATCCATATCTATGAAATGAACATGAATCAAATTAGGTTGTGGACTGATGTTTGCTCTTTTATCAGAAAATGGCAAACGGATCATTTGAAAAATTGCTTGATGATGACAAGTTGAAGGGCCCAAACTATGCTGACTGGTACAGGAACCTTATGCTGGTCCTAGCTTTTGAAAAGCTAGACAAAGTGGCAAAGAATCCTGCCCCGAAGCGTTCGGGAGATAGGGCTTCTGTGGCCCGAAGGAGAGACTATTAGGAATGGGAGGAGAAAAACTCCCTTGCCCGGTGTTACATCATTGCCTCCTTGGACAACCCAACACAAAGGCAGTTCGATCAGATCGAACTTGCCAAGGACATATTGGACAGTCTCAGGATGATGTATGAAGAGCAGAATCGTTCTACTCGACAAAAGGTCTTGAAATAGTTCATGACCGCACAAATGACCAAGGGCCAACAAGTTCACGATCATTGTCTTCGGATGATGAGATATATCAACAAACCGGAGGCTCTTGGATCCGGGCTGGACCATGCGACCCAGATAGATGCTATCCTTAATCCTTTGCCTCCTTCCTTCAATCCGCTCATCATGAACTATAACATGAACAAGCTGAATGTCAGCTTGCAAGAGCTCAGCAAAATGTTGCAAAGAGCTGAAGAACTGATTAGAAAGGATGAGCCCGTAGCTATGCTTGTTGAATCTAGCAAAACAGGCAAGAGAAAGAGGAAGGCAAAGAAGCCTCAGAAGAAAGCCACTAAGGGCAAGAAGCAAAAGAAAGACAAAGCATCGGATGTCTGTCACTTCTACAAGAAGACCAGCCACTGGAAAAGGAACTGTCCTGCCTACCTGGAATCCAAGAAAGGTAATTTCAAAACTTGTGTTATAGAAACCAATTTATTGGTAGCTTCTACGTCCTGGTGTATTGACTTTGGGGCTTCAACTCATGCGTGTAACTCACAGCAGGGGTTCAAGGTAAGCAAAAGGCTGAGTGAAGGAGAAGTCACGCTCTACTTGGGGACTACTGCAACTGTTGCAGCCGAGGCCATAGGAACCGTGGAGTTACTTTTTAAAGGAGGAACTATTGTACTAAAAGATTGTCTTTATGTACAAAATTTAAGGAGAAATTTGATTTCTATTTTAAAACTGTGTGCAAATGGTTATTCTGTCTTCTTTAGTAATACAATTACTATTAAAAGAAACAACAGATTCATCGCATACGGGGAACTGGAGAACGGTCTCTATGTTCTACATCCTTCTCTAGAAACTAACATAACCGAAACTACGTCGGCTGAAATTCCCAAGAAGAGAGCCCATGATACAGTTAATCCCACGTGTCTGTGGCATTACCAACTTGGCCACATTGGTGTTGACCGAATCACAAGTTTGGTAAAGGGTGGTCCTTTGGATTTTCTAATTGTAGAAGATCTTCCCACTTCTGAGCCTTGCCTACAAGGCAAGATGACGAAACGGCCATTTAACGGTAAGCCTGAAAGATGTACAGGCACACTTGACCTAATACATACTGATGTATGTGGTCCCCTGAGTGTTAGGACACGAAATCAACACGTGTATTTCATCACCTTCATAGATGATTTTTCACGATATGGTTACGTGTACCTAATGAGACACAAGTATGAATCCTTTGAAAAGTTCAAAGAGTTTAGACAAGAGATCGAGAAACGGTTAGGGAGAGAAATCAAAGCCCTTCGATCAGATCGAGGTGGCGAGTATCTCTCTGACGAATTCAAGGACTACTTAAAGGACAATGAGATAGTATCACAATTACCTCCTCCTGCTACACCACAACTTAATGGTGTTTCAGAGAGGAGGAATAGGACCTTATTGGATATGGTCTGATCGCTTCTCATACACTCAGAGTTACCCACATCCTTTTGGGGTCACGCATTAGAGACTGCGATTTACGTGGGGAATCAGATTCCAACCAAATCGGTTCTGAATACTCCATATGAACTTTGGACTGGAAAGAAACCAAGTGTCAGACACTTGAAGATTTGGGGTTGTCCAGCACACATTAAAAGTACGAGTGCAAACAAGTTGGAATCCAAGACCAGCCATTGCCTATTTGTAGGCTACCCAAAAGGCTCTGTAGGTTATCCATTCTATGACCCAAGTGAGCAGAAAGTGTTCTGCAGTCAAAATGCGCAATTCTTGGAAACCGATTACATCTTGGACACCCATCGTCAGGAAATTGTTCTTGATGAGGAGAGCTCAGGAGCAGTGGGAGATGTCCCACAAGTTCCAGGTAGTGACCAACCTAGAAGATCCACTCAGGTATCCAGGCCACCAGTCCGTTATGGTTATGACCAGGATAGTTACCTAGTGGAAACCTTGACTAGTGAGGAGGATCCCGTGACTTACGCGGAAGCTATGTTGGACATAGATTCCCAAAAGTGGGTGGAGGCCATGAGAGCAGAGATGGACTCAATGGAGACCAATGGAGTCTGGACTCTAGTAGATCCGCCCTCCGGGGTAAAAGCAACAGTTGCAAATGGATTTACAAGAGGAAGAAGGGCCCCGATGGTAGGGTTGAGACCTTCAAAGCTCGTTTGGTGGCGAAAGGGTACACTCAGAAAGAGGGCATCGATTATGAGGAAACTTTTTCGCCTGTGGCCATGCTTAAATCCATTAGGATCCTGCTAGCTATAGCAGCATACCATGATTATGAGATTTGGCAGATGGATGTCAAAACTGCATTCCTGAATGGAGATCTTACTGAAGATATCTAATGCCGCAACCGCAAGGCTTCATTGCTGCAAGTCAGGAAAACATGGTATGTAAACATAACAGATCCATTTATCGACTTAAGCAAGCTTCTAGAAGTTGGAACATCCATTTTGACTCTGCTGTCAAATCGTTTGACTTCGAGCAGAATCCGGATGAACCCTGTGTCTACAGGAAGTACAATGGAGATAAGGTTACCTTCTTGGTTCTGTATGTAGATGACATTCTCTATGAAAGATCTTGGAGAAGCCTCCTATATACTGGGTCTTCGACTCTATAGAGATAGATCGAAGCGGATAATAGGATTGTCCCAATCTGCTTACATTGACAAAATAGTCAAAAGATACAGCATGGGAAACTCCAAGAAGGGAAATGTTCCTTTCAGGCATGGAGTCACTCCCTCCAAGAAAATGTCTCCCAAGACCTCTAAGGAGATTGATGGCAAGAAAGACGTTCCCTATGCCTCCGCCGTAGGGATCATCATGTATGCCATGCTATGCACTCGTTCTGACATTGCTCAGTCAGTGAGTGTAGTAAGCAGATTTCAGGCCAACCCACGGCAGTAGCATTGGACTGCTGTGAAAAACATACTTAAGTACCTTCGAAGGACAAAAGAGTTTTGTCTATATTCAACGGTAGCTAACTACAGATCCAAGGGTATACAGATGCTGATTTTCAGTCGGACCCAGATGATAGAAAGTCTACATCTGGATATGTTTTCATGATAGGATCGTGTGTTGTTTGCTGGAAAAGCAGCAAACAGGGGTCCACTACAGACTCCACGACCGAGGCCGAGTACATTGCCGCAAGTGAGGCTGCCAAAGAAGATTTGTTGATGAAGAAGTTCGTTCACGAGTTAGGAGTAGTTCCATCCAGCACATCACTCATCCCATTGTTGTGTGACAACAATGGAGCCATTGCTCAGGCTAAGGAGCCACGAGCCCACTCGAAGTCAAAGCACATCGAGAGGAAGTACCACGTACTGCGGGAGATTGTTGGTAGAGGGGACATCCTGATTCAAAAGGTAGCATCAGCGGAAAATGTAGCAGACCCATTGACGAAGCCACTATCACAGAAAGTGTTTGAGAAACACGTGGAAAGCATGGGACTCCGGCTAGTAATTGATTGGACCTAAGTGCAAGTGGGAGCTGTTAGACAGTTTTGTATGGCCTTAGCTTCAATCAGAATGATGTACTTTATGAGTTTATTGTAAATGAATAAAAATGCATATTTGATTCATGTTCCCTGGGTATGTTTCTATGTGATACCCTTAAACTGGACACTTAATGAGACTCGTGTTAGTTTAGAATGTTCACAGCCAGTGGGTCAGTCTGGGGAGACCTATCCTGACAAGGCTGACACTGTGGTGCCACCAAGTCGGTTAGGGTGGCCTGTCTCAGCTGCCAGGGTGAGACCCTACGCACATACAGTGTAGGATTAATTGAATCGATGAACTGGACTAGATTTCCAGTATTGCCCTGGACCTTGGAGATTGATGGGAAAAACTGGAAAGTTACACCCGCCCCCTAGACTCGATTATGATACTGCACAAGGTATCGGATTGGGCTGTCTTTGATGTACCAATCAGTGAGATCCTTAGCAGGGGTCAAAACCTGGCAATGTTGGGACAGTCTGAGAATTCATCTGAGTGGGTGATCATAGTGACAGGATCAGCCCCTTTGTCGGATTGGGATGCACTCTCACTGATGGAAACCAAGACTATCGGCAGCCGATTTCAACCGTTGAGATTTGTTTTGCAAATTATATTTTATATGAGATAGAAAAGTATGTATATTATGGTTTCTCAAATGTTTGCAAAAAGGTTTTAATTCCCGGGATCCATACAAGTAGAGAGTGCAACACTATTCCTTGCAGCCAAAGGAGAGGTCCTCTCTTGTCGGGCAGTGTATGATCATTATGGGCTGAGAGGTTAAGTGTAAGACCATTAGTAGACTTGTCGGGCAGTGTATTATCATTATGGCCTAAAGCCCATTTCGAACTGGGCTATTTATTTAGTTAATAATGGGGCGAATTCTAAGATGGGTTAGCAGATAGGATAGGGTCTTGACCCTATCCACTCAGAGAGTCCAGATCTGAATGTGATTCAGATCTAGAAACCTCCTAATGAGATTAGGAGAAAGCTAATCTAATCTACAGATAAGGGTTTATCCTTATCACCTGAAGAGAAGGCTGATCCAAATATGATTTGGATAAGAAGCTCCTAATGAGATTAGGAGCTGTTCTTTTTTTTAGGTTAACAAAAGAAGGAGGGGGCGCCAGCCTTTAGAAATATACATCAGATTTTCTTTAGTGCTAAAATCAAGAAGAGAGAATTCTGCACCCTGCGAATACTCTCTTGCCGCCTCCCTGTTCTTTCTGCCCTGTTTGCCAGTTTGATCTCCAGTTGTGGGAGAAGTCAAGATTGGTTCTTGACATCAATTCTTTGAGAAATGATTGAAAGGAAGTTGTGCTCACGTACCATCCTACTGATTCTTGCAAAGGACAGAGTTCTTGGAGAAGAACACTGCTGATTCTGCTCCATCCCACACTGCGCCATCTTCAGTGGGAGCAGTCTTTGGATCCTTCCTTGGGAATGAACACCTTCGTTGGGAGATACTATTTCTCCGGATCAGGTATAATCCTCTCCTACTCCTTTTGGTTCAGATCTGGTTTAGTTTATGGTTCAAGAATGATCCTTGAAAATATGATTTTCTAAAATAGGGAATGCGATTCCGAGTTGAAGGGAGAGAAAAATTTTTGAAATTCGCCCCCTTATTCTGCAATCTTTGGGTGTCCATACAATGGATCTCTCATCCCTTCATATGCTCTGTCCTACTATCAGATGACTTCGCTGGTAGGTGCATTTAATGCTCCATCCTAGCACCGGATTACTTGACCGGTAGGTGCATTTTATGCTCCATCCTACCAATTGTGGCAATGATGAAGTATTTACCCTATTTACTTAAACCTGAATTTAGGACTAGCTTAACTGGAAATGACTTCAGATAAGTCATGTACTCCTTGATCGTACCTCATTACTAGGTTCACAAGAATTTCCCAGAACATTGTTTCAATTGATTTCAAAAGAGTTGAGGTTTTGTTTTTTTTTGTTTTTTTCTGAAAAGCAAATGCAGAAAAACATGACCTAAATCAAATTTTAAAATGCAACCTAAATTCTAAACTAAATCCCATCCCCCACACTTAAAACTTACATTGTCCCCAATGTGAGGTAAAATACAAAGAAAGGGCAGAAAAACTAAACTAGAAATGTAAAAACAAAAAGAAAAAGGGAAAAACAACTTCCTTATCATGGATCCTCTAACTCTCGTGGTCGCAGCTTTCGGTGTGCTCCTCTTTCATCCATCATGGGCGGGTTCAAATTTGGAATAGGGGCCTGCAAAATAGATGGAAGGAGTTTTGTGTGAGCTGGAGGTAAACTAAGAGTTATAGTTCTAAAAGATTCCAACTCAAAAGTCGAATTTTGCAATTAAGGATTCAACACAAACTCCTTTTCTACTTGTTGTAATTGATCAGGCCCGTTGTTAAGTGCAACTTTCAGTGTCTCTTCAACATTTAGTTCAAAAGTTTGTTGCACTAAAGAGTCAGAAATATCTATAGAAAAAATGGAATGCGCACAGGACGAATCTAACTCTTCCTTCATATCCAATTGTGCACTCAATTCGAACTCCCCTTTCATATCTTCTTCTTCAAAAATTTCCTTATTGCAACTCTCAGGTGGATCTTGTTCTTCCTCTTCTTTCTGCTCTTCATCCACTTTCCTTGGCGAAGCAAGCTGTGACTGCAATTCCTTCCCACTTCTTAGCACCATTGCACTAGCACTCTCCTTGGGATTGACCACCGTCTGTGATGGAAGTTTCCAAGAAGTTTGTGCCTCCAACTTGCTAATAGAAGTAGCAAGTTGGCTGATTAGGTTCCCTAAGTTCTGGATGCTGGCCCTTGTTTCCTATTGGAATTGTTGAGTGTTAGTCGCTAGAACCTTAACTATCTCCTCTAAAGACATACCTGAACTTAATGGTTGATTTTGGGCTTGGATAAGTGCTGGAATTGGAGGTTGTCTGTTCAAATCTTGAGGCTGGATTCTCTGTGGCCCTCCTTTATTTCCGTAGCTCAGATTGGGATGATCCCTCCACCCTGGATTGTAATAGTTAGAATAGGGATCATATTTGCGTTGAGGTTGGCCAGGAAATCCTCCTACGGCATTGACTTGTTGCATTGAATCATCTCGCAATGGGCACATGTCCGTTGATTCCTCTTAGGTTAAAACATACCCATACAATGGTCAAAGGCTGTCACGAACAATTGACCCATGTAGCATAATAACATAAGTGCTACTTGTACCACTATTCGTGACAATTACGGATCATTGAATCATGGATAGCAGTAGAAAGAGTAATACTAATTAATTTGTCAAACTAATCAATATAAACTTCCATAAAAACAATATACACATGAATCAACAAATACTTGAATTAAAATCAAGAATTTAAATTAAACACAAAACCTCACGATGACACAATTGAATTGAAAATCCCCCTTGAATCAGAAAAGAAAAGCTTAGCCGCTCATGGTTGTCATCTCCTTCTTGCTTTTCCTCCCAGATGGATGGACTGATCTTCTGAATTGCTTGAGTGCTTTAGTGATTGAGTGATGCCTAAATCTGGTCCCCCCCCCCCCCTTTATATAGCTTTATGACGAGGGGCTCTCTCCAACTCCTCTTAGGAGATTATCCTGAAAAATAGAAAGTCCTAATCAGTTTTGATCTAATCCTATCCTATCTCTTACCTAGTAATCTCTCTTATCTAGTAATCTAATCTCAATCATCTTATCCTTCTTGGATTACATTTGAAATTTGATTCTGATGGGACTCTTTATTCTTCAATTTGAGTTGGGCTCTTTAATAACTTGGACCGCTACAAGGCTTTCCTGCGAATTGGGCTTCAGCTGTGAACTGGGCTTTACTACGAATTTGCCCCAACTTCAGGCCCAATTTTGACCTCGATGCAGACCGAATCTATCAAAACCAAAACATAAAAGTTGCGGTGTTCTCCCTTATATTTCAGGTGCATCTGAAATCATCCCAATCGGAGTTCGGATGTGAGAGTTATGCCCAGATTACTGAATGGTGCCGAAACTGTGCAAAATCATCTGATTAGCCTTGTTTTCCTCCATTTGCCTTCTTGGTTGCCCTGAATCGAAATACAAGAGTAATGAGTCCAATTGTGTGCTAATTTAATGTAAAAGAATGAATATTTGGGGATAAAAATATGATACTTTTTATTCCTATCATATATGCACTCTTTGATTGGATTGCTGAACTAGAAGAATATTTTGATTGGTATAATATGTTTGAGAAAAAGAGGTTTAGTTTTCATGCATGAAGCTTGCAAGTCATGCTAGATTATGGTGGAGAACTCTTGAACTACAAGAAAACAGTGGAGAATATAAATATCCTAATACTGCACTATGAAGAGGTGTTTTAAAAAAATAGTACATTCCACAATGATCAATATGTAAAATTGACCAAAATCGAGCAAGGTATGCTATCTGTAATTCAATATAGTTCAATTAATTATATATTAGATGTGAAGGGAAGGGAGATCCATTATATGAATGACCGAACCGTGTAGGGAGATTGGGCAAATTTTCAAAAATTTTCTTTCTCCCTTCCGGGAATCCTATTCTTTGATTTAGAAAAGCTGCATTTTTTAGGGCGGCCAGATCTAAAACCAAAATTAAGAAAGTATGGAAGTACCTGATACTGAATAATAATCACTCCCAACGCAGGTATTCACACCCAATGATTTGACTAAAACCCATCTCCACTGAAGATGACACATCTTATGGGGAGGCAGGATCAGCATGATGGTTCTTCAGCAAGAACCCTAATTCTTCAGCAAGAATTAGGCAAGGGGTTGGTGAGCACGACTTTAAATTGTTTGTTCTAGCAAGAAACAAAATCAAAAACTATTCTTCATCATATCCAAGAATGGAGATCAAACTGGGTTGGGGCAGCAAGAACTGAGGAAGAAAACTGTAGAATGCTGAATGCAATAATGAAGGGATGAAAGATCCATCATATGTTTAGTCGAACCCTACAGGAAGGTTGGGCGAAATTTCAAAAATTTATTTTCTCCCATCCAGGAATCGCTTTCCCTAATTTAGAAAACTACATTTTCTAGGTTCGTTCTTGAATCCAAAACTGGAACAGAACTGAAACCAAAAGGGAGGAGAGGGATATACCTAATACAAAGTAGCAATAACTCTCAATAAAGGTGTTCACACCCAAGAAGAAGACAAAAACCCGCTTCCACTGAAGATAACACAGTGTGTGATGAAGCGGGATCAGTAGGATGGCTCTTCATTAAGAACCAAGATTCTTCAACATGAATCGAATAGGGGCTAATGAGCATGACTTCAGATTGTTTACTCAACCAAGAAACAATATCAACAACCTTTCTTGATCAATTCCACAAGAGGAGATCGAACTAGGTAGGAATGGCAAGAATAAGAGAGAATTTTTCAGGTTGTTGTGTGTTAAAACTGAGGAATTCGCCCCTATTTAAGGTCTTGATCCAAATCAGATATTTGGATCTGGACTCTTAAATGGATAAGACTTATCTTATCCTTTCAATTAATCCTAATCCGGTTATAAATCAGATATTTCCTCCTTTTAATTAACTAACTTAAGCCTAGTTCAAACTGGGCTTTAGGCCCATTACGCCGATGTGCTCACCAACTCCTTAACCTGCTACCGAGTTGGCTTTTTTTGTATGGCGTGGAACCCAAACATTGATCTACACATTAGCCACATGGGTTCAGCCCAGCCTTTGTTACAAGGCCTGGCTGAATTCACTGTAGGAGACAGTGAACCCCTGAGTCCATCACCTTGTGCTCTTAATGGGCCCAACATTTACACTAAATGGTCCTTGGGTCCAGCCACCTTTTGAAAACCCAAGGATTGTGGGCAAATGCAAGATTAGCCCATCAGGTATTACCCTTAATGGTCTTACAATCAACCTCTCAGCCCATAATGATCAAACACTGCCCAACAATAGAGGACCTCTCCCTCGGCTGCAAGGAATAGTGTTGCGTTTAATACTCACATGGATCCTAGGAATTAAAACCTTTTGCAAACATTTTGAAACCATAATATATATATATATATAAATATATTGCAAAAACAAATTTCAATGGTTGAAATCAACTACCGGTAGTTTTGGTTTCTATCAGAGAGAGTGCATTCCCCAAACATTCACTTTGTCCAACAACGGAGCTGATCCTGTCACTATGATCCCCCACTCAGGTGAATTCTCGAACTGTCCCAACATACCCAGGTTTTGACCCCCTCTAAGGATCTCACTGATTGGCACATCAAAGACAGCCCAATCCGCCACCTAGTGCACTATCATAATCGAGTCTAGGGGTCGGGTTTAACTTTCCAGTTTTTCCCATCTATCTCCAAGGTCCTGGGAAATACTGGAATTTTTGTCTAGTTCAGGGTTTCAAGAAAACCCACACTACATGTACCTCAGGTCTCACCCTGGTAGCTGAGACAAGCCACACCAACCAACTTGGCAGCACATCAGTGTTAGGTTTGGAAGGATAAATCTCCCCAGATCTATCCAATGACTATGAAGATTCTAAACTAACACGAGTCGCATAAGTGCCCAATTTAAGAGTATTACACAGAAACATATCAAAACACATTAATCAATTATGTACTTTTATTCATTTACAATAAATATCATCAACTACATCAATATGATTGGAGCTAAAGGCATACACTGTCTAACAATATCAGAGAAAATAGAGCGTCCAAAAGCCTTATAAGAGGATTAGAATCATAGGGAAAAGCAGAATGCTGCAAAAGAATACAATCTTGCTTATTTCTATTTTAGCAATAGCTTTCATTCTTTTAAGGTCTGTAAAACTTATTAAAAAAGTGTATTTCTAAATCCTTATCCATTTTATCTCTGGAGATGTTCTCCCAAGCCATAAGAACAATTAGTAGACCATTGGATGTCTAGAAAGCCATTTTAGAAGTAATTAGAAGGTTAATGGGTACAAGTTCCCATAATCGATTCCTTCTTTCTAAGTGTACCCTTTTGCCACAAGACGAGTCTTGTAGGTCTCAACCTTACCATCGAGGCCCTTCTTTCTCTTATAGTTTCATTTGCAACCAATTGCTTTTACCCCAGGGGGCAGATCTACCAGAGTCCAGACTCCATTGGTCTCCATTGAGTCCATCTCTGCTCTCATGGCATCTACCCACTTCAAGGAATCTATGTCCAACATAGCTTTTGTATAAGTCACAGGGTCCTCCTCACTGGTCGTGGCTTCCACCAAGTAACTTTCTTGGTCATAGACATAATGAACTAGAGGCCTAGAATCCCGGGTAGATCTCCTAGGTTGGTTATTAACTGGAGCTTATGGGACATTTCCCACTACCCCTGAGCTCTCCTCATCAAGAACAACTTTTTGACAGTGATTGTTCAAGATGTAATCATCTTCCAAGAAATGGGCATTTCAACTACAGAACACCTTCTGTTCTCCTGGGTCATAGAACAAATACCCTACAAATAGGCAATGGTTCGTCTTGGATTCTAATTTGTCAGCACTTGTTCTTTTAACATGTGCCAAACAACCCCAAATCTTCAAGTGTCTTACACTTGGTTTCTTACCGGTCCAAAGCTCATAGGGAACCATTGCCTATTTGTTTAGGATGTAATCATCTTCCAAAAAATGGGCATTTCAACTACAGAACACCTTCTGTTCTCCTGGGTCATAGAACAAATACCCTACAAATAGGCAATGGTTCGTCTTGGATTCTAATTTGTAAGCACTTGTTATTTTAACATGTGCCAAACAACCCCAAATCTTCAAGTGTCTTACACTTGGTTTCTTACCGGTCCAAAGCTCATAGGGAATCTTCGGAACGAATTTGCTTGGAACCCAGCACGTATATCGGGATCTCTAATGCGTAACCCTAAAAGGATGTGGGTAGCTCTGAGTGTATGAGAAGTGATTGGACCATATCCAATAAAGTCTGGTTCCTCCTTTCTGACACACCATTTAGCTATGGTGTAGCAGGAGGAGCTAGTTGTGATACTATTCCATTGCCCTTTAAGTAGTCCCTGAATTCGTCAGAGAGATACTCGCCACCTCAATCTAATCGAAGGGTCTTAGTTTCTCTCCCTAATTGTTTCTCAACTTCTTGTCTGAATTCTTTGTACTTTTCAAAAGATTTGGACTTATGTCTCATTAGGTACATGTAACCATACTGTCAGTAATCATCGGTTAAGGTTACGAAATAAACATGATGGTTACATTTCCTAACATTCATGGGACCACACACATCAGTATGTATAAGGTCAAGTGTGCCTGTCGATCTTTCAGGCTAACGATTAAATGGTTGTTTCATCATCTTAGTTTCAGTTATATTTGTTTCTAGAGAAGGATGGAGAACATAGAAACCATTCTCAAGTTCTCTGTATGCGAGGAATTTGTTATTTCTTTTGATATTAATCATATTACTAAAGAGAACAGAATATCCATCCGCACACAGTTTGGAAACAGAAATCAAATTTCTTCTCAAATTGAGTACATAAAGACAATCTTTTAATGTAATTGATCCTTCTCTGAAATACAATTCTACAGTCCCTATCGCTGTAGCTGAAACATTTGCAGAAGTTCCCAAGTAAAGAATCACCTCTCCATCACTTAGTTTTTTGCTTGTCCTGAACCCCTGCAATGTATTACATGCATGAGTAGAAGCCCCGGAGTCAATACACTAGGAAGCAAAAGTTACCAACATATTGGTTTTTATGACAAAGGATTCAAAATTACCTTGTTTCTTGGTCTCTAGGTACTGAGGACAGTTCCTCTTCCAGTGGTCGGCCTGCTTGCAGAACTGACAAGCATCTGATGCTTTGTCCTTCCTCTGCCTTTTAGGCTTGCTAATTTTCTTCCGAGGCTTCTTCTTCTTCTTCCTCTTCTTTTTGCCCGATTTGGCTCCCTCAATAAGAATGGCAATGGGCTCATCCATCTTTATCAGTTCCTCAGCCCTCTACAACATTTTGCCGAGTTCCTGGATTCTAACATTTAGCTTGTTCATGTTATATTTCATGATGAACTAATTGAAGGAAGGAGGCAAAGATTTCAGGATGGCATCAACCTTGGTGACATGATCTAGCCTAGATCCAAGAGCCTCGAGCTCATTGATGTATCCCATCATCTTAAGACAATGGTCATGAACTAGCTGGTTCTTGGACATTTGTGCGGTCATGAACTGTTTCAGGACCTTCTGACGAGTAGAATGATTCTGCTCCTCATACATTGTCCTTAGACTATCCAAGATACTTGGACAATTCGATCTGATCGAATTATCATTGTATCTGATTATCTAAGGAGGCAATGATATAGCACCAGGCAAGAGAATTTTTCTCCACCCAATCTTGATAGTCCCTCTTGCGAGCCTCAGAAGCCCTATCACCTGAACATTCTGGAGCAGGGTTCTTAGCTACCTTGTCCAATTTCTCAGACGTTAGGACCAGCATATGGTTATGATACCAGTCAGCATAATTTGGTCCCTTAAGCTTGTTATTGTCCAACAGTTTAGCGAATTGGTTGTTTGCCATTTCTGATAAAGGGCAAAGCAAATATTAGTCTACAACCATATTTGATTCATGTTATCTACATATATATGGCTTTTAATCTATGTTCCATTTCCATTTATTCGTCTCTGAGATTTCCCTCCTATCTCAGTGACGAAGACCGCGAATTTTGTCTCTGGAAATGTGGGAAATCACATAGGGTGCTTGGAGCCAACTGTTTCAGTTGCATAACCCAACCACCTTCTATGAAGGATCATATCCACTCATCTTATGAGCTTTCCCTTTATCCTCTTTCAGACAAGGTTCATTGCCATTTTAGGTTAAAACTTTTTGTCTAGTGAGTACTCACCCATCATATTCGTAACGCCAAGGTACCGTGAGAGAGTATTCCATTTTAGGATAGGCCCCTCCCACATCGGTCTATGACGCCTCTATCATCTTATAAAACAATCCAACAGATCCAGCAGCAAATGATGGAAGGCCTTTAGAGAGTTCATCACATGAATCTCCCTAGTTTAATTTAGGTCAACCCAAAGTGGCTCCCACTGGCTTTCATAAAGCCAGACTTAGATGGGCCCTACACGGATAGGGATCCACATGGTTCCTCTTGGGGAGGAAACTGGTGTAGGGCCCACCATGAAGGGAGATCATCCAATGGTCTTAAGGACACCATGGTAATGATGGCCCATGAACGCTACACATCACACATCCGTACATCACATGCATGAAATCCATAATTGATCCAATCAATTAATAATTGTAAAACCCATAATTAAAGCCCATAAATATTCATAATATTACTAATTAATTTTATCTAGGTATATGGGCTGAAGTGCAAAGAGCAGTTCGGCCCGTATAGCTTTTATGCTGAAATTGGGCTAAAGCAGTTTTAACGGATTAAAACTGGATTTTACAGATGTGGGCTGAATTGCATCTTGCAATTAATCATCAACTCCTGGACCCATATATGAAATTTTAGGGCTGTGAACAGCCCCCAACGAACCACAGATTTGGTCCAACTAGTTTGGTCCAATCTGGTTCGAATGGGTCTAGGGTTTGATTTTTAATTCAAGATTGATGATCTGAAATTAAATAACTGATACAAGACAATCAATAATCAGTAGAAAGGTTGTTCGTAGGACTGCTACCCTGCAAAACAAAAATTAGATCGCAGTATGTAGTTTCCAAAACTGCAAATCGCAAATGGCTGAACCCATATATGCGAAAATTTCTCCTCTACGCAATCTGCTTCATCTTCAAATGAAATAAAATAGGAAACCTATTTTTCTATTAATATTACATCAGATTTAAATTCCTATACATTCTGTCTAAACAATTAAAAATAATTAATTACAGACTAAGAATGAATATAACAACAGGTGCGCAAATTTCTTACACCATTAAAGAATTCGATCTTCACCATACAAACAGCCCAAAAATCAAGAAAAATATATAGAACAATTCTAAATATAAACCAGATTTATAAAGATTTAATTTTAGATCAATCGCCCAAAAACTGGGAACCGATTTCCCAGAAAAATGTTAACTGCGCAAATCGGGTAGAACGCCTTCTACCCATTTGCACAGATCGAGATCAGGTTTAATTTGGTTCAAGATTTAAACCTGGCTCTGATACCACTGTAAGGGATGAGAGATCCATCATATGGATGGCCAAACCCTGCAGGAAGGTTGGGCGAAATTTCAAAAATTTCTCCCTCTCTCCCATGTGGAAATCGCATTCCCAATTTTAGAAAACTGCATTTTCAATGATCAATCTTGAAACCAAACTGGACCAGATCTGAAACCAAAAGGGAGTAGAGGGATATACCTGATACGGAGTAATAGTAAACCCCCAATGAAGGTGTTCATGCCCAAGGAGAGACCAAACACTACTTCCAACGAAGATGACACGATGCGAGGTGAAGTAGAATCAGCAAGATGGTTCTTCAGCAAGGACCGAATTCTTCAACAAAAATATGATGGAGGGCTGATGAGCACAACTTCAGATTGCCTTTTCCAGCAAAAGGCAATATCAAGAACCATTCTTGATCACTCCCACTAGTAGAGATCAAACTGGGTAGGGCGGCAAGAGCAAGAACAAGAGCAAAAGATAGAAGCAGTCAAATTGTATATTGTCTTCTCTCTTAAATCAACAGATTGTTAGATGATCTGGAGGTTTGCCCTGCTCTTCTATTTATAGCCTTAAAGAGATGATCTCCTAATTTCATTAGGAGTTTCCTAATCCAAATTTTTTATTTGGATCTGGACTCTCTTTAAGAGATAAGGATAATCCCTTATCTTATCTGTAGATAAAGATCTACCTTCATAATCAAATTAGGAGTTTCCTAATCCAAATCTTTATTTGGATATGGACTCTTTCAGGGAATAGGGTAATCCCTTATCCTATCTTCTGATCCAAACCCCAGAACCACCCTCATTTAATTAATCCCATTAAGCCAGTTCGAATTGAGCTTTAGCCCCATTAAGTCTATGTGCTCACTAGCCCTCTTAATCTGCTGCACAGTTAGCTATCCTTGTATGGCGTTGGACCCAAACATTGATCTACACATCATCCACATGGGTTCAGCCAAGCCTCTGTTACAAGGCCTGGCCGAATTCACTGTACGAGACAGTAAACCCTGGAGTCCATCACCATGGGCTCTTAATGGGCCCAACAATTACACTATAAGGTATTACCCTCAGGTATTACCCTCAAGCCACCTTATAAAAACCCAAGGACTGTAGGAAGATGCAAGATTAACCCATCAGGTATTACCCTCAATGGTCTTACACTTAACCTCTCAACCCATAATGATCAAACATTGCCCGACAAAAGAGGACCTCTCCCTCGGCTGCAAGGTACTGTGCTGCACACTCTACTCACATAGATCCCGGGAATTAAAACCTTTTGCAAACATTTTTGAAACCATAATATATATAAATATATATATATATGTATGTATATCTCTATATAAAAATATTTTGCAAAACAAATTTCAACGGTTGAAATTGACTGCCGGCAGTTTTGGTTTCCATCAGAGAGAGTGCATCCCCGATCATTCACTTTGTCTGACAAAGGGACTGATCCTGTCACTATGATCACCCACCCAGATGAATTCTCAGACTGTCCCAACATACCCAGGTTTTGACCCCCTCCAAGGATCTCACTGATTAGCATATCAAAGAAGCCCAATCCAACACCTAGTGTAGTATCATAATCAAGTCTACGAGTCAGGTGTAACATTTCAGTTTTGCCCATCTATCTCCAAGATCTAGGGCAATACTGGAATTTTGGTCCAGTTCAGGGTTTCAAGAAAACCCAAACTACATGTACCTCAGGTCTCACCCTGGCAACTGAGATAGGCCACCCCAACCAACATGGCGGCACATTAGTGTAAGCCTTGGAAGAATAAATATCCCCAGATCTATCCAACAATTGTGAAGATTTAAACTTATAGGAGTCTCATATGTGTCCAGTTTAAGGGTATTACGCAGAAATACACCATGATAACATGAATCAAATATGTACTTTATTCATTTACATTCAATGTCATAATGTACATCATTCTGAATGGAGCTATGGGCATACACTGTCAAACATGTATATCTCTATATAAATATATTTTGCAAAAACAAATATCAACGATTGAAATCAACTGCTGGTAGTTTAGGTTTCCATCAGAGAGAGTGCATTCGCCGATCATTCACTTTGTCTGACAAAGGGGCTGATCCTATAACTATGATCACCCACTCAAGTGAATTCTCGAACTGTCCCAACATACCCAGGTTTTGACCCCCTCTAAGGATCTCACTGATTGGCACATCAAAGATAGCCCAATCCGACACCTAGTGCAGTATCGTAATCGGGTCTAGGGGTCAGCTGTAACTTTCTAGTTTTGTCCATCTATCTCCATGGTCCAGGGAAAGACCTTAATGTTTGTCTGGTTCCGGGTTTCAAGAAAACCCACACTACATGTTCCTCGGGTCTCACCCTGGTAGCTAAGACAAGCCACCACAACCAACTTGGCGGCACATCAATGTCAGCCTTGGCAGGATATATCTCCCCATATCTATCCAATGAAAGATTCTAAACTAACACAAGTCTCATTAGTGTCCAATTTAAGGGTATTACACAGAAACATACCAAAACACATTAATCAATTATGTACTTTTATTCATTTACAATAAATGTCATTAAGTACATCAATTTGATTGGAGCTAAAGGCATACACTGTCTAACAATATCAGAGAAAATAGAGCATCCAAAAGCCTTATAGGAGGATTAAAATCATAAGAAAAACCAAAATGCTACAAAAGAATACTATCTTGCTTATTTCTATTTAAGCAATAGCTATCATTCTTTTAAGGTCTATAGAGCTTACGAAAAAGGTGTATTTCTAATTCCTTATCCACTTTATCTTTGGAGAAGTTCTCCCAAACCATAAGAACAATTAGTATGACCATTGGATGTCTAAAACGCCATTTTAGAAGTAATTAGAAGGTTAATGGGTACAAGTTCCCACTAGAGGAAAATTTTTATAAATTTTTTGTTCTTCCTTCCTAATTGTAAAAGAAAGAAGTGCCCATTAATACAAAAGCTGGAGAATCAAATTTGGAATTTTCTAAAATTTTATGTATTTCTATAGTTTTGGGCAAAAGGTGTATTTTTGTCATTTTGACTAGTTAGAAAGTTATTGTATTTTGTAATGCACAAGAGGAGTCAAATAAAAAAAAATGCTCTAGACAAGGAGTGGCATATTTTTAAAATTATGACATGAACAATATTCAAAAGGCAACTCTCTCTCTTCCTCTCAAATACACACACATACAAACCAATCTTGTGATAGTTTATTCCATCCCTACTACACTAGTTTTGGCATCAGAGCTAATGATTATGTACCATGCTCTTACAAAGTGAGTGGTTCTATAAGCCTAGGGTATCTTCTAAGCAATCTTATGGGTCTCGAGACAATGACGATCAAGTCTTTGAAGCATACAAAAGTTCTACGGTTAACTTATTTGAAAGTTGGTGGAGGAAAAAAGATCTAATAATATCAACTATAGGAGTAAGGTTTTCAAGGAGATGAAGACCTATATGCACTCATTGGTTGGATTGCTGAACTAGAAGAATATTTTGATTGGTATAATATGTTTGAAAAAAAGCGGTTTAATTTTTCATGCATGAATATTGCAAGTCATGCTAGAGTATGGTGGAGAACTCTTGAACAACTAGAAAATAGAGGAGAATAAAAATATCCTAATACTGCACTATGAAGAGGTGTTTCCAAAAAATAGTACATTCCGCAATACTTCCACAATGATCAATATGTAAAGTTGAAAAAATCGAGCAAGGTATGCTATCTGTAATTCAATATAGTTTGACAAGTCATATATTAGATGTAAAGGGAAGGGAGATCTCTCATATGGATGGCCAAACCTTGTAGGGAGGTTGGGTGAAATTTCAAAAATTTTCTTTCTCCCTTCCGGGAATCCTATTCCATGATTTAGAAAAACTACATTTTTCAAGGTTCGTTCTTGAAACAAACCGGACCAAATCTGAAACCAAAATTAAGCAAGTAGGGAAATACCTAATATTGAATAATAATAACTCCCAACATAGGTGTTCACACCCAAAGATTTGACCAAAACCCGCCTCCACTGAAGATGACACATCTTATGGTGAGGCAGGATCAGTAGGATGATTCTTCAGCAAGAACCCTGATTCTTCAACAAGAATTAGGCAAGGGGCTGGTGAGCACAACTTTAAATTGTTTCTTCTAGCAAGAAACAAAATCAAGAAATATTCTTGATCAGATCCAAGAATGGAGATCGAACTGGGTAGGGGCAGGAGGAACTGAGGGAGAAAACTATAGAATGTTGAATGCATAAATGAAGGGATGGGAGATCCATCATATGGATGGCCGAACCCTGCAAGAAGGTTGGGAGAAATTTCGAAAATTTATTTTCTCCCATCCGGCAATGGCATTGCCTAATTTAGAAAACTGCATTTTCAAGGTTCGTTCTTGAATCCAAAATCGAACAAGATCTGAAACCAAAAGGGAGGAGAGGGACATACCAAATACGAAAAGCAATAACTCCCAATGAAGGTGTTCACACCCAAGGAAAAGACCAAAATGCGCTTCCACTGAAAATGACACAGTGTGTGATGAAGCAAGATCAATAGGATGGCTCTTCAGCAAGGACCAGGATTCTTCAGTTAGAATCGAATAGGGGCTGGTGAGCACGACTTCAGATTGTTTCTTCAACTAAAAACAATATCAAGAACCTTTCTTGATCAATTCCACAAGAGGAGATCAAACTAGGTAGGGATGGCAAGAATAGGAGAGAATTCTATAGGTTGTAGTGTGTTAAAACTGAGGAATTCGCCCCCTATTTATAGTATTCTTTGGATTAGCCTCCTAATCTAACTAGGAGAGAGTTTCTTGATCCAAATCTGATATTTGAATCTGGACTCTTAAATGGATAAGACTTATCTTATTCTTTCAACTAATCCTAATGAGATTATAAATCAGATGTTGCCTCCTTTTTATTAACTAACTTAAGCCTAGTTCGAATTGGGCTTTAGGCCCATTAAGCTTATGTGCTCACTTACTCCTTAACCTACTGCACAGTTGGCTCTCTTTGTACGGTGTGGGACCCAAACATTGATCTACACATCAGCCACATGAGTTCAGCCCAGCCATTGTTACATTTCCTAGCCAAATTCACTGTAGGACACAGTGAACCCCTAAATCCATCCCCATGGGCTCTTAATGGGCCCAACATTTACACTAAATGGTCCTTAGGTCCAGCCACCTTATGAAAACCCAAGGACTGTGGGCAAATGCAAGATTAGCCCATCAGGTATTACCCTCAATGGTCTTACACTTAACCTCTCAGCTCATATTGATCAAACACTTCCCGACAAGAGAGGACTTCTCCCTCGGCTGCAATCTACAGTGCTACACTCACTACTCACTTGGATCACGGGAATCAAAACCATTTTGCAAACATTTCAAAACCATAATATATATATGTATATCTCTATATAAATATATTTTGCAAAAACAAATCTCAACGATTAAAATCAACTGCCCGCAGTTTATGTTACCATCAGAGAGAGTGCATTCCCCGATGATCACACACTCAACTGAATTCTCGGACTGTCCCAACATACCCAGGTTTTGACCCCCTCTAAGGATCTCACAGATTGGCATATCAAAGGCAGCCCAATCAGACACCTAGTGCGGTATCATAATCGAGTCTAGGGGTCAAGTGTAACATTCCTGTTTTGCCCATCTATCTCCAAGGTCCAGGGCAATATTGGAATTTGGTCTGGTTCAGGGTTTCAAGAAAACCCACACTGCATGTACCTCAGGTCTCACCTAGGTAGCTGAGACAAGCCACCCCAACCAACTTGGCGGCACATCAGTGTCAGCCTTAGTAGGATAAATCTCCCAAGATCTATCCTATGGCTGTGAAGATTCTAAACTAACACGAGTCTCATAAGTGTCCAACTTAAGTGTCTTACACAGAAACACACCACAATGACATGAATCAATAATGTACTTTATTCATTTACAATAAATATCAAAAGTTACATAAATTTGATTAGAGCTAGGGGCATAACTTTCTAAAAATAAACTGGTGAATTCGCCCCCTATTTATAGTCTTCTTTGGATCAGCTTCCTAATCCAGTTAGTAAAGAGTTTCTTGATCCAAAATTGATATTTGGGTCTGAACACTTAAATGGATAAGACTTATCTTATCCTTCAACTAATCCTAGTCTGATTATAAACAAGAATTTTTCCCCGTTTAATGAACTTACTTAAGCCCAGTTCGAAATGGGCTTTACGCCCATTTAGTCTCATAGCTCTCTTTTCCCTTTAATTGCTGGCTAGCTTGGCTTTCTTTGTATGGCATGGGACCCTAGCATTGATCTACACATCAACCACATGGGTTACAAGGCCCGGTTGAATTCACTGCTAGACATTGTGAACCCCTGAGTCCATTAGTATGGGCTCTAAAAGGGCCCAACATTTACACTAAATGGTCCTTGGGTCCAACCATCTTATGAAGGCCCAAGGACTGTATGCAGATGCAAGATTAGCCCATTACGTATTTCCCTCAATGGTCTTACACTTATTCTCTCATCATATAATGATCAAACACTGCCCAACAAGAGAGGACTTCTCCCTCAGCAGCAAGGTATAGTATTGCGCTCTCTGCTCACAGGGATCCCGAGGATTAAAACCTTTTGCAAACATTTTGTGAAACTATAATATATATGTATATCTCTATATAAATATATTTTGCAAAAAAAATTTGAACAAGTTTGAAATCAACTATTGGTAGTTTAGGATTCCATCTAAGAGAGTGCATTCCACGATCATTCACTTTGTCCAATAAAGGGGTTGATCCTGTCACTATGATCACCCACTCAGGTGAATTCTAGGACTACCCCAACATACCCAGGTTTTCACCCCCTCTAAGGATCTCACTGATTGGCATATCAAAGATAACCCAATCCAACACCTAGTGCAGTACCATAATCGAGTCTATGGGTTAGGTGTAATATTCCAGTTTTGCCCATCTATCTCCAAGGTCTAGGGCAATACTGGGATTTGGTCCGATTCAAGGTTTCAAGAAAACCCACACTGCATGTACCTCAGGTCTCACCCTAGCAGCTGAGACAAGCCACCCCAACCAACTTGGCGGCACATCAGTGTTAGCCTTGGCAGGATTAATCTCCCCAGATCTATCCAACGACTGTGAAGATTCTTAACTAACACGAGTCTCATAAGTGTCCAGTTTAAGGGTATTACACAGAAACACAGGAAAATAACATGAATCAATTATGCACTTTATTCATTTATAGCAAATGACAATTAAGTACAACAATACGATTGGAGCTAAGGGCATACACTATCAAATAACTCCTACTTGCACAGTCAAATTCTCCATATTGTATCTTTTGACAACTTTGTCAATGTAAGTTGACTGAGATAATCCTATTATCCTCTTCAATTTATCTCTATAGAGTCGAAGATCCAAGATGTAGGAGGCTTCTCCAAGATCTTTCATGGAGAATTGTTGTGAAAGCCATACTTTCACCATATTAACATCCCTACATCATTCCTAATGAGTAAAATTTCATCTACATATAGAACCAAGAAACTAATCTTATCTCCCACTGTCTTCCAATAAACACAGGGCTCATTCAAATTCTGCTCAAAGTCAAATTGTTTAATAGTAGTGTCAAAATGGATGTTCCAGCTCCTAGAAGCTTGCTTAAGTTCATATATAGATTGATTAAGTTTACACACCATGTGTTCCTAAACTGTAGCAATGAACCCTTGCGGTTACTGCATGTAGATATCTTCAGTAAGATCTCCATTCAGAAATGCAGTTTTGACATCCATTTGCCAAATCTCATAGTCATGTTGTACTGCAACAGCTAGCAAGATCTTAATGGATTTAAGCATGGCCACGGGCAAAACATTTTCTTCATAGTCAATTCCCTCTTTTTGGGTACCCTTTCACCACAAGACGAGCCTTGTAGGTATCAATCTTACCATCGGGGCCCTTCTTCCTCTTATAAATCCATTTGCAACCAATTGCTTTCACCCCAGGGGCTGGATCTACTAGAGTCCAGACTCCATTGGTCTCCATTGAGTCCACCTCAGCTCTCATTGCATCTACCCACTTCAAGGAATCTATATCCAACATAGCTTCTGTATAAGTCATGGGATCCTCCTCACTAATCATGCCTTCCATCAAACAACCTTCTTGATCATAGCCATAACAAACTAGAGGCATGGATACCCAGGTAGACTTTCTAGGATTGTTATTATCTAGGGCTTGTGGGATATCTCCTACTACCCCTGAGCTCTCCTCATCAAGAACAACTTCATGATGATGATTGTTCAGCATGTAATCTTCTTCCAAGAAAGGGGCATTTCGACTGCAAAACACTTTTTACTCTTTTGGGTCATTGAATAAATATCCTACAAAGCCTTTGGGGTAGCCTACAAATAGGCAATGGCAAGTTTTGGATTCCAATTTGTTAGTACTTGTTCTTTAACATGTGCTAAACAACCCCAAATCCTCAAGTGTCTTATACTTGGTTTCTTACCGGTCCATAGCTCATATGGAGTCTTAGGAATGGATTTGGTTAAAACCCGGTTCAGCACGTATATTGCAATCTCTAATGCATACCCTCAAAAGGATGTAGGCAGTTCCGAGTGTACGAGAAGTGATCGAACCATATCCAATAAAGTCTGGTTCCTCCTCTATGATACACCATTTAATTGTGGTGTAGCAGGAGGAGCTAACTATGGAACATTCTCATTGTTCCTTAGGTAGTCCCTGAATTTGTTGGAGAGATATTCACCTCTTTGGTCTAATCGAAGGGCTTTGATCTGTCTCCCCAACTATTTCTCAACCTCTTGCCTGAACACTTTGAACATTTCAAAGGATTCAGACTTATGTCTCATTAGGTACACATAAGCATACCGTGAATGATCATCGATAAATGTTATGAAATAAACATGTTGGTTGCGTGCCCTAACATTTAGGGGACCACATACATCAGTATGTATTTGGTCAAGCGTGCATGTAGATCTTTCAGGCTCACCTGTAAATGGCCATTTCGTCATCTTACCCTGAAAGCAAGATTCATAGGTTGGAAGATCTTCTATAGTTAGAAAATCCAAAGGACCATCCTTTACCAACCTTGTGATATGATCTATGTTAATGTGGCCAAGTCGGTAATGCCACAGGCACGTGGGATTAACTATTTCACGTGTTTTCTTCTTGGGGATTATTTCTGACGTAGTTTCGGTTATGTTGGTTTCCAGAGAAGGATGGAGAACATTGAGACCATTCTCGAGTTCTCCATAAGTGAGGAATTTGTTATTTTGTTTAATAGTAATTACATTACTAAACAAAATAGAATAACCATCCAAACACAACTTCGAGACATAAATCAAATTTCTTCTTAAGTTCGGTACATAAAGACAATCCTTAAGTACAATAATTCCTTCTCTAAAAACTAACTTTATTGTTCCTATAGTTGTAGCTGCAACCATTACAGATGTCCCCAAGTAGGGTGTAACTTCTCCACCACTTTACCTTCTACTTGTCTTGAACCCTTGCAATGTGTTACATGCTTGAGTTGAAACCTTGGAGTCAATACACCAGGAAGCAGAAGTGACCAACAAACTTGTCTCTATGACAAAAGATTCGAAATTACCTTGTTTCTTGGTCTGTAGGTATTGAGGACAATTCCTCTTGCAGCAGCCGGCCTATTTGCAAAAGTGATAGGCATCCGATGTCTTGTCCTTCTTTTCCTTTTTAGGCTTCCTACCCTTCTTCTAAGGCTTCCTTTTCGCCTTCCGCTTTTTCTTGCCCAAATTGCCACCTTCAACAAGCATGGCTATCGGCTTATCCTTCTTTATCAGTTCTTCAGCCCTCTATAACATATTGTTGAGTTCCTGAAGGCTAACATTTAGCTTGTTCATGTTGTAGTTCATGAAGAACTGATTGAAGGAGAGAGGCAGGGAATTTAGGATGGCACCAATTTTAGTGTCATGACTAAGGCCTGAACCGAGAGCCTTCAATTCATTAATGTAACCCATCATCTTTGGACAATGGTCATGAACCTGTTGGCTCTCAGTCATTTTTGCAGTCATAAACAACTTTAAGACCTTCTGTCGAGTAGAACGATTCTACTCTTCATAGATGGTCCTTAGACTATACAAGATGTCCTTGAACACTTTGATCTAACCGAATTGTCACTGTATCAGATTGTCGAGGGTGGCTATGATATAACACCGGGCAAGAGAGTTCTTCTCTTCCCATTCTTGATACTCTTTCCTACATGCCTCAGAAGCCCTATTACCCAGACGATCCAAAGTAGGGTTCCTTGCAACCTTGTCCAATTTCTTAGACATTAATACCAACATAAGGTTATGGAACCAATCAGCATAGTTTGGTCCCTTAAGCTTATTGTTGTGCAACAATTTGGCGAACTGTTTGTTTTCCATTTCTGATAAAGGCAAAGAAGATTATTAGTCCACAACCTAAATTGATTCATATTAACTACATAGAAATGGATTTTAATCTATGTTCCATTTTTATTTATTCATCTCTGAGATTTCCTCCCATCTCAATGACGGAGGTTGCGGTTATGTCTCTGAAAATGTGGGGAATCACATACAGTGCATGGAGACAACTGTTTCAGCTGCATAACCTCACCACCTTGTGTAAAGGATAATATTAACTCATCTTCTGAGCTTTCCCTTTGGCCTCAGTCAGACAGGGTTCAGTGTCATTTTAGGTTAAACATTTCTGTCAAGTAAGTGCTTACCCATCATATTCATGAACACCAAGGTACTGTGAGAGAGTCTTCCATTTTAGGATAGGCCCCTCCCACATCGGTCTATGATGCCCCTATCATCTTATGAAATAATCCTATAGACCCAACAGCAAATGGATAGCCCAATTTTATGGTGCATCTCCTCATTACTGAAGGACCCATCTTCATGCTAATGATGGAAGGCCTTTAGAGAGTAAATCATATGAATCTCCCTATCACATGCACTTATATTTTGCCGGAGGGAACAAGTAATTACGCCCTAGTTCCATCACACATACAACCCACACATCCATGAAATAATCATAGAACCATTCCATAATTAAATTAGAATAATAAAAATTTAATTTTCAGATCATACGCCCTATTTTTGAGAACCGAATTCCCAGAAAGCATCAATCTACACAAATCGGGTAGAACCAATTCTGCCCATTTGCGCAGGTTCAAATCAGGTCTGATTTGGTTCAAGAATTAAACCATAGATCTGATACCACAGAAGGGAAGGGAAATCCATCATATGGATGGCCGAACCTTGCAGGGAGGTTCGGCGAAATTTCAAAAATTTTCTTTCTCCCTTCCGAGAATCCTATTCCCTGATTTTGAAAAACCGCATTTTGAAGGTTAATTCTTGAAGCAAACCAGACTAGAGCTGAAACCAAAATTAAGCAAGTAGGGAAATACCTGATACGGAATAATAGTAACTGCCAACGTAGGTGTTCACACCCAAAGAGTTGACAAAAACCCGCCTCCACTAAAGATGACACAGCTTATGGTGAGGCAAGATCAGTAGGATGGTTCTTCAGCAAGAATTAGAGAAAGGGGCTGGTGAGCACAACTTTAAATTGTTTCTTGTAGCAAGAAACAATACCAAGAACTATTATTGATCAAATCCATGAATGGAGATCGAACTGGGTAGGGACAGCAAGAATTGAGGGAGAAAACTACAGAATGTTGAATGCATAAACTAGTGAATTTGCTCCATATTTATAGTCTTCTTTGTATCAGCTTCTGATAAGAATAAAATTTGTCATATGTTTATCCCTCAATATTCAGTATTTTACACTTAATTGGTACCTAATTGGACTCATTACTATTGTATTTCGATTCAGGGCAAGCAAGAAGGCGATTGGAAGAAAACAAGGCTAATCGGATGTTTTTGCACAGTTTCGGCACCAATCAGTGATATGGGCATAACTCTCAATTCCGGACTCCGATTTGGATATTTCAAGAAGCACTGGAAAGATAAGTAAAAGGCCCACAAATTTTATGTTTTAGGTTTTGGCAGAATCGGTCCGCATCGAAGACGAATTCGGGCCCAAAGTCAGAGCAATTTCGCAGCAAGGCCCATTTCACAAGCTGAAGCCCATTTCGCAGAGAGTCTTGAAGCAAGCCCGAATTGTTAAAGAAGCCCAGTTCGAATTCAAGATCCAAGAGTCCCATTAGAATAGAAGTTGAATGTAATCTCAATAAAAGAGTTTTATCAGATTTAAATTCTCAAATTGTAATCCTATAAAGATAAAAGATAAGAGTTAGATAGGATAAGTTCAAATTAGACTAGGACTTTCCAGTTTGAGGATAATCTCCTTAAGGGAGTTGGAGAGCAGCCCTCTCCCCAAATCTATGTAAAGGGGGGGCAGACCAGCACCCAAGGCATCAATTCCTCCAAGAGAGCTTCAGTCTTCAGAGAGGGAAATCAGCAACCAAGGAGGAAGAAGCAAGAGTTCGCCCCCCTTTCTCATCTAGAAGCTGCGTTTTCATCATGAAGTGTCTGTAAGTTTTTATTTCTGGTTGAAGGGTTAGGGAGGCCTTGATTCTGTAACATTGTGAGATCTAATTGATTTTTATTTCAGTTCATTGTTTATGGGTACTCATATGTTTTCTGCTAATTAACTGTGAGGATTATTTTTGTTGATTAAGCAAGAAGGGCTCCTTGCTCATTCAATGGAAATAATCTATGGTCGATTGAACCTCCAGTTTCGTATATGATTGGTAGGTTCGATCATGGTGGCAACTAACATAAATTGATTGCAAAAAAGTTTTCGATCTATGTTAGGAAAATATATGATCTGGTTTAAACGATCCGAGCTTGTGAGATCGCTGACCAGAATTGGGTCTCTCCCCTCTTAATGCTATTAATAGGTTAAATCCTAAGAGCTTGTTCAGGACTGCCTATTAATAAGGGAAGCAATCAAAGAGCTTGTTTTGGTTGTCAAATAATAAGAGTAGAGGCTGGCTGTTAGAGCTTGTTAATAGCTATAACCAATTTATTCATAAACATATGAATCTATCTTTGCATCAAGGATCAATGCTACGAATCAAAGCTAAACTTATCCCTTCAATCGGAAGTTTTCTCCCATTGATTTAATCTTTTGTTTTCTGTTATTTTCTGCTATTTACTCATTTTCCTTAGCTTTACAAATCCCCCTTAATCCATCTACTTGGAAATAAATCCACCCAATCCCTGTGGAGAACGACCTTGCTTATCACTATCTGCAAATTATTAACCCAGAGCAAGACTATTTATCTTTGGTTGGGTTCGGCACCCACCAGCTTCCTAATCCAATTAGGAAATAGTTTCTTGACCAAATCAGATATTTGGATCTGATCATAAATGGATAAGATTTATCTTATCCTTCAGCTAATCCTAATCAAATTATAAACAAAAATTCACCCCCTTTATTTGAACTTACTTAAGCCCAGTTCGAAATGGGCGTTAGGCCCATTTAGTCACATAACTCACGTTTCCCTTTAATTTTTGGCTTGCTTGGCCCTCTTTGTATGGCATGGGACTCTAGCATTGATCTATAAATCAGCTACATGGGTTCAGCCTAGCCTCTGTTACAAGGCCTGGCCGAATTCACTGCTGAACACAATGAACCCTTGAGTTCACCAGTATGGGCTCTAAATGGGCCCAACATTTACACTAAATGGTCCTTGGGTCCAACCACCTTATGAAGGCCCTAGGACTGTGGGCAGATGCAAGATTAGCCCATCAGGTATTACCCCCAATGATCTTACACTTAACCTCCCAACCCATAATGATCAAACACTGCCCGACAAGAGAGGACCTCTCCCTCGACTGCAAGGTACAATGTTGCACTCTCTACTCACATGGATCCCGGGAATTAAAACCTTTTGCAAACATTTTGTGAAACCGTAGTATATATGTATATCTCTATATAAATATATTTTACAAAACAAATTTCAACAAGTTTGAAATCAACTACCGGAAGTTTAGGTTTCCATTAGAGATAGTGACGGGAATTAAAACCTTGTGCAAACATTTTGTGAAACCGTAATATATATGTATATCTCTATATAAATATATTTTAGAAAACAAATTTCAACAAGTTTGAAATCAACTACCGGTAGTTTAGGTTTCCATCAGAGAGAGTGCCTTCCCTGATCATTCACTTTGTCTGACAAAGAGGCTGATCCAGTCACTATGGTCACCCACTCAGGTGATTTCTCAGAATGTCCCATCATACCCAGGTATTGAACCCCTGTAAGGATCTCACTGATTGGCATATCAAAGACAACCCAATCCAACACCTAATGCAGTACCATAATCAAGTCTAGGGGTCGGTTGTAACATCTCAGTTTTGCCTATCTTTCTCCAATATCCAGGGCAATACTGGAATTTGGTCCGGTTCAGGGTTTCAAGAAAACCCACACTACATGTACCTCAGGTCTCACCAAAATAACATGAATCAGTTATGCACTTTTTTCATTTACAGTAAATGACAATAAGTACATCAATCTGATTGGAGCTAAGGGCATACACTATCTAACTAGATGTGATATTACAAAAAGCTAAAGGAACAATTGGTTCGTTTAACAAATGGACCTAGGGAGGATATCAAGATTCAAGAATGAATTATCTATAGTTCAAATTGATGACTTAGATTATGCTTTTGAACTGGCTCCTAAGATAGAGAATTAGATGGTTACAACAAGGAATTTGAAGCCAATGAGAAGAAAATACAGAATTGAAAATAAAGGTGATTTCTTGCATGTTGACACCATCCTAGAGCTAAAGTTGTAAATGAAGAATTTGAACCAATAGGTGTAAGCATTGAAGATCAAAAGGGTGTAGGCCAAGACAAAATAGGAATGTTGAAGAAGGAGCTTCTAACACCCATGGTCAATGTTTTAAAATGTGGAGGCGCAAGGCATTCCACTACCTAGAAGTGTGGGCGTAGTTCAGAACGTAAGAGGCATAAGCCTCCCAAAAACAAGGAGGCATAAGCCTCCTTAAGAGGAGGGGGTGAGGAGGATGGAGGAGGCAGAAGGGGAAGAAAAATCTCATTTTTCTTTATTTTTATAAAAGTCATTTATATTAAGAAAAGCGAAGATGCATAGCACTAGTTGAAAGAGGGGTGCATGTAAACTCAATTTATCTATTATAGGAAAACCACTAAAAGGAAAAGTGTTTCACTAAAGAATAGTTTGAATACTCTGTTATTTATGCAAAAAAAAAACAATCTAAAGAATCTCAACAGTCTAAATACCCTGTTATGGTGTAATTTAGGCAAAAAATCTCAATCCTATTAGTTAGAAGGAAAGTGCAAATGAACTTTGTTGAATATAAAAATCTAAAATAGTTTTAAGAGTTCAAGCCATCGATGATGAATATAAACAACAATATAGTGTAAGCACTCAGGTAAGTTCCTCTAGTTGGTCATCCCATCTCGTTTCACCCTCCAATGATTAGCAACTAGTGCCCTTGCTGCTTTGTCATCCATTGTCCAAGTTTAGGCAGTTGAATATAAAAATCTAAAACAATTTCAAGAGTCCAACACTCCATGTTAGAGAATATCAACCTATTCAAGGACCTCACCTAACAACTTAAGATTTTAGGTTGAATGATTCTCTGAGCTGGTATCAAAGCCACTTTGACCAAGTGGTCCTCTCTTGTCGAGAGAGAGGTCCTCTCTTGTCGGGCAGTGTTTGATCATTATGGGCTGAGAGGTTAAGTGTAAGACTATTGAGGGTGATACCTGATGGGTTAATCTTGCATCTGCCCACAATCCCTGGGTTTTTATAAGGTGGCATGGCCCAGGGACCACTTAGTGTAAGTGTTGGGCCCATTAGGTGTCCATGTGATGGGCTTCAGGGGGTTCACTATCTTTTCAGTGAATTCGGCCAGGCCTTGTAACAGAGGTTGGGCTAAACCCATGTGGCTGATGTGTAGATCAATGTTTGGGTCCCATGCCATACAAAGAAGCCCAATTGGGCAGCAGTTTGGAAGTGTTCTGAGCACTTAGACTTATTGAGCCTAAAGCCCATTTCGAACTGGCCTAATTTGATTGGTTAAATAAGGGGGTGGATCTGGGATTAAATCAGCAAATAGGATAGGGTCTTATCCCTATCCACTCAGAGAGTCTAGATTCAAATCTTATTTGAATCTAGAAACCTTCTGATAAGATTAGGAGAGAGTTGATCTAATCTGCAGATAAGATAAGGACTTATCATTATCTCTTAAAGAGAACTCCTTATCCAAATACAGATTTGGATTAGGAAACTCCTACTGAGATTAGGAGCTCTCTTTATGGCTATAAAAGGAGGAGGGGGATGAACCATTCTGTTCATCCCAGACCCATCCAAGAATTCAGAGATCAGATCTCAGATCACCAAGAGAGAAGACAGCTATGCCATCTTCTGCTCTTGCATTCTCCTTCAGCTGCCGCCATACTGCCAGTTTGATCTTCATTGTAGGAGTGATCAAGAAGAGTCTTGATATCAGTCTTTGGAGAAAGGCTTATCAGAAGTTGTGCTCACTGCCTCCACCGAATTCTTACTGAAGAATTCGGTTCGTTGGACGGACCCTGCTAATTCTGCTCCACCATTCGTTGTGTCATCTTCGGTGGGAGCAGTCTTTGGAGTTTTTTCTTTGGGCATAAACACCTTCATTGGGAGATACTACATCTTCGTATCAGGTATATCCCTCTTCTACTGAATTTGTTCAGATCTGGTTCGGTTCTTGGTTCAAGATTGATCCTTGAAAAGAAGTTTTCTAAAACAGGGAATGTGATTCCCAGATGGGAGAGAGAAAATTTTTGAAATTTCACCCTACCTTCCTGCAAGGTTCGGCCATCCATAGATTGGGGCAGAATTAATGGTTGGAAGAAGGAAGTAGTATATAAATTTTGAAACAATGAAACAATAAATATGATTTTGTGAAGAATATCATGAATGGAGGTATAATTCTGATAAATCCTTGGAATGCACATGTAGGAATTATTCTATGGTTTACTTTATGTGTTGCATATACATAATTCTAGAGTTTGAGTTATTAATTAATAAATAATTTCATTTGCTTTATTTTCTCTAAATTAATTAATTGTTGTTGGAGAGTTCTCAAGAAAACTTTGTTGAGGTGCCACCTAGCTCTGCACTTGAAATTATTAGTACATAATTTATATCCTATTTTGATGTATTTTGTTAGATGTTATTTTACTCTTTAGATTCTGCCATGTGCTAAATGTGACCCCCATTCTTTGAAACTCAATTTAAAGGTTTCTAGTGTTCCTCGAAGCTGAATGATGAGCATTCTACTAGTTTTCTATAGATTATTTTAGGAGTTTTATTTATTGTTATGAAGTCCTTTTTTATGATTTTTTTTATTTTCTTTTCTTTTGTGGTCATTTAGATTCACCATTTATTTTTTTTCTGATATTTCAGTTTTGAAGGAGGCTTCTCCACCTCTTATATCCACATTTCTACTCTCTCCATAACGCTCACCTCTACCTCAAGGTTTGGTTCGAAGTCTCCAGTTCAACTATTTCTTTTTTTTTTTTTTTGCTCTTTTCTTGAAATGATAGATTATGTTAAATTATTTTTTTATTCTTGGGCCAACCAATTAGGAATTGATCACCATTCAAATTAGTTACTTTTTTTTGTTTCATTGGAGATGTGAAAATTAATAGAATGCATCATTGTTCATGATCAATTCATCTCCATTAAGCTTTTTTTGATAATCATTTATCTATTGGGACATCGATAGGTAAGCTTATAAAGATTGACTTTGTTTTGTTAACTTGATATGAGCTAAGCAATAGCAATTCCCTAGAAAATGCTTTGGATAAGGTTGTCTTTGCTGGGTTTGGTAGCTTCCTGTGGAGAACCAGGACAATGGTTTGCTAATATTCTGATTTTTTTTCTAGATATTCATTCAAGTCAATGGCATTTCACATCACTTTCTTGGTTGAACAAATTATTAAATCTTAGATTGATATGTAGGGCCAAACGTTCTTCACTTGGTAGCCAAGTATTGAGATTTTAGATAATAAAAAAATCAGTAAAGTATTTTCAATCCTAAGGGTGGTTAAACTTTCTAGGCCTTCAAATCATAAGGTTTCTTTTGTGTTTACTTTCTATTTATTCAATTGATGGAATTGAAAATGTGCCAAAATTGTTGGTCTCACATTTTTGTTTCTGAATTCTGATTACAAGTTAATTTGAATCATTAGGAGAACTATTCTTTAACTGATCTAGGACTTGTACTAACAATTTGGTTCTCTAAATTAAAACAATGTATATTTTACATCTTCTTTCTGGATCATATTGAAGATTCTATTGATGCATAGATTTACAACAAATGAAATATAGGTGGTATGAATTCTGTAAATAATAAACCCAGCTTTGGGTGAATTGATAATTGTGAACAATGCATTTCTTTTACAAACAAAAATCTTTCGAAAGAAAGAACACAAAATAATAAGAATTGTGAGAATTATAAAAAAAATTAAAGTTGTGAGTGCTTGCGAAAGGATATAGGAAACTTTATGTAAATCCATTATGGTTGTGAACTACAAAAAATAGTGTTTAGGACCACTAAATTCTTGAAAACTGATTTGAAGGGATGGGAGATCCATTATATGGATGGCCAAACCATGTAGGGTGGCTGGGTAAAATTTCAAAAATTTAGTTCTCCCATCTGGGAATTGAAGGGATGAGAGATCCATCCTATGGACGCCCAAAAGATTGCAGAATAAGGGGCGAATTTCAAAAAATTTTCTCTCCCTTCAACTGGGAATCGTATTCCCCATTTAGAAAATCATATTTTCAAGGATCAATTCTGAACCATAAACTGAACCAGATCTGAACCAAAAAGAAGTGGGAAGGATTATACCTGATACGGAGAAGTAATATCTCCCAACGAAGGTGTTCACGCCCAAGGAAGGATCCAAAGACTGCTTCCACTTAAGATGGCGCAGTGCAGGTGGAGCAGAATCAGCAGTGTTCTTCTCCAATAACTCTGTCCTTCGCAAGAATCAGCAAGATGGCACGTGAGCACAGCTTCCTTTCAATCCTTTCTCAAAGGACTGATGTCAAGATCCAATCTTGACTTCTCCCACAAGTGGAGATCGAACTGGAAAGCAGGGCGGCAAGAACAGGGAGGCGGCAAGAGAGTATTTGCAGGGAGCAGAATTCTCTCTTCTAGATTTCAGCACCAAAGAAACCTGATGATCTATGTGTTTTGTGTCTCTGAAGGCTGCCGCCCCCTTCTTCTTTTATAGTCTTAAAGGGATCAGCTCCTAATCAGATTAGGAGTTGCTAATCCAAATCATATTTGGTTTAGAAGTCCCTTTAAGTGATAAGGGATAATCCTTATCTTATCTGGAGATCAGATCAGCCATCTCCTAATCTGATTAAGAGGTTTCCAGACCTAAATCTTATTTAGATCTTGGACTCTCTAAGTGGATAGGGTCTAAGCCCAATCCTATTAGCTGATCCACTTCAGATTTCGCCCCTTTATTAACTAAATAAGCAGCCCAGTTCGAAATGGGCTTTAGGCCCATTAAGCTTATGTGCTCACTTAACCCTCTTAACAGCTGCCCAGTTGGGCTTCCTTGTATGGCGTGGGACCCAAGCATTGATCTACACATCAGCCACATGGGGTTCGGCCCAACCTTTGTTACAAGGCCTGGCCGAATACACTGTTAAAGACAGTGCACCCCCTGAAACCCATCAAATGGGTTCTACGGGCCCAACACTTACCCTAAGAGGTCCCTGGGCCAAGCCACCTTGTAACACCCAGGGACTGTGGGCAGATGCAAGATTAGCCCATCAGGTATTAACCTCAATGGTCTTACACTTAACCTCTCAACCCATAATGAACATACACTGCCCGACAAGAGAGGACCTCTCCCTCGGATGCAAGGAAGAGTGTTGCACTCTCCACTTATATGGATACCGGGAATAAAAACCTTCTTGCAAACAATTTAGAAACCATACATATATACTTTTATATCTTATATAAAATATATTTTGCAAAACAAATCTCAACGGTTGAAATCGGCTGCCGGCAGTCTTGGTTTCCATCAGTGAGAGTGCATCCCCGATCATTACCTTTGTCCGACAAAGGGTCTGATCCTGTCACTATGATCACCCACTCAAATGAATTCTCGGACTGTCCCAACATACCCAGGTTTTGACCCCCGCTAAGGATCTCACTGATTGGTACATCAAAGATAGCCCAATCCGACACCTAGTGTAGTATCATAATCGAGTCTAGGGGTCGGGTGTAACCTTCCAGTTTTGCCCATCAATCTCCAAGGTCCAGGGCAATACTGGAAATCTGGTCCAGTTCAAAGATTCAATTAATCCTACACTGTATGTGCCTAGGGTCTCACCCTGGCAGCTGAGACAAGCCACCCCAACTGACTTGGTGGCACCACAATGTCAGACTTGTCAGGATAGGTCTCCCCAGACCGACTCACCGGCTGTGAACATTCTAAACTAACACGAGTCTCATTAAGTGTCCAGTTTAAGGGTATTACACAGAAACATACCAAGGGAACATGAATCAAATATGTATCTTTATTCATTTACAATAAACTCATAAAGTACATCATTGTGATTGAAGCTAAGGGCATACAAAACTGTCTAACAGGAATCCTATTCTCTGATTTAGAAAAACTGCATTTTTCAAGGTTCGCTCTTGAAACAAACCGGACCAAATCTAAAACCAGGATTAGGGAGAGGAATACTTGATACAGAAACCACACAAAAAGCTCCTCCCAACGTAGGTATTCACGCCCAAAGAGGGTACTAAATCCTTCCTCCACTGAAGATGACACAGCTTAGGGTGAGGCTGGATTAGCAAATGGATTCTTCAGCAAGAATTGTGTAGGGATGTGAGCATAGCTTCAAGATTGTTTCTCCCACCAAGAAACAATATCAAGATCGAATCTTGATCACTCCAAGAAGTGGAGATCGAACACGGTGGGGCGGCAAGAGTAGAGAGAGAAAGAATTGGAAGCAGAAAGCAGTCAAACTATGTGTATTATTCCAATTCGCCCTCCTCCTTTATATATACCTTAAAGAGTTAATCTCCTAATCTAATTAGGAGTTTCTTGATCCAAATCTTTATTTGGATCTGGACTCTTTAAGTGATAAGGCTTATCCCTTATCTTATCTATAGATTAGGATCAACTTCTCCTAATCCAATTAGAAGTTTCCTAAGCCAAATCTTTATTTGGATCTGGACTCCTTAGGTAGATAAGAGTTATCCTTTTATCCTTATCTGATGATCCATACCCAGATTTGCCCCTAATTTAATTAATCCAATTAACCCAGTTCGAAATGGACTTTAGGTCCATTAAGCATTCAGGCTCACTTCCTTCTAATGTTGGCTAGCTTCGCTCTCTTTGTATAGCGTGGGACCCTATCATTGATCTCATACATCAGTGAACCCCTGAGTCCATCAATATGGGCTCTTAATGGGCCCAACATTTACACTAAATGGTCCTTGGGTATAGCCATCTTATGAAGGCTCAATGATAGTGGGTAGATGTGAGATTAGCCCATCAGGCTTATTATCCCTAAATGGTCTTACGCTTAACCTCTAAGCCCTTAATAATCAAACACTGCCCAACAAGAGAGGACCTCTCCATCGGCTGCAAGCTATAGTGTTGCACTCTCTACTCACATGGATCACAGGAATTAAAACCTTTTTTACAAACAATTTGTGAAACCGTAATATATATGTATCTCTATATAAATATATTTTGCAAAACAAATTTTAACATGTTTGAAATTAACTTCTAGAAATTTAGGTTTCTATCAGAGAGTGCATTCCCCGATCATTCACTCTGTTCGACAAAAGGGCTGATCATGTCACTATGATCACCCACTCAAGTGAATTCTCAAACTGTCCCAACATACCCAAGTTTTGACCTCCTCTAAGGATTTCACTGATTGGCAATTAAAGATAACTCAATCTGACACCTAGTACAGTACCATAATCGGGTATAGGGGTCAGGTGTAATATTCCAGTTTTGCCAGTCAATCTCCAAGGTCCAAGGCAATACTGAAATTTGGTCTCGTTCAAGGTTTCAAGCAATCCCACACTGCATGTACCTCAGGTCTCACCCTGGCAACTAAGACAAGCCACCCCAAACCACTTGGCGGCACATCAATGTCAGCCTTGGCAGGATAAATCTCCCCAAATCTATCTAACGGCTGTGAAGATTCTAAACTAACACAAGTCTCATAAGTGTCCAGTTTAAGGGTATTACATAGAAATATTTCAATATAACACAAATCAATTATGTACTATTAATCATTTACAACAAATGCACCAATACATCAATCTGATTAGAGCTAAGGGCATACATAGTCTAACATGATTAACGACCAGCTTATGGTCTACCATATTTCTTTGGGATCTAGGCTTGTCTTGTGACTGTACCATGTCTGCCTTGTGAAATGTGGATTCATGGTCATTCTTCCAAGTTAAAATTCCAAATAAGTTCCATTTGTATATCATGAATTCCATCTTGAGTCATAAAAAAACATAATACTTGTTATGCGTCTATCTATGGGTATAGATAGATCTATATTACATTTGCTTCATTTTAGTGTCATCTGTCATCAAGCTCATTTAAGATAGAACTTGCATAAATGCACTCTTTGTATTGGTTTAGTAGGTAGTCTACTAGGCATCTGATTATTTCATTAGACAATCTTTAAGTACATAAAGACAATCATTAGGTACATAAAGACAATTTTTAAGTACAATCTTTAAGTTTTGTACATGCGATCTATCCCTCAGATTGTCAAGGGAGGCTATGTTGTAGCACCACGCAAGCGAGTTCTTTTCTTCCCATTCTTGATATTCCTTCCTACGGGGCTCAGAAGCCCTATCACTCGGATGATCCAAAGCAGGGATTTTAGCAAAATTGTCTAATTTTTTGGACGTTAAAACTAGCATAAGGTTACGGAACTAGTCAGCATAGTTTGGGCCCTTAAGCTTATTATCATCCAACAACTTGGTGAATTGTCCGTTTGCCATTTCTGATCAAGGGAAAAGCAAATTATTAGTCCACAACCAAATTTGATTCATGTTATCTACATAAAAATGGCTTTTAATCTATATTCCATTTCCATTTGTTTACCTCTGAGATTTCCCTCCCATCTTAGTGATGGAGACTGCAGTGTATGTCTCTAGAAATGTGGGAAACCACATACAGTGCATGGAGCCAACTATTTCAGCTGCATAACCCCTCCACCTTCTGTGAAGGATCATATCCACCCATCTTATGAGCTTTCGCTTTGGCCTCTGTCAGACAAGGTTCATTGCCATTTTAGGTTAAACATTTCTGTCCAGTAAGTGCTTACCCATCATATTCGTGAATGCCAAGGTACCATGAAAGAGTCTTCCATTTTAGGATAGGCCAATCCCACATTGGTCTATGATGCCCCTAACATCTTATGAAACAATCCTACAGACTCATCAGCAAATGCATAGCCCAATTTTATGGTGCATCTCCTCATTATTGATAAGCCCATCTTCATGCTAACGATGGAAGGCCTTTAGAGAGTTCATCATATAAATCTCCCTATCACATGCACTTATGTTTTGCTAGAGGGAATGAGTAATTACACCATAGTTCTTTATTTAGGTCAAACCAAAGTGGCTCCCACTGACTTTCTTAAAGTCATATTCAGATGGGCCATAAACAGGTTAGGGTTCCGCATGGTTCCTCTTGGGGGAGGAAGCTGGTGTGGGGCCCGTCAAGAATGGAGATCATCCAATGATTGTAAGGAGAACATGGCAATGATGTGCATTCAACCAAGGTATGCAAAAGAGATACTATCGAATTAACATGGATCAAGTGGTTATGGCCCATGTATGTAGCACATCACACATCATACATCACATGAATGAAACAAATTGATCCAATCAATTAAATCACCTATAAAACCTAAAATTAATTAGATTAAATCAGGATCATCCATCCCATTAAATCCCATAACATTATCTAGGTATATGAGCTGAATTGCAAAATGCAATTCGGCCCATATAGCTCTTATGCTAAATTAGGGCTGGTGCAATTTCAACTAATCAAACTGGGTTTTACAAGGTGGGCCAAATTGTATCTTGTAATGGGCCATCAGACCTCTCGCCCAAATCAGAATTTAGGGCTATGAACAGACCGAATGGAACTACAGGTTCGGTCCAAATAGTTTGGACCAGCCTTGGGTCAAACCAGCCTAGGGTTTGGTGTCCAATGCAAGATCCAATTCAAAAATGAGATCTGAAATTAATTACAGCCAATTAAAGATAACCAAGAATCAACAAGAACAAATATCAGAGGGTTGTACGTGTGATTTCACACCTACAAAACAAAGGGTTAATTACAGATAGTGAAATCGTTATCTGCAAATCGCAAGTTGCAGTTTCTCAAACTACAAAATATCTTCTCCTCCTCCATGCTTTCCAACAAGTCTTTAGATGTAAAAAGAAAAAGATAGAAAAACCTATTCTTCTATTAATTACATCACATCAAATCCTATACATTTTATCTAAAAAAATAAAAATATATATTTACAGACCAAAATGAATAGAATAAAAAATTTGCAGGGTGCGCAAATCTTACCACCTTTAAATAATTCGATCTCCATCACACAACAACTGAAGAATTTAAGAAACAAGTATAGAACCATTCCGTAATCATTAAAGAATAATAAAGACTTAATTTCAGATCTGCATGCCCATTATTGAGAATCGATTTCTTAGAAAAAACAGTAAACTTGTGCAAATCGAGTATAAAAATTTCTGCCCATTTGCGTAGGTTCAGATCCGGTCTAGATTTGGTTCAAGACTTGAACCTGGCTTTGATACCACTAAAGGGAAGGGAGATCCATCATATGGATGGCTGAACCATGCAGGGTGGCTGGACGAAATTTCAAAAATTTCTTTCTCCCATTCGGGAATCCTATTCCTTGATTTAGAAAAACTGTATTTATTGAGGTTCGTTCTTCAAACAAATCAAACCAAATCAGAAACCAAGATTAGGGAGAGGAATACCTGATAGGAAATCCATGCAAAAAGCTCCTCCCAATGTAGGTGTTCACGCCCAAAGAGGGTAACAAATCCTTCCTCCACTAAAGATGGCACAGCTTAGGGTGAGGCAGGATCATCAAGTGGATTCTTCAGCAAGAACCCCAATTCTTCAGTAGGAATTGTGTAAGGATGTGAGCACAGCTTCAAGATTGTTTCTTCCACCAATAAACAATATCAAGATCGAATCTTGATTACTCCAAGAAGCGGAGATCAAACAGGGTAGGGTGGTAAGAGCAGAAAGACAGAGAGAATTAGAAGTAGAAAGCAGTCAAACAGTGTGTATTATTCCAGTTCCCCCTTCTCCTTTATATAGACCTTAAAGAGTTAATCACCTAATCTAATTAAGAGTTTCTTGATCCAAATCTTTATTTGGATTTGGGCTCTTTAAGTGATAAGGCTTATCCCTTATCTTATCTGCAAATCAGGATCAACTTCTCCTAATCTAATTATAAGTTTCCTAATCCAAATCTTTATTTGGATCTGGACTCCTTAGGTGGATAAGAGTTATCCTTTTATCCTTATCTGCTAATCCATACCCAGATTCGCCCCTTATTTAATTAATCCAATTAACCCAGTTCAAAATGGGAATTAGGCCCATGAAGCTTTCAGTCTCACTTCCTTTTAATGCTAACTAGCTTTGCTCTCATTGTATGGCTTGGGACCCTATCATTGATCTCCACATTAGCCACATGGGTTTAGCCTAGCCTCTTTTACAAGGCTTGGCCGAATTCACTGCTGAACACAGTGAACCCCTGAGTCCATCAGAATGGGCTCTTAATGGGTCCAACATTTACACTAAATGGTCCTTGGGTCCAACCATCTCATGAAGGCCCAAGGATTGTGGGCAAATGTGAGATTAGCCCACCAGGTTTATTATCCCTAAATGGTCTTACACTTAACCTCTCAGCCCTTAATGATCAAACACTGTCTGACAAGAGAGGGCCTCTCCCTTGGCTGTAAGATACAATGTTACACTCTACTCACACGGATCCTGGGAATTAAAACCATTTTGCAAACAATTTGTGAAACCATAATATATATGTATATTTTTATATAAATATCTTTTAGGTTTCCATTAGAGAGAGTGCACTCCCCAATCATTCACTTTGTCCCACAAAGGGGCAGATCATGTCACTATAATCACCCACTTAGGTGAATTCTCAGACTATCCCAAAATATCCAGGCTTTGACCCCCTCTAAGGATCTCACTAATTAGCATATCAAAGACAGCCCAATCCGACACATAGTCCAGTACCATAATCGAGTCTAGGGGTCAGGTGTAACATTCCAGTTTTGCCCATCTATCTCCAAGGTCCATGGCAGTACTGGAATTCTGGTCCAGTTTAGGGTTTCAAGCAAACCCACACTACATGTACCTCAGGTCCCACACTGGCAGTTAAGAGAAGCCACCCCAACCCACTTGGCTTGGCAGCACATCAGTGTCAGCCTTGGAAGAATAAATCTCCTCAGATCTATCCAATGACTGTAAAGAGTGAAAGGGATGGTAGGATTCATCGTATGGATGCCAAAATTATTGTGGAATGAGTGGGCGAATTTCAAAAATTTCCTACCTTCCTTCCAGCTGGGAATCGCATTCCCTGATTTTAGAATCGTATTCAAGGATCCTACTTAAACCAAACCAGACCAGATTTTAACCAAAAGAGAAGGGAGTGATTATACCTGATCTAGAGAAATAATATCTCCCAAAGTTGGTGTTCACGCACAAAGAAGACACCAAGATCTACTCCTGCTAAAGATGACACAGCAACTGTGGAACAGAACCAGGAGAGTGCATCCTACGCATTGAATCCATCACAAGAATCCTCTAGAAACAATGAGCACCAAACTGAATCATCCTTTCAGCAAAGAATGATATCAACAACTCTTTCTTGATCTTTCCCTCATAGAGAAAACCGAACTGGTGGTGGTTGGCGGCAGCTGATGGAGGAGAGAACTAGAGAAGAAAATGGCAAACTGCTTTTTCTTCTCTAGGGTTTCTGAGATCCAATCTTCATAATGCAAGTGTGTTCTCTACGAAATCCCTTGGGTTCGAATTCATGTAAATCGAATTAGGGTTTCCTCCACTTGCTTAATGATTAAGAAGACCTCCAAATCATATCAGGAGTTGCCCTTATCCAAATCTGTATTTGGATTAGGACTCTTCTTAATCTTATCTGCAGATTAAATAAGCTTTTCGGCTCATCCTAATCTCAGATCCGCCCCCTTTTAGTGACTGATCAAATCAGCCCAGTTCGAAATGGGCTTTAGGCCCATTAAGTAGTAAGTGCTCAATAGTCTTCTAAACCGCTGCCCAGTTGGGCTTCTTTGTATGGCGTGGGACCCAAGCATTTATCTACACACTGGCCACATGGGTTCGGCCCAACCTTTGTTACAAGGCCTAGCCGAATTCACTGGGAAGCCCAGTGAACCCCTTGAGCCCATCACATGGACCCTATGGGCCCAACACTTACACTAAGTGGTCCCTGGGCCAAGCCATCTTATAAAAACCCAGGGATTGTGGGCAGATGCAAGATTAGCCCATCAGGTATTATTCTAAATGGCCTTACACTTAACCTCCCAGCCCGTAATGATCAAGCACTGCCCGACAAGAGAGGACCTCTCCCTCGGCTGCAAGGAACAGTGTTGCACTCTCTACTCACATGGATCCCGGGAATTAAAACCATTTGCAAACATTTTGAAACCATACATATATCATATATATAAATTTTGCAAAACAAAATTCCAACGATTCAAATCAACTGCCGGCAGTTTGGTTTCCATCACAGAGAGTGCATCCCCGATCATTCCCTTTGTCCGACAAAGGGGCTGATCCCATCACTATGATCACCCACTCAAATGAATTCTCAGACTGTCCCAACATACCCAAGTTTTGACCCCCGCTAAGGATCTCACTAATTGGCATATAAAAGACAACCCAATCCGACACCTAGTGCAGTACCATAATCGGGTCTTGGGGTCAGGTGTAACTTTCCAGTTTTGCCCATCAATCTCCGAGGTCCAGAGCAATACTGGAAATATGGTCCGGTTCAAGGGTTGAAGTAATCATACACTACGTGTGCCTTGGGTCTCACCCTGGCGGCTGAGACAAGCCACCCCAACAGTTGGCAGCACACCAGTGTCAGCCTTGGCGGGATAAATCTCCCCAGACTTTTCCAACGACTGTGAACATTTAAAACCAACACAAGTCTCATTAAGTGTCCAGTTTTAGGGTCTTACACAGAAGTATACCACACAACATGAATCAAACATGTACTTTATTTATTTACATTAAATATCAAAAGTACATCAAAGTCGATTGAAGTTAAGGGCATACAAAAACTGTCCAACAAAGAGTCTAAACTAACACGAGTCTCATAAGTGTCCAGTTTAAGGGTTATTACATGGAAATACACCATTATAACATTAATCAATTATGTACTATTAGTCATTTACAATAAATGCACCTGTACATCAATCTGATTGGAAATAAGGGCATACACTGTCTAACATGATTAAGAACCAACTTGTGGTCTACCTTATTTGGTTGGGATCTAGGCTTCTCTTGTGACTGGACCATGTTTGCCTTGTGAAATTTGGATTCATGGTTATTCTTCCAAGTTAAAAATCCAAATAAGTCCCATTTGTATGTCATAAATTCCATCTTGAGTCATAAAAAACATAATACCTGTTATGCGTCTATTCGTGGGTATAGATAGGTCTATATTACATTTGCTTCATTTCAATGTCACCTGCCATCAAGCTCATTTCAAATAGAACTTGCATCAATGCACTCTTTGTATTGATTTAGTAGGTAGTCTGCTAGGCTTCTGATTATTTCATCATATTCTTTTTTTTTCTTTTTTTTTCTTTTTGCCCCAAATTAGATCGTTTAATTATAGTTTCCCTCATTTTGAAGCATTGTTAGATTCCTGTTAATTTACTCATTATTAATTTTGTCATTTCAATTCTTGCTATTCGTCCACTTTAATCTTTGTTACACTAATTCTATGGAGACTTTCTTTCTTAATCATACAACACTTGCTACTCTCATGTTTGAAATTATCATATATATTAATTCAAAAATCTAATTTTTATTTTATAAGTTGAGGCTATACAATCAAATTTAACTTTTATGACCTACACCAAAACCACGACAAACAGTCGCTTTATAGTATAGTAGACTAACATGTTCATGGGTTGAGTAGCTCTACTGATTGGCTCACCAAACCCATTTTAAATCAGGCTTAGAGAAAGTTTTAATCTTGTGGATTCATACTTTCTCAAATAAGCACAACCCGATGATATTATATAGTAAAAAATATAATGTATATTAATAATACATAATATATATTATATAATAAAAAATTAGTAGTAAAAACGGTATTATATATTATAATATATAGAATATTATAAATACATAATATATAATTATTAAAATATAAAACTATTTATCTAGATTGGGCTTTGGTCTCGGGCTTGGGCATATTCATTTTATATTTATAAAGAGGAAAAGCCCAACTTTGGCCCATGAACATGTATATAGTATATGTAAGAGAAAGGGTATAATGGTCCCACAAATTAAGAAATAGTGATTTTGATATTTAAAAGGGTAAAATGTCACATGAGAATCTTTTAAAAGCTAACTAAGAGAGTACCGAAAAAAGGGGCAAAGTGTTGAAATCCGAACGTTCAGGTCCAACATGAAAGTTGGGGGGGGGGGCTAAGTATCACTAGCCTCGAAGTAACAAAAGGATGGGATGAAAATACTAGGAACATCAATCCCAATAACAATGAATTAATAGTTTCTTCAATCAACTATGACCGCCACTTGGCCAAATTGTTGGATCCGGGGTTAGATAATAATTCTTATTTCTGCTTTTGTTTTGGTTATCTCTCTTCGTTAATCATTTCATTAATTCTCTCTCCTCCAATAACTCACTCTTCTCTCTCTTCTTATTCCTCCATTGAATTGCTCTTTTTTCCTTTTTATTTTTATTTTTATTTTTTATCTATTATCTTCTCATTAATCTAATTATCCAAAAGCAATTTGCTTAGCGGTGGTAGTCTGGGTCTGACCCAAGCCTCATCAAGCCCACAAATTTTAGGGCGAAGTTAGGCCTAATACTTCAAGGCCAATGCCAACCTAGTTCGTAAACAAATAATAGTTTAAAATTAGTTAATCAAATATCATAAATAGTTAAATCACCTAAAAATAAGGGTAAAATACAAAAACCTCCACTGAAGTTTCTAAGAATCACAAAAACCTCCCCTATAGTTTCATTAAATACCACCCTTGAACGTCTGAGAAACTCAACAAAAACCTCCCTTCTGTCACTGTCCCATGTAGAAAACGTAGTGATGCACCAGTTTTTTTCAAATATCCATTCTACCCTTTTATAAATTATTTTACATACAAAATTATGAAATAATCCCATTTTAACTCAACAAAGAAAATACATATTTCAATAATTTTGTATGTAAATTACTGAAATGATCATTAAAAGAGGTTTTTTTTAGTTAAAATGTGTTTATTTCAGTAATTTTGTATATAAAATAATTTATAAAAGGGTAGAATGGGTATTTGGAAAAAATCGGTGCATCAATCTAACATTTTCCATCTAGGACAGTGACATAAGGAAGGTTTTGGTTGAGTTTCTCAAAAGTTCAGGGGAGGTATTTATTAAAGTGAATCTATAAGGGAATTTTTTTATGATTGTCAGAAACTTCAGGGGAGGTTTTTGTATTTTACCCTAAAAATAATGAGGGAGAGAGAATTCTAAGTCATAGTTCCCATCACTTTCATCATTAACCTATTTTAGCATATTTTTATAGGCATCTTCCATTATTAGTCTATTGTACTCAAGAGAGAGAGAGAGAGAGAATTTTATTCTCATCCAAATTTTTATTTTAATTCAGGTAATGACTTCGATCCTCTTCTTTAATTCACGTAAGGACTTCCCATTTCTTAGAGACTTTTATTTTTCTTCGTCCTCTTTATTTCACGTAATAACATTCCATTTTTCAGTTATGGTGGAGAGAAAGAGAGAGAGAGAGAGAGAGAGAGAGAGAGATGTTGCAAAGAGCGACAAGCAATGCGTATTCCTGGTGGTGGGCGAGCCACATTAGGACAAAGTAGTCGAAATGGCTCCATAAAGTTGTAAAATGGGCCTGCACAAAGTGTGGGTCGTGTCGTGTCGTGGCCCTAGGCCAGGCGGGTTGTAGGTCGTGTCATGGGCCACAGGTCGGGCCTTGGGCATGGGCCTAATCGAGCCAAACTAGTTTTTTACTTTTTTTTGTTTTCTTTATTTTTTTGACATTTTTTATTTTTTTATTTCTTTGCTAAGTAAAACTAAAATATTTAACTTTCCTTTAGGAAATATTTGAAAAAATAAGAAATGAGAAATCTAACAAATAAATGAAAAAAATACATAACCAAATAAGAATGGAATAACAAATTAGAAGAAAATTTGGAATTTTAATTCATTTAAATTTGAATGGTACAAATTACAAAGCATACAATGATTGGATACTTGGATGACTGAAATATGAAAATTGGAAAATGGAATAAATTAATAAAATATAAAAATACAATATAGTTAGAAAATGAAAATACAAAATTATACTGTTAAAAAAATAACAAATAAATTAAACAAAATTTGCAATAATTTGAAAAAATGCTAATCCACTATTGAGTGAGTATACAAAAAATATTGACTTCATCATTTTCTGATTTTCTCTTGTTATTTATGACTTTCATCATCTGCTTTAGGTGAAATATCGGGTGTAATGTCATGCCTTCCTTTGTCTTGTAATTTGTTTTCATCATCCAACCAACCTTTAAAGCAGATGCATATCTCTAGACTTTCATCATTCATACAGCTACTCTTGTCATGCACTAAAATAGATGCACCTCCTAGTACCTACACAAAAACAAGACTCCGGTTGAACTATAGACACAAGAGGGGTTAGTAGATCAAATGCCATGGCGGCGAGAACTGGATAATATTTTGAATGTTCACTCCACTAGGCTAAAATAACAAAATTATTTGTTCTCTCACCTAAAGTAGAAAAAATTGCTTGTAAATAAAAATTAAGTTCAGTAAATGAGCTTGTTGTTGAGGTAGTGGATTTTGCCTTCTACTTATTAAATAAAAAAGTTTTTCTCTTCTACTACTAGGCTTAAGTTCAGAAGTGGAAGATGCAATAGTACAACTTGTAGAATTATTTCCTATTACTTTAAATTCATATATATTGTACATTTCAAATAATAAACTATTAATTTCTTCTTTTTTATTTCCAATTTCAATATTCATATTTTCACAATATGTTTCAAGTAAACTATCTAAACCATCTTTCATAATCCTAGGATCTAATATTGTAACTAAGCAATAAATAGAAGAAATGTTCTCCCAATATTTTTTAAATTTATGTTCCATTATTTCAACAATACTTTTAAATTGTGGATTATTTCTATATTTTGCAAAACAAACACTAATCACCATTAATTGACATTGTAAATTACAACTAAATGGATAATATTTTAAGCAGTGTATGCCCTTAGCTCTAATCAGAATGATGTACATTATGACGTTTAATATAAATGAATAAAGTACATATTTGATTCATGTTATTATGGTGTTTTCTGTGTAATACCCTTTAACTGGACACAGATGAGACTCGTGTTAGTTTTTCACAGCCGTTGGATAGATCTGGGGAGATTTATCCTGCCAAGGCCTGCCGCCAAGTTGGTTGGGGTGGCTTGTCTCAGCTGCCAGGGTGAGACCTGAGGTACATGAAGTGTGGGTTTTCTTGAAACCCTAAACCGGACCAGAATTCCAGTATTGCCCTGGACCATGAAGATAGATGGGCAAAACTGGAATGTTATGCCTGACCCCTAGACTCGATTATGATACTACACTAGGTGTTGGATTGGGTTGTCTTTGATATGCCAATCAGTGAGATCCTTAGAGGGGGTCAAAACTTGGGTATGTTGGGACAATCTGAGAATTCATCTGAGTGAGTGATCATAGTGACAGGATCAGCCCCTTTGTCGGACAAAGTGAATGATTGGGGATGCACTCTCTCTGATGGAAACCAAAACTGCCGGAAGTCGATTTCAACCATTGAAATTTGTTTTGCAAAATATATTTATATAGAGATATACATAAATATATTATTGTTTCAAAATGTTTGCAAAAGGTTTTAATTCCCAGGATCCATGTGAGTAGAGAGTGCAGCACTGTGCCTTGCAGCCGAGGGAGAGGTCCTCTCTTGTCGGGCAGTGTTTGATCATTATGGGCTGAGAGGTTAAGTATAAGACCATTGAGGGTAATACCTTATGGGTTAATCCTGCATCTTCCCACAGTCCTTGGGTTTTTATAAGGTGGCTTGACCCAATGACCATTTAGTGAAAATGTTGGACCCATTAAGAGCCCATGGTGATGGACTCAGGGTTCACTGTCTCCAATAAAATCAATCAATGCTTGGGTCCCACGCCATACAAGGATGTCCAACTGGGCAGCAGTTTGGAGGATAAGTGAGCACATAGACTTAATGGGCCTAAAGCCCAATTTGAACTGGCTTAATGAGATTAATTAAAGATGGGCAGTTCTGGGATTTAGATCAGCAAATAGGATAAGGGATTGTCCCTATCCACTTAGAGAGTCCAGATCCAAATAGATATTTGGATCAGGAAACTCCTAATTAGATTAAGAGGGTTGATCATTATCTGTAGATAAGATAAGGGATTATCCTTATCTCTTAAAGAGAGTCCAGATCCAAATACAAGATTTGGATTAGGAAACTCCTAATGGGATTAGGAGAACCTCTCTTTAAGGCTATAAATAGAGTAGCAGGGTGAACCTCCAGTTCATCCATCAGTCTATTGATTTAAGAGAGAAGACAGCATACAGTTTGACTACTTCTATTTTCTGCTCTTGCTCTCTCCTGCTATTGCTGCCATACCTGTTTGATCTCCACTGTGGGAGCAATCAAGAAGGGTTCTTGATATTACCTTTTGGTAGAAAAGGTAATCAGAAGTCGTGCTCACTAGCCCTTCATCAGATTCTTGCTGAAGAATCAGGTTCTTGCTGAAGACCCATCCTGTTGATTCTACTTCATCTTGCACCGTGTCATCTTTGGTGGAAGCAGTCTTTGGATCTATCCTTGGGCGTGAACACCTTCATTGGAGATTATTGTTACTTCGTATTAGGTATAACCCTCCACTCCCTTTTGGTTTCAGATCTGGTCTGGTTTAGTTTCAAAATTGATCCTTGAAAATGCAGTTTTCTAAAATAGGGAATGTGATTCTCACATGGGAGAGAGAAATTTTTGAAATTTCGCCCAACCTACCTGTAGGGTTCGGCCATCCATGTCATGGATCTCTCATCCCTTCAGTGGTATCAGAGCCAGGTTCAAATCTTGAACCAAAATTAACCAGATCTAGAACTGTGCAAATGGGCAGAAGGCGTTCTACCCGATTTGCACAAATTAGCAATTTCTGGGAAATTTGTTCCCTGATTTTTGGCTGATTGATCTGAAATTAAATTTTATAAATCTGAATTATATTTAGAATTGTTCTTTATATTTTTCTTGATTTTTGGGTTGTTCGTACGATGGAGATCGAAATTTTTTCATGGCGTAGGAAATCTACGTTTTTGTTGTTCTTTTACATTCTTGGTCTTTAGAAACTGTGATATACGTGCTGAAACCAAGTGTGAGACACTTGAAGATTTGGGGTTGTCCAGCACATGTTAAAAGAACGAGTGCGGACAAATTGGAATCCAAGACTAGCCGTTGCCTATTCATAGGCTACCCCAAAGGCTCTATGGGTTACTTATTCTATGACCCAAGATAACAAAAGGTGTTCTATAGTCGAAATGCTCATTTCTTGGAAGATTATTAAATCCTGAACAATCATCGTCAAGAAGTTGTTCTTGAGAGGAGAGCACAGGGGTAGTGGGAGATGTCCCACAAGCTCCAATTAAGGACCAACCTAGAAGATCTACCCGGGTTTCTAGGCCTCCAGTTCATTTTGGCTATGACCAAGATAGTTACTTGGTGGAAGCCACGACCAGTGAGGATTCTGCGACTTATACGGAACCTATGTTGGACATAGATTCCTTGAAGTTGGTAGATGCCATGGAGTCTGGACTCTGGTAGATCCGCCCCCTAGGTAAAAGCAATTGGTTGCAAATGGATCTATAAGAGGAAGAAGGGCCCTGATGGTAAGGTTGAGACCTACAAGGCTTGTCTTGTGGCGAAAGGGTACACTCAAAGAAGGAATCGATTATGAGGAAACCTTTTCGCCAGTGGCCATGCTTAAATCCATTAGGATCCTGTTAGTTGTATCAGCGTACCATGATTACGAGATTAGGAAAATGGATGTCAAAACTGTGTTCCAGAATGGAGATCTTAGTGAAGACATCTATATGCAACAACCAAAAGGTTTTATAGTTGCGGGTCAAGAACACATGGTATGTAAATTAAATTGATCCATACATGGACTTAAGCAAGCTTCTAGGAGTTGGAACGTCCAGTTTGACTCTACTGTCAAAAAGTTTGACTACGAGCAAAATCCGGATGAGCCCTATGTTTACAGGAAAACCAGTGGTGATAAGGTTTCATTCCTGGTTCTGTATGTAGATGACATTCTACTCATTGGGAATGATATAGGAATGTTGACTACGGGGAAAGTATGACTTTCACAACAATTATCCATGAAAGATCTTAGAGAAGCCTCCTACATACTGGGTCTTCGGCTGTATAGAGATAGATCGAAGAAGATAATAGGATTATCCCAATCTTCTTACATTGACAAGATAGTCAAGAGATATAGCATGGAGAACTCTAAGAAAGGAAATGTTCCTTTCAGGCATGGAGTCACTCTTTACAAGGGTATGTCTCCCAAGACTCCCGAGAAGATTGAGGGCATGAAGGACGTTCCCTATGCCTCAGTCGTAGGGAGCATCATGTATATTGTGCTATGCACTCGCCCTAACATCTCTCAGGCAGTGAGTGTAGTAAGCAGATTCCAATCAAACTCAGGACAAGAGCATTGGACTGTTATGAAAAACATACTAAAGTACATTCGAAGCACAAAAGAGTTATGTTTGGTATTCGATGGTAGTTCACTATAGATCTAGGGGTATACTGATGTCGACTTCCAGCCAGATCCAGATGATAGAAAGTCTACATCTGGATACATTTTCACGATAGGATCGTGTGATGTTTACTGGGAAAGCAGCAAACAGGGGTCCACGACGAATTCCACAACCGAAGCCGAATACATTGCCGCAAGTGAATCTGCCAAAGAAGCTGTGTAGATGAAGAAGTTCATTAACAAATTGGGAGTAGTTCCATCCAGCACATCACCCATTCCATTGTTGTGTGACAACACTGGAGCCATTGCTCAGGCTAAGGAGACACGAGCCCATTCAAAGTCGAAGCACATCGAGAGAAAATACCACGTATTGCGGGAGATAGTTGGAAGAGGGAACGTCCTTATTCAGAATGTAGCATCAGTGGAAAATGTATCAGACCCATTGACTAAGCCACACTGACACAGAAAATGTTTAAGAAACACGTGGAAAGCATGGGACTCTGGCTACAATTAGAATGATGTACATTATAACATTTAATGTAAATGAATAAAGTACATATTTGATTCATGTTATTATGGTGTGTTTCTGTGTAATACCCTTAAACTGGACACATATGAGATTCGTGTTAGTTTAGAATCTTCACAATCGTTGGATAGATATGGGGAGATTTATCCTACCAATGTTGACACTGATGTGCCGCCAAGTTGGTTAGGGTGGCTTGTCTCAGCTACCAGGGTGAGACCTTATGTACATGCAGTGTGGGTTTTCTTGAAACCTTGAACTGAACCAGAATTCCAGTATTGCCTTAGACCTTGAAGATGGATGGGCAAAACTGTAATGTTACACCTGACCCCTAGACACGATTATGATACTACACTAGGTGTTTGATTGGGCTGCCTTTGATATGCCAATCAGTGAGATCCTTAGAGGGGGTCAAAACCTGGGTATGTTGGGACGGTCCGAGAATTCATCTGAGTGGGTGATCCTAGTGGCAAGATCAGCCCCTTTGTCGAACAAAGTGAATGACCGGGGATGCACTCTCTCTGATGGAAACCAAAACTGTCGGCAGTCGATTTCAACCATTGAAATTTGTTTTGTAAAATATATTTATATAGAAATATACATATATATATATTAGACTTGTTCATGGGCCGGCCTGGGCCGGGCTCGGGCCGGGCTTTCACTTGTCATTAAGGGAAATATGCTAGGCCCGAGCCCAAGCCCGACCCGACCAACGGGCCTATAACTTGGGCCCGAGCTCGGCCCTAATAAAAAGCCCGAAGTTCGAGCCCAAGCCCGAAGCCCGACCTAATAAAAAAAAACAATTTTCCCTATTCAAATTAGAATTAAAAATTCAGATAGTTTTTTTTTCCTATTTAAATGAACAATGGGCCTACAAGGTGGTTTTTTTCCCCATTCTTTTATATTTTAAAACACAGTTTTACATTCTTAAATCAAAAAATTTATTCAAATGGACATAATCACATAAGTCTAATATTAGGTCGGGCTGGGTCGGGCTCAGGCCGAGCTATTTTGACAAAATCCGAGCCCGGCTATAATTTATTGCGGGCTGGGCTTTTTGGCCCGAATTTAAGCCTGTGGGCCTATAACCACGTTCAAGCTCATCCGGGCACCAGGCCGGCCCGCCAAGCCACCCGACCCATGAACATATATATATTACGGTTTCAAAATGTTTGCAAAAGGTATATATATATATATATTACGGTTTCAAAATGTTTGTAAAAGGTTTTAATTCCCGGGATCCATGTGAGTAGAGGCTACAACACTGTGCCTTGCACCCGAGGGTGAGGTCCTCTCTTGTCTGGCAGTGTTTGATCATTATGGGATGAGAGGTTAAGTGTAAGACCATTGGGGGTAATACTTGATGGGCTAATCATGCATTTGACCACAGTCCTTGGGTTTTTATAAGGTAGTTTGACCCAAGGACCATTTAGTGTATATGTTGGGCCCATTAAGAGCCCATGGTGATGGATTCAAGGGCTCATTGTATCCTACAGTGAATTCGGCCAGGCCTTGTACCTGAGGCTGGGCTGAACACATGTGGCTGATGTGTAGATCGATGCTTGGGTCCCACGCTGATGAGAGGAGAATTTATCATATTTTTATCCTCAATTACTCTGTCTTTTATACTGAATTAGCACCTAATTGGACTCATATTTCTGTTCAGGGCATGAAAGAAGGCATCAAGAGCAAAGAAAGACAAATCGGATGATTTTTCACAGTTTTGACATCATTCAGTGATCTGGGCCTAACTCGCGTCTCCGAACTCCGAATGGGCTGATTCAAGACCCACTGGAAAGATAAGAGAAACAGCCACAACTTTCGTATTTTGGGATTTCGCTGATTCGGCCTGCATCAAAGTCAAATCCGGGCCCAAAGTCGGGGCAATTTTACAAGAAGGCCCAATCCGCAGCTGAAGCCCAATTCGCAGAGGATGTCTAATACGAATCCAAGAACAAGAAACTGAGAAGAGTCCTTCCAGATCTAAATTCTTGATGTAATCTTAGAGAGATAAGAAGATTGAATTCATTAGATAAAAAGATAAGATTAGAATTAGGATAGGACTTTCTATTCTTGTAGAGATCAACTTCAAGAGGAAGTAGGAGACCACCCCCTCCCCTTTAAGCTATATAAAGGAGGGGGTGGACCAGCTTTAGGTATCACTCAATCTCTAGAGGGGATCACGAATTGCATTGAGCTATCAGTCAAGAGAGGAGAAAAGAAGTCAAGAAAGAGAGGAAAGGAGATCAAGAATTCAAGAAATCTCAAGAAGATGATATCTCAGCACCATGGACGAATTCAAGAGTTCTTTCTTTCCCTTTGTTTGTTTTAATTCTCTTATCATGAACTGATTTGTTTCGTGCTAGGGCTGAGGAAAGCCTAATTATGTTAATGAATATATTTTTATCTTTATGATTTATCCAAGATTGTGATTTTCATATAGTCTATGAATTATTGTGCTTAATGCAATTAAGAGCTTGGCCACCTCTTAATTGATTTGAGTTATGTGAATGAATCGAGAGAGGAATTCACATAATCGACTGAATAATTCATAGTGTGAATTGAATGGTATATAGAGATATATATACATGATTCATCTGAATTTCATGGTCTTCTTGGACTTAATGCACTCCCATCTTGAGAGTTCTACTCGAGAGATCGAAAGGCTACCTGATGGTCGTAGGTTTAGTATATCTTGAGAGAGAATATTAAATAAAATTTGAAAGACTTCAGCTTATGAGAATGACAACTAATCTTGGTAAATCTAATCCATAAATATTCATTTCATTGGTTAGGTAGACCAAAAGCCCTAGCGATTCCATCCTTTGCAGATTCGATTAGTGATCACCCTCGCTTTTATTTTCTTATGCTAATTTTTATTCTCAATAGTCCTTGCTCAATTCTGAATTTTGGTTGTCCAGATAATTAGGGAAGATTGTGGTTCTAATACTTATTTTGTTAAATCCCCGTGGGAACGATATTTTATACTACTTGATAACTAGTGCACTTGCTAGGGTTATATATTTATAGCTATCACACGCCATACAAGGATGACCAACTGGGCAGCAGTTTGGAGCATAAGTGAGCACATAGACTTAATGAGCCTAAAGCTCAATTTGAAGTGGCTTAATGAGATTAATTAAAGAGGGGCAGTTCTGGGATTTAGATCAGTAGATAGGATAAGGGATTGTCCCTATCCACTCAGAGAGTCCAGATCCAAATAGAGATTTGGATCAGGAAACTCCTAATTAGATTAGGAGGGTTGATCTCTATCTGCAGATAAGATAAAGGATTATCATTATCTCTTAAAGAGAGTCCAGATCCAAAGACAATATTTGGATTAGGAAACTCCTAATGGGATTAGGAGAACCGCTTTTTGAGGCTATAAATAGAGCAGTAAGGTGAACCTCCAGTTCATTCATCGGTCTACTAATTTAAAAGAGAAGACAGCATATAGTTTGACTGTTTCTATCTTCTGCTCTTGCTCTCTCTTGCTATTGCCGCCATACCTGTTCGATCTCCACTGTGGGAGCAATCAAGAAGGGTTCTTGATATTACCTTTTGGCAGAAAAAGTAATCAGAAGTCGTGCTCACTAGCCCTCCATCAGATTCTTGTTGAAGAATCAGGTTCTTGCTGAAGACTCATCCTGTTGATTCTGCTTCATCCTGTACTGTGTCATCTTTGGTGGAAGTAGTCTTTGGATCTATCCTTGGGTGTAAACGCCTTCATTGGAGGTTATTGTTACTTCATATCAGGTATAACTCTCCACTCCCTTTTGGTTTTAGATCCAGTCTGGTTTAGTTTCAAGATTGATCCTTGAAAATGCAGTTTTCTAAAATAGGGAATGTGATTCCCAAATGGGAGAGAGAAATTTTTGAAATTTTTCCCAACCTACCTGCAGGGTTCAGCCATCTATATGATGGATCTCTCATCCTTTCATAATAAATACCCAATAATTCATCAGTTGTATCATAAAAATGTTTTAAAAAATCTCTTATACAAATTGCAATTTCCTAGTCTTCCTCAAATAACATATCAATAGGCATTTTTGTATTATAAAAATCATTAAAAATTTGTTTGTAAGAAATATAACTTTCTAACATAGCATAACTAGAATTCCATCTATGTTTAACAATACATATATATATATATATAATACAATTTCTAATTTTAGAAAATATGAGTAGAAATAATATTTAAAGCATCCTGAATACATTTTTAAGATGTGACATGCACATCTGATATAAAATAATTTACTATTTAAACATGATTTTAATTGAGATTTTAAATATTTATTGTTGAATCATTATTACTAGCATTGTCAAAACAAATATAAATTAATTTATTGCCAATTCCATAAGTGTGTAAAGTATTTAAAGTGCTTGCAACAATAACTAGTATGTGGCCATTCAAGCCTAGTAAAACTTAAAATTCTTTTATTTAAGTCAATTTTCATCAATAAAATGACTAGTAACCCATATATAGTTTATGTTAAATTTAAAATTCCAACATCAGAAGTAATTGCAACTTTAGAATTAAGATTTGATAACATATAAATTAAATTTTGTTTATATAAATAAAAAATTTTTAAATCATCTGATCTAATAGTATGCCTAGAAATTTTTTTAAAATTGTGGATTACATAATTACGTAACCATTTTTCAAGTTTAGTATTTTCAGCTAACAAAAATGGTTGTTCAGCATGTACAATGTATTTTGCTAATCGTTGCATTATTTTTTCTTTAGAATATTTAAATGTACCAAACCCCCTACCCAATTTGTGTTTGTGTTGTTTCTCTCCATTTTCTTCTTTCTCAATGAGCAAATTTCTACCCAAATGGCCAATACCACCCTTGCTACAATAGCTAAAGTCTTCCCTACATTTTTGGCAAACAACTTTTATTCCCTTCCCCTCAACCTCCTCTAGTTTAAATATTTTTTCCAAACCGGGCTAATCAACTTAGAGGCCCACTTTTTCTTTCCCCTAATATCAGTAGTAGGGGTGAAAGTTCCATCAATATCAATAGCATCCATAACAATGCTAACACTATCATGATGCGAATAAATATCGTCGACTTAACATGTGGAATTGGTTTCTAGAGGAGTAGGCCATTTTTTAAATTCTAAAAAAATAAAAATTAATTTAATTGGAGTTACCTAGATTGCCGATTCAGAATCCTAACTTGATTTCAACGGTTGAAGCCTTTTAACTCCAAGAGTCCAAGCCTCCCAAATTGCTAACTTGAGATACTTGAGCTAGTTAAGCAAGCCTTGTTGTTGAAACTTCAATAAAGTTGAGAATTGGAGAATCAACCAATCAAAGTTCAAAGAATTTATTGGAGATTGAGAATTTGAAAGATTGGGAGATTAAAACTTCAGAGAGTATGAGAACTAGAGAAGAGATTAAAAGAATTGTTGAATTGGTGTGATAAGAATGGTGGATGATAGGGTTATTTATAGGAATTGAAAACAATTCAATTACCCAAAATACTCTCCTAAACTAGCTGTTATATAGCTATTGGGAGGCATTTGTATCGTTTTTTCTCCCCCCATAACCAAAATACATAAATACCCCCCTATATAGTTTATAATTATCAGGGGGTATTTTTGTAAGCCCCCCACCCCGCCCCCCCAAAAAAAAATATATAGGCCAAGCACGGCCCGCTACAGGCCCGCCAGCCCGTCATAGGTCGTGCCGCAAGCTGGGATGTGCCAGCCCATGGACTTCAAACCCCAGACCCAACATGGCCCGAACCAATGTGTCGGGCCTGAGACGGTCTGTGTGCCATCGTGCCGTTGTGCTGGTTCGTGCCAAGTCAAGCCAACCATTGGTTTTTTATTGTTCTTCCAATTTGTTGCTTTTCTTTCTTAATCGCAATTGTGGCTTCTTAGATGATGAATGTGAGTTCAATAACACTTTTTTTCACACCAGAGGAAAAATGGTTTCAATTTTTCTTCCCATGCCTTTTATTCTGGTTATTGAATTTGTATTTGGGGATATGGATTTTGGTGCTTTCTTTGTTTTTGTTCTCCAAATTTCAAATGCACTAGAACCTGCTATATCAACAAGATGAACTATTGAGAACCCAAAATTCAAATTCCATTTTTTTATGTATAGAAAAAAGGGGACAGCACCTATAACCTTGAGTTCACTAAACTGGAATCATAAAACATTACTCTTTTCCACAGGTACTTTCCCGTTAGGTAGCACTACTACCGAATATTGTTTGAAAAATAATTGCTTCGGATGAGAAGATATGCTGATCTTGAATCTAGATGTTGAGGGCCAAAACACACGCACACAAGGATATTTTAGTGAGAACCTGCACAACACAGATTTCATTTATTCATCTGTAAGACATCCAGAGAATATAATCAAAGATTGGTAATATTGACGCTTCCCAATTAACTAATAATTTTGTATTTACAAAATGAATGCACAGAAATGTTTTGTGACCACTTGCAAGTGGCACAAATTTATATCTCTAGTCTCTGAATTGAACTTTTGCAGATATGGAGAAGGTGAAGGACGTTCTTAAACTCCTTGAAAAGCAAGGAGACCTAAGCTCATTAACTTCGTAGAAATATCTTTACGGGCAAGAAGAAGAGAACAAGCAGAATTACTAAGCCAACTCCCCCCCCCCCCCCCTTACTTTTATGAGGAGTTTTTTCATCAGAACCCTGAGTTAGGTAAGTTCCTAAACATTGATTCAATCATCCAGATAGATCTAATACGATCGCAACTCAAAATCAAATAAAATAGCATACCATTTGCAGCCCTAACATTGTTCTTTTCTCCCCACCCTATCCCAACACCCTAAAAATATACTTGCATTAAATGAAACGAAAAGTTTATCATTAAAAAGAAAGAATGAAGGAGCTGAAATACAATGGTCAGTTTTAAAAAAAAGGAGTAAAGAAATAAGATAGAAATTATTTAAGTTAATAGAGAGAGGAAATACGATAGAAGAAAAAGACATTAACAGCCAGGGTGTCATCTTGACAAAATATTCAGTTTGGTTATTCACCTCTAAAGCCAAGCCTACATTTGTACAAATTTAAGAATTGTATAGCACAAACACTTGCAGACCGAGCTTATGCCCTGTGTTATATTAGTTGAGCCCCTCAAGGAATCCAAATACATCCAACCATGCAGGGCAACACAAGTGGAAGGAGGCACGGACAACTCCAAAAATCAACCAATCAATCAAACAGATCCGACATGGCTATCTTCCTGAATGCATCTACCTTCACCAACTGGGACGCCAATGCTCTGTTTGGGAACAAATTGTCTGCCTTCAACCTCTCCCTGAAGCCGTAAGCTGGAGTTTTGGCATTTATATAAGCCTCGAGGAGAACTTGGTACTGCCGAACCCGACCAAGGTACCCTGACTGCCTCAATCTGTTGAATATTTTTTCAGCATTATGGACATCACCCCTCTTTGCATACTTATCCATGATGGTCATGTATGAGTTGTATAGTGGCCTCAAATGCCTTTGCTGGACTGCCTTATTCAGGATTGAGTCTGCCTTCTCCACCTCCCCAGCCTCCACATACAGCTTCACAATAGCATCCCATGTCAACGGGGGAATATGGCATCCACTATCTGCCATCCTCTTCACAAGCTCCTTCCCCTTGCCTAACATCTTATGTTCTGCATAAACTTTCAGAAGGCAAGTATAGCACTTTGAGCTGGACTTCCTTTTCTTGATCATCCTCTCAAAGACTGACTCAGCCTCCTTTATGTTTCCCAGCTTGCCCCAAGCTTCAATAGCAGCTAGGTACTCCTCCATCAATGGGTTTGGCTCACATGCCTTCCAGACTCTCATGACATCATCACTCTTTCCACGGGCTGCATAGAGAAGAAGTAAGGCCCTGGAAGCCCCACGATTCTCCTTCAAATTATTACTCCCTTCCATCTCCTTCAAGACCTTGTCCGCCTTGTCATTGAGTCCTGCATCAGCATAATGTTTAGCAATAGTGGCTTTGGTTTGTAAGTCAGGTTCAACTCCTTTAGCATTCATGGTCTCAAGCAACTGCTCCATTCCCAAAATGTCATTGGACTGGCCTTTAGTGTCTATTAAGATCCTATATGTGAAAAGAGATGGTTTGACATTTTCCTTCTCCATCAACAGTAGCACATCAGCTATTTTCTTTTTGTCAAGCTTCTTATACAGCAAAAGTAACTGGTTGCAAGTAAACACTGTGAGTGGGAACTCCAAGTCCTTCATTTTGTTAAAAACCTCCTCTGCTTTCTTCATGTTTACAGAACGAACACAGTTAGCCAAGAGGGTTCGATAGACTACTTCCCCTCTGAAAGATTCTGGAATACTCTTAATGTACTTCTCAGCCTTTTGGAGATTACGTACTTTAGCAATCAAATCAAGGCGAGAAGCATAATCATGTTCAATAAAATCAAGGTGCTTATTTTCCTCCAACCACTCTGATAACTGCATGTAAAATAAACAAAATATAATATAATCAGAGAAAAAAGAGAATCCAAAAGCCTTATAAGAGGATTAGAGGGCAAACCAGAATGCCACAAAAGAATATCATCTTGCTTATTTCTATTTTAGCAATAATAACCAACATTCTTTTAAGGCCTGTGAAACTTACAAAGAAAGTGTATTTTCAATTCCTTATCCACTTTATCTCCGGAGAAGTTCTCCCAAACCATAAGAACAATTAATAGGACCATTGGATGTCTATCTAAAAATCCATTTTAGAAGTAATCAGGTAGAGGTTAATGGGTACAAGTTCCCACTAGAGGAAATTTTTATAAATTTTTTGTTCCACATTCCTAATTGTAAATGAAAGAAGTGCCCATTAATGGAGGAACTGGAGAATCAAATTTGGAATTTTCTGAAATTTTATATATCTCTATATTTTTGGGCACTAGGTGGAATTTTCTGAAATTTTATGTATTTCTATATATTTTGGGCAGGAGCTGGAGAATCAAATGAAAGAAGCTACTGTGTTTCGTAATGCAAAAGACAAGGAGTCAATTATCAAAAAAAAATGCACAAACGAGTGCCATTTTTGTAATTATGATATGAACAGTATTCACAAGGCAACTCTCTCATATAAAATACACACACATCAAATCAGTCTTGTGATAGTTTATTCCATCCCTACTACATCAGTTTTGGCATCAGAGCTAATGATTATGTACCATGTTCTTAGAAAGTGAGTGATTCTATAAGCCTAGGGTAACTTCTAAACAATCTTATGGGTCTCGAAACAATGACTATCAGGTCTTTGAACCATACAAAAGGTCTATGGTTGACTTACTTGAAAAGATGGTCAAGGAAAACAGATCTAATAATATTGGCTATAGGAGTAAGGTTTTCAAGAATGTCACAAGAGAAAAGAAAATCCCTAATTTCAAGGAGATGAAGACCTGCAAGCATTCTTTGATTGGATTGCTGAACTAAAAGAATATTTTGATTGGCATAATATGTTTGAAAAAAAGAGGTTTAGATTTGCATGCATGAAGCTTGCAGGTCATGCTAGAGTATGGTGGAGAACTCTTGAGCAACAACTAGAAAACAGAGTAGAATATAAATATCCTATTACCATGCAGGCAGATATGAAGAGGTGTTTGCAAAAAAGTTAAAGTTATGCATAAGTTTGATTAATTATATATTAGATGTGAGATTACAGAAAGTCAAAGGCACAAATTAGTTCATTTAACAAATGGACTAAGGGATGATATCAAGAATGAATTGTCTACTGTTCAAATTTATGACTTGGATCATGCTATTGAATTGGCTCTAAAGATAGAGAAGTAGCTGGTTACAACAAAGAATTTGAAGCCAATGAGAAGTATGAAGTTGAAGATAAAGGTGATTTCTTTCATGTTAACACCATCCTAGAGCTAAAGCTATGAATGAATAATTTCAACCTATAGGTGTCAGCATTGAAGACCAAAAGAGTATGGGCCAAGACAAGATAGGAAATGTTGAAAAAGGAGCTTCCAACATGATGTGGATGCGTATTGGGAGAAGCAGCAGCAATGATCCGGTGTTCTCATCCTATCCAATTCGGCAGCAACAGTCTTATCCATTCAGCATATTAGATTAGACTATCTTGTTATTCTTATCTTATTAAGTTAGTAGATTAGATTATCTTATCTTATTAGATTAGGATTAAGAGATACTTATCTTATTAGATTAGGATTAAGAGAAATTATCTTATCTTATTAGATTAGGATTAAGAGAGACTTATCTTATCTTATCAGTCTTATCTTATCAAGATAGAGTTGGAGGTCTCCCTATTCAGCAAGAAGTCTCCCTAGGAGCAGGACTCTTGTAATCTCCTATTTAAGGAGCCACTATTATTGAATAAAGGCATTCAAAATTTCAGTCAAAGAGAAGAGTAAAGGAGAGTTAGGGTGATCTCTTGGACAAATCACCCCTTAGGTCGCCACGATAGGGTCAGCACGCAAAGGGAGGGGCAAGAGAAAACTAGAGGTTCTCCCCGTGGACCGACCCGTGACGAGATCCTACGCCCGGGCCCATAACATTTTGGTATCAGAGCAAGGCGTCATGGGTGATCTGGAGCAGCTGCCGTCCAGGGTCCACGAACTCGAGCACCGGCTCATGGAGACCAGCTTGGAAGTACGGGAAATCAAGAATGAAGTCAAGGAGCTACGGCGTCTGATGGAGTTATTCCTTTCTAGCAAAGAGAGGAACATAGAAGGGGTGGCAGCCACTAGCGGCCGCCGACCAGATCTGCCGGAGTCTTCCGGCGAACAGCAGTTCGGCAACCAGGGGGCCGTAGTCATCCCCAAGTACAGCAGGTTAGAATTCCCGTCGTACAACGGCAACGGAGATCCCTTGGGCTAGTTGTACGATGCGAGCAGTTTTTTCGAAATCAACGGACAGACGACCGGGATAAGGTAAGCCTAGCCACCTTTCACTTAACAGAGGAAGCACAACTCTGGTTCTATCGATTAGAACAGGAAGAACCTAGGCTCAGTTGGACCCAGTTCAAGTCCTACTGCCTTTTTAGATTTGGGCCCCCACTAACAAGCAACCCCTTAGGCGAGCTGATTAACCTTAAACAAATCAACACGGTGGCAAAATACCAACGCCAGTTCCAGACCCTCCTCGCGAGGGCATTTTCAGTGCGACCGGATCAGCAGGTAGACATGTTCACCGCTAGGTTAGCAGAACCCCTGCGGGTGGACGTGGAAATGCAGAATCCCCCCAACCTGGTTACAGCCATGAATATAGCTCGCGCCTTCGAACGCAAACTACAACTCAGCGGCGAAACCTTCAGTATGGGGCGGCCTCTATCAGCATGAGCATCCCCGGAACCACTCAGAATGGCTCCATATTCAGCAGCCAACCAAGAACGGAAGCCACAAACGAGCAACAATTCCAGATCAGCATCCAGTGTGGGGAGCAGCGTCGTTGCACCCCCTATTAAGCACTTGTCCAGGGCTGAGATGGCAAAACGCAGGGCGAGGGGACAATGTTTTAATTGCGATGAACTCTACTCAGCAGGGCACAAGTGCAAGAGACTTTTCTACCTCCTGGTGAAACAAGAGGAAGATGAGGATGAACCCTCTTCATTGGAACCCGATCCAGGAGGGCAAAGTCATTCCACCTATCCGGGATTCCTTTGACGGTGTTTCCCGACACCAATCTTGAATTCGAGCTCGAGGACAAGCTCGTAGTCCAAGAGGGGAGTAATGATGTGGATGCGTATTGGGAGCAGCAGCAGCAATGACCCGGTGTTCTCATCCTATCCAATTCGACAGCAACAATCTTATCCATTCAGCAAATTAGATTAGACTATCTTGTTATTCTTATCTTATTAAGTTAGTAGATTAGATTATCTTATCTTATTAGATTAGGATTAAGAGAGATTTATCTTATTAGATTAGGATTAAGAGAGATTATCTTATCTTATTAGATTAGGATTAAAAGAGACTTATCTTATCTTATCAGTCTTATCTTATCAAGATAGAGTTGGAGGTCTCCCTATTCAGACATATGTCCTATATTTTGGTAAGTGACATTTCCATCGACATCGACATTTTAAACCTTGATTCTCTATCAATTTTCAGTTTATTTGCATTAGTAGGTAGAAAGTCATTTCTTGAGGAACAAAACAAGGAGTGGTATTTTCGTAATTATTATGAACAGTATTCCAAGCCACACAGCCACTCTATGAATAGATCTTTCTCTAGCTTTTTAAACTAATGAAGATATTCTTTAGAGTTCTCTCAGAAGTTTGTAGTAGGATTGATTTCCACAAACCCAAGAGTGATTCCAGGACCCTTGGGAGTGATTCCTTGGGATTTCTTTCTCTCTCTTTCTCTACCCTTTCTCCTCTCTCTCTCTACTCTCTCTTTCTGTCTTGTGATAATTTATTCCAGTGCTACTACATCACTGATCAACTGTTTGGACAATTATGTAATTTGGGATTGTAAAGGTGCTTATTCTTGTGTCACAATTTTTTTGTAATATTCCTTAATTAATCTTTATGAATTGAACCATTTACTGATCAAAACAAAATATGGGAGTGCAAACTCATGTTTATTTTATTGATCAAAAAATCAGATTTATTATCTATCAAAAAAAAATCTGATTTATTTGTGCTTCAGTCATTGCCTTATTGTGTCCATTTGCATTGCAGATGAAGTAAAATAAAATCTGAAGCAAAGTAAAACCCAAAGCACAGGTAAATACACTGTTCTCATTTACACAAATGCAGTATAAATAAATTGCACTGCAAAAAAATGGAGCCTTGAGGTTTCAATTTGCTCACAGCAACTGAATATTATGGACAACTAAGGACAAAGATTACATCCTCCCTAACCAAGATAAAAAAAAAGGAAACAACCTCCGATCTCTGAAGGAGATAGAGCAGTTTCCTTGACAGATATGGACAACAATCTTCATTCTCGCTGCAAGGATCGTTTCTGCAATAAAATGGGTTTACTATTTCCATGGAAATGTCACTAAGTACAGACAAAAGAAGCACCCCAACTGTTCAGAGCAATATTGAGTACTTTGAGCATAGGAACAGGATGGAAGAGGTGGGAGCTAGGTGTGCATTGAGAAACTCCTGACCCACAATTGGCATAAAACTGTTACATAAGGATGTTTCTGGTACCTTAAAAATGCATGTGTGAGGCTGTTTGTAGAAAATAAAATTGATGTTACTTGCTCTAGAGGGGGTGCAGTCCAATCATTCTAGCTTAAGTGACTCTCATGTGATGTGACAACATATCACTCACCAATTTGTATCAAACTACCAATCAACCCAAAACATTTCAGGTAGAAACAGCAATGGTACCACCATACCAAACATCACCTGTGGTCCAGAGTTTTCCATGTGGAAAGATGGTTCAAGGTTGAACTCTCAAACATAATTGTCAAGGTGACACCTACATGGGCACCTAGGTGACAAGGTGCACATGGAGGATCACCTCGCTTAATCACCAAGCTAATTTGTACAAGCCTCTATGGAAATACTTTTATATTATTAATTTTGTGAAAATATACTGAACTAAAATATTCATTTTGTGGTTTTATATACCAATTTCTTTTTATTATTTTATTATTTGTTCTAGTTCAATCAACATATGATGTAATGCTGTTTTGAACCCTCAAAGACTTAAAAACCTGAAGCAATAAGTTACAAAGACAAAAACAGATTCTTCTTCCACCTTTTCTTTTCTTCTTTTCCTAGGACAAAAACAGGGCTCAGCCCCTATATTTTACAAATTTTCTTTTCTTTATTCTTTTAAATCTCATGAATATGTTGTTTTTCAATACTTGAATCTGAAATTTATACTTTTTATGAAAATTATAGATAATAATTAATGAATGATGGTTTCAAGTTGGTACAGAACCTAGGAAACTACTGTAGGATTCATGTTTTTCATTTAAAAAATCCATCACCTAGGCAACTAGTGCCACCCCATCGCCTGGCCTCACATTTGCACCTTGAAAACTATGCTCTCAAACAGTTAATACATCCTACATGGTTGGTTTTTGGATGGTGTCATCAAGGTTTTCTATGATTTTGAACCTTTAACTGGGTCTAAAGCAGGTGATGTGCAAGGATCAGATTGTGAAAGGATGACTGAAGCAGCTTTGAAAATTTTTGAGCTTTGCATAAATCATATTTACTCAGGTGGGTCAATACAGTAAAGGATTTATATGCTGGCCATGGTGGTTCTGTGGTCTCCTATTTTTAGAAGACCGCTGTTGAAAAGGGAGATCAGTAAGTGCACAGTGTTGATGACTTGATGCAAAATTTGGAGTCTGCTATTCTATTCCCAAACATGAGACTGGTTCCAGAGGTACCATTATATGATTTATGTTTCAAAATGCAGTTTGTTGGTGTATATGAAAGAAGAGAATTTGTCACACTTGAAGAGTTGAAGAAAATGAGAAAAATCTTTTCAATCTGTGTGCATTTCTAGTATTCTTCTTATTGATTGGGTTTTCCCTCTGAAAGACCTTTCTTTTGAAGTTTTAAGAGGAGCAGTTTGTTTTCAGATGGTTGTTTGTTTTGGGTGTAGAGGGTATTGTAAAGAACTTCCAAACTTTATATAAAGGGCCTTCATTTACACCCTTATACTTGAATTAATAAAGTTTTTTTGTTGCTTACTGAATAACATAGAATATTTGCACATGTAATTATCATTTATCATTATTCATGGTGCATCAGTAAATCAAAATACATGAGGGCTGTGAATCACATCAATAATTGCAGACCAAGGATTCAAAACACCTAAATGTCCACTAGAGAAAGCCTAAGTGTGAAATAAATCCTAGTGGAGGATTAAAAAACACATAATGTCAGCAATTATAATCACCATCATCATCCAAGCCTTATCACAACTATATGGGGTTGAATACAAGAATGCTGCTTTGCCAGTCCAGTTTGTTTAATGCAATATCCATTGTTAGGCACTCAAATTTTCTTATTACTTCTACCCATGCCCGTTTTGGTCTACCCTTTGCCCTTCTAGCCCCATTCAACTTGTAACAAATCACTTATGGGTGCTGTCGATGGTCTTCTATAATGCACATGACGAGACCATCTTAGTCTACAACTCTACATTCTCACATTTTATTGAAGCTACTCTTAAGTCCAACAAATTACTTCATTTCTAATACTATACTTTCTAGTTTTTCCACTCATCCATCTCAGCATATGCATTTCTACCACACTCATTTTCTGGATATGTTGTTTCTTGACCAACCAGCACTCTGTTCCATTCAACATAGCTGGCCTTTTCTTATCAGCAACACAGAAATTCAACATAGCTGGCCTTACAACTGCTTTATAGAACTTTCCTTTTAATCTAAGATTCTAAGTGCATTTTCCTATCACATAAAACTCCAGATACACCCCTCCGTTTTGCCCATCCTCCTCTAGTTCTATGGATGACACCCTTCTCAATCTCTCCCTTGTTATGAATTATCAAACCAAGGTACTGAAAAAAGGTCATATTGAGTTATCTATTGGTCTCCAATCCTAGGTGTACCCTGATTTGCACTCCCATTGTTATTAAATTTGCATGCCATATTATTCTGTTTTAGTTCTATTTACTTTAAAACCTTTTGTTTCTAACTTTCTAAGGCATTTATCCATGTGTTTAATCAATTCATACAAGATAACAAAAAAGTATCTGCCTACATCAGGCATACTTTTGCTGCATCATCTAGCTAAACCAAGAAACAATCAAGACTTCAACAGAGACAAGACTGAACTGGACCTTGACTATCACTCTGTAACTCATTCTTAATTCAACACCTGCAAAGTTTCAGCCTATTGTAGGGATGCAATAGGATCAAATCGAATTTGGATAGAGGTATATCCAAATTTGATTCAATGAAAATTTTGGGATATCCGAATTCGATTTGAATCCAACAGATATGAAAACTCTTATATTTGAATTCAATTCGATTGAATAGCTGGATATCCTATTACAATTCGATTTGATTTGCTCATATGCATGCTTGTTCTCCATACAAAAAATAGTAGAAGAATGAATAAAGAATATAAGCAAAAAATAAAAGAAGAGCTTATTTCCACCTTCTTACCTATTAAAGGTTAAAAAAATAGCTGGAAAATTTTTTTGCTTTGCATTCAATGACTACTGGACAGTCATTTTAAGTTCTTAATATTACCAAAATTTTCTCTCCTAAACTTGAAATCCTGCCAATAATCAGCCTTTAAGATTGTACTAGAACCTAGATCACTAAAAAACCAAAACTCAGAAAATTGAAAAACCATCAAACCCATTCAGATCTTCAACCACTGGCACTTGCTGCTTTAACAATGGATTTAGAAGGTAGCTGCTATTGGAAGAAAAGAAAATCAAAAGAAGGTTACAGATATTGGAAGAAGAGAAAAAGAAAACAAAAAAAAATCTAAAGAAGGTAGCTAAAATGGAAGAAGAAAAAAGGGTTTAGAAGACGGCATTGAGAATTATCTTGATAGGGACCAGTAGCAGCAGATTTGAAAAAAGAAACCCTTGTTCATAGTTCTCATCAAGAACAGTGGGTTTTAGATTTTGGAAAAAGAAACCATGTCTTGTCTCTTTTTAATCCTTTCAATGGCTAGTCATCGAAAAGAATGAAGAAACCCTTTAAGTCCTCTCAGTCATACGACTAGACTAGGGTCTAAGGTCATTATGTTCTTGGGTTTTGTTAAATAGTAGTACACTAATACCCTTGCGTACTATGAAAATCCTCTCCAAAAGCTTTTGCCATTTAAGTTCTATGAAGGATATACTTGCCCACCTACACCTACAAATTTATAAATATGTACTATAAAATTTATCACATAAATACATTATATTATTATATATATACAATCAAATCAAGGTATATCCAAATTTGATTCAATTTATAATCAAATCCTCAATTTTCAATTCGAATTCAATTCATTTATACTATGACTATATATTTGAATCCTTTTTTTTGGAAAAGGTAAAGTAATACTTTTTTTATGAATGATAATAAATTTATTAATTCAGAAGCAGATTTAGAGTGAATTCATACAACATCCCAAGGAGAGGCGCGAGCTGCAGCCCCTCCTTGAATCTTACAAGTAAACTAGGAAAGAAAAGCAAGAATCACAACTGAGCCCAAAACAATTCTTCCCTATTTACCCCTTGCTTAGCTAACACATCTGACAAAGTATTTGCTGATCTCCCACCCACTGTACAATGACCAACATATTCCTTGTCAACCAACTAAATTTCTTCATTTCATTTTTGTAACGCCACATAGCCTCTTCAAGATTCTTCAACCAACCCACCACCACTTTGGAATCCCCCTCGATTGTTAGGTGTTGTACCCCCAGCTGGTTTGCAAATTGCACCCCTTGTACAGCAGCTAAAAGTTCTGCCCTGATGGAGTCCCCAATTCCCAAGGGACCTGAGTAGAGCAACAAAATCTCTCCCTTCTCATTTCTCAAAGCACCCCCCATTCCGGAGAATCCTGGATTACCCATGCTACTTCCATCAAAGTTCAATTTCAGTGAGCCTTCGAATGGAGGAGACCAACTTGTAATTGATTTGTCCTTTAGAGATGAACACCTCGCTACTGCTGACCAATTTTTCCAAAAGTCATTAAAGGAGAATTGATGAAAGATTTCCAAGGTCTTCAACCAAAGTATTGCCCTATTTAACACACAATCTTTTAATTCCTAACTATTCATTTCCTTTTCTTGAAAAATTCTAATATTCCTTTTTTCCCAAAGAGTCCAAATTAAGGCAGCACGAGCACATCTCCACATAATTCTCCCTATTTTTGTAGGCCAATAAAAGGTAGAATGGTTGAAGAGCATGTGAACTTTTGCTGGTAGACTCCAACTACACCCAAACAACGAAAGTAGCCAAGCCCAAAGGTCTACAGAAAAGGGACAAGATATTAATAGGTGGTAACAATCCTCACCGTGAGCTCTACAGAGGATACACCAATTAGGAGAAATACAGAGGAAAGGTCTTCTCTTTTGTAGGTTATTTAGAATGTTTACTTTCCCATAGAATACTTTCCAACAAAATGCCATAATTTTTTGGGGAACTGGCCTGCACCAAATTTCTTTCGACGGAAAGGGTTGGTGAGTAGAAAGTTGAGAGATGGACTTGAAGAAAGAAGCACAAGTGAAGGTTCCATTGGGTCTAGGAGTCCATACCCTCTTATCTGGCTTTGAGGGATCCAAACAAACCTGATTATGACAACCAAGCAAGACAGAAAGAGATTCAATTTCATCATCCCTAAGTCCTCTACAAAACCCAAAATCCCAAGTAGGATCTAAAGGTGTTCCCAAAGGTGAGACAAATTTTGAGGCCACCTCTTTTTTGTACAAAGAAACAGAAAATAGCGAAGAGAACTAATCCTTTAAAGGTATAACTCCTACCCAAATATCCTCTCAAAAATGAACAGTGTTGGCAGAACAAACTTCATACCTGATAAAATTGAGGAATTGAGGAAGGATGTTGTGAATGGCCTTCCAAGGTGCTGCTAGGTTAGCTTGCCTTGATACACCAGCATCCCATCCATTCTCTGACCTCCCATGAATGCTTCCCACCACCTCATGCCACAATCTCTCTCTTTCCAATGGCCATCGCCACAACCATTTCCTTAACAGAGCTTGATTTTTTCTATTTACCCTCCCAAGTCCCAAACCCCCCTCTTCTTTACTGCACACAATTTCCCAATTAACCAAGTGATCCTGTTTTTCTTGTCCCTACTCCCATAAGAAATCTCTCATCAACTTCTCCAGTTTCCTAGCTTCCCTAACTGGTATCCTAAAAACAGACAACAAATAGGTAGGTAAGTTAGCCAAGGTAGCTCTTATTAGGGTAATTCTCCCTCCTAAAGAGACATAATTCATCTTCCATGAGGCTAATCTCTTCTCAAACTTTTCTATCACTGGGGTCCAAAATCTACTCTCCCTAGGATTTGCCCCTAAAGGAAGCCCTAAATATGACATAGGCCAAGCAGAGGTGGAACACTCAAGACACTCCGCAATAGCCTCGACCTCCCCTACCTCCAAATTTATACCCGCTATGCAGCTCTTTTCCAAATTTATTCTCAAATTAGAAATACTTTCAAATCCTTTGATTAGCTCCTTTAGGTTTGCTACCTTTTCGCTAAAACCTCCTTCACAAAAGATCATTAGGTCATCTGCAAACTGAAGGTGGGTGACGGGGACTTGGTGTCTCCCTATTCTCCAACCCCTAATGGCATCTTCACTGTCAGCCTTAGTAATGATCCTACTAATCACATCAGCTACTAAGGTAAAAAGGAAGGGTGAGAGTGGATCCCCTTGCCTAACACCCCTGCAAGCTGGAAAAAAGTCCCTCACCATACCATTTACTAGAATAGAATAGTGGCAAGTACAGATACACCCAAAAATCCAACTACGTTGTGGTCGGACTCTATTATGGATTTCTGACCACATTCTCCATAGGGCCCTCTTATCTCTTCCTTCTCCGAGCTCGGGTTATGGAAGAAGGAACCGAGAAGGAGGTATCAACAACAACTGGTTTTACCACTTGTCCCCAAATCCACAGTTTCGCATAACCTCTAATAGAAACTTCCAGTCCACCAAATCATAGGCCTTTTCAAGATCCAATTTACAAATGAAACCTCTCTTACCAGACCTTTTCATTTCCTCCATACACTCATTCACAATTAAGATCTGATTTGTTATTTGTCGCCCTTGAATGAAAGCCCCCTGGGTTTCACTAATGATAGAAGGGAGGACTATTTTGATCCTCAACGAGAGCACTTTAGTCAGAATTTTATAGATGCTTGTCACCAGACTAATAGGCCTATAATCTTTTGGGTGGTTGGCATCATTCTTCTTAAGTATCAAGGCCAAAAAGGTGGCATTAATTCCAGAGCTTATAATGTGATTGTCTACAAATTCCTTAAAGACTTCAACTAAATCCTCTTTCAACACCTCCCAACAGTCTTGATAAAAAAACCATTGTAAAGCCATCTGGACTTGGAGCCTTGGATCTATCCATTAGAAAGACAGCTTTCTTAATCTCTTCTTCCTCAAAATCCCTTTCCAGCCACCTTGCCACTCCGTCATCAATTCTTGGCCATTCCACCCCTTCCACAACTGCTCTCTCACTCAAAGGTCTTCTATAAATCGATTTGAAGTGGTCCACAAATTTTCTGGCTATGTCATCCTGGTTGGTAATCACCTCCTCTCCTATCTCTAGTTTGGTCACAAGATTCTTTCTTCGTCTTCCATTTGCCAAGTCTAGATTTTTGTCTCCAACTGATTTCTTCCCTCAGTAACACCTCTTCCAAATCCTTTTTCAATTGTCTCCTTAACACCCTATCCTCCTCGGTCAACCCATTTTGAGATTCCTTTACATCTAAGTTTTCTATTCGAGAGATTAGGAACAATTTTTGCTCCTCAATTCTACCAAAATGATCTTTATTCCACTCTTTTATTTTGGCTCTCAACCCTTTTAATTTCTTATGAAACTCGATCCCCTTCCATCTTACCCCCCTCTCCTCCTCACCCCATCATTCCTTCACTTTTTTCACAAAATCTGGATGCGTAAGCCACATTTTCGAATCTAAAAGGTTCGGGTCCTGTAGGAAAAAACTCAGTACCTATCTGGATAGGACAGTGATCGGAGGTGACCCTGGGTAACGCTCTAGCAACCAAGTTTTCCAAACTATTCTCCCAGGCAAGGTTAAATAAGAACATGTCCAACTTCGAACACAAAGGGGTTTCCTGAAGGTTGGACCAAGTGTAACTGGCTTGCAGCAGAGGTATTTCCTTTAGTTCACATTCTTCAATAAAGCCATTAAATTTCCTCATGCTTGTTATAATTACCTATTGGGGATTACTGGTTTCATTAGACAACCTAATGACATTAAAATCCCCGCCCAAGCACCAAGGGCCATCCCATAGCCCCTTGATTGCATATAGTTCCTCCCACATCTCATTCTTCTCTCTATAGGAATTAGGGCCATAAACATTGGTTAAGACCCATACACACCCATTCTCTACATCCTTACACTTAATGGAAACTGATGCAGCACAACCTGGGGGCCAAATCACCCTCCATCAGAAACTAAGAATCTGGCTATCAATTCTTCCACTACTTCCACCACATCCTCCCTCCACAATGTTACGATCCCCCCCGAGGCTCCCCAAGAAAGAGATGAGCTCCAACCTAAACCTCTAGACCTCCAAAAGCTCCTCACCCATCTCCCATCTAATTCCATCATTTTGGATTCTTGTAACAGCACAATATCGGGTTTTTCCCTTTGGAGTAGGTCTTTGATCACCCTTCTCTTTCTTGCACTCCCTAACCCTCTTACATTCCAGCTAATGATTTTCATCGAGACAAGATAGCAAAAAAAACCATGAAAAGGCCATAATCTCCTCATTTTAGGCCCTTCCTCCTATCCCCTCTACCACTAAATTCTAAATCCCCCTCAATGTCTGAGATTAGCCTTTCCACTTCAGATCTTTTTTTCTTCTTTGTTCCTTTCCCCCCCCCCTCCTAATACAACAATCATCCTTTTTTTTTCTCCATCCTTTCCAGCCAATGTCTGAGGAAGAATTTTACCTTGCTCACACTTATTTTGGCTACAGCATCTCTCTAAGAATCCTTCCTTTTTTTATAGTTCCTCCATTGTACAGACCAACTCCCAAATTCCGTCTGCTTCCCCCTTACTACTTCCTTCCATCACCCTCTCTCCTCCTTCCACTATCACCCTCTCTCTTGCATCAGAACCTCCTGGATGGGAAGCCGGAATATCTGCTACAGGCATAGCAGACAAGTCAGTACCTAAACAAGAATTGACACCCATACCTGGTAGAACGGGGGTAGGACTAGAATCATTGGAATTGAGTTGCTGACAGGCGACAAATGGTTTTAAGGCCTTTCCCCTTTTTGGACAAAGTTGTGAAGTAGACATAGTGAAAGAATCACTTCCTGACGACCTACCCACTTGGAAAACCTTTCTCTGTGTTTCCGACACTAGAATACCCACATCCATCCTCACGGCCGATTCTTGTCCCTCTCCACCAACATCCTGTAATTCATTAGACTCAGGGTCAGCTCCCTCGACAAAGGGAAGAGGAGTTTTCACAGCTTTAGGACCATTTTCTTCACCATTTCTAGTCTTCCCGCCACCTGCCTCTTCAATCTCTTCCTCGAAAAACAACAGCTATGTATGCAAACTTTCTATTTCAAGTAAATCATTGTTGCTTTTCGGAGACAGACTTCCCAAACTTATAGTTTCGTCTCTATCAGAATCATCATTGTTGTTTTGTTCACTCAACCAATCTTCAAACCCTATTCTGTTCAAATCACTAGGCTTCAAGTATCTCGGGTTGCACCTATCTGGTGAGAGAAGGTTCGCCAGGTTGGATGGGACCCACTGCAGAGAGCCTCGAGACTGAGAGTCTTGAGATTTTGCGCCTGAACTGTTCGATTGAGAGGGACTCGGGGTAGAAGAAGATAGACGCTTAATTTCGTCTATCAGCTCATCCCTCCTCCCAGTCATGTGCTCACTTAAAGGGTCCCTTGGCCGATCTGTCTTGTAATGGGCCTTGGGCTCAAAACTTGTAATATAGGAACCCAGATTTAAAGCCTTTACTTGAGTTGCCTTCTCCGGCCCACCAGAAAAGGGATCCACTCGACTGGGCCCATTTTCTAAGTCTTTTCCTCCCACGTGACCTCTTAACAAATCATGCCCCCTGTTTTAATGGTCGAACCAGCAACCCTCCCTGTTTGAGGTTGCTTGTTCAGCCCTCTCCCTTTAGACACTGGTATATTTTTGTCTATTTCCCCTGACACCACCTACGCAAATGATCTGCCATTTGTCATAGCCTTTTCTTGCTTTCTACAAGTTTGACCTTCCATCTACCCCAAAAGTAAAGTAATATTTATTGAGAAGAAATTACACACAGGAGGCTGGGATCAATCCCAGAAAAGGCTGACTGATCAAATCAACAGTTACACACAGGTATATCCAAATTTGATTCAATTTATAATCAAATCATCAATTTTCAATTCGAATTCAATTCATTTAGTATGACTATATATTTGAATCCTTTTTTTTGGAAAAGGTAAAGTAATATTTATTGAGAAGAAATTACACACAGGAGGCTGAGACACAGACACCCAAGACATCAGTTTGCCCACTGTTTTTTGAATTAGCTCTTCCAGACTTAAAGCCTTGTTACAGAAAATCCTTCTATTCCTCTCAGACCAGATGGACCACAACACAGCAATTGGAATCGTCTTCCAAACAGTCTTCTTTTTCTTGCTCAAACCCATAAGCTTCCAGCAACACAACAGCTCCTTAACCGACCTCGGCATAGCCCAACTTAAATTCATATAACTAAGAAAATGGCTCCACAGCTGAGCAGTGGACCCATTCAAGGGTTGGGCTCGAGCAAGGCTTTACCATTTAACACTTATCGATAGAAAATGTCCAGGCCAGACACCAAGCCCAACCCTCATATAAAGCCCAAAGCCCGGTCTAAATAGAAAGTAAAAGTAAATTTGGGACCCAAGCAAAATTCATTAAATATTACAAATATATATTTTTATGATATAACTAATATATAATATTATTATATATTACTATTTACTAATATATATTTTTATTATATATAATATTATCGGACCAGGGTTATTTACAAAAGCCCAAGCCCGGCCCAAAAAATAATCAGGCCTGATACTTAAAGCCTGAGCCCAAGCCCATGGGCCTCAAAATATGTTCAACCCAATAAAGAATGGACTAGACCAAGCATGCCCACCATACTACATGGCACATGAACAGGTCTAATAATGAGTCTGAAGCATTTCTTGCCATATGACCTTACTATAGAGCCAATAACCATCAAAAGTTTCAACTTCAAAAACCTAGAAGTAGAATGGAGTTCAGGATTTCATTATGGATATCTTTTAGTACACTAAAATTTCCTACCCCTCCTTACTCTTTATTTCTTATCTTCTCATTCTGTTCTGAATATAGCACTCCATATGTCAATTTATTCTTTTTTGAACATGACTCAATGTAAAATGTGCTTATCTGATGTATCACTCAAATGTTTTTTACAAGGGAAGGATATTTAATATAAAACCATAAAATTGTTTCTAAGCACCAAGTATGTAGAAAGAAAAACAGAATTTAAGTTGATCTAACATCGATATGACTATTTTATTTCACAATTATTTAAATTAAAACAAAAAAGAATGTCATAGTGGTCATTAGGACCACAGAGTTCATATAACTGCAAAGTTTGGAAATTGTTTGAAATAAAAATTATAAGATAACATGTGATATCTTCCTTTATGAAAGCAAAAAGAACATCTCTCCCTCTCCCTCTCTCTCCTTTTTGAGAAAATATAAAGTAGTGTATTATACAAATATAGAATATATACAACCACTAAAACCAGAACAAGGAGCTTGCATTACAAAAATCATATACATCAGTTTGCTCTTTGATAATTACAAGAAAAAGAGTATCATAAGAGAAAAAAAAGAACTATATGGTATGCTTTTGAACAAGCTATGCACTACAACCAATATCTCCCACTTTTCATGCTTTCTCATCTCTTACTTGGTTAAGGGTAGAATATTTCAAATCTTAGACATGCACTACTTCTTTAGTGTACTTGTCTACAGAAGAGAGAATAGTGTCCCCCAGAATCAAACGTTTGTGCCTGAACCCAGTTCCCATGCACATAACAATCCAAGTTCCATTAACATTGAACTGACAAAACAATTAAAGCAATAATTGATAACTTAAAAAATAAACCATTTGATCAGTAAAAAGTGAAAACCTGCAAAGCCCTTTCATACATCCGGCGCTTCCGGAGATTAAGCATGGCAGACAATATCTCAGGCCGGCTCACCATGTTACTTTTTCCAACCCATTTATTGAGAGCATCACGAACAGAATCACGTGAAGCAGCCATTATAACTTTGAACAAGTCTGAATGACCCCTCTTCTTCCGTAACTCTGTCTCACCTGTGTCACTTGTACAAATATCAGCTTCCACATCAAGTTCGTTATGGGAGGCATCACCCATGCTCTCTACTGCATCATCATCTGAGAGCTCTGGCTGGGAAACCAATTCCTCATCATTCTCCTCTCCTACAGCATCCTCTCCAATTTCTTCTGTGTTAGATGGACCTTCAAGCTCGGAAAATCCATCTTCCAACTCATCTTCCTCCCCGCTGCTTTTTGCACCAGCCTGCGAAGAAAGGCTACGGGTACTACTCCCCAGAGAGAACCTTGCATTAAGATGCCGCGTTTGGTGAAATCCCTCCAGAGGAATGCTTTTACCAGACGTAAACTGGCTAGAGTCGCAAATTCCCACAATGTGTTCTTCATGATTACTTGCAATATCGAATTTAGCACAAGCTGAAGAGACAACTCGGCGATATCCTTGACCCCTAAGGATGCAATCCAGGTTAAAATATTTGCAGAGTAAAAGAAAACAAGAAGAATCTGGCCAAAGTCGTATAGCTGCAGTAGAAATAAAATCATTTGCAATCTAAAAAAAAGGAAAGAAAAAAAAAAAAAAAACCAATAATTAACTTAATATTCATAAAGAAACTTGACTAATAGAGATTATAACACACAAACAGAGATGGCGGGGAGAGGACTGGACGTTATGCTGGACAAAACCCAGAAATAGAAAACCTAAGTGCGGTTAAATTTGACGAAACCCATCTGATAAATTGAAACACATTAGATGATTTCACGCATGCTTAAGCAATTTCATCTAAAGAAGAATACGAATAAACAGCATTAAATGGAGCGAAATATCATATTACCTGAGAGGATGAACAGCTCTACGAAGCGCCCACATGACGATTTTAAGTTTCCTTTGAATGAGAAAACAAAACCGCACAAACCTAAAACCTGGAAATGAGTAGGATGGCGATAAACCCTACGCTCAGCGGTTTGAATTTTGAAGAGACATCTAATCTAAAACCCTAAAAAAAGTACAAAAGTTACAAACCTTTTTGTTGTCGAGCTTCGAGCCAGTAGGACAAATTGACTTACTTACCCCTGTTATTTAGAAATTGACTTGAACTAATGCTCTTTACCAAGTTACCATGAGTTTTCAACATTTCCCTTAAATTTACATTTACCACAAGTTTTTATTTTTCAAAACTCATCTTTCTTGCATATTTAAATATTTATTATCATAAGTGTTCATATCAGCATAAATAACAATTTTCATGATCAAATTACCCTTGAATGATGAATTAGAAGAAAAATGGTCTTTTTCAGTTTTCAATTTTCTTATTTTTTTTTCACTTTTAGTGTTTTGTTATAATTTCCAATGTTTTATAATTTATGTTTTTTTACATTTTTCTATTTTCTACAATCTATTAATTTTCTTGTATTTTCATTATTTATTTACAATTTCTATGTTTTTCTATAATTTTTATTTTCTGGTTTTGTTTTTCAATTTTTATAGTTTCTATCATTTGAAAATAATTTTTATTTTGTTTGCAATTTCTATAATTTTTTATATTTTTTGTAATTCCTATGTTTTATGTATTTTATATTTGAAAATATTTTTCTTGAACTTTTTTCTTTTTTTCATGTCTAAATATTAAAATGGAAATAAATTAACACCCATTAGTTTATTTTGTATATATTTTATATTTTTTTATGAAGGTTAAAATGGTAATATATTAACACCCGTTAGTTTTTTAATGTCAAGTTAGTGACATGGTAAGTTTTAAACATTTTGAAAAGTTGTGGTGAGTTTAAGAGAAATGCTGAAAACTCATTGTGAGTTTTAGACAATTTCCCTTAACACTTTTTCCATATCGTATCGGATGATATGGACTAATCAACATCCGACTTGTCTGTATCGATGAATACAATTTATCCCAGGTAACCAGTTGCAAAAATAACCATTTAAATCATGTTTAAAAAAATAAATTCATCTGAAAATAAGAAAGACATTAGCATCTTCACCGTTAAACGTCATTGTCCCCTTCTCTCATTCTTTCCAAATTCCAACCCCCATGCCCGGAGTGGTTGCACCATTCTCCTATTTCAGAAGCATCTACCTCAATTGTTCACTATTATGGCAGATGTTCCTATTTCGATTCTATATTACTCTTCCCACAAATCAAAAGGGCTCTGAAAATCTTAGAGAGTACAGAAAAGGTTCTTTCTCCTGAAAATGCAAATGGAGAATGGGAAACCGTTGCAAACTCAAATTCGGTCTTAATTAGGGATTTAAACGATGTAATCAAGTTATGGCAGCATGTTCGTTGAAAGATCCATGAGAGGTACATACAACTAAAGCTCTTCTGATAGTTAGTTGTAATAGATAAACAATAAACATATCGAAAGAAGATATTTGGTATGCTTATGCTTTCTCCTATGCATGTTTTCTTCTGGCTCTTAATATATCGAAAGAAGATATATTATATATTATATATTATATATAATATATAATATAATATGCTATATATTTATATATTAATATATTATATATAATGTATTATAATGAAATTAAATTTTATAATATATATTATAGGTTATAATATATAATATTATATATATAATAACTAAATTCAGTTTTTAACCAAAAACTGAACCGAAAATTTTAGTTCGGTTATTTCGGTTTTATTGTAAATCAGTTTCGGTTTTAAAAATTTCGGTTTGTTCGGTTTAGTTTTTAATCGAATAAACCAAATTTTCACCCCTAGAAACTGTTGTCACCCAGTCCCTATAATTTGTGTTATATTTGGCTGCGACCAAACTTCTCTACCAACTACCTCTTTCTATACCAAATCTCCATATCCATTTACCCAAAAGAGCCTTATTAAAGACCTTCATTTTCCTTATCCCATGACTACTTTTTCTTTTAGGGGCACAAACCTCATCCCAGATAACTAAATGAATTTTTTTCTCCTCTTCCCACCCTTTGCAAAGGAAGTCTCTCTACAGCTTTTCTACTTTTTAGGCCACTTTCCTTGGCATTGGGAAAAGAGACAGGAAGAAGGAGGGCAGATTTGATAATGACCTCTTTAGAAGAGTAATCCTACCACCTAATGAAAGATATTTTGATTTCCATGAAGCCAACTTCTTTTCTAACCTCTCTAGTACATGCTCCCACACTAGGGATGATGTGCATTTAGCTCCCAACGGGAGCCCCAGATAAATAATTGGCAAATAGCCAACTTGGCAGCCTAGGACCTCAGCTAACTCTTGAATATTTTCTACTTTTCCCACTAGGATTATCTTGCTTTTTTTCCTAGTTAACTTTTAGGTTTGATACTACCTCAAACCAGTAGAGAACCCCAAAGAGCACTCCCAATTGCTCCACATCAGCATCAATGAAGCAGAGAGTATCATCAACAAATTGGAGTCTTTGAACTTCATCTCCTCCCAATGCGGTTTCAAAACATTGCCACAAGCCCTCATTACCCCCCCCCCCCCGATTCACAAAGGCTGTTAATATATCCATCACACAATTAAAAAGAAGAGGAGAGACGGGATCTCCTTGTCAGAGACCTCCAGAGCTTTTAAAGAAACCAGTTGGTTGATTGTTTAATAGAACTGAAAATTTAGGAGAAGTAATGCAAACCTTTATCTAGTTCCTCCATCTTTGCCCAAAATTCATTTATTTTTCAACACAAAGTCCAAGCATCTCCAGTTAATGTGGTCATAGGATTTTTCCAAGTCAAGCTTACAGATCTGCCCCAGTTTTCCTTCTCTTTGCCTTGAATCAATCAGTTCATTTGCCACCAAGACACTATCCAACATTTGTCTCTTGGCACAAAAGCAAACTGGTTTTTAGCAATTATTGAACTCAAGACCTTCATCCTTTCAGCTAGAACCTTGGCTAAAATTTTGTAGAAGTTGTTTAACAAACTTATTGGTCTGAAGTCCTTTAAATTTGTAGCTCCCTCTACCTTTGGAATTAAAGAGATAAAAGTAGCATTCAGACTTCTTTCAAAAGTAGCCATAGAATGGAAGTCCTGAAAAACTTTCAGAAGATCAACTTTTACCACCTCCCAACACTTTTATATAAAATGTTCGTAAGCCCATCCGACCCTGGAGACTTATCAACTTCCAAGTTTTTTTATCACTTGCCAAACCTCTTCCTTTAAGAATGGGGCTTCTAGTTCTCTTTGTTGAGCATCCGAGGTCCTATTCAAGTCTAGATCAAGGGGGAGGGGTCTCCTTTTCCATCTTTCCTTGAACAGATTTGAAATGTAGTAAGTTGCTACACTTTTCAACTCAGTCCAAGATTCAACCACTTGGTCATCCAACTCGATCCTTTCAATTTGATTGACTCTTCTTCTTGCATTTGCCATCCTATGAAGGAAACCATAATTTTTATCCCCTACTTTCAGCCAGTTAACTTTTGCTCTTTGTCTCTACTTTAGCTCATCCCTGTAAGCTAACTTATCTAGGATCATCTTTACTTTAAGCCTCTTTTTCCTATCTACTTCTGACAAAGGACCAATCTCTTTAGCCAAATCAAATTCCTTAGTCAAATTCAGGCATTTCCTTTTTTTTTTTATTTTGATTGTTCTTTATAACCTTGCTTCCAATATTTTAGAAAAAGGCTTTGATTGAATTGAGCTTCTTTGCAAGAATATGCAAGCTAGAACCCGAAAAATTTGAATCTGATGGGGAAATTTTCTTACCCTTTGAAATACGCTTTATTTGGGAGATATGCCCTATTGGTATTTTGAAGGGGCCTTTTACATGTCTTCATGGCAGTTACTTTTGGTCTTCTAGTGGCGCTATTGGAGATCCATAATTCCAAATCAGAAGCAGAGATAAGGGGGCTTGCATTGCCAAGCAGGCCCATAATGATGCAAAGTTGTTGGGTTCCTAGAGGGCTGAGGCTTAACTCTACAGAAAATTGTGTTGCTAATCAATGATTAATAAGGATGCTACACATAGTGATGGCTTATTTCCTTTGTAATTCTTCATGGTGGTTGAACTGCCTATTCGTTGATCTTGTGCAGCTTTGTGTATCACCTTATTATAGTAAATTGAATGATTTTGTATGTCGTGATTTTAAACTGCTAAGAAATCATGTATGCCATGATTTTTTACCTTATTTTAGGAATTGTACCTGTACTGCTAAATGAAATTAAATGCATACAAAAGCCAAAAAAATCATGGCATACAATTGGCTTTTCTTTTCTACCTTACTAGCAGGGACCCATGCGGTGCACGGGAAAATCCGAAAGATTTAATAATTTTATTTTTCATTTAATGTTGATTTATAAAAAATAATTATTGTTAATTGAATACGAACAAACATTTTTTAATAAATTTAGTTTTATTAATAATTTGTAATAATTTTAATAATTTTTATTCTTTTTATTATTTTTAAATGAAAATTTGATTAACTTTAAATAAATGAAAATAATTATAAAAGCTAACATTTTTATTAATTCCACTAATAATTAACAATTATATAGGAATGACAATGGGGTGGGTTCAGGGCAGGGCACCCCCCATCCCTTTCCCTACCCCATAGTCAAGACACTCTACCCCATCCCTACCTTGTCCCTAGTGTCACACGGGTTCAAGGCAAGGTAACCACTCCTTAATGTCAAGCGAGTTCAGGGACAAGGCACCCCATTCCTAATCAAGGATGGAGAATCCTTGAATTTCCTTGCCCCATCCCCAGTATTGGGCAGGTTCAAGTAGAGGTGTAAATTGGGTTGTGCTAAGTTAGCACAACACGACTCGCATGTGGCCCACACAAAGTGTGAGTCATGCTGTGCTGGCCCACGAGGCATCTCGGGCCGTGCCTCCCTCTTCTAGGATAATTTGGGGGGTTGGTTCAGCATGGCCCACAGCTTGAGCCCGCATGGGTCCGTGTCGTGCCATGGGTTGGGTTGGTCCATAGGCCGGGCCTTGGGCCAAGCCATGTCGCACACCAAGCCAAGCTCAAGGCAAGGCACCCACTCCCTGTCCAAGGTTTTTAAAATTTGGACCGGATAGGGAACCGTTCTAGGGTCAAACGGTTTGACTGTTCGGTCCGAATGGATGACCCGCTCTGACAATAAAAACAAGCCAAAAGCTATTGTCCGGGTTAACGGTTCAACTGCCTAGGTCAGCGGTTTGCTAACCAAATAAACAGTTTTTGGACAAAAAGCTGTTTTGAGGTGAAATAGTTTTTAAGTTTAAATCTTTTGAACAGACAAACTAAACTGAAAATAGACCCAAATTGATACAACCCGAGTTGGTGGGTTTTCACTAATGGTTAATCGGTTTCGAGTGACAAACTGCAGACTTGACCAAATTAATTTGGTTGACGAAATAGCCTGCAACTGAATTTATAGTCTAATCTCTAATAAATAACAATAGTTTAATCTCCAATAATTATTGAAAATTTATAGCAGACATACACAATCATTGAAAATAAGTTTATAATGACAATATAATAGATATATAATAAAAATACAATAATTACAAAAATATAATAAATACTAAAAATATACTAAATTAGTCAATAAATAGTGTAATCTCAAATAATAGTTTAATCTCTAATAAGTATTAATCTATAATTATAAAAATATATAATTACTAAAAATAAATTTATAACAAAAATACAATAAATACGATGAATTAAATTGCAAAAGTTAAATAATAGTTGTTTAATCTCCAATAATTATTGATAATTTTCTATTAAATAACAAAATAAAAATAGATTTATAAATAATTATTGAAAGAATATTTATAAAAAACAGTAAAAAATTACTGAAAAATAAAAAAAAAATATTAATTATAGTATATATAAATATATAATGAATACACACTATTATTGTAAAATTATTACTAATAAATATAATTTTGTTGATAGTTATTTTCTATAATTATTAATTGATATAAGTGAAATTAGTTATTTACAATATTATTTAGTTATTGAAATAATAGTTATTTAAATTCTTAAAATATTAATTATTTATTGAATTTAATAATCCATAAAATTATAATTGTACTATTATTAATATGAATACTATGAATTCTATTATAATTATTTTTCTACTTTTAAGAATTTTTTTAATTTATTACATAATTTCGTTATTTTAACTATTTGAAATATTAGAAAACTTGGCTAAACATTAGAAAACTTTCTTTATGGTTGTTAGAAATAGTTAAGCATTTCCGATTTCCTTATTGGTTTAATGGATAATTATGTGGAATTAAAAAATAAAAAATTAAAAAAAACAGAAAATTAGGAAGGGGGGTTTGAAGCAAGGAGATGTATGATGCCGTGGACGGACCAATTTTAATATATATGGATTTCAAATAACCTTGTTGGTACTCACTCAACCAATGGAGATCTTCACTAAATGACCAAGATTAATGAGTAGAAAAAATGCCAAAACTTTTGGATCATTATCCCTTCGGTAGTTTGTTGGGGCATTTAGAGAGAATAGATTAGGCATATTTTTTTTAAGACAAGGCTAGAGATAGAATGAAAACTAAGGTTGTAATTAGGTCTTTGTGTGAACTGGGTTCTTGTACACACAGAGTCTAAATATATGAATAGTGGCAAGAAAACTAAGGCAATGGGGGCGTGCAACAGCAATCGAAGACTTTGGTGAGCTTATTTCGTTCAGGAAAAAAATCTATCAGAAATAAGGAGATCAAATCAACTGTCGACAGTGATTAGCCAATTGGGAGGTAGAAAAGATGAGAAGCAAGATGGAATAACAACTAGTGGTCGGTGGTACAAAATATGAGATGGGAGTGGGAAGAAGTAGAAGAAGAAGAAAAGAAATGCCTGTGGAGTAAGAGAGATGATTAAGTTCGATACTAATCCAATGCATTGTTGACTGACTATGAGAAGTTCAATCAGGACTATGAGAAGTCTGGCTAGAAGAGGAGACAGAAGAAGATGAGTGCGAGTAATGGATGAATCGGCTTATTAGTTTTTTTTTATATTTTAAATTTTAATTATAATATAAAATAATTAGTTACTATAGTAAATCCGGTAATTGCTGTAAACATGGCATTACTTGGGGTTTTCGATACAATATGGTTTTCCATATGATAGTCGGACCCTTTAGTATTTTATCCATCATTCTTCTTCAAAATTTTAAAATGTAACCTTTGAATAAACTTGTCATTTAACGAAAATGCAAGCTCCAAACCCGTTAACAAGAGTTCCTTGTCGTTTTCTCATGCATGCTCTCTCGTTTCCCCTCTTTTTGGTTGTTTAGGATGGCAATTTTCCCCATTTGTGCTAGAGACCAGATTGTTGGGGATGGGGATTGCTTTGGTGGAGCGGGGATGGGAACGAGGATTAATAGGGATCCCCGATCGGGGTCGAGGTCGGGGATGGGGATTGAGGTCCGCATCCTGCTTGACCTCGACTATATACATACGTAAAATATTATTTATATAAATATACTATATATATGATATTATTTATATATCAAAACATATTTAAAACATTATTTATATTTTAAATTTTTATTTATTTATAGTAAAAAATAAGTAAAAACATTTTGGGGATTTAAGTCCCCGCAAGGAATTTGTCCCCATCGGGGATTAGGGATGGAGAATAACTTTTACCCCTAGCAGGGATCAAGGACAGAAATGGAGATTAATTTTAGAATCAAGATCGGAAACAGGGAGCCCTGAACCTACCCCATTGTCGTTCCTAATTGCATTCAAGTTTGCAAAGATGGATTAAGCTGGTAATCTTAACAGAGGCATCAAAATCAATTCACACATTATGGACTATGCTTGATCGTGACATTCAACACAACTGTGTAAGAAAGGCTGGTAGTCATTTGAAAAATTTTTTGAGAGTGAAGTGTGGTCTCGACATGATCAAAACACTGTTTGAGCAAATTTTAGCCACAGAAGGAATTCCTTCAAAGATCCGGCTTCCAAGGCTTATGACCAAGTCTTTTCTCCACACCATGGGTGAGCTATCTGGAAAGTTGTTGCTGCAGGATGTATGCCCTTCCTACAAGTAAGGGTGTCAATTGACCGGTTTGGGATTGGACCCTGTCCAGTTCAAAATCAATCTGGAAAGTTCTGCTATTTTCTTATTTTCCTTAGCTTTACAACCCCCCTTAATCCATCTACTTGGAAATAAATCCACCCAATCCCTGTGGAGAACGACCTTGCTCATCACTATCTGCAAATTATTAACCCAGAGCAAGAATATTTATCTTTGGTTGGGTTCGGCACCCACCAAATTTTGGCGCCGTTGCCGGGGATTGGCGTCCTAAGTAGATTTATTTCCTTTTGTTTGGTTTATGCCTCGCTCTTCTCGTGTAGGTGAACTCCACTACGACCCTGAGATCGAGAACACAGTTCGCCGCTTGAGGAAAGAAGCCAAGCAACGCCGCAACCAAGCAGCATCACTCCCAACTTCTGGGGTGAAGTCGGCTGCAGAAATCGTTGAGCCATCCAACCATCCTGAAGAAGAAGTCATGGCCAATAATGAAGAGAGAACCCTTAGAGAACTAGCCGCACTGGATCTGCACCAACAACCTCTCTGCATCGAATATGCAGATCTAGCGGTACCTTTCGAACTGAAATTTGGTCTTATACACTTACTCCCTACTTTTCGTGGACTTACAGGCGAAGACCCTCACAAACACCTAAAAGAATTCCATGTAGTATGCTCAAGCATGAAGCCTCAAGATGTTACCGAGGAACATTTCAAATTGTGTGCCTTTCCTTTCTCATTAGCTGATAAAGCTAAGGATTGGCTTTACTACCTACCATTCAGTTCCATCACCACATGGAATGATATGAAAAGGCAATTCCTTGAGAAGTTCTTCCCTACTTCCCGAGCAGCTAACATCAGAAAGGAGATCTGTGGCATAAGACAATTAAGTGGGGAAACTCTCTACGAATACTGGGAGAGATTCAAGCAACTATGTGCCAGCTGTCCGCAACATCAAATTCCATACCAGCTAGGGGTCAGGTGTAACTTTCCAGTTTTGCCCATCTATCTCCAAGGTCCAGGGCAATACTGGAAATCAGGTCCGGTTTAGAGGTTCTATTAATCCTACACTGCATGTGCTTCGGGTGTCACCATGGTAGCTGAGACAAGCCACCCCAAATAGTTGGCCGCACATCAGTGTCAGCCTTGGCAGGATAAATCTCCCCAGACTTACCCAATGGCTGTGAACATTCTAAACTAACACAAGTCTCATTAAGTGTCCAGTTTAAGGGTATTACACAGAAACACACCACAGGAACATGAATCAAATGTGTACTTTTTTCATTTACAATATTCATAATGTACATAATTCCGATTGAAGCTAAGGGCATACAACTGTCTAACAATCTGAACTTGCGCAAATGGGCAGAAGGTGTTCTACCCAATTTGCGCAGATATAAGGTTTTTTTGGAAAATTTGTTTCCAGTTGATGGGCGATTAATCTGAAATTAAATTTTATAAATCTGATTATTATTTAGAACTGTTCTTTATAATTTTCTTGATTTATGGGTTGTTCGTACACATAGAGATCGAAATCTTGATTGTCGCAGGGAACCTGCGTTTTTGCAGTTTCTTGATTATTTTTATTACTTTGGGTCTGTAAAATAATTTTTTTTTTTTAATTTTTAGACTGAATGTATAGGCATTCGATCTGGTGTAATGTTAATAGTGATGGTGCGATCCGGTCACTCCTAGCTGGCACTTACGTGGCTCCTAGAAGGTACCTGGGATAGAGAAGAAGAAGAACCCTGGGGGGCTTGCCCGGCGGGAACACTCCGATGCCTAAGTTAGTATTCTGTAGGAGAAGTAAGGAGAAGATGAGAGTTAAGAGTGCAGATAGCGCAAGAGTAGAAGATGATACCTCTGTTCCTTGATACTAGCTCCTTATAACAGAAATCCATTGTATCAGGCCCATTGGCCTCTGACAGGGCGGGTATAACCGCCACTGTTAGCCTGCTGCAGCCGTTACTGGCGGGGCTGAGGTGGCACGCACGGGGCCGTTGCCGCAGTGTACGTGCCTATCAAGTGTAAGGCACCCTCTGAAGGTGGCAGCCATGACGCTGTCTAACGAGGGATATGGTTGTTGTCCCCAGATTTTTTGTTAGACAGTTTTGTATGCCCTTATCTTCAATCCGATTTGATGTACTTTTGACATTTAGGGTAATTAAATAAAGTGCATGTTTGATTCATGTTGTTTGGTATAATTCTATGTAAGACCCTAAAACTGGACACTTATAGAGACTCATGTTAGTTTTAAATGTTCACAGCCATTGGATAAGTCTGGGGAGATTTATCCTGCCAAGGCTGATACTGGTGTGCCACCAAGGGTTGGGATGGCCTGTCTCGGCTACCAGGGTAAGACCCGAGGCACATGCAGTATGGGATTACACGAATCCTTGAACCGGACCAGATTTCCAGTATTGCCCTGGACCTTGGAGATAGATGGGCAAAACTAGAAAGTAACACCTGACCCCTAAACTCGATTATGACACTTCACTGGGTGTCGGATCGGGCTGTCTTTGATATGCCAATCAGTGAGATCCTTAGCGGGGATCAAAACTTGGGTATGTTGGGACAGTCTGAGAATTCATCTGAGTGGGTGATCATAGTGACAGGATCAGCCCCTTTGTCGGACAAAGGTAATGATCAGGAATGCAATCTCTTTGATGGAAACCAAACTGCCGGCAGTTGATTTCAATCGTTGGAATTTTGTTTTGCAAAATTTATATATGATATATATATGTACGGTTTCAAAATGTTTGCAAATGGTTTTAATTCCCGGGATCCATGTGAGTAGAGAGTGCGACACAGTTCCTTGCAGCCGAGGGAGATGTCCTCTCTTGTCGGGCAGTGCTTGATCATTAAGGGCTGAGAGGTTAAGTGTAAGACCATTTAGGATAATACCTGATGGGCTAATCTTGCACCTGCCCACAGTCCCTGGGTTTTTATAAAATGGCTTGGCCCAGGGACCACTTAATGTAAGTGTTGGGCCCATAGGGTCCATGTGATGGGCTCAAGGGTTCACTGAGTTTTTTCAGTGAATTCGGCTGGGCCTTGTAAAAAAGGCTAGGCCGAACCCATGTGGCTGGTGTGTAGATCAATGCTTGGGTCCCACGCCATACAAAGAAGCCCAACTGGGCAGCAGATTGGAAACTAGTTAAGCACTAAACACTTAATGGGCCAAAAGTCCATTTCGAGCTGGGCTGATATGAAAACCCATTTATGGGGTGAATCTAAGATTAATGTTAGTAAAAGGATTGGGCCTTTAACCTTATCCACTCTGGGAGACCAAATTCAAATCAGATTTGAATCTAGTAACTTCTGATATGATCAGGAATAAGCTAACTTAATCTGTAGATAGGATTAAGATAATCCTCTATCCAAATACTGATTTTGATTGGGATAACTCCTAATTAGGAGGTTTTTAATCAAGAAGAAAAAAAGAGGAGAAACCCTAAGAGAAAAATATCAGATTTCGAACCAAGGGTGGTAAGCAAAAAGCTTCCTGCGAATTGAGATAGGATTTCATACACACTCTAGAGACAAGAGAAGCAATTCAGCCATCTTCGTCCTTGGAGTTCTCCTCCAGCCGCCGCCATTCCTTCTTACAAGATTTGATCTTTGCAGAAGAAAGAAATCAAGAAATCAATTCTTGACATCAATCTTGCAGAAAAGATTGTAAAAGATTCGGTGCTCAGAGTTTCCAGAGGATTCTTGCGAAGGATCTAGTGTGTAGAACGCACTCTGCTGGTTCCGTTCCACATAAAGCTGTGTCATTTTCAGTAGGAGCGGATCTTGGTGTCCTCTTTGGGCGTGAACACCAACTTTGGGAGATACTGTTTCTTCGGATCAGGTATATTCCTCCCTTTTCATTTTGGTTTAGATCTGGTTCGATTATGGTTCAAGTAGGATCCTTGAATATAGTATTATAAATTTAGGGAATACGATTCCTAGTTGGAAGAAGGTAGGAAAATTTTTTGAAATTCGCCCACCCATTCCGAAACCTTCATGGCATCCATTAGATGGATCCTACCATTCTTTCAGTGGTATCAAAGCCACAGGTTCGAATCTTAAACCAAAAGAAAATAAGATCTGAACCTGCGCTGATGGACAAAAGCTATTTTGCCAAGATTTGCGCAGATTGTTTTCTTTATTTCAAGAAACTGTTTCTTGTTAAGGGTGATTGATCTGAAATTAATTTTTGTTAAATCCAAAATTTATTTAGAACTGTTCTTTATTTATTTTTATTTAATGGACTGTTCGAACCTAGAGATTGCAATGCAGTTTTGGCACAGACGGTCTGCGCACCCTTTTTCCTTTTTATTTATTCAATTCGGTCTGTAAATAATTCTTTTTATTTTCTAGACTGAATGTATAGGATTCGATCAAGAATGTATTAAATTAATAGAAATAGGATTTCTGTTTTTATTTTCTTGATTGAAGAAGAAGGAAGAAGAAGGCGGCGTTGGAGATTTGCAGATGAAGAAATCGTTTTCTGAGATTTGCAGTTTGTGAAACTACAACCTTAGTGATTAACCTCTGTTTTGCAGGAAGGTGAGAACAACCCATTGTTGATTTGTGATTGCTTAAAATCAAGATTATTAATTTTAGATCTTTCATGAATTAATTATTGAATTGAAAATCAGTTTCAGACCATTTTGGACTAGATTGGACCAAAACTGTTTTGGTCCGAATCTAGGGTTCGAAGGGGACTGTTTTTCAGTCCAATTTTCTCACACTTGCTGTTCTAAATCTAATGTTCAATTACAGGGATTAATTCGGCCCACCTGTAAAGCCCAATTTAATATGGTTAAAACTGCAAAAGCCCACTAATGTGAGAAACGTTGTATGGGCCGAACTGCTAACTGCGATTCAACCCATATACCTAGTTGACATTAATTGTTAATGTTATGGATTTTAAATGGGCTGTTAAATGGGATTTACAAAAGTTAATTGATTGGATCAATTCCTCCTTTACATGTGATGTTTGGAAGTTTGATGTGTTGCGTCCATGAGCCATAAGCACTTGGCCCATGAAGACTCGTTAGTGGCTCTTGCGCACACCATGGCTGAATGCACATCATTGCCATGGTGTCCCTTAAGGTCATTGGATGACCCCTCCTTGCATGGTGGGCCCCACAACCCTGAAAAGGGATACGTACGGAACCCCTTACCGATTAAGGCCCACCAGAAATCTAACTTTATGAAAGTCAGTGAGAGAGACTTTGGTTGGACCTAAAATTAGAACTAGGGCGTAATTTAGTTCCCTCCAGCAAATATGAGTGCATGTGATAGGTAGTTCCATATGATGGACTCTCTAAAGCCCTTCCATCATTAGCACAATGATGGGTCATTCAGTAATGAGGAAACGCACCATAAAATTGGGCTATCCATTTGCTGTTGGATCCGTTAGAGTGTTTCATAAGATGATAGGGGCATCATAGACCGATGTGGAAGGGGCTTCACCAGAAAATGGGAACTCTCTCACGGTACCTTGGCGTAACCTGAATATGATGGGTGTGCACTCACTGGATAGAAAGGTTTACCTGAAAACGGCTCTGAACTTTGTCTGACAGAGGCCAAAGGGAAACTCATTCGATGAGTGGATATGATCCATCACAGAAAGGTGGTGGGGTTATGCAGCTGAAACAGTTGGCTTCACGCACCCCAAGTGATTTCCCACATTTCCAAAGACTTTTTCGTCGTCTCCGTCACTGAGAAAGGAGGGAAATCTCAGAGATGAACAAATGGGAATGAAACATAGATTAAAAGCCATATCTATGTAGGTAAACATGAATCAAACTAAGGTTGTGGACTAACGATTTTGCTGTTTTATCAGAAAATCGCAAACGGTCAATTCGCAAAGCTTATAGACGATAACAAGCTTAAGGGCCCAAACTATGCCGACTGGTACAGAAATCTTATGCTGGTCCTAACTTCCGAAAAGTTAGATAAGGTGGTGAAAAATTCCTGCCCCGGAGCGTCCGGGTGATAGGGCTTCTGAGTCCCGTAGGTGGGATTACCAAGATTGGGAGGATAAGAACTCCCTAGCCCGCTGCTTTGTCATTGCCTCATTGGACAAATCAATACAGAGGCAGTTCGATCAGATCAAACTTGCCAAGGACATATTGGACCGTTTAAAGACAATGTATGAAGAGCAGAACCGTTCTACTCGACAGAAGGTCCTAAAACTGTTCATGACTGCGTAGATGTCCAAAGGGCAGAAAGTTCATGACCATTGTGTTCGGATGATGGGCTACATTAACGAACTCGAAGCCCTTGGCACGCAAGTGGATGCCATCCAGAATTCTTTGCCCTCTTCCTTCAATGCATTCACAATGAACAACAACATGAATAAGCTGAATGTCAGCGTCCAGGAACTTAGCAATATGTTGCAGAGGGCCGACGATCTACTAAAGAAGGATGAGCCTGTGGTTATGCTTACTGAAGCTAACAAATCGGGCAAGAAAAAGAGAAAGGCAAAGAAGCCCCAGAAGAAAGCTACCAAACCCAAGAAGAAGAAGAAGAACATGGCATCTGATGTCTGTCACTTCTGCAAGCAGACCGGCCACTTGAAGAGGAATTGTCCTGCCTACCTGGAATCTAAGAAAGGTAACATCAAAACTTGTGTCATAGAAACTAATATGTTAGTCACTTCTGTGTCCTGGTGTGTTGACTCCGGGGCTTCAACTCATACGTGTAACTCACTGCAGGGGTTCAAAGTTAGCAGAAGATTAAGTAAAGGCAAAGTGACACTATTCTTGGGAACGATTGCAAGTGTTGCAGCTGCGGCAATAGGAACCGTAAAAGTAGTATTTAGAGAAGGAGTGTTTGTACTTAAAGATTGTCTTTATGTACAGAAGTTGAGAACAAATTTAATTTCTGTTTCTAAGCTGTGTGCTGATGGATATACTGTTTATTTTAGTAATATGATTATTGTTAAACGGAATAACAAATTCATCGCATGTGGGGAACTGGAGAACGGTCGCTATGTTCTACATCATTCTCTGGAAACTAACTTAACCGAAACTACGTCGGTCGAAAATCCCAAGAAAAGGAATCGTGATACAGTAAATCCCACGTGCCTCTGGCATTACCGACTTGGCCATATCAGTGTTGACCGAATCACAAGACTGGTAAAGGATGGTCCTTTGGATTTTCTAACCGTAGAAAATCTTCCCACTTGTGAGCTTTGCCTCCAAGGTAAGATGACTAAGCGACCATTTGATGATAAGCCTGAAAGAATTGCATGCTCACTTGACCTAATACATACTGATGTATGTGGTCCCCTGAGTGTTAGGACACGAAATCAATACGTGTATTTCATCACCTTTACAGATGATTTTTCACGATATGGTTACGTGTACCTAATGAGACACAATTCTGAATCCTTTGAAAATTTCAAAGAGTTCAGACAGAAAGTTGAGAAATAGTTAGGGAGAGAAATTAAGGCCCTTCGATTAGATCGAGGTGGCGACTATCTCTCTGACGAATTTAGGGACTACTTAAAGGTCAACATGATAGTGTCACAATTAGCTCCTCCTGCTACACCTAAACTCAACGGTTTTTCAGAGAGGAGGAATAGGACTTTGTTGGACCTGGTCCGGTCACTTCTCGTACGCTCAGAATTACCCACATCCTTTTGGGAATACACATTAGAGACTGCTATCTACGTGCTGAATCGGGTTCCAACCAAATCGGTTCCGAAAACTCCATATGAACTATGGACCCGAAGAAAGCCAAGTGTAAGACACTTGATGTTTTGGGGTTGTCCTGCACACGTTAAAAGAACAAGTGCAGACAAGTTGGAATCCAAAACCAGTCGTTGCCTATTTATAGGCTACCCAAAAGATTCGGTGGGTTATCTATTCTATGACCCAAGTGAGCAGAAAGTGTTCTGCAGTCGAAACGCCCAATTCTTAGAAACCGAATACATCCTGGACACCCATCGTTAGGAAATGGTTCTTGATGAGGAGAGCTCAAGAGCAGTGGGAGATGTCCCACAGGTTCCAGGTAGTGACCAACCTAGAAGATCCTTCGGGTATCCAGGCCACCAGTCCGATATGGTTATGACCAGGATAGTTACCTGGTGGAAGCCTTGACTAGTGAAGAGGATCCCGTAACTTACGCGGAAGTTATGTTAGACATAGATTCCTAGAAGTGAGTGGAGGCCATGAGAGCTGAAATGGACTCGATGGAGACCAATGGAGTCTGGACTCTAGTAGATTCGCCATCTGGGGTAAAAGCAATTGGTTGCAAATGGATCTACAAGAGGAAGAAGGGCTCCGATGGTAGGATCGAGACCTACGAAGCTCATCTGGTGGCGAAATCAAGAAGAGAGAATTCTGCACCCTACGAATACTCTCTTGCCGCCTCCTTGTTCTTGCCGCCCTGTTTGCCAGTTCGATCTCCAGTTGTGGGAGAAGTCAAGATTGGATCTTGACATCAGTTCTTTGAGAAAGGATTGAAAGGAAACTGTGCTCACGTACCATCCTACTGATTCTTGTGAAGGACAGAGTTTTTGGAGAAGAACACTGCTGATTCTGCTCCATTCTGCACTGCGCCATCTTCAGTGGGAGTAGTCTTTGGATCTTTCCTTGGGCGTGAACACCTTCATTGGGAGATACTATTTCTCCGGATCAGGTATAATCCTCTCCTACTCCTTTTGGTTCAGATCTGGTTCAGTTTATGGTTCAAGAATGATCCTTGAAAATATGATTTTCTAAAATAGGGAATGCGATTCCCAGTTGAAGAGAGAGAAAAATTTTTGAAATTCGCCCCCTTATTCTGCAATCTTTGGGCGTCCATACGATGGATCTCTCATCCCTTCAATGGTATCAGAGCTAGGTTCAAATCTTGAACCAGTTTGTTTTAGATCTGAACCTGCGCAAATGGGCAGAAGGTGTTCTACTCGATTTGCGCAGAATAATCTGAAATTAATTTTACATAAATCTGATTATTATTTAGAATTATTTTTTATGATTTTCTTGATTTATGGGCTGTTCGTACAAGAGGAACTGCTGAAATGGTTAATTTGGCCCAACCTGTAAAGGCCTAGTTTTAAAAGGTTAAAACTGCTAAAAGCCCATTTAACATTTAAAGCTATATGGGTTGAACCATTCGGCCCAGATACCTAGATAATATTAATGGTTAATATTATGGATTTAAAATGGGCTTCAAATGGGCTTTACAGATGGTTAATTGATTGGATCAATTTATCCCTGCATGTGATGTATGGATGTGTGATGTGCTACGTACATGGGCTATAAGTACTTGGCCCATGCTCAATCGACAATGGCTCTTGCGCACACCATGGCCGAATGCACATCATTGCCATGGTGTCCCTTTTGGTCATTGGATGACCTCCCTCAGTGGTGGGCCCCACACCTCATCAAGAGGTTACGTGCGGAACCCTAGCCATTTTAGGCACACCGAAATCAGGCTTTATAAAAGTCAGTGGGAGCCACTCTGGTTTGACCTAAAATAAGAACTAGGGCGTAATTAATTGTTCCCTCCAGCTAATATGAGTGCATGAGATAGGGAGATTCATATGATGAACTCTCTAAAGGCCTTCCATCATTAGCATGAGGATGGGTCCTTCAGTAATGAGGAAACGCACCAGAAAATGGGCTATCCATTTGCTGTTGGGCTTGTCTGAGTGTTTCATAAGATGATAGGGGCGTCATACAGATGTGGGAGAGGCTTCACCAGAAAATGGGAACTCTCTCACGGTACCTTGGCGTTCATGAATATGATGGGTAAGCACTCGCTGGACAGAAAGGTTTACCTAAAAACGGCTCTGAACCTTGTCTGACAGAGGCCAAAGGGAAAACTCATATGATGAGTGGATATGATCCTTCATAGAAAGGTGGTGGGGTTATGTAGCTGAAACAGTTGGCTCCATGCACCCTATGTGATTTCCCACATTTCCAGAGACAACCCGTAGTCTCTGTCACTGAGAAAGGAGGGAAATCTTAGAGGTGAATAAATGAAAATGGAACGTAGATTAAAATCCATATCTATGAAAATGAACATGAATCAAATTAGGTTGTTGACTGATGTTTGCTCTTTTATCAGAAAATGGCAAATGGATCATTTGCAAAATTGCTTGATGACAACAAGTTGAAGGGCCCAAACTATGCCGACTGGTACAGGAACCTTATGCTGGTCCTACCTTCTGAAAAGCTAGACAAAGTGGCAAAGAATCCTGCCCCGGAGCGTCCAGGAGATAGGGCTTCTGAGGCCCGAAAGAGAGACTTTCAGGAATGGGAGGAGAAAAACTCCCTTGCCCGGTGTTACATCATTGCCTCCTTGGACAACCCAATACAGAGGCAGTTCAATTAGATCGAACTTGCCAAGGACATATTGGACAGTCTAAGGACAATGTATGAAGAGCAGAATCGTTCTACTCGACAAAAGGTCTTGAAACAGTTCATGACCGCACAAATGACCTAGGGCCAACAAGTTCATGATCATTGTTTTCGGATGATGGGATATATCAACGAACTGGAGGCTCTTGGATCCGGCTAGACCTTGCGATCCAGATAGATGCTATCCTTAATTCTTTGCCTCCTTCCTTCAATCCATTCATCATAAACTATAACATGAACAAGCTAAATGTCAGTTTGCAAGAGCTCAGCAATATGTTGCAAAGAGCTGAAGAACTAATTAGAAAGAATGAGCCCGTAGCTATGCTTGTTGAAACTGGCAAAACAGGCAAGAGAAAGAGGAAGGCAAAGAAGCCTCAGAAGAAAGCCACTAAGGGCAAGAAGCAAAAGAAAGACAAAGCATCGGATGCCTGTCACTTCTGCAAGAAGACCGGCCATTGGAAAAGGAACAGTCCTGCCTACCTGGAATTCAAGAAAGGTAATTTCGAAACTTGTGTTATAAAAACCAATTTATTGGTAGCTTCTGCGTCCTGGTGTATTGACTCTAGGGCATCAACTCATGCGTGTAACTCACTGCAGGGGTTCAAGGTAAGCAGAAGGCTGAGTGAAGGAGAAGTCACACTCTACTTGGGGACTACTGCAGTTGTTGCAGCCGCGGCCATAGGAACTGTGGAGTTACTTTTTAGAGAATGAACTATTGTACTGAAAGATTGTCTTGATGTACAAAATTTAAGGAGAAATTTGATTTCTATTTCAAAACTGTGTGCAAATGGTTATTCTGTCTTCTTTAGTAAAACGATTACTATTAAAAGAAATAACAGATTCATCGCATACGGGGAATTGGAGAACGGTCTCTATGTTCTACATCCTTCTCTAGAAACTAACATAACCGAAATTACGTCGGCTGAAATCCCGAAGAAGAGAGCCCGGGATCCATACAAGTAAAGAGTGCAACACTATTCCTTGCAGCCAAAGGAGAGGTCCTCTCTTGTCGGGCAGTGTATGATCATTATGGGCTGAGAGGTTAAGTGTAAGACCATTAGTAGACTTGTCGGGCAGTGTATTATCATTATGGCCTAAAGCCCATTTCGAACTGGGCTATTTATTTAGTTAATAATGGGGCGAATTCTGAGATGGGTTAGCAGATAGGATAGGGTCTTGACCCTATCCACTCAGAGAGTCCAGATCTGAACGTGATTCAGATCTAGAAACCTCCTAATGAGATTAGGAGAAAGCTAATCTAATCTACAGATAAGGGTTTATCCTTATCACCTGAAGAGAAGGCTGATCCAAATATGATTTGGATAAGCAGCTCCTAATGAGATTAGGAGCTGTTCTTTTTTTTGGGTTAACAAAAGAAGGAGGGGGCGGCAGCCTTTAGAGATATACATCAGATTTTTTTTAGTGCTGAAATCAAGAAGAGAGAATTCTGCACCCTGCGAATATTCTCTTGCCGCCTCCCTGTTCTTGCCGCCCTGTTTGCCAGTTCGATCTCAAGTTGTGGGAGAAGTCGTGATTGGATCTTGACATTAGTTCTTTGAGAAAGGATTGAAAGGAAGTTGTGCTCACATACCATCCTACTGATTCTTGCGAAGGACAGAGTTCTTGGAGAAAAACACTGCTGATTCTGCTCCATCCTGCACTGCACCATCTTCAGTGGGAGCAGTCTTTGGATCCTTCCTTGGGCGTGAACACCACCGTTGGGAGATATTATTTCTCCGGATCAGGTATAATCCTCTCCTACTCCTTTTGGTTCAGATCTGGTTCAGTTTATGGTTCAAGAATGATCGTTGAAAATATGATTTTCTAAAATAGGGAATGCGATTCCTATTTGAAGGGAGAGAAAAATTTTTGAAATTCGCCCCCTTATTCCGCAATTTTGGGCGTCCATACGATGGATCTCTCATCCCTTCAAGAAGGTCCTGAAACTGTGCATGACCACGCAGATGTCCAAAGGGCAGAAAGTTCATGACCATTGTTTTCAGATGATGGGCTACATTAACGAACTCAAAGCCCTTGGATCCGGGCTAGATCTTGGCACGCAAGTGGATGCCATCCTAAATTCTTTGCCCTCTTCCTTTAATGCATTCACAATGAACAACAACATGAATAAGCTGAATGTCAGCGTCCAGGAACTCAGCAATATGTTGCAGAGGGCCGGCGATCTACTAAAGAAGGATGAGCCTGTGGTTATGCTTACTGAAGCTAACAAATCGGGCAAGAAAAAGAGAAAGGCAAAGAAGCCCCAAAAGAAAGCTACCAAACCCAAGAAGAAGAAGAAGAACAAGGCATCTGATGTCTGTCACTTCTGCAAGCAGACCAGCCACTGGAAGAGGAATTGTCCTGCCTACCTGGAATCTAAGAAAGGTAACATCGAAACTTGTGTCATAGAAACTAATATGTTAGTCACTTCTGTGTCCTGGTGTGTTGACTCCGGGGCTTCAACTCATGCATGTAACTCACTACAGGGGTTCAAAGTTAGCAGAAGATTAAGTGAAGGCGAAGTGACACTATTCTTGGGAACGATTGCAAGTGTTGCAGCTGCGGCAATAGGAACCGTAAAATCAGTATTTAGAGAAGGAGTGCTTGTACTTAAAGATTGTCTTTATATACAGAAGTTGAAAAGAAATTTAATTTCTATTTCTAAGCTGTGTGCTGATGGATATACTGTTTATTTTAGTAATATGATTATTGTTAAACGGAATAACAAATTCATCGCATGCGGGGAACTGGAGAACGGTCTCTATGTTCTACATCCTTCTCTGGAAACTAACTTAACCGAAACTACGTCGGTCGAAAATCCCAAGAAAAGGAATCGTGATACAGTAAATCCCACGTGCCTCTGGCATTACTGACTTGGCCATATCAGTGTTGACCGAATCACAAGGCTGGTAAAGGATGGTCCTTTGGATTTTCTAACCGTAGAAAATCTTCCCACTTGTGAACCTTGCCTACAAGGTAAGATGCCTAAGCGGCCATTTGACGGTAAGCCTGAAAGATCTGCAGGCACACTTGACCTAATACATACTGATGTATGTGGTCCCCTGAGTGTTAGGACACGAAATCAACACGTGTATTTCATCACCTTTACAGATGATTTTTCACGATATGGCTACGTGTACCTATTGAGACATAAGTCTGAATCCTTTGAAAAGTTCAAAGAGTTTAGATAGGAAGTCGAGAAACAGTTAGGGAGAGAAATTAAGGCCCTTCGATCAAATTGAGGTGGTGAGTATCTATCTGACGAATTCAGGGACTACTTAAAGGTCAGCGGGATAGTGTCACAATTAGCTCCTCCTGCCACACCTCAACTCAATGGTGTTTCAGAGAGGAGGAATAGGACCTTGTTGGACATGGTTCGGTCATTTCTCGTACACTCAGAATTACCCACATCCTTTTCAGGATATGCATTAGAGACTGCTATCTACGTGCTGAATCGGGTCCAACCAAATTAGTTCCAAAAACTCCATATGAACTATGGACCGGAAGGAAGCCAAGTGTGAGACACTTGAAGATTTGGGGTTGTCCTGCACACGTTAAAAGAACAAGTGCGGACAAGTTGGAATCCAAAACTAGTCGTTGCCTATTTATAGGCTACCTAAAAGATTCAGTGGGTTATCTATTCTATGATCCAAGTGAGCAGAAAGTGTTCTGCAGTCGAAACGCCCAATTCTTAGAAACCGAATACATCCTGGACACCCATCGTCAGGAAATAGTTCTTGATGAGGAGAGCTCAGAAGCAGTGGGAGATGTCCCACAAGTTCCAGGTAGTGACCAACCTAGAAGGTCCACCCGGGTATCCAGACCACCAGTCCGATATGGTTATGACCAGGATAGTTACCTGGTGGAAACCTTGACTAGTGAGGAAGATCCCGTAACTTATGCGGAAGCTATGTTAGACATATATTCCCAGAAGTAAGTGGAGGCCATGAGAGTTGAGATGGACTCGATGGAGACCAATGGAGTCTGGACTCTAGTAGATCTGCCCTCGGGGTAAAAGCAATTGGTTGCAAATTGATGTACAAGAGGAAGAAGGGCCCCGATGGCAGGATCGAGACCTACAAAGCTCGTTTGGTGGCGAAAGGGTATACTCAGAAAGAAGGCATTGATTATGAGGAAACATTTTCGCCCGTGGCCATGCTTAAATCCATTAGAATTCTGCTAGCTGTAGCAGCGTACCATGACTACGAGATTTTGCAAATGGATGTCAAAACTGCGTTCCTGATTGGAGATCTTAATGAAGATATCTACATGTAGCAGCCGCAAGGCTTCATTGCTGCTAGTCAGGAACACATGGTATGTAAGCTTAATAGATCTATATATGGACTTAAGCAGGCTTCTAGGAGTTGGAACATCCACTTTGATTCAGCTGTCAAAATGTTTGACTTTGAGCAGAATCTAGATGAGCCCTGTGTTTTCAGGAAATCCAGTGGAGATAAGATCACCTTTTTGGTGTTGTACATGGACAATATCCTACTCATTGGGAATGATGTAGGAATGTTGACTACGGTCAAGGTATGGCTATCACTGCAGTTCTCCATGAAAGATCTTGGAGAAACTTCATATATACCGGGTCTTCGACTCTGTAGAGATAGATCGAAGCAGATAATTGGATTATCCCAGGCTGCTTACATTGACAAAATTGTCAAAAGATACAGCATGGAGAACTACAAGAAAGGAACGTTCCTTTCAGGCATGGAGTCACTCTCTCCAAGAAGAAGTCTCCCAAGACTTCTGAGGAGATTGAGGGCATGAGAGATGTTCCCTATGCCTCAGCCGTAGGGAGCATCATGTATGCCATGCTGTGCACTCGTCCAGACATTGCTCAGGTGGTGAGTGTGGTAAGTAGATTCCAGGCAAACCTAGGGCAGGAGCATTGGACTGCTGTGAAGAACATACTTAAATACCTTCGAAGGACAAAATACTTTTGTCTGGTATTCGATGGTAGTTCACTACAAGTTCTAGGGTATACCGATGTCGATTTCCAGTCGGATCCAGAAGAAAGAAAGTCTACATCTGGGTATGTTTTCACGATAGGATCGTGTGCTGTTTGCTAGAAAATCAGCAAACAGGGGTCCACTGTAGATTCCACAACCAAGGCCGAGTACATTGCCACAAGTGAAGCTGCCATGGAAGCCGTGTGGATGAAGAAATTCATACATGAATTGGGAGTGATACCATCCAGCACATCACTCATCCCGTTGTTGTGTGACAACAATGGAGCGATCGCCCAGGCTTAAGAGCCTCGGGCCCACTCGAAGTCAAAGCACATCGAGAGGAAGTACCATGTACTGCGAGAGATCGTTGGTAGAGGGGACGTCCTAATTCAGAAGGTAGCATCAGCGGATAATGTGGCAGACCCATTGACTAAGCCACTGACACAGAAGGTGTTTGAGAAAACGTGGAAAGTATGGGACTCCGGCTTGTACCAGATTGGACCTAACTGCAAGTGGGAGCTGTTAGAAAGTTTTGTATGCCCTTAGCTTCAATCTGATTTGATGTACTTATGTTATTTAGTGGAAATAAATAAAGTGCATGTTTGATTCATGTTGTTTGGTTTAATTCTGTGTAATACCCTAAAACTGGACACTTATAGAGACTCATGTTAGTTTTAAATGTTCACAGCCATTGGATATGTCTGGGGAGATTTATCTTGCCAAGGCTGATACTGGTGTGCCACCAAGTGTTGGGATGGCCTGTCTCGGCCACTAGGGTAAGACCCAAGGCATATGCAGTATGGGATTACTCGAATCCTTGAACCAGACCAGATTTCCAGTATCGCCCTAGACCTTGGAGACAGATGGGCAAAACTGGAAAGTTACACCTGACCCCTAGACTCGATTATGATATTTCACTAGGTGTCGGATCAGGATGTCTTTGATATGCCAATCAGTGAGATCCTTAGATGGGGATCAAAACCTGGGTATGTTGGGACAGTTTGAGAATTCATCTGAGTGGGTGATCATAGTGACATGATCAGCCCCTTTGTCGGACAAAGGGTAATGATCGGGAATGCACTCTCTCTGATGAAACCAAACTGCCGGCAGTTGATTTCAATCATTGGAATTTTGTTTTGCAAAATTAATATAATTATATATATATATATATATATATATATATATATATATATATATATATATATATATGTACAGTTTCGAAATGTTTGCAAATTGTTTTAATTCCCGGGATCCATGTGAGTAGGGAGTGCGGCGCTGTTCCTTGTAGCCGAGGGAGAGGTCCTCTCTTGTCGGGCAGTGCTTGATCATTAAGGGCTGAGAGGTTAAGTGTAAGACCATTTAGGATAATACCTGATGGGATAATCTTGCACCTGCCCACAGTCCCTGGGTTTTTATAAGATGGCTTGGCCCAGGGACCACTTAATGTAAATGTTGGGCCCTTAGGGTCCATGTGATGGGCTCAGGGGTTCACTGAGTTTTTCAGTGAATTCGGTGGGCCTTGTATTAAAGGCTGGGCTGAACCCATGTGGCTGGTGTGTAGAACAATGCTTGGGTCCCACACCATACAAAGAAGCCCAACTTGGCAGCAGATTGGAAACTAGTTAAACACTGAACATTTAATGGGCCAAAAGCCCATTTCGAGCTGGGTTGATATGATCACCCATCTATGAGGCGAATCTGAGATTAATGTTAGTAAAAGGATTGGGCCTTTAACCTTATCCACTCTAGGAGACCAAATTCAAATTAGATTTGAATCTGGTAACCACCTGAAGGGGATGAGAGATCCATCCCATGGGCACCCAAAGCAAGTGGAATTAGGGGGGCGAATTTCAAAAATTTTTCTCTCCCATCAACTGGGAATCACATTCCCTATTTAGAAAATCATAATTTCAAGGATCATTCTTGAACCTTAAACTGAACTAGATCTGAACCAAAAGGAGTAGGGGAGGATTATACCTGATACAGAGAAATAATATCCCCCAATGAAGGTGTTCACGCCCAAGGAAGGATCCAAAGACTGCTCCCACTGAAGATGGCGCAGTGCAGGATGGAGCAGAATCAGCAGTGTTCTTCTCCAAGAACTCTGTCCTTCACAAGCAACAACAAGATGGCACGTGAGCATAGCTTCCTATCAATTCTTCCTCCAAGAACTGATGTCAAGATCCAATCTTGACTTCTCCCACAACTGGAGATCGAACTGGCAAACAGGGCGGCAAGAGAGTATTCGCAAGGTGCAAGAATCTCACTTCTTGTGATTTCAGCACTAAAGAAAAACTGATGTTGTTGTTTCTAAAAGGCTGCCGCCCCCTACTTTTTGTTAACCTAAAAGATCAGCTCCTAATCCAATTAGGAGCAACTTATCCAAATCATATATGGATAAAACCTCTCTTTAGATGATAGGGATAAACCCTTATCTTATCTGCAGATTAGATTAGCTTTCCCCTAATCTCATTAGGAGGTTTCTAGATATAAATCACATTCAGATCTAGACTCTCTGAGTGAAAAGGGTCAAGACCCAATCCTATCAGCTAATTCTATCTCAGAATTCACCCCTTTAATTAACTAAATAAATAGCCCAGTTCGAAATGGGCTTTAGGCCCATTAAGCTTATGTGCTCACTTAACCGTCCTAACTGCTGCCCAGTTGGGCTTCCTTGTATGGCGTGGGACCCAAGCATTGATCTACACATCAGCCACATGGGTTCGACCCAGCCTTTGTTACAAGGCTTGGCCGAATACACTGTTAAAGACAGTGCACCCCTGAAACCCATCGAATGGGCTCTATGGGCCTAACACTTACCCTAACTGGTCCCTGGGCCAAGCCACCTTGTAACACCCAGGGACTGTGGGCAGATGCAAGATTAGCCCATTAGGTATTATCTTCAATGGTCTTACACTCAACCTCTCAGCCCATAATGATCATACAATGCCCGACAAGAGAGGACCTCTCCCTCGGCTGCAAGGAACAGTGTTGCAGTCTACACTTATATGAATCCCGGGAATTAAAACCTTCTTGCAAACATTTTAGAGACCATAGTATATATACTTTTATATCTCATATAAAATATATTTTGCAAAACAAATCTCAACGATTGAAATCGGCTGCCGGCAGTCTTGGTTTCCATCAGTGAGAGTGCATCCTCGATCATTACCTTTGTCCGACAAAGGGGCTGATCTTGTCGCTATGATCACCCACTCAGATGAATTCTCAGACAGTCCCAACATACCCAGGTTTTGACCCCCGCTAAGGATCTCACTGATTGGTATATCAAAGACAGCCCAATCCGACACCTAGTGTAGTATCATAATCGAGTCAAGGAGTCGGGTGTAACTTTCCAGTTTTGCCCATCAATCTCCAAGGTCTAGGGCAATACTGAAAATCTGGTCCAGTTCAAAGATTCAATTAATTCTACACTGTATGTGCCTAGGGTCTCACCCTGGCAGCTGAGACAGGCCTCCCCAACTGACTTGGTGGCACCACAGTGTCAGCCTTGTCAGGATAGATCTCCCTAGACCGACCCACTGGCTGTGAACATTCTAAACTAACACGAGTCTCATTAAGTGTCCAGTTTAAGGGTATTACACAGAAACATACCAAGGGAACATGAATCAAATATGCACTTTTATTCATTTACAATAAACTCATAAAGTACATCATTCTGATTGAAGCAAAGGGCATACAAAACTATCTAACAGCTCCCATTTGCACTTAGGTCCAATCAGGTACTAGCCCTAGTCCCATGTTTTCCATGTGTTTCTCAAACACTTTTTGTGATAGTGGCTTTGTCAATGGGTTTGCTACATTTTCCGCTGACGCTACCTTCTGAATCAGGACGTCCCTCTACCAACAATCTCCCGCAGTACGTGGTACTTCCTTTCGATGTGCTTCGACTTCGAGTGGGCTCGTGGCTCCTTAGCCTGAGCAATGGCTCCATTGTTGTCACTCAATAATGGGATGGGTGATGTGTTGGACGGAACTACTCCCAACTCGTGAACGAACTTCTTCATCCACACTGCTTCTTTGGCAGCCTTACTTGCGGCAATGTACTCGGCCTCGGTTGTGGAGTCTGCAGTGGACCCCTGTTTGCTGCTTTTCCAGGAAACAGCACACGATCCTATCGTGAAAACATATACAGATTTAGACTTTCTATCATCTGGGTCTGAGTGGAAATCGGCATCTATATACCCTTGGATCTGTAGTGAGCTACCGTCGAATACTAGACAAAACTCTTTTTTCCTTCAAAGGTACTTAAGTATGTGTTTCACAACAGTCCAATGCTCCTGCCCTGGGTTGGCCTGGAATCTGCTTACTACACTCACTACCTGAGCTATGTTAGGACGAGTGCATAGCATGGCATACATGATGCTCCCAACGGCTGAGGCATAAGGAACGTCTTTCATACCATCAATCTCCTCAGAAGTCTTGGGAGACATCTTCTTGGAGAGAGTGACTCCGTGCCTGAAAGGAACATTTCCTTTCTTGGAGTTTTCCATGCTGTATCTCTTGACTATTTTGTCAATGTAAGTAGATTGGGATAATCCTATTATCCGCTTCGATCTATCTCTATAGAGTCGAAGACCTAGTATATAGGAGGCTTCTCCAAGATCTTTCATGGAGAATTGCTGTGATAGCCATACTTTTATCGTAGTTAACATTCCTACATCATTCCCAATGAGCAGAATGTCATCTACATACAGAACGAGCCTTGGAGAATGTCATCTACATACAGAATGTCATCTCCAAGATCTTCCAAGATCTTTCATAATCGATGCCCTCTTTCTGAGTGTACCATTTCGCCACCAGACGAGCCTTGAAGGTCTCAACCATACCATCGGGGCCCTTCTTCCTCTTGTAAATCCATTTGCAATCGATTGCTTTTACCCCGGAGGGCAGATCTACTAGAGTCCAGACTCCGTTGGTTTCCATTGAGTCCATCTCTGCTCTCATGGCCTCCACCCACTTCTGGGAATCTATGTCCAACATAGCTTCCGCGTAAGTCACGGGATCCTCCTCACTAGTCGAGGTTTCCACTAGGTAACTATCCTGGTCATAACCATAACGGACTGGTGGCCTGGATACCCGAGTGGATCTTCTAGGTTGGTCACTACCTGGAACTTGCAGGACATCTCCCACTGCTCCTGAGCTCTCCTCATCAAGAACAATTTCTTGGCGATGGTTGTCCAGGATGTAATCAGTTTCCAAGAATTGTGCATTTTGACTGCAGAACACTTTCTGCTCACTTGGGTCATAGAATAGATAACCTTCAGAGCCTTTTGGGTGGCCTACAAATAGGCAATGGCTGGTCTTGGATTCCAACTTGTCTGCACTCATTCTTTTAACGTGTCCTGGACAACCCCAAATCTTCAAGTGTCTGACACTTGGTTTCTTTCCGGTTCAAAGTTCATATGGAGTATTCGGAACCGATTTGGTTGGAACCCGATTCAGCACATAGATCGTAGTCTCTAATGCGTAACCCCAAAAGGATGTGGGTAACTCTGAGTGTATGAGAAGCGACCGGACCATATCCAATAAGGTCCTATTCCTCCTCTCTGAAACACCGTTAAGTTGTGGTGTAGCAGGAGGAGCTAATTGTGATACTATCCCATTGTCCTTTAAGTAGTCCCTGAATTCGTCAGAGAGATACTCGCCACCTCGATCTGATCGAAGGGCTTTAATTTCTCTCCCTAACTGTTTTCGGCCTATTGTCTAAACTCTTTGAACTTTTCAAAGGATTCAGACTTGTGTCTCATTAGGTACACGTAACCATATCGTGAAAAATCATCTGTGAAGGTGATGAAATACACGTGTTTATTATGTCAAGTGTGCCTGTACATCTTTCAGGCTTACCGTTAAATGGCCGTTTCGTCATCTTGCCTTGTAGTCAAGGCTCACAGGTGGGAAGATCTTCTACAGTTAGAAAATCCAAATGACCATCCTTTACCAATCTTGTGATTCGGTCAACATCGATGTGGCCAAGTCGGTAATGCCACAGACACGTGGGATTAACTATATCACGGGCTCTCTTCTTGGGGATTTCAGCCGACGTAGTTTCGGTTATGTTAGTTTCTAGAGAAGGATGTAGAACATAGAGACCGTTCTCTAATTCCCCGTATGCGATGAATCTGTTGTTTCATTTAATAGTAATCGTATTATTAAAGAAGACAGAATAACCATCTGCACACAGTTTTGAAACAGAAATCAAATTTCTCCTTAATTTTGTACATAAAGACAATCTTTCAGTACAATTGTTCCTTCTCTAAAAATTAACTCCACGGTTCCTATGGCCGCGGCTGCAACAGTTGCATTAGTCCCCAAGTAGAGTGACTTTTCCTTCACTCAGCCTTCTGCTTATTTTGAAACCCCTACACTGAGTTACATGCATGAGTTGAAGCCCCGGAGTCAATACACCAGGACGCAGAAGCTACCAATAAATTGGTTTTTATAACACAAGTTTCGAAGTTATCTTTCTTGGACGCAGAAGCTACCAAGCTGACATTCAGCTTGTTCATGTTATAATTCTTGATGAACGGATTGAAGGAAGGAGGCAAACAATTAAGGATAGCATCTATCTGGGTTGCAAGGTCCAGCCTAGATCCAAGAGCCTCCAGTTCGTTGATGTATCCCATCATCCGAAGACAATGGTCGTGAACTTGTTGACCCTTGGACATTTGTGCGGTCAAGAACTGTTTCAAGACCTTTTATCGAGAAGAACGATTCTGCTCTTCATACATTGTCCTGAGACTGTCCAATATGTCTTTGGCAAGTTCGATCTGATCGAACTGCCTCTATATCAGGTTGTCTAAGGAGACAATGATGTAACACCGGGCAAGGGAGTTTTTCTCCTCCCATTCTTGATAGGCTCTCCTTCGAGCCTCAGAAGCCCTATAACCCGGATGCTCCAGGGTAGGATTCTTTGCCACTTTGTCCAGCTTTTCAGAAGCTAGGACCAGCATAAGGTTCCTGCACCAGTCAGCATAGTTTGGGCCCTTCAACTTGTTGTCATCAAGCAGTTTTGAAAATGATCCGTTTGCCATTTTCTGATAAAAGAGCAAACATCAGTCCACAACCTAATTTGATTCATGTTCATTTCATAGATATGGATTTTAATCTACGTTCCATTTTCATTTATTCACCTCTGAGATTTCCCTCCTTCCTCAGTGACGGAGACTACGGGTTGTCTCTGGAAATGTGGGAAATCACATAGGGTGCATAGAGCCAACTGTTTCAGCTGCATAACCCCACCACCTTTTTGTGAAGGATCATTTCCACTCATCACATGAGCTTTCCCTTTGGCCTTTGTCAAACAAGGTTCAGAGCCGTTTTCAGGTAAACCTTTCTGTCCATGAGTGCTTACCCATCATGTTCGTGAATGCCAAGGAAACGTGAGAGAGTTCCAATTTTCTGGTGAAGCCCCTCCCACATCGGTCTATGACGCCCCTATCATCTTATGAAACACTCAGACAAGCCCAACAGCAAATGGATAGCCCATTTTCTGGTGCGTTTCCTAATTACTGAATGACCCATCTTCATGCTAATGATGGAAGGTCTTTAGAGAGTTCATCATATGAATCTCCCTATCACATGCACTCATATTAGCCGGAGGGAACAATTAATTATGCCCTAGTTCTTATTTTAGGTCAAACCAAAGTGGCTCCTACTGACTTTCATAATGCCAGATTTCGGTGGGCCTAAATCGGCTAGGGTTCCGCACATAACCTCTCGATGAGGTGTGGGGCCACCACTGAGGGAGGTCATCTAATGACCAAAAGGGACACCATGGCAATGATGTGCCTTCAGCCATGGTGTGCGCAAGAGCCACTGTCGATGGAGCATGGGCCAAGTACTTATGGCCCATGTACGTAGCACATCACACATCCATACATTACATGCAGGTATAAATTGATCGAATCAATTAATCATCTGTATGGCCCATTTGAAGCCCATTTTAAATCCATAATATTAACCATTAATAATATCTAGGTACATGGGCCGAATGGTTCAGCCCATATAGCTTTAAATGTTAAGTGGGCTTTTAGCAGTTTTAACCTTTTAAAATTGGGCCTTTACAGGTTAGGCCGAATTAACCATTTAATTAAACATCAATCCTTAGGCCCATTAGTGGGAAATTTAGGGCTGATTTTCAGCCTTGATTAAACCCTAGATTCGGTCCAAACAATTTGAACCAATCTTGGTTCGAATGGGTCTAGGGTTTGATTTTTAATTAAATCTTTAATTCAAGAAAATAATATGAAATTAAATATTGATAAAATAAAATCAAGAATCAGTCAAACAGGGCTGTTCGCACAATCCACCCTGCAAAACAGAGGTTAGATCACAGTTTGCAGTTTCACATACTACAAATCGCAGATTACAGTTCTCCCATCTGTGAAATCTCCTTTTCTGCGCCGCCATCTTCGATCCAAAATAAATAGAAATCCTATTTCTATTAATAATTACATCAGATCGAATACCTAATACATTGTGTCTAAAAATAAAAAAAAAATTATTTACAGACCAAATGTAATGAATTAATCAAAAACTGCAAATCTTGCAGGTTTCCTGCGCAAACCAAGAATTCGATCTCTTCTTGTATGAACAGCCCATAAATCAAGAAAATCATAAAGAACAGTTCTAAATAATAATCAGATTTATGTAAAATTAATTTCAGATTATTCGCCCATTAATTTTGGGAACAGATTTCCCAAAACCCATATCTGCGCAAATCGGGTAGAACACCTTCTGCCCATTTGCGCAGGTTCAGATCTGAAACAAAATGGTTCAAGATTTTAACCATGGCTTTGATACCACTGAAGGGGATGAGAGATCCATCCCATGGGTGCCCAAAGCTTGTGGAATTAGGGGGGCGAATTTCAAAAATTTTTCTCTCCCTTCAACTGGGAATCGCATTCCCTATTTAGAAAATCATATTTTCAAGGATCATTCTTGAACCTTAAACTGAACCAGATCTGAACCAAAAGGAGTAGGGGAGGATTATACCTGATACGGAGAAATAATATCCCCCAATGAAGGTGTTCACGCCCAAGGAAGGATCCAAAAACTGCTCCCACTGACGATGGCGCAGTGCAGGATGGAGCAGAATCAGCAGTGTTCTTCTCCAAGAACTCCGTCCTTCACAAGAAACAACAGGATGGCACGTGAGCACAACTTCCTATCAATTCTTCCTCCAAGAACTGATGTCATGATCCAATCTTGACTTTTCCCACAACTGGAGATCGAACTGGCAAACAGGGCGGCAAGAATTGGGATGCGGCAAGAGAGTATTCACAAGGTGCAGGAATCTCTCTTGTGATTTCGGCACTATAGAAAAACTAATGTTGTTGTTTCTAAAAGGCTGCATCCCCCTTCTTTTTGTTAACCTAAAAGATCAGCCCCTAATCCAATTAGGAGCAGCTTATCCAAATCATATTTGGATAAGACCTCTCTTTAGGTGATAAGGATAAACCCTTATCTTATCTGCAGATTAGATTAACTTTCTCCTAATCTCATTAGGAGGTTTCTAGATCTGAATCACATTCAGATCTGGACTCTCTGAGTGGATAGGGTCAAGACCCTATCCTATCTGCTAATTCTATCTCAAAATTCGCCCCTTTAATTAACTAAATAAATAGCCCAGTTCGAAATGGGCTTTAGGCCCATTAAGCTTATGTGCTCACTTAACTGTCCTAACTGCTGCCTAGTTGGGCTTCCTTGTATGGCGTGGGACCCAAGCATTGATCTACACATCAGCCACATGGGTTCGGCCCAGCCGTTGTTACAAGGCCTGGCCGAATACACTGTTAAAGACAGTGCACCCCTGAAACCCATCGAATGGGCTCTATGGGCCTAACACTTACCCTAACTGGTCCCTGGGCCAAGCCACCTTGTAACACCCAGGGACTGTGGGCAGATGCAAGATTAGCCCATTAGGTATTATCTTCAATGGTCTTATACTTAACATCTCAGCCCATAATGATCATACAATGCCCAACAAGAGAGGACCTCTCCCTCGGCTGCAAGGAACAGTGTTGCAGTCTCCACTTATATGGATCCTGGGAATTAAAACCTTCTTGCAAACATTTTAGAGACCATAGTATATATACTTTTATATCTCATATAAAATATATTTTGCAAAACAAATCTCAACGATTGAAATCGGCTGCCGGCAGTCTTGGTTTCCATCAGTGAAAGTGCATCCTCGATCATTACCTTTGTCCGACAAAGGGGCTGATCTTGTCGCTATGATCACCCACTCAGATGAATTCTCAGACAGTCCCAACATACCCAAGTTTTGACCCCCGCTAAGGATCTCACTGATTGGTATATCAAAGACAGCCTAATCCGACACCTAGTGTAGTACCATAATCGAGTATAGGGGTCGGGTGTAACTTTCTAGTTTTACCCATCAATCTCCAAAGTCCAGGGCAATACTGAAAATCTGGTCCAGTTCAAAGATTCAATTAATCCTACACTGTATGTGCCTAGGGTCTTACCCTGGCAGCTGAGACAGGCCACCCCAACTGACTTGGTGGCACCACAGTGTCAGCATTGTCAGGATAGATCTCCCTAGACCGACCCACTGGCTATGAACATTCTAAACTAATACGAGTCTCATTAAGTGTCCAGTTTAAGGGTATTACACAGAAACATACCAAGGGAACATGAATCAAATATGCACTTTTATTCATTTATAATAAACTCATAAAGTACATCATTCTGATTGAAGCTAAGGGCTTATAAAACTGTCTAACAAGACCCGAGGCACACGCAGTGGTATCAGAGCCATGGTTCAATGGGCGAATAATCAGAAATTAATTTTACATAAATATGATTATTATTTAGAATTGTTCTTTATGATTTTCTTGTTTTATGGGCTGTTCCCTCCAGCTAATATAAGTGCATGTGATAGGGAGATTCATATGATGAACTCTTTAAAGGCCTTCCATCATTAGCATGATGATGGGTCCTTCAGTAATGAGGAAACGCACCAGAAAATGGGCTATCCATTTGTTGTTGGGCTTGTCTGCGTGTTTCATAAGATGATAGGGGCGTCATAGACCGATGTGGGAGAGGATTCACCAGAAAATGGGAACTCTCTCACGGTACCTTGGCGTTCACGAATATGATGGGTAAGCACTCACTAGACAGAAAGGTTTACCTGAAAACGGCTCTGAACCTTGTCTGACAGAGGCCAAAGGGAAAACTCATATGATGAGTGGATGTGATCCTTCACAAAAAGGTGGTGGGGTTATACAGTTGAAACAGTTGGCTCCATGCACCCTATGTGATTTCCCACATTTCCAGAGACAACCCGTAGTCTCCGTCACTGAGAAAGGAGGGAAATCTCAGAGATGAATAAATGGAAATGGAACATAGATTAAAATCCATATCTATGAAATGAACATGAATCAAATTAGGTTGTGGACTGATGTTTGCTCTTTTATCAGAAAATGGCAAACAGATCATTTGCAAAACTGTTTGATGACAACAAGTTGAAGGGCCCAAACTATGCTGACTGGTATAGGAACCTTATGCAGGTCCTAGGTTCTGAAAAGCTGGACAAAGTGGCAAAGAATCCTGCCTCGAAGCGTCCGGGTGATAAGGCTTCTGAGGCCCGAAGGAGAGACTATCAAGAATGGGAGGAGAAAAACTCCCTTGCCCGGTGTTACATCATTGCCTCCTTAGACAACCCGATACAGAGGCAGTTCGATCAGATCGAACTTGCCAAAGACATATTGGACAGTCTCAAGACAATGTATGAAGAGTAGAATCGTTCTACTCGACAAAAGGTCTTGAAACAGTTCATGACCACACAAATGTCCAAAGGTCAACAAGTTCACGACCATTGTCTTCGGATAATGGGATACATCAACGAACTGGAGGCTCTTGGATCCGGGCTGGACTTTGCAACCCATATAGGATTAAGACCCTATCCTATCTACTAATCCATCTCAGAATTCGCCCATTTAATTCACTAAATGAATAGCCTAGTTCGAAATGGGCTTTAGGCCCATTAAGCTTATATGCTCATTTAACCTTCCTAACTGCTGCCCAGTTGGGCTTCCTTGTATGGCGTGGGACCCAAGCATTGATCTACACATCAGCCACATGGGTTCGGCCCAGCCGTTGTTACAAGGCCTGGCTGAATACACTGTTATGGACAGTGTACCCCTGAAACCCATCAAATGGGCTCTATGGGCCCAACACTTACCCTAAGTGGTCCCTGGGCCAAGCCACCTTGTAATACCCAGGGACTGTGGGCAAATGCAAGATTAGCCCATCAGGTATTATCCTTAATGGTCTTACACTCAACCTCTCAGCCCATAATGAACAAACACTGCCCGACAAGAGAGGACCTCTCCCTCGGCTGCAAGGAACAGTGTTGCACTCTCAACTTATATGGGTCCCGGGAATTAAAACCTTTTTTGCAAACATTTTAGAAACCATAATAAAATATACTTTGCAAAACCTTTTATATCTCATATAAAATATACTTTGCAAAACAAATCTCAATGGTTGAAATCGGCTGTCGGCAGTCTTGGTTTCCATTAGTGAGAGTGCATCCCCGATCATTACCTTTGTCCGACAAAGGGATTGATCCTGTCACTATGATCACCCACTCAGATGAATTCTCGGACTATCCCAACATACCTAGGTTTTGTCCTCCGCTAAGGATCTCACTGATTGGTGCATTAAAGACAGTCCGATCCGACACCTAGTGCAGTATAAGAATCGAGTTAGCGGTCGGGTGTAATTTCCTAGTTTTGCCCATCAATCTCCAAGGTTCAGGGCAATACTGGAAATCTGGTCCAGTTCATAGATTCAATTAATTCTACACTGTATGTGCCTAGGGTCTCACCCTGGCAGCTGAGATAGGCCACCCCAATCGACTTGGTGGCACCACAGTGTCAACCTTGTCAGGATAGGTCTCCCCTGACCGACCCACTGGCTATGAACAGTCTAAACTAAAACAAGTCTCATTATGTGTCCAGTTTAAGGGTATTACACAGAAACATACCAAGGGAACATGAATCAAATATGCACTTTTATTCATTTACAATAAACTCATAAAGTACATCATTCTGATTGAAGCTAAGGGCATACAAAACTGCCTAATAATTATGGTTTCTCAAATGTTTGCAAAAAGGTTTTAATTCCCGGGATCCATATAAGTTGAGAGTGCAACACTGTTCCTTGCAGCCGAGGGAGAGGTCCTCTCTTGTCGGGCAGTGTATGACCATTATGGGCTGAGAGGTTAAGTGTAAGACCATTGAGGATAATACCTGATGGGCTATTCTTGCATCTACCCACAATCTCTCGTGGCGGTCTTCTCTGTGGTCCGGTAAGCCCATAGAACACTGGGTAGCTCATCTGCCCACAACCCTTTAGCTCGGTCTAACCGTGCCTTCAGTCCGCGGAGGATGGCTCTGTTTGTGACTTCTGCCTAACCGTTTGCTTGAGGGTGTGCGACTGAAGTGAAGTTCTGTCGGATCCCCATGTCTTGGCACCAGTCTTGGAATTTGATGTCCTCGAACGGCTTGCCATTGTTAGAGATCAGTACCCGAGGTAACCCGAAGTGGCACAAAATGTTCTTTCGAAAGAAGTTTTGGATGTTCCGGGCTGTGATCGTTACAAGGGGTTCAACCTCTACCCACTTGGTGAAGTAATCCACTGCTACTACTAAGAACTTCCTCCCACCCGCTGCTGGCGGGAATGGCCCGAGTAGATCGATGCCCCATTGTGGAAAAGGCCACGGGCTGGTGAGATATTTGAGGTCGGCAGCGGATTGGTGGTGAATATTTGCGTGCTTCTGGCATTTGCCACATTTTCTAATGAGCTCAATAGCATCTGTCTTCATTGTTGGCTAATAATACCCCTGTCGAAGTGTCTTTTGGGTGAGGGCCCTGCCCCCCAAGTGTCCGCCGCACAGACCCTCATGAGTGTCATGGAGTATGAGCTTGGCTTTGGTAGGTCGCAAGCAACGCTGGTTGGGAAGCGTGTTGGATCTCCGGTATAGCCGTTCGTCTATCATGACGTATTTGGCTGCCTGGTGCTGCACCCTTTTGGCTGCATTGCGATCTGCAGGGAGGGTTCCGTGTAGCAAGAAGCTCGTGAGCGGGTCAATCCAGCTCGGCTCTGCTTGAACGACGGGAGCGACCTCCTCTGTCCCCCCGAGAATGCTAGGATGAGGCAGGTTCTCTATGTACACGGTTCTCATGGTGATGTCGCTGGTGCTGGCTAACCTGGACAGGGCATCGGCCTCAGCGTTTTTCGACCTAGGGATTTGTCTGATAAAGTGTGACCGAAAGTTGAATAGAGCTTCTCTGACTTTGGCTAAGTAGGCGACCATGGTTGGCTCGCGAACTTCGTACTCGCTAGTGACCTGGTTGACCACGAGCTGGGAGTTGCTGCAGATAACGATGTGCTTGGCTTTTACTTCTCTGACTATGGCTAGTCTAGTTATCAATGCCTCATACTCTGCTTCCTTGTTAGATGCCGCGAACTTGAAAAGTAGCGCGTACTCCAGTTTTGTGCCACTTGGGCCGGGCAGGACTATTCCGGCTCTGCTGCCCTGTTTGTTCGAGGAGCCATACGTGAAGGATCCAGGGCTTCTCATCCCAGCTCGCGCTTGGCCGAACTAGGAGAGATGCCACACTGGCTGCTACCTCACGGGGCTCGAACTCAACCGGCCTAGGAGCTTCGGGCCCACCCGAACTGGGGACCCCATGCGCAACCAGCTAGGGAATTTCGGATTTGAATGTGCATTCGGCGATGAAATCTACTAAGGCTTGAGCCTTAATGGCAGTTTGCGGCTTGTACTGGAGGTCGTACTCGCTGAGCTCAATGACCCACTTCGTCAGCCGACCAGAGACCTTGGGCTTAAGTAAGACTTGCCTCAGAGGTTTGTCGGTGAGGATGATAACAGTGTGAGCCTGGAAGTACGGGCGGAGTTTCCGAGCTGCAATTACTAGGGCATATGCTAGCTTTTCTATCTCCAGATATCTCGTCTCTGCTCCCTGCAATATTTTACTAACATAATAGATGGGTCGTTGGACCCGATCTACTTCCTTTATTAGTACCGAACTGACCACTTCATCGCTTGCCGATAGGTACAGTTCTAAAACATCGCCCTCCTTAGGCCGGGTTAAGGTTGGCATACTAGCGAGGTATTTCTTGAGCTCGTCAAACGCGAGCTGGCAGTCATGGGTCCAATCGAACCCTTTGCTCTTAATTGCCTTAAAGAATGGCAGACAACGGTCCGCCGATTTGGACATGAAGCGGCTCACGACGGCTATGCGGCCATTCAACCTCTGAACCTCCTTCAACTTCTGAGGTGGTCTCATATCTAAGATGACCTTAATCTTATCCAGGTTGGTCTCAATGCCACGCCGGTTAATGATGTATCCTAGGAATTTACCCGAGGTCACACCGAATACACACTTGTTTGGGTTCAATCTCAAATTAAACTTACGCAAAATTTCAAAAACAGAATGCAAGTCTTGTATTAATTCATGCAAAAATTGAGTTTTGACGACTATGTCGTCTACACAGCATTCTACTTTTCTGCCAATTAATGGTGCAAACAACTTATTTACAAGCCTTTGAAAGGTTGCCCCTGCATTTTTCAACCCGAAGGGCATAACCTTGTAACAGTATAGACCGAACTCTATGATGAAGGCAGTCTTTTCTTCGTCCTCCGGGTCCATCTTGATTTGGTTATAGCCCGAATAGGCGTCTAAGAAACTCAGCAACTCGTGCCTTGAGGTTGCATCCACCAAATGGTCAATTCTGGGGAGCAGGAAGCAGTCTTTTGGGCAGGCTCGGTTTAGGTCGGTGTAGTTGACGCACATGTGCCACTTGCTATTAACCTTCTTTACAAGAACGGGGTTGGCTACCCAGCTCGGGTAATGGACTTCTCTTATGAAGTCAACTACGAGGAGCTTCTCGACCTCCTCGTCGACCTCTCTCCACCGCTCCGGGGCTAGTTTGCCTTTCTTCTGTCTAACGGGCCTAACAATTCGGATCGTAGAGGTTCCTGGACGGAAGCACCGATCTGAAGCGTCCGAGCTGGGTTTGTGGCTGAGGTCAGAACAGCGATTGTTTCTTCCATGGGTGCAACTCGTTCTTCGGCTTGCTCTGTAGGCCGCTCCAGTTCGAGGTTGTCGGCCACCTTGGTCTTTCCCTTTAGGGCGGTGACATAGCACTTGTGGGACTCGAGTTGGTCGCCCTGCGCTACCCCCACACCGAAGTCTGTAGGGAACTTCATTGCCAAATGATAAGTGGAGACCACTGCCCGTAGGACATGGGTGATCGGCCGACCTATTATGGTATTGTATGGGGAGGGGGTCGCGACCACCAGGAAGTCGTGGTTGAGTCCGACTATGCAGGGCCATGTGCCGACTTCCACAGGTACTGTCACTTTCCCAAGGGGCCTGACTTCTTCTCCGCTGAAGCCCACCAAAGGAGTGTTCGCGGGCTTCAAGTCACTTCCCTGCAACTGAAGCTGGTCGAATGCAGCTTTGAAGAGAATATCTGTCGAGCTGCCCGAGTCAACGAGTACGCGCCTGATCTCGAAGTCGTTGATCCTCAGCTTTATCACAAGCGCATCATCGTGAGGGTAGTGGACCCCTCGCGCATCATCCTCCATGAAGAAAATTGGTTGTTCTATCCTCGGCCGCTTCAGAGGATTCTGTTCTTCCCGAGCAGCTTCACGAATTGATGTCTGAGCTACTGCTGAAGTACAACCCGCAACGATCGAGCCTCCCACTATCATGTGGAGGGTGCCCCAAACCAGCCTCTCTTCTAGAGGCTGCCTTTGTGACTGTTCGGCTGGCCTGCTGCTAGACTCAGGAGCATCCTTACCGTGCTCCCCTTGCCGACCTATTTTATTATTATTATTATTATTATTATTATTATTATTATTATTATTATTATTATTATTATTATTATTATTATTATTTTGTACAAAGTTCCTTAAATATCCGCGACGGATAAGCTCCTCAGTCTCATCGCGGAGGTTTTTACAATTTTTGGTACTATGACCGTAATCTCTGTGAAAACTGCAGTACAGATTCTTATTTCTTTCATTGGGATTCCCCCTCAAACGGGGTGGTCACTTCACATACGGGGGCGTCCTTGATTGTCATCAGGATTTCGGCCCACTTCGCGTTCAGTGGAGTGTAATCAGTTCGGTCCGCTACTGGAGCTCGGAATGACTGACCCGGCTTTGCCCCCCGAGCTGCATCTTTTTTCTTTTGGCTGTCCCCTTGGCTGGAAGGCTCTCCTTCCCTTTTCCTCTTCTCGGGCGTGCCCTCGCCCTTCTGGTTGATCTCTTCCTCTGTGGCTATAAACCTGTCTACGAGCTTAAGAAATTCGGTTTTGGTCGCTGGTTGGTTAACGACCATGTGCCATTTGAACTCTTTATGCGTCATGCCTTTCTTGGCTGCTCCAAGGTGCATGACGGGGTCCAGGTGCGGTATCTGCATTCACACAACGTTGAACCACTTAATATAGCCCCAGATGGACTCTCCCTCTCTCTGCACTACGTTGAGGAGATTTTCTTCAGTTCGCGGGCACCGCTTGCTGGTGACGAAGTGGGACGTGAAGGCTTGCGTGAACTGCGCCCAACTTCTTATCGATCCAAGTGCCAGGTTCCGGTACCATGTACGGGCTACTCCTCTAAAAGTGGTGGAGAAGGCCACGCACATGCACGACTCACTGGCTCTTGCCAGGTGCATCTGCGACTGGAAGGCATCTACGTGGTCATTTGGGTCAAACGACTTGTCATACTTGTCAAGAGGGGGGAGCTTGAAGTCTTTAGGCATTGGGACTGCCAGGAGTTCGGAAGACAGGGGGACGGAACTGAAAGGAGGGGAGCCTTGACTTCGCCCGAGCTTACCTCTTCTTTGCCTTCGAGCTCGGGCAAGTTGTGGGTGGCAGATCGGCGAGCTCGGCGTTTGTGCTGCTCACCTCCGTGCTATCAGGAATGGTTTGTGCAGCAAGTAGCTCGGGCTGCTGGTGATGGCTGCGGACAGAAGGATCCCGCTTGGAGTCTGTAGCCAGGATCTTAAACTGGTTCTCAAGGATCGGGGCTACAAACTTCGACTACCGAGGTGATGTAGACCTGGCGAGCTGGGGTCCTTCCGACCTGACCGCCCGTGGCGAGACCGGGGTGGCCGGTCTTTCTTGTCTGTCGCGAGAGGAGACCTGGCTCTTAGGAGGGTTTTGGAGGCTTCTCCTTGGCGAGAGGGGCGTTCGTCCTGGCGGCGAGACTTAGCTCGCTGTGAGGCTGGGTACCGAGGAGGGAGCTGTGGCTGCTGAAGCTGGGGTTGAGACAGCTGGGGGAATTGCTGCTGGTAGTGATACTGGGAGACGTGGTGCAGCACTTGCTACTGGTAAATCTAGTGTTGCTGGAGCTGCTGCACTTGGGCTTGCATAGCCCGCATGCACTACATCAGATCGTCGAGCTGGCTCTGGCTGGTCGCCAAAGGAACAACAGTTGGTTCAGCAAAGGTCGTTTCGACTGAGGAAGGCAAGGTAACACCCACAGGCGCCATTGCTCGCGGCATGTTTAGGCTGGGAACTTCGTCCACCGAGAGAGGAATGGTGAACTACCCAATCCAGACCGTGGGGACCTGGGGCTGCTCCCTGGAGTTATCCATCTCCATGCTTCATCCAACATTGCTAGAAGAAGCCATGAGTGCCGAGTTTTCAGAGAAGAAAGAACTGTGAAGGTTTAGAGGAAGGCTTTTAGAAGCGTTTCCCATACATGATGCCAAATGATGGTGCGCGATCCGGTCACTCCTAACTGGCACTTACGTGGCTCCTGGAAGGTAACTGGGATGGAGAAGAAGAAGAATCCCCGGGGGCTTGCCCGGCGGGAACACTCCGATGCTTAAGTTAGTATTCTGTAGGAGAAGCAAGGAGAAGATGAGAGTTAAGAGTGCAGATAGCACAAGAGTAGAAGATGATACCTCCGTTCCTTGATACTATCTCCTTATAACAGAAATCCGTTGTATCAGGCCCACTAGCCTCTGATAGGGCGGGTATAACCGCCACTGTCAGCCTACCGCAGCCATTACTGGCGGGGCTGAGGTGGCACACACGGGGCCGTCACCGCAGTGAACGTGCCTGTCAGGTGTAAGGCACCTTCTAAAGGTGGCAGACACAACGCTGTCTAACGAGGGATATGGCTGTTGTTCCCAGATTTGTCAGGTATGGTGGTCGGCAGGAGGTCTTCCTGCGATGTGCCGGACTACCCTTCCGCGAGCTACCCTGTGCCGGGCTATCTCATAAGCGGCAAGCTGCCTGTGGCAAGCTAAGCCAAGCTGTCTGGCCCGAGGTGTCTTTACCTTGGGGTATCTATAGGCGGATCGGTGTGTTCCTATCTGGGAGAAGCTTCTTGAGGAGCGCCTACGTGTCCCATTCCCGAGCTATTTTGTAGCGAGCTCGGAATACTTCAGGATTACCTTTAACAGAATTGGTCCTTGGGATGACTTGTCTGCTTAGGAGCTTGGGTGAGCTAGTTCCCCTAGCTCGTGAGCAAAAGTTGCCTCGGAGTATCCCTTCAAAGGTAGCTCGGGGAAGCCGGAGCTCGCGTTGTGGCGAGCTTCTCTTGTGAGCTATGATGTAGCGAGCTGCTTTATGGGCCCGCCACTTGGTCGCACTAGGCTACAATGCTGGGCTGTTGTTCGTGCTGAGTCAGTGTCCACGTGTCACCGTTCCGTAGGTCGGGTCAAATCATCCTCCATCAAATAGAAATTAGGTTTTCTATTTATTTTATTTGGGATCAAAGATGGCGCAAGGAAGGAGATTTCGTAGATGGGAAAATCGCTATCTGCGATTTGCAGTTTATGAAACTGCAAACTGTGATCTAACCTTTGTTTTGCATGATGGATTGTGCGAACAGCCCTATCTGATTGATTCTTGATTTTCTTTTATCAGTATTTAATTTCAGATTAATTTGTTGAATTAAATCTTTAATTAAATATCAAACCCTAGACCCATTCGAACCAGATTGGTCCAAACTGGTTGGACCGAATCTTGGGTTCGATCAAGGTTGAATGTTAGCCCTAATTCTCCCACTAATGGGCCTAATGATTGATAATTAATTGAATTTTTTAGTTCGGCCCAACTTGTAAAGGCCCAGTTTGAATTGTTAAAACTGCTAAAAGCCCACTTCGCAGATAAAGCTATATGGACCAAATTGATCAACCCTAATTTCGGCCCATATACCTAGATAATATTAATGGTTAATATTATGGGCTTTAAAATGGGCTTTACAGATATTAATTGATTGGATCAATTATTCCCTTCATGTGATGTATGGATGTGTGATGTGCTACATTCATGGGTCATAAGTGTTTGGCGCATGCTGATTCGATAGTGGCTCTTGCGCACACCATGGCTAAATGCACATCATTGCCATGGTGTCCCTGCTGGTCATCGGATGACCTCCGTCAGTGGTGGGCCCCACACATCTTGAAGAGGAAACGTGCGAAACCCTAACCGATTTGGGCCCACCGAAAATCTAGTTTTATGAAAGTCAATGGGAGCCACTTTGGTTTGACCTAAATTAAACTTGGAAGTAATTTTTTGTTTCCTCCAGCAAATATGAGTGCATGTGATAGGAAGATTCATATGATGAACTCTCTAAAGGCCTTCCATCATTAGCATAAGGATGGGTCCTTCAGTAATGAGAAAACACACCAGAAAATGGGCTATTCATTTCTTGTTGGACTTGTCCGAGTGTTTCATAAGATGATAGAGGCGTCATAGACCGATGTGGGAGGGGCTTCACCAGAAAATGGGAACTCTCTCACGATACCTTGACATTCACGAATATGATGGGTGAGCACTCATTAGACAGAAAGGTTTACATAAAAACAACTCTGAACCTTGTCTGATAGAGGCCAAAGGGAAAACTCATATGATGAGTGCATATGATCCTTCACAAAAAGGTGGTGGGGTTTTGCAGCTGAAATAGTTGGCTCGATGCACCCTATGTGGTTTCCCACATTTCCAGAGAAAAGTCGCTATCTGCGTCACTGAGATGGGAGGAAAATCTCAAAGATGAACAAATGAGAATGGAACATAGATTATAAGTCATATTTATGTAATGAACATGAATCAAATTAAGTTGTGAACTAATGTTTGTTGTTTTACCAGAAAATGGCTAACGGACAATTCGCCAAGCTTCTTGATGACAACAAACTTAAGGGCCCTAATTACGTTGACTGGTACTGTAACCTCATGCTGGTAGTGACTTTTGAAAAATTGGATGAAGTTGCCAAAAACCCCACCCTGGAGCGTCCAGTTGATTGGGCTTTTGATGCCCGCAGAAGGGACTACCTGGAGTGGGAGGAAAAAAACACCCTGGCCCGCTGCTATCATAGCTTCTCTGGACAATCCAATACAAAGGCAGTTCGATCAGATCAAACTGGCCAAGGACATATTGGAATCGGGTTTGATTAATGTTGTTCGAGTGGATATGATCTTTCTTTGGTTAATGTTGTTAGGACAGGGATGGCAACGAAGATAGGGATGGGGAAAGAGGTGAGGGAGAAACCCATCCAAACCAAAGGACGCAAGGAGATGGAGTCTTGCTTGATCCGGGTTTGATTAGAATCGGGTTTAGTTGGTGGTGGTGGTGGTGTAGGAAGAGAATAAGGTAGAGGCGGTAGTTGTGGGGCTGCAATTAATGGGTGGGTATTCATCTGGTGAAGCTCTACAAACAATTTAGGAATTCAAAGGTTTAGGAATTTAAAAAATTTTAAAAGAGGATTTTAGGAATTTTAAAAAATATATTAATCATATGATGTCACAATGGAGTGTGATGGAAAATTAACGTTAAGGGAGGTTTTATACAATTGTCAAAAAATTTAAGGATACTTCATGACAATATCTAAACAGTAAGGATAGAGTTAATTAATTTCCTAAACCATAAGGATACTTTAACAAATTTCCCCTTTTACTTAAGCATAAAGACCCTCTGTTTTATGACAAATACTTAAACATACTCTATACCTTGTCATTTTTTGGCTAAATTATAAATTACTATGGTACTCATGGTTCAACTAACCAAACCATGGGCCTTTTTCTTGAACCAAATCGATTAGTTCAATTTCTTCAAAAATCAAACTGAAACTGAACTAATGCAGCTGATTAATTGGTTAACTGCATTATGGTAAAAGAAAAAATATATGATCTAACCAAAACTCTAGCTTGAGTATTTCTAACCATATATCTTGTCCTCAAACATGTAATTAGCACAATTCTAATCAAAATTAAATACTAAAGAATCTATTAAAGATGTACATCAAATAGACAAATACTTAGCCTAAGATGAGTGCATGCTCAATTAGCGTAAGCATTTAGGCAATTCCTTGAATAGATTGATATTCTCTAACATAAAGAATCTCGATGGTCCAAATATTCTGTTATGGTGTTATTTATGCCAAAAAAAATCTCAAACCTAAAAATCTAAAATAGTTTCAAGACCTCAAGTAATCGATGACAAATATAAACAACAATATAGCGTAAGCATTTAGGCAATCTCCTCAAGTATGTCATCTCATCCTGTTTCACCCTCCAATGAGTAGCAACTAGTGCTCCTGCAGCTCTCTCGTCCGTTGTCCAAGTTCAGGTAGAGGTAGTTGAATATAAAAATCTAAAACAATTTCAAGAGTTCAACAGTTCGAATAGACTATTACTTATGCCAAAAAAAACAAAGAAAATAGTTAAGCCTACCTGAACTTGAACAGCAAATGACAAAGCGGCGGGAGCATGGGTCGCTGCTCGTTGGAGGGCGAAACGAGATGGGACGATAGATTGTAAGAGCTTGCATGAATACCTTCATGTTCATCATAAATTGCATGAACTTTGAAGCCCTGAACAAATATAGAGGTTGGGAGAACTGGTGGCCTTAGTGATTAGAGAGAGATGGGATAACTAGAGTGGGGAGGTTGCCGACTTGCCATTATCGATGCCCGCCGACAAACTAGGGCTGACAGGGAGGATTGGAGGAGAGCAAGAGATGAGAGGGAGGAAAGCAAGAGCTTAGGGAGTTAGGATTTCATTATTTTAGGAATACTAAAAATCAAAAGGGAAAAAGGAGAGTTGAGAGGTATATCTCGATTTTAAAAAGACAAAAGTTAAAATATAACAAAGGGAAATTCTCGATTAGTGTCACTTTGGGCCTAGTGTCACTTTGGTCCCTGTGAACATCCAAATTGAAATTGGGGTCCACTTCATGGCTGAAATATAGAGTCGCCACCCATCAAAGAAAAGAATATGGGAGTGATGGGCCTCCCAAGTTCAAGAAACAAAACAAGACTCTAATGTACCAAATTAAAGTTATTCTAAGTACCTTTTAGGGGAGAGAGGGAAGGTGTTAAGCACCCCTCTCCCATATTCAACATGTAGTACCACTCCCCTAATCAAATGAAAATAAGGTTTAAGCCAACAAGAATGTTAGTGAGTTTACATACTAAAGACAATGGTCATTGTGGTGTTGCTTCCCAAATGATTTAACCTTCTCATTCCCCGTTTGGGTGAGAGAAACCCTTAGAGGAGCAAAGGAGTTGACAACTACATGTCATGCTCCCTCTTTACCCAAGGTTCCTCTCACTCTGACTAAGAAAATGGAATGGGCCAAACCATAAGAGAGGTAATCCCCTACAAACAACCTCATATAAGGCAACTCCCAACCTAAGATTAAAAGTGAATAAAGAAGCAAAAACACAAATAATAATAGTTCAAATTTAACATAAATTAGGAAGCTAAAAAAACACTATGTTCTAACATTCCACACTTAATTCCAATGTGCACAATCCACCGAACTATACAAAATTGAATTGGAACATTATGAAATTGAAAGATTTCAGCAATGATACCAATTCTGCTTGAAGAAATACTAAAAGAACATTGGATTATTATCCAAAACAATTAACAAATATCTATGATGATTTATACACCTAAGTACTAAGAGATTAACAAAAGAAAATGCCAAACATCACCCAATCTACAAAATAAACCAAGTCAAAATATGAAACTACTTAGAACATTAATAGAATTTTGGAGAATAAACAAACAAACAAGCAAATAATTCCAATAAGCATAACCGTTTATCCTAGACTAGAATGAATTGAAAAGCTATTAAAATGAATAAATTAAAATGCTGAAATTGATTCGAATCAAACTACATAAACACTAAAAGACATAAAGTATTCAAGAGAATTGATTAACAAACCATGCTAATACTTCTTATAACCAATATGAAACTAACTCAAAGAAGGCATACGCAATGCTGAAACAAAAGGTTACCTAGAAATGAGTAAAAACCAAAAGAAGATACAAAACAAAAAAGAATAAAAAAGAAAAAGAAAAAGAAAAATAAAAATAAAAATAAATAAAAAATGATGAGGTGAACAACTCACCTCTTTGTGACCCTTTGACAAATGCTACAAGATAAGTGATTGAAATTGTTGATACCTCTTTTTGAGGTTGATCCTTGCTTGAATCGAATGGGTAGAGGGCTACTTCTCCAAGGCTGCTTTGAGGCTTTTCTTTTTTTTGGATTGAATGATGATGGAGGATAGTTTCAGCTAGACTATTGGAAGGAAGATGAGAGTTTGAGAGATGGAGGCTCGGGTTATTCTTGGAGGATGCTTTCGGTGAGGGTTTTGGTTTGTGAAGAAGGAGATGAGAGCTTGGGGATCTTGGTTTAGGTGAGGGGAAGAGAGATGCAATTTTTGGGGTTTATTGTACAAGGAAGAGGAAGAAGATGATGAAGGTGAGACTTGGTGGTAAGGGTTTCCTGGAGGAGGGAGAGATTCGGTGAGAGATTGAGAGAGTGGGAAGGGTTTTTACCTTACTTGGATGAGAATGGTGGAGGGCTGACCCGCGGCCTTCTTCCTTGCATCTTCTCTCTTTTTCTTCCTTCTCCTTCTCTTCTAGCCGAAATGATAGCAGCGCACATTTTCTTTCTTTTTTTTTTTGAGAAAAGAAAGATTGGGAGGAAGATGGAGGTAGATTCAACGGCTAGGGTTCATGGAGGTTGGTTGTTGATGGGAGGAGGAAGAAGATGGAGGTTGGGAAACTAGGATTCAGTGGGAAGAGTGGAGAGAATAGAGTGACAGTTTGGTGGTTAGGGGAAAGGGGCCATGAGGGATAGGAGAGATGTTTCTTTTTGTTTCATGGAGGTTTGGTGGTGAGAGATTGAGGGAGTGAGGGAGAAAGGAGAGAATGATAGCATCTTAGAGAGAGAGGAGAAGAGGGTTCGGTGGTCTAGGGTTCAGTGGAAGAGAGGAGGAAGAAGGAGAAGAGATCCATGAGAGGGAGGGTTCAGTGGTTAGAAGGGAATGGAGAGAGAGGGAGAGTTCGGTCGGAGGAAGAAGAGATCAGTGAGGGAGAAGAGAGTTTGATTTTATTTAGGTTTCTTTTCCTTTTCCTTTTGTTTATGTTTTTATTTTTATTTGTTTTCTTGTAAAACCGAATAAAGATGGTTTGGTTCGGTGCAGTTAGGGGCGGTTTAGTTCCATTAGAACTGAATTAGGGTTAGTTTAATTAGGCTTGGACTGAAAAGGGGAGGTTTAGTTAGGGTTTCTCTTAGGATATCCTTAAGGTTTGGAAAGGATGGAGGGTTTAGATGTTTTGATCCTACTCTAAGGGATGGGAGGGCTGCCACATTGGTCTTTTCCCTTTTGACCGAATTTAATAATAGGGGACAGCATGCCTTGAAAGGCTCCCCCATTGGCTCCCTTATTTATGGCTAAAATGTAGGAGATGTAAATTTAAATTTTAAACTTAAATTTTGAAATTTGAGAATCGAATTTGAGAGGTAAGTATGAAGGGGGCGATTAGGGTTTTGAGATTTAGGGTTTTTTGGGGTGTGGAGGTTAAAGTTAGGCCGATCCTATGGTAGTGAAGCAAGGAGGCTCAAATATAAGGCTAGGATTGCATCCAGGGTAGATAAGGGGTTCTAAGTGATTTTCAGAAATGTGTAGGGGATTGAATGAAAAGAAAAAAAAAAAGAAAAAGCAGAAGGGTTTTTTTTGAAATGAGAGGGAAGTCCAAGGGGTGTAATGTGCAGGATTCAAGGACTGAGATTAAAATTCAAGATATTAGGGTTTTTCTCAACCAACGAGATCACACGACTTGGAATCTTCGTAGATGAAGGGGTAAAATGGGGAATTTTGTAATGAAAATTTCCAAAGGTTTTATAAGGTGTCGGAAAAGCGCAATGATGGGGTTTGATGACCTCGAGGAGTGTGTAAGAGTAAGAAATCATGATTTGGAGTGTGTCGAGTAATGTAGGCCATTGAATCAGGATTTTTCTTGATAGAAGGGTAAAATGGTAATTTTGGGTCTAAAAATGGAGGAGGGTTTATTCGGGTGTCTAAGAAGGTGATGACGTGGTTTAGGTGTATCAGAGGGTGTATCGCAATGCAGATCTTGAAATGGGAGAGTAGCGGCCAATGAGAGCCCTCGATTCGAAACCATTATAGATGAGGGGTAAAAATGGAAATTTCAAGGCTTGAGGTTCAACGGGTCGACGATCGAGAGGTTCTGATGGGGTTTGGAGGTGTCAGGTGATGTTTTACGATGGATCTTAAATTTGGGGCGTATCGGGTGATGATGATGGTCTATTTAGAATCTTTTTAAGGAAATGGTAAAATGGTCATTTTGGGGTCTAAAATGTGATGGATCATCGATCGGGAGGCTTTGATGGGGCTTGGAGGTGACAGATGATGTGTGATGATGGATCTTGAATTTAGGGCATATCGGGCGAAGATGATGGTTCATTTTCTAAGCCAAGGGTAAAATGGTCATTTTGGGGTCTGAACTGTGATAGATCATTGATTGGGAGGTTTTGATGGGATTTGGAGGTGTCAGAAGATGTGTGATGATGGATCTTAAATTTGGGGCATATTGGGCGATGAGGATGGGTTCATTTGGAATCTTTTTGGATGAAGAGCAAAATGGGTATTTTGAGGTCTGATGTTGGGTGGATGGTTGATCGGGAAGTGGTGATGGGGTAAGGAGGTGCCAGATGATGTGTGATAATGGATCTTGAATTTGGGGAGTGCAATGAAGATAGTTCAGTTGGAACCTTTTTGGATGAAGGACAAAATGAGTATTTTGATGTATGATGTTGGGTGGATGGTTGATTGGGAAGTTGGTGGAGGTCTCAAGGTCTTGGATGGAGTATCTCAATGAAGATCTCGGATTAAGAGAGTGGTGGCTAATGAGGATTGTCGATTTGGAATCTTTTAAATAAAGGGCAAAACAGTCATTTTACAGTATGAAATTTGGTGGATGGTCAATCGGGGATTTGTGTTAGACAGTGTATGCCCTTAGCTCCAATAAGAATGATGTACATTCTGACATTTAATGTAAATGAATAAAGTACATATTTGATTCATGTTATTATGATGTGTTTCTGTGTAATACCCTTAAACTAGACACATATGAGGCTTGTGTTAGTTTAGAATCTTCACAGCCGTTGGATAGATCTGGGCAGATTTATCTTGCCAAGGCTGACACTGATGTGCTGCCAAGTTGGTTGGGGTGGCTTGTCTCAACTGCCAGGGTGAGACTTGAGGTACATGCAGTGTGGGTTTTCTTGAAACCCTGAACTGGACCAAAAATCCAGTATTGCCCTGGACCTTGATAGATGGGCAAAATTGGAATGTTACAACTGACCCCTAGACTCAATTATGATACTGCACTAGGTGTTGGATTTAACTAAACATAATGGGTTGCCTCTCAGAAGCGCAATTGTTTAACGTCGTTATGCTCGACGTCCTCTTTTTGCTCCTTCAATCCAATGAATACCGAGGAATGTCCAACGAGATGTCTACCGTAGAGAGGACGTTTGCATCCTTGTGGAACAACTTCAATCGATGTCCATTCACCTTGAAGATCTTACCTATGTCGAGACTTTTGATCTCTACTGCACCATAGGGAAAAACATTAGTCACAGTAAACGGACCCATCAACCTGGAACGCAGCTTACCTGGCAGGAGTTGAAGTCGAGAATTATACAATAAGACCTTTTGTCCAATTTTAAATTGTTTTCTTAAGAGTGCATTGTCATGGAACAATTTGGTCTTTTCTTTGTAGATTTTTGAATTCTTGTATGCCTCTAACCTCAACTCTTCCAGCTCTTGCAACTGGAGCTTCATTTCCTTCCCTGCTTCTTCCATATTCATGTTGCATTGCTTGATTGCCCAATAGGTCCTATGTTCAATTTCCACCGACAAGTGGCAAGATTTGCCAAAAATTAACCTGTAAGGGGACATACCTATTGGGGTCTTGTAAGCTGTCCGATATGCCCAGAGAGCATCATCTAGATGTAGGTTCCAATCCTTCCTTCCTGGATTCACCGTCTTTTCCAAGATGGACTTTACCTCTCTATTGAAAATTTCAGCTTGCCCGTAAGTCTGGGGGTGATAAGCAGTGGCAATTCGGTGATGCACCCCATATCTTCTCAACAAGGCTTCAACTGTTCTATTGCAAAAATGGGTCCCTTGATCGCTTATGATGGCTCGAGGAATGCCAAACCTACTGAAGATGTTAGACTTTATAAACCCTACAACACATTTAGAATCATCAGTTTTGGTGGCTTTGGCTTCCACCCATTTTGAGACATAATCGACTGTCAAAAGTATGTACGAAAAACCACAAGAGGGGAGAAAGGGTCCCATGAAATCAATGCCCCAAACATCAAATATTTCACATATAAGAATGGGGGTTTGGGGCATCTCATTCCTACGAGATAGTGTACCTGTTTGTTGACATCTTTCACAGTTTTTACAAAACAAGTAGGCATCTCTAAATAGGGTGGCCCAATACAGCCCATTATCCAAGACTTTTCGAGCAGTCCTCTTTGGCCCAAAATGGCCCCCACAAGCATAATTATGACAAAACCTTAGAATCGACATCTGCTCCTCCTCAGGGACACATCTCCTAATCATTTGGTCAGAACAAAATTTCTATAGGTAGGGTTCGTCCCAACATAATATTTCGCCTCATACCTGATTTTATTCTTTATGGGTCTGCTAAGGTCATTAGGCAAAATTCCCGTGACCAAGTAATTCACAATGTCAGCATACCATGGAGTCATACCTCTCATGTGGAACAACTGCTCATCAGGAAACAACTCATAGATGGGAGAGGAGTCCTCGTCTTTCACCAACCTACTTAGGTGATCAGCCACCGAATTTTCAGCTCCCCTTCGATCCTTGATTTCTAGATCGAACTCTTGGAGCAAGAGTATCCACCTTATCAGCCTCGGTTTCGACTCCTTTGCTAGTAGGTATCTAAAAGCTGCATGGTCAGAAAAAACAATCACTTTAGAGCCAAGAAAATATGACCTAAATTTGTCTAAAGCAAACACAATAGCTAATAGCTTTTTTTCAGTGGTTGTGTAATTGCTCTGTGCAGCATTCAACGTTTTGGAAGCATAGTGAATGACATGGCTCTTCCCATTTATTCGCTGCCCTAGAACAGCCCGTACTGCATAATTGCTTGCATCCGTCATGATCTCAAAAGGCAAGTTCCAATCGGGTGGTTGAATGATGGGTGCAATGGTTAATAAATTTTTAAGCTTGTTAAATGCTTCCTTGCACTCATCATCAAAATAGAAAGGCACATCTTTTTGCAGCAAACTGGACAATGGCAGGGCAATTTTTGAAAAATCTTTGATGAATCTGCGATAAAAGCCTGCATGTCCAAGAAAAGAATGAACCTCCCTAACATTTGTAGGGTAAGGTAAACTCACAATTAAATCAATTTTTGCCTTGTCGACTTCTATTCCTCTGGCTGAAACTACATTTCCCAACACAATACCCTCCTTCACCATAAAATGACATTTTTCATAGTTTAAGACAAGATTTGTTTCCACACACCTATTCAGAATTTTACATAAACTATTCAAGCAGTCATCAAACGAATCACCATAAACAGTAAAATCATCCATGAACACTTCAATGCATTTTTCTATAAAATCAGAAAATATGCTCATCATGCATCTTTGAAAAGTGCCCAGAGCGTTACACAAACCAAAGGGCATTCGTCTGTAGGCGAAGGTGCCGAATGGACAAGTGTCCGATTGTGCCTTATATTCCAACTCATCGTCCATGTCCTCCTCTCCAAAGATTTCCTGCACAATCAAATCGATAGTATCAATAGAGCAGATCGAATGACACTCACTAGGATATTTCATTGCATCAAAAATATTAAATTTTACAATCTCTCCGTCAAACTCGATGGAGAGGGTACCCTCGTCCACATCTATTTTGGTCTTCGCCGTTTTCATGAATGGCCGACCTAATAGAAGTGGGGCTGAACTCGTGGCTGTGTCTTCTTCCATCTTCAGGATGTAAAAATCAGTTGGAAAGATCAAATCGTTAACCTCCACTAATACATCATCAACAATCCCTTCTGGGTATGCATTAGAACGATCAACCAATTGAATAACAACTCTAATCTCTTTTAAAGGACCTAGTCTCAATGCATAGTAAATCGAGTATGGCATGACATTAATAGATGCACCTAAGTCCAGCATGGCACGCTCGATTCGTTTATTGCCAATCACACAGGGTAGGGTAAAAATACCTGGATCATCACGCTTTTCTGGCAGGGTCCTCTTGATCACGGCTGAAACGTTCTCTCCCACTCTTACCTTTTCATCAATTCGCAGCCTCCTCTTGTTAGTGCATAATTCTTTCAAAAATTTTGCATATTTAGGGATTTGTTTTATTGCATCTAGCAAGGGAATGTTGATCTCCACCTTCCTGAAGGTTTCTAACACTTCTTGTTCATATTTCTCTTTCTTTGAACTTGCCAACCTGCTAGGAAAAGGTGGTACAACATTAGTAACCTTAGGGAGAGGGGGATCCGATTTTACCTCAATGGGGCTGTTGTTTGACCCTTGTCCTTCCTCTTCTTTGGCTGCCTTCGATGGTGAACTTGGTTGGGACTGCAACTCTCTTTCGCTTCTCAACACCACCGCACTTGCATTCTCTTTCGGATTAACTATCATTTATGAGGGTAGTTTCCCTGAGTTCTGTGCCTCCAACTTGCTGATGGAAGTGGCAAGTTGGCTAATTTGGTTCCCCAAATTCTGAATGCTAGCTCTCGTTTCCTGTTGAAATTGCTGAGTATTAGTAGCGAGAGCCTTAACTATATCATCCAAAGACATACCTGAATTCGGGGGTTGGCCTTGCGCTGTGATGGGTGTTGAAAACTGGGGCTGTTGATTGAAAAATTGGGGCTGATATTTCTGCTGTCCTCCTTGGGTCCCGTAGCTTAAGTTTGGATGATCTCTCCACCCCGGATTGTAATGATTGGAGTAAGGATCATACTTTCGTTGGGGCTGGCTCGGGAATCCTCCCACGGCATTGACTTGCTGCATCGAGCCATCTTGTAATGATGGACACATGTCTGTAGGATGTCCAGGGATCGAACAGATACCACACACCCTGGCAGTTTGTAACTGTCCTGCTGCGAGTTGCTTAACCAAAGCAGTTAAATCAGAAATCTGGTTTTCTAAATTTGTATGGCTTACCTCGTTAACCCTTCTAATGGTACCTTCTTTCCTTGTACCGAATTGCTTAGAATTTTCGGCCATATTGAAGATTAATTCCCTGGCCATTTCAGGTGTCTTGTTCACTAGAGCTCCTCCACTGGCTGCATCGACCATACTTCTATCCATGGGCTGAAGCCCTTCATAGAAGTATTGGATTAACAATTGTTCAGGAATTTGGTGGTGGGGACAACTAGCAACAAGTTGTTTAAACCTTTCCCAATATTCATATAATGTCTCACCACCAAACTGCCGAACTCCACATATTTCTTTTCTTATATTCGCAGCCCGGGACGCAGGAAAATATTTATCTAAAAATATCCTATTCATTTCATCCCATGTGCGTACAGAACCGGGAGGGAGAATATACAACCAATCCTTTGCTTTATCTCTTAAAGTAAATGGAAAGGCTATGAGTTTTACCTGGTCCTCGGTCATACCGTGGGGTTTCATGCTTGAACAGACGACATGAAATTCCTTTAGATGTTTGTGTGGGTCCTCACCTAGGAAACCATGAAACAGAGGTAATAATTGAATCAAACCAGATTTGAGTTCAAAGGCTACATCAAGAGTGGGGTACGTGATGCATAAGGGTTGTTGGTTCATAATTGGTGCAGCCAACTCCCTTAATGTCCTCTCTCTGTCAGCCATTCTCTCTGTCAGCCATTTGTTTCCACACACCTAAAATCACCCTTTTAGGTGAACGATCATTCCTTTGCTTCGCCTCCTTTCTTAAATGATGGGTGGTCCTCTCAATTTCGAGGTTGTACTGAAGTTCACCTCGTTGAGAAGCACGAGTCATAAACAAGAAGATTAACAAAAGAAGGTAATAGCTAAGAAATTAACGTTGCTCCTCGGCAACGGCGCCAAAATTTTGACGGGTTTGTCGAAGCCCTCAAAATTAATACTAGTCACACAATAAAATATTTGCAGTAAAAGTGGTTCTAGGTCGAATCCCACAGGGAGCAAATCAATAATCTCTTAGCCGAATGGGTAATATAATTGAGTGAGAGAATTTAAATACTGAAATTAAAAGAAAAGAAAATAAATAGCAACTTAAACAAGAGAAAATCAGTCTTACCGAATTCTGGTTCAATGGTTCGGGTTGAATCGATTGGCCATCGATCCTTGGTACATTTCAGCATTCTTGCAATTCAAGCATTTAACCTTAGATTTATTAGGATAGCCATAATAAACCTTGTGTTTTCCTAATTCAGTTGACCAAACCCAGCATTCGATCAACACTTATCACTACTCAACTGGGTACGATAGCGTCCATATTAAACAGTGATAGCATTAAGGTTTGTGAAAACAGTTAAACCAAAATAACAATAATTGAGATAGCTGCAATTACTGAATCTTGTTCCATTGATTCCTTTAGATTGAACCATGTTAAAACATTGGTCAAAGGCTATCACGAACAATTGACCCAAAAAGAAATTAACCTAATTGCTACTTGCACCATTATTCGTGACAATTACGGATCACCGAAATCATGGATAGCAGTAGGAAGATCAACATTAATTCAGTTTGTCAAACTAATTAACATCAACATCCAATAAAAATATGCACAAGAATCAATGAATACTTGAATTAGAAAGCAAGAAAATAAAGTAACTACAGAACCTCACAATGACACAATCGAACCTCCCCCATTGAACCAGAAAAAAGAAGCTTAGTTGCTCATGATCTGCGAAATTTCCATGCTTTTCTTCTCCATAGCCGAACTGCCTTTTTGAGCTTCTTGGTCTTCTTGATGATCTCTTGGATCTGAGAGTGAGTGATGCTAGAGCTGGTTCGCCCCCTCTTTATATAGCCAAAGGAGAGGGCAATTTTCCAACTCCTTCTAGGAGATCATCTTATCTTTAGGGAGTCTTGATCTTCTTTGAACTAATCCTATCCTATCTCTTATCTAATCCCCAACCTTCTTATCCTTATAGGATTACATTCAAAGTTTAGATCTAATAAGACTCTCCCTCTTGGGAGATTACATTCGAATTAGGACTCTAGACTCTTGTATCCGAATTGGGCTTCTCTGCTACTTGGGCTGCTTCCAGGTTCTTCTACGAGTTGGGCTTCAGCTATTAAATGGGCCTGGCTGCGAACTTGCTCCGACTTTGGGCCCAGTTTCGTACTTGATGCGGACCGAATCAGTCAAAACCCAAAACATAAAAGTTGTGGGCCTTTCTTTCTTCTTTCTAATGCTTCTTGAATTTCCCAATTCGGAGTCTAGAATTGTGAGTTAGGCCCAGATCACTGACTATCGCCAAAACTGTGCAAAATCATTCGAATTGGCCTGTTTCCTTCCAATTGCCTTCTTTATTGCCCTGAATCGAAATATAAGAGTAATGAGTCCATTTAAGTGCTAAATAAATGTAAAAGAGTGAATATTAGGGGATAAAAATAGGGTTCCTTTTGGTCTCATCAATTATCCTTATCTCTTAAAGAGAGTCAAGATCCAAATAAAAGATTTGAATTAGGAAAATCCTAATGGGATTAGGAGATCATCTCTTTATGGCTATAAATAGGAGAGCAGGGAGAACCTACAAAGACACAACAGAAACAATAGATAGTCTACTGCATTAAGAGAGAAGACAATATACAGTTCGACTGCTTCTGTCTTCTGCTCTTGTTCTTGCTCTTGCTGCCCTACCCAGTTCGATCTCCACTATTGGGAGTGGTCAAGAACGGTTCTTGATATTGCCTTTTGCTAGAAGAGGCAATTTGAAGTCATGCTCACCAGCCCTCCATCATATTCTTGCTGAAGAATTCGGTTATTGTTGAAGAATCTCTTGCTGATTCTACTTCACTTTACATTGTGTCATCTTTGGTGGAAGCAGTCTTTGGTTTTTTCCTTGGGCGTGAAAACCTTCATTGGGGGTTTACTATTACTCCGTATCAGGTATATCCCTCTACTCCCTTTTGGTTTCAGATCTAGTCCGGTTTTGTTTCAAGATTGATCCTTGAAAATGCAGTTTTATAAAATAGGGAATGCGATTCCCACATGGGAGAGATAAATTTTCAAAATTTCGCCTAACCTTCTTGCAGGGTTCGACCATCCATATGATGGATCTCTCATCCCTTCAGTGGTTTGTAATTATTTTTTTTTTTAGACGGAATGTATAGGAATTTAAATATGATGTAATGTTAATAAAAAAATAGGTTTCCTATTTTATTCAATTCGATGATGAAGCAGATTGCGCAAAGGAGAATTTTTCGTAGATATGGGTTCAGCCATCTATGATTTGCAGTTTTGGAAACTGCATACTGTGATCTAATCTTTGTTTTGCAGGGTAGCAGTCTTACGAACAACCCTCCCACTGATTCATGATTGTCTTGTATCAGTTATTTAATTTCAGATCATCATTACTGAATTGCATCTTGAATTAAAAATCAAACCCTATACCCATTCGAACCAAATTGGACCAAACTAGTTGGATCGAATCTGTGGTTCGATGGGGGCTGTTCTCAGCCCTAAAATTTCATATATGGGTCCAGGAGTTGATGGTGATTTACAAGATGCAATTCGGCCGACATCTGTAAAACCCAATTTTAATATGTTAAAACTGCTTTAGCCCAATTCAACAAAAAAGCTATATGGGCCAAACTGCTCTTTGCAGTTCAGCCCATATACCTAGATAATATTAATTAGTAATATTATGAAATTATATAGGCTTTAATTATGGGTTTTACAGTTTTTTAATTGATTGGATCAATTATGGATTTCATGCATCTGATGTATGGATGTGTGATGTGTTGCGTTCATGGGCCATAAGTACTTGGCTCATGTTGATTCGATAAGTGGCTCTTACGCACACCATGGATGAATGCACATCATTTCCATGGTGTCCTTAAAATCATTGGATGATCGCCCTTCGTGGTGGGCCCCACACCAGCTTCCTCCCCAAGAAGTACTGTGTGGGTGGGAGTTGTTAGACGGTGTATGCCCATAGCTCCAATCAGAATGAGGTACATTATTACATTTAATGTAAATGAATAGAGTACATATTTGATTCATGTTATTATGGTGTTTTTCTGTGTAATACCCTTAAACTGGACACATATGAGACTCATGCTATTTTAGAATCTTCACAGCCGTTGGATAGATCTGGGGAGATTTATCTTGGCAAGGCTGACGCTGATGTGCCGCCAAGTTGCTTGGGGTGTCTTGTCTCAGCTGCCAGGGTGAGGCCTGAGGTACATGCAGTGTGGGTTTTCTTGAAACCCTGAATCAGACCAAAATTCCAGTATTGCCCTGGACCTTGGAGATAGATGGGCAAAACTAGAATGTTACACCTGACCCCTAAACTCGATTATGATAGTACACTAGGTGTTGGATCTTTGATATGCCAATCAGTGAGATCCTTAGAGGGGGTAAAACCTGGGTATGTTGGGACAGTCCTAGAATTCATCTGAGTGGGTGATCATAGTAATAGGATCAGCTCCTTTGTCGGGCAAAGTGAATGATCGGGGATGCACTCTCTCTGATGGAAACAAAAACTGCCGATAGTTGATTTCAACCGTTGAAATTTGTTTTACAAAATATATATATATATATATATATTATTGTTTCAAAATGTTTGTAAAAGGTTTTAATTTCCGGGATCCTTGTGAGTAGAGAGTGCAACAATGTTCCTTGCACCCGAGGGAGAGGTCCTCTCTTGTCGGGTAGTGTTTAATCATTATGGGCTGAGAGGTTAAGTATAAGACCATTGAGGGTAATACCTGATGGGATGATCTTGCATCTGCCCACAGTCCTTGGGTTTTTATAAGGTGCTTGACCCAAGGACCTTTTAGTGTAAATGTTGGGCCCATTAAGAGCCCATGGTGATGGACTCAGGGGTTCACTGTCTTCTACAGTGAATTAGGGTCGGCCTTATAACAAAGGCTGGGCTGAACCCATGTGGCTGATGCATAGATCAATGTTTGGGTCCCATGCCATACAAGGATAGCCAATTGGGCAGTAGATTAAGAGGTTAAGTGAGTACATAGATTTAATGGGCCTAAAGCCCAATTTGAACTGGCTTAATAAGATTAATTAAATGAGGGCGGTTCTGGGATTTGAATCAGCAAATAGGATAAGGGATTATCCCTATCCATTCAAAGAGTCCAAATCCAGAGAAAGATTTGGATCAGGAAACTCCTAATTAGATTAGGAAGGCCGATCTTTATCTGCAGATAAGATAAGGGATTATCCTTATCTCTTAAAGAGAGTCCAGATCCAAATAAAAGATTTGGATTAGAAAACTCATAATGGGATTAGGAGATCCTCTCTTTAAGGTTATAAATAGGAGAGCAGGGAGAACCTACAGAGACAAAACAAAAACAACAGATAGTCTGCTGAATTAAGAGAGAAGACAATATACAGTTCGACTGCTTCTGTCTTCTGCTCTTGTTCCTGCTCTTGCCGCCCTACTGAGTTTGATCTCCACCAGTGGGAGTGATCAAGAACGATTCTTGATATTGCCTTTTGCTAGAAGAGGCAATCTGAAGTCGTGCTCACCAACCCTCCATCATATTCTTGCTGAAGAATTCGGTTCTTGTTGAAGAATTGTCCTGCTGATTCTGCTTCACCTCACACCGTGTCATATTCGGTGGAAGCAGTCTTTGGTTTTCTCCTTGGGCATGAAAACCTTCATTGGGGGTTTACTATTACTCCATATCAAGCATATCCCTCTACTCCCTTTTGGTTTCAGATCTAGTCCGGTTTGGTTTCAAGATTGATCCTTGAAAATGCAGTTTTATAAAATAGGGAATGTGATTCCCACATGGGAGAGAGAGAAATTTTTGAAATTTCGCCCAACCTTCCGCCCACATGGTAGCAGTCTCCGGATCTCTTCTTCCCTCGAACTTGTCGAGCTAGGTCCTCCATCTTACCTAGCCGAATTTCAGATATGCAGAAAAGAAATAAAGTACAAATTAAATCTAATAAAAGTAAAATTTTGCAGGAAGGAAAAATGAACTAGAAATTAAAGAGCAGAAAGTAATTATAAAACTGAAGAAAAAATGGTTGGGATTCAAATCCAGAGGTGGCAGTAGTGGTGTTGGCGAACTACAAGTAGGAAGACCTCATCTTGCCTGGGCATCCTCCTCTTCCTCTACCCTTGAACTTATCAAGATCAGCCTTACTTCTTACCTGGGTGAATTGACCAACCCCTTCTCCAGGGCCCCTGGGGTCCTTTTTATAGAGAAAGGTGGACACAACTGGGAATAGAGAGAAAGAGGGGTGGCAGCTGAGTTTTAGAAAAAATATGGGTAAGCTAGGGTTTAGAATGAAGGGTTAGGATGGTTCTAAGGTGATCCTAAGGCTGAGAAGAAAAGAAGGCACCCAATATTATGTAAGGCTGAGATTTAATGGCTAAAGGTTGAATAGTGAAGATTAGAAGTTTGGTGGCTCCTAGGGTTAGAATGCTAAAAAGGGAGTGCCCTAGAATGGATGGTGGAGATTAAAAGGGATGAAAGGTGAGTATTTAGCACTTAGGGGCGGTTAGGGTTTGTTAAGAGTGAAAAGAATGGGTTAAAAGGTGCCCTAGGGTTTGATAAGGTGTGGGGAGCATGCTAATACACTAGGAGGGGCGCCAAACTGGGTTTAGCAGCTAGGCGCCCTCCTGCTTTCAGTTTTTTCATAAAAACACCCCCTCTCTTAGCTGGACTTCACACCAGCTTCTCAAAATCTGCATTTCAACCATGAAAAGTTTCCAATTTTCCCCAAAATTTGCCTAAAGACCCTTAGAGGCCACAACATTGCATTGAACTGGAAAAATGACACATCTTGACTATTCTAAGGCCCAAAATACCCCTGAATTGATGCCCTTAAGGCATCAAAATGCAGAGTTATCACCTCTCTTCCCTTTCCCCCGTTATATTTTAGGCCAAAAGTTTTATGTTGTAGTTTAAAAAGGTACAATGAAAGACAGGATAGTACAAAATGAAATAATGAATTTTTATTATGAGTAAAATAGACAATAGTAAAGCATGAAGGTGTTGAGTACCTTAATCTATATAGAAGGAAGGGCTGTCGCTTGCTGTTATTCCTTGTTAGAGGCAATGTCCCAATTTTCTATCCACATGGTATCATCCAGGGGGTTCATGGGTTCAAGATCGGCTAGAGCAGGTTCCATGTGGGGCCCACCATGGCTAGTAGAGTTTTTTGTGGATTCCCCTCCACAGAAGAATTATTATTCTTGAGGTCTGCAATCCAACTCTTTATATAGGATCCATAGCCCGAGTCTTTCCCACCCGAGTCCGCTCCTTTTCCCTTTTCAAATAACTCCTTTCCGCAATAATCATATCCAGTCGAAAAGTCCATCATTGACACTTTGTAACGAGGAGGCCTACCTCTACGCTTTCTCTCTTTGGCATTAATTATGTCACTGCTATCCATTTTCGCATATGAATCCTGGAATTATGTTGATCCAGCAACTCCACCTTACACAAAGTTTTAGGGTTGACTTTCTCTCTTCTTCTTCCGAGTTGAGTTCTGGGTTGACTCGGAATGCTTACGTTTAGACGATTCACCTCCCTCGGAAGATTCTTGTTTTTTCACCGGTGAGTATGGTTTCCCTTGGTGATGCATTGCATGCTCCGGTGCTTCTAAAAGTCTGGGTCTTTTCTCAGCTAGATCATCCTTCGAGTCTTCATCCGAGCTCGCATCTTGCTGAATCAGTTGGCTTTGTTTGCATGCAATTGGTGCTATATGGTACGCCGGGAGTTTGAGGGGTTTCTCTAGTTTGTAATCGGCTCTCAGCCATTCACCAGGAGCTTCCAAGGATCGATTCTCCAATTCTTTGATGATTTCTTCATGCGGGACTCTAGGTGGGAGTTGTCTGCATTTCTTTCAACAAAGATTGATATCAAGAACACCATCATGATCTTTCCCTCTCAGAGAGATCAAACTAGACAGTGAATGGCGGCGGTGGCTGAAGAAGAACTCTAGAGCTGAAGTTGGCGTATTTGCTTTTCTTCTCTCTAGGGTTTCTGAGATCCAATCTCAATTTGCAGGAGAGGTTCTTCTGAAAACCTTGGTTTGAATTCTAGTAATTCAAGACTAGGGTTTTTCCTCTTTCTTAGTGATTAAGAAACCTCCTAATCCTATTAGGAGTTATCCCAATCCAAATTTGTATTTGGATAGGGAATTATCTTAATCCTATCTGTAGATAAGGTCAGCCCACTCCTTATCTTATCAAGAGATTATCAGATTCAAATCTTTATTTGAATATGAAATTCGCCCCTTTAAGTGTGTGATTAAATCAGCCAGTTCAAAATGGTCTTTAGGTCCAATAAGTATTAAGTGCTCAATAGGCTTCCAAACTGCTGCCCAGTTGGGCTTCTTTGTATGGCGTGGGACCCAAGCATTGATCTATACATCAGCCACATGGGTTCGGCCCAGCCTTTGTTACAAGGCCTAGCCGAATTCACTGGAGAGCCCAGTGAACCCCCTGAGCCCATCACATGGACTCTATGGGTCCAACACTTACACAAAGTGGCCCTTGGGCCAAGCCATCTTATAAAAACCCAGGGACTGTGGACAGATGCAAGATTAGCCCATCAGGTGTAACCCTAAATTTCCTTACACTCAACCTCTCAGCCTATAATGATCAAACACTACTTGACAAGAGAGGACCTCTCCCTCGGCTGCAAGGAATAGTGTTGCACTCTCTGCTCATATGGATCCCGGGATTTAAAACCATTTGCAAACATTTTGAAACCATACATATCTATATATCAGATATACAAATTTTGCAAAACCAAATTCCAACGATTGAAACCAACTACCGGCAGTTTGGTTTCCATTAGAGAGAGTGCATCACTGATCATTACCTTTGTCCGACAAAGGGGCTGATCTTGTCACTATGATCACCCACTCAGAGGAATTCTCAACCTGTCCCAACATACCCAGGTTTTGATCCCCACTAAGGATCTCACTGATTGACATATCAAAGACAGCCCAATACGACACCTAGTGCAGTATCATAATCGAGTCTAGGGGTCAGGTGTAACTTTCCAGTTTTGCCCATCAATCTCCAAGGTCCAGGGCAATATTGGAAATCTGGTCCGGTTCAAGGGTTCAAATAATCCTACACTGCATGTGCCTTGGGTCTCACCCTGGCAGCTGAGACAAGCCACCCCAACAATTGGCAGTACACCAGTGTCAGCCTTGGCAGGATAAATCTCCCCAGACTTATCCAATGGCTATGAACATTTAAAACCAACACAAGTCTCATTAATTGTCCAGTTTTAGGGTCTTACACAGAAGTATACCATACAACATGAATCAAACATGTACTTTATTTATTTACATTAAATATCAAAAGTACATAAGAACTGATTGAACCTAAGGGCATACAAAAACTGTCCAACATCTCCCACATGCACTTAGGTCTAATCTGGTACAAGTCGAAGTGCCATACTTTCCACGTGTTTCTCAAACACCTTCTGTGTGAGTGGCTTAGTTAATGGGTCTACCACATTATCCGCTGACGCTACCTTCTGAATCAGGACGTCCCCTCTACCAACAATCTCCCGCAGTACATGGTACTTCCTCTCGATGTGCCTTGACTTCAAGTGGGCCCAAGGCTCCTTAGTCTGGGCGATCGCTCATTTGTTGTCACACAACAATGGGATGGGTGATTTACTGGACGAAACTGCTCCTAATTCGTGAACGAACTTCTTCATCCACACGGCTTCCTTGGCAGCTTCAATTGCGACAATGTACTCGGCTTCGGTTGTGGAGTCTGCCGTGGACCCCTATTTGCTGCTCCAGCAAACAGCACACGATCCTATCATGAAAACATACCCATATGTAAACTTTCTATCATCTGGATCCGATTGGAAATCGGCATCAGTATACCCTAGAATTTGTAGTGAACTACCATCGAATACCAGACATAGCTCTTTTGTCCTTCGAAGGTATTTGAGTTTGTTCTTCACAGCAGTCCAATGCTCCTGCCCTGGGTTGGCCTAGAACCTGCTTACGACACTCACCGCCTAAGCAATGTCAGGGCGAGTGCACAGCATGGCATACATGATGCTCCCTACGGCTGAGGCATAGGGAACATCTTTCATGCCCTCAATCTCCTCAGAAGTCTTGGGAGACATCTTCTTGGAGAGTGACTCCGTGCCTAAAAGGAACGTTTTCTTTCTTGGAGTTCTCCATGCTGTACCGTTTGACAATTTTGTCAATGTAAGCAGCCTGGGATAATCCAATTATTCGCTTTGACCTATCTCTACAGAGTCAAAGACCTAGTATATAGGAAGGTTCTCCAAGATCTTTCATGGAGAACAACTTTGACCAAAGTCAACATTCCTACATCATTTCCAATGAGTAGGATATCGTCCACATACAACACCAAGAAGATTGCCTTATCCCCACTGGACTTCCTGTAAACACAGGGCTCATCCGGATTCTGCTCAAAGTCAAACGAATTGATGGTAGAGTCAAAACGAATGTTCTAACTCCTAGAAGTTTGCTTAAGTCCATATATGGATCTATTAAGTTTACATACCATGTGTTCCTAACCAGTAGCAATGAAGCCTTGCGGCTGCTGCATATAGATATCTTTACTAAGATCTCCATTCAGGAACGCGGTTTTGACATCCATTTGCCAAATCTCGTAGTCATGGTATGCTGCTACAGCTAGCAGGATCCTAATAGATTTAAGCATGGCCACGGGCGAAAAGGTTTCCTCATAGTTGATGCCTTCTTCTGAGTATACCCTTTCACCACCAAACGGGCTTTGTAGGTCTCAATCTTGCCATTAGGGCCCTTCTTCCTCTTATAGATCCATTTGCAACCAATGGCTTTTACCCCGGAGGGCGGATCTACTAGAGTCCAGACTCCATTGGCCTCCATCGAGTCCATCTCAACTCTCATGGCCTCCACCCACTTCTGGGAATCTATGTCCAACATAGCTTCCGCGTAAGTCACGGGATCCTCCTCACTAGTCAAGGCTTTCACCAGGTAACTATCCTGGTCATAACCATAACGGACTAGTGGCCTGGATACTTGGGTGGATCTTCTTAGTTGGTCACTACCTGGAACCTACGGGACATCTCCCACTGCTCCTGAGCTCTCCTCATCAAGAACTATTTCCTGGCGATGGGTGTCCAGGATATAATCCGTCTCTAAGATCATGGCATTTCGACTACATAACACTTTTATCTCACTTGGGTCATAGAAAAGATAACCCACTGAATCCTTTGGGTAACCTACAAATAGGCAACGACTGGTCTTGGATTCCAACTTGTCCGCACTCGTTCTTTTAACGTACGCAAGACAACCCCAAATCTTCAAGTGTCTGACACTTGGTTTCTTTCCGATCCATAGTTCGTATGGAGTTTTTGGAACCAATTTGGTTGGAACCCGATTCAGCATGTAAATTGTGGTCTCTAACGCATTTTCCCAAAAGGATGTGGGCAATTCCGAGCGTGTGAGAAGTGACCAGAACATGTCTAACAATGTCCTATTCCTCCTCGCCTCCTCGCCACATGTCTAACAATGTCTAACGCATTTTCCCAAAAGGATGTGGGCAATTTGGTTGGCCTTCAAGTAGTCCCTGAATTCGTTAGAGAGATACTCGCCACCTCGATCTGATCGAAGGGGCTTAATTTCTCTCCCTAATTGTTTCTCGACCACTTGTCTGAACTCTTTGAACTTTTCAAAGGATTTAGATTTATGTCTCATTAGGTACACATAACCATATCGTGAGAAATCATCGGTAAAGGTGATGAAATACACGTGTTGGTTGCGGATCCTAACACTCAGGAACCACATACATCACTATGTATAAGGTCAAGTGTGTCTGTACATCTTTCAGGCTTACCGTTAAATGGCCGCCTTGTCATCTTGCCTCTAAGGCAAGGCTCACAAGTGGGAAGGTTTTCTACGGTTAGAAAACCCAAAGGACCATCCTTTACCAATCTTGTGATTCGGCCAATACTAATGTGGCCAAGTTGGTAATGCCACAGGCACATGGGACTGATTGTGTCACGAGTCCTTTTCTTGGGGATTTTGACCGACGTAGTTTCGGTTAAGTTAGTTTGTAGAGAAGGATGTAGAACATATAGACCATTCTCCAGTTCCCCGCATGCAATGAATTTGTTGTTCCTTTTGATAGTAATCATATTACTAAAAGAGACAGTATATCCATCCAAACACAGTTTAGAAACAAAAATTAATTTTCTTCTTAGATTTTGTACATAAAGACAGTCTTTCAGTACAATAATCCCTTCTCTAAAATTCAATTCTACGGCTCCTATCAACATAGATGCAACACTTGCAGAAGTCCCGAAGTAAAGTGTCACCTCTCCTTCACTCAGCCTTCTGCTTACTTTGAACCCCTGCAGTGAGTTACACGCATGAGTTGAAGCCCCCGAGTCAACACACCAGGACACAGAAGTCACTAATAAATTAGTTTCCATGACACAAGTTTCGAAAGTACCTTTCTTTGATTCCAGGTAGGCAGGACAGTTCCTCTTCTAGTGGCCGGCCTGCTTGCAAAAGTGACAGGCATTGGATGTCTTGTCTTTCTTTTGTTTCTTAGACTTAGTGGCCTTTTTCTGGGGTTTCCTCTTTGCCCTCCTCTTCTTGCCAGATTTGCTAGGTTCAACAAGCATGGCTATCGGCTCATCCTTTCTTATTAATTCCTCAGCTCTTTGCGACATGTTGTTGAGCTCTTGGACGTTGACATTCAGCTTGTTCATATTATAATTCATAATGAGCGGATTGAAGGATGGAGGCAAGGAGTTAAGAATGGAATCTATCTGTGTGACCAGATCCAGCCCGTACCCAAGGGCCTCCAGCTCGTTAATGTAACCCATCATCCGGAGACAATGGTCATGAACTTGCTGCCCTTTGGTCATCTGTGCGGTCATGAACTGCTTTAGAACCTTTTGTCGAGTAGAACGGTTCTTCTCTTCATACATAGTCTTCAGACTATCCAATATGACTTTGGCGAGTTTGATCTGATCGAACTGCTTCTGTATCGGATTATCCAAAGAGGCTATGATATAGCAGCGGGCTAAGGAGTTTTTCTCCTCCCATTCTTGGTATTCCCTCCTACGGGCTTCTGAAGCCCTGTCTCCCGGACGATCCGATGCAGGATTCTTTGCAACCTTGTCTAGTTTTTCTGAAGTTAGGACCAGCATAAGGTTTTTGTACCAGTTGACATAATTGGGTCCCTTAAGCATGTTGTTGTCAAGCAACTTAGCAAATTGTCCGTTTTCCATTTTCTGGTAAAACAACAAAACGTTAGTCCACAACCTTAGTTTGATTCATGTTACCTACATAGATATGGCTTTTAATCTATGTTCCATTTCCATTTGTTCATCTCTGAGATTTCCCTCCTATCTCAGTGACAGAGACGGCAAAATGTCTATGGAAATGTGGGAAATCATCATATGAGTTTCCCTTTGGCCTCTGTCAGACAAGGTTCAGAGCCATTTTCAGGTAAGCCTTTCTGTTCAGTGAGTGCTCACCCATCATATTCAAGTTACACCAAGGTACCATGAGAGAGTTCTCATTTTTTGGTGAAGCCCCTCCCACATCGGTCTATGACGCCCTATCATCTTATGAAACACTCTGACAGTCTCAACAACAAATGGATAGCCCAATTTTATGGTGCGTTTCCTCATTACTAAAGGACCCATCATCGTGCTAATGATGGAAGGCCTTTAGAGAGTCCATCATATGGATCTCCCTATCACATGCACTCATATTACCGGAGGGAACAAAATTATGCCCTATCACATGCACCCATCATCGTGCTAAAGTGGCTCCCACTGACTTTCATAAAGTCAGATTTCTGGTGGGTCTAAATCGGATAGGGTTTCTGCACGCGACCCTTTTCAGGGTTGTGTGGCCCACCATTCAAGGAAGGGGTCATCCAATGACCTTACGGGACACCATGGCAATGATGTGCATTCAGCCATGGTGTGACAAGAGCCATTAACGAAACATCATGGGCCAAGTGCTTATGGCCCATGGTCGCAACACATAAAATATCAACACATCACATGATATGGAAGAATTGATCCAATCAATCACTAGCTGTAAAGCCCATTAATCAGCCCAACAAAAACACAATATTAACAATTAATATCATCTAGGTATATGGGCTGAATAGCAGTTAGCAGTTCGGCCCATATAGCTTTTCTCACAAAAGTGGGCTTTTGCAGTTTTAACTTTTTAAAACTGGGCTTTACAGGTTGGGCCGAATTAATCCCTGCAATTTAACATCAGATTTGGGCCTGAAAGTGTGAGAAATCTGGACTAAAAACAGTCCCCTTTCGAACCCTAGATTCGGTCCAATCTGGTCCGAGATGGTCCGAAACTGATTTTCAATTCAAGAATTAATTCAGGAAAGATCTGAAATTAATATTTCTGATTTTAGACAATCATAAATCAGACATGGACTGTTCGCACCACCTGCAAAACAGAGATTAGTCACTAGGGTTGCAGTTTCATAAACTGCAAAACGCAGAATGCGATCCCTCCATCTGCAAATCTCCAGTGTCGCCGTCTTCTCCAATCAAGAAAATAAAATAAAACAGAAATCCTATTTCTATTAATTATACATCCTTGATTGAATACTATACATTCAATCTAGAAAAAAATTATTTTACAAACCGAATTGAATAGAAATTGCAAAGAAAGAATGTGCAGAGAATCTGCGCCAATTCTGCACTTCGATCTCCAGGTACGAACAGTCCATTAAATCAAGAAATAAATCAAGAACAATTCTAAATAAATTTCAGATTTAACAAAAATTAATTTCAGATCAATCGCCCTCAACAAGAAACAGTTTCTTGTAGTAAAACAACAAACTACGCAATACCCAGATAGAACAGCTTCTACCGAATTGCGCAGGTTCAGATCAGATCTTTTGGTTCAAGATTCAAACATGTGGCTCTGATACCACTAAAGGGGATGGTAGGATCCATCGTATGGAAGCCAAAACTGTTGCGGAATGGGTGGGCGAATTTCAAAACTTTCCTACCTTCCTTCCAACTGGGAATTAGATTCCCTGATTTTAGAATCAAAATCAAGGATCCTACTTGAACCAAACCAGACCAAATTTGAACAAAAAGAGAAGGGAGTGATTATACCTGATCCAGAGAAGTAATATCTCCCAAAGTTGGTGTTCACGCCCAAAGAAGACACCAAGATCTGCTCTTGCTGAAGATGACACAACAACTGTGGAACAGAACCAGCAGAGTGCGTCTTACGCACTGAATCCTTCACAAGAATCCTTTTGAATCAATGATCACCGAACTGAATCAGCCTTTCAGCAAAAACTGATATCAAGAACTCTTTCTTGATCTTTCCCTCTCAGAGAAATCGAACTGGTGGTGGTTGGCGGCGGCTGATGGAGAAGAGAACTAGAGAAGAAAGTGGTGAACAAAAACCATTTGCAAACAAATTTTGAAATCATACATATCTATATATCATATATATAAATTTTGCAAAATGAAATTCCAACGATTGAAATCAACTGCCGACAGTTTGGTTTCCATCAGAGAGAGTGCATCCCCAATCATTACCTTTGTCCGACAAAGGGGCTGATCCCGTCACTATGATCACCCACTCAGATGAATTCTCAGACCCAACATACCCAGGTTTTGACCCCCGCTAAGGATCTCACTGATTGGCATATCAAAGGCAGCCCAATCCGACACCTAGTGCAGTACCATAATCGGGTCTAGGGGTCAGGTTTAAATTTCCAGTTTTGCCCATCAATCTCCAAGGTCCACGGAAATACTGGAAATCTGGTCCAGTTCAAGGGTTCAAATAATCCTACACTGCGTGTGCCTTGGATCTCACCCTAGCGGCTGAGACAAGCCACCCCAATAGTTGGCAACACACCAGTGCCAGCCTTGGCAACATAAATCTCCCCAGACTTATCCAACGGCTGTGAACATTTAAAACCAACACAAGTCTCATTAAGTGTCCAGTTTTAGGGTCTTACACAGAAGTATACCACACAACATGAATCAAACAGGTACTTTATTTATTTACATTAAATATCAAAAGTACATCAGAACTGATTGAAGCTAAGGGCATATAAAAACTGTCCAACAACTGCTATATACGTGCTGAACAGGGTTCCAACCAAATCTGTTCCTAAGACTCCCAATGAGCTATGGACCAGTAAGAAGCCAAGTGTAAGACACTTGAAGATTTGGGGTTGTTTGATACATGTTAAAAGAACAAGTGTTGACAAATCAGAATCAAAAACCAGTCATTGCCTATTTGTAGGCTACCCTAAAAGCTCTGTAGGATACCTCTTCTATGACCCAAGAGAGCAAAAAAAAGTATTTTGTAATCAAAATGTCTTCTTGTTAGAAGAATATTACATCATGGAAAATCATCGCCAGGAAATTGTTCTTGATGAGGAGAGTTCAGGAGTAGTGGGAGATGTCCCGCAGGTTCTAGATAATACCTAATTTAGAAGGTATACCCAGGTTTTTAGACCTCCAATTCGTTATGGCTATGATCAAGAAAGTTACTTGATTGAAGCCACGATTAGTGAAGAAGATCCCTTGACTTATACGGAAGCTATGTTAGACATAGATTCCTTGAAGTGGGTAGATGCCCATGAGTGCCGAGATGGACTCAATGGAAACCAATAGAGTCTAGACTCTCGTAGACCCACCCCTTGGGTGGAAAGCAATTGGTTGCGAATGGATCTACAAGAGAAAGAAAGGCCTCGACGGGAAGGTTGAGACCTACAAAGCTCGTCTTGTAGCGAAAGGGTACACTCAGAAAAGAGGGAATCAGTTATGAGAAAACTTTTTCGCCAGTGGCCATGCTTAAATCCATATGGATCCTGCTTGTTGTAGCAAAACACTATGAGATTTGACATATGGATGTCAAAACCGCATTCCTAAATGGAGATTTTACTGATGATGCTTATATGCAGCAACTGCAAGGCTTTATTGCTGCTAGTCAGGAACACATGGTGTGTAAACTTAATTAATCCACTTATGGACTTACAGGAAATCAGTGGGAGATAAGGTTACATTCCTAGTTCTATATGTAGACAACATTCTACTTAATGGGAATGATGTAGGAATGTTGACTACGGTGAAGGTGTGACTTTTGTAGCAATTCACCATGAAAGATCTTGGAGAAGCCTCCTACATCTTGGGACTTCGACTCTATAGAAATAGATCGAAAAGGATAATAGGATTATCCCAATCTACTTACATTGACAAGATCATCAATAAATGCAACATGGAGAACTCCAAGAAGGTATTTGTCCCTTTCAGACATGGAGTCACTCTCTCCAAGGGTATGCCTCACAAGACTCCCAAGGAGATTGAGGGCATGAGAGAGGTTCCCTATGCTTCTGTTGTAGGGAGCATCATGTATACCATGTTGTGCACTCGGCCAGACATTGCTCAAGATGTGAGTGTAGTAAGTAGATAACAGTCAAACCTAGGACAAGAGTATTAGACTACTGTAAAGAGCATGCTCAAATACCTTCGAAGGACAAAAGAATTTTGTCTAGTATATGATGCTAGTTCACTACAGATTGTTGGGTATATTGATGCCGACTTCTAATCAGACACAGATGATAGAAAGTCTACATCTGAATACATTTTCATGATGGGGTCCTATGCAGTTAGCTAGAAAAGCAACAAACAAGGGTCCATAGTAGATTCCACGACCGAGGCCGAGTACATTGCCACAAGTGAAAGCTGCCAAGGAAGTAGTATGGATAAAGAAGTTCATTCACGAATTAAGAGTTATTCCATCTAACACATCACCTATTCCACTATTGTGTGACAACACTAGAGCCATTGCTCAAGATAAGGAGCCAAGAGCCCACTCGAAGTCAAAGCACATCGAGAGGAAGTACCATGTACTGCGGGAGAGTGTTGGTAGAGGGGACGTCCAAATTCAGATGGTAGCATCAACGGAGAATGTGGCAGACCCATTGACTAAGCCATTGATATAGAAAGTGTTTAGGAAACCATGGATAGTATGGGACTCCGGCTTGTACCCGATTGAGCCTAAGTGCAAGTGGGAGCTGTTAGACAGTGTATGCCCTTAGCTCCAATCAGATTGATGTACATATGCATTTATTGTAAATGAATAAAAGTACATAATTGATTCATGTTATATTTGGTATGTTTCTGTGTAACTACCCTTAAATTGGACACTTATGAGACTCGTGATAGCTTAGAATGTTCTCAGCCATTGGATAGACTTGGGGAATTTTATCCTGCGAAGGCTGACACTAATGTGCTACCAAATAGGTTGGGGTAGCTTGTCTTAGTTGCCAGGGTGAGACCCGAAGCACATGTAGTGTTTGATTGTTTGAAACACTGAACCCGAACCTTTTTCTAGTTATGCCCTAGACCTTGGAGATTGGTGGGCAAAAATGCAAAGTTACACCTAACCCATAGACTCGATTATAGTACTGCATTGGGTGTCGGATTGGGTTGTCTTTGATATGCCAATCAGTGAGATCCTTAGAGGGGGTCAAAACTTGGGTATGTTGGGGCAGTCTGAGAATTCACTCGAGTGGGTGATCAAAGTGACAGGATCAGCCCCTTTGTCGGACAAAGTGAATGATTGGGACTGCACTCTCTCTGATGGAAACCAAAACTGTCGATAGTCGATTTCAAACTTGTTTGAGATTTGTTTTGCAATATATATATATATATATATATATTATGTTTTATGAAAAATGTTTGCAAAAGGTTTTAATTCCTGGGATCCATCTGAGCAGAGAGTGCAACACTGCACCTTGCAGCCAAGGGAGAGGTCCTTCCCTGTTGGGTAGTGTTTGATCATTAAGGGCTAAGAGGTTAAGTGTAAGACCATTTAGGGATGTTATACCTAATGTGCTATATCTCACTTAAGTCCATTGTCCTTGGACCTTCAAAGGATGGTTGGACTCAATGACCATTTATTGTAAATGTTGGGCCCATTAACAACCCATACTGATGGACTCAGGGGTTCATTGTACTAGACAGTGAATTCGGCTAGGCTTTTTCACAGAAGCTGGCTGAACCCATGTGGGCTCATGTGAGGTCATTGTTGGGGTCCCGCGCCATACAAAGAGAGCCAAATTGTCCAACAACTAAATGGGAACGTGAGCCATTTGCTTAATGGTCTTAAGGCCCATTATTAATTGGATTAATCAGGATGTCACAATTAATTGGATTAATTGGATTAAGCAGGCATGTGACATGGGCGAATATGGGCATGGATATGGGTTTGGATAAGTAATAGGATAAGAGGATAAGTCTTATCCACTTAAAAGAGTCCAGATCCAAATAAATATTTGGATTAAGACACCTCCTAATAGGATTAGCAATAATGATCTTTAAGGCTTATAAAAGGAGGAGGGGGCAAACAACTCTAGACACATTTCTGCTCTTAGTTCTCTCCTACTCTTGCCGCCCAAACCCTAGTTCGAACTCCAGTTCTTGAACTGATAGAGATCAATTCTGATATCTTATTTTTGCAAGAAAACATCAGATCCATTTCGTGCTCACATCCCTTTCTCGATCCAAGCTGTTGGACTGTAGTTCTTGCTGATGGACTACGTTGTTGAACCGACTTCAATTGAAGCTGTGCCATATTCAGTGGAAGCAGGTTTTGGTACCCTCTTTGGGTGTGAACACACACTTTGGGAACTACTTGTGTGGGATCCGATCAGGTATTCTTCTCCCTTTCTTCTGGTTTCAGAAATGGTCTGGTTCGGTGCAAGAATGATCATTGAAAAATGCATTTTTTCTAAAATTGGGAATGCGATTCTCGGAAGGGTAAAAATATATTTTTGAAATTTCGCCCTACCATCCAACATGGTTCGGCCATCCATATGATGGATTTCCCCTTCCTTCAGTTATTGTTTGGTGTTGTTTGCAGAGTTAATTGGAAACAGAGCAAGAGCGCTCGTCTTCCCAATGAGAACTACAACAACCAATACCCTTGATCGTCAACTTTCTTGTAGACAACAATAACCAAAACCTCATCGACATCTTCAAATGATGTCTGATAGCGTCTCCGACATCATCTCTGACATCGTCTCACTTTTAATAAGGTATCAAAAGTTTTACTTTGAAAATTTAAGGAACAATGGGGGGCAAAATAGTCTTTTTTAATCCTTCTGTTAATGGACACTGACGGTAAGGAAGATTTAGTAAATTATTAGAAACAATATGGGTACTTTAAGACAATACTGAAGCATTAGGGGTATAATTAGTTAATTTCCTAAACCTTAGAGGTAGTTTAAGAAATTTGCATTTTTTTTATTAGATTTAGATTTTAATCAAATTGGATGGGGTTAAATCCACATCCAATCCAATTATTAATTGTGTGACAGTTCTAACATCCAAATATGGGATAATCATATCGAGAGTCTAATTAGGTATTGAACTTTCAGAGTCCAACGATAGCCCTATGGGATAGGGCCCAAGCTAAGCAACCCCTAAGCTTGACTGAGAGTCATATACAAATATGGTAAATATTATTATATAATATTTAGATAACAAATTTTATATTAATATATAGATAGATTTTTTTTATATATTTATAAGTCTAAAATTAAGTAAAAATTTTAATTAATAAAAACATCATAGTTTTATAATTAACACAACCAAGCCTATCCCAGTCCTAGGCCCATATAAATATTATTACGCTTGTGGAGTGGACGGGGCTAGGCCAGACAAACTTAAAAATTGTTAATTCACTTTTAAAATCTGGCATAAGATCTTTTAGTTTTTGTGGTCCACTAGGCTATACAATGGGGGTTGCCCATCCCCTATATTTCTTTTGAAGGGATGAGAGATCCATCATATGGATGGCCGAACCCTGTAGGAAGGTTGGGCGAAATTTCAAAAATTTCTCTCTCTCCCATGTGGGAATCACATTCTCTATTTTAGAAAGCTGCATTTTCAATGATCAATCTTGAAACTAAACTGGACCATATCTGAAACCAAAAGGGAGTAGAGGGATATACCTGATACGGAGTAACAGTAACTCCCAATGAAGGTGTTCACGCCCAAGGAGAAAACCAAAGACTGCTCCCACTAAAGATGACACAGTGTGAGTAGGAGCAGAATCAGCAGGATGGCTCTTCAGCAAAAACCAAATTCTTCAGCAAGAATGTGATGGAGGGCTAGTAAGCACGACTTCAGATTACTTTTTCTACCAAAAGGTAATATCAAGAACCTTTCTTGATTACTCCCACAAGTGGAGATCGAACTAGTAGGGCAGCAAGAGTAGGAGAGAAGAAGAAAGTGCAATCAAACTGTGCTGTCTCTCTCTGGAACTCAACAGTCTATGAGATGATTTGGAGGTTGGCCCTGCTCTTCTATTTATAGCCTTAAAGAGAGGTTCTCCTAATCCCATTAGGAGTTTCCTAATCCAAAGACAGCCCAATCAGACACCTAGTGTAGTATCATAATCGAGTCTAGGGGTCAGGTATAACATTCTAGTTTTGTCCATCTATCTCCAAGGTCCAGGGCAATACTGGAATTCTGGTCCGATTCAGGGTTTCAAGAAAACCCACACTGCATGTACCTTAGGTCTCACCCTGGCAGCTGAGACAAGCCACCCCAACCAACTTGGCGGCACACATCAGTGTTAACCTTGGCAACATAAATCTCCCCAGATCTATCCAACGACTGTGAAGATTCTAAACTAACACGAGTCTCATAAGTGTCCAGTTTAAGGGTATTACACAGAAACACACCATAATAACATGAATCAAATATGTACTTTATTCATTTACATTAAATGTCATAATGTACATCATTTTGATTGGAGCTAAGGGCATACATTGTCTAACACTTTTGGGCTTCGGTTTCAATATTTTCTAAAAATAATTAAAATGCATGGGTTGTACTTGATTTGGGTCAATCCAATTATAGATGCCACATTTCTCTTAGGGGGCAACTTGGGTGGGTTGGGTCAGGTTGAATATTAACCCAAGCCCAACCTGAAGTCTTAGACCATGGGCTTGGGCTTAGATTAATTTAATTATGACTACTAAAAAGTTAACCTATGGATCAATTTAATTATGACTATAACCTAATTTTATATATTTACTAATATTTAAGTATTTTAAATATTTGAGTAATATTTACAAGTAATTGTAACATTTAATCATTACTAAAGTAAAATAAATAAGATAGAACAATAAGAGTGCGTTTGAATGTGGTGTAATAGTAAAAGTACATCGATGGAATTGAACACTATTCAATTTAAAGTTGTGGATCGTTGTAAATTGAAAATTGTGATTATCGATACAAATATTTACATTGATTCTATCGAAGTTGTATTTAATTACATCGGTTTTTGATGATTAAATACACTCCATCCAAATGACCACAAATATGAACCAGGGTATTTAATTAAATGGCCTGTATTTACACTCCAAACGAACACAACCTAATAGATAATATGAATAAATAATTAACAATAATTATTTTCATTAAAAATTACTAATATAATTAATTCAAATTACTAAGTTATTAATGTAATTAATATGTATCCTAATAGATATTATGATCATGGTCACAGAGGATATGAAATGGGGGATGGATACGGGCATCTAGCAACCATATATTACGAGACCATAGTCACAATTATGTGAACTAGGGAAGCCGGAAGGACACAAGAACATCTAGCAACTATACATTTTTCTGCAACCCAAGGAACGCTGATCACTAGTGGTCTTGGTTAATTAAGGTAATTAAAGTGAAAGGGTTCAGCACGTATCCCGGGCGATTTCTCCTCCCGTCCATAGCCCATGAGAGCAAGTCCACATATTCCACGTTCAGCTCATGCCCAAAGCATGACTCGTTGATCGACGTCTTAGAAAGCCGTCAACCTGGTTTCTCAGAGAGACTTTTCTTTTTCTTTTTCTTCTTCCTATTCTTTAATTCACGTAATGACTTCCCATTTTTCAGTTTTGGTGTAGAGAGAGAGAGAGAGAGAGAGAGAGAGGAGATGTTGCAAAGAGCGGCAAGCAATGCGTATTCCTGGTGGTGGGCGAGCCACATCAGGACAAAGCAGTCGAAATGGCTCGAGCAAAACCTTCAAGGTATCATCTTATTTGCTCTGCCAAACATTGGTTTTTGATTGTTTTGCCAATTTGTTGCTTTTCTTTCTTCATCGCAATTGTGGCTTCTTAGATGAATGTGAATTCAACAATCTTTATTTCACACCAGAGGAAAAATGGTTTCAATTTTTCTTCCCATGCTTTTTATTCTGGTTAACAAATTTGTATTTGGGGATATGGATTTTGGTGTTTTCTTTGTTTTTGTTCTTCTCCAAATTTCAAATGCACTAGGAGCTGCTATATCAACAACAAGATGAAGAATTTGTTGACATGAAAAAACCAGTAAAGGGAAAATAAAACTATTGAGAACCCAAAATTCAAAACTCCATATTTGTTATGTATAGAAAAAAGGGGACAACACTTATAATCTTGAGTTCACTAAACTGGAATCGTAAAACATTATTCTCTTTTCCACCACACACACACACACACACACAAGGATATTTTAGTAAGAACCTGCACAACACAGATTTCATTTATTCATCTGTAAGAAATCCAGAGCATATAATCAAAGTAAGATTGGTAATATTGATGCTTCCCAATTAACTAACAATTTTGTATTTAACAAATGAATGCACAGAAATGTTTTGTGATCATCACTTGCAAGTGGCACAAATTTATATCTCTAGTCTCTGAATTGAACTTTTGCAGATATGGAGGAGAAGGTGAAGGGCGTTCTTAAACTCCTTGAAGAGCAAGGAGACTCTTTTGCCAAGAGGGCAGAAATGTATTACAGAAAGAGACCTGAGCTCATTAACTTTGTAGAAGAATTTTTTCGGGAATACAGAGCCTTGGCTGATAGGTATGACCATATATGTGGAGAGCTACAAAATGCCAACAACACCCTTGCAACTGTTTTTCCAGAGCAAGTTCAGTATGAAATGGAAGAAGATGAGGATAGTGCTTCCGTGAAAACCTCTAAACCAACTAAATTCCCCATGAATACTCAAAAAGAAAGAGACCAAGACCCAAAACCAAATGTTCCGGAGGTTCCAAAGTTTCCAAAGAAGGAGACAAAGACCCCACCCAAATTACTCAAAAAGAAATCTCAATCCAAGAAAACAAGTACATTTACTAATACCACTACAAATAGTAGTTCTCAGATGACCAAAGTTCAGGCACTTGAAGAGATCGATAAACTCCAAAAAGGAATCTTGGCCCTACAGACTGAGAAGGAGTTTCTAATGAGTTCATATGAGAACAGTCTTGCCAAGTATTGGGAAATAGAGAAACAGATCACAGATACACAAGAGCAGGTTTGCAGATTGCAAGATGAATTCGGTGTTGCAGCTGTCATTGAGGATGATGAAGCTCGAACTCTGATGACTTCAACAGCTTTGAAATCATGCCAAGAAACCTTGAATAGGTTGCAGCAGAAACATGAGAAATGTTCTGAGGAGACAAAAGTGGAATGCCAACGAATTAACAATGCCCATGAGAAGTTAAAGACCCTGAGATGTCAACTTCTCCGTAATGAGATAAATCAGCAGATAACTGAAAAAGAAAAAGAATCAACAGGATCAAGTCCAAACCAGAACTTGGAACAAGAAGATGGCAATCTGAAACAGGAGTCTGTACGTGATAAGATCAGGGAACACTTTGATATCAACTCTGGTACGTCTCTCACAGTGTCGGAAATGGCAGAGAAGATTGATGATCTTGTTAATAAAGTCATCAGCCTGGAAACTGCAGTTTCAAGTCAGACTGCTTTGGTTCAGAGATTAAAGTCGGAAACTGATGAACTTCAGGATCATATCAGAAGATTGGAAGAAGATAAAGCTACTCGGATCAATGACTCAAACAGTTTGAGAGACAGACTAAGAGAATTGGATGCTGAGTTGAGAAGAATACAGGATCTCAACAGGAATGTTGAAGATCAAAACAACAACCTCCAAACTCACTTTATTGAAGCACGTTGTAACCTTGATCATCTTTCTGAGAGGCTGCAAAATGTGAAACCTGATGAGGAGGTTGAGATGACTAGTTCATTGCAAGAAGTAGGAAGTCTTCTCGATGTCCAACCGCCCAAAAATCTGGAAGAGCATGAAGGTGTGAGGACTCCTGCTCATGGTTTGATGAATTCAGAGGACAGGACAGGCGTGGAAGGAAAGACAGATGAGGACAGGACAGATGTCAAAAAAAAGACAGAGGAGGTTCAGAGTGATAGTCACCAAGATAAAGATGTAATTCAACCCAAGGAAAACAATAGTGTTGGTCATATTTCAGAAAAAAATGCTGACAAGAAAGAGGAGGAAACAGTTCAGAAGCTGGATCCATTGCAAGCAGAAGATCATGATATAAATGTTGAATCAAAGAAAGAGGCCACTGAGGAAGATGATCAACCAAATTGGAAGGAGTTGTTCTTAAAAGGATTGGAAGAAAGAGAAAAGACTCTACTGGCAGAATATACTACTCTTCTTCAGAATTATAGCGAATTAAAGAAGAAGCTAGCTGAATTAGAGAAAAAAAATCGAGATAGTCAATATGAGGTAACAGTGCAACTGAGAGAACTAAAAAGTGATAATGCCATGAAGGATGAGGAGATAAGGTCTTTACGTCAAAAAATAAGCTTTCGACGGAGAGGTTCTGATAAATATTCAAATCTTGGTTCTAAAGATTTTAATGAATCACAGAAAGGAAAGCCCCATGATGGGAGGGAAGTAGGAGCAACCTTTGAGTCTACTAAAATTCCAACTATGATTTCAGGCCACCAACCAGCAACAGATTTGTGTGAAGATAAAAATGTTGAAGCTGCGGAAATGACCAATAAATCCATTGTAACCAAAACCTCAGAAACTCAACCTACGGAAGAAGATGAAAATGAAGACATCAAGATGATTGTGGTTGATAAACCTCGCTCTGTTTCAGCCATTGAAGAAAAGTTCCGTGGGGACATTGATGAACTGCTGGAAGAAAACCTAGATTTCTGGTTGAAGTTCAGTAGTTCAGTCTATCAGATACAGAAATTCCAGACTACAATCCAAGATCTAAAGGATGAGTTGTCAAAATTGAAGGAAAACAAGAACCAGGAAGGGAATACAGATACGTCTCGTAAATCAGATGCCCGACCAATATACAAACACCTGAGAGAAATACAAGCAGAACTGACAGTCTGGTTGGAGCAGAATGCATTGTTAAAAGATGAATTACAGCACAGATTCACATCTCTGTGTAACATACAAGAAGAAATATCAAGAGTAGCCAAAGAATGTTCTGAAAATGAAGAGGTTGAGTTCACCAGTTACCAGGCTGCCAAGTTCCATGGAGAGGTTCTGAATATGCAACAAGAGAACAATAAAGTTGCAGATGAATTGCAAGCAGGTTTAGATCGTGTTAGAGGCCTACAGCTTGAAATAGAGAAGATTCTGTCGAATTCTGGTCGTGACTTTGAATCGTCAGGAGCAAAAAAACTTCAATTGCAAGTCAAGAACCCAACAAATCCATCTGCTATTCCCTTGCATTCATTCATCTTTGGCGTGAAGCCAAAAAAACAGAAACAGTCAATATTTTCATGCATGAATCCAGCATTGCATAAACAGTATAGGAATCTGAGAGCTGGATTTCCTATGTAGATTGCTTTGATTTGAGATTCTTTCTTTCTAGCTCATTTTATTTTATTTATTTTTGAGAGGATATATTTTTCTTTTCTTGTTTCTCATAGTTTGACTAGTTCTAAAATAGATAGAACTTGGAGAGGTGCTTTATCTACTTGTCCCTTCATCTTTTAGCTGGGAAATGTAAGTTTGCTTGTATTACTTTGACACTTAAATGAATCAAGAAATCTTGATCATGTTCCACTTCAACCTCCATTTTTATTTGACAAAAACTAAACAGAAAATGTTCTCGTAGTATGTGTTTATCATAGTTTTTAATGGCCAAGTCTGTTGTTTGTTTGAGTTTGATCATTGTAAGTCTCTTTTCTTGTATGTTACTTTGAGTTGTTTTGTTATGAGCTGGATTGAGTGCGATAGGGAGAGTTTTGTTTTGTTCAGGTTTGGGACAAGGCGGGCTATGTCCTCCCTTGAATTTTATTTATTCCCTTTGATAATGGTTAACAAAATTTGTGGCCAGTCCACCTGGAGTAAAATTTGCGGTTAAAAAAAAGTCTACTCAAATATTCAAATATATATATATTTGAATATATATATTCTTGTATGTTAGACAATTTAGTATGCCCTTAGCTCCAATCAGTTTGATGTACTTATGACATTTATTGTAAATGAATAAAGTACATATTTAATTCATGTCTTGTGGTGTGTTTCTGTGTAATACCCTTAAACCGAACACTTACAAGACTTGTGTTGGTTTAGACGTTCACAGCCAATGGGTCTGTCTGGGGAGACCTATCTTGATAAGGCTGACACTGATGTGCCGCCAAATTGGTTGGGGTGGCCTGTCTCTACCACCAGGATGAGACCTGAGGTACATGCAGTGTAGGATTAATTGAATCTATGAACTAGACCAGATTTCCAGTGTTGCCCTGGACCTTGGAGATTGATGGGCAAAATTGGAAAGTTACACCTGACTCCTAGACTCGATTCTGATACTACACTAGGTGTCTGATTGGGCTGTCTTTGATATGCCAATCAGTGAGATCCTTAGCAGGGGTCAAAACCTAGGTATGTTGGGACAGTTTGAGAATTCATCTGAGTGGGTGATCATAGTGACAGGATCAGCCCCTTTGTCGGACAAAAGTAATGATCGGGGATGCACTCTCTCTGATGGAAACCAAGACTGTTGGTAGCCGATTTCAATCGCTGAGATTTGTTTTACAAAATATATATGAAATATAAAAGTGTATATATTACGGTTTCTAACTATTTGCAAAAGGTTTTAATTTCTGGGATCCATGTGAGTTGAGAGTGCAACACTGTTCCTTGCAGCCGAGGGAGAGGTCCTCTCTTGTCAGGCAGTGTTTGATCATTATGGGCTAAGAGGTTAAGTGTAAGGCCATTGAGGGTAATACCTGATGGGCTAATCTTCCATCTGCTCACAGTCCCTACGTGTTACAAGGTGGCATGGCCCAGGGACCACTTAGGGTAAGTGTTGGGCCCATAGAGCCCATGTTATGGGTTTCAGGGGGTGCACTGTCCATAATAGTGTATTCGGCCAGGCCTTGTAACAAAGGCTGTGCTGAACCCATGTGGCTGATGTGTAGATCAATGCTTGGGTCCCACGGCATACAAGGAAGCCCAATTAGGCAGCAGTTTGGAAGGCTAAGTGAGCACATAACCTTATTGGGCCTAAAGCCCATATTGAACTGGGCTGATTTGATTAGTTAAATAAGGGGCGAATTCTGATATTAGATTAGCAGATAGGATTGGGTCTCAACCCTATCCACTCAGAGAGTCCAGATCTGAATTATTACATTCATATCTGGAAACCTCCTAATAGGATTAGGAGGGGGTTGATCTAATCTGCAGATAAGATAAGGGTTTACCCTTATCACTTAAAGGGAATTTTGATCCAAATATGATTTGGATAAGCAAATCCTAATGGGATTAGGAGCTGATCCCTTTAAGCTTATTAAAGGAGGAGGGGGCGGCAACCTTTAGAAGACATTATATTCACATCCTCTTTAGAGTTGAAATCACAGAAGAAAAAATTCAGCACCTCTGTGAAAATTCTTTCTTGTCGCCTCTTTCTTGCTGTCGCCACAAGATTCGGGCGTCCATACGATGGATATCTCATCCCTTCAGTAGTATCAGAGCCAGGTTTTGGTCTTGAACCGAATTGGATCAAATCTGAACCTGTGCAATTGGGCAGAAGGTGTTCTACCAGATTTGCATAGATATAAGGTTTTTCTGGAAAATTTGTTTCCAGTTAATGGGCGATTGATCTGAAATTAAATTTTATAAATCTGATTATTATTTAGAATTGTTCTTCATAATTTTCTTGATTTATGGGTTGTTCGTACACTTGGAGATCGAAATCTTGATTAGCGCAGGGAACCTGCGATTTTGCAGTTTCTTGATTATTTAATTACATTTGGTCTGTAAAATAATTTTTTTTTTTATTTTTAGACTGAATGTATAGGCATTCGATTTGATGTAATTGTAATAGAAATTAGGTTTTCTATTTATTTTTATTTTGGATCGAAGATGGCGGCGCAACGAAGGAGATTTCGCAGATGGGAGAATCGTTATCTGCAATTTGTAGCTTGTGAAACTGCAAACTGTGATCTAACATCTATTTTGCAAGATGGATTGTGCGAACAACCCTATCTGACTGATTCTTGATTTTCTATTATCAGTATTTAATTTTAGATTAATTTCTTGAATTAAATCTTTAATTCAAGATCAAACCTTAGACCCATTCGAACCAGATTGGTCCCAATTGGTTAGACTGAATCTAGGGTTCGATCAAGGTTGAATTCTCCCACTAATGGGCCTAAGGATTGATAATTAATTGAATATTTAATTCGGCCCAACCTGTAAAGGCCCAGTTTTAAATTGTTAAAACTACAAAAAGCCCACTTCGCAGATAAAGCTATATGGACCAAATTGATTAACCCTAATTTCGGCCCATATACCTCGATAATTTTAATGGTTAATATTATGGGCTTTGAAATGGGCTTTACAGATATTAATTGATTGGATCAATTCTTCCCTGCATGTGATGTATGAATGTGTGATGTGCTACGTTCATGGGCCATAAGTGCTTGGCCCATGCTGATTCGATAGTGGCTCTTGTGCACACCATGGCTGAATGCACATCATTGCCATGGTGTCGCTGCTAGTAATTGGATGACCTCCCTCAGTGGTGGGCCCCACACCTCCTGATGAGGATACGTGCGGAACCCTAGCCGATTTTAGCCCACCGAAATCTAGCTTTATGAAAGTCAGTGGGAGCCACTTTGGTCTGACCTAAATCAAACTAGGGCGTAATTTTTCCTTTCCCTCCAGCAAATATGAGTGCATGTGATAGGAAGATTCATATGATGAACTCTCTAAAGGCCTTTCATCATTAGCATGAGGATGGGTCCTTCAGTAATGAGGAAACGCACCAGAAAATGGGCTATCCATTTGCTGTTGGGCTTGTCCGAGTGCTTCATAAGATGATAGGGGCATCATAGACCGATGTAGGAGGGGCTTCACTAGAAAATGGGAACTCTCTCACGGTACCTTGGCGTTCACGAATATGATGGGTGAGCACTCACTGGACAGAAAGGTTTACCTGAAAATGACTCTGAACCTTGTCTGACAGAGGCCAAAGGGAAAACTCATATGATGAGTGGATATGATCCTTCACAGAAAGGTGGTGGGGTTTTGTAGCTGAAATAGTTGGCTCCATGCACCCTATGTGGTTTTCCACATTTCCAGAGACAATTCGCTATCTCCGTCACTGAGATGGGAGGGAAATCTCAAAGATAAACAAATGGGAATGGAACATGGATTAAAAGCCATATCTCTGTAATGAACATGAATCAAATTAGGTTGTGGACTAATGTTTGCTATTTTACTAGAAAATGGCTAACAGACAATTCACCAAGCTTCTTAATGACAACAAACTTAAGGGCCCTAATTACGCTGACTGGTACCGTAACCTCATGCTGGTACTGACTTTTGAAAAATTGGATAAAGTTGCCAAAAACCTCACCCCGGAGCGTCCAGGTGATCGGGCTTCTGAGGCCCGCAGAAGGGACTACCTGGAGTGGGAGGAAAAGAACTCCCTGACCCGCTGCTATATCATAGCTTCTCTGGACAATCCAATATAGAGGCAGTTCGATCAGATCAAATTGGCCAAGGACATATTGGACAGTCTGAAAACTATGTACGAAGAGTAGAATCGTTCTACTCGGTAAAAGGTCTTGAAGCAGTTCATGACCGCTCAAATGACCAAGGGACAGCAAGTGCATGACCATTGTCTTCGGATGATGGGATACATAAACAAGCTGGAAGCCCTAGGTTCCGGGCTAGACCACGTCACCAAGGTAGATGCCATTCTGAATTCTTTACCTCCGCCCTATAATCAGTTTGTCATGAATTAACATGAATAAGCTGAACGTTAGCTTACAAGAGCTCAACAATATGTTGCAACGAGTTGAGGAACTGATTCGTAAGGATGAGCCCGTCGCCATGCTTGTGGAAGCAGGCAAGCGGGACAAGAAGAGGAGGTCTAAGAAGAGACCCCAGAAAAAGGGCAACAAATCCAAGAAACAGAAGAAAGATAGGGCATCCGATGCCTGTCACCATTGTCACCAGACCGGCCACTGGAGAAGAAACTGTCCTGCCTACTTGGAATCCAAGAAAAGTAATCCCGAATCCTGTGTCATAAAAACCAATTTGTTGGTTACTTCTGCATGGTATGGTTACGTGTACCCAATGAGACACAAGTCTGAATCCTTTGAAAAGTTTAAGGAGTTTAGACAAGAGGTTGAGAAACAGTTGGGGAGAGAAAGTAAGACCCTTTGATCCAATCGAGATAGCGAGTATCTCTCTGACGAATTTAGAGACTACCTAAAGGTCAACGGGATAGTATCGTAGTTAGCTCCTCCTTCTACACCACAACTTAACGGTGTTTTAGAGAGGAGGAATAGGACCTTACTTGATATGGTCCGGTCACTTCTCGCACACTCGGAGTTACCCACATCCTTTTGGGGATACGCATTAGAGACTGTGATTTACATGCTGAATAGGGTTCCAACCAAATCGGTTCCGAGCACTCCATATGAACTTTGGAGCGGAAAGAAACCAAGTGCCAGACACTTGAAGATTTGGGGTTGTCCGGCACACGTTAAAAGAATGAGCCCGGACAAATTGGAATCCTGAACCAGTCGTTGCCTATTTGTAGGCTACCCCAAAAGTTTTATGGGCTATCTATTCTATGACCCAGGAGAACAGAAGGTGTTCTGTAGTCGGAATGCCCATTTCTTGGAGGAGGATTACATCCTGAACAATCATCGTCAAGAAGTTGTTCTTGATGAGGAGAGCTCAGGAGTAGTGGGAGATGTCCCACATGTTCCAGGTAGTGACCAACCTAGAAGATCTACCCGGTTATCCAGGCCACCAGTCCGTTATGATTATGACTAGGATAGCTACTTGGTGGAAGCCTTGACTAGTGAAGAGGATCCCGTGACTTATGTGGAAGCTATGTTGAACATAGACTCCCTTAAGTGGGTAGATGCCATGAGAGCTGAGATGGACTCAATGGAGACCAATGGAATCTGGACTCTGGTAGATCCGCCCCCTGGGGTAAAAGGGCCCCAATGGCAGGGTTGAGACCTACAAAGCTCGTCTGGTGGCAAAAGGGTACACTTAGAAAGAGGGCATCGATTATGAGAAAACATTTTCGCCTGTGGCCATGCTTAAATCCATTAGGATCCTGCTAGCTGTAGCAGCATACCATGACTATGAGATTTGGCAGATGGATGTCAAAAATGCATTCCTGAATGGAGATCTTACTGAAGATATCTACATGCAGCAACCGCAAGGCTTCATAGCTGTGGGTCAGGAACACATGATATGTAAACTAAATAGATCCATATGTGGACTTAAGCAAGCTTCTAGGAGTTGGAACATCTGATTTGACTCTACTGTCAAAACATTTGACTTTGAGCAGAATCCGGATGAGCCCTGTGTTTACAGGAAGACCAATGGGGATAAGGTTACATTCTTGGTTCTATATGTGGACGATATCCTACTCATTGGGAATGATGTGGGAATGTTGACCTTGGTCAAAGTATGGCTTTCACAGCAATTCTCCATGAAAGATCTTGGAGAAGCGTCTTATATACTGGGTCTTCGACTCTATAGGGATAGATCGAAGCAAATAATAGGATTATCCCAATATGCTTACATTGACAAAATCGTCAAAAGGTACAACATGGAAAACTCTAAGAAGGGAAACGTTCCTTTTAGGCACGGAGTTGCTCTCTCCAAGAAGATGTCTCCCAAGACATCTGAGGAGATCGAGGACATGAAGAATGTTCCCTATGCCCTTGTCGTGGGGAGCATCATGTATGCCATGCTGTGCACTCGCCCCGATATTGCTCACGCGGTGAGTGTAGTAAGCAGATTTCAGGCCAACCCAGGGCAGGAGCATTGGACCACTGTGAAATGCATACTTAAGTACCTTCGAAGGACAAAAGAGTTTTGTCTAGTATTCGATGGTGCATCTCTACAGATCCAAGGGTATACTGATGTCGATTTCCAGTCGGATCCAGATGATAGAAAGTCTACATTAGGTTATGTATTCACGATAGGATCGTGTGTTGTTTGCTGGAAAAGCAACAAACAGGGGTCCACGACAAATTCCACAACCGAAGCTGAATACATTGCTACAAGTGAGGCTGCCAAGGAAGCCATGTGGGTGAAGAAGTTCATCCAAGAGTTGGGAGTAGTTCCATCCAGCACATCACCCATCCCGTTGCTGTGCGATAACAATGGGGCCATTGCTCAGGTTAAGGAGCCACGAGCCCACTCGAAGTCCAAGCACATCGAGAGGAAGTACCACGTACTGCAGAAGATTGTTGGTAGAGGGGACATCCTGATTCAGAATGTAGCTTCAGTTGAGAATGTTGCAGACCCATTGACTAAGCCACTCACACAGAAAGTGTTTGAGAAGTACGTGAAAAGTATGGGACACCGGCTTATTCCAGATTGGACCTAAGTGCAAGTGGGATCTGTTAGAGAGTTTAGTATGCCCTTAGCTCCAATCAGTTTGATGTAGTTATGACATTTATTGTAAATTAATAAAGTACATATTTGATTGATGTCCTGTGGTGTGTTTCTGTGTAATACCCTTAAACCGGACACTTACAAAACTTGTGTTGGTTTAGAACGTTCACAGCCAGTGGGTTGTTCTGGGGAGACCTATCCTGATAAGGCTGACACTGATGTGCCACCAAATTGGTTGGGGTGGCCTGTCTCTGCCACCAGGGTGAGACCTGAGGTACATGCAGTGTAGGATTAATTGAATCTATGAACTGGGCCAGATTTCCAGTGTTGCCCTGGAACTTGGAGATTGATGGGCAAAACTGGAAAGTTACACTTGACCCCTAGACTTGATTCCGATACTATAGTAGGTGTCTGATTGGGCTATCTTTATATGCCAATCAGTGAGATCCTTAGCGGGGGTCAAAACCTAGGTATGTTGGGACAGTCTGAGAATTCATCTGAGTGGGTCATCATACTGACAGGATCAGCCCCTTTGTTGGACAAAGGTATTGATCGGGGATGCACTCTCTCTGATGGAAACCAAGATTGTCGGTAGCCGATTTCAATCGTTGAGATTTGTTTTGCAAAATATATATGAGATATAAAAGTATATATATTACGGTTTCTAACTGTTTGCAAAAGGTTTTAATTCCCGGGATCTATGTGAGTAGAGAGTGCAACACTGTTCCTTGCAGCCGAGGGAGAGGTCCTCTCTTGTCGGGCAGTGTTTGATCATTATGGGCTGAGAGGTTAAGTGTAAGGCCATTGAGGGTAATACCTGAGGGGCTAATTTTGCATCTGCCCATAGTCCCTAGGTGTTACAAGGTGGCATGGCCCAGGGACCACTTAGGGTAAGTGTTGGGCCCATAGAGCCCATGTGATGGGTTTCAGGGGGTGCACTGTTCATAACAGTGTATTCGGCTAGGCCTTGTAACAAAGGCTGGACTGAACCCATGTGGCTGATGTGTAGATCAATGTTTGTGTCCCACACCATACAAGGAAGCCCAACTGGGCAGCAGTTTGGAAGGCTAAGTGAGCACATAATCTTATTGGGCCTAAAGCCCATATCGAACTGGGCTGATTTGATCAGTTAAATAAGGGGCGAATTCTGATATTAGATTAGCAGATAGGATTGGGTCTCAACCTTATCCACTCAGAGAGTTGAAAAAACTTGATAGCTATGAATATATAACCCTAGCAAGTGCACTAGTTATCAAGTAGTATAAAAATATCGTTCCCACGGGGATTTAACAAAATAAGTATTAGACCCACAGTCTTCCCTAATTATTTGGACAATCGAAATTCAGATTTGAGCAAAAACTACTGGAAATAAAAACTAGAAAAAGAAAATAAAAGCAAGGGTGATTACTAACCGAATATGCAATGGATGAAATCGCTAGGACTTTTAGGTCCACCTAACCAATGTAATGAATATTATTGGATTCGATTAACCAAGATTATTTGCCATTCCCATAAGCTGAGGTCTTTCCAATTTTATTTAATATTCTCTCTCAAGATATACTAAAACTACGTTCATCAGGTAACCCTTTGATCTCTCAACTAGAGCTCTCAAGATGGAAATGCATTAAGTCCAAGGAAAATCATTAAGTTTAGATGAATCATGTATATATATCTCTATATACCATTCAATTCACACTATGAATTATTCAGTCGATTATGTGAATTCCCCTCTCGATTCATTCACATAACACAAATCAATTAAGAGGTGGCCAAGCTCTTAATTGCATTAAGCACAATAATTCATAGACTATATGGAAATCACAATCTTGGATAAATCATAAAGATAAAAATATATTCACTAATATAGTTAGGCTTTCCACAGCCCTAGCAAGAAACAAATCAGTTCATGATAAGAGAAGCAAACAAAGGGAAAGAAAGAACTCTTGAATTCGCCCATGGTGTTGAAATCTCCTCTTCTTGCCGCCACCTTCTTCTTGAAGTTTCTTGAATTCTTGATCACCTTTCCTCTGTTTCTTGACTTCTTTTCTCCTCTCTTGACTGATTGCTCAATGCAATTCATGATACCCTTGGGCTGGTGCGCCCAGCTCTCATATAGCTTACAAATTCTTGGAATTATCTCAAGAATGGATAACCCAACCTTGATCCAAACTCCTCCTATCCTATCCTATCTTCTCTCCTCTCTCCTTATCTAAACTTTTCTTAATCTTTCTGGAATTACATTTAGAAATTTAAATCTAAGAGGACTCTTGAATTCTTGAATTCGAATGGGTTACTTTAATATCTTGGGCCGCGTCAATGTTCTTTTGCGAAATGGGCTTCAGCTGGGAACTGGGCCTCACTACGAAAGTGCTCCATCTTTGGGTCCGGATTTGACTTTGATGTAATTCGAATCTATGAAAGCACAAAACATGAAATTTGTAGCTTTATCTCTTATCTTTCCAGTAGATCTTGAGTCAGCCCAATCGGAGGTCGGATATGAAAGTTAGTCCCAGATTACTGATCGCTGCCGAAACTATGAAAAACCCATCCGATTAGCCTTTCTTTGCTCCTAATGCCTTCTTTCATGCCCTGAATCAAAATACAAGAGATATGAGTCCAATTAGGTGTTAATTAGGTATGAAAGACAAAATAATTGGGGATAAAAATGTGATAAATTCTACCCTCATCAAGAGTCCAGATCTGAATGTGATTCAGATCTGGAAACCTCCTAATAGGATTAGGAGGGGGCTGATCTAATCTGTAGATTAGATAAGGGTTTACCCTTATCACTTAAAAGGGAATTCTGATCCAAATATGATTTGGATCAGCAACTCCTAATGGGATTAGGAGTTGATCCCTTTAAGCTTATAAAAGGAGGAGGGGCGACAGCCTTTAGAAGACATACATATTCACATCCTCTTCTGAGCTGAAATCACAGAAGAAAGAATTCAGCACCTCTGCAAAAATTCTTTCTTGCCACCTCCTTCCTGTCGCCGCCACATCTGCCAGTTCATTCTCCTCTTGTCAGTAGGAGTGATAAAGATAGGATCTTGATATCAATCCTTTGTGAAAGGGCTGATTAGAAATAGTGCTCACGTGCCATCCAGCTGATTCTTGCGAAGGATCCAGTTCTTGTGAAGAATGTTGTTGATTCTGCTCCATCCTGCACTGCGCCATCTTCAGTGGGAACAGTTTTTAGTTTCTTCCTTGGTCGTGAACACCTCAATTGGGAGATACTATTTCTCCGTATCAGGTATATCCCTCTCCTATTGCTTTTGTTTAGATCTGGTTCAGTTCTTGGTTCAAGATTGATCATTGAAAAATATGATTTTTCTAAAATAGGGAATACGATTCCCAATAGGATGGTGAGAAATTTTTGAAATTCACCCTTTCTATTCCGCAAGATTCAGGCATCCATACGATGGATATCTCATCCCTTCAATATATATAGCTTAATTCCTAGTTTGTGGTCCTATTAGAGATTCCCCTAGTATGATTAACCATTCCCCCTCCACAAAGGTCCCATTTGAGAAAACTAAAAATTGATGTTTTTTTGGCAGATTAGTGACTAGAACTAAGTAGTTTATACAACTATATTATACTCTGGTTGCAGCTCTTATATTTGTCCCAGGTAGTCGACCCAAGAGAAGGTTGAATTGGGTAGTTGAAAAACTTTTCTCCTTTCTTGACCTAAGCCCTTCTACAGAAAATGTATGCAAGAACAGAAGGAATGAAGGTTGTATGTGTGTTTATGTGAATGCAATGGAAATAAAATGCAATCAAACAAACAATAATAAACAGGAAAGTAAGATTATAGAAAAGATAGAGTACCGGAAGAATTTTTTTGGCCAACCCTAGCCTATGTTCTCTACTTAGGATCCTTCCGGAGATTTCCACTAAAACAACCAACTATCTTCCCAAGTACTAGTCAAACCTTTACAACCCAATAGGACTCATCCGTGTGCTTTCTAAATCTGGATAGACATTCTTAATTCTATCCCTACCAACAACTTGGTGTTAACCTCTTGGAACATCCATAAATATGAATGATAAAGTAGTATAAACTTAGAAGATACAAATAAAAGCCTCTAACTAGGAAGATATAAGCAAATACAAGAAAACTAATATCAATAGCAAGTGAAACAAAACAATAATAAGCTCAACACATCAGGAGATTCTCAAACCACTGTTAGAAACATATAAGCACTACCGGAGAAATGGGCATTAGCAGCAGTTTTTTAGCTTGCACATGGGTGACTGTTGCTAGAAATTTCAAGTCTTTAGCGGCTGTCATCTAAAACTGCCACTAAATACCAGATTTACCACTGCTACATTAAACCCCACAAAATTTCACAGGCTTCCCCCTCCCGCTCTTCTATTTTCTCACCCTTCCGTAATCCTGCTCCCTCTCTCTCTCTCTCTCAATCGACCATTTTCTCATCCTTTCTATGAGAATAATAAGAGAGAGAGAGAGCTGTGAATAATGGTCGAATGAATAATATTCGACTCTCCTTGCTGATTTATATAGAGTACAAGAATAGTGAGTTCTATCTGATTTAGGATAGGTTAGATGTAATCCTAATTAGGATAAAACTTATCTTACTAGTATAAGTTTATCCTTTACAAAGATAATCTACAGGGATAAGGGTTATCTACAAGTAGGAGAAGTATTTTCAGTACAAGATGAAGTAGGAGTCTTGGGTGCATGCGCCATGCACCGGTGCACATGCATGTGCCATGCACATTATCGCTTAAACCCCCCCCCCCCTCAAGAACAACCGGGGGAGAAACATGAGCTTGTGACAAAGAACCTCGAATTGTGGAAGACCGAGGGGCTTGGTGAGAACGTCTGCTATTTGATCAGCCGAGGGTATGTACCGTACTTCAAGAAGCTTATCTGCAATTTTTTTCCAAATGAAGTGAATATCCAACTTGATGTGTTTAGAGCGAGAATGAAATGCAAGATTATTAGCAAAAAATTTAGCCCCTATGTTGTCACACCATATCAAAGGAGTTGGGTAGAGGGAGATACCTAGTTCTTGGAGTAGCATTTGAAGCCACAAAACCTCAGCAGCCACAGAAGCTAAGCTGCGATATTCTGACTCAGTGCTTGAGCGAGCCACTGTAGGATGCTTTTTGGAGATCCAAGAAATTAAATTAGAACCAAGAAACACACAATCAGCATCAGAGTAAGCAACAAGAGAGAATGCATGACATGGTAAGAGAAGCAAACCATAAGTAATTGTTCCTTTTAGATATCGATGAATCCTCTTTGCCGCAACCCATTGGATAGTAATAGGAGTTTGCATGAACTGACATACTTTATTCATAGCAAAGGCAATTTCCTGGATGAGTAATAGTTACGCATTGGAGAGCACCAACAATACTGTGGAAGAAAGTTGAATCAGCGAGAGGTTCCCTTTCTGATTTGGTGAGCCGAGTGGAGGTAGACATAGGAGTGGAGAGAGGTTTGGCATCATAAAGTTGTGTTCGATGCAGAAGGTCATCAATATACTTGTGCGGAGATAGATGAAAACCATTGGACGATCTATGAAGTTCAACACCAAGAAAATAATGTGTAGAGCTCAAATCTCAAAGAGAAAACTAAGAGGCAAGATGCGGAATGAGAGTGCTAGTAGAAGATGAAGAAGATCCTATAATGATGTTGTCGTCTACATAAACAAGAACTAAGAGAGATTGATGGAAAGAAGGGAATCACACAACCTTGTAAACCATGCACAAAGTGCCTATTTCAAACCATAGAGAGATTGATGGAGTCAGAAAAAATGTGATGGGAACCTGGGATCAAAAAACCCAACTAGTTGCTTCATATATATCTCCTTTGAAATGTTACCATGTAAGAAGGCATTGCTAACATCCAATTATCAAACATCCCAATTAAAAGAGACTACAAGAGATAATATTATGCGAATTGTAGCTTATTTGACCACAAGGCTGAATGTCTCATCGTAATCAAGGCTAGCTTCCTGAGAGTAGCCCTTGGAAACATGGCGAGCTTTGAAACATTTAACTGAAACATTAGGCTTACACTTGATTTTAAAAACCCATCTATTGCCAATAATATTTTTATCAGGTGGGGCCAAGACGAGAGTCCATGTTTAATTTTGAAGTAAAGCCCTATACTCATCTATCATAGCAAGAACCCAGTGAGGATCCTTGTGAGCTTGAGAATAACAAGTTGGCTCGGATTTAGGAAGGGTACTAACAAGTAGGGCATACTTTGGATTTGGTTTGAGTATACCATGTCGAGCCTGAGTGGTCATGGGATGCAAAGAAGAGGTAGGCGGTAAGGCAGAATCAGTAGATGCAGCATTGGAAGGTGGGGACACAACATCCTGAGGCAAAGATGGAGAAGATGAAACCTCACCTGGCGATGTGTTGTTAGAAGTAGCAACAAGAGAAGGAGCCCCAACCGGAGGAAGTGGAGTTGATGATGGAGGTGATGCAGTATCAGTTGCATTAAGAAATGGAAAGGAATCCTCATTAAAAATAAAACTGCAAGAGATAAAAATCAGTCTCGTAGAATGATGCAAACAAACATATCCTTTGTGAGAATTAGAATACCCAAGAAATACACATGAAGAGCGAGGTTGTAACTTGTGCTTATTATATGGCTGAACATGTGGAAAGCACTCACACCCAAAGGCACAAAGTTCGAGGTAGTTTGGAGGACGACCAAATAATTTCTTAAATGAAGAGCATGATCCAAGAACCAAAGTAGGAAGCCGATTAATGAGATAGGTGGCAGTGGAGAAGGACTCAAACCAATATTTAGGAGGAACCCCAAGATGAATCATAGAGCAAGACCTGTTTTAACAATATGGTGATGTTTGCACTCAGTTCGCCCATTTTGTGCATGTGTATGTGGACATGATATACAGCGAGAGATACCCACATGATTAAAATAATTCTCAAAGGTCTTGAATTCAAAGCCACCATCACTTTGAAAATATTTAATTTTACTATCAAACAACAATTCAACATTGGCTTTGAATTTCAAGAATACATTAAATGTCTCAGATTTGCAAGTAAGAGGAAAAATCCAACTATAACGACTGAAATCATCAACAAAAAGAATATAGTAATGATAGCCAAAAGCAGATGTCACTAGAGAGGGTCCTCATAAATCACAATGAATTAATTCTAAGGGAGAATTACTAATGGCATGATTCCTGGAAAAGGGGAGTACATGATTTTTGGCTATTAAGCAAGCTGAACAAAAATTTAAATCATCACTAGGAACTACTGGTAAATTCTGAGAAGAGATCATTTGTTGAGTCACTCTAAGAGCAGGGTGACCCAATCGGTGGTGCCAAATTGTAGGGCTGGCATGAGTACCTACAAATGCAGAAGGGGATGAAGCAGGTATCTTGAGTGGGAGACAAAGCTAATACAAACCATCCTTATTCGGCCCTTGAAGAAGTATCATCCCGGTGCATTGATCCTTCACAAAAAATTCATGAGGATGAAATTCAAAGTAGACATTATTATCAGTAGAAAACCAAGCCACAGATAAGAGATTGAAGGAGGTCTGGGGAACATGTAGAATATTATTCATAATCAATGATCTAGATTATAAAGCAGAAACAGTAGAAGAGCCAAAATGAGCAATCGACAAACCTGAATCGTTGCCAATAGAGACACGGTCAGATCTATCATAGTCAGAGTGTATTTGCAGTTTATTCAGATCTGAAGTGAGGTGATGTGTTGCACAAGAATCAAGAAACCAAACATCTGTATTCTGCTTGTAACATACTGATGCAGCCAAAAACGCCAGGGGTTGTGGTCATTTAGGGTTCTTCAAACTATCAATATTGCAAGCAGTTTCCGACTGTACCTAGTAGAATGATTTTGTCCTCCACAAATTTGGCAGGGATTATTGCTATATTTTGAGGGCTTAGTAGATCCATTACCCATTTGCAGTAGATCAAATTTATTATATTTCTTGGAATCCTTACCTTTAGAGGCAAGATTTATTGAAGGGGAGCTGGCCTGTGTAGATGAAGGTACTGAATGAAACAAACAATTTTCATGAGTGAGAAGCATACCTTGTAAGCTAGCAAACAATAACTCATCTGTTCAGGTAATGGTTACTATAGAGAAAGTATCATAGTCTGGATCGAGGCCATTGAGGGGATGATGAATTAACTACGAATTTCTCAGGGGCTCACCAATTGCAGCTAGCTTGTCACTAAATACCTTAAGTTTTTGTAGATAACTAGTCATGGAAAGATCATTTTTTCGGAATGCTCCGAGTTTGATTCTGAGACCAATGACACTAGCTGTTCCTTACCCAGACATCTCTGCATGTTTTGCTTCCCACTGTTAGACAGTGTATGCCCTTAGCTCTAATCAGATTAATGTACATTATGTCATTTATGAATAAAGTGCTTAATTGATTCATGTGATTTGGTGTGTTTCTGTGTAATACCCTTAAATTGGACACTTATGAAACTTGCGTTAGTTTAGAATCTTCACAGCCATTGGATAAATCTGAGGAGATATATCCTACCAAGGCTGACACTGATGTGCCACCAAGTTGGTTGGGGTGGTTTGTCTCGGTTGCTAGGGTGAGACTTGAGGTGCATGCAGTGTGGGTTTTCTTGAAACTCTGAACCAGACCAAATTCCAGTATTGCCCTGGACCTTTGAGATAGATGGGCAAAATTAGAATGTTACACCTGACCCCTAAACTCGATTATTGTACTGCACCAAGTGTCAGATTGGACTATCTTTGATATGCTAATTAGTAAGATCCTTAGAGAGGGTCAAAACCTGCGTATGTTGGGACAATCTAAGAATTCGCCTGAATGGGTGATCATAGTGATAGGATCAGTCCCTTTTGTCAGATAAAGTGAATGGTCGGGGAATGCACTCTCTCTGATGGAAATCTAAACTACCGACAGTTGATTTCAAAACATTGAAATTTGTTTTGCAAAATATATATATATATATATATATATATATATAATTATTATTTCAAAATGTTTGCAAAAGGTTTTAATTCTCGTGATCCGTGTGAATAGAGAGTACAACACTGTTCCTAGCAGCCAAGGGAGAGGTCCTCTCTTGTTAGGCAATGTTTGATCATTATGGGCTGAGAGGTTAAGTGTAAGACTATTGAGGGTAATACCTGATGGGCTAATCATGCATCTGCCAACAGTTCTTGGGTTTTCATAAGGTGGCTGGATCTAAGAACCATTTAGTGTAAATGTTGGGCCCATTAAGAGCCCATGGGGATGGGCTTAGGGGATCACTATCTCCTACAGTGAATTCGGCCAGGCCTTGTAATAAAGGTTGGGCTGAACCCAAGTGGCTGATGTGTAGATTGATGTAAAGGTCCCATGCCATACAAAGAGAGCCAACTGGGCAGCAAGTTAAGGAGTAAGTGAGCACATAAGCTTAATGGGCCTAAAGCCCAATTCAAACTGGGCTTAAGTTAGTTAATTAAAGGGGCAAGATCTGATTTATAATCTGATTAGGATTAGCTAAAGGATAAGATAAGTCTTATCCATTTAAGAGTCCAAATCCAAATATCAGATTTGGATCAAGAAACTCTCTCCTAATTAGATTAGGAGGCTGATCCAAAGAAGACTATAAATAAGGGGTGAATTCCTCAGTTTAAACACATATCAATCTATAGAGTTCTCCCTTGTTCTTGCTGCCCCTACCCAATTTGATCTCCACTTGTGGTAGAGATCAAGAAGTGTTCTTGATATTGCTTATTGGTAGAAGAAGCAATCTGAAGTCATGCTCACTAGCCCCTGTTTGATTCTTGCTGAACAATCCTGGTTCTTGCTGAAGAGCCATCCTACTGATCCAGTTTCAACACACACTTTGTCATCTTCAGTGGAAGCGGGTTTTGGTTTTCTCCTTGGGCATGAACACCTTCACTGGGAGTTACTACTACTTCATATCAGGTATATCCCTCACTTCCTAATGGTTTCAGATATGGTCCAGTTTTGTTTCAACAATGATCGTTAAAAATGCAGTTTTCTAAAATAGGGAATAAGATTCTCAGATGGGAGAGAGATAAATTTTTGAAATTTTGCCCAACCTTCCTACAGGGTTCGAACATCCATATGATGGATATCTCATCCCTTCAGTGGTATCAGAGCCAGATTCACATTCTTGAACCAAAATCAGATCTGATCTGAACCTGCACAAATAGGTAAAATCGGTTCTACCCGATTTGCGCAGTTAGCATTTTTTCTGGGAAATCAGTTCCCAGTTTTGGGTGATTGATCTGAAAATTAAATCTTTAATATTATATTATATATTTAGAATTGTTCTATTTATGTTTCTTGGATTTTGGGCTGTTCGTATGAAGGAGATCAAAATCTTTCTACGGCACAAGAAATCTACGCATCTGCGTTTTCTATTCATTCTTGGTCTGTAATTAATATTTTTTTAATTTTAATTTTAGATAGAATGTATAGGAATTTGATTATGATGTAATATTAATAGAAAAATTAGTTTTTCTATTTTATTTCATTGAAGAAGAAGCTAGTTCGCGTGAAGGAGAGGATTTGCGCAGATAAGAAATCTACAATCAGTGATTTACAGAAATTGAAACTACAAGCGGTGACTAGTTTTTCTTGCAGGTTTGGATCCACATGAACAACCCATTGATATTCGTTTGCTGATTTTGATTGTCATTTATCTACGGTATTTAATTTTTCAGATCATCTTTTTGAATTGGATCTTGAATTGAACATCAAACCCTAAGACCCATTCGAACCAGATTAGACCAAAATTTCCTTCATGGGCCGAGGGATTGATGGTTAATTGCAAGATGCAATTTAGTCCACATTTGTAAAACCCAGTTTTAATTTGTTAGAACTGCCTTAGCCCAACTCAGCATAAATGCTATATGGGCCAAACTGCTCTTTGTAGTTCAGCCCATATACCTAGATAATATTAATTGGTAATATTATGGATTTAAATGGGTTTTAACTGTGGGTTTTATAGTTATTTAATTGATTAGATCAATTATGGATTTCATGCATGTGATGTATGGATGTATGATGTGCTATGTACATGGGCCATACGCACTTGGCCCATGCTGATTCGATAGTGGCTCTTTCATACACCATGGCTGAATGCACATCACTGCCATGGTGTCCATAAGATCATTGGATGATCTCCCTGCATGATGGATCCCACATCAGCTTCCTCCTCAAGACGAACCGTGCGGAACCCTAGCCATTTAGTGCCCATCTAAATCTGGCTTTATGAAAATTAGTGGGAGCCACTTTGGTTTGACCTAAATGATACTATGGCGTAATTATTCATTCCCTCTGGAAAATATAAGTGCATGTGATAGGGAGATTCATATGATGAACTCTCTAAAGGCCTTCCATCATTATCATGAAGATGGGTCCTTCAGTCATGAGGAGATGCACCATAAAATTGGGCTATCCATTTGTTGTTGGATCTGTTGGATTGTTTCATAAGATAATAGGGGCGTTATAGACCGATGTGGGAGGGGCCTATCCTAAAATGGAAGACTCTCTCACGATACCTTGGCGTTCACGAATATGTTGGGTAAGCACTTACTGGAAATGGCAATGAACCTTGTCTGACAGAGGCCAAAGGGAAAGCTCATTAGATGAGTGAATATGATCCTTCACAGAAGGTGGTGGGGTTATGCAGCTGAAACAGTTAGCTCCATGCACTATATGTGGTTTCCCACATTTCCAAAGACATAATTTCGAAGTCTTCGTCACTGAGATAAGAGGGAAATCTCAGAGATGAACAAATGGAAATGGAACATAGATTTAAAGCCATATGTATTTAGTAAACATGAATCAATTTAGGTTGTAGACTAATAATCTGCATTGCCTTTTGTCGAAAATGGCAAACGGACAATTCGCCAAGCTGTAGGACTATAACAAACTTAAGGGCCCATAATATGCTGACTGGTATCGCGACCTTATGTTGGTATTAACGTCCGAGAAATTGGACAAGGTTTCTAAGAACCCTACTTTAGATCATCCGGGTGATAGGGCTTCTGTGGCACATAGGAAGGAGTATCAAGAATGGGAAGACAAGAATTCTCTTGCCCGGTGCTACATCATAGCCTCCCTTGACAATCCGATACAGAGACAATTCGATCAAATCGAAGTGTCCAAGGATATCCTAGATAGTCTGAAGACAATGTATGAAAAGCAGAATCGTTCTACTCGTCAGAAGGTCTTGAAGTTGTTCATGACTACAAAAATGACCGAGAGCCAGATGGTTCATGACCATTGTCTCAAGATGATGGGTTACATTTATGAATTAGAGGCACTCGGGTCTGGGCTAGATCATGTCACCAAGGTTGATGCCATCCTAAATTCCTTTCCTCCCTCATTCAATCAGTTTATCATGAACTACAACATGAATAAGCTGAATGTTAGCCTTCAGAAACTCAACAATATGTTGCAAAGGGATGAAGAACTAATTAAGAAGGATAAATCGATAGCCATGCTTGTTGAATGTGGTGATTCGGGTAAGAAGAAGAGGAGGGCAAAGAAAAATCCTTAGAAAAAGACTAGCAAACCAAAAAAGCAAAAGATGGGAGTGCATTAAGTCCAAGATTATTTGTTGAATGGACTCAATTAACCAAGATTATTTGTCATTCCCATAAGTTGAGGTCTTTCCAAAGTTATTTAATATTCTCTCTCGAGATATACTAAACCTACGCCCATCAGGTAGCCCTTCGATCTCTCGAGTAGAGCTCTCAAGATGGGAGTGCATTAAGTCCAAGAAAACCATTAAATTCAGATGAATCATGCATATATATCTCTATATACCATTCAAGTCACACTATGAATTATCCAGTCGATTATGTGAATGAATGTGAATTCCTCTCTCAATTCATTCACATAACTCAAATCAAATAAGAGGTGGCCAAGCTCTTAATTGCATTAAGCACAATAATTCATAGACTATATGAAAATCACAATCTTGGATAAATCATAAAGATAAAAATATATTCATTAACATGATTAGGCTTTCCTCAGCCCTAGCAAGAAACAAATCAGTTCATGATAGAAGAATTAAAGCAAACAAAGGGAAAGAAAGAACTCTTGGATTCGCCCATGGTATTGGGATCTCCTCTTCTTGCCGCCACCTTCTTCTTAAAGTTTCTTGAATTCTTGATCCTTTCTTGATTGATTGCTCCTTGCTTCTTGATTCCCTCCAGAGATTGAGTGATGCCTTAAGCTAGTCCACCCCCTTCTTGAAGTTTATCTTAAAAGAATAGAAAGTCCTATTCTAATCCTACTCTTATCTCTTTATCTAAGAATTTAGATCTGGAAGGATTCCTCTCAGTTTCTTGTTCTTGGATTCGTATTAAACCTCCTCTACGAATTGGGCTTCAGCCAAGCTTTTCTGCAAGTTGGGCTTCAGCTGCGGATTGAGCCTTCCTACGAATTTGCCTCGACTTCAGGCCCAGATTTGACTTCGATGACGGCCGAATCTGCGAAAGCCCAAAACATGAAAGTTGTGGATTTTTTTCTTATCTTTCTAGTGAGTCTTGAATCAGCCCAATCATATTTCGGATACGCGAGTTAGGCCCAGATTACTGAACGATGTCGAAACTATGAAAAATCATCGGATTTGTCTTTCTTTGCTCGTGATGCCTTCTTTCATGCCCTGAACCGAAATACAAGAAATATGAGTCTAATTAAGTACTAATTTAGTATAAAAGACAGAATATTAGGGGATAAAATATGATAGATTTTATTCTCATCAAGACACTTAAAGATTTGGGGTTGTCCGACACATGTTAAAAGAAATAGTGCTGACAAATTGGAATCCAAAACCAGTCGTTGCCTATTTGTTGGTTACCCAAACGACTCTGAAGGTTACTTTTTCTATGGTCCAAAATAGAAAAAAGGTGTTTTATAGTCGAAATGCCCACTTCCTAAAGGAAGATTACATCCTAGATAATCATCATCAAGAAATTGTTCTTGATGAGGAGAGTGTAGGGGTAGTGGGAGATGTCCTACCTGCTCCAAAAAATAACCAACCTAGGAGATCTACCCAGGTTTCCGGGCCTCCAGTTCGTTATGGTTATGACCAAGAAAGTTACTTGGTGGAAGCCACGACCACTGAGGAGGATCTCGTGACTTATTCAAAAGCTACGTTGGACATAGATTTCTTGAAGTGGGTAGATGCCATGAGAGTGGAGATGAACTCAATGGAGACCAATGGAGTCTGGAGTCTAGTAGATCCACCCCCTGGGGTAAAAGCAATTGGTTGCAAATGGATCTATAAGAGGAAGAAGGGCACCGATGGTAAGGACCTACAAGGCTCGTCCTATGGTGAAAAGGTATACTCAGAAAGAGGGAATTGACTATGAGGAAACCATTTTGCCCGTGGTCATGCTTAAATCCATTAGGATCCTGTTAGCTGTAGTAGAATACCATGATTATGAGATTTGGCAAATGGATGTCAAAACCACGTTCTTGAATGGAGATCTTACTGAAGATATATGCAGCTGCTGCAAGGATTCATTGTTACAGGTAAGGAACACATGGTATGTAAACTCAACCTATCCATATATGAACTTAAGCAAGCTTCTAGGAGTTGGAACATTTGGTTTGACTCTACCGTCAAACAGTTTGACTTTGAGCAAAATCCGGATGAGCCCTGTGTTTACAGGAAGACAATGGGAGATAAAGTTACACTCTTGGTTTTGTATGTAAATGACATTCTACTCATTAGGAATGATATAGGATTGTTAATTACGGTGAAAGTATGGCTTTCATAGTAATTCTCCATGAAAGATCTTGGAGAAGCCTCCTACATATTGGGTCTTTGACTCTAGAGAGATAGATCAAAGAGGATAATAGGATTATCCCAATCTGCTTACATTGACAAGATTGCCAAAAGATACAATATGAAGAACTCCAAGAAAGGAAATGTTCCTTTCAGATACGAAGTCACTCTCTGACGGGTTTGTCGAAACCCTCAAAATTAATACTAGTCCCACAATAAAATATTTGCAGTAAAAGTGGTTCTAGGTCGAATCCCACAGGGAGCAAATCAATAATCTCTTAGCCGAATGGGTAATGTAATTGAGTGAGAGAATTTAAATACTGAAATTAAAAGAAAAGAAAATAAATAGCAACTTAAACAAGAGAAAATCAGTCTTACCGAATTCTGGATCAAGGGTTCGGGTTGAATCGATTGGCCATCGATCCTTGGTACATTTCAGCATTCTTGCAATTCAAGCATTTAACCTTAGATTTATTACGATAGCCATAATAAACCTTGTGTTTTCCTAATTCAGTTGACCAAACCCAGCATTCGATCAACACTTATCACCACTCAACTGGGTACGATAGTGTCCATATTAAACAGTGATAGCATAAAGATTTGTGAAAACAATTAAACCAAAATAACAATAATTGAGATAGCTGCAATTACTGAATCTTGTTCCATCGATTCCTTTAGATTGAACCATGTTAAAACATTGGTCAAAAGCTGTCACGAACAATTGACCCAAAAAGAAATCAACCCAATTGCTACTTACACCATTATTCGTGACAATTACGGATCACCGAAATCATGAATAGCAGTAGGAATATCAACATTAATTCAGTTTGTCAAACTAATTAACATCAACATCCAATAAAAATATGCACAAGAATCAATGAATAATTGAATTAGAAAGCAAGAAAATAAAGTAACTACAGAACCTCACAATGACACAATCGAACATCCCCCCTTGAACCAAAAAAAAGAAGCTTAGCTGCTCATGATCTGCGAAATCTCCATGCTTTTCTTCTCCATAGCCGAACTGCCTTTCTGAGCTTCTTGGTCTTCTTGATGATCTCTTGGATCTGAGAGTGAGTGATGCTAGAGCCGGTTTGCCCCCCTCTTTATATAGCCAAAGGAGAGGGCTATTTTCCAACTCCTTCTAGGAGATCATCTTATCTTTAGGGAGTCTTGATCTTCTTTGAACTAATCATATCCTATCTCTTATCTAATCCCCAACCTTCTTATCCTTATAGAATTACATTCAAAGTTTAGATCTAATAAGACTCTCTCCCTCTTGGGAGATTACATTCGAATTAGGACTCTAGACTCTTGTATCCGAGTTGGGCTTCTCTGCTACTTGGGCTACTTCCAGGTTCTTCTACGAGTTGGGCTTCAGCTGTTAAATGGGTCTGGCTACAAACTTGCTCCGACTTTGGGCCCGGTTTCGTACTCAATGCGGACCGAATCAGTCAAAACCCAAAACATAAAAGTTGTGGGCCTTTCTTTTTTCTTTCTAATGCTTCTTGAATTGCCCAATTCGGAGTCTGGAATTGTGAGTTAGGCCCAGATCACTGACTGTTGCCAAAACTGTGCAAAATCAACCGAATTGGCCTGTTTCCTTCCAATTGCTTTCTTTATTGCCCTAAATCGAAATACAAGAGTAATGAGTCCATTTAAGTGCTAAATAAATGTAAAAGAGTGAATATTAGAGGATAAAAATAGGGTTCTTTTTGGTCTCATCAAATCCCCCCACACTTAAACTTTGCCTGTCCTCGGGCAAGGAAAACAACTCAAGTAACCCAAAAGAAACCAACTACTGATTTTCAATCTTTCTTTTTCTCTACATGAGGCCTGGTTCATTGCATGCTTTAGTCTAGACTTGGTAACCTTTCCCTTTTCATCTCTTTCTCCCCTTTTTCTTGTCCTAGAGTGACCGCAAATCACCATTCCTCATGGTCCCAAGTTAAATCGATAGTCAAGGAGACAAGCCTTCCAGGGCTGAAACTCCTCGGACTACACGGGTGCTCATTGCTTTTAACAAACCAATTCAGCCAGATGCAATTACTTTTCTTTGAATCAAAACAAGGTGTGCTTATTGCCATAAGCTTGCTATGTATCTCATCTCCAATACTTAGTGTGAATTCCTAGGATCTGAAGGTGAGAATGGGGTTGGGGTTCTAGGGTGAATGCATTTTATGCTCCATCTCACCCTTGCCTTCTTTTCAAGACGTGAGTGCATTTTATGCTCCATCTCACACTTGCTTTCTTTTCTAGATGTGAGTGCATTTTATGCTCCATCTCACACTTGTTTTTGTTTCTAGATGTGAGTGCATTTTATGCTCCATCTCACATTAGTCACGATTTTATTTTCAAACTCCTTTTTTTTTTTTTTGCACAAGAATCACAGGGTTTCACTACCTGATCCATGAATTCATTGATCGTGGTCTCTCTATGCCTAACACAACAAGTTCTAGAATAATCAACCCATGTTTGACAGATAATTATGTGAAAACCAATCAAACCCTTATGCATCTTGCCTATTGATCAATTAAAATCATGAGGTACCATATGCAGCCAAGAAAGATTCAGTTAGTCATGCTTGCATCCTATCTTATCTATTCAGCCTAAGCGCATGATTCCTGATAAGTTGAAATCGTTCAAGGATAAATTTCCGGGAGCAGAAATTTCAAGAAGGTAAGGTATCCCAAATTTCCATCAGATTTCCCTAATCCCCCCACACTTAAGTTATACATTGTCCCCAATGTATGTGATTACGCATAAAGTAGAAGGATTTGGGGGTACTTCCCTGTTTGTCTTGTTGGGTTCCTGCTAAACATAAAAATAAAAACCAAACAAAATAACAAAATTAACTAAACATAATGGGTTGCCTCCCAAAAGCGCAATTATTTAACGTCGTTATGCTCGACATCCTCTTTTTGCTCCTTCAATCCAAAGAATACCGAGGAATGTCCAATGAGGTGTCTACCGTAGAGGGGATATTTGCATCCTCGTGGAACAACTTCAATCGATGTCCATTCACCTTGAAGATCTTACCTGTGTCGAGACTTTTGATCTCTACTGCACCATAGGGAAAAACATTAGTCACAGTAAACGGACCCATCCACCTGGAACGCAGCTTACCTGGCATGAGTTGAAGTCGAGAATTATACAATAAGACCTTTTGTCCAATTTTAAATTGTTTTCTTAAGAGTGCATTGTCATGGAACGATTTGGTCTTTCCTTTGTAGATTTTTGAATTCTCGTATGCCTCTAACCTCAACTCTTCCAGCTCTTGCAACTGGAGCTTCCTTTCCTTCCCTGCTTCTTCCATATTCATGTTACATTGCTTGATTGCCCAATAGGCCCTATGTTCAATTTCCATCGGCAAGTGGCAAGATTTGCCAAAAATTAACCTGTAAGGGGACATGCCTATTGGAGTCTTGTACGCAGTCCGATATGCCTAGAGAGCATCATCTAGACGTAGGTTCCAATCCTTCCTTCCTAGATTCACCGTCTTTTCCAAGATGGACTTTACCTCTCTATTGGAAATTCCAGCTTGCCCGTTATTCTGGGGGTGATAAGTAGTGGCAATTCGGTGATGCACCCCATATCTTCTCAACAAGGCTTCAACAGTTCTATTGCAAAAATGGGTCTCTTGATCGCTTATGATGGCTCGAGGAATGCCAAACCTACTGAAGATGTTAGACTTTATAAACCCTACAACACATTTAGAATCATCAGTTTTGGTGGCTTTGGCTTCCACCCATTTTGAGACATAATCGACTGCCAAAAGTATGTAAGAAAAACCACAAGAGGGGGGAAAGGGTTCCATGAAATCAATGCCCCAAACATCAAATATTTCACATATAAGAATGGGGGTTTGGGGCATCTCATTCCTGCGAGATAGTGTACCTGTTTGTTGACATCTTTCACAGTTTTTACAAAACAAGTCGGCATCTCTAAATAGGGTGGCCCAATACAGCCCACTATCCAAGACTTTTCGAGTAGTCCTCTTTGGCCCAAAATGGCCCCCACAAGCATAATTATGACAAAACCTTAGAATCGACATCTTCTCCTCCTTAGGGACACATCTCCTAATCATTTGGTCATAACAAAATTTCCATAGGTAGGGTTCGGTCCATACATAATATTTCGCCTCATACCTAATTTTATTCTTTATGGGTCTACTAAGGTCATTAGGCAAAATTCCCGTGACCAAGTAATTCACAATGTCAGCATACCATAGAGTCATACCTCTCATGTGGAATAACTGCTCATCAGGAAACAACTCACAGATGGGAGAGGAGTCCTCGTCTTTCACCAACCTACTTAGGTGATCAGCCACCGAATTTTCAGCTCCCCTTCGATCCTTGATTTCTAGATCGAACTCTTGGAGCAAGAGTATCCACCTTATCAACCTTGGTTTCGACTCCTTCTTTGCTAGTAGGTATCTAAAAGCTGCATGGTCAGAAAAAACAATCACTTTAGAGCCAAGCAAATATGACCTAAATTTGTCTAAAGAAAACACAATAACTAATAGCTCTTTTTCCGTGGTTGTGTAATTGCTCTGTGCAGCATTCAACGTTTTGGAAGCATAGTGAATGACATGGCTCTTCCCATTTATTCGCTGCCCTAGAACAGCCCCTACTGCATAATTGCTTGCATCCGTCATGATCTCAAAAGGCAAGTTCCAATCGGGTGGTTGAATGATGGGTGCAATGGTTAATAAATTTTTAAGCTTGTTAAATGCTTCCTTGCACTCATCATCAAAATCGAAAGGCACATCTTTTTGCAGCAAACTGGACAATGGCAGGGCAATTTTTGAAAAATCTTTGATGAACCTGTGATAAAAGCCTGCATGTCCAAGAAAAGAACGAACCTCCCTAACATTTGTAGGGTAAGGTAAACTCACAATTAAATCAATTTTTTCCTTGTCGACTTCTATTCCTCTGGCTGAAACTACATGTCCCAACACAATACCCTCCTTCACCATAAAATGACATTTTTCATAGTTTAAGACAAGATTTGTTTCCACACACCTATTCAGAATTTTACTTAAACTATTCAAGCAGTCATCAAACAATCACCATAAACAGTAAAATCATCCATGAACACTTCAATGCATTTTTCAATAAAATCAGAAAATATGATCATCATGCATCTTTGAAAAGTGCCTGGAGCGTTACACAAACCAAAGGGCATTCGTCTGTAGGCGAAGGTGCCGAATGGACAAGTGAATGTCGTTTTATCTTGGTCCTCCTGCGCAATAACAATCTGATAATACCCGGAGAATCCATCGAGAAAATAGAAGAAAGCCTTACCTACCATCCTCTCTAGCATCTGATCAATGAAGGGTAGGGGAAAATGGTCTTTTTGAGTGGCCAAGTTGAGTTTTCGAAAATCTATTACCATTCGCCAGCCACCTCGTACCCTCATGGGAATTAGTTCATTATTTTTATTTTTTACTACAGTCATCCCAGTTTTCTTAGTCACAACATGAATAGGACTTACCCATTTGCTGTCTGAAATTGGATAAATTATCCCTTCATCTTACAGTTTAAGCACCTCTTTCATTACCGGGTTGAGTTTCCTTTGTGGTTCTCTAACCGGTTTGGCATCATCTTCCAAAAGGATCCTATGCATGCAAATCGAGGGGCTGACCCCTTTTATGTCGGCTAGGGTCCAACCAATCGCCTCCTTATGGTTCTTTAGGACTTTGATGAGCCTCTCCTCTTGCTCCTCAGTCAACCCTTTTGCAATGATCACAGGTAGTGTCTCTTTTTCGCCCAAGTAGGCATATTTTAAGTGATCAGATAGGGTCTTTTGTTCTAGCTCCAGAGCCTGCAAAACAGAGGGCAGCAGCCTTGTGTGAGAAACCTTCGATTGAACATCAGAAGTACTTACCTCCTATTCAGGTTCCAGAGTATCATAGGATGCATCGATCTCCTCCTCCCTGTCCGATTGTGCCTTATATTCCAACACATCGTCCATGTCCTCCTCTCCCAAAACTTCCTACACAATCAAATCGATAGTATCAATAGAGTAGATCGAATGACACTCACTATCATTGCATCAAAAATATTAAATTTTACAATCTCTCCGTCAAACTCGACAAAGAGGGTACCCTCGTCCACATCTATTTTGGTCTTGGCCGTTTTCATGAATGGCCGACCTAATAGAAGTGGGGCTGAACTCGTGGCTGTGTCTTCTTCCATCTTCGGGATGTAAAAATCAGCTGGAAAGATCAAATCGTTAACCTGCACTAATACATCCTCAACAATCCCTTCTGAGTATGCATTAGAACGATCAGCCAATTGAATAACAACTCTAGTCTCTTTTAAAGGACCTAGTCTCAATGCACAGTAAATCGAGTACGGCATGACATTAATAGATGCACCTAAGTCCAGCATGGCACGCTCGATTTGTTTATTGCCAATCACACAGGGTAGGGTAAACATACCTGGATCAGCACGCTTTTCAGGTAGGGTCCTCTTGATCACGGCTGAAATGTTCTCTCCCACTCTTACCTTTTCATCAATTTGCAGCCTCCTCTTGTTAGTGCATAACTCTTTCAAAAATTTTTCATATTTAGGGATTTGTTTTATTGCATCTAGCAAGGGAATGTTGATCTCCACCTTCCTGAAGGTTTCTAACACTTCTTGTTCATATTTCTCTTTCTTTGAACTTGCCAACCTGCTAGGAAAAGGTGGTACAACGTTAGTAACCTTAGGGAGAGGGGGGTCCGATTTTACCTCAATGGGGCTGTTGTTTGACCCTTGTCCTCCCTCTTCTTTGGCTGCCTTCGATGGTGAACTTGGTTGGGACTGCAACTCTCTTCCGCTTCTCAACACCACCGCACTTGCATTCTCTTTCGGATTAACTACCGTTTGTGATGGTAGTTTCTCGGAGTTCTGTGCCTCCAACTTGTTGATGGAAGTGGCAAGTTGGTTAATTTGGTTCTCCAAATTCTGAATGCTAGCTCTCATTTCCTGCTGAAATTACTGAGTATTAGTAGCGAGAGCCTTAACTATACCATCCAAAGACATACCTGAATTCGGGGGTTGGCCTTGCACTGTGATGGGTGTTGAAAACTGGGGCTATCGATTGAAAAATTGGGGCTGATATTTCTGCTGTCCTCCTTGGGTCCCGTAGCTTAAATTTGGATGATCTCTCCACCCCGGATTGTAATGATTGGAGTAAGGATCATACTTTCGTTGGGGCTGGCCCGGGAATCCTCCCACGGCATTGACTTGCTGCATTGAGCCATCTTGTAATGATGGACACATGTCCGTAGGATGTCCAGGGATCGAACAGATTCCACACACCCTGGCAGTTTGTAACTGTCCTGCTGCGAGCTGCTTAACTAAGGCAATTAAATCAGAAATCTGGTTTTCTAAATTTGCATGGCTTACCTCGTTAACCCTTCTAATGGTACCTTTTGTCCTTGTACCGAATTGCTGAGAATTTTCAGCCATATTGGAGATTAATTCCCTGGCCGCTTCAGGTGTCTTGTTCACTAGAGCTCCTCCACTGGCTGCATCGACCACACTTCTATCCATGGGCTGAAGCCCTTCATAGAAGTATTGGATTAACAATTGTTCAGGAATTTGGTGGTGGGGACAACTAGCAACAACTTGCTTAAACCTTTCCCAATATTCATATAATGTCTCACCACCAAACTGCCGAACTCCACATATTTCTTTTCTTATATTCGCAGCCCGGGACGCAGGAAAATATTTATCTAAAAATATCCTAACATGAATAGGACTTACCCATTTGCTGTCTGAAATTGGATAAATTATCCCTTCATCTTACAGTTTAAGCACCTCTTTCATTACCGGGTTGAGTTTCCTTTGTGGTTCTCTAACCGGTTTGGCATCATCTTCCAAAAGGATCCTATGCATGCAAATCGAGGGGCTGACCCCTTTTATGTCGGCTAGGGTCCAACCAATCGCCTCCTTATGGTTCTTTAGGACTTTGATGAGCCTCTCCTCTTGCTCCTCAGTCAACCCTTTTGCAATGATCACAGGTAGTGTCTCTTTTTCGCCCAAGTAGGCATATTTTAAGTGATCAGATAGGGTCTTTTGTTCTAGCTCCAGAGCCTGCAAAACAGAGGGCAGCAGCCTTGTGTGAGAAACCTTCGATTGAACATCAGAAGTACTTACCTCCTATTCAGGTTCCAGAGTATCATAGGATGCATCGATCTCCTCCTCCCTGTCCGATTGTGCCTTATATTCCAACTCATCGTCCATGTCCTCCTCTCCAAAAACTTCCTACACAATCAAATCGATAGTATCAATAGAGTAGATCGAATGACACTCACTATCATTGCATCAAAAATATTAAATTTTACAATCTCTCCGTCAAACTCGACAAAGAGGGTACCCTCGTCCACATCTATTTTGGTCTTGGCCGTTTTCATGAATGGTCGACCTAATAGAAGTGGGGCTGAACTCGTGGCTGTGTCTTCTTCCATCTTCGGGATGTAAAAATCAGCTGGAAAGATCAAATCGTTAACCTGCACTAATACATCCTCAACAATCCCTTCTGAGTATGCATTAGAACGATCAGCCAATTGAATAACAACTCTAGTCTCTTTTAAAGGACCTAGTCTCAATGCACAGTAAATCGAGTACGGCATGACATTAATAGATGCACCTAAGTCCAGCATGGCACGCTCGATTTGTTTATTGCCAATCACACAGGGTAGGGTAAACATACCTAGATCAGCACGCTTTTCAGGTAGGGTCCTCTTGATCACGGCTGAAATGTTCTCTCCCACTCTTACCTTTTCATCAATTTGCAGCCTCCTCTTGTTAGTGCATAACTCTTTCAAAAATTTTTCATATTTAGGGATTTGTTTTATTGCATCTAGCAAGGGAATGTTGATCTCCACCTTCCTGAAGGTTTCTAACACTTCTTGTTCATATTTCTCTTTCTTTGAACTTGCCAACCTGCTAGGAAAAGGTGGTACAACGTTAGTAACCTTAGGGAGAGGGGGGTCCGATTTTACCTCAATGGGGCTGTTGTTTGACCCTTGTCCTCCCTCTTCTTTGGCTGCCTTCGATGGTGAACTTGGTTGGGACTGCAACTCTCTTCCGCTTCTCAACACCACCGCACTTGCATTCTCTTTCGGATTAACTACCGTTTGTGATGGTAGTTTCTCGGAGTTCTGTGCCTCCAACTTGTTGATGGAAGTGGCAAGTTGGTTAATTTGGTTCTCCAAATTCTGAATGCTAGCTCTCATTTCCTGCTGAAATTACTGAGTATTAGTAGCGAGAGCCTTAACTATACCATCCAAAGACATACCTGAATTCGGGGGTTGGCCTTGCACTGTGATGGGTGTTGAAAACTGGGGCTATCGATTGAAAAATTGGGGCTGATATTTCTGCTGTCCTCCTTGGGTCCCGTAGCTTAAATTTGGATGATCTCTCCACCCCGGATTGTAATGATTGGAGTAAGGATCATACTTTCGTTGGGGCTGGCCCGGGAATCCTCCCACGGCATTGACTTGCTGCATTGAGCCATCTTGTAATGATGGACACATGTCCGTAGGATGTCCAGGGATCGAACAGATTCCACACACCCTGGCAGTTTGTAACTGTCCTGCTGCGAGCTGCTTAACTAAGGCAATTAAATCAGAAATCTGGTTTTCTAAATTTGCATGGCTTACCTCGTTAACCCTTCTAATGGTACCTTTTGTCCTTGTACCGAATTGCTGAGAATTTTCAGCCATATTGGAGATTAATTCCCTGGCCGCTTCAGGTGTCTTGTTCACTAGAGCTCCTCCACTGGCTGCATCGACCACACTTCTATCCATGGGCTGAAGCCCTTCATAGAAGTATTGGATTAACAATTGTTCAGGAATTTGGTGGTGGGGACAACTAGCAACAACTTGCTTAAACCTTTCCCAATATTCATATAATGTCTCACCACCAAACTGCCGAACTCCACATATTTCTTTTCTTATATTCGCAGCCCGGGACGCAGGAAAATATTTATCTAAAAATATCCTATTCATTTCATCCAATGTGCGTACAGAACCAGGTGGGAGAATATACAACCAATCATTTGCTTTATCTCTTAAAGTAAATGGAAAGGCTATGAGTTTTACCTGGTCCTCGGTCATACCGTGGGGTTTCATGCTTGAACAGACGATGTGAAATTCCTTTAGATGTTTGTGAGGGTCCTCACCTGGGAAACCATGAAATAGAGGTAATAATTGAATCAAACCAGATTTGAGTTCAAAGGCTACCTCAAGAGTGGGGTACATGATGTATAAGGGTTGTTGGTTCATAATTGGTGCAGCCAACTCCCTTAATGTCCTCTCTCTGTCAGCCATTCTTTCTACTTCTTCGAAGATGGGAAAATCACAAGTGGGTAGATCAAAATCTGAGTTCACCCTTTTAGGAGAACGATCCTTCCTTTGCTTCGCCTCCTTTCTTAAACGACGGGTGGTCCTCTCAATTTTGGGGTTGTACTGAAGTTCACCTTGTTGAGAAGCACGAGTCATAAACAAGAAGATTAACAAAAGAAGGTAATAGCTAAGAAATTAACGTTGCTCCCGGGCAACGGCGCCAAAATTTTGACGGGTTTATCGAAGCCCTCAAAATTAATACTAGTCCCACAATAAAATATTTGCAGTAAAAGTGGTTCTAGGTCGAATCCCACAAGGAGCAAATCAATAATCTCTTAGCCGAATGGGTAATGTAATTGAGTGAGAGAATTTAAATACTGAAATTAAAAGAAAAGAAAATAAATAACAACTTAAACAAAAGAAAATCAGTCTTACCGAATTCTGGTTCAAGGGTTCGGGTTGAATCGATTGGCCATCGATCCTTGGTACATTTCAGCATTCTTGCAATTCAAGCATTTAACCTTAGATTTATTAGGATAGCCATAATAAACCTTGTGTTTTCCTAATTCCGTTGACCAAACCCAGCATTCGATCAACACTTATCACCACTCAACTGGGTACGATAACGTCCATATTAAACAGTGATAGCATTAAGATTTGGGAAAACAGTTAAACCAAAATAACAATAATTGAGATAGCTACAATTATTGAATCTTGTTCCATCGATTCCTTTAGATTGAACCATGTTAAAACATTGGTCAAAGGCTGTCATGAACAATTGACCCAAAAAGAAATCAACCTAATTGCTACTTGCACCATGATTCGTGACAATTATGGATCACCAAAATCATGGATAGACGTAGGAAGATCAACATTAATTCAGTTTGTCAAACTAATTAACATCAACATCCAATAAAAATATGAACAAGAATCAATGAATACTTGAATTAGAAAGCAAGAAAATAAAGTAACTACAGAACCTCACAATGACACAATCAAACCTCCCCCCTTGAACCAGAAAAAAGAAGCTTAGCTGCTCATGATCTGCGAAATCTCCATGCTTTTCTTCTCCATAGCTGAGCTGCCTTTTTGAGCTTCTTGGTCTTCTTGATGATCTCTTGGATCTGAGAGTGAGTGATGCTAAAACTGGTTCGCCCCTCTCTTTATATAGTCAAAGGAGAGGGCAATTTTCCAACTCCTTCTAGGAGATCACCTTATCTTTAGGGAGTCTTGATCTTCTTTGAACTAATCATATCCTATCTCCTATCTAATCCCCAACCTTCTTATACTTATAGGATTACATTCAAAGTTTAGATCTAATAAGACTCTCTCCCTCTTGGGAGATTACATTCGAATTAGGACTCTAGACTCTTGTATCCGAATTGGGCTTCTCTGCTACTTGGGCTGCTTCCAGGTTCTTCTACGAGTTGGGCTTCAGCTGTTAAATGGGCCTGGCTATGAACTTGCTCCGACTTTGGGCCCGGTTTCGTACTCGATGCGGACTGAATCAGGCAAAACCCAAAACATGAAAGTTGTGGGCCTTTCGTTCTTCTTTCTAATGCTTCTTGAATTGTCCAATTCGGAGTCCGGAATTGTGAGTTAGGCCCAGATCACTGACTGTCTACAAAATTGTGCAAAATCATCCGAATTGGCCTATTTCCTTCCAATTGCCTTCTTTATTGCCCTGAATCAAAATACAAGAGTAATGAGTCCATTTAAGTGCTAAATAAATTTAAAAGAGTGAATATTAGGGGATAAAAATAGGGTTCTTTTTGGTCTCATCACTCTCTCCATGGGCATGTGTCCCAAGACTCCCGAAGAGATTGAGGGCGTGAAAGAGATTCCATATGCCTCAGCCATAGGGAGTATCATGTATGCCATGCTGTGCACTCGTCCTGACATTTCTCAGGCAGTGAGTGTGGTTAGCAGATTCCAATCTAGCACAGGGCAGGAGCATTGGACTGCTGAGAAAAACATACTAAAATATCTTCGAATGACAAAAGAGTTTTGTCTGGTATTTGATTGTAGTTCACTACAGATCTAGGGGTATACTGATGCCGATTTCTAATCAGATCCAGATGCTAGAAAGTCTACATTTGGTTATATCTTCACGATAGGATCGTGTGCTGTTAACTAGAAAAGCAGCAAACAAGGGTCCACAACAGATTCCACAACTGAGGCCGAGTACATTACCGCAATTGAAGCTGCCAAGGAAGTCGTTTGGATGATGAAGTTCATTCAGGAATTAGGAGTAGTTCCATCTAGCACATCACCCATTCCATTATTGTGTGACAACACCATAGCCATTGTTCAGGCTAAGGAGCCACGAGCCCACTTGAAGTTGAAGCACATCGCGAAGAAGTACTATGTACTGCGGGAGATAGTTGGAAGAGGGGACGTCCTGATTCAGAAGGTAGCATCAGCGGAAAATGTATCAGACCCATTAACTAAGCCACTGACATAGAAAGTGTTTGAGAAACACAGGGAAAGTTTGGGACTCCGACTTGTACCTGATTGGACCTAAGTGCAAGTGGGAGTTGTTAGATAGTGTATGCCCTTAGCTCCAATCAGATTGATGTACATTATGTCATTTATTGTAAATGAATAAAGTGCATAATTGATTCATGTGATTTGGTGTGTTTCTGTGTAATACCCTTAAACTGGACACTTATGAGACTCGTGTTAGTTTAGAATCTTCAAAATCGTTGGATAAATTTGGTGATATTAATCCTGCCAAGGCTGACACCGATGTGCCACAAAGTTGGTTTGAGTGGCTTGTCTCAGCTGCCAGGGTGAGACCTGAGGTAAATGTAGTGTGGGCAAAACTGGAATGTTACACCTGACCCCTAGACTCGATTATGGTACTGCACTGGGTATCGGATTGGGCTATCTTTGATATGCCAAACAGTGAGATTCTTAGAGGGGGTCAAAACTTGGGTATGTTGGGACAGTCTGAGAATTCACCTAAGTGAGTGATCATAGTGACAGGATCAGCCCCTTTTGTTAGACAAAGTGAATGATCGTGGAATGCACTGCTTATGGCTCAAAAGGGCAATCCCAACCTAAAAATGCCATACAATGTTGTTGGATCCATCCAACCGAACCGAAATCAATTGAGGAATGTGATTCCCCAATGCTCCAAAGTTTAATTGGTTGGTCGAATTTGAATGCATAGTGGAAGACATGATGAAAGTTGAAATAGACTGCTTATGGCTCTAATACCATATGAGAACAATAAGAGAGAGAGAGAGAGAGAGAGAGATGTGAATAATGGTCGAATGAATAATATTTGACTTTTCTTGTTGATTTATATAGAGTACAAGAATAGTGAGTTCTATTTGTTTTAGTCTATGTTAGATGCAATCCTAATTAGGATAAAACTTATCTTACTAGGATAAGTTTATCCTTTACAAAGATAATCTACAAGGATAAGGGTTATCTACAAGTAGGAGAAGTATTTACAGTACAAGATGAAATGGCATCTTGGGTGCATGCTGTTAGACAATGTATGCCCATAGCTCCAATCAGAATGATGTACATTATGACATTTAATGTAAATGAACCTGTTAGACAGTTTTGTATGCCCTTAGCTTCAATCCGATTTGATGTACTTTTGTTATTTAGTGGAAATAAATAAAGTGCATGTTTGATTCATGTTGTTTGGTTTAATTCTGTGTAAGACCCTAAAATTGGACACTTATAGAGACTCGAGTTAGTTTTAAATGTTCACAGCCATTGGATAAGTCTGGGGAGATTTATCCGGCCAAGGCTGATACTGGTGTGCCACCAAGTGTTGGGATGGCCTGTCTCGGCCACCAGGGTAAGACCCAAGGCACATGCAGTATGGGATTACTCGAATCCTTGAACCGGACCAGATTTCCAGTATTGCCCTGGACCTTGGAGATAGATGGGCAAAACTGGAAAATTACACCTGACCCCTAGACTCGATTATGACACTTCACTAGGTGTCGGATCGGGCTGTCTTTGATATGCCAATCAGAGAGATCCTTAGATGGGGATCAAAACCTGGGTATGTTGGCACAGTCTAAGAATTCATCTGAGTGGGTGATCATAGTAACAGGATCAGCCCCTTTGTCGGACAAAGGTAATGATCGGGAATGCACTCTCTGATGGAAACCAAACTGCCGGCAGTTGATTTCAATCGTTTGAATTTTGTTTTGCAAAATTAATATATATATATGTACGGTTTCGAAATGTTTGCAAATGGTTTTAATTCCCGGGATCCATGTGAGTGGAGAGTGCGGCACTGTTCCTTGCAGCCGAGGGAGAGGTCCTCTCTTGTCGGGCAGTGCTTGATTATTAAGGGCTGAGAGGTTAAGTGTAAGACCATTTTGGATAATACCTGATGGGCTAATCTTGCACCTGCCCACAGTCCCTGGGTTTTTATAAGATGGCTTGGCCCAGGGACCACTTAATGTAAGTGTTGGGCCCATAGGGTCCATGTGATGGGCTCAGGGGTTCACTAAGTTTTTTAGTGAATTCGGCTGGGCCTTGTAATAAAGGCTGGGCCGAACCCATGTGGCTGGTGTGTAGATCAATGCCTGGGTCACACGCCATACAAAGAAGCCCAACTGGGCAGCAGATTGGAAACTAGTTAAACACTGAACACTTAAAGGGCCAAAAGCCCATTTCGAGTTGGGCTAATATGATCACCCATCTATGGGGCGAATCTGAGATTAATGTTAGTAAAAGGATAGAGCCTTTAACCTTATCCACTCTGGGAGACCAAATTCAAAACAGATTTGAATCTGGTAACCTCCTGATAAGATCAGGAGTAAGCTAACTTAATCTGCAGATAGGATTAAGATAATCCCCTATCCAAACACAGATTTGGATTGGGATAACTCCTAATTAGGATGTTTCTTAATCAAGAAGAAAGGAGGAGAAACCCAAGAGAAATATATCAGATTTCGAACCAAGGTTTTTTAGGAAAAGAAAACCCCCTGCGAACAGAGATAAGATCTCATACAAAACTCCAGAGAGAAGAGAAGCAGTTCAGCCATCTTCGTCCCAGGAGTTCTTCTCCAGCCGCCGCCATTCCCTCTTGCAAGATTTGATCTTTGCAGCAACAGGGAATCAAGAAATCAGTTCTTGACATCAGTCTTGCGAAAAAGACTGAGAATGATTCAGTGTTCAGAGTTTCCAGAGGATTCTTGCGAAGGATCCAGTGTGTAGGACGCACCCTGTTGGTTTCGTTCCATCCACAACTGTGTCATCTTCAGCAGGAGCGGAGCTTGGTTTCTTCTTTGGGGGTGAACACCAACTTTGGGAGATACTGCTTCTCTGGATCAGGTATATTCCTCCCTTTTTCTTTTTGGTTCGGATGTGGTTCGAATATGGTTTAAGTAGGATCCTTGAATATAGTATTCTAAATTTAGGGAATATGATTCCCAGTTGGGAGAAGGTAGTAAAATTTTTGAAATTCACCCACCCATTCCACAATCTTTTGGCATCCATTGGATGGATCCTACCATTCTTTCATAAAGTACATATTTGATTCATGTTATTATGGTGTGCTTCTGTGTAGGGATATGCATTAGAAACTGCTATCTACGTGCTAAATCGGGTTCCAATCAAATCAGTTCCAAAAACTCCATATGAACTTTGGATCGAAAGGAAGCCAAGTGTAAGACACTTGAAGATTTGGGGTTGTCCTACACACGTTAAAAGAACAAGTGCGGACAAGTTGGAATCCAAAACCAATCGTTGCCTATTTATAGGCAAACCAAAAGATTCGGTGGGTTATCTATTCTATGACCCAAGTGAGCAGAAAGTGTTATGCAATCGAAATACTCAATTCTTAAAAACCGAATACATCCTGGACACCCATCGTCAGGAAATAGTTCTTGATGAAGAGAGCTCGGGAGCAGTGGTATATGTTCCACAAGTTCTAGGTAGTGACCAACCGAGAAGGTCCACCCGGGTATCCAGACCACCAGTCCGATATGGTTATGACCAGGATAGTTACCTGGTGGAAGCCTTGACTAGTGAGGAGGATCCCATAACTTACACAGAGGCTATGTTAGACATAGATTCCCAGAAGTGGGTGGAGGCCATGAGAGCTGAGATGGACTCGATGGAGACCAATAGAGTCTGGACTCTAGTAGATCCGCCCTCTGGGGTAAAAGCAATTAGTTGCAAATGGATCTACAAGAGGAAGAAGGGCCCCGATGGCAGGATTGATACCTACAAAGCTCGTTCGGTGGCGAAAGGGTATACTCAGAAAGAAGGCATCGATTAAGAGGAAACCTTTTCGCCCATGGCCATGCTTAAATCCATTAGGATCTTGCTAACTGTAGCAGCGTACCATGACTATGAGATTTGGCAGATGGATGTCAAAACCGCGTTCCTGAATGGAGATCTTAATGAAGAAATCTACATGCAGCAGTCGCAAGGCTTCATTGCTTCTGCTCAGGAACACATGGTATGTAAACTCAATAGATCCATATATGGACTTAAGCAGGCTTCTAGGAGTTGGAACATCCGTTTTGATTCAGCCGTTAAAACGTTTGACTTTGAGCAGAATCCGGATGAGCCCTGTGTTTACAGGAAGTCCAGTGGGGATAAGATCACCTTTTCAGTTTTGTACGTGGACGATATCTTACTCATTGGGAATGATGTAGGAATGTTGACTTTGGTCAAAGTATGGTTGTCACAGCAATTCTCCATGAAAGATCTTGGAGAAGCTTCATATATACTGTGTCTTCGACTCTATAGAGATAGATCAAAGCGGATAATTGGATTATCCCAGGCTGCTTATATTGACAAAATTGTCAAAAGATACAGCATGGAGAACTCCAAGAAAGGAAATGTTCCTTTCAGGCACGGAGTCACTCTCTCCAAGAAAATGTCTCCCAAGACTTCTGAGGAGATTGAGGGCATGAGAGACGTTCCCTATGCCTCAGCCGTAGGGAGCATCATGTATGCCATGTTGTGCACTCGCCTGGACATTGCTCAGGCGGTGAGTGTGGTAAGCAGATTCCAGGCCAACCCAGGGCAGGAGCATTGGACTGCTGTGAAGAACATACTTAAATACCTTCGAAGGACAAAAGAATTTTGTCTGGTATTCGATGGTAGTTCACTACAAGTTCTAGGGTATACCGATGCCGATTTCCAGTCGGATCCAGATGATAGAAAGTCTACATCTGGGTATGTTTTCACGATAGGATCGTGTGTTGTTTGCTGGAAAAGCAGCAAACAGGGGTCCACTGCAAATTCCACAACCGAGGCCGAGTACATTGCCGCAAGTGAAGCTGCCAAGGAAGCCGTGTGGACGAAGAAATTCATACACGAATTGGGAGTGATACCGTCCAGCACATCACCCATCCCGTTGTTGTGTGGCAACAATGGAGCGATCATCCAGGCTAAAGAGCCTCGGGCCCACTCGAGGTCAAAGCACATCGAGAGGAAGTACCACGTACTACGGGAGATCGTTAGTAGAGGGGATGTCCTAATTCAGAAGGTAGCATCAATAGACAATGAGGCTGACCCATTGACTAAGCCACTGACACAGAAGGTGTTTGAGAAACACGTGGAAAGTATGGGACTCCGGCTTGTACCAGATTGGACCTAAGTGCAAGTGGGAGCTGTTAAACAGTTTTATAGGCCCTTAGCTTCAATCCAGTTTGATGTACTTTTGTTATTTAGTGGAAATAAATAAAGTGCATGTTTGATTCATGTTGTTTGGTTTAATTCTGTGTAGGACCCTAAAACTAGACACTTATAGAGACTCGTGTTAGTTTTAAATGTTCACAACCATTGGATAAGTCTGGGGAGATTTATCCTGCCAAGGCTGATACTGGTGTGCCACCAAGTGTTGGGATGGCCTGTCTCAGCCACCAGGCTAAGACCCAAGGCACATGTAGTATGGGATTACTCAAATCCTTGAACCGGACCAGATTTCCAGGATTGCCCTGGACCTTGGAGATAGATGGGCAAAACTGGAAAGTTACACCTGACCCCTAGACTCGATTATGACACTTCACTAGGTGTCGGATCGGGCTGTCTTTGATATTCCAATCAATGAGATCCTTAGATGGGGATCAAAACCTGGGTATGTTGGGACAGTCTGAGAATTCATCTGAGTGGGTGATCATAGTGACAGGATCAGCCCCTTTGTCGGACAAAGGTAATGATCGGGAATGCACTCTCTCTGATGGAAACCAAACTGCCGGCAGTTGATTTCTATCGTTGGAATTTTGTTTTCCAAATTTAATATATTTATACATATATGTACGGTTTTGAAATGTTTACAAATGGTTTTAATTCCCGGGATCCATGTGAGTGGAGAGTGCGGCACTGTTCCTTGCAGCCGAGGGAGAGGTCCTCTCTTGTTGGGCAGTGCTTCATCATTAAGGGTTGAGAGGTTAAGTGTAAGACCATTTAGGATAATACCTGATGGGTTAATCTTGCACCTGCCCACAGTCCCTGGGTTTTTATAAGATGGCTTGGCCCAGGGACCACTTAATGTAAGTGTTGGGCCCATAGGGTCCATGTGATGGACTCAGGGGTTCACTGTGTTTTTTAGTGAATTCGGCTGGGCCGAACCCATGTGGCTGGTGTGTAGATCAATGCTTGGGTCCCGCGCCATACAAAGAAGCCCGACTGGGCAGTAGATTGGAAACTAATTAAACACTGAACACTTAATGGGCCAAAAGCCCATTTCGAGCTGGGCTGATATGATCACCCATGTATGGGGCGAATCTGAGATTAATGTTAGTAAAAGGATAGGGCCTTTAACCTTATCCACTCTTTGAGACCAAATTCAAAACAGATTTGAATCTGGTAACCTCCTGATAAGATCAGGAGTAAGCTAACTTAATCTGCAGATAGGATTAAGATAATCCCCTATCCAAACACAGATTTGGATTGGGATAACTCCTAATTAGGATGTTTCTTAATCAAGAAAAAAGGAGGAGAAACCCAAGAGAAATATATCAGATTTCGAACCAAGGTTTTTTAGGAAAAGAAAACCCCCTACGAACAGAGATAAGATCTCATACAAAACTCCAGAGAGAAGAGAAGCAGTTCAGCCATCTTCGTCCCAGGAGTTCTCCTCCAGCCGCCGCCATTCCCTCTTGCAAGATTTGATCTTTGCAGCAACAGGGAGTCAAGAAATCAGTTCTTGACATCAGTCTTGCGAAAAAGACTGAGAATGATTCAGTGTTCAGAGTTTCCAGAGGATTCTTGCGAAGGATCCAGTGTGTAGGACGCACCCTGTTGGTTTCGTTCCATCCACAACTGTGTCATCTTCAGCAGGAGCGGAGCTTGGTTTCTTCTTTGGGGGTGAACACCAACTTTGGGAGATACTGCTTCTCCGGATCAAGTATATTCCTCCCTTTTGCTTTTTGGTTCAGATCTGGTTCGATTATGGTTCAAATAGGATCCTTGAATATTGTATTCTAAATTTAGGGAATATGATTCCCAGTTGGGAGAAGGTAGGAAAATTTTTGAAATTCGCCCACCCATTCCGCACTCTTTTGGCATCCATTGGATGGATCCTACCATTCTTTCATAAAGTACATATTTGATTCATGTTATTATGGTGTGCTTCTGTGTAATACCCTTAAACTGAACACATATGAGACTTGTATTAGTTTAGAATCTTCACAACCGTTGGATAGATCTTGGGAGATTTATCTTGCCAAGGCTGACACTGATGTGCTGCCAAGTTGGTTGGGGTGGCTTGTCTCAGATGCTAGGGTGAGACCTGAGGTACATGCAGTGTGGGTTTTCTTGAACCCTTGAACTGGACCAGAATTCCAGTATTGCCCAGGACCTTGGAGATAGATGGGCAAAACTGGAATGTTACACCTGACCCCTAGACTCGATTATGATACTGCACTAGGTGTCGGATTGGGCTGTCTTTGATATGTCAATCAGTGAGATCCTTAGAGGGGGTCAAAACCTGGGTATGTTGGGACACTCCGAGAATTCATCTGAGTGGGTGATCATAGTGACAGGATCAGCCCCTTTATTGGACAAAGTGAATGATCGGGGATGCACTCTCTCTGATGGAAACCTAAACTATCGGCAGTTGATTTCAACCGTTGAAATTTGTTTTGCAAAATATATTTATATAGAGATATACATACATATATATATATATATTATGGTTTCAAAATGTTTGCAAAAGGTTTTAATTCCTCGGATCCATGTGAGTAGAGAGTGCAGCACTGTACCTTGCAGCCAAGGGAGAGGTTCTCTTTTGTCGGCTAGTGTTTGATCATTATAATCTAAGAGGTTAAGTGTAAGAACATTGAGGGTAATACTTGATGGGCTAATCTTGCATTTGTCCACAGTCCTTGGGCTTTTATAAGGTGGCTTGACCCACGGACCATTTAGTGTAAATGTTGGGCCCATTAAGAGCCCATGGTGATGGACTCAGCAGTTCACTATCTCCTACAGTGAATTCGGCCATTCCTTGTAACAGAGGCTGGGCTGAACCCATATGGCTGATGTGTAGATCAATGTTTGGGTCCCACGCCATACAAGGATATCCAAGTGGGCAGCAGTTTGGAGGGTAAGTTAGCAGATGGACTTATTGGGCCTAAAGCCCAATTCGAACTGGCTTAATTTAATTAAATAAAAAGGGGTGGTTCTAGGATTTAGATCAACAGATAGGATAACAGATTATCCTTATCCACTCGGAGAGTCCAGATCCAAATAAAGATTTGGATCAGGAAACTTCTAATTAGATTAGAAGGGCTGATCTTTATCTATAGATAAGATAAGGGATTATCCTTATCTCCTAAAGAGAGTCTAGATCCAAATACAAGATTTGGATTAGGAAACTCCTATTGGGATTAGGAGAACATCTCTTTAAGGCTATAAATAGGAGAGCAGGCAAACCCTCAATATACACAACAGAAATCATTTGAGTGACTGCTGATTTCTAGAGAGAGACAACACAGTTTGACTACACTGTCTCCTTCTCCCCTGCTCTTCCCGCCATACCAGTTCGATCTCCACTTGTGGGAGCGATCAAGAAGAGTTCTAGATATTACCTTTTGGCAGAAAAGGTAATCTGAAGTCGTGCTCACTAGCCCTCTATCAGATTCTTGCTGAAAATTTTGTTTGTTGCTGAAGAACCATCCTGCTAATTCTGCTTCATCCTACACCGTGTCAACTTTGGTGGAAGCAGTCTTTGGATCTTTCCTTGGGCATGAACACCTTCATTGGAGGTTATTACTAATTCGTATCAGGTATATCCCTCCACTCCCTTTTGGTTTCAGATCTGGTTTGGTTTGGGTTCAAGATTGATCCTTGAAAATGCAGTTTTATAAAATAGTGAATGCGATTCCCACATGGGAGAGAGAAATTTTTGAAATTTTGCCCAACCTTCCTGCAGGATTTGGCCATCCATATAATGGATCTCTCATCCCTTTAGTGGTATCAGAGCCAGGTTCAAATCTTGAACCAAAATTAACTAGATCTGGAATTGCGCAAATGGGCAGAAGGCACTCTACCCGATTTGCGCAGATTAGCGTTTTTTGGGAAATTTATTCCCAGATTTTGGGCGATTGATCTGAAATTAAATATTTATAAATTTGATTTATGTTTAGAATTGTTCTACATAGTTTTCTTGATTTTTGTGTTGTTCGTAAGGTAGAGATCAAAATCTTTAATGGCGCAATAAATCTACGCATCTGTTGCTCCTTCTTGGTCTGTAATTAATTATTTTTTATTTTTTAGACAGAATGTATAGGAATTCAATTTTGATGTAATATTAATAGATATTAGGTTTTCTATTTTATTCCATTAAAAGTTGAAGCAGAAAGCGCAAGGAGGAGAATTTTGCAGATTAGGGTTCGACCATCTACGTTTTGCAGTCTTGGGAAACTACATGCTGTGATCTAGCTTTTGTTTTGTAGGGCAACAATCCTACGAGCAACCCTCCTACTGATTTTTGAATGTCTTGTTTTAGTAATTTAAATCTAGATCATGTTCTTGAATTAAAAATCAAACCCTAGACCCATTCGATCCACATTGGACAAAACTGGTTGGACCGATTCTATGGTTCGATGGGGGCTGTTCTCAACCATAATTTTCCACTCATGGGTCCTGGAGTTGATGGTTAATTGCAAGATGCAATTTAGCACACATCTGTAAAACCCAGTTTTAATATGTTAAAACTACTTTAGCCCATTTCAGCATAAAAGCTATATGGGCCAAAGTGCTCTTTGCAATTCAGCCCATATACTTAGATAATATTAATCGGTAATATTATGAATTTATATGGGCTTTAATTATGGGTTTTACAGTTATTTAATTGATTGGATCAATTATGTTTTTCCTACATGTGATGTAGGGGTGTGTGATGTGCAACGTTCATGGGCCATAAGCACTTGGCTCATGCTGATACGATAGTGGATCTTACGCACACCATGGCTGAATGCACATCATTGCCATGGTGGGCCCCACACCAGCTTCCTCCCCAAGAGGAACCGTGCGGAACCCTAGCTGTTTAGGGCCCATCTAAATATGGCTTTATGAAAGTCAGTGGGAGCCACTTTGGTTTGACCTAAATTAAACTAAGGTGTAATATTTCGTTCCCTACACTGAAATATGAGTGCATGTGATAGGGAGATTCGTATGATGAACTCTCTAAAGGCCATCCATCATTAGCATGAAGATGGGTCATTCAGTAATGAGGAAACACACCATAAAATTGGGCTATCCATTTGCTTATGGATCTATAGGATTGTTTCATAAGATGATAAGGGTGTCATAGACCAATGTGGGAGGGGCCTATCCTAAAACGGAAGACTCCCTCATGGTACCTTTGCGTTCACGAATATGATGGGTGAGCACTCACTAGACAGAAAGGTTTAACCTTAAATGGCAATGAACCTTGTCTGACATAGGCCAAAGGGAAAGCTCATAAGATGAGTGGATATGATCCTTCACAAAAGGGTGGTGGGGATATGCAGCTGAAACAGTTGGCTCCATGCACCCTATGTGATTTCCCACATTTCCAGAGACATAATTTTGAAGTCTTCGTCACTGAGATAGGAGGGAAATCTTAGAGATGAATAAATGGAAATGGAACATAGATTAAAAGCCATATCTATGTAAATAACATGAATCAAATAAGGTTGTGGACTAATATTTGTTTTGCCCTTTATCAGAAATGGCAAATGAACAATTCGCTAAATTGTTGGACGACAACAAACTTAAGGGCCCAAATTACGCTGACTGGTACCGTAACCTTATGCTAGTCCTGACGTCCAAGAAATTGGACAAGGTAGCTAAAAACCCTACCTCGGAACGTCCGGGTGATAGGGCTTCTGAGGCCCGTAGGAGGGACTATTAATAATGGGAAGAAAAAAATTCCCTTGCCCGCTACTACATCATAGCCTCCTTAGAAAATCCGATACAGCGATAGTTCGATCAGATCAAATTGTCCAAGGATATGTTAGACAGTGTAGGGACAATGTATGAGGAGCAGAGAATCATTCTACTCGTCAAAAGGTCTTGAAACAGTTCATGACCGCGTAGATGTCCAAGAACCTGCAAGTTCATGACCATGGTCTTAAAATGATGAGATACATCAATGAGCTTGAGGCTCTTAGATCCGGGCTTGATCATGTCACCAAGGTTGGTGCCATCCTAAATTCTTTGCCTCATTCTTTCAATCAGTTCATCATGAACTACAACATGAATAAGCTAAATGTTAGCATCCAGGAACTCAGCAATATGTTGCAGAGGGTCGAGGAACTGATAAAGAAAGATGAGCCCATTGCCATGCTTGTTGAAGCTAGCAAATCGGGCAAGAAGAAGAGGAAGGCAAAGAAGAAGCCTTAGAAGAAAGTTAGCAAGACCAAAAGGCAGAGGAAGGACAAAGCATCAAATGCTTGTCACTTCTGCAAACAGGCCAACCACTGGAATAGGAACTGTCCTCAGTACTTGGAGACCAAGAAACAAGGTAATTTCGAATCCTTTGTCATAGAAACCAATTTGTTGGTAACATCTACTTCCTGGTGTATTGACTCTGGGGCTTCCACTCATGCATGTAATACGTTGCAGGGGTTCAGGACAAGTAGAAGACTGAGTGACAGAGAGGTGATTCTTTACTTGGGGACTTCTGTAAGTGTTGCAACTACAGCCATAGGGACTGTAGAGTTGTATTTCAGAGAAGGATTAATTACATTAAAAGATTGTTTTTATGTCCCAAATTTGAGAAAAATTTGATTTTTGTTTCAAAACTTTGTGCGGGTGGATATTCTATTCTCTTTAGTAATATGATTACTATTAAAAGAAATAACAAATTCCTCGCATATGGAGAACTTGAGAATGGTCTATATGTTCTCCATCCTTCTCTGGAAACAAACATAACTGAAACTACATTGGTTGATATCCCCAAGAAAAGAACCCGTGATACAGTCAATCCCACGTGCCTGTGGCATTACCGACTTGGCCATATTAACATATCGTATCACAAGGTTGGTGAAGGATGGTCCTTTGGATTTTCTAACTGTAGAAGATCTTCCAACTTGTGAACCTTGCCTTCAGGGTAAGATGACGAAATGGCCATTTAACGGTAAGCCTGAAAGATCGACAGGCAAACTTGACCTTATACATACTGATGTATGTGGTCCCATGAATGTTAGGACACGTAACCAACGTGTTTACTTCATAACATTTACCGATGATTATTCACAGTATGGTTACGTGTACCTAATGAGACATAAGTCTGAATCTTTTGAAAAGTTCAAGGAATTCAGACAAGAGGTCGAGAAATTAAGACCCTTCGATTAGATCGAGTTGGCGAATATCTCTCTGACAAATTCAGGGACAACTTAAAGGTCAATGGGTTAGTATTACAACTGGCACCTCCTGCTACAGCACAACTAAATGGTGTGTTAGAGAGGAGGAACTCGACTTTATTAGATATGGTCCGATCACTTCTCGTACACTCAGAATTACCCACATCCTTTTGGAGTTATGCATTAGAGAACTGTGATATACGTGGTGAACCGGGTTCCAACCAAATCAGTTCCGAAGACTCCCTATGAGCTTTGGACCGATAAGAAACCAAGTGTGAGGCACTTGAAGATTTGGGGTTGTCCGACACATGTTAAAAGAATGAGTGCTGACAAATTGGAATCCAAGACCAGCCGTTGCCTATTCATAGGCTACCCCAAAGGCTCTATGGTTTACTTATTCTATGACCCAGGAGAACAGAACGTGTTCCGTAGTCGAAATGCCCATTTCTTGGAAGATGATTACATCCTAAACAATCATCATCAAGAAGTTGTTCTTAATGAGGAAAGCTCAGGGGTAGTGGGAGATGTCCCATAAGCTCCAGTTAATGACTAGCCTAGGAGATCTACCCGGGTTTCCAGGCCTCCAGTTCGTTTCAGCTATGACCAAGAAATTTACTTGGTGGAAGCTACAACCAGTGAGGAGGACCTCGTGACTTATATGGAAGCTATGTTGGACAAAGATTCCTTGAAGTGGGAAGATGCCATGAGAGCTGAGATGAACTCAATGGAGACCAATGGAGTCTGGACTCTGGTAGATATGCCCCCGGGGTAAAAGCAATTGGTTGCAAATGGATCTATAAGAGGAAGAAGGGCCCCGATTGTAAGGTTGAGACCTACAAAGCTCATCTTGTGGCGAAAGGGTACACTCAGAAAAAAGGAATCGATTATGGGGAAACCTTTTCGCCCGTGGCCATGCTTAAATCCATTAGGATCCTGCTAGTTGTAGCAGCGTACCATGAAAATGAGATTTGCCAAATGGATGTCAAAACTGTGTTTCTGAATGGAGATCTTAGTGAAGATATCTATATGCACCAACCACAAGGTTTCATAGCTAAGGGTCAAGAACACATGGTATTTAAACTAAATCGATCCATATATGGACTTAAGCAAGCTTCTAGGAGTTGGAAGATCCGGTTTGACTCTACCGTTAAATAGATTGACTTTGAGCAAAATCCGGATGAGCCCTGTGTTTACAGGAAATCCAGTGGAGATAAGGTTACATTCCTGGTTCTATATGTAGATGACATTCTACTCATTGGAAATGATGTAGGAATGTTGACTACGGTGAAAGTATGGCTTTCACAGCAATTCTTCATGAAAGATCTTGGAGAAACCTCCTACATACCGGGTCTTCGACTTTATAAAGATAGATCGAAGAGGATAATAGGATTATCCCAATCTACTTACATTGACAAAATAGTCAAGAGATGGAAAACTCCAAGAAAGGAAATGTTCCTTTCAGGCATAGAGTCACTCTCTCCAAGGGCATGTCTCCCAAGACTCCCAAAGAGGTTGAGGTCATGAAAGACGTTCCATATGCCTCAGCCGTAGGGAGCATCATGTATGCTATGCTGTGCACTCGTCCTAACATCTCTTAGGCAGTGAGTGTGGTAAGCAGATTCCAGTCAAACCCAGGGCAGGAGCATTAGACTGCTGTGAAAAACATACTAAAGTACCTTTGAATAACAAAAGAGTTTTGTCTGGTATTCGATGGTAGTTCATTACAGATTCAGAGGTATACTGTATCTGACACTATGATCACCCACTCAGATGAATTCTCAGACTGTCCCAACATACCCAGGTTTTGACCCCCACTAAGGATCTCACTTATTGGCTTATCAAAAATAGCCCAATCCGACACCTATTGCAACACCATAATCAGGTCTAGGGGTCATGTGTAACTTTCCAGTTTTGCCTATCAATCTCCAAGGTCCAGGGCAATATTGGAAATCTGGTCCGGTTCATGGGTTCAAGTAATCCCACACTGCATGTGCCATGGGTCTCACCCCAACAGTTGGTAGCACACCAGTCTCATTAAGTGTCCAACGGTTGTGAACATTTAAAACCAACACAAGTCCCATTAAGGATCCTGTTTTAGGGTCTTACACAGAAATATACCACACAACATGAATCAAACATGTACTTCATTTATTTACATTAAATATCAAAAGTACATCAAAACTGATTGAAGCTAAGGGCATACAAAAACTGTCCAATAGCTCCCACTTGCACTTAGGTCCAATCTGGTACAAGCCAGAGTCTCATACTTTCAACGTGTTTCTCAAACACCTTCTGTGTGAGTGGCTTAGTTAATGGGTCCGCCACATTATCCGCTGATGATGCCTTCTGAATCAGGACGTCCCCTCTACCAACAATCTCCCGCAGTACATGGTACTTCCTCTTGATGTGCTTTGACTTCGAGTGGGCCCGAGGCTCCTTAGCCTAAGCGATCGCTCCATTGTTGTCACACAACAACGGCAGGGGTGATTAGCTGGACGGAACCACTCTTAATTCGGTAACGAACTTCTTCATCCACACGGCTTCCTTGGCAGCTTCACTTGCGGCAATGTACTCGGCCTCGGTTGTGGAATTTGCAGTGGACCCCTGTTTGCTGCTTTTCCAGCAAACAACACACGATCCTATCGTGAAAACATACCCAGATGTAGACTTTCTATCATCTGGATCCGACTGGAAATCGGCATCGGTATACCCTAGAACTTGTAGTGAACTACCATCGGATACCAGACAAAATTCTTTTGTCCTTCGAAGGTATTTAAGTATGTTCTTCACAGCAGTCCAATGCTCCTGCCCTGGGTTGGCCTGGAATCTGCTTACCACACTCACCGCCTGAGCAATGTCCAGGCGAATGCACAACATGGCATACATGATGCTCCCTACGGCTGAGGCATAGGGAACGTCTCTCATGCCCTCAATCTCCTCAGAAGTCTTGGGAGACATCTTCTTGGAGAGAGTGACTCCGTGCCTGAAAGGAACATTTCCTTTCTTGGAGTTCTCCATGCTGTATCTTTTGACAATTTTGTCAATATAAGCAGCCTGGGATAATCCAATTATCCGCTTTGATCTATCTCTATAGAGTCGAAGACCTAGTATATAGGAAGCATCTCCAAGATCTTTCGTGGAGAACTGCTGCGAAAGCCATACCTTGACCGAAGTCAACATTCCAACATCATTCCCAATGAGTAGGATACCGTCCACGTATAACACCAAAAAGTTGACCTTATCCCCACTGGACTTCCTATAAACACAGGGCTCATCCGGATTCTACTCAAAGTCAAACGATTTGACGGAAGAGTCAAAACAGATGTTCCAACTCCTAGAAACCTGCTTAAGTCCATATATAGATCTATTAAGTTTACATACCATGTGTTCCTGACCCGCAGCAATGAAACCTTGTGGCTGCTGCATGTAGGGATATTTTCACTAAGATCTCCATTCAGGAACACGATTTTGACATCCATTTCCCAAATCCCGTAGTCATGGTATGCTGCTACAGCTAGCAAGATCCTAATGGATTTAAGCACGGCCACGGGCGAAAAGGTTTTCTCATAGTCGATGCTTAAATCGGCTAGGGTTTCCGCACGCTTCCATTTTCAGGGTTATGGGGCCCACCAAGCAAAGACGGGTCATCCAATGACCTTATGGGACACCATGGCAATGATGTGCATTCAGCCATGGTGTGCGCAAGAGCCACTAACGAGTCATCATGGGCCAAGTGCTTATGGCCCATGGTCATAGCACATCAAGCATCCACACATCACATGATATGGAAGAATTGATCCAATCAATCAGTAGCTATAAATCCCATTAATCAGTCCACAAAAACACAAAATTATCAATTAATATCATCTAGGTATTAGCCCATCAGGTATCATACAAAATGGCCTTACACTTAACCTCTCAGCCCATAATGATCAAGCACTGCCCGACAAGAGAGGACCTCTCCCTCGGCTGCAAGGAATAGTGTTGCACTCTCTACTTACGTGGATCCCGGGAATTAAAACTATTTGCAAACATTTTAAAACCATTATTAAATATATATCTTATATATAAATTTTGCAAAACAAAATTCTAACGATTGAAATCAACTGGCGGCAGTTTGGTTTCCATCAGAGAGAGTGCATCCCCGATCATTACCTTTGTCCGACAAAGGGGCTGATCCTGTCGCTATGATCACCTACTCAGATAAATTCTCAGACTGTCCAACAGCCCAATCCGACACCTAGTGCAGCACCATAATCGGGTCTAGGGGTCATGTGTAACTTTCCAGTTTTGCCCATCAATCTCCAAGGTCCTGGGCAATACTGAAAATCTGGTCCGATTCAAGGGTTCAAGTAATCCTACACTGCATGTGCCTTGGGTCTCACCCTGGTGGCTGAGACAAGCCACCCCAACAGTTGGCAGCACACCAGTGTCAGCCTTGGCAGGATAAATCTCCCCAGACTTATCCAACGGCTGTGAACATTTAAATCCAACACAAGTCTCATTAAGTGTCCAGTTTTAGGGTCTTACGCAGAAGTATACCACACAACATGAATCAAACATGTACTTCATTTATTTACATTAAATATCAAAAGTAAATCAAAACGGATTGAAGCTAAGGTTATACAAAAACTGTCCAACATTAAAGGCATATCATATTCTTCTTCCATGTCCAAAACAATGAAGTCAACAGGAAAAATAAATTTATCTTCTTTTACCAAAACATCTTCCACTACTCCCCTTGGATATTTGATACTTCAGTCAGCCAATTGAAGAGAAACAGTGGTAGGTGTTGGCTCCTTCAACCCAAGCTTCCTAAAGACAGAAAAGGGCATCAAATTAATGTTTCCACCAAGATCACTTAAAGCCTTGTCTAAATTAATTTCACCAATGGTTCACAGAATAGAGAAGCACCCTGATCTTTAATTTTTGGAGGTAATTTATTTTGTAGGATTGTCAAGCATTCCTCATTAAGCTTTACCATCTCAAACTCCTCCAATTTTTTTTGTTTAATATGCAACTTTTGAAACACCTCTAAAAATTTAGCAAATTGTTTATCCAAGTTAGCCTTAAGAAATCTTTTAGGAAAAGGAAGAAAGGGTTTATAAGATTTTAAATTAAGAGTAGAAGAACTTCCCTTTTTCTCCATTGATGACTCACAATCTCCTTCTTTGGCTTCTAGGTTTTGGCTTTCTTCCTCTTTTACAAGCACATCATCGTTTTCTTCTTTTCTAAGTTCTATTCCACTTCTCAAAGTGATGGAATTTACTTGTTCCCTGGGATTCTTCCCAGTTACGCTAGGTAATCCTCCTTGTGGTCTTACTGAAATTGCTTGAGCAAGTTGTCCAATTTGAGTTTCCAACCCTTGAATTCCTATCTCCGTATTGTTGATAAATTTTGCCACCATATCCTCTAAATTTGTCTTCTTCTCTTGTGGATTTTGTTGTTGTTGCTGCTGAAAGCCGGGAGGTGCTCTTTATTGGTTATTACTCTAAGAAAATTTTGGATGGCTTCTCCATCCTAGATTGTAAGTGTTGGAGTAGGGATTGAAATTAGACTTGTTGCCACCATAAGAAACAAAATTAGTTTGTTCGGAAGAAAAAGAAAATTGATTTCCTACTTGACAGTCTACACTAGTGTGTCCCCCTTGCGCACAAAGTTCACAAGAAGGAAAGGGAACTGAAGAAACACTCATAGCGGAAACCCCCAAATTTTCCAATTTCTTAATTAATGCAGCAAGTTGAGCCGATAAAGGAGTGACAGAATCAACATTTTAATTCCAACTCCCTTTTTATTTGTTCTCTCATTGCCCCATTGATAGCTATTAGCCACAATCTCCTCCAAAAGTTTATATGCTTCTTCGGGAGTTTTCCTCATAAGGGTACCACTTGCAGCTACATCTAACATTGAACGATTAGATTGATTAATGCCACTATAAAAAGTTTGTGCTTGCATCCAAACAAGTAGACCACGTTGAGGACACTTCCTAAGCAGTTCCTTAAATCTCTCCCACAACTCATATAATGTTTCATTATCAAATTAAGAAAAAGTTGTTACGTCATTCCTTAATTTAGCCATTTTAGCAGGTGGAAAATACTTAGATAAAAACTTTTGTGCCAAATCATCACATGTAGTAATCGAACCTGTAGGAAGAGAATTAAGCCAATCTTTTGCTTTATCCCTTAAGGAGAAAGGAAACAACCTAAGTCTAATGGCATCATCACTAACTCTATTATGCTTAAAAGTATTACATATTTCAAGAAAATTAGCAATATGAGAGTTAGGGTCACCATTGGGTCAGAAAATTGTACACTCATCTGTATCATCTGAAAAATTGCAGGCTTGATCTTAAAATTGTTTGCTTGCACATTCGGCCTCCTAATGCTTGATGTAGTACCATCCAAAGTAGGTATAGCGTAGGAGATCAATGTCCTTTCATTACTCTGGTCTTGATCCATCTTGTTCTTTCTCTCCCTCGTTCGCTTTTTCAAAGTCCTTTCGATTTCTTGATCAAGGGGTATTAATTCTCCACCAACAGTGTGTGTCATGCACTAGAAACCTACAAAGAAAAGAAAAAAAAATTAAAAATTTCCTAAAAAATTTTATAAAGTTGAACAAAGTAGGTATAGCGTAAGAGATCAATGTCCTTGCATTACTCTGGTCCTGATCCATCTTGTTCTTTCTCTCCCTCGTTCGCTTTTTCAAAGTCCTTTCGATTTCTTGATCAAGGGGTATTAAATCTCCACCAATAGTGTGTGTCATGCACTAGAAACCTACAAAGAAAAGAAAAAAAATTAAAAATTTCCTAAAAAATTTTATAAAGTTGAACCCAACAAAAATTAAAATGGAAAATTTTAAATCCGAAAATAAAACAAATAGATGTTCAATCAAAGGCTAATTCATGTAGTTTTGATATGCAATAAACTAGTCCCCGGTAACGGTGCCAAAAACTTGTTGTATGATTTATGCACAGTTAATTCAGGCAAGTGTACCTTAGTCAAATGTGCGTATAATGATGAGAAAAATGTTGATCCCACAAAGACTAGATCACAGTACCAAATCAATTTTAAACTAACCTAAGTTGAACTTGTGAATCAATTGAATGAATAAAAACTAAGAAGAATTAATGCAAATCTAAGAACTTAATAAAAACTAAATCGACGAATGAATGCAGCTAGGGTTTAGATTTAATTAAATCAAGGTTATATAATTACCTATTTAATCCAACTCAAGACCAAAATTACCCTAAGGTATATTAAAGTTATTTGCATGTGATGGTGGATTTCCCTAAATTAATTAATAATATTTCTCAAGTCATATTAATCCTTTATTAGTCCAATTGTACCGTCAAATTTCTAAGTGGTTGTCAAAAGGAAAAATAAGCATTAAGTTCTTTGGAAACCTCTAATCGTAGAAGGGGAATTGATTCACTAAGCTTCCTTGATTCCCACACATGAGCTAATCATCTTTCGATATCATAGTCTATCATACGACTTTTAATGCCTAGGGATCTAATTCATAACAATCCTTTAGTTAGTCATGCAAGAATCATCAAATCATTAAAAGATTGGCTAATTATTTTAAAGCATTAAGTACAGCAATAAAAATTCCGCATGCAAATAATAAAAGTCTTGAATTGAATTAAACAAATAACTATATAATCTTAAGATCAAAATCCATCTAAACCCTAGCTAAGAGAATTTAGCTAAACATCATTAAATTCAACATACTCAAGAAAATTAGAGGAGAAACACAGCAAAAACACATCAAAGAATGAATAGAACCACAAGAAAACTTTATCCTTTGAAGGCTGAAGACAAGTGCAGCAACTAAGCCTTCCTTCCTCTTGGATTCGGATTCTTCTATCCTTCTCTAGCGTGTTGAACTGCTTCCTCTCCTTCTCTGATGTGCTGAGAGTGCTTCCTCTCTTATTCTCTGCTGAATTCTCTCTAAGGATGTACCCTCTTGCCTTGATTCTATGGTCCTTTTTAAAGTGCAGCCTCCCCTCAATTGCTTCTCAACGCATACTCCTAGTTTAATACAAATAAGGTCTCTTACTCTTTATTTCAGTTGAATTCCTATATCTTTTGCACTGCTAACTATCAGACCCGAAACTTGTAGCTCTAATTTCACTTGGTTGGCTGCGAAATTAGGGTGAGTGATACAAACAAGAGTTGTAGCCCTATCTGTTAGATTTAACTAGACGTTTGACTCACCTCAATCCGAGTTATAGGCAGAAAGTTATGCCCAAAATACGGGAACTATATCAAAACAGGAAATTTCCCAATTTTTGTGCATACATATCAAACCCGATTTCAATGGATTCTCTCCTTCATGGATACATCAAAGAGCATCATTGCGGCATGGTCCTTCCTCTATAATTATCTTTATCAATTAAATCGAACTCCTCCTTAAAATTTCACAATTAAGCTCCAAATCACCTTGCAAGACAATTTCATCATAATTAGTGCAATACCATGCTAATTCCAAAAACATTATTACCAAAATCATCAATTTAGAGGTAAGAAATTATGTACAAATATAGGTTTATCAAGAAAGTTCTGCAATTGACCCTTCCTTTTTTGTGCAATAAATTTTCTCGATTTTGGGTGGTTTCACATGGATTTTGTGTGTCCAATGAGGAATTGGGGCTTTCCAGACGTTGCATTTCCATATTTGGGGCTGACTATGTCAAAAAATGTAAATTCGATGAACTTTTAAATAGGGTTTCGTCCTTTCTTAGTTTTAAGTGGGGGTTTGTTTGGTATTTTGAGCTTTTTAAGCCTATTAGGCTCCAATTCATTGGTCCAAGTGTTTTAATGGGGTTAAGTAAGAAGCTGATGTCAGTTCCCACCCTCTTAAGATTCTAGCCTGGGTAACTAATGTAGCGGTTCAATTTGGTGCATCAAGATAGTATCTCTCTAGTTTAACAGTCAAACGGATGAATTTGGTCATGAAATTTGGCATGTTGGGGTTTTTGGGTTTCTGAACATAATGATGAGGTCTGATCGGACAAACAGGGTCAAGATGATTGAGATCAACGGCTGACAAGTTCAAATCAATAAGACTTATTGAAATAGAATCTTGGATTGGGCTTACGAGACTGTTGAAAGGGTTTGATCATGTTAGGTATGTGCAGATCATGGGTTTTAGGTTCGAGGAGCATCGTATATTATACACGACAAAATGGAATCTCTGATGGATGATTGGTTAAATCCAGGATTTTAGGGTTGAAATTTTGTGTAACTAGTTGTTTGAGGATTTTGTTTCATGTGATGGAGTTTGATCGAGGATCAAGTATAGTCACATGGCATAATCAAGACCATCGAAAGGGAATCATGTAGATTTAACAGTGGATTTATGGGTACTTGGTGCGCCCAGGATGCGTTATCAAACACCCAGGACACTAGTTTAATAATTTATATTTTTCTAATCCTCAAAACTAAAAAAAAAAGAACGTAGTTTAGTGGAAAGGAAGGGGTTGAATCCTCAGGGAAGCAAGGTTAAAAATTATTATTTTGTTCCAGACAAATAAGAAAAAGAAAACAGATTTGGGATTTGCAAAAAAAAAGAAAATAAAATTTGTTGAAGCTGAAATTAAATATTCATAATTGAAAAAGACAAGAAATTAAATTCGGAAATTAAATAAAACTGAAATTAACAAGAAAATAAATAAAAATATGCTGAAATTCGGATCCAATGGCAGTAGCTTTCCGGTAAGACAAACTGCAAGTCATTCCTCCTCCGTTCAACCCTCGATCCCCTCGAGACACCTTAGCGTTGAACTAGGCGAATTCAGATCTACAAAAGACGAAGAAAAAAGAAATTAAATCAAACCAAAATGGGAAATTGCAAAAATTAAATTACTAGAAAAACTGAATGACAAAAAGAAAGAAAATAAAACAAAATAAAAATGGTGGATCAGCTCTAGTGGCAGCAGTTGCAGGTTGGACGAACGAAATGGGCTAACCAACCCCTTCTCAAGGGCCCTTGGGGTCCTTTTTATAGAGAAGGGTGGACAAAACTGGGATTCGAGAGAAAGAGAGGGGCGGCTAGTGGGTTTATGCAGAAAATGGGTGCCCCTAAGGTTTAGGAATGGAGGGTTAAGGAGGAGTGAAAGGTGAAAATTTAGTAGTTAAGGGTGACCGGGGTTTGCTAGAGATGAAAAGAATGAGTGGGGAAGCGCCCTAGGGTTTGCTAAGGAGAGGGGAGTATGCTAATACAATAGGATGGGCGTCTTTCTAGGTTTAGCAGATAGGAGGCGCCCTCCTATGCTTAGTTTTTCATAAAACACCCCCTCTCTCAACTAAAATTCTCACCAGCTTCCCAAAATTTGTAGAAAACTCTATAAATTTCTCAGTTTTTACCCAAAATTTGCACAGGGATCCTCAGAGGTTACAACATTGAATTTAACCGAAAAAAGGTATAGATTAGTCAGTCTAAGGTCTAAAATACCCCTAAAATAATGTCCTTAAGGCATCAAAATACAGAGTTATAACACCCCCAACATAACCCTTGCTAGTCCCTTAGCAATTTAGCCTTAAAATTACATTAAGTAAACAGATCATTCCCATTACAAGACCATCCCTGACAAAATTAGCCAAGTATCCTGATTCCAAAATTCTCAAACTTTGTATATATCAATATTGGGTTTAAGGGGTAAAACCGTCCTGCTTTGAACATTACAGAAACTTGGCTTAAAAATCTTATATACCCTTCCATTTGCATACTGTCTCGATAAACTGAGATTGAATTTTAAAATCAGGCAGGTATTTTTCTTATAAATTCTGACAGTGTATTTCTACCCCTGAACTTGATATGCACACACATTTTTATTGCTACCTTCCATCGTTTGACGCGAATCTTGACACTTAACTTACGTGAAGAGACCTGCTTACTAAGTGTTAAGTAAGTGTCTTTGGCATTCACTTTCTTGTTTGACGCGAATCTCAACACTTAACTTAGTGGAAGAGACCCGGCTACTACGTCTAAGGTGTCCATTGACCTTTTATTCTCTCTTTTCCTTTTTCTTCTTCTTTTTTTGTTGTGTGTAAAATTCAGCGCTATTTGGGGTAGTCCACTATTAATTTAAAGAATTTTTCATTTGATTTCTCAATCTTTCTCTTCTTATCTACAAAGGGGCAAACTTAGGAGTATATTCAATTTCTAAACGGTTTCGACAACATTCAAACAAGACCAATTTAACTCCTGTCACTTGCTACCAATCTCTATAAAATTCAATATTCTTTTATCAGTTTCCTCAACTTTTTCTATTCGGGAATCTCTTTTAATGGAAAAAATTTTAAATTTTTCAATGACACTTTAGTTCTACATATTTAAAGGCTTAGCTTTTCAATTTGTTTAAAATTTTTCTCTCAATGGCATGACTAGAATGATGCAAAAGGGACTTGGGCCAAAGGGAACAATCAAGAGGTAAGGATTCAATAGGGGTTCAGGATTTGCCAACTGAATTCTGAAACTTATTCAAAAGAAAAGACAAACTCTAACAAGACAACTAAAATAAAATTTCATTGGGTTGTCTCCCAACCAGCGGTAAGTTTAACGTCTTCAGCTAGACAAATTCATTCACTTCTCACATCTACACTTCCATACTCGCTTTCTTCTTTACACAGACAGGGCTCAGATTGGGCTAACCAAAGGGTAGACAGGGCATCTACAAGGTCATCCACTACATCTACCTTGAACTCATCTTCCCCTAGGTTTGGATACTTAGTGGCACTAAATACATTTAATCGGACTTTCTGCTCCCAAAATGAAATGTCCATTTTTCCTGATTTACAATTGATGTTTGCATTGGCAGTTGCTAGAAATGGATGTTCTGAGATTATCGGGTTATGGTTCAGTTTCTCGGTTGGGGTCATGTCTAGGGTAATAATATCCTTTGGGAAGTAACAATCCTCTACTCTGACAATGACATCCTCAACTACACCTTGAGGAGTCTCGACTGACCGATTAGCGAATTGTAGAATTATTGGGGTAGGTTTTAACTCACCGATCCTGAACCTTTCATAAATAATATAGGGGAGCATATTTACATTGGCCCCAATATCCAATAGGACCTGATCAAAAGTGATTCCAAAGATGACACAACTTATTAGAGGAGCATCAGGGTCTTTCATTTTCTGGGGGGAGTTGGTTTAGGACAACTGCACTAACATCTACCAAGAGCATCACTTTTTGTGGGGTCGATCGTGGCTCCCACTTTTGAGTACACCGCTCTTTCAAAAATTAGCATAGGCCGGGACATGTTGGATCGCATCGAGGAAATGAATGTTAATATGGACACGCTTGAATAACTCCCTAACCTCCTCATTGCAAATCTCTTTCGTCTTTCGCAACGGCCCAGCTGTGAGTGCAGTTGGAAAGGGTACTACAGGTCGGTTCACTATAGGTTCTTCTTCTAAACTTTCATTTCCTTTCTTTTTTCTTCCCCCCCCCCAACTTATGGTCTTCTTGCTCCTTTTCTTCTTCATTGATATTTTCAAGTTTCTTTTTCTTATACGGGTCCTCTAAAGTCCTTTCACTCCTTAAGGTTATAATAGACTTGGCATTTTCCAACTGAGGGTTCTTAGGAGGCGGTTGAACCTGCTGTGGAGGAAAACCCGGTGGTTGATTTCTAGGATTCGCAACTGGTTGACTCGGTAGTTGTCCTACTTCTCTCCTTGCATTGGCTTCGGCTAGCTGTCTTATTTGGCTCTCTAATATAATGATGGACTGCTACTGAGTTAGAATCAGCTGTTGAAGCTGCATGAATTTGTCATCAACCATACTGGTCTGAGGAGGTTGTGGGTAAACCTGATAAGGTTGGACCAGCTGGTTCCTAGGGTAAGTCTGCTGGAATTGGCTCTGCACTTGTGGCATCTGAAATTGCTAGGCCATGGAGTTAGGTGGATGGTCCTACTAGGACTATGTGTTAGGTTGATGTGTCCTCCAAGAAAAGTTAAGGTGATTTCTCCACCCAGGGTTGTAAGTATTTGAAAATGGATCATTATTAGGTCTCGAGAAACTCTGGATTGCCTGAACCTGTTCTTGGATAAATGGCGGAAATTGGGTCGCCATTGGACAATCATCAACTTGGTGGTTCGGGCTGGCACAAATGAAACAAACTTCAAGATAAGGTATAAATGGGCCTGGTTGCTGGTTATAGGTGAAGAATTGATCAAGCTTTGGGGCTAGAAGATCTACCTTGTCCAATTTTCTAGAGATTGCATTCAAGTACATTCTTGCCCTGGGCTCTATATTGTTCCTGACTTCTTAGAGCCTTGCCCTCTTTGAGGGTCCCACCGACCTCTCATAGGAATATAACGATGCATTGTTGAGCAAATTTTCACTCAATGTTTCGAAAAGAGCATATGCTTCATCATCGCTTTTACTCATAAATGCCCCCCCCCCCAACAGGATGCATCTACCATTTGCCCGTATTGATCAGTCAAACCTTCATAGAAGGCTTGGACAATTTTCCACTTGGACAGGAATTCTTGCTACATTTCTGCCCAAGTTCTAATAGGTCTCCCTATAGTTCCCAACCAGTGCTTTGCCTTGTCTTTCAAGGAGAAGGGGAAAAGAGTTAATCTAAGGGCATCATCATTAAAGTTTTGGATCCTTACAGTGGAACAGATTTCCAGGAACTCATCTATGTGTTTGTATGGGTCCTCACTCGGGTTCCCATAGAAAGAGGGGAGCATTTGGATTGTGCTTGATTTAATCTCATACTGCAAGGTTTGGGTATCCGACAATTGTATGCAGGATGAAGGGTTATACTAGGTCGGAGTGAAATACTCCTTCAGCTTTCTAGGTTGTTCATCATCGATCTCGGCCATTTGGTTGCGATTCCTAGTTATGGAGGTATCTCTCTATCTCAGGTATGGGTTCTACTATCTCTCCTCAAAGATCTCCTTCCCAACATACAACTCAGAAGTCCCTTTTTCTTATTTTTGAAATTTGAAATTTTAATTTTGAATTTTAATTTCAAATTTAAATTTTGAAAATTTTCATTTTCTCTTTTTTTATTTGAAATTTAAAATTTAAATTTTTAAAATTTAAATTCAAATTTAGATTTTAAAATTTAAATTCAAATTTGAATTTTTAAAATTTAAAAAATGCAACACGGCTTAGAGGCTGACCTAAGGTTTCCTAAAGTAGTGGTTCAACTAATGTGAATCCTCTTAGGTTCACTTGGAATTACACCACTTCCTTTGGTTAGCCAAGTAAGAGGTGGGGATGTGAGAGGCTCCCCTTGCTCTCGCAAGGACCTAATTAAGTAACCACAAAACCGGTTAACCTCTTTCCTTAAACACCAACCGCCGATTATGTAAAGTAATTACAAGCTTCCCTAAAATTCAGCACATTTTTGAACCAAATGTGTGGGGCTTCCTCCTAAAGGATCTTGCTATCCAAACTTTAAATTAAGGTTTAGGGTGAACCACACGTGAAAGAGTGGTGGTTTTTTGGCCAATGAAGGGTAATGAAGGATTTCCCTTAAATGGATTAACGGAAAAACACAATAAACAAAATAAATGCAACTAATTACAATACATGAACAGTTATCTTTAATATGTAATTTTGCAATAAAATAACAAAACAAATTAATTCAGCAAAGAAAGCAATTAAAAAATGAAAAACCCTAACACATTAACAACTAACAAGATGATTTCAGCAATTAAATAATCCTATATGATGCAAGCTCTAGAACATATCAAACCCTAAATGTTGGAATGCAAATGAAAAAAAAAATAAAATATTATTATTTTTTGAAATTCGAAATTTGAAATTTTGAATTCAAATTCAGATTCAAATTAATATTCAAATTTTGAACTCAAATTTTGAAATTTAAACTCAAATTCAAAATTTTGAATAATTTCCTAATTAAAAATTAATTACTCAATTAAATAACTAATTAGATCTAAAGACGAAACAAAAGAAAAAAATAATCCTAAAAAAATATTATCAAATCTATTAAGAAATAAAAATAAAAATAAATAACCAAAGATTCGAAAACACTAATCTACCAAGATAAATTCGAAAATAAAAAGAAAAATCAGAAATAAGTTGGGACGACCACACCTGAATCGCTACCCAATATTTTTCTTTTTTTTTGTGCATAGTTCGGCAGTGTTCCGGCACCCCGCCTTCGGCTGCTACGTCCTGTGAAAACAAAGAAGAATTATGAGAGTTTTATTTCCAAATATTAGAAATCTAACAAAATAAAAAAAATAGTGTAAATGGATCTAAAAAAAGAAATACTAATTAATAATTAATTACTCAATTAAATAACTAATTAGATCTAAAGACGAAACAAAAGAAAAAAAATAATCCTAAAAAAATATTATCGAATCTATTAAGAAATAAAAATATAAATAAATAACCGAAGATTCGAAAACACTAATCTACCAAGATAAATTCGAAAATAAAAAGAAAAATCATAAATAAGTTGGGACGACCACACCTGAATCGCTACCCAATATTTTTCTTTTTTTTTTGTGCGTAGTTCGGCAGTGTTCCAGCACCCCGCCTTCGGCTGCTACGTCCTACGAAAACAAAGAAGAATTATGAGAGTTTTATTTCCAAAGATCAGAAATCTAACAAAATAAAAAAAGTGTAAATGGATCTAAAAAAAATAAAAATTTTCAATCCGTTGCTTCCCCGGCAACGGCGCCAAAAACTTGGTGCACCCGTGATGTGTAGTCAAACACCCGGGACACCAATTTAATAATTTATATTTTTTAATCCTCAAAAATAAATAAAGAACATAGTTTAGGGGTGAGGAAGGGGTCAAATCCTTAGGGAAGCAAGGTTAAAAATTATTATTTTGTTCTGGACAAATAAGAAAAAGAAAAATGATTTGGGATTTATAGAAAATAAGAAAATAAAATTTATTAAAGCTAAAATTAAATATTCAGAATTGAAAAAGACAAGAAATTAAATTCAAAAATTAAATAAAACTAAAATTAACAAGAAAATAAATAAATGTATGCTGAAATTCGGATCAAGTGGCGGTAGCTTTCCGAGAAGACAAACTGCAAGCCGTTCCTCCTCCGTTTAGCCCTCGAACCCCTTGAGACACCTCAGCCTTGAATTGGGCGAATTTAGATCTACAAAAGACAAAGAAAAATAGAAATTAAATCAAACCAAAATAGAAAATTGCAAAAATTAATTTGCTAGTAAAATTGAATAACAAAAAGAAATAAAATAAAACAAAATAAAAATGGTGGATCAGCTCCAGTGGCAGCAGTTGCAAGTTGGACGAACTGCTTGCTGGAACCCCTCTTGACAAGAACTAGGCGTCCTCCTTCCCGTAACCCTTGAACCCCTCAAGAAGCCTTGGCCTTGTGAACTGGGCTAACCAACCCCTTCTCCGGGGCCCTTGGGGTCCTTTTTATAGAGATGGGTGAACAAAACTAAGATTAGAGAGAAATAGAGGGGCGGCTAGTGGGTTTATGCAAAAAATGGGTGCCCCTAGGGTTTAGGAATGGAGGGTTAGGATTAAACTAGAGGGATCCTATGACTAGAGTGAAAAGGAGAGGGCACCTATAAGTATGGAGGGCTAGGATTTAAGCTCCAAGGATTGAATGGTGGGGATTAGGAGTTAGGTGGCGCCCTAGAATGGAGGGTGGATATTGCAAGGTGAAAATCTAAGGGTATGAGAGGTTGCTAAGGCTTGGATGGTTGAGATTAGATGTTAGGGAGGAGTGGAAGGTGAAGATTTAGCAGTTAGGGGTGGCTAGGGTTTGCTGGAGGTGAAAAAAATGAGTGGCGAGGCACCCTAGGGTTTGCTAAGGGGAGGGAAGTATGCTAATACAGTAAGAGGAGCGCCTTTCTGGGTTTAGCATATAGGAGGCGCTCTCCTGTGCTCAATTTTTCAAAGAAATACCCCCTCTCTCAACTAGAATTCTTACCAGCTTCCCAAAATCTGCAGAAAACTCTGTAAAATTTCCCAGTTTTATCCATAATTTGCACAGGGACCCTCAGAGGTCACAACAGTTAATTTAATCAGAAAAAGGGTACAGATTAGTCAGTCTAAGGTCTAAAATACCCCTAAAATGATGCCCTTAAGGCATCAAAATACAGAGCTATTAGTATTTGGGCTAAATTTTGGTTTCTTAGGGTTTTGACATATTTCAAAGTGATTCGTGTGGTTTGATTGAGCATCCGCACTATGGGAGATGGGTGAAAGAAGGGACTGAGCAAAAAACAAGTGCTAACAATCATACATTGATTTGTTTAGATGCATGATAGATGTATAGCCACTACCACATACTATCATGTATTTCATTTAAGATAATCACTTCACCTAATCTTAATTGGAAATACTAAAACCTTGAAAACATATTTTATGTCTTCTGAATATTTTATTCTTTATCTCCAGTATGTTGTTTGCAACCCATAGCTTGCTGCCCATAAAATATCTATTCTAAGTCATCATAATAAACTATAGTCATTTCAAACACTTTTTTCTGAATTTTGTACTTAAAGAACCAATGAAAACATCGACAAACAAATACTAATAAAACATAGGATTAATATATGTAACGAAAGTTGAGTTAAGATCTAAGATTAAGAAGTTCTACAAAATTTTAAGGGATGATAAGAAGATTGGGTTGGGCCCGACCTAAGCCCAGCCCAACCCGAAGTTGATTTTGGGTTGGGTTGGGTTAGGGTTGAAGGAATTTAGTTAGGCTTAGGATTAGGGTTGGGTAGGTCGGGTTAGGGTTAGGGTTGGGTGTTTAGAACTTAGGGTTGGGCTAAGGTTGGCCTCAACCCGACCTAACCCGGCCCGACTTGCAACCCTAATGCCTGAGCACCAGCATCCTCTAAATTAACAGTCTAGCGCTCAGATGAATTATGCTCCTTGGCAGGGGGCTTCTTAGACCTAAGCTCTTCTACTAAGCACCTAATCATAGGCACCACTACGACGTTCGCCAAGTTCACATCATAGAATTCCTACGACAAGGCAAATGCACTGTGGTTAATAGCAAAAAAATAGAACACGTTAAGGAATCAAATAAACAATTGAACCATACATACCTTCTCACCCATAACACCAAAATGGACTTTTGGGGTTTTAGCTTCAGGGCGAGCCTCACTAGCATCAACCCGCTTTAACACAAATAACTGCAATAGTAAAGTTAGTACCCAATAGTAGATGACACAATATATTCAAACATAAACCAAACAAGAATGATATAATCTTACCAATCCAAACGGCTGGAAAAGCTGCTAATGCCTCTATAGTTGACTAAGCTGAAGGAAATGCAAAATGCAATACGATGCAAACAAAGTAGATCTCTATCATGAAATGCCTAAAACAATAGAGAATCATTTTCAAAACACGCCAAAAACTGAGGAAAAACCTGATTTAGATAAAACACTTGCATTAAGCAGTGTATTTGGATTACCACGAGTTTAACACAAAATTTAGATTATTCTTTCTCAATTATCATTTTAAGAAATAACACAAGCAATCAACAACTAACACATATATTTCATTCAAGAACCTATGAAGATTCCATTCACCCTAACCAAAGCATATAATATATTATTAACTAATTTTTGTTCTCAAATTATTCTTCTTTCTTCTTCCCTTTGTGTTTATTTTTTTAATCTCATTTTTATATACTTTTTTTCTTTTTCTTTTCTTTTGGTTTACTTTTCTTAGTTTTTTGCTTTTTATTCTTTTTTTCTTTTATGTATTCTCTCTTTTTTTCCGCTTTTTAAATTTTCTTCTTTTTGTTTCTCTTTCCTTTTCCTTCATTTATTTTTTATTATTTTTATCATTTTTAGATAATCTTTCACCATTTAATTTTTAATTATTTATTATCTCTTTTTTTTAATCTTTCATTCTTGATTAACTTGATTTTTTTCTCATTTTTTGACTTTAAGATTTATGATTTTTCTTGTTTTTTATTTGTAATTAATTTTTTTATTTGATTTTTTTTATTTTGCTATAATTAATTCTCTAAAAGAAATATAGTTACTTTTATCCACTTAAATGATTTGATTTCTCTTTCCTCATGTTTTTTTAAATAATTTTCTTTTTGGATTTTTATTTGTTATGAATTTGCACTAAAGTTTTTTTTTTGTTTTTCTTTTGAATTTTTATTATTTTTACTATGTTTGTTATTATTTTTTATTTTTATAATTTCCCCCTTTCCCTTTTTCTTATTTTTTTCTTTTTCTAACCTTCTTTTTCATTTTGATTGTATCTTTATTTTTTGATTTTTTTTAATACGTTATTTCATTATTTATTATCTTGATTTTTCATATATTTGTATTTTGATTTTTTTTTTTTGCTTTTTTCTTAATTGCTTATTTTTAACACTTTATTTTTCGATTTCAAGAAATTTTTTATTTTACTTTTTATATTATCCCTTTTTCTACCTTTTCCTCTTTTTTCTCCTTTATGAACTTGCCCCTTATGTTTAGTTTTTTTTCATTATTTTTTGTTATCTTTTGTTTTTTATTTATGATTTTATATTAATTTTTTCTACTTTTTTATTTGTTTATTTTGCATGTTTTTTTTTTAATTCCTAATTTTGTTATTATTTTTATTTTAATATCCACATAATCTTAATTTTCATTGCTATATGCATCTATTTTTTGTTTTTGTTTGGTTTTGTTTTATTATTTCTTGAAACTATTTTCGTACTTTGGTTTGTTTTTTTTTGTTTTCATTTTTTTACCTCTTTCCCTTTTGTTTTATATTTTTTAGATTCTACTATTTTTTCCTATTTCTCTTTTTATTTCCATTTCTTTTTCTTTTTTGTATTTATATTTTTGTTTATTTTTATTTTTTTTAATTTCTTATTTTATGTTTTTTTCATTTATTTACAATTATTGTGTTGTAGCTTTTTTTTTCTTTTTATTTTGTTTTGTTAACTTTTAAAATTTTTCTTACCCACTCTCTTTTTTTCTTATTTGTTAATTTATTATTTTAATTATTTTTATTTACATTTTTATATATTTTTTACTTTTTATTTGATTTAAAATTTTCGGGAATTTTGATTATTTGATGTATTTTATATTTTTTCTTTTCTTCTCTTTTTTTCTATTTTTCTCTTTTCCCCCTTTTTTTCCTTTCAATTGTATTTCTATTTTTGCTGATTTTTTGAATTACTTATTTCATTATTTATTATCCTGATTTTTCATGTATTTGTATTTTTAATTGTTTGTTGTTTTTTAACAATTTATTTTTGAATTTCAAGAAATTTGTTATTTTACCCCCTTTTTTTACTTTGCTTTTATATATTTTCTCTTTTTCTGCTTTTTTTTTTAAACTTGACCTTTAATTTTCCTCTTTTTATTTTTTTTATTTATTATATATACTTTTTTTACTCTTTATATTTTTTAATGGGAATTCTAATTATTTTATTATTTTATTTTTCTTTTTTTACCTTTTTCTCTATTTCATTTTTTTAGAAATTTTGGAATTTTAGGAAATTTGTTATTTTACCCCCTCTTTTTATTTTTTTTATATACTTTCTCTTTTCTAATTTTTTTCTCTTTTAAAAACTTGCCCTATAATTTTTTTTTCTCTTGTTTTTGTTTTTTGCTTTATCATTACATTTTTTTACTCTTTTTTATTTCAAAAGCTTTTTTTGAATTTGTTTGTTTTTTTAATTAATCTTACAACCCCTTTTTCATTTTAATTTTTATTGTTTTACCTTTTTTTCTTTTTCTATTATTAATTTTTCTTCCTTTATTTTTACTTTTTTATTATTTTTTGTCTCTTCGTGTTTTTTTTTGGCTTATGATTATTTATTATATTTTTTTACTTTTACTTGAGTTTTTTTTTAGGATTTTGATTGTTTTGAAATTTTTATCATTTTATTATTTTCTTTGATTTTTTTCTCAGTGTATTTGTGCCTAGTCTTCCTATCCCCCCTTTTTTATTTTTTATGATTTTATTATTTTTTTTAGTTTTTTTTACCTACACATACTTTATCCTATGATCCTATTCCTATTTTATTTTTGTTGGACTCTTTACCTTTTAACCATTTTTTGTTTTGTTTTTATACTTTTTTATTTTATACTATTATTTTGATGTGGGCCCCACAAGGGGTATGCAAGCAAACAAATTAGGTGGCTGACATCCTAAATGACTAGGCTGATATGTGGGATGTGATGCATGAGGGTAGGGTTGACACCTAGACTCAAAAGGCTCCAACAAGGTTGCCAACCTTCAAACGGTCCACCTATTGGATAAATGGGCTTCTCAGGTTAGTGGCTGGTTGAGAACCATCAATGTGACCAGTAGGTACTTAGATCCCATGGCTTAAGCCTCTGACCCCCTCCTAATAGGATGATAGGATTGTAAAATCTAATGCAGGATGATGTGCAAAATGTGTATAAGCACATAAAAGAAAAGCTGATATAAAGCAGTAAAGAACTATAAAATAAACATCATGAGATAAACAATTATTATTCTAATAGGTAAACAAGAAATATATACCAAAAATGGCAATAAAGCCAAATGGGCCCCACCTATGGTCCAAGAATTCCCTAGTGGAATCGCCAACTTGTGAGCATCGAAAAATGGCTCACTTGCCACTTGGGCTGGAAATGGAGTCGCCACCCATCAATAATGGAAAAGGAGGTGATAGGACCTCCGAGAATGATATCAAAATCATTTTGGTTAAATAGTGACTCCATTAGCCCAAGACACTAGCTAACCAGTCCAAGTAAGACTTGGATGGGAGAGGGAAAGACTTAGACACCCCCCTCCTGGGTCCAAGAGGTGGGGTCCACATGGGGTCCAAACAAGCATAATAATAATCAATTAATCAAATGAAAACATGCTAATAATCCACTAACTCATACATCAGAAACACCAAGCATTTACTCAACATTTATTCAATTCAGATTCCAATGAACATAGAAACATAAACACGAAATAAGATCTACCTAATCGATTATCAACCTTCGTAAGAATATTAACCTTCAATACAGTACTATTTTTATTAATCTAGATGTAATCATCAAAAAAATTGAAAAAAAAAATCAAACTAATTAAATAAAAATTCTAACAGCAGACATAAGAACAAAAGAAAAAAGAAAGAAAAAAAACTAAAAGAAATTAGTTTAATCTTAGCAAATTCGAAGATAGCTTTGAGAATGTTCATGATGGGGTTGGGGAAATTAAGAGATTACAGGAGCTTACAGGAATTGGTTCTCCGTCAGCTCTTTCCCTCTCAACCTCGATTAATCCATTGCGGCAAATCGGGGAAACATAATATGTACAGAAGCCAAATTAGCAAGAAAATAACACATGTTAAGCTTATCTCACCTAATGTTGGCCTAAACACGGTTATTGGGATAGGGGATCTGAGACGCACGTCTAACCTTTTTCTTTGATGGAGAACGATACTAAAGTCTGGCGAGCCAAAGAGGTGGTTTGGGTATGATCTCCTGAAACCGAAAAGAATACGATTGATGATGGTTGCTATGTTCCAAGTTATTCAAGTGGTTGTGAATATGGAGAACAGGGGAGGTTGCGGTCTATCGCCGAATCTGGTATAAGATGGGGATGACCCCGATGACTAGTGCTCTGCCGCTGCTACTGCTATACAGGTTTTACTTCACACAGAAAAAAGAGCGGAGAGAGGTCAGTAGTGGGTCGCCGCCGCTTCCGGTTTGTACAAGGATGAGATCTGCCGCTTGCGGGGGCAGTGACGAAAACTAGAATAAAAGGGAAAATGGAGGGAAGAGAAGAATAAAAAGAAGGAAGAGAGATCGGCGGTGAGAAGTAGGAGAGGAGATGGCTGCTGAGTTCGAATCCGCCGCTGCAATTAGTTGTAGTGGCGGAAATGGCATAGAGAAAGGAAAGAAGAAGAAGAAGAAGAAGAAGAAGAAGAAGAAGAAGAGGAGGAGGAGGAGGAGAAGGAGAGATGGAGATACGAGAGAGAGAGACCGGCGAAGGGAGAGTTCTTTCGCCGAGCTACCGCCTCCTCTGTTCTTTGTTCGAATGGAGGGAAGAGTGAATAGTGGATTCAGATTATTTTTTTTATTAGGGCCAATGAAAATGTTTAGATTGAATTTATATGGGAATCAGGGGCAATTTTATAATTTTGGGAAATCTGAGGGGCATTTTTGTAATTTCAAAAAATGTATGGTCAAATTGGGTCAAAGGGTGGTCAAACTGGAGTTCTGGATGGATGGTTGAAATTTTGGGTAAAAAATGGAGGGTTGAGATGGATCTGACCGTGGAATGGGGTTGTGCAAGTGTGGGTCAACGAGATTGGCCAAAATGAAATCTTTTTGATGAAGTGGCAAATGAGGGTATTTTTGGTTAAAATTTAGCAAGGTGGGGTTTTCGGATTGGTGCAGTCAAATTGGCCCAATTGGGTTTGGATTGGGGTAGATTTGGAAAGGGGTGGATTCGGTTAATCTAGGGGGTCGAAATATAATCTTTGTGTGATAAAGGGGAAAATAAAGGTAGTTTTGGGTGAAATTTCAAAGAGTATGATTTTTTGGTAGTATGAGGTGATTGGTAGGGTTAGATTCAATCAATTGGGCTTTAATTGGGTAAATTTGTAACCTGATCAATCTGGAGCCTTAAAATGAAATCTTTGTGTGATTGAAGGTAAATGGAGGTGTTTGGGGCTAAAATTTTATAAGTGGGGATTTGGGGGTGTCTAGGATCTGATGATGAGGCCTGATCAGTCTTAGAGTGTCAAGATTGTAGGAATTTGGGTCAATGGGATGTTTCGGAACGGAATATTTGTTTGGTTGATGGTTAAATGGGGGAATCTAGGTTGAAACTTTATGGGTAGGTGTTTTGGGAGGTTATGGGTCTCATGGATGTGTAAGATCTAATGGTTGAAGCATAAGTGGGGGTTAATCAGAGCCATCAAATAGGTATAAGATAGGTTTAACGGTGGATCTGAGGGTTTTTAGGCTGAAAGTTGGGTTTTTTGGTATTTCAGAAGGATCAGAAGGGTCTGATTGGAGGTTCAGGTGAAATAGAGATTCAGGTGTGGTGAACCAAACAAAAATCAGGTCCTAACACCAATCTTCAATACAAATTGCGACATCTAATTTTTGGACACCCTGCAAATTGGCTTCGTTTTTTATGGGTTGAATATAGACAATAGGAGAATTATGTCTAAAGAAATGTACGAGGAGATAGGTAACACAATGAGACTAGATAGAATCCCACTGTGCTATTTAAAGCATGCAATACAAGCATGAAACATAACAGGTAACACAACACAGGATTAGACAAGCATGAAACATACCATTGAAATTGCAACAAAAATGACACACTCCACCTATGCTAATAATCCTCAATACGTATTGTAAAATGGAAAACCTAATACACATACATTCATCATTAGAGAAGAAGAAGAAGATTTTCACCTCTGCTTTTGAAACCTAATACACATACGTATTGTAAATTTAGAATGTTTTAGATTCAAATTTACCTCTGCTTTTCACCTCTAGTTGTTGGAATTCGGTGAATTGATTTACTCTCTATATGCGATTCACCTTTGTTTCTTTAGAGCAGGAAACTCTCGATCGAAGGAGAGGCTCTCGATTTTTTCCCTCACTTTTACTTTCGTTTTTGAGGAAAGTGGTTTATGGCTGAAATGGAAGGATCCCATTTCCTCATTTTCATGATTTTAAATCCTCCCATTTTCCTTTCTTTTCCTCATTTGTGATCAAACCAAACAAGGAAAGATCTGAAATCTTTTGGAACATTCTAAATTTTCCTTTCCTTTCCTTCAAACCAAACATAGCCTTATAAGGAAAATGCAGGGAAAGGAAGGGAAACCTTTACAAACCAAACATAGGTTTCCTTTTCTTTCCCTTCCTTTCTCTATCTTTTCCTTCAAACCAAACATACCCTTAATGCCCCTTTTTTCAGTTCTCAATTTTCTTCGGTCATTTGCAAGCCAACCAATGATTGGAACAACAATAAAACTTGCCGGGATTTCATTCAGAATGAACATTTTCCGATTGATTGGGTTTGTGCGGTTGGAACTTGGAAGTAATCGGTTGCATATAGCTCGTTTGTACATTTGAGTAAAGAATACGTACGAAGTAAACATGTTCACTCGTTGTCAATCCATGTAAATGGGTTTTTGTTGGACAGACCAGTTTGTTCTTTGATCCAACCGGTTTTTCAATCCATGCTCCATGTTTTAGTTGATTAAACAAAATTTTAAGGTTCTTAGATAAAAAATTATGGTTTAAAAATTCATTATTACATATAAAATCAATTTCCATTAGAATCAATGCAATTTATTTAATAAAAGTTTTTATTAATAAAAATTAGTACTTAAAAAAAAATCTAACTTCATAATTAATATACTTACAAGAACTAATAAAATTAACATTTAATAAAAACTAATCGACCAATAATTAATAAAAACAAATTTATTAATAAAAATAATTAATATTATTAAAGAAAGTTCAGTAAGCTTTAGTAAACAAAATTAGTATTTAATAGAAAAATAATAAAACGTCAATTTATTATTATTCCAAAATAATATTAATATAAAATAAAATTAAAATTATTAGTAAAAAGTAATTAATAAACATATGCAAAATTAAATTCCAAAAAAAAATCCATTAATTTTATTAAAGTTCCGTTAAAAATATAAGCTAACAAAATGTTATGAATAAATATGAATTTTCTTAATAAATTTATTAAGAATCTAAAATAAAATTTAATTTTTGTTAATTTTAAAATGTTTTTAATTTAAGTTGCATTTAATAGTATTAAAAACTATAAAAATTAATAAGAGTTAATAAAAAATCATCAAATTGTATGTAAAAATTATTAATATAAATTTTAATCATTTAAATTCCATTTGAAAACATACAAACTTATCTTACAAAGTAAAACTAATAAAATTAACAATTTTTTCAATTTGATACTAATTCTAAAGTTAATTTATTTTGGGGTAAATCCCTTAAACCATCCTTGGGTTTTCTGAAAAGGACCCTCAACTTTGACTTGCCCTTAAACCTCCCCTTACTTTTGGGGATAAAGGGACCTATAGATCCCTTCTGTTATTTTACCATTAAAAATCTAACAACAACTATTGATTTCATGGATTTGAACACATTCTAATGCCAATTTTACCCTAAAGTAAAATTATCAAATGTTTGATGATTGAAATACCCTTAGATGTGTTTGGTTTGAAGGAAAAAGTAGGGAAAGGTAAGGAAACCTTCTTCACAAACCTTGTATATGTTTCCCTACTTTTTCCTTCCTTTCTCTCTCTTTTCCTTCAAACCAAACATAGCATTAGAGATTGGAAGGGTTTGGGGTAGTGATTCACATGAAGAGAAAATTTGAAAAATAAGCATTTCTATTAAAAGTAATTGCATAGGTATTTTGGACATTTTAATGCATTTTTTTAGAAAATTCTACCAAAGGGGGTCTATCGACAACTATGTTAGAAAGTTCAGGGGAGGTGATTGCAATTACCAAACTTTAGGGGAGGATTCAACAATAACAAAAAATAACCCATTTAAATGAAATATATTGATTTTATTAATTTATAACCCATTTAAATGAAATTTAAATAAGTATCTCCTACCTTATAAAAAAAAACTAATAAAACAACTTACTAAGTTTTGGAAGAAAGGTTATGCTCATAGAAAATTGACCAATCTCAGTAAGGGGTGTAACTTGATTGCAATCATTCTACCTGGAAAATATAGTGAGAGTGTAACTTGGGTTGAAATCATACTGGAAATAACCCAAAATATTGTTTGGGTTAAAGTCTGACTTTATTCATTGACAATGTCACAATAATGTTTTATACTTTAATTTCATTTAGGCTCGTTTTGGAAGGAATATAAATATAAATACATATAAAATAATATAAAATACATGGTTTTGCATTCTATATATTTGTATTTGTATTCCTTCCAAACTGAGCCTTAACAAAACCTGCATTGCATGGACCCGTAGTAGGTATTTATTTTAAAAAAAGCGCATTAGGTTGGCACTTTTCATAAGGACAATGACAGAAGGGAGATAAATGCATGGCTTTTCAAAATTATAGGGGAGAATTTTTGTTAAAGTGAAAATACAGGGGAAGATTTTACGATTGTCAGAAAACTTGGGGGAAGTTTTTTATATTTTACCCTTACCCTTTTTTGTCAGAGGCAGCGTTAGCTCTGCAAAAACAAAATAACCGTTAGATTTGGATCTTGGGGTGAATTTAGTAATGCGAGATAATAATATTCTAAGCAGCAAAAGGCAAAAAGGAAAACTGCTTAGGGGACTTAGGGCTTGTCCGGGAGCACAGATCGGAGAGAAAGGGGAAGCTAGCTTGGCCTGCTTGGGCTTGGTCTCTACTTGAGAGTTGAGAAGGCAATTGATCAGGTAAGTCTTTCTCTTTCTTCTTCTAATTCTTCCCCTTTACAGTCTCAAGAACGATCACGGGCTCAACCTCCTCTTCTTGTTCTTCTATGCAGCCTGCAACACAGAGAAGAGGTTTTCTTCTTCTTCTTCTTCTTCACGCAGCCACAGACTTACTGATGTAGATGTTACTGCGTACCCTGCAGAAATTGGAGACCTTCATTGGAGCTTACTAGAAGCTCTCTTTGAAAGATGTGGTGTTTGAATACCAAATAACTGAATCCGCGTAAGGAAACCTGGTAGGTAGGTTTTAGTTGGTTTCCCATTTTTGACTTCATATTCATGGGCTTCTCTCTGCAGTCTATTAGTTGCATTTTCTTTCTGCAGTCTGCAAAACATAACAGGGGATTCTAAAATGGATTTAATTTGTTTAATGAAGAATCGAATTTAATATTAGTTGATAAAATTCGTGTATAGTAAGACTTTATTTGCTCTAACATATAGCAATTCAAGTGATTCGGTTGTACTAATGTGTTCGGTGGAAAATATCTCCATGAAGATAGACTAAGATGTTCATAGCAATTAATGCTGATAATAATTAATCCACCTAGACCGTTCAAATTGTTCAGTACCACTTTGGTAGGCCAAATCCAAGAATTCATGCATTTGTATGGTCTGCCAGGAGGAACATAGATTATGGTGGTAGGCAAGAATGAGGACTGAGATCTTAGAGTTCATATAAAAAAATGTCTGAATTGGAAATTGTTGATTCATTCAAATTCAATGCTACCAAGAGACATTTTGTTTGAGAAATAGGGTAAGAACTTATTCTAATGCTGAGATAATTTTATACACTCTACTAGTGCGCAATAAGACCGTTTTCAATGGCTAAGCGATTTATGACAATGCCATGATAATATTGACAAGTACTGCAGAAATCTGTTTGACTCTTAGGTCCTGGCACCATATTGAATATGAAACACTAATTGATTGAAATGTCAAAGCCACAGCTTGTTTTGAGTTTTAACTTGACAACTGTAGTAGTTGTTGTTCCCTTGAGTAAGGCTGAGAAAGTTCCAGTAAAGATGGCTGAGAAAACTGAAAAACTGCAGAGGGATTTCCCATGGGAGGGGGTGGAGGGTCCTAAGAAAATTCACAAAGTAAGGTGGGGAAAAGTGTGCAGGCCAAAAGAAGCAGGTGGATTGGGCATTAGGAAGATAAGGCTGTTTAACAGAGCTTTATTGGGCAAATAGTTATGGAGGTTTGGGTTAGAGAGGGGAGGGAGAGTCTCTTTGGAGAAGGGTGGTCGCTGGAAAATATGGGGTGGTGAGGTTTGGGTGGGAGACCAGGGAGGTATCGGTTACTTATGGAGTAAGTGTTTGGAAAGGAATTATGAGTTTTAGCCAGACATTTAGAAATTCAGTGAGTTTTAAGGTGGGAGATGGTTCAAGGGTAAGATTTTGTGAGGATGGCTGGTGTGGGGCAGGGAGATTATGTGAGTTGGGTCCTAGATTGTATACACTGACAGAACATCAAATCTTGGTCAGTCATTGCTTTAAGGTAAGGGGAGATCAGGTTGTGTGGTGCCCCAAGTTTAGAAGACCTTTACTAGAGCAAAAGTAGAGGAGTGCATTCAACTTCTGGAAAAGCTGCAGCAGACAGAGGTGTTAGCTTCCTCATCAGATGGTATGTGGTGGAAAGAAGCTACAAATGGCAAGTTCACAGTAAAATCTTTCTACATGACTCTAGTTAAAGAGCAGCTGGAAGATGATCAGGCTAAGTCAATTTGGGGGAATCCGGTGCCACCTAGAGTAGAGGCTTTTGCTTGGTTGGTAGCCTTGGACGGCATCCTCACCTTGGACCATTTGAAATCAGAGGTTTCAGCTTGGCAAGTTACTGCTATTTATGTGAGTCTGTAGAGGAATCAGTTCACCTCTTGTTCTTTTCTTGCAAGGTCGCAAACTTCATATGGAATTTCTACTTGGCCCTTTTTGGTGTGACTACTTTTAAGACAAGGTCTCCAGCTGAACTGTTCTCCTGTTGGCCAAAAATAAATGGTGGTAGAAAGGCAAGATTAGTTTGGAGTTGCATTCCTTTCACCGTGTGCTGGGTCATTTGGAAGGAAAGAAATAATGGAGAGAAGGAGCTGGGTCAGCGATGGTTAGAGAGGTCATTGTGGATTTGAGCGAAGGAGCTCTGGAAAGGGTGAAATGGCTAGAGAAATGTTTGGTGGAACGTTTAGTTAAATCCAAACCTGGCAAGTTAGAGATTCAGAGCTGGGTTAGATTAGAGTGGAGCTCGAAAGAACTCTAGGTGAGGAAACTAGATGCAGCAAGGAATAGGCAGATGAAGTGCTGGATTGAGTTTCAAGCAGTTTCAGAATGTCTGAACCAGTGTTTTAAAAACGCAAGGCACAAAAAAGCACAAGGGCCAATTTGCGCCTGAGAGCAAGGCACAAAATTACAAAAAAATGCTAAAAAATAAAAAATGTCAGAAAATTAAAAAAAAGCCAAAAAATTTTAAAAAATGCAAAAAATTCAAAAAATATCGAACATAATGTTAATAAAAAAGACAAACATAAATTTTAAAATAAATGTTTTAAAAACCTATTATCTAAAAATAAAATATATAAACATAACATGTAAAGCGTATTCAAATGAAAATTTAAAAATAAAAGCAAACATATAAAGTAGGGCTCTTCACAGAATATTAAAAACTGACCAAACCGACCACACCGGCCTGACTTGACCCAATCTGGTCGGTTTTCCAAAGTTATCGGTCGGTTTTGGGCCTTAGAAATATAGAACCCAAGTATTCAAGTCGGTTTTGGTTTATAAGCTTGTAAACCGAAAATGAACTGACCCGAACCGATGGTTACAATCTTCTAAGATCTAAGTATTGTAATAAATTGGACAGTTGTCGTCCTTCCCCTTTTTCCCAAAAATGTTTTGCCTTTTCTACCTATCCTTCCCCTTTTCCCCAAAAATAGCCTTTTGATTGCTTGCCCATCTTTTTCATTTCCCAAGGAGTAGTTTTTGGGTTTCCGCCTCTCTTATCCTTCCTCTTTCCCTATTCTGTATTTTCATATTTTGCACTATGCGGTTTTGAAAAGCTTGGTGTTCTTTTAATGGTGCACAACAACCTCCGTGGTGTTTGGTTTGCCTCATAGTTTTCAAGGCGCCAAGGTGAGGCTAGGCGACGGGGGGCGCCTTGTCACCTAGTCGCCTAGGCATTGCCTAGGTGATGGATTTTTTTAAGTAAAAACATGTATCCTAGGGTAGTTCCCTAGGTTCCATAATCATATTTCCTTAATAAATATCCATACTTTTCATAATAAAAGTATAAAATTCATGTTAAAGTATAGAAAATCAACACATTCCAACATATTCATGAGAAGAAAAAGAAGAAAGAAAAGAAAATTAAAAAAAAATTATAGGGGTGAACCCCTATTTCTGTTATAGGAAAAGAAGAAAAGAAAAGGTGGAAGAAGAAGAAGAAGAAGAAGAAATTAGTATATAAACACACAAAATTAGTAAAGAAAAAGAAGAAAATGTTGATTGGACAACATTTTATGTTCTTCCTTACTTGTTGGTTTAGGTTTTGAAGTCTTTGAGGGTTCAATACAGCATTTAGCAATGTTTGTGTTGATTAAATCCTAACAAATAAGAAAATAATAAAAAAGAAATTAGTATATAAACACACAAAATGATTATTTTAGTTTAAAAATGTCTATTTTATAATTATAACCTCAAAATATTAAGAATATAAAAGTTTTTTATAACATGCTATAGAAAACTACTTGGCGATTAGGTGAGGTGAGCCTCCAAGGGCGCCTTGTCGCCTAGGCGTTGCCTTGACAACTATGGTTTGCCTTCGTTGCTTTGAGATGTTTCATTCTAACCTCCATGTTGATAATGGCATCTAGTTTTCCTTGGATGCGCAAGTGAGGTTTCATTCTAACCTTCTCCCACAACACAAACCCTAGATGGTAGATATCCAAAGTCCCCCCTTTTTGCTTTGATTTTTTTATTTGTTTTTTTTTTCAAATCATTCATTCAAGGATTTATAGCTTGTTATCTTTACAAGCATTCATATCATTGATTTAATATTTTTTTGTTCTTTGAAAATTTTATCTTGGATTGCAACTTTTTGATCTTTGAGCATATACAACAATACGATGCTTAGTTTAATATTTTGTAAATATAGATTCAAAATAAATAATTTTTGTTCGTTTTCTTGCTTGTGCAGTTTTTCTCTTCTATGAAAAGAAAATCTTTGTCACCCAATGTAAAGTTGGAAACTTGCAAGAGTTACAATCAACACCTTCCCTAACTTCAACGCTTTGTGGACGAGTATGACCAACCGATCAAACCGAGAAACCGATCAAATTGAGAAACCCATTTTGGGTCGGTTTTTAGGTGTTCTTGGTCGACTTCGGGTGGTGAATATTTCAACCTGAGCATGTCGGTTTGGTTGGACAAATCACATGCAACTGAACCAAACCAACCCATGAATTGCCCTAATATAAAGCATTTCCAAGCATGTAAAATCCAAAATCTCTTTTTTTCCTCAATTGCATTACTTCAAGTAGCTAATGTGATGTAAAACATATTGCATTCTTGATTCTATGAGTCACCTTTGTACCATGCTCCTTGAGGCAAGCTTGAACAAGTCCATGGTAGGGTCTTAAATTCTTATTTTTCACAAAAAATAATGATTTTATTACTTTAATTGCCTTTTAAGGAGATATTTTATTAGAATCAATGAATGAACAACATTAGCAAATAGGGGGTTCTTTGAGCGACAAACAAAGGGATCTACGCTTAAAGGTAATGTTTCAGGAGTCAATTTTCGAAATGAACTTAAGATATGTGGGCCCCGCGTCAATAAATTCCTATTGGGAATTCGAAAGGGGAGTTTTAAGAGAAGAGTCAAGAGGAAGCCATGGGTAGTTTGATTTTAGAGGAAGAGTGGTTCGCCTGTTGGCCATTTGGAGGTTGTTGATATTGTTCGAGCAAAAGGGCCTTGCTCAGAGGCTAGTGTAGGTGAAGCGATTTCAAGGGAGCTCTCCAATGGCGTGTTGGGTGAGGCATCGATAGACAACCCTACACCCTGTTCCTGTTGTAGCGTCGCAAGACCAAAATCATGGCTCTCCTCTCTCAAAGTTGGGATAGGAGAACAGGGTTTTTGCAGTTAAGTACCTGGAGACACCTCTAGAGAGGGATTTAGGAGAAGAGATTGAAAGTGAGCTTAGGGTGGGGGCGGAGGAAAAGGGGAAAAAAAGAGATCAAGAATTGGGAGTCAAAAAGGTGATGAGGAAAAGGGAGGCAACCTTGAAGGTGAGGGCGAAAAGGTGAAGGACATAAATGGTTCTGATTATTTGGTTTCCAAAGTAATTGTGGGAAGATTGGGAGTTGATGTAGGTAGAAAGGGAAAAGAGCTTATTTTGGCTGAAAGTGGTGATACCCTGAGGTTTCCTACGAAACCAGAACGTCAAGCAAGCTTAATATAGTTCATGTCACGAAGGTCTTTTCAAGGCTGAAAAATGGTCTGGTGGGAGCAGGGTTGACCAACAAGTATAAAAGAATCTATAAAAGAAGGGGAGTAAAATTTAAAACCCAGAGTCTTGTGAACCCTAGCTTGGAAGTTCCTCCGTCTTCTGGAGGGGCTGCTGATAGCTTGATTATTCCGGGGGCTTCTCAATGGGAGAATTCGAAAAAGGGTGATTGTTCAGGGTTTTCTTGCAGAGTTGAAACTAATGTAGATGATACCTCTGGTAAGTTGGAGCAGAGGAGAAGGAAATGAAGATAGGAAGTGTGGACTTGAAGACTCTAGTCGATAGGGAGGTGGAAGTTGGCAAGATTTTGGGCCTGTTCTTCCTAGGAGGTGAAAGTTTTGCTAGGAGAGCTTTTGAATGGTTCAAAAGAAAGAGAAAGGAGGAGAGTATGAGAAAGTTTCTTGAAGCCTTAGGGGGAGAAACCTGGGATGAGGAGGGAGGTTTATGAGAATTTGGTGAGGAGGAAGATTGATCTGCTCCCAGTAATCGTTGCTTGGTGATGGTGCTTTGGTGTTGCATCTGTGGTTTCTTTTCTACTTTTTTTTTTTGATAAATGATTAAAATTTTATTCAATAAAATCAATAGGATATTACAATACAGCCTTCCCAAAGGAGGGGCACAAGCTGGCACCTCTCCACAATAGCAACAATATACTACCTCAGACTAGTAACAAAAATTTACAAAGCTGCCCAGAATAACTATTCCCTTGATACTCCTTGTTTAGCTAACCCATCCACTATGGTGTTAGCTGTTCTACCCACCCACTGAAAAATAACATTCATGTTCCTTGAGAGCCATTTAGCTTTCCTCATAATACCCCTGTAGCACCAGATCACTGAATCTGGATTTTTTAGCCAACCCAGAACTTTGGAGTCTCCTTCAATAATCAAATTCCGAACTCCTAACTGATCCACAACCTGAATGCCTTGTACTGCTGCTAGGAGCTCAGCTCTGATAGAGTCTCCTATACTCACAGAGCCTGAGAACAATTTTAGAATGTTACTATCTTTATCTCTCAGCACCCCACCAATCCCTGAAGGCCCCGGATTTCCTTGGCTGCTACCATCAAAATTCAGCTTTGTCCAGTCTTCTGAAGGGGGTACCCACACATCTAGTACCCTGTTCTTTCTGTTACTGCTGCTAGTCATAGCCCTCCAGTTCCTCCACATGTCATCAAAATAGTATGATTTGAAGGAATCTAATGATCTCAGCCAGTGGATTGCCCTGGTCAAAATACAACTCTTTACATTCTGCACATTTCTCTCCTTCTCTTGGAATATCCTCGCATTTCTTTCTTTCCAAATTATCCACAGAGCAGCAGCTCTAATGGTTCTTCACATTGTTTTACCAGTTTTTGTGGGCCACACAAAGAAGGAAGGATCAAAGATCTGATCTATGGCTGTGGTCATATTCCATCTGCAACCAAACAAAGCAAAGATCCAACCCCAAATAGCATCAGAAAAGGGACAAGTTAAAAGTAAGTGAGAGCAATCCTCACCATTAGCCCTGCAAAGTACACACCAATTAGGAGACAAACACATAGAAGGCCTTTTCTTCTGCAGTAGATCTGAAGTGTTGATTTTCCTATAGAAAACCTCCCAGCAGAACATAGTAATTTTAGGAGGTGCAGGTTTAGACCAAATCTCCTTAGCTGGGAACCCCAATTGTCCCGAGGGAGAGCAAAGGGACTTGAAAAAGGAAGCACATGTGAAGTAACCTTTTGGGTTTGGAGACCAAAGTCTCACATTAGAACTGGAAAGGTCTAGAAAAACACTTTCAAGCAATGACAACAGGTCTGAAACATAAGATAGTTCATGATCCCTCAAACCCCTACGAAACCCAAAGTCCCAACTCAAAGAAGATGGAGAATTAGGTGATGGGAGAAAATGAGAAATTGTTTTACCCTTGTAGCAAGAAATGGAATAGAGAGAAGGAAAACTGTCCTTAAGGGCAGAATTGCCCACCCAGATGCCTTCCCAGAACAAAACAGAAGTACCAGAATTGACATCATACCTAATACAGTTGAGGAAAGGAGGAAGAATACTCTGAATTGCTTTCCAAGGATTTTCCAGAGTGGCTTGACGCGATACACCAACATTCCATCCATTGCCCAAACTGCCATGTATGCTAGCTATCACCTCATGCCAAAGTCTCTCCTGTTCTAGGGGCCATCTCCACAACCATTTTCCTAGGAGTGCTTTATTCTTCAAAACTAAATTCCCCAGTCCCAACCCACCTTCCTCTTTCCTCCTACACACTATTCCCCAATTTATCAAGTGATCTTTTTTTTTCCTCCCCTGGCTCCCATAGAAAATTTCTCATTAATTTCTCTAGTTTCTTGGCTTCCCTGACCGTCCCAATTTATTTACTTATTTTTGCATTGGTCTAGAGAGTAGTTGGGATTATGGGTTGTCTTAACACCTGTCTTTAGGATTGTATCCATTTTTAATTTTTAATAAATTTTTATTGTTACATATCAAAAAAAAAAAATAGAAGATTGTTTGAAGGCAAATCCAAAAAGAATAAAAGATAGAGGTGCTGGTGGCATCAGTAGGTCATCATGTCTTGGAGTGGGCTCTACTGCTACCCGAATTTGGAAAGATTAGTAGGACAGATTTGGGGGCAACTTTTTGGAATGTACTGGAGATCCAGAATTGTAACAGTCTTTAGTTTTGTCTTGTTGTTGCTGTAATTGTTGTTTCTGTTGAGGTGCCATCTTGTCACCTCTTTTTGTAATCCTTTTTATTTTAATAAATCTTTTTTTATTGCTTTTCCTAAAAAAAAGGCAATAGCGAGGTCTGTATTAAAAGGTGTACCTGTTTCTGGGGATTGGAAAGCACTGGTTAAATCATTGGTTGATATAGGGATGGTATGTTATCTATGGCAATGTTTGGTTTAAAGGAAAAAATAGGGAAAGGTAGGAAAACCTTTACAAACCTTGTATAGGTTTCCCTACCTTTCCTTTCCTTTCCCTACTTTTTCCTTCAAACCAAGCACAGCCTGTGTGTGTCTTCCAAAGTCAAGAAAAAGGAGACAATATCCAGGTAAAAAGACACAGAATAATGTCATAATTTGGAAGAAAATATGCAGGTGGTCTATGAAGAAGATTCTATGGTGGAGAAGAGATTAGAAGCATGGAAGTGCAGATATTTATAGTTAGGAGGTGGGATCATGCTTATTAAAAGTCTTCTGTCATGTATACCTTTGTATTTCTTGTACTTATTGAAGGTTTTGGAAAAAGGTTTTAGAGCAGTTGGAAAGAAAATCAAAGAAACTAAAAAAAGAAAAAATAGAAAAAAAAAACATGTAGAAATTCTAAGAAATCAGGAAAATTTCAAAAAACAAAGTTAATTACTTAATTATTAGCTCAATTGGAAGATACTTAGATTGTTAGACATTACTGATTAGAGGTAATGTAATCAGCTTATCAGCAATAGTTAATCAGGAAAATATGCAATCATCAATGATCAATCTTGAATCTACAGAAATAAAAATTAGAGATAAACTGATAAAGTATGAAATCAGCAATGATATAAAAATTAAGAGATCAGCATTAAATATAAAAGAATTAAAGAATATTTAATCAGCAATGATTCAATTGGTTAATCAGGAAAATATGCAATAAGTACAGAATTAAGAAATCAGCATTAAATAATTAAAGGAGACTAGACTACAAAAAAAAGAAAAATAATAACAGAACAGTATAACACATTCAAATTCAATGATTCAATATAAAAATCTGAAATATAAATATAAAAGAATTAAAGAATATGACATATGAGATTATGAGCACAACCTATACAACATTAAATAATCAACATTAACGAAGTTAACACTTAAAAGACACAAACACTTACCTCTTGGTATCGGTATCCTCTCCATGGCTCACACCGTCACACTCACACGTAACAAAATCAATATAAAAATTAATCATTTATTGTAATAAGCAAGTAAGGAATCAGATTTGAAAAATATTTCAAAAAATAAGCTATATATTAAGCATTTAAATATGCAATATCAATTTTCTAATATAAAAAAAAAGGTTCTTTCATCAATCATCATTCACAAAGCACAACCTATACAAAAAGCAAGTTTACTGCCTATACAAAATCTCAAAATCATATATTCTCATATGTCCATTGACTCCATTCATCCATTCTCGATTCTTTTTTCCTCAAGATTCCAGCATTCATTCTTCCTCATCATTTTCCTCTTCTTCATTTGGAAATTCCATATCATCTTCATACTCATCAGATTTGTAATCATCGATATTCTCTTCTTCTGTTTCATCTTCTATATCAAATTCATCTTCATCTTCCAAATGAAGTTGGGAATTTGATGTGCTAGGTCTTTTGGAATTGGTTTCCTTGGGTCACTTGGCTTGTAACTATGAAATTGAGCTTGAGCCTCTACTCTAGATCTTGTATATCTTAGTGGCTCAACTCTAGAAGCATGAGCAGCATCTCCTCATGTCAATGAATCACCATCATCAAACACCAAATCATCTTCAGCCCCATTCATCTCTCCCAATAACCACTCATTACTCTCATCAATATCTTTTAGAGAGATGGGATCGGTGTAACTGCGTGAATCAAAACTCTCTTTCAGCATCTGGTTGAACTTAATACACACCAAATCATTTAATCGCTTTTGATCCAAGCGGTTCCTCTTTTTAGTATGAATCTGTGAATTCATAAAATAGCATTGAATTACTAAAAAATTTGAAATTTAAATGTAAAATATAAATATAAGATAAATTATTACACAAAGTAAAGTTATTAAAGACGTACATGCTCAAACACACTCCAGTTTTGCTTGCAAACAGATGCACTGCATGTTAAACTTAGAATTTTGCTGGCAATTTTTTGTAGTTTTGGAACTGAAGCACCAAATGCTGTCCACCAATCATCTGAAAATATAAATATTAACTAAATTAGCAAATTGACTAAATAAAAATAGCAATTATTAAAATAACTAAACACAAATATTAATTGACTATATACGAACATTTACCCGATGCTTTTTTCTTTCTCTGCTAAATAGCCATGTTATTACCAAAGATCCCTTCTACATTCTTATATCTTGATAATTCATCAATGATTGTATTCAGCTTGTTCTTATCACTTTCAAACATCTGGATTACTTTATAAAGGCCATTTATCTCTTCATCTTAATCAATTCTTTCCGCATCATCATAATAAAATTGAGGGATCAAATAGAAACCAGCCGCATGCAATGGTTGGTGGAGTTGACACTCCCATCTCGTATCAATAATCTAAAAAAATTCTGAGATCTTTTCCCTTTTACCATCAATTGCCTTCTGAATTGCTTCCTTTGCCTTATCAACAACCTCATAGATGTAACCCATAACCAGCTTGTTTTCATGATCTACCAAGCGTAAGACACAAACAAGACGGCTGCACACCTTAAGAATATATACAATGTTATTCCAAAATGAAGGCATCATTGTTGTCTCTGCAACTCTTCTACCCTTGGCTTCTTTTGCCCACTTGCTATCACTCCACTCAATAGAATTGAAAATCTCCCTCAAGTTCCTCTTTTGCTTAAAAATGCTTTGTAATGTAAGATAGGAAGTAGCAAAGCGGGTTTTGGCCGGCCTAATCAATTCCCTTTGACTTGTAAACTTTCTCATTAAGTTCAATAGGCCTAGCTGGTTGTATATGTATCCCGTTAGTGCTATAGCAATCTCAATAGTCCTCTTGACAATTGGTAACTTGCCAATGTCTTCTAGAATGAGATCCATACAATGGGCAACACATAGTGTCCAAGTCAAATGAGGATACTTAGCCATCAAATATTTTCCTAATAGCACAAAAATAACAATTTAAGAAACAAGACAATAAAAACTAAGTAAAAGTTGTAAAGAAAACAAACAAGTTAGAAAATTTACCTGCTAAAACATAGTTTGAAGCATTATCGGTAATCACTTGAATGACATTCTTTTCACCAATCATCTCAATCATCTTCTCAAGTAAATTAAACAACTTCTCAGCTGTTTTTATATCACCCGATGCAGCAATGCTTTCTATTAGCATTGTCCCAGCACGGCTATGGACCAAAAATTTGGTTAGGGTTCTATCCTTTCTATCGGTCTATCCATCAGACATTAGAGAACACCCCTACTTTTCCCATGCCTCCTTATGATGCTACAATAACGTCTTCGTGTAATCAACTTCCTTTTTCAAGAAAGGAACCCTCGCTTCATAATAGCTTGGGATCTTTAATCCAAGCCCAAATTGCCCAATTGCTTCCACTATAGCTTCAAAGCTTTTCAAGCGAATGGTATTTAAGGGAATGCCCGCTTGATATAACCACCTAACAATACGTATACAAACTTGTTTCCTCCCTTCTTTATTATATGTTTCATTGATGGTGGTTTGTTTCATTCTTTTTTGTTCCCTTCTCATCTCTACAACTTGTTCCAGACTAGGTGTTGTAAAAAACTTATCCATAGGCCATTTTTGTCTTTTAATGGGTGGCTTGAAACTTGATCCAATGGATGTAAAAGGCCTAGGACATGAATTAGAACTACCACCAACACCACGAACTTGTACATCATCATCTTATTCAATTTCAATCATATTCTCATGATCATCAAAATCAGGGATCCTATCCCTTTCTTCCATCATCATGTTCTCTTTTACCGCTCTTTTCTTTTGCATATATGCCAAAGTTTCTTCCCGAACTTCTTTAGGGCACTTGGTACTTCCTTTAACATTCTTCCTACCACCAACAATGTGCTCTTTTGCCCTATAGATTCCTCTATTAGTCACTTTTCCACAGAACTTACAAGTGACTGGGTTTGTATTATTAGGGTCTTGTAGAGAGCAATACTTCCATGCTGGATCTCTCCTACTAATTTCATGAGAAGTATTGCCCTCATCCATATCTAGTTGTACAAAAAAAAGAGGAAAACTAAATTAATATTTAATAATCAATCAAAATAAAAATATAGAATGAAACTAAAAGTCTAAAACTGAAAATCCAAAAAGAAAGAATGGGGTAGAGCCCTGTTTTACTGTTTTTAAATGAAAAATTGTGACAGTGGTTCAGAGGCCTGTTTTAGTGTAAAAACAGTGATGAGGTGGATTGTGGAGCCCCTGTTTTTAATGTCAAACAATGCAAGAGAAGGGGCGGAACCCTGTTTTACTGTCACAACAAAAAAAAAGGAAAGAAGGTGCTGTTTTCAATGTAAAAAGTGAAGAAAAAATTGGAAGAAGAAGAAGAAGAAGAAGGAATAGGTCGACTGTTTTCAATGTAAAAAGTGAAGAAAAAATTGGAAAAAAAGGTTGGGCGCAGCCCCTATTTTCATATAAAGATGTGGAGAGAAAGAATAGGTCAACTGTTGTTGTTTTACTGTAAAAAACAGTGAAAGAATCAAAGAAAGAAAAAAAAAAGAAACAAAGAAACAAGGGGCGGAGCCCCTGTTTTACTGTCAAAACAAAAAAGAATGGAAAGAACCTTGTGTGGTTGTGCCGAACTGCTGAAGAAGGTCTGGTCTGAACCTGATGATCGGAACTTGCCGTTCGACTGAGACTGTGCACTGTGGGAGTCCGAGAGTCTGAGACATTTGGTTTCCTTCTTGCATGCAAATCTTTTGTTTTCTCGATATGGCATGTCGTTTCTTTCTATCAACTTTGGCATACCATATATAATATTTCGATACAGAAAAAGGAAACTCATGTAAAATTATAATGATATATAAAATTAAATTTAAAAATAAATAAAAAACAATGGACAGCATAAATAGGCGCTCACCTGGGCTGCCTGGCACCTGGCATGAGGCGCACACCTTAGGTGCAGAGGCAAGCGCCTTTCTAAAGTCTAGCCACCTTGACCCATGCGAGGCGCCTAGTCTGGAATGTGCCTCGCCTTGCGCCTGAGGTGCACCTTTTAAATCACTACTCAGGAGGCATGGTAGATTGGGACTTGGAAGGGTTATAGAAATGAACAAACAACAAATTGTTACTTGGAAAATGGTTATGGAGATTTGATATGGAAAGAGATGCACTTTGGAGAAGGGTGATAGTTTGTAAGTATGGGGTGGCAAGATTTTGGTTGGAGTTCTATGGAAGTTACAACATCTGGTGTATGTGTTGAAAGGGATAACGAAGCGCAAGAAGAATTTGCAAGATATTCAAAATTTTTAGTAGGCAAAGGAAGTAGAATGAGATTGGGTCAATGTAACAAAAGGATTTTCCTCAATAAATGTCAATCTAAGGAAGCTTTTATGGAAACTATCTTGGTAAGGGTGGTAATTGGGTCAAGATTTTGCCAATTTTTGCTTGTTTCTCCTTTAACGATGTGGCTATAAATTGGCAAACCATTGCGAATTATTCTATTGCTAAGCTGAGAGCAAGGATCTCTTGGAGGCTGCCTACCCCATTTCTTATCAAGATGAACTCTGGTGGCTGCAGTATGGGTAACCTTGGGAGGTTAGGTATTGGAGGTGTATTTCCTTGTTTGAAAAATTCTGGAATTTCCTTGTTTTACAGCCTTGTAATGCAGAATCCTTTTCAATTTAAAGCTTTGAGAATGTATTTGGTGTGTCATCTAGACAACCAAGGGTGTTAGTATGTAATCTTTTTCTTTTAATGAAAATTTATCTTGATTCTTCAAAACAAAAAAAAAGCTACAGCAAACAAAGGTTACAACTTCTTCAAGGGATGGATTATGGTGGAGAGAGAGTAGGAATGGAAAGTTTACTGTCAAATCTTTCTACCTAGCTTTATTTAAGGATCAGTTGGAAGGAGTTTGGGGGAATCCGGTTCCTCCTAGAATGGAAGCTTTCGCATGGTTGGTTGCTTTGGACAGTATCCTAACCTCTAATTACTTAAAAAGTAGAGGCTTCAACTTGGTGAGTTACTGTTACCTTTGCTGTTCGGATGAAGAGTCTGTTTTCCAGTTGTTCTACTCATGCAAGATTGCAAATTTTATATGGAAGTTCTATTCCCTCCTGTTTGGAGTAAGAGTATTCCAGGCAAGGTCATCATCTGACCTGTTCTCTTCCTGGCCCAGACTCAATCGTAGCAGGAAGCCAAGGATAGTCTGGAGCTGTATCCCATTTGCTGTATGCTGGGTCATCTGGAATGAAAGAAACAGAAGATTGTCTGAGGACAAGTCCAAAAATATTGAATTGCTTGTGGCCCTGGTTGGGAAACATGTGTCAGATTGGGTTTTGGTGCTTCCTGACTTTGATCAAATAAGTAGATCAGATTTGGGGGAGAATTTTTGGAATGTTCTTGAAATGCAGACTTGTAATATTGAACAGTTTTTGTTATCTAGTCTTTAGTCATTTTGTATTGGTGGGGTGCCATCTTGTCACATCTCAGTTTGTATTTCCTTTTCTTATTATTAATATTTTTTTTTCCTTTTACTCTTCAAAAAAAAGTTTGTGATCTCTTCCCTATACTCCACAAATTGAGCACCAAGAATGTTACAATTAATCAATGTATTGAGAGGACAGATGAGAAGCTATACTGCAGTGATTGGATTCTCTGTCTCTAACTGGCCTTTGAAGTATTTAGGCCTGGCTTTGCATGGAAATCCTAGGTCTAGTGGGTTTTGGGATCCATAGTGGATATATTCACAAAAGGAGTTAGCCACAAGAGGGATTATATTTCTCTGACTTGATGTTTAACAGCAAATAATAAAAAGAAAAATTCAAAAACAAAGTGCTGAAATAAAAAAAAAACTATTGCAGAAAAGTAGAAAGAGAAGGAAGAGGATGTGGAGAAAGAACACTCCAATCGTAGGTCTCAGTGTGAGATCCCACTAACTTTTACATTTTCTTAAAACTGTAAATACAATGACAAATTTTCCAATAATAAGTCAATTGGACAGAAATAAACAATAATAAAAGAATATCAGTCCAAGGCCCACTAACAGCCCAGTAACAAGTAATTGTGGGTGGGTAGAGTGTGAGGCAGATGAGTTGGCAGGGGGGTTGTTAATGATCTGGGATTTGGAGGCTTGGGCAAGGGTTTATTCTTTAAAGGGGCATTTTCGGTGTTGGTGGTGTTGGATCATTTGGAGTCAAAGGGGAGGGTGTTATAAATGTGTAGGAGCTGCATGGGGATGGGAGTAGGGATGAGTTGTGGGAGGAGCTTGAGGGAGCCCATGATGCAAGTGTTGGGGGTAGATTTGAACCTATGTTTGAAAATTAGTGAAATGAAAGGGGGGGGGGGATAGTAGAGTGTCAAGAGGAATGAGAAGCTTCAGGGAGTTCATGAGAAGAAATGGGTTAAATGATTGTAGGGTGTTAGGATCAAATTTTTGTGATTGAATGGTCAGGAGCCATCAATTTTAGGAGGCTAGATAGGTTTCAATTCAATGCTAGGTGGGAGGAAATCTTTCCAGAGGTGGTGCAAGAAACCCTTGTTTTCTAAATTTTGGACCATAAACCAATTCTTTTGAAGAATTTCTTGAAGGTGGATGGGCCTAAACCATTTAGATTTGAAAACATGTGGTTTGGGCATCCACAATGCTTACAATTTGTAGAAAACAAACAGAAAAGTTATCAGATTCAGGGAAGGACTGGTTGTATCTTGATGAGGAAATTGCAACTATTAAGAGAAGATCTAAAGGGGTGGAACAAAGCTGTATTTGAAAATGCTGAAACCAAAAAAATCAGAAATCCTATAAAAGATGGTAGAGTTGGATAGGTTGGAAGAAGATTACTTATCAAGGGAGGGGAGACAAGAAAGAAGGGATACTGATGGTGCGCAATCCGGTCGGTCCTAGCTGTCAACGACCTTGCCTCTGACTGGAGCAATAGAGGGGCCTGAAACGAAGAAGAAAGTGGGGAATCTCCGGGGAGGAACCCGACGAGATCACTCCGAAGCTCAAGTTAGTATTCTCTCAAAGGCAAGATAAAACCAGATGGCGCAAAGTTCACATACCTTGTCCTCGGGGGGTAGAGAGCCTTTTATAACCACTTCGCGCACTCACTTCGAGGCTTCTGTCAGGTTGGGTATGATTACTTCTGTGCTTCTGCCAGTTCGGGTGTCATCACCTCTACTGGGACAGAACCACCACTGCTCCTTGTCGGAGCCGTCTCTGTAACTGGAGATGGCGGTGGCAGGTGGCCGTTGGAATGCGGCTGTCAAGCGTCAGATCCCAAGTCAGTCAGGTGCGTCGCCCCTGGATACGGACTCCTTCGGTGTCAGGTACGGTTTGTTCAGTTCGGTGTCCTAGGGGTGAAGTGCTGGAGTGGTGTGTGAGGCGAAGTCTTGAGTTAGGACAGAGGTGTGGTCCGAACTGCCATGGGGCAGGCCAGTTCGGGTTGTTGCCCTTTGTGTTCATAAGGCTCGGGGCCTAAGGGAGAGCTCGGGCTCCGTACTGGGAGTTCGGGCTCCTTGCAGGGAGTTCGGACCGTTGGTTCCTCCTTTCGGAGCTCGCGCCTTGGCGAGCTGTTGTGTCGAGCTGTTTGCCTTTGCCACGTGTTGAGTGGTTACGAGGTCGGGCCAAATCTTCCTTCATCAGATACCATGAAAAATAAGGGGAAAAAAAGAAAACAAAAGATGTGGAGTTGAGGACTAGAGGTTGAGGAGAATGCATGTCTTCATCTTCCTCTTCTGTTTCTTTGTCTTCATCTTTGGATTCCTAAAATCCTCGCACAGTCGCACTGTGTCTTTGAGTCTTTGTAGAGTCTTCGAAGTTTTAGGTCGAGGGTTCGAATGACCAATGAACCCTTAAGCCTAAATGTTTTAGTTTATGTTATAAAAGACATGCTACAGTACATGATGGTTTATCTAAGTCTATAGACCATCAGAAAAGCAAGCCTTTAAATGGAATCTTTAAAACATAACTACAAGGATGTTACAATGCAATAGGGTCTATTGTAATACTATAGACCTCCTAATAGAAAAATTATAAAAAGAATCTTTAATATATTCTTATAGTCTTATTTTACAAGTATATGAAGGTCTATAGTAATATTGTAGACCCTCATTATAAATGCCAACAAAAATGAATAAGTAATAAGAAAATTAATATTTAAGATAAAATATAAAATACATAAAAAACAAATGATTAAACTAACTACTTATTCAAATAAAATAAAATGCATGAATAAAATATTAAATGGTTTATCTAGTTTATATGATTTACTAAATAGTTTATATGGTGATATTTTAGACCCTCATTATAAAAGTAATAAAAAATGAAATAATAATAAGAAAGTTAATATTTGAGATAAAATTTTCATAAAAACCAAAAAATAGAGAGATATTGGTGTTATTGATAAAAAAAAAGTGAGATATTTTATATCATAATAAAAATATTACTTAAACTAATTACTTATTAGAATAAAATAAAATAGTTTTCTTAATAATAAAATATTAAATTGTTTATATTGTTTACGTGATTTAATTCTAATTATTTATTCGAACAAAAACATATGCATCATGGAAGATAATAGTTTGGAAAGGTGTATTAATGTTTCTTTTATCATTTTATAGAATATCATATTTCCAAATATTTCATAATATTTCCCCAGTGTCTGTAGTTTTTACATTATTTCCTCCCGACATTTCCGACATTACTGACTTATGTCCTATATTTGGGTAAGCGACATTTCCATCGACATCGACATTTTAAACCTTGCTCTAAGCCTTTGACGTTCCAACATAAGATCTTCATTGCCACTTGTTAATAGTGTCCTATCCTTTTTCATCCTTTCCCCCCCGAACTATTGACCTCTTTTTTTTCTCCCCCTTCTAGTTCTCACCCCTATCATAATCCACTCCACTAGTTAATTTTTTTTATTTCCGTCATCATCCTTTTTCTTTTTCTCTTCTCCCCCTTGCTTCCTCATATAAGCTTTTGGCTTAGTGGAGTCTTTATTAGAACTTCTCTGTTTCTTCCCCTTCCTTTTATTTTGATTATTGTCTATTCCTTTTGTCTCTCTATTTGACCAGGCACTCCTTTCTCTTCCTATTGGCTTTGAGGGAATTTCTCGCCCTTCCACATTTTCCCCATTCTTCTCCTCCAACTCCACTAAATTTTCCAAATGTCTCAAGACTAGGTCCTTGATTTTCTTCTCCATCACCAGGTTATCATTTCCAGGGTACTTGGGTCATCGTTCACTACAGGTGTGGCTCCAATGGCTTGATTTGCAAGACCAGTAGGAGGAAAAATATCAAAACCAGTAGCAAAGTTAGGAGAAGAAATAAAAGCAGGAGGAACAGAAGCAGGTCAACAAGGGGGGGGGGGCAAGATTCCCTGAACCGAAGAAAAACTATCCTTCCTAGAGGCAGGCTTAGATTAGCCAAGCTCCTTTTCTATAACATCCTGTATTGCTAACTGAAAGAATGGTAGGATCCATCGTATGGACGCCAAAAAGGTTGCGGAATGGGTGGGTGAATTTCAAAAATTTCCTACCTTTCTTCCAACTGGGAATCACATTCCCTTATTTTAGAATCAAATATTCAAGGATCTACTCGAACCAAACCAGACCAGATCTGAACCAAAGATCAGGGGAAGGGTTATACCTGATACGGAGAATCAAAATCTCCCAACGTCGATGTTCACGCCCAAAGAAAGATCCAAGATCTGCTCTCGCTGAAGATGACACAGCGATGGTGGGGCAGAACCAACAGTGTACGTCTCACGTACCGAACTCTTCACAAGAACTCGTTGGAGGATTAGAGCACCGAACCAAATTAGCCTTTCAGCAAAGACTGATCTCAAGAACAGATTTCTTGATTCTCCCTTCAATGGAGTTCGAACTATGCAGCAAGGTGGCGGCGGCTGGAGGAGATCCCTTAGTCTGAAAGTGGCATGACTGCAGTTTTTCAGCTTAGGGAAGATGAGATCCTATCTCAGGTTGCAGAGATGTTCACTGCAAAACCCTAGGTCGAATTCTTGTAATTCTTGATTAGGGTTTCCTCCTTTCTTAGTGATTAAGAAATCTCCTAATCCCATTAGGAGTTATCCCAATCCAAATCTGTATTTGGATAGGGGATAATCTTAATCCTATCTGCAGATTAGGTCAACCCATTCCTGATCTCATCAAGAGGTTAATCTTAATCCTATCTGCAGATTCGCCCCCTTAAGTGGGTGATCATATCAGCCCAGTTCGAAATGGGCTTTTAGGCCCAATAAATAAATAGTGCTCAATAAGTTTCCAAACTACTGCCTAGTTGGGCTTCTTTGTATGGCGTGGGACCCAAGCATTGATCTCCACATCAGCCACATGGATTTGGTCAAGCCTTTGTTACAAGGCTTAGCCGAATTCACTAGAAAGCCCAGTGAACCCCCTGAGCCCATCACATGGACCCTATGGGCCCAACACTTACACTAAGTGGTCTCTGGGCCAAGCCATCTTATAAAAACCCAGGGACTGTGGGCAGATGCAAGATTAGCCCATCAGGTATTGTCCTAAATGGCCTTACACTTAACCTCTCAGCCCATAATGATCAAGCACTGCCGGCAGTTTGGTTTCCATCAGAGAGAGTGCATCCCCGATCATTACCTTTGTCCGACAAAGGGGCTGATCCCGTCACTATGATCACCCACTCAGATTAATTCTCAGACTGTCCCAACATACCCAGGTTTTGACCCCCGCTAAGGATCTCACTGATTGGCATATCAAAGACAGCTCAATCCGACATCTAGTGTAGTATCATAATCGAGTCTAGGGGTCAGGTGTAATTTTCCAGTTTTTCCCATCAATCTCCAAGGTCCAGGGCAATACTGGAAATCTGGTCCGGTTCAAGGATTCAAGTAATCCTACATTGCATGTGCCTTGGGTCTCACCCTGGCGACTGAGACAAGCCACCCCAACACTTGGCAGCACACCAGTGTCAGCCTTGGCAAGATAAATCTCCCTAGACTTATCCAACGACCGTGAATGTTCTAAACTAACACAAGTCTCATTAAGTGTCCAGTTTAAGGGTCTTACACAGAAGCATACCACACAACATGAATCAAACATGTACTTTATTTATTTACATTAAATATCAAAAGTACATCAAAACTGATTGGAGCTAAGGGCATACAAAACTGTCCAACACTAACTGGATCTGTTCCTTGTGTTCCTAAGCTTGGTTCATTGCGGACCTGCATACCCCAATTGCGGACATTTTGTTCTTGTGTCTAAATTGTTCCCACCATCTCTTCACTTTGTGGTTCCTCTAAGGATCCCCCATAGTCAGCGGTGACTTCTTCCACTCCCGTTTCTTTCTGCTTCAGAATTTCCATTCCCGAGTAATCTTTAAAGAGGAGTTCTACCAAACTTTTCTAACTCCATGAAATTATAACCCCTTGTTGAATCCACACTTCCAATGCTTGACGGCTGGTTTACTTTCTCTTCTTCTAAGCCCCTTAAATCCTCCCAATCAGTCTCTTCCTCAGAGTCAGAGCTTTGTTCTATGATATAGCGTGGGTTAGGTAGTTAGGTGTATCTAGAGTTGTTGAGTTTTTCACTATTACCTTCTTACATTGCATGTTCTTCCCTGGAGATCTAGAGCGAGAAGGACAGCTTTTGCTTCAAGAATCGAAGGGCTGCTTGGAGGTGTGGATGGGGACGATGGTAGATCACAATTGTCATCCCAACCGAAGGCACCTAAGAGGGCACATGCCTCTTTAAAATACCACCTTTCTCTGACCGGCAAGTAATAGTTGGTTTTGGTCTTGCTTCAGATTTGTCGCTTGGCTCAGATTGGTCTGGTGATAGATTAGACCATTGGATTAAATTCAAAATAGTTTGAAAAGTTAGCCTTTTAAAGGAAGCTGGCTTGTTCTTAATTCCTCCAGCTTTTCAGTTTCCAAGTTTTTGGTGTCGCTTTGACTCTTTTTACAATCCACCCAACTCATGCCACATGGTTGCCAGTCATCAACATCATCTCCATCTTGATTAGCATCCATCCTCTTCTCTTCTTTAACCGGTTTGTCCTGTTCTGTGTTCGCTTGAGCTTCCTTCCCATTATCCTTGGTGTATCCTGTTCCCATAGCCTCCTCAAAATTTTCCAGGAACTCTTCCAAGGCCTTAGCCATCGATAACCACCCCTGTTTTTGTCTACCTTCTAGTAAGCAAATTAGTTGTTTTCTTCCTTTTGCAAAGATTTCTAGTTTTCTACTAAGGCAATAAACCAGCCACTGCTGTTTCTTTTTCTCTCTACTATAAACCTTTCTCCCTTTCGCTGATGTCATTCCTCCAACCTCGTGTCTTCACCAAGTAAATTAATCCATCTACAAAGCCTTTCAACCATTGCAGCACCTCCAGGTCCTGATAAAATTTTGCTTGTTTATCTTCTCTAAGTTTCAAACTTATTTCTCCTCTTTTGGATTCCTCCAGTAGCAGTTTTTCCTTCTCCACCTTGTCGCCGTGACGAAGTTCTCCATGTTTCTCTCTTTGCTTGGCTTAGTTTTAGCAATAGGTTCCCATATTGATATGGATAATTAGATCGACATATTTATGAGAAAAAAAAGAAAGGAATGAAGACATACAAAACGTAAGGGCTGGGCCCTTGTTTTGGAAATGTTGCATATAACGATGCTCCCACATACACACAAAGGAACAAGAAATAAATCTTCATCGAGATAAAGAAGAATAAAGGGTGTCTTGAAGCCTAAAATACAAAAGGGCATGCATGTGGTTAATGAGATAAACAACTGTATTAATGGCAACACTGCAAAAACAAGTGGCACTGTACAATTGAACGTCATGTTTCTATCACTGCAAGATGTCTATTTTTCCTCTTAGCTACACCATTTTGCTGAAGGGTCTAGGCGTGTGCCTTTTTGAAACAACTCACAATCTCTTTTTTTCCTCAATTTCATTACTTCAAGTAGCTAATGTGATGTAAAACATATTGCATTCATGATTCTACAAGCCACCTTTGTGCCATGCCCCTCGAGGCAAGGGCAAACAAGTCTATGTTAGGGTCTTAAATTCTTAATTTCACACAAAAAATAATGATTTTATAGTTTTAATTGCCTTTTAAGAAGATATTTTATTAGGATGAATGAATGAACAACATTAGCAAATAGGGGGTTCTCGGAGCTTTGGTAAGTGAGTGAATTAAGAATTTAAGACCCTAACATAGGCGAGGCGCATACCCTAAAATTCGCCTCGCCTTAAATCAAATTACAAAGAACTATCCACAGCATTGTTTGAAGATAGAATCAGATTCCATGTGCTGGAGAAATGATGAAACTCCAAACCTGCAAATTCTTCTTCATGCTTGGCCATTGGATTATGGTCCTCTTGATGGGGATTGGTCCAGGCATCATAAGTGATAAGACCTAGTCTTGTAAGAAGGTGAACAAACAGGTTCTGATTTGGCATGGGGAAGACTCTTGGGACTTGGATTGACCTGTTCAGGGGTATTTTCATCATTTTGACTAGTCTCATGTGGGCTTGGGCTATAGCATCTTGTTCCTCTAGCTTAGTAGTGCTTCTCTTTCAATTTTCAGCTTATTTGCATTAGTAGGTAGAAAGTTATTATGTTTCTTGATGCACAAGACAAGGAGTGGCTTTTTTTTTTTTTGTAATTATGAACAGTATTCCGGGCCACACAAGTCGCTCTATAAATAGATGTCTTCTCTTCCTTTTGAAGCTAATGAAGATTTCTTTAGATCACTTTTGCAAGTTACAAACCCTAGAGTGATTCTAGGACCCCGTGGAGTTATTCCTTGGGATTTCTCTCTCTTTTCTCTTTCTCTATCTTTTCTCCTCTCTCTTTCTGCCTTGTGATAGTTTGTTCCAGCCCTACTGCATCACCGCTCCACCTTCCCAAGTTCAGGTTTAATAGGAGAGACCTTGTTATCGAAGATCCTTTTGTTTCTTTCTGACCATAGGGACTGGCATAAGGCCAAAGGGAACCAATGGTTAGAAAGAAGGCTATTCACAAGACAGACCCACCGCGTCTCTTGGAGTTACCCAATGGATACCAAACAGCTTCACAAAATGAGCCCAAATAGTAAAAGAGGATGAGCTGTGTATTAGCAGATTCTCTACACTTTCACTGGCACCCCTGCACAGTTGACAGGAATTCTCTAAAGCTGTTTCGATAGTAGGTTATTTATGGTGAGTAATCTCTCGTTGATAGAATACAAGAAAAGAAGACCACCTTAGATGGAATCTTCATTCACTTCCAATCCACCTCAGAACCCACAAAGTCCATTAGTGACCTGTAGAATGATTTCACTATGATGGTACCATTCCTACTACCTGGCCACCACCTTCTGTCCTCCCTTTCTTGGTTAGGAACCTGTCGGCTTAGAATCTCCATTAGCGATAGCTGGTGATTTTTTATTGATAAAAAAGCTTCTCTGCTTCCCAATCAAAGATGTCTTTTGAGGTATGGTTTCCAAGTGATGACCCCTGTCAACGTCATCTCAGTCTTGGATAGTTGCGTGTTTGTTTTCAGCAATGTCATATATGCTGGAATAAGAGATGCATGAAGGACTGGGGCCACACCACACACATCCATTCAGCAATTTGAATGGGATCCTTGTCAATTTCAAATTAGCAATATCTCCACTAGCATGGATCCTTTGTCCCTGTTCCTTCCATGTCCATCATACACAGTTATGCTCTTTATTACACCATTCTCTGTGTTTCCTACTGTTGTCATATGGTAGGTTGAGATGGAGGGGCACTGTTTTTATTTTATCTTTTTCAAAATTACAGGAAAATGGTATAAACAGATAAGAAACAATCAAATGGTAATCAACATGTAAATGGGCCGGCTAAGGTACATAAAAGAAAAAGAATGGAAGAAATATAGCAAAATGGAGCTGAGGAAAGAGGCCACACTTCCTTGAAAACAGAAAAGGTTTGGTGGTCATCCTTCTTAAAAGACTCTTTTGGGCCAAGAGCAAATTATTTTTGGAACCACCAAAAGGATATTATTTCTTCTATTCTTCTTTTTGTGTACAGCTTATATGCATAACCATGTGCATGGTCTTGATTAGGTAAAGGTATTGTAATTTGTGGGACATGTTCTATCTTTCTGTCATATTGATTCATGAGGGTTTACCCATAAAAGAAAGAGGCCTCACCATGCAAACCCAACTCTCTATGCATAAAGTGTTAGATGAAACCCCGCTCAGAAAACCACACATACAACTAGTTGGATTCGGATACCCATTTGTTCTAAACAAATCTAACCAAATTGGGAAACCTGATCTGTTAACTAAATGGATCAAATTCAGATATAAGCCGATTTGATCTCTTAGTTATATAATATATAGTTATATGTAATATTTGATTTCTTTTCTACTTATTAGAGATTTATTATACCCTTGTCAACTGTTTTTTTTTTTTTTTTACTTTTATGTAGAAGTATTGTAATTTGTCATCTTAGACAGACTAGATATGTAAATCAAGTTTATAATATTTTTTTTTCTCATCTCTTTTTCTTCTGGTGAAAAACACTAATACCATTCGTCTCTTCTCTTTTCTCATCTTTAAAGGCAAACCCCTCAACATCTGATGCTGATGCTGAATGCCGTATGCCCGAGACTTGCTGCAAGTAGCCTTTTGTCTACTCTCTCATTTTTCATAATCTTGTATTTTCTCTAGTTTTCAGTTCTGAGATCTTTGGTAGATTTCAAACTAAAAGATCAACTACATGAACTGTAGGTATGAGAGCACCTGCAATTTCTTGGTTTTCAATGCCATTGTCAGAGAAATTTTCTTTGGGGCTGTTGGAGAAGATAGCGACCGTCAGAGGAGCACTCTTCTTGCAGTTACTGGTCTGCAATTTCTGGGTTTTCAACACCATTGCAGTAGAATTATAACCAGTGTAGAGAAGGGTCAAATACAGATTTGGTTTCAGATCAAAACAGGTTTGGTTTGAACTTTTTACTAAATTTAAAAACAGATTTGATTTCAATGTTGGCTATTATAATTGCTGTACCTCTCCTTTTTCACATCCTTTTTCTGTTACATTTTTTTTCTTCAATTCTTTCAAGTTTCATGTTGGGAATCCTTGTAAGATATACCGCCATGTCATATTGAGATTTTCAGAAAGATTTCATGATTGAGATTTTCAAATTTCACTGTAAGTGAATTTGAATCGGTTTTGCATCAGATATCTTATAATGCTATCAAATTGAATCAAATTCAGATATACTCCTATTTGAATTCAATTCGATTTATTTGTATTCCTATATACAACCTGAACTGAAGATTAATATCAGTCCTCAATTATCTATGTAGCCACAGATAAACTCATCAGAAAAAAAAGTGGCCAAAAGATACAGACCCACATCAATTACACCCTTAAAAGCAAAATGGCGGCCAACTCTCAGCCTTTGGGCCATTGAAAATTTAACAAATTCCTAATCCAGTGAGACCCAATTTGTACCCCAAGATTCCCAAGGAACAGAATACTGGTTGATGATCTTGCTATGCTATCCCTCACTAATTTTTTTTTTTGCTTTAGAATGGAGCTCCATTAGTATATCTTGTACAGCATTTTCATCCTCTCGTGTATATCATTTTGCAGTCTCATTATTTAATTTATGCAGTTACTTTCTTAAAAGGAAAATTAAAAGACAGATTACACCAGAAGGTACTTCAAAAGAGGAGCAGACCACAAATACACCACAGCTCTAAGCTCTGCTACTCATCTTTCCTCTCTGTCACATTTACATCTACTGATCATACTATTCTTACGTCTTCCAGTCTTATTCCTGGTCACCCAATGGTCTCCATGTCCCGTTTTCACACATTCCAGCCTGCTATTTTAACATTGCACCAAGTACTGGCCCCTAAATGGGGTTAAAAATGATGAGTAAAAAACAGGAACAGTGGGTTGACAGGAGGTTCTGACCAGCATCAACAAAGAGATCATGTTGATGGAAGAAAGAAGAAGTTAACATTGGTGGGTTGTGCAGCAAAAACCCTTGCCCCTGCAAGTACTCGTTGCCTAAGAATCAGGTGGAGCTCCCCATTATAAGGGTGAAGGATTAAAATGGTGGGGGAGGGGGTGGAGGTATCTGTTGTGTTGGAAGCTGAAAGAGGTTCTGATGAGGCAAATAAAGGTGGTATGGAGGAGAAGAAAGAGGAGCTCTGGAGCTGTATCAATTCAAACTTGAATGTTCATCTTCAAGTGGAGACATGAAGCAAGGGGATGTTACATTCTATTGTGTCAGAGGAAGGTTCATCCAACAGAGGTATTGGAAGAAGGGATGTTTCTGACAGGGTTCATGGGAAGCACGTGGGAGGCAAAGATATTGAAACCAGATGTCATTTGGGGTGAATAAGGACAAGAGAAATCACAAAACAGAGGTTCAGGGGCATTCAAGTGTGTAAACATATACGTGAGAAGGATTATATAGAACAAAACCTGTCCTTGAAGATATTGAAGAAACAATTATAGACTCCTCATGAATGATATCCTTATGCAGATATTGGAGCTAGGAAAGAATAAATTGGAGAATAAATCAGTTTTTTCCTTTCCTGTACCAATTTCAGAATTTTTGATAGGGAGGGATCTCTTCCCTGACTGCAGGATGTAGTGTCACATCCTCCACTCAGATGGATCCCGAGATTAAAACCAATTTGCAAACTCTTTATCAAAATAAACTATTTATAATATAAATATATTTTGCAAGACGATTTCAAAACAAGTTGAAATCCACTGCCAACAGTTTTAGGCTTCCATTAGAGAGTTTATACCGAGATATTCTCTTTGTCCGAAAAAGTGGCTAATCCTATCACAATGATCACTTGCTCAAGTATTTTCCCGGTCTACTCCAACATATCCAAGTATTTGACCCCAAAAGAATCTTTTTGGTTGGCATATTAAAAGAAGGCTAGTTCAATTACCTAGTGTAGTATCATTATCAAGTCAGGGGATTAAATGCAACTTCCCAATTTACCCCTCTCTCTCCAAGGTCTAGGGTCTAAACACCCATTCACTATTATCTCAGGTCTAACCTGAGCAGTTGATACAACATACTCCAATTTGATAGCACTTGAGTATTGACCTTGACATGATAACATAAGTCTCATAAATGCATAGTTAAGGAGTAATTCACAGAAACACACTATAACACACATGAAGCAATAATGCACTGAATTTATTCAATAACAAATATCTGTTTACATCAGCCCTATTGGAGCTGAGGGCATGCACTGTCTAACAGATGTGCCTACAAATCCATGTTTTATTATCTTTCCGAGTTGGGCTCTTGAGCACATGTCAGAATTTAATTCTTGTGCCTGTCTATGCAACATTGAGAAATCATAATGGAATTGTTGTCATGAGCTTCACTGGGCCATTGGGGCTGGAAACTCCTTGAGAACTCAAATTCTTGCACTCATACATGGCCTGAAAATAGTTGATTCTTTGGGATAGTCGAACTTGATTGTGGAAGAGGACTGTAATGCTTAGTTGGTTGGAGAAGAAAAATGAGGGCCCCTGGGTACTTCATCAGATGATTATAGAAGCACTGCCTTTGACAGCCAAACTGCTCATTCAAATGGATACCAAATTAGATAATACCTTAGAACTAATGGAGTAACCAGGGACCAACTTCTTTGGGGAACACCAGGCCCAGGAATTGATGTAAATCCAACTTAGTGCAATCTTGAAACATTTGTATGGAAGCCAAAGATGAATTGCGTTGTCTTCTCTCTATCCTATTTGGAGATTGAGGAGTTTTCTTTTAGTCATTAATGAAATTCATGGTTAATGACAAAAAATGTAAGAAAAAGAAAAGGATTAAAACTATGAAGAAGATTTCAGATTAGACAGAACTAATGTTTGTAAAGTATTGGGTTTTGTGTTTCTTGATCAAGAAGATTTTGCAAGGAAAACTTTTGAAGAATCTGGAAAAGAAAGAAAGGGAGGAAAGAGGATAGTTTAGCTATATAATCAAGATGAAGAGAGGGACAGGGTGTTGGGAAGATTTTCCACATGGAAAAGTGGAAACAAACGAGGAACAAGTGAGAGGATTCATTGAAGTTCAGGAAAGAGAGGTAATAGGTGTTAGTTGTGATATAGAAACATGGGAGTATGAAGATTCTTTCATGAAAGAGCAGAAATCTCAGGGTCATAGAGAGGTAAGGACAACAGATAAAGGGTTTAGATTTGCAGATTGGAGTTTGTGTTGAAATTCAAATTTGTAGGGTTGAGGTGGTGCTAGGCAGAAGAAAATTTGATATACAATAGAATACCTCAGTGATTCATAATCACAAGGATAAGGAGTCATAGGAGATAGAGAAGGAATCTACTGTTGCTAGGCATTTCAAGGGGCAGAAGAACCTAAGAATTGTACAAATTTCACAGATCTTTGCTTGACAAAGAGGGTGTCTGTTCAGTATTGGTTCCAATAAGATGGCTAAGAAAGTTAATATTAAAAGAAGGTTGAAGGACACAACTATGAAAATAATCAAGTTGATGTGCAAAGATATGCAGAGCATTCAAATTGATTTGTCTTTGTTAGACAATGCTTTTGGGGATTACCAGAGGTGAGAAGTCGTTGAAAAGGGGAGGATACATCTGGTAGCATAATAAATACTGACAAGTATGTTGTGTGGGTTTGCAAATGAGGTGACAGTGAACTCCCAAGAAGAGGTGGGAATTGGAAGTGGAGAGAATGGTTAAATTTATTTTCTGTATCCTCCTTTATGGGGTTTACGTTAGGACTTAGGAGGTGGCTCAGGGAGGGGTAGGCATTCTTGTGAGGGTTTATGGACACTGTGCCAGCATCAAGTTTGGTTTTGCAGTTGTGGGGGGGAGGTTAATGCTTTGTTTTGTTGCTGAAATTTTGACTGCATCTACCTTATGTAGATGTGATTTTATTTTAATGAACTTTATTTTAATACTTCCCCCACATCAAAAAAAGCTTCCTCTTCCAATCTCAGAGATAAACAAATGTGGTTGGACTGAGAACGGCAGGAATTTATGTATTATTGTCAAAGGCATTGCCTAGGTGACAAGGTGTTTGGGGGGGGGGGGGGGTGGGGCTTCACTTAACTGAATGCCTGGAACAATCTAAGAAAGTCTCTTGCTTTGTGTAGAAGGTGACCATTTAGATTATTAGATGCTTGCTTAGGTGCCAAAAATGACAAGGATAGTGCCTTATTACAACATAATTTCATTGGTTCATGCTATGCACCCCTTCCCCTACATAAAAAAAAAACTTCCTCTTCCAATCTCAGAGATAAACAAGTGTGGTTGGACTGATTATGAGATGCTTGCCTAGGTGCCAAAATTTACAAGGATAGTGCCTTATTACAACATAATTTCATTGGTTCATGCTATGCACCCCTTCCTTTATCACCTTTATCATAAATATTAGCATGGATTTTACCCTTTGGGAGAATTTACAAAAAAAAAAAAATTAATGTCAAAATATTATACTCCCCTTTTTCAAATGTCTTCGATATATTTGCCTCCACCTAAAAATGCATAATGACCCACCACTTGGGATGTCGACCTTACCTTCTGTAGTGGGACCACAGACTGTCTTAGAAAGGTTTCAGGAGTGGACTATGTGGCTCATCCTAAAGGGCCCACCCTGAAAGTTCAATCCCCTATATGGACACACAGACCAGGGTGTGACAGGTTGTGTGCTGATCAAGACAGAGGTTGGTCGTCGGTATCTTGGCCACCCCATGTTGCACCCTAGGATGTGTCAGTTCAAGTTTTGCTCATTATAAATTTTAGGGTAAATTACTAAAACCTCCCTTGAAGTTTTTGGTTGTTGCTGAAACTCTCCCCTGAAGTTTGGTAATTGCAGTCACCTCCTGGACTTTCTCTGACATAGTTGCATGTAGATCCCCTTTGTTAGAGTCTTCTAAAAAGAGACATTATAATGTCCAAAATACCCATGCAGTACTTTCAACCAAAATGTATTTTTGTTTTTACAAATTTTCTCTTCATATGAATCCTAGCCCAAATCCTTCAAATCTCTTTTCTGAAATTGATTTGTTTTCCAAGTTTGCCCTTCATGTCAATCATTCAAAGGCAAAGCTGCAAATTTAAATTCTCTATTTCTTTGTTGTTTATAAAATTTATATTGTTTTTTTTTTCTGTAGAAACCAGGCTCAATAATAATTGTATTGGGTATTTTGGACATTTTTATGCCTCTTTAGAAGATTCTAAAGAAGCGCTTGCAACTATATCAGAAAGTTCAGGGGAGGTGATTGCAATTGTCAAACATCAGGGGAGATTTCAGCAATGGTCAGAAACTTCAGGGGAGGTTTCAGCAATTTACCCTAAATTTTATGGCTATTGATGTTTTTATTTATTCAATACATAAAGTTTGTGTCCTAAAGTCTCAGACTCCTATTTTAAACCTAAAAATGGAAAATGAAAAGGCAAAGGCAAACAATAATATTCTTCTTTCAAGAATATGTCATCATTTGGCTTCAACTTGGTCAGGCAAACTGACAACGTTCAGTTTTCTATTTCACGAGGAATATATGAATGGGAGAAAAGTGAAATTGATACCTTGATGAGAGTATATTGTAACTGCTTATTCGTAAATGGATTTGACAAATCTTGTATTGTATAAGCTTCCTCTGTGGGCACATGCTTTGTGTCTTTGGTAAGGTAAACTAAAAGTTAAATTGTAGTTCATGATATGTAAGCTCCCATTTCTCTTCGCTTTAGGTACACTATTTGAAGCTTTTGTTGTTTTTGAGGTACAACTTATGCCTCACCTTTTCGATAGGTTTGCTGAGATACAAACATAAATCTCTAGTCTGATCATTGAACTACATGATCTCATTGTCTTATTTTATGCTGAATTTATTTTGTAATAAACACAATATTTACCGTACTTAATATTGAATTGCCAGGAATGGATCCCAATGTGTCTCAAATTCGAAATGGCAACACAAATGAAAAAGGAAAAAATGTAATGTGGAGGAATGAAATGGATCGTTGTCTGACAAAAACACTTGCAGAGCAAGTGAAAAAGGGAAATAAAATAGATAAAAATTTAACTTCTTCTGCATATACAGCTGCTGTTTCTGCATTAAACAAAAATTTTGGACTTGATTTGACAAAAGAGCACATTAGGAATCGGCTCAAAACTTTGAAGAAACAGTATGGTATTTTAAAGGATCTGCTTTCTCAAAATGGTTTTGAGTGGGATGAGAAAAGGAAGATGGTGATTGCAAATGATTCTGTATGGAATGACTACATCAAGGTATATTTTCTACTCAATTTGAATTCGTAGAATCTTTTATGATACTGCTTGCTAAGTTATGTTTCTTTCAGGTGCACCCAGATGCCAGGGCTTTCCGAGCAAGATTCATTGAATATTATAACGAGTTGTGTATTATCCTGGGCAATGATTATGTTCCTGTAACCTATTACAGAACCAATGTGGATGTTGTGGATTTGAGTGCTGACAACGAGGGTATAGTGGCCACTGATACATCTCACATTCATAGTAGCAAAACAAAGGACAAAGGTAAATACATTGTGTGGACAGATGAAATGGATCATTGCCTTTCTAAGATTCTTGTAGAGGAAGCAAAAAAACAGGGTAACATAAAAGACCAAAATTTGAGGCACATGGCATATGAGGTTGCTCTTATGGCTCTAAATGAAAAATTTGCACTTGACTTGACAAAGGACCACATTAGGAATCGGCTTAAAACTTGGAAGAAACAATATGGAGTTCTAAAAGAACTACTTTCTCATAGTGAGTTCAAATGGGATGAGACACGAAAGATGGTTTTTGCAAGTGATTCTGCTTGGAATGATTACATCAAGGTACGCCACACGTTCGACTAACTTGGTTAATTTCTGTCATCAAATGCTTCAAAGGAAAAAAAAAGTTTGCTAGATGCTAACAACTTCTGATTTTATTTTTGAAAAAAAGATTTCTTTTTTAATCAGTTGAAGTAGGATCTTCCTGACATAACCTTCCTATTTCAGCCACATGGAGGGATGGATCTAGATGATATGCAAGTTCCCAAACTATCGACCAGATTTGGGAACCTCTGGATGGCCATATGTTCAATCTCATCTTGCATTGGTGGTTTTCCAAATTAATATTTTAGATGTTGCAAAATTAATGCTTTTAAAATAAAACTTTCCCAGAAATAAGGGTGGATTGTTTACATGTGGCTAGTTCTCTTAGGTTGAAATTTACCCCATGAATAGAGGTTGAAATTTGCCCCATGTTGGGTTCTTTTGGGCTCCTAACTAGGTTGCTGTTGGAAGATTCCTGGGTCACTTGGTCTTCCCCACTAAATGGCCCTCTCATATTATATTATTATTTAAATCATTTGAAATGTTGTTTTTCATTTTATTGTATGTACTTAGATTCCTAAATTTCATTAATTTTAATACAATAAAATGGAATATATTAATTATAATAGAAATTTGGCATCCTTGCCACTACTTCAGGTATTTCTATGCCAGATAAGTAGCCCTATCAGGGGTTTCATATGATTATACAGTGGCAAGGACCTTCATTTTTTTTCCATTAAAGGTCTGGTAAAGTGTTCCTGAATATGTTGCTCAATTAATTGATACAATGTGATATAATCTATTCTGTTTTTCAAAGGAATTCTCTGCGGTTCGTATATATATTACTCAAAATGATTGAAAGTTAAGATGCTTTCAGAATTTGTAACTCAATCTTCCATTTAAGGCATGCCCACATGGGCGTGAGAGTGCTTTTTCACGTATGCGATTGTTTATATACGTTCGTTGTCATAGTTCCTTTGATACATTTTAGATTAACATGTATTACTCACAGATACACCCTGATGCCAAAGCCTTCCGAGCAAGGCACATTGGAAACTATAATGAGTTGTGCATTATCATGGGCAATGAGCAGGCAGTTGAAAGTTGTTCCAAACCCAATGAGGAAGTTGATATGGACTTTGCTACTGATTATGAGGGTATTGAGACAGTTGATGCATCTCAGACTCACAGTGAAGATGCAAAAGAGAAGGGGCGGTACTTAGTGTGGACTAATGAAATGGACCGCTGTCTGGCTGTGACACTTGCAGACCAAGTTAAACAGGGGAATAAAAGGCATAAAGTTTTAAAACATGCAGCATATATGGCTGCTGTTAGAGCTTTAAATGAAAGATTTGCACTTGACCTGACAAAAGATCATGTTAGGAATCGGCTTAAAACATGGAAGAAACAGTATGCTGTTCTGAAGGAACTGCTCTCTCAGAGTGGCTTCCACTGGAACGAAACACAGAAGATGGTTGTTGCAAATGACTCTGTTTGGAATGACTATATTAAGGTACATTTATATTTGACAAAAGTTTCACTGTATGAGTTACAAATGTGACATAATGATTTTACTTAATCAACCTATGTCGATTGCAGGCACACCCAGATGCCAGGTATCTCCGAGCAAGATCCGTAGAAAACTATGATGAGTTGTGCATTATCTTTGGCAATGGGCAAGCAAATGGAAATTATTCTAGAGATATTTCCAAAGTTGATGTGGGCTTGAGTCCTGACAGTGACGACCTGGAGATTCCTGATCGGTGTTTGTCAGCAGATGATGATGTCAGTAATGACAACATAGATGAGGGAATGGAAGTTTCGTCTCAGCAGACTAGAGCTCGACCAGATTTATTGTCACGATCCAAAAGACCTGTAAAGAGGAAACGGACTGTTGATATGATGGTAGAAACAATGAATGCTATGGCTACAAATATTGGTCGGATAGCTGATGCTCTAGAGCAAAGCAGCAAGACTGTAGGTTTGGATGAGTTATTTGAGTTGGTCAAGAAAATTCCAGGTTTTGGCGATGATCTCGTTATTGAAGCTTGTGAATTTCTGGCTTTTGATGAGAGGAGGGCAAAATTGTTCCTCAAACTTGATGAGAGGTTGAGAAAAATTTGGCTGTTAAAACGTTTACGTGGTTAGAATGGTTTTGATAATTCTGTATGGGTTGGTTTATAATGTTGGAGATGTATGTTCGGCTTTATTAAGTTGATATCTCGAAGGCCCTCTAAACAGGTGCTACCTTTTTTTCCTTGTCTCCATCAATGTTTTAAGATTCGGATGGGACAGAAAACCGGAATGCTTCTTGGGTCATGGGTCAAATGGTTTGATCGCAATTCACATATATTTAAAACTTTTTGTAAAATGTCTCATGCATTGGCACTTTGGCAGTATGGTTTTATTTTTAGGTACTTAACACAATAAACACTAACTTTTCAACATAAGTGGTATTAGCAGGATTTGAATCCGCGGCTCTGCTGGGATTATCCAGCTAACATACCAATTGAGCCACCACTCGGTTAATTAGTTGTTTTTAACATCAATTGTATAGGGTTCAAATCTTGCCATTTACATTTTATGTGAATATATAGATGATAGGTTGGAGTTTGAGTCTTAAGATTTGCATATTAATCTCAGTTAATACAAATTTGTAGAGTGTAAAAGCTTGCATTTTGTATTGTTTTGTATGTATTTATATTGTAGATATTTGTATTTGTACTCTTATAAATAGAAATTTGTAGAGTGTAAAATCTTGTATTTTGTATTATTTTGTATGTATTTGTACTCTATAAATTTGTATTTGCATTCATTCCAAACTGAGCCTTTAGCTTCAGAGCATTGAAAGCGAAAAAAGTAAAATGCACATTGATATATGTGCTCATAAGGTCATCATCATTAACATCATCCAAGTCTTATCTCAAGTATATGGGTTCAGCTATGTGAATCTTATTTTGTTGTTTAATGCCATTGATATTGTTAAATTATTGCCTATATCATTTCTTAGTTCTTACTACTTCTACCTAATGCCCTTTTTGGTTACCTCTAGTCTTTTTAGTCCTTTCTATTTGCAATAGATTAATTTGTGTGTATGCATAAAAAAATACATGTTTTAATGATTTATGTCAAGTGTTAATTGTAGGGTCTTTGATGCTTCCCTTCCCTTGAGGCTTCATTGTTTATAGTTTCTGAGACAAAAATGGCCACAAGATTGAATTTACCCTGAAAACGAGTACAAAGTTTGCTTCCAAAAAATTGAATCAAAACTATTGCTTTAATCGATGGTCGATGTAAATGGAAGAGATTCCTCTCATCGACCAACTAGCAACTAGCTTCTTGTGCCATCAATATCCATTTGCAAAACATTACCAGCTTTTGGAAGAACATTTTCATTCCATTATTTTGGCACTTCATAGAGGGAGTGGCTCTTGTACAGTGATTATTATGATGATGGGGCTTTTATTTCTTATAGGAGGATGGATCTTCCTCCTTTTACTCAAATCTAATCTAAAGAATGTATTGATTTTGTATGGCTTGCAATAGGAAGATCTGTGAACTGATAAATAGATCTAATCTAATCAACCTAATCAACAAAAAGATTTGAGAATATACTTTATCAATGAAAGAATATGAGAATAATAGATCTAGAAAATGGAAACAATATTTTCACCTATTATTTTTTCCTTGCTAGATGAATCACAAATCTGAGAATCATAAATCGAAAAAAGGTATTGGGAAAGTTTTTAGTCATCGTTTCTTCCCTATTAGACGAATGATACTTTCATATCTTGAAAAAAAAAAAATACTAAAACATTACAGATCTAGAGCCAACTGGGGGGTGTTTCTAGCTATTATTGTTTCCTAATGTAGATCTAGAGTCGATTAGTTAGTGTTTGCAGTAGTTTGAAGTTAAATGTTTCCTTTTTTAGCTTTTTTAGATCTGATAATATACCTATGACAAATCTTTTTATTTGGAGTTTATTTATCTTTTTCCTTTCTTAGAGACAATGAACTGTGAATCATATTGCCAGAAAACTGATTTATCATTTTGTTGCTAAAGATCTAATATCATCTCCAAGATTGCACTACCCTAGACATGTGTTAGGCAGTCTATGCCCTTAGATCCAATCAGATTGATGTATTCTAAGTTTTATGAAATTAGAGTATTATTATTCTATATTTGTAATTGATATGTTTTTTATATGTTATCTTATAAACTGGACATTTATGAGACTTATGTTAGTTTAGAATGTTCTCAACCATTGGATAAACTTGAGGAGTTTATTTTGACAAAGTTGATATTGATGTACTACCAAATTGGTGGAGTAATTTGTCTCATTTTCTAGGGTTAGACCAAATGTATAGTCAATGGGTGTTTATGACAAACATTGAACATGGGGCAATTTCTAATTATGCCTTGGACCTTAGAGACAAATGGACAAAATTAAAAAGTTGCAATTACCCCAAACTAAATAATGATACTGCAACTTTTGGACTAAATTGCTTTTGATATGTGAATTAGTGAGATAAGGGTCAAATACTTTGGTATATTAGAGCAATTTAGAATACTGTCTGAGTCGGTGATTGTTGTGATAGGATTGACCCCTTTGTTAAATAAAGAGAATATTAGAATTTATGCTCTCTTTTATGGAAATCTAAAATTGTTAGTAGTGGATTTCAACATATTTTTTAAATAATTTTGCAAAATACATTTATATTTATAATATGTTAATTTATGAAAGAGTTTACAAAAGGTTTTCAATCGTAGGATCCATCTTAGTAGAGGGTGTGACACTACATTTAGTAGTTAGAGAAGAGGTCATTCTCTATGTATGGTGATTGATTATTTTGGGCTATAAGAGGTTAAGTGCAAAAGGCCTTTAAGGGCTGAAATTTGAAGGACTTTTATCTTAGCATTAATCCATTGTCCTTGGCCTTCATAGGGTGATTGAAACCAATGATCACTTACACTTAAGTGCTAAGCCTATATTAAGCCCAATTTGATTGGCTCAGGGGTTCACTAGGTAAACCTTTATGGACTGATATGAAAGCTTTGTGTGTTCCATGCTATACATTATTTAGGCCCAATTGACTTGCAACTCATGTAATTAAGAAACTACTTGGTAATGGGCCTAATCCCATTAGTTAGTTAGACTAGTCACATGAAAACTTAAGTTGTCATATGCATTGGGTCAAATATGGATATGGGTTTTGGGTATGGATCTCTCTAATTACTCAAGTAATTAGAAGTCTAACCAAATCAGATTTGGATAGTTCTAATCACATTAGAATTAGCAAGTCTATATAAGAGGAAAGTAGAAATCAATGCATACCTTTTTGCGCATTATTTTGCACATTGCTTTCTACTCTCCAACACCCAAAACCCTAGTTTAACATAGCCTTGAGAAGCCTATTTTGCACCTTTTTGCGTTTTTCTTTTTTTTACAAAAACTCAGATTGAAAGTGGTTCACAGTTGGACATTATTCACGCCAGTTAGTATGCAATTTGGTTCTAGTTTTGTTGCAAGATAGAGCTTTTGATAGAGCTACACCATCTTCAGTTTGGAGCTTGGTTTGGGTTTGAATTTTGGGTGTGAACAACCACTTTAGGAGTTGTGTTTTGTGGTCTTTGTATCAGGTACACTTAGTTTAAGTATTAAAATCAAAATTGGGTCATTTTAGTGCTGGATTGATCATGGGGGAATTGGATTCTCCAATGAGAATTTGATTCTCACATGCTTGGATTGTCAGAATTTTAAATTCTAGTCTTGAAACCCTACCAAGGTTTGGTCTTTAAGGAGTTTTTGCAGTCCAAACAATGGTTTTGATCATTTTTCTAATAAATTTTTATTATGTATCTCTTTCATTTCTAAAACACTACTCAGCTTTTTCCTTTTTTTCTTTTACTTTTTCAATTTTATAGCCAAATATATATCTGATTTTGGTTTTATTTGATGATAAGCAATTGATTTTCATGGAACCAATTCCTTGAATGGAATGTGTTAACTTTTTTCATGCCTTGCAACGAATTGTGTTTCCAATCTCACATTTCTTAGCAGGGCCATTTGAGATGCCTTTTTTTCTTACAATGGTTTGAGATGCCTGATGGAAAACTGGATTAAATGTTGAGCTCATTATGGATATCAGTAGAAAATTAGATTAATGATCTACCACTATTCCATGCTTTTATGAACCAAACACTTGCAAAAATGTGTTTTGGCTTTATGCCCTTTACAACCAAACAACATTGATATGTTTGTACATATAAAACTGACCCAATTTTGATTTCTTGTTAATCATACTTTTTGTATTGGGTAAATTATAAAGACCCCTGTATTATGGTGTTATTGACAAATACTCCTAAGCTTTCATTTGCTTCAAAGACCCTATAAACTTTCACTTTACAACAAAAACCCCTTCATTTGAGTTATGTTAGTTAACTTTGAAAAAGATTCTCCTTTAGCTGTTTAAATTAAATCCCCAATCTACCAAGTTTTTATTTATTTGAACAGTTTATGATTCGATTCATTTTCTAAGTATAACATTGTATCCCTTTCAATTGCTTCAATAGATCCTTGAGATTTCTGGTTGCATTCAATATTCATAATGAAATGGTAGAGTTTTTTTTTTTTAATGATAGATATGAATTTATGGTTTCATTTAGGTTTTCTTGATTTATTAGAGAAATGAGTGGATAATTTTTATATTTTAAGATGAAGAAAACATTCTTGTGAGTGAAATGAATCGAGAATTAAAAAAAAAAAACTTTTTTTTATGCCAATGAAATGATTCTTGTTATTTCAGATGCTTTGGTTTGGAGAAAATGGGGATATTTTTGGTTAATTAATTTTTAAGAGAAGTATGAAGAAAAGAAAATAAGGAACGTTGAGGTGGGAATTTTTGTAATTTTATGCATTTCATCATCTATGATTAATTAAAATATATTGTTAAATGTAAGATTAACCACTCCTTTGTTAATTAAATTAATTACTCAACCCGCTGGCCTAAGATGATCCATTACCCAACCAGAAGCGTCTCATAGAGGTGCAACTCACTCACTCACTTTCTCTGTCTTATCTTCTTTCTTCTTATCTAACTTTGGTGGGGAATACAGAACAGAGCAAGGATTAATGGAAGAAGAAAGTAGGCCAGTGTTAGTAAGCAATAAAGGTTGATTATAGACATGCCATTTTTCATACGTAAGCAATAAGATATAGAGGAGGTCATGTGGGCACTAATCAAACATAGTTCAAATGGGTTCCATTGCAACCGGTTTTTATCTTTGTGTGACAAAGAAAGAATTTCACTTCATTTTCTCTTAAAAGTTAAAACCAAAAACAATTAATTACATAACTTCTTCCTTTAAGTAACCAAATGTTGGGAAGCCATATTTATTTATAGGAAGAAAACAGAAGTAAAAGGAAATCTAAGCACAATGAAGAGTCATCATTAGTAAAATCAACTAATAAATTAAGCATCGACAAGCATCAGTAAGGTTGATGGTGATTGCCTGATTGGGTTTTCATTAAGACCGGGCTGAGCTTGGTCCGGTAAAAATATGGCTCCTGAAAAGGAAGAACCCAACAGCATGACCAGCGACTGCAACAAGAAATACTCCTCCATTGAAGGACATGACAGAGAGCATGACTAAGTAAGCCAGACCCATGCGAAGAACGTACACGCTGGTACGAGCCAGCCTAGCTACTCTTGGGTTCATCCCTGGTCTGAAGCTCCAAGTGACGCTTAACAACTCCACAGCTACCGCAAGGAGAAAAACGAAACAGAGAGCCAAGATGTACATGCCAAGCCGGCTTTCAGGCCAACCAGGGAAGAGAATCTCCACATTTCTGCCCCAGAAGAAACTCATTTGCCGCATAGACTTCTGGGTAGCCACGGCCATACTCAACCCATCTTTCGGCATCAACTGAGGCGACACCGCCTTGTCTGTACCACCATCACTCATCCCATGATCCATGTGTCTCTGTGTTTGTATATCAGAAGAGGAAAAAACTATAAAGGGAGAAAACCCTCAGAACCCTCACATTAAACGACAAAATTTTGGAACCACTTTCCTTCAACACAGACCTTGTTTTACGTAGTCCCAGTACTTTACCACTTTATTTATAATACAGTCATACATATAAAAGAAAGGAAAAGGGAATCAAACAAAAAGTTAAAATGGAATCAGCCCACTTTTTCAGGATCTGCTCCTCACAAATGAGCACCTCATAAGTATATCCACCGTGTATTGAGAATATCTCCTATGAATATTTATTAATAAGTACAGGAAATGTTTCCAATGCATGCGCACATATGAGGCGCCAATTGTGAGGAGCAGATCTGGTCTCTTTTTCAACATTGTGATCTTACAACATGTCTTGGCTGCACAGGGTAGAAGATGTTTTCGAACATCTCCCATACTTCTATTTATTATTTATGGAGAGATGTTCTCAAATACAGGGTGGGATCATGTGACCGTGAGGCGCACAGGGAGCATATCCCAATTCGTGATCTACCATTTAATTGGGTATTTTGCTTTTGCTTTTATCCTTTTATATTATATACCACACATTGCAGGAGATTCCTAGGTGCAGGGGTGCATGGAGACACCGATGAACACTGAGGTTTCATTATCTTGTAGGCCCAATGGAGAAGATGAACCGAACCGATCAAGTGATGAAAAAGAAACCCAACAGTTTTGTTGCTTATTTTTATAGTTTTGGTGGGGAGATGTCAGATACAAAAAATCACATTAATTATCAGAAATCAATATAAATAGCAAAAAAAAAAGTCCAAAGGTTACATGAACATTAAGTATGTTCATGTATTTCTATTATTTCACTTTCTTTAAAAAAGTCCAAAGGTTCCGCTAGTTTCCATTATAAAAAGTAATGGAGATAAAGAAACCCAACAGTTACTTTTGCTTTTTATTTTTAGTTTTGGTGGAGAAGTGTCAGATATGGGGGCCAAATCTCACCTACATTGCCTGGCATTTACTAGTTAATTTTATTGGACAGTGCATGGGAATGTAATTTTATGAGAGAATCAATCGGACATAGGCTACCTACCGTAGGCTGCAAACGGGTAGGATTAGACTAATAAAAATAATAAGAATGCTATATTTAATAAATAAACTTGAATATTAAGTCATTTTTGATGAATGAAATAAAGGACTTAAAGAAAGAAGATACAAAGAGTTCAATACGTATAACCAGTGGCCTGCCCCACCAAATACTTTACAAAAACTTTAGCCTTTTGAGATAAAGGCATGGGCAGCCATATTATAATGTCTTGGAATATTCTTAAAAGAAACAACTTCAAGAAAAAAAAGTTAATAGAGAGGATTTAGTATATCCAGGAATTAGGGTTCCAAGGCAAAAAAACAGGACTGAGAACTTAACATTGTGTTTAGTTGTAATGCAAATTTATTTGTACTGATGCAAAGTCATGGTAGTGCAAATGATTCCAATGCAAATTATGATTTATTTTTATTTGGATATTTATCTTATTTTGTTTGATTGTAATATAAATGAACTAATATAAGACCTCAAACAAAATAAAATAAAACCCAAAACAAAATTAAACCAGGATTTACATTATTTTGATTTGCACTCCCAAGCATTTGTATTAGTGCAAATATAATTGCACTGCAACCAAACAAAGCCTAAAGATTTTATTACAGATTTGGCATCAGAAAAAATTATGACTGAATTTCATTGATTACTCCGCGGATCGGCCTTTCTTCTGGTAACTGCCTTGGCAGCTGCTCACTCTGTCTGCTGTTGGATTCAGGAGCATTTCTTCTTTGATCCCCCTACCGATTTGTTTGGCGATCTGCTTGGTTCCTGTCTTCTTTTTGGATAAAATTTTTTAGATATCCGCGACGGATAAGCTCTTCGATCTCGTCGTGGAGATTTCTACAATTTTCGGTGCTATGACCGTGGTCTTTGTGAAAATGACAATATACATTCCTGTTTTTGGTGGCGGAGTCCCCCCTCAACCGAGGTGGCCACTTGATATAAGAGGAGTCCTTGATTGCCATAAAGATTTCTCCTCGCTTTGCGTTGAGGGGTGTGTAGTTCGTCCTTTCAACCGGTGGAGTTCGGGAACGCCGACCTGACTTATGAGATCGTGAAGGAGATCGGCTCCCGGACTTGTTTCCTCTCCTAGTCGGGGACTTGCTCTTTCTTTGTTTGTTGCCACCGTTACTTGTGTTGTCACCTTCTCTTTTGGCTTGTTGGCCACGACATGCCACTTGAATTCCCTATGGGTTATACCTTTCTTTGCCACCGTGAGCCTCACTATTGGATCTAGATCGGGGATCTGCAAGTAGGTGTCATTGAAGCATTTAATATAGCTTCTGATAGACTCCCCTTCTCTTTGGACTACATTGAAGAGGCTTTCTTGGGACCTCGGGCACTTCTTGCTGGTAATGAAGTGCGAGGTTAACATCTCTATGAATTGCGCCCAACTTCTGATCGTTCCTGGCACGAGGTTTCGGTACCATGTGCGAGCTACTCCTTTGGATGTTGTGGAGAAGGCCATGCACATGCAGGACTCGTCAGCCCTAGCTAAGTGCATCTAGGACTGGAAGGAGTCCACATGGTCATTTGGGTTGAAGGACCCATCATACTTATCGAGAGGCGGCATTTTAAAGTCCTTCGGCATCGGGGTCACCAGTAGCTCGGAGGACAAAGGGGATGACCCGGAGAGGAGAGGAGCGGTCTTTGTGGCTGCTGAGATTGCTTCCTTTTTACCCTTACTTGCTCTGGCTGGCTGGGCCTGACGAGCTGGCTATTCTAAGTTGTGGTTCGGCGTGCCTTGCGACGCCTTCGCTGTTGCCTCTTGATCGGTTCCGCATTGGTGTTGCTGACCTCTATGTGGTTGGGTACTGTTCTGGCATGGAGTGGCTCTGGATGCTGAGGCTGGCTGCCATGGAAGGAAGGGCCTTGCCTTGAGTTCGTGGCCAGAACCCTAAACCAGTTTCCTGCAAGCGAACCTTCTTGATGTGAGGGCCGAGGTAAAATAGCCCTGGCGGGCTGAGTATCTCCGGATCTGCTTCCAATATTGCCCTGTGAAGCGGGCGGAGTGACTTGTCCGTCCCTCCTACCGCGAGGTGAGACCTGGCTCCCAAGAGGAAGTGGAACTTGGGAAGTCTCGCCTTGGCGGGGAGAGCGAGTGTTCTGCCGATGAGACTGATTCGACTGTATTGCTAGGTGCCGGGGTGGAACCGGTTGTTGATTATGCTGCAATGGAGGAAATTGCTGCTGATATTGTTGCTGGTAGAATTGGTGAAGGACTTGCTGTTAATAGTGCTGGAACTGCTGGACCTGTTGCATTTGGACCTGAATGGCCCGCACACAGTGTACCAGGTTGTCGAACTGAGATTCGCCACTTCTGGGTAAGATCGGACATAGAAACGACTCCGAGGTCCGGCTCGGGGAACTTCTGCCACATCAGATACTTACACAACTTGAAGCCGGAACGGTAGGAGCTCGATCCATACTCGACCTAGAGGTTGTGGAACTCCAGAGACTCCTTGAAGTTTCCGATGGCGCACTCCCTCTCCAGCTCGTGCCTCTTGAATGGCGGTCTCGAAGATTTCGGCGCATTCTCAGATCATAGCTTCAAGATTCTCATTCTCACATTGAAGCTTTCCCTTCTCCTCGGTCAGCGCCAGGATCAACTCCTGTTGGCTCCGAGCTCCCTTCTTGGCCCAAAGAACCTCGCGATAAAGTTTCCGTGCCTTCTCCTTAGCTTCCTGAGCTTTTTTTAGGCGGACCTCGGACTGGTAGACCAATGAATGAATGGCGGAGTTCACCTAGTAAAGGAAATAGAGGTAAGTGCATTTAAAAAAGCAAACAAGGAAATGAAATGTAAAGTAAGGTACTTACCACCATGCAGTAGTTGGCAGCCCGGCCTCTGAGCTGACTCGTAGGCATGTCATCCCACTCCGCGACCTCGGCAGGAAAAATGACATCCTTGCTCTTGAGCAGCCCGAGCCGAGGGGTCATTATACTTTCCTTTGGGAACTGGGGCTCGGGCATGGAAGTGCTTTTCGGTTCGTGAGGAAAAATACCTTCCTCCTGGTCTTCGTTCAGGTCCACAACGGGAGGCTGAGGGCGGACCTTCTCCTTCGGGAGCTCGGCAGAGATCGGCTCTAGCTCAATGACCTCGGCGCAAAGATTGGGACCGGCCTCCCGGCGAGACTTCTTCGAAGCCTTCCTCTTCTTCCCTCTCTGGAAGCTCTTGAGAAGGTTCTCAGCATCGACCTCCGACATATGGCTACTGCAAGAAGAAAAGAAAAGGTTAGTAGTGAACTAAGGAAAACTTAAAGTAAGTACCGAGGTGAAGACCTACCCGGAGGGCTCAGTCCAGCCCGCACAAGCTTCTCCTCGGCCAAGAAGTTATTCATCTCCAGGCCGAGGTCCCTCCAAGAGTTAACAACTGCCCTAGTCTCTACGTCTAAGCTCACCCCGGGATCTTTGATAGCCACCCTCCAATGAGTCGGGAAAGGCCATCCCTCAGGATTTTGAACAAAATAGTACCTTCTCTTCCAGGCTGGCACTTTGTTCGGGCTACCGAACAGGATTTTAAACCCGGGCCGAGGAGAGATGTTGTTACTTTGTTGAACGTCCCCACGCAGACAAGCGGAATTCCTTTTAATTGAATAGATCGAGCTAAAGACGTCCAAAGACAGAGGTCGGTTGTATGCGTGGAACAGGGAGATAGTACCTACTATAGTCCGGATTGAGTTCGAGCGAAGTTGGTCAATAGTGATGTTAAAAAACTTGACTATTTCTATAATGAAGGGATGAAGCAGGAAGCGCAGCCCGACTACGAGCTGCTCTTTGAAAACTGTGAGCTCATGGTGATCGTGAGCCCAAGGATACTGACCTAAGGGAACACTAAAAACTAAACTATTAGGGAGACGGTAACGAGGTACCAAAGACAGTAGCCTATCCGAGGTCATGGTGGAAGGACCGAAGTCATCTGGATCCCGACCCCGAGAAGAAGATGGGACCTCCTATTTGGAGGTCAGTCCCTCCTCCCAAGCTTCTGGCTCCTCAGGCCGAGATGGCCCAGCTTCAGGTAAGGAAGTTTCCTCTAAGGGGCTAAGGGGGGACCTACCTAGCGAGGAGCTGACCTCGCCAGCGGGAGCCTAGGACTGCACTTTGGCACCCTCGAGCTCATTTGAATCACCTAAGAGCCTATCTATGCTAGCACTAGACATGATTAAAACAAGAACAACAAAGGAGAACAAACTAAAAAAAAACAAACTTGCCAAAAGAAGAACGACCTCGGAATACAAAGAAAGAAGTAGCGAGCTGAAAGATTCTGACGTGACCTCGGGAGAGCTCAAACAGAATTTTTGGTGAAGAAGAGGGGTCCCTCGGCCCCCTATTTATAGTTCACCGCAAGGCGATCAACGGTTGTGATCTACTTGATCCAACGGTCCTCATGAAAACCGGTTGCACGACGCCCGAGGACGAAATCGGTTGAGCGCATTTTTGACGTTCGCGGAGTCCATAAACAGCATGACGTCCTCACGTACACCTGAGGTGACCTGGGCTATTGCTGGTTAGATTGAAGGTTCAAACAGGTCCGACCAATTGATTTTCTCGACAGACCGCCAAGACCTCATGCCAAATCCACCTGGACTCGTCATGAACTCCCCACACCGGGTTAAGACCCCTGGCTCAAGGAGTGGGGGGCAATTGATGAAGGGTGATTTGGCCCGACCTAGTAATAGGGGGACACGTGGACATGACCTGACTAATAGATGACAACTCAGCTCAACATACCAAGTCCGCAACATATCGAGCTCAATAATCAAACCACCTCGGCATGGGTCACCTCGAGACGAGGTCACCTTAGTACAAGGTCGCATTAGGACCACCTTGGTCCCAAGGCCCTTCGGCGTTCTCTTCAGTTCGGAACTAAAGAGCATCAATTCGGGGATACTGACTTAGACCACTACATGGCGACCCCGGAAATCTCTCTATCAGATTCCGAGCCTCGCGGGATCACGCTCCGTAACGGTAAGCATTATCTCCTCCCCGCCCGATTCGGGCGGAATTGATAAGCCTTATCAGTTGACGATGTTACCCCTCAATTAACGCAGAAACGGATCTCATCGTGATGAGGATCCCGGAACCGCTCCACGATTTCCACGAGGACTCAACTATATAAAGGCTCCAACCCCGAGGGCACAAGGTACGCGTGATTTCTCTGCTCTCTAGCTCTCTACATTCCTAAGCTATTTCAGCTCGCAACAAGTATACTAATCCGTCGTCCTCTTGCAGATCAACCTAATCTGTCATCTGACTGGAAGCCAGGTCACCTCCAGCAAGGAGCAGCCAGATCGCGCTACATCATATACTACCTCGTGCAACCATAATAAAATTATTGTTATAGTGAAAAACATATATAACCAATAAGTCACTCCACCATTACTATCTACACCGAGTTCGACTTCTGTCAGGGCAAGTTGGTGCTTGAGCAACCCCTTGCAACTTTGCCTTGGGAATGTCCTCCATGAAATAAATCACATAAGTACGGAGATATTCTCAACGTAAGGCTGTAAAGGCTATTGGAATGGACTTTGCCCTGACCGAAGCTAGACTCATCTACACCACAATCACAGCTTATGATAAAATCCTGCTTAATAGGGCTCATAATATCATTGAGAGAAACACTTCTATCACCACAACTATCATAAGAAATAATCTCCTCTCAACCACATTTTCCCCTATGGTGTAATCGGGTGATTGCAAATTGGTCATCAAGATAAAACAATCCACAAGCCACTGGAAGGCGTGCACTCTCTTACCAAACCTCCGCAAACCACCAAGAATGATGCTCAGAAAATCGACACTTGACAGAGAGAGAAAGCTGTGTTGTGTGCAATGATTTGTGTTTTTGTGTCGACCAATACTCCTTTTATAGAGTGTTCTCACTCACCCGAATGGACACAGGAGTGTCCTTTCGGAGAGTTGCCTCTTCAGAACAGTGCACCTATTCGAAGAGAACCAAAGAAGAAGAGACATGGAAAGGAAGAAGAAACATTTTAAAAATAAATTTTGAAATTCAAAAGTCAAATTGTTTAAACCGGTCAAAATTAAAATGATTTGGTGTAGTGCGTGTATACATGTACATGCACATGCACACGCACTCTCACCCACGCCCCGTACTGGTGCACGAGTGTAAAAAGCACCCCAACCCCCCTCACATACATGTAAATATCTATAATGCTTTCCTCCTATGGGTCCCTACCCATAGAGAGAGCAAATCTATATATAAACTCCAACTCAACTCCCTTCCCAAGCAATGTGGGACAAGGGAGTCTTCCCATGCACTTAAAGAAGCAAAGATGAAAAGACAAAACTCAAAGGGTAAAAGGGAGGGAGGAGAGATTCTTGAAATTTTGAATCTCCCTCTAACAATCCTTACAAGATTCAAAATTACAAGAAGATCAAACAATTTGAGCATCATGGTGAGAAAAAGTATTCATGGTGATGTCTTTTGGACTTCAATCAACACTTAGGTATGATAGGCTATGTTACAAAGTACGAGTGGAGTCAAACTCCTTCAACCTTTCCTCTTTGTCATAACTAGCTAACCTGCCAACCAACTCAACTCACCAATTCTTTAGTGGTTCTTTTGTTTTGGAACATTTCGGCCTTGTTCCCCTTTTGGAATCATGAGTATTGTAGAGAGTTAGCCCTAAATCTCTCTTAGAAGGGGCTACACTTCACACTCACTTAGGTCAATTATTTAGCATGCACTACACACACTATTCTTAACTGATTAGGAGCCTTATGCTCAACTTCCTCAAACTGAAGTGAGCACTATCTTACTTCGGGATCTGAAATGAGACACGAAATGATAGTGCTTTCCCAAGTCATCTAGCGACTCATTTTTACCCATTCAACCTAATTTCAACGATCTCCTTTCACATAGGTTGGGTGTCCATCACTAATGACTTATGTAATGGGCTTCAACACCATTCTTACCGATGCCGCATAAACCACTTTAGAAGTCTGTGGTTTGGTTAACGTATATGAAAGGTTCTTTTCAAGCCTCACAAAATCCAGAGTGATTGTACCTTCGCTGAGGTGTTGTCTTACCAGGTTATGCCTTAAGCGGATATACCTTCTTTTATCGTTGTAAGTTTTGTTCTTGTCTTTGGCTATTTCTGCTTGGCTATCACAATGGAGAGATATAGACAGAACTGGCCATGGCCAAAGTGGTATTTTTGTCAATAAGTTCCTTAGTCACTCTTCCTCGGACCCTGCCAATTCTAATGCAATGAATTCGGCTTCCATTATTGAGCTGGTATTACATGACTGCTTTATCGATTTCCACGATACTGCTCCTCCACCTAGGGTAAAAACATATCCACCAATAGAAGTACTATCATTTGAATCTAAAATCTAATTCGCATAAGTAGTGTAAACCAAAATTTATAGCTCCTTTTAAATATTTTAATAACCTTACTAGAGCTTCCCAATATCCATTTACAGGATTATGAGTATGCTGACTTAATTTTCCAACAGCTATGAAATAAGTTTTCCTACATGTTTTCTTAAGTGAATATTACTATCAAGAGGTGTTTTAATAGGTTTACAGTCATAGTGTCCAAATTTTCTTAGAATACTCTCTACATAGTGTGATTGGGAGAGAAAAAAATTTCCTTGTTGTGTTTATGGATTTTAATCCCTAAGATTACATCAACCTCATTCAAGTCATTGGTATCAAATTTAGACATTAGAAATTGTTTTGTTTCTTTTACTACCTTTAAATTTGTTCCCATTATTAGCATATGATCAACATATAAATAGATCGTGACTCCTTATCATTTTCAAACTTATTATAGACGCATCTATCAGAATCATTTTTGTTATATCCATTTGTTACTAATACATTATCAAATTTTTCATGCCATTATCTAGGAGCTTATTTTAAACCATACATAAACTTAATTAGCTTGCATACTTTATTTTTTTATCCTAGCATTATGAAGCCTTTAAGTTGCTTAATATATACTTGTTCCTCTAATTCCCCATTTAAGAAAGTTGTTTTTACTTCCATTTGATGAACTACTAGTTTGTAAATGGATGCTACAACAAACAAGACTCTAATTGCAGTTAACCTTGCAACCGGGGAGTAAGTTTTAAAGAAATTTACATATTTCTTTTGTCTGAACCCTTTAGCAACTAATCTGGCTTTGAATTTATCTATTGTACCATCTGGTTTTAATTTTTTCTTAAAAATCCACTTACAATCTAGTGCCTTAGTTCTAGGAGGGTTCCCAAGTGTGATTAGTGACTAAAGAGTCTATTTCACTTTTTATGCATTTTTTCCAAAATATTGCACTAGGTGAGGTTACGACTTCCTGATAGGTTATTGGGTCCTTGTCCACAAGAAATGTGAACATTCCGTGAAGTATTGACTAAGTGAAGTACGACTTCTCTCCTTTGTCTTTTACTTTTCCTTAATTTTGGTTCTTGATTCCTAGAATCAATGTTGTCTTGACTAAGTAAAGTACTGATTCCTTGAACATTCAATTATTCTTGGTTTCTCTTATGGATTTGGGAGGGTTCCCTATTTATTGTTTCTTTCCTCCTGTGTAAAATGTGCTCAAAGAATTTTGCATCTTGGAAATCAATTATTGTGTTGTTCTTTACAACATTATCAATTGTTTTAATTATAAGGAATTGATAAGCCACACTATCTTGTGCATATCCAATGAACACAGTCACAAGTTTTCGGCCCCAATTTCTTTCTTTTAGGTTAAGGTATTCCAACATTTGCTAAGCAGCCCCAAACTTTTAGGTAGTTTAAACTAGGTTTTCTATTATGCCACAATTCAAAATGTATTTGTCCTTTCTTCTTGGGTGGTATTTTCTTATATAAGTGACAAGCCGTTAGGATTGCTTCCCCCCATAAGTTTAGCGGTACACCTGAACTAATTAGCATAGCATTCATCATTTCTTTTAACATTCTGTTAAGTCTTTCTACAACTCCATTAAATTCATGTTGATAAGGGGCTGCTGTTTCATGTATGATTCTATTTTCTTCAAAGAATTTCCTGATAGTTTCTCCATTATATTCAGTTCCTCTATCTGTTCTAAGTCTTTTTATTTTCTTTCCTAACCGATTTTCTACTTCAGTCTTATAATTTATAAAGGTTTGTTCAACCTCATCTTTTGATCTAAGTAAGACTACTTTTGCATATCTAAAAAAGTCATCTATGAAAGTTATATAATATATTTTTCCTCCCTCCTCTAGCTTCATGATACTTAAGGTCTCCTAGATTACTGTGTATAAGTTACAATAATTCAGTTTCTCTTTGTACATTTTTATAAGGTTTCTTAGTGAATTTTGCTTCTCTACACATACTTGTCATTTTTCATTTGTAAAATTAATAGGAACATTTAAAACTCCTAATTTACATAATTGTTTTAAAAAAGTAGCGCTACAATGTCCTAATCTAGTATGGCAAATATCAAACAATTCAACCATATAAGCAGAAGAAGAAGCATTCTTATTCATAATAATATTAGAAATGTTCAGTACAAATAGTCCACCAGCATTGTATCATTTTCCAATAAATACATTATTTTTATTCAACACAGCCTTATCTGCTTCAAATGTGAGCTTCAGTCCTAGTTTGTTGAGGAGTGCTCCTAGCACTAAATTTTGTTTGATCTCTAGAACATGCAGCACATCATTCAGCATTAGGATTTTTCCCGAAGTCAATTACAGGAGCACCTTTCCTTTGTCGATGACCTTCGAAGTTTGTGAGTTTCCTATGAAGACTTGCTCTACCTTAGACTGAGTTGTGTACTCATAGAAGGAGCTACGGTCCCCACATATGTGCTTAGTAGTATTAGTGTCCAATACCCACTCCTTCGATTTATCAACCAAGTTTGCTTCAGTTACCATGATTGCAATAACATCCTTAGCCAAATTGACCTTTGATTTCCTAGAGGCTTTCTTCTTTCGGTACTGATAGTCTTTCTTGTAATGCTCAGGTTTGCCACATACATAGCATTTCCTTTCTTTTATTGCTTTTTGAATTTCTAATCATTTTTTACATTTAGATTCTTTTTGAATTTTGTAGTCATTTCCTCAACCAGATTGGTTTTGGAAATCTGATTTTTCTCATCCTCATCTTTCTTTCTATTCTTTTCTTATATTTTAAATCGGACCATTACTTGATACAAAGTAGTGTCCTTCCTCTTATTATTCATACCTTTTTGGAATCATTCCATGTATGTAGCAATTTATATATGAGAGAACCGACAATAAACTCATCTAGTAGTATCATGCCTTCCTTTGCTAATTCTCCCACAAGAACTTGAAACTTATCTACTTGGGCAGACACGTCCATGTCTTCTTTCATGGTAAAATACAGGAAATTGGCAATCACATATTTTTTATTCACAACATTTTCTAGAGCATACTTGTTGTCCAATTTATTCTAAATTTCATAGGCAAAGTTATAAGAAGAGTAGACATCGTATAGTTCATTGGACAAGCAATTGAGGATATGGTTTGTGTAGAGGTGGTTGGCCATAGACCTATTCATGGGTCGGGTGGCCCGACGGGCCAGCCCGGCCCCTAGACGGGCTTGAACACGTAAATGAGCCCGTAGGCTTAACCTCAGGCCAAAAAGCCCGACCCACAATAAGTTTGAGCCGTGCTCGGGATTTGCCAAAATAGCTCGGCCCGAGCCCGACCTAGTCAGACCTATAGACTTAAACCTAAAAAACCCTAATAGCCTAAAAAGTAAGAACCCTTCTCTTTGACCTCTTTCCACTTAGCCGAACCTCTCTTCTCTTCACATCCTCCTCAGTCCTCACACTCTCAGGCAGCCACACAATCGGTGAGGCGGCGAACATTCACCGACGCAACAACTCTGGCGGTGAGTCTTCTCCTTCTCTCTCTCTCTCTCGTTCATCTTCTCACTTCTTCTCTTTCAAATCTCAAACACCAGCGAGGTGGCAAATACAAGCACCAGCAGCGGCGGTAAGTCCTCTCTCTCTCTCTCTCTCTCAGACACGAACTGACACACTTTTCACTCTTAAAATCGTAGCTCACCGTGAACTCAACTCTGGCGAACACAATCACTGGCGGTGATTCCTCTTTGCCTTTTTATTGTATTACAAAATTATTATTTAGTGTTTTCTGTTTACATAGTCGAATGCTATTGTTTATCCTAAATCTGAATGTTATTGTTTGTCCAAAATCTGAATGCTATTGTTTGTCTGAATGCTATTAGAGATTTGTTAGAGAATGATAAAAATAACCTGATGCATTAGGGATTCACTACACATATTTATTGGCTTAGTTTGTCTTTCAAAAGTGCTTGTTAGATTTGATTATCCTAATTCCTAAAGCAAAAACATTGTATTTGGCTTTAGTAATGTTGCAAATTTGCAATTGATTTTTCTTTTTCTTTTTTGCAAATTCAAAATTTATATTGAGTTTATATTCTTTTTTTAATGTAAATAAGTTCTGATTTATATTGAGTTCAGAATTTATATTGAATAATCTGCAACTGGGTTTCCTTTTTTTTGCAAATTCAGAATTTATATTGAATTTATATTCTTTTTTTAATGTAAATAAATTCTGATTTATATTGAATTCAGATATGTTGTTGACTTGGTCCCATCTATTTCTTAGTAGATAAAATTGACTCTATTTTTGTTTTAGTTTTTTTTGATAAATTATTTTTCTTTTAGTTTTTTATTTAATATATGATTGTCTTATTGATAAAATTAGAATTCATTATGCGGGTTATTTTATATTTAATAATTACTATCATGTCAATGGCAAGTGAAAGTGCGGCTGCAGGAGTAGATATAGTTGATGATGACTATCAAGAGTTTGACTAGACTTCCACTAAGAAAAGATTGACATCTAAGGTGTGGAAAGAAATGAAAAAGATTAATTCAGAGAAGGTACGATGTAAGCATTGCAAGAAAATCTTACAAGGTAAATGAACTAAGGGAACTACTCACTTGGAGCGTCATTTAGAGCCTTGCCCTAGATGTACAATTCAGGATATTAGATAGTACAAAGTAACTACTCAATTAAACACTGATGGGAGTTCTTCTTTGAAAAACTACAAGTTTGATCAACAAGAGTCTCATAGGGCATTATCAGTTTTTCTTGTATGTGGAAAACACCCTTTTACTACTGTTGAAGAACTTGGTTTTAGATTCTTTATTCAATCTATAAATCCTAAATTTAAAAATGTGAGTAGGCATGCTACTAAAAGAGATATCATGTCTAGTTATGTGAAAGAGAGAGAGGGTGTGAAAAGTGATTTGTCTAATACACTTAGTCGGATATGTTTAATTTCTGATAATTGGAGATCTGAGCACACTGATGATGAATTCATGTGTATAATAGCTCATTGGATTGACAATAATTGGAGGTTACAAAAAAGAATTATTTGCTTTAAAGCTTTGGCACCTCCTTTTGATGGACTATCTTTAGCAGATGAGGTGGCCATGTGCTTAAGCGAATGGAATATTGATCAAAAAATTTTTAGCATCACATTAGATAATGCTAGTTACAATGATGTGATGGCTAACTCTTTGAAATTGAGATCTTCAATACATACAATCTTTGGTGTGTGGTGGTGATTTTTTCGAAGTTCGTTGTTGTAGCCATATTTTGAATCTTATTGTGCAAGCTGGTTTGGACATTGTTGATGATGTAGTTTCTAAGATTCGTGATGGTGTGAAAAATATAAAGAAATCAGCTGTCTGGAAGCATAGATTTTATGAACTTGCTAAAAAAGTTTTCACTTAAACACAACTAGAAGATTGAGGTTAGATATGTGTGTGAGATGAAATTCAACTTATTTGATGCTTGAACATGCCATTTATTATAAGCAAATCTTACAACATTGGGGGCAAAGGGATAATATTTTCAAAATGTTTATGCTTTCGGAAGAAGAATGATGAAAGGTGGATAAGCTTCACAAATTCTTAAAGGTTTTTTATGATGTTACTTGCATGTTTTCTGCCACTAAGTACCCTACTTCAAACATTTACTTCAAGGGAGTGTGGATGATTCATAGACATTTTAATGTTAGTGAGTAAGGAATCTCAGAATTTTATGATTGACATGGTTAAAAATATGAAGGAGAAATTTGATAAATATTGGGCTGAATATAGTATGATTTTGTCTTGTACTGCTGTGTTGGATCCTCGTTGCAATATTAGGTTAGTGGAGTATTGTTTTGATAAACTTTATGGGAATGATGCCGAGGAGCATGTTAATGCTTTAATTAAAACTCTCCATAATTTGTTTGATGAATACAAAGAAAATTTTTCCTCCACCTCCTTTATTGGATATTTTAGTTAGTTTGACATGGGTGAGAGAAATGATGATGGTGATGGGTTTGAGGATTATGAGCAATTTTTGAATTCAAAAAACAAAAGATTCAAAGTAAAAAAACTCAGTTGAACCTTTACTTGGAGGAACAAAACCTTGATATCAAGGCAGATGTTGATGTTTTGGAGTCTTGGGGTAAGAGTTCACTTAGGTATCCTGAATTGACATCAATGGCTCGAGATATTTTGGCTATTCCTATTTCCATAGTTGCATCTGAATCGCATTTAGCATTGGAAAGAAGGTGATCAATCCTTAGAGATGTTCACTTAAATCCAAGACAGTTCAAGCTTTGGTTTGTCTTGAAGATTGGCTCTGTGCACAAGGCTTTGTATTAGGTAATTTTTTTTATTGTTTATTAAAATATATGATTCATTGAATTTTTTCTAATAGATTTTTCAATTGTATGCAGGGGGATCAAGCTTGTTAGGGGCTTCTTTAGGATCAAGCTTGTTAGAAGAGGATGAAGGATCAAATAGAAGTGATGATGATAATGATAATGCTGGACTTGATGATATGTTTTAGGTATTATAATAGCATATATTTTCGTTATTTATTTTTCATTTGACATGATAACAAATTACATATGTGATATGGGTACTGAATTTCTCTTATTTTCTTGTAGGATGGCTTGGAACTTGGAAGTTGGAATGTTCAATCTTGTTAGTGAATTCAAGAATGAATGGAGATGGATAAAACATGTTTTGTTTGATATGGGCAATGAAGTGGTCTTTTATTTTATTTTTTAGAATGGCTTGGGACTTGAGAGTTGGAATATTCCATCTTGTTGGTGAATTCAAGAATGGATGGAGAACATGTTTTGTGGATTTTGTTTGTCTTATTCAGATTTTTTTTATGATTTTGGAGGAACATGAACTTGAAGTTATATGAATTTAGTTTTAGTATGTCATGCTATTTGTAGGAATATGAAGCTATATGATTTGGTCTAATGTGTTTTATTTTTAGGTTTTCCTTTTCTCATATGTTTTATTTTAGGTTTGCCTTGGTTGTATAGAAACAACCAAACAACAGAGAATATATTAAACAACCTTAAAGAAGGTTGTTGATTCACTTGATTGTAAGAAAAACATTGAGTTAAAATGGATTCTTTGTAGGAGTTAAAATGGATTATCATATGTTTTATTTCAGGTTTGCCTTGGTTGTATAGAAACAACCAAACAACAAGGAATATGTTAAACAACCTTAAAGAAGGTTGATTCACTTGATTATAAGAAAAAAAAATGAAATTAAAATGGATTATGTCCATTTGAATAGATTTTTTGACTTGAGAATGTAAAACTGTGCTTTAAAACGTAAAAGAAAGGGAAAAAAAAACCATCTTGTAGGTTTGTTGCTCATTTGAATAGGGAAAAAACTATCTGAATTAAAATAGATAATGCCCATTTGAATAGGGAAAAATTCCAATCTTTCTATTAGGTCGGGCTTCCGATTCGAGCTCGGGCCCAAGCTGTAGGCCCATTGGTCGGGCCAGGCTTGGGCCTAAGAAATTTCTATTTTGAAGAGTAAAAGCTCAGCCCGGCCCCACCCATGAACAGGTCTAGTCGGCCATAGTCCACTGTTCTACAATAATAGAACGGGTTGGTTCCTCTATGTTTAGTGGGTCCGGTTCAGTCAAAGCAAAGGCTAACCCTAACTACTCTAAGGAAAATAGAAGGCATTGTCTCCAATGCTTGTAGTTGGTTCCATTGAAAGGTTTAATCTTAGAGAAATCAGGAACTGTTGACAGTATCCGATTCCTCATGAAGGTGTTAGCAGAGATAGGTTCCATAAATGCAGTTTTAAGATTGTTGAAAAATACTAAAGAAGGCAGAATGGAACTTATCAGTAATTTCTTTCTGAACTCAGAACTTGCAAAATTGTAGCATTGCAGAACTATGAAACTGAGAACTTGTAGAGAGAAGGAGGGCTAAGTCATGCCACTTGGTCACTTTCCTTAAAACTGCATTTGCCCCTATAGTGTAGTTGGGTGATTGCAAATCATTCGCCATGATAAAACAACCCACAGGCCACTGGTAGGCATGCATTAGTTTACTAGACCTCCGTGAATCACCAAGAATGATGCTAAGAAAATTGACAGTTGGTAGAGAGTGTATGTTTGGTGGTGAGGCTACATACGAGGGTCTCCTTGAAAGACGAAGGAAGACCGGATGTAGGAGGTAGGCTAAACGGTAGGGATACCTAGGTCCTACAAGGAAGGAGCTAAAATAATTTGATTCCCACTAGGAAAGGGAATATTGGTTTCGCTGTCAGTTGTCAGGGAACACTACCAGGGTTTCGCTATGTGTCTTATGAGATATCTTCGGGACTAACTTTCCTTTCGTCTGAGGATTCTCATAATCCACATGTGCTATTTCTTTCATGACTCATTTAACTGACAAGGCACAAATGACATCATTATTTACCTAGCGTGTCTTCATTAGGCCCACAGACCATTCTGTCACATGCATAAATTAGAGACATGTATTTCTAAAATTTGTTCTTGGTCTGTAATGATCCTACGCTTGTCATGGTTCTACAATAACTTTGAAGCCCATTACAAATCCACACATGTGCAAAGCTCATCATGGGGTCGAACATGTCTAAAACTCATCGCAAGTCCGTGGCCAAAGTTCATCGCAACTTGTTTCAGGTACGAGTTTGTCACAATCATGCGATGAGTTAAGAACTCATCGCAGACACCCAATGAGTTGTGAACTCATCGCAAACATCCATGTGGTATTAATTCAACACCTTCTATACTCTAATGGTCTAAGCGACCACTATGTACCTACATTAGCCCCCTTGCTTATCTATAAGTGGAAACTTACTGATAAACATCTTTGTTCTCTAATTTGTTTTGAGGTTTTGTGATGGAGCAATGTAGAAAGGGATTGAAGACATTGTAGCCTATTGATCTTTGTGCGTTAAGTATAGTGATCATTTGCATTCGGTCTAGTGATCATTCCTGTCTTGATCAAATCCTCTGTGTGTAGGAGAAAGTTTATTTGGATCTGTTATCAGGCCCCCTGTTTATTGGCAAGTTATGAACTAGTCAATGAGCAATCATGCATTTGGCTAGTGATATTTTCAGATGGGAGTTGGAGTGTTTGTTTTGGGCTAGTTTTTCATTCATTTTGTGATTCAGCTTCCCTGTCTTTTGATAATTTTCTTTCTGTTGGTAGGCAGCTCTGTACTCAAGTTGTTTGAGAAGTTCTCAGCCCCTTGTCTATTGGCAAGAAGTGAATTGTCAAAAGACAAGTGTTAGACATCAGAGACCAGGCTTCCAGCCCCCCTTTGGCTAGGGGAAGTTATCCCTTTTGAGGGTTAACCCCTTGTTCCATGATAGTTTAATGCTTTGCCAAAGACAGATGAAGTGGTGGTTTTGATTTTCTGCCCCCTATCTTTGGTGAAGTATTGCCCCACGTGAATACATGGTGTGAAGTAGGAGTGTTTTGTTTGGGTAGCTTTTCGCATAAGATCACTGTTGTATTGATGGCGAAGCCGTTATGCACATATGACATGTCAACCATCATTAGGGCTTTCTCATAACTATTGTTTGTGCATTAATGCGCTACGCTCATGCGTGTGGCTCGAAGGGTGGATGTGATATTTAAAGTGGCGGTTGCCAACGTGGCACCATTTTTGAATTAATGCGTCGGTCGTCCTACCCTATTGGGGGTATAAGTTTTGTTAAGCGACGACGGGGCAATGGCAATCATATTGTTTTGTCTTCCTCAGCGCCATTTAGGATTCCTAACGCATGCGAGGCTTCTATAAAAGAGTGGTAGGCATGCTAGCATTCCTTTTTGCTTGCTCTATTGTTCTCGATCAGTTTGCCCTCTTTGTTTCAGTCCTTACCTCTCTAGAAACCATTCTCTGTCCATTTCCTTCTTTGTTCCTTGTCCATTGACAATGGATCATTGCCAAAAGAAATCCGAGTGCCGATATTTTAAGTTGGTTAAAGTTGTGGATACAATAGAAATGTTGTCTAAATGTAAAGTGGCCAGGGTGGTCGATGGTGGTAAGGGCTTATGGACCCCTATGCCAGCATCAAGGGGGAAGGATGCGGGTTTTGATGCTGTTGATGGGAGTGAGCTAATGTGTCTGTATGGGTGTTTGGGTCGGTAGGTGTCAGGAGCCCAGGATTGATAGCTCGAAATCACCAATTAGCTATTCTAGTTGGGCACGTCATATCTTGGGGAATCCAATGTTCTGCTGGTTTTATGGAATGCCAATCATATATGTTTTGTAGATTGTTTTCTTGATCTCACTAGTAAGGAGAGAGTGAGTTATGTAAAATCTCTGTTGGATCACTAGTGTTGCTGTACTCACACGTTTGTGGGTGCGTTCAGTGAATTTGGTATCATTGTGGAGGATGTTGTTGCCTTATTGGCGTTACTAGTCGGTGGCTTGGTATCTGCCCATCACCTATAGATTCCTGAGTCCCTCCCTACCAATTTGTTGGGGCTCTATGAGGAATTGATGAGGGAGATTGCTGAGTTCAAGTCTCAGGTAGACTAGTCAACATCCCGGGTAAAATGCTACTTGAAGCATGGGTGGCTTATTAGTTTGAGGCCAATGATAGGGGAGATGTAATGGTGCGCAGGGGAGAGAGCCAATGCCATCTTGCAACATTTATTTTATATGTCGCATCACGTTTCCTTTTTCTTAGGCTGCCTGATTATGGCCTTCGAATGGTGTTTGTCCCGCTCACCGTGCTCATTGTCAGCGGTCATCAGCTTCCATTGGCATCAATGTTTTTGGGGTATTTGTTCGAGCAGATGGGCGACACAGTCCATTAGATGATGGACCCAAGTTGTCAAAGATGCATCAACTGCATCTTCGCCCCTTCCTATTTATGTACATGTGCAAGTGTTTTGACCTCAGTGTCACACCCGATGTCTCTATCCTATGAATGCTACTATCGCAACTTTAGAGGGAGACCAGACTGAAGATCAATCATTGGGGGTCTACCGTGGAAAGTGCTAGCTTCATGCTACAAGATTCAAGCAGCTCTGGGTAAGTGAGATCGAGTTGAAGCTAGCGTCCCTTGAGGGACTTGTGTAGAGACCCTATACTCGGTTTGTTCGGCATTCCATGCCTTTCTGTGTTTAAACCGTTGTTCTTGAGGACGGAGACCAACAATGTGTGGTAGAGGCCACTCATCCTATCATAGGCATGGCGCGTCTTATTCTATGACCCAGTGTCATCACATACCTGTACTACTCTGGCGAAGCACAAGTTATGGCCTATCGCCCTGACTGGACCCTCCGTCAGTTTGGGTACGAAGACCTGGGCATGTAATTTCTATGGTTTGCAGGGGAAGATGTGCTTTGGACCCGACGACACGAGTTGGTGTTCTCAGGGAGCTTACGGTTCCCTATTGTAGGGTATAAGAGGGTTCAGACTTGTAGGTCCCTCCATTTTTCTACATGTGCTCATCATTCGGAGGACTCCGGTTATTTATATCTACAACTCCCCGTCCTCACCATGTTATGGCTCCCCTTTTGGGTCACGTAGCTGACTAAGAGCAAGCATCGGCTGATCCTCAACCGAGCCCTCTAATTTCAGAAGAGAAGGAATTCCTTTGTGCTATTTGAAAGGGTAAGCACTCAGCTCTGGTGAGAGGTGAGGTCAGTTGCCCCCTGCTGCTAAGAGGGCCAGATCAGCGAAGGTGCCTTGCGCTTTTGTTCTGCCTATGCCAGGGGCACAGTGTGCCCCTGAATCAAATGTTGCATCATCCTGGTATGGGGAGGATCAAGGTAGGGGTTCTCCACAAGCAGATCTTGAAGAGGTCAAGTAGGAGCCCCCAGCCCCGATGCCCGAAGTAAGAGATGCAACCGACAAAGAATTAGGATAGTTTTTGGTGCTAGTCCCCCCCTGATTAAGTTGTTTCTATCCATTTTTCCGGTGGGCGTGTGAAGAAAATGTCTCCCCGTCCACATAGGAGGGAGCCCATGAAGATTGATTTGTTAATATTTTATAGCATATTTGATGTATTTGCTTTACTACTATTGTGATTATTGTGCCATGGCTTTGCTAATCTTTTTACGGTTTGTTTTGAAGCGAGTGGAGGATGATGACGCTCAACCTAATGCGGAAACCCCACAAGTCCCATCTGAAGGGGCTGTGAGTGAAATGGTAAAGGTAATGTGGGTAGTTTTTTGGTTTTCTTATTATGGTTATTTCCTTGTGCTAATCATTTGTAATTCATCTCATCGTAGGAGGTTTTTGGTGTGGATCCCTCAGCTGTGCCAGTTGGGCCCATTGTCAGGCGGTTGGTGCGTGAGTTGCAGTCCTTGCAGCCCCCCACTGAGGGTCATGGTGAAAGAATGGTAGGATCCATCAAATGGACGCCATAAAGGTTGCGGAATGGGTGGGCGAATTTCAAAAATTTTTTTACCTTCTCCCAACTAGGAATCGCATTCCCTAAATTTAGAATACAATATTCAAGGATTCTACTTGAACCATAATTGAACCAGATCTGAACCAAAAGGAAAAAAAGGGAGGATTATACCTGATCCAAAGAAACAGAATCTCCCAAAGTTGGTGTTCACGCCCAAAGAAGACACTAAAATCCGCTCCTGCTGAAGATGACACAGTTGTGGGTGGAACGGAACCAGCAGGGTGCGTCCTACACACTGGATCCTTCGCAAGAACCCTCTGGAAACTCTGAACACGAATCTTTTTCAGTCTTTTCTGCAGGACTGATGTCAAGAACTGATTTCTTGACTTCCTTTTTCTGCAAAGATCAAATCTTGCAAGAGGGAACGGCGGCGGCTAGAGGAGAACTCCTGGGACGAAGATGGCTGAACTGCTTCTCTTCTCTCTGGAGTGTGAATGAGATCTAATCTCAATTCGCAGAGAGCTTTCTTTTTTTTCTCTAAAACCCATGGCATGGGCAAACTCCAAGAGTGGACTGAGTCACTCCCTCCGCCTAAGGGCTAAAACACCGAGCTAACTAAGACCTCGGCACTGTGAAAGACCTAACTGTTTCATCGGCAATGGCTAAGTATTAATACCAAAGGCATAGGCAGCTCGGACGTGAGCCTATGGAGTGTAGATCGCCTCGGTATACCAGTTGAACTCGATAAGGGACAGCTCGAGCTCACTATGATAACCACCTTGGGGTATACCATAAAAACGACCTCAAGTATGGAGGAACAGCTCGGGGTAGCAACTACTGAAAGATCCTACACCGTACATGTAGCTCTAATAGCTCATGTGATAAAATCGCTTCGGTAGAAAGTAAAGGGCACACAATACTTAGCAGAAAAAGATAAAACATTTCATTACTATAAACAAAAAACCGGGCTTAACAGCCCAGGAAAAGTTCAACAGAAAACAAATAAAAAGTAGGGCCCAACCGCCCAAAAGAGTTCATCAAAAAAAAAAAAGAGAGAGATATTTAAATCAGGTTACCGGGAACCACTAGAATCCATTCAGAAAAAGACAACAGAAGAGCAACAACCAGCCTCAGGGATCCATCACTTCCACATCCTCGTCATCCTCAGGGGAGTTAGGCTCCTCCTCCTCCGCTAGATCCACTGTCTCTAGATCCAGACCCTTCATTGTTATGCCATCGAGGTTGAGTTCAAAGAATTTCTTTCGGACCAGCCAGCGGCAGAGTTTAAATCCAGAACGACAGGAGCTCGAGCTATACTCCACCTGGAGGTCATGGTACTCCTGGGAGTCCTTGAAGTCCCACACTACCTTAGCTTGCTCAGCCTCCACCATGGTGTCAAAGTTCTGAGACCAATCCGGAAGCGTGGACTCCAAGTCCCAGACCTGTTGGCGAAGAAGCTCCCTCTCCGCTGCCACCCTCGACGACTCCTCTCGGTAGTGAGCACTCTCCTCAGATAGTTGGGCGATCTGTGCCTCCTGGTCTCGGACGAGCAGTTCCTGGGCCTCGCTCCCCTTTCGAGCCCGAAGGACTTCACCTCGGGCCCGGTCGAGCTCGCCCTGAAGCTTCTACATGGTTGACCTCTGAGTGAGAGCATCGCCGGAGTGAATGTTGGTATGGAGGGCCATGGCATGGATGGCGGAGTTCACCTGCCAACAAAAGGCCGAGGTTAGAAAAGAAAAAAGAAGAAGAAGAAGGGAAAAGAAGAAAAAAGTAGTCACTTACCACCATACAATGGGCGGAGGCTAGCCTAGCGAGCAGCTTGGGGTCCATTCCTCCCCAGTTGGCGACCTCCTCGTGGGAGACTGCCTTCCGACTCCTTCGCAAAGCCATAGTGAAGTTGGTGACACTCTCCCAGTTCCCGGTAGGGAACCGTTGGAAAGCAAAGGGGTGGGATTGCTCAGACGGAGGAAACTGCCCTTGCACTGGGAGCTCGGGCTCTTTTGTGCCACCTTTCGTGGCTGCCCCCTCGAACGGGACCGGTGGGACCTCATGCGGTGGAGGAGCGAAGGCTGGATCGGTAGCCTCGAACTCAGCGCTCCCAAAAGTGGAAGCTCGGTTAGGGTGCGACCTCTTCGCCCTGTGCTTCTGGTTGCTAGATAGAAGGTGACGCGCGTCTACACCAGACATGATGGCTGCCAAAAACCACAAGGCATTAGTCTAGTAAAAAAAAATTACAAGGCACTACGCAACCTAAAAGGCAACCTACCTGGGCTCAGGCCAGCCTGCGTGAGCTTGTCCTCGGTCAAGTAGTCCGACCAATGGGAGCCAACCGCTACCCAGAATTGCAGCGTTTCCCGAACTTTGGGATCCAAGTCAACACCCGAATCCTGGATGGCGACCCTCCAGTGAGTTGGGAAGGGCCACCCTTCGGGGTTGCAAACTACGAAATAGTCTCGCTTCTAGGCCGGGATCCTGTTCGGCAGCTCGTGTAGGAGCTTGAAGCCGGGACGGGGAGAAAAATAATAGGAACACCTTTCTGGAGGCGCTCCAGGAGAAGCATTTTTAATGGAAAGAATGGTGGAGAAGATGTCAAGGTTAAGGGGAAGACAATATTCATAAAATAAAGAAATAGTCCCAACTACATTTCAGATTGAGTTGGGGTGAAGCTGGTCAATAGTAACATTGAAGTGGTTCAAAACCTCCACTATCAGAGGATGCAGAGGAAGACAGAGGCCAGCAATGAGCTGCTCCTGGAAGATCACAATCTCGTCGGGACCGCGCTCCCAAGGATAGTCACTGGAAGGGAGATTGTAGACGAGGTCTCTGGGAAGGTTAAACTGAAGAACCGAGGTCCTAAGTCTCTCCATTGACATGGAGGAAGGACCGAAGCTGTCCGGCTCCCTACCCCGGGAGGTGGAAGCTGTCTCGCCGGAAGCCTCACGAGCCTCGGGGCCTTCCCCCAAGCTCCCCTTGAGCTCGAGGGGGCATCATCTTGGTCACCGCCCCGGGGAAAGTTATTGTTTGGGTACCCAGACATACAGACAAAGTGATAAGACTTACCAGGGAAATCTGAATCGAAAAGACAGCGTAAACGAAAGAAGAGCTCGAGCAGCTAGGTGAAGGCACTGAAGGAATGGTAGGATCCATCTAATGGATGCCAAAGAGGTTAAGGAATGGGTGGGCGAATTTCAAAAATTTTCTACCTTCCTCCAACTGGGAATCGTATTCCCTAAATTTAGAATACCATATTCAATGATCTTATCTGAACCATAATCGAACCAGATCTGAACCAAAAGGTAAAAGGGAGGATTATACCTGATCCGGAGAAGCAGTGTCTCCCAAAGTTGGTGTTCACACCCAAAGAAGAAACCAAGATCCGCTCCTACTGAAGATGACACAGCTGTGGATGGAACGGAACCAGCAGGGTGCGTCCTACACACTGGATCCTTCGCAAGAATCCTCTGGAAGCTTTGAACACCGAATCTTCTTTAATCTTTCTTGCAAGACTGATGTCAAGAACTGATTTCTTGACTTCCTATTGTTGCAAAGATCGAATCTTGCAATAGTGAATGGCGGCGGCAGGAGGAGAACTCCAAGGACGAAGATGGCTGAATTGCTTTCTTTTCTCTGGAGTATGAATGAGATCTAATCCCAATTTGCAGGAAGTTTTCTTTCACCAAAACCCTAGTTCGAATTCTGATGTATTTCGCTTATTTTTCTCCTCCTTTCTTCTTGATTAAGAAACCTCCTAATTAGGAGTTATCCCAATCCAAATCTGTATTTAGATAGGGGATTATCTTAATCCTATCTGCAGATTAAGTTAGTTTACTCCTGATCTTATCAGGAGGTTACCAGATTCAAATCTAATTTGAATTTGGTCTCCTGGAGTGGAAAAGGTTAAAGGCCCAATCCTTTCACTAACATTAATCTCAGATTCGCCCCATAGATGGGTGATCACATCAGCCCAACTCGAAATGGGCTTTTGGTCCATTAAGTGTTTAGTGCTTAACTAGTTTCCAATCTGCTGCCCAGTTGGGCTTCTTTGTATGGCGTGGGACCCAAGCATTGATCTACACACCAGCCACATGGGTTCGGCCCAACCTTTATTACAAGGCCCACCCGAATTCACTGAAAAGCTCAGTGAACCCCTGAGCCCATCACATGGACCCTATGGGCCCAACACTTACATTAAGTGGTCCCTGGGCCAAGCCATTTTATAAAACCCAGGGACTATGGGCAGGTGCAAGATTAGCCCATCAGGTATTATCCTAAATGGTCTTACACTTAACCTCTTAGCCCTTAATGATCAAGCACTGTTCGACAAGAGAGGACCTCTCCCTCGGCTGCAAGGAACAGTGCCGCACTCTCCACTCACATGGATCCCGGGAATTAAAACCATTTGCAAACATTTTGAAACCGTACAAATATATATATGTATATTAATTTTGCAAAACAAAATTCCAACGATTGAAATCAACTGTCGGCAGTTTGGTTTCCATCAGAGAGAGTGCCTTCCTTATCATTACCTTTGTCCGACAAAGGGGCTGATCCTATCACTATGATCACCCACTCAGATGAATTCTTAGACTGTCCCGACATACGCAGGTTTTGATCCCCGTTAAGGATTTCACTGATTCGCATATCAAAGACAGCCTGATTCGACACCTAGTGAAATGTCATAATCGAGTCTTGGGGTCAGGTGTAATGGTGGGTGTCGAACCCAACCAAAGATAAATAGTCTTGCTCTGGGTTAATAATTTGCAGATAGTGATGAGCAAGGTCGTTCTCCACAGGGATTGGGTGGATTTATTTCCAAGTAGATGGATTAAGGGGGATTTGTAAAACTAAGGAAAATGAGTAAATAGTAGAAAATAACAGAAAACAAAAGATTAAATTGATGGGAGAAAACTTCCGATTAAAGGGATAAGTTCAGCTTTGATTCGTAGCATTGATCCTTGATGCAAAGATAGATTCATATGTTTATGAATAAATTGGTTATAGCTATTAACAAGCTCTAACAGCCAGTCTCTACTCTTATTATTCGACAACCAAAACAAACTCTTTGATTGCTTCCCTTATTAATAGGCAGCCCTAAACAAGCTCTTAGGATTTAACCTGTTAATAGCATTAAGAGGGGAGAGACCCAATTCTGGTCAGCGCTCTCACAAGCTCGGATCGTTTAAACTAGATCATATATTTTCCTAACATAGATCGAAAACTTTTTTGCAATCAATTTATGTTAGTTGCCACCATGATCGAACCTACCAATCATATACGAAACTGGAGGTTCAATCGGCCATAGATTATTTCCATTGATTGAGCAAGGGGCCCTTCTTGCTTAATCAACAAAAATAATCCTCACAGTTAATTAGCAGAAAACATATGAATACCCATAAACAATGAACTGAAATAAAAATCAATTAGATCTCACAATGTTACAGAATCAAGGCTTCCCTAACCCTTCAACCAGAAATAAAAACTTACAGACACTTCATGATGAAAACGCAGCTTCTAGATGAGAAAGGGGGGCGAACTCTTGCTTCTTCCTCCTTGGTTGCTGATTTCCCTCTCTGAAGACTGAAGCTCTCTTGGAGGAATTGATGCCTTGGGTGCTGGTCCGCCCCCCTTTATATATGTTTGGGGAGAGGGCTGCTCTCCAACTCCCTTAAGGAGATTATCCTCAAACTGGAAAGTCCTAGTCTAATTTGAACTTATCCTATCTAACTCTTATCTCTTATCTTTGTAGGATTACAATTTGAGAATTTAAATCTGATAAAACTCTTTTATTGAGATTACATTCAACTTTTATTCTAATGGGACTCTTGGATCTTGAATTCGAACTGGGCTTCTTTAACAATTCGGGCTTGCTTCAAGACTCTTCTGCGAAATGGGCTTCAGCTTATGAAATGGGCCTTACTACGAAATTACTCTAACTTTGGGTCCGAATTCATCTTCGATGCCGACCGATTCTGCCAAAACCCAAAACATAAAATTTGTTGGCCTTTTCCTTATCTTTCCATTGCTTCTTGAATTGTCCAAATCGGAGTCTGGAATTGAGAGTTATGCCCAGATCACAGATCGGTGCCGAAACTGTGCAAAATCATCCGATTAGCCTTGTTTTCTTCCAATCGCCTCTTGCTTGCTCTGAATCGAAATACAAGAGTAATGAGTCCAATTAAGTACCAATTAAGTGTAAAATACTGAATATTGAGGGATAATGATATGACAAATTTTGTTCTCATCATGTAACTTTCCAGTTTTGCCCATCTGTCTCCAAGGTCCAGGGCAATACTGAAAATCTGGTTCGGTTCAAGGATTCAAGTAATCTCATACTGCATGTACCTTGGGTCTTACCCTGGTGGCCGAGATAGGCCATCCCAACACTTGGTGGCACACCAGTATCATCCTTGGCAGGATAAATCTCCCCAAACTTATCCAATGGTTGTGAACACATAAAATTAACACGAGTCTCTATAAGTGTCCAGTTTTAGGGTCTTACACAGAATTATACCAAACAACATGAATCAAACATGCCCTTTATTTATTTACACTAAATATCAAAAGTACATCAAATCGGATTGAAGCTAAGGGCATACAAAACTGTCTAACAGCTCCCCACTTGCACTTAGGTCCAATCTGGTACAAGCCGGAGTCCCATACTTTCCACGTGTTTCTCAAACACCTTCTGTGTCAGTGGCTTAGTTAATGGGTCTGCCACATTATCTGCTAATGCTACCCTCTGAATTAGGGCGTCCCCTCTACCAACGATCTCCCATAGTACATGGTACTTCATCTCGAAGTGCTTTGACTTCGAGTGAGCCTGAGGCTCTTTAGCCTAGGCGATCGCTCCATTGTTGTCACACAACAACGGGATAGGTGATGTGCTGGACGGAATCACTCCCAATTCGTGTATGAATTTCTTCATCCACACGGCTTCCTTGGCAGCTTCACTTGCGGCAATGTACTCAGCCTCGGTTGTGGAATCTGCAGTGGACCCCTGTTTGCTGCTTTTCCAGCAAACAGCACACGATCCTATCGTGAAAACATACCCAGATGTAGACTTTCTATCATCTGGATCCGACTGGAAATCGGCATCAGTATACCCTAGAACTTGTTGTGAATTACCATCGAATACCAGACAAAACTCTTTTGTCCTCCGAAGGTATTTTAGTATGTTCTTCACAGCAATCCAATGCTCCTGCCCTGGGTTGGCCTGGAATCTGCTTACCACAATTACCGCCTGAGCAATGTCCGGGCGAGTGCACAGCATGGCATACATGATGCTCCCTACGGCTGAGGCATAGGGAACGTGTCTCATGCCCTCAATCTCCTCAGAAGTCTTCGGAGACATCTTCTTAGAGAGAGTGACTCTATGCCTGAAAGGAACGTTTCCTTTCTTGGAGTTCTCCATGCTGTATCTTTTGACAATTTTGATAATGTAAGTAGCCAGGGATAATCCAATTATCCGCTATGATCTATCTCTATAGAGTCGAAGACCTAGTATGTATGAAGCTTCTCCAAGATCTTTCATGGAGAACTGTTGTGATAGCCATACCTTGACCAAAGTCAACATTCCTACATCATTCCCAATGAGTAGGATATCGTCCACGTACAACACCAAAAAGGTGATCTTATCCCCATTGGACTTCCTGTAAACACAGGGTTCATCCGGATTCTACTAAAAGTCAAACATTTTGACTACAGAATCAAAACTGATGTTCCAACTCCTAGAAGCCTACTTAAGTCCATATATGGATCTATTAAGTTTGCATACCATGTGTTCCTGACCAGCAGCAATGAAGCTTTGCGGCTGCTGCATGTAGATATCTTCACTAAGATCTCCATTCAGGAACACGGTTTTGACATCCATCTGCCAAATCTCGTAGTCATGGTATGATGTTTAAGCATGGCCACGGGCAAAAAGGTTTCCTCATAATCGATGCCTTCTTTCTAAGTATACCCTTTCGCCACCAATCGAGCTTTGTAGGTCTCAATCTTGCCATCGGGGCCCTTCTTCCTCTTGTAGATCCACTTGCAACCAATTGCTTTTACCCCTGAGGGTGGATCTACTAGAGTCCAGACTCCATTGGTTTCCATCGAGTCCATCTCAGCTCTCATGGCCTCCACCCACTTCTGGGAATCTATGTCTAACATAGCTTCCGTGTAAGTTACGGGATCCTCCTCTCTAGTCAAGGCTTTCACCAGGTAACTATCCTGGTCATAACCATATCGGACTGGTGGCCAGGATACCCGAGTGGATCTTCTAGGTTGGTTACTACCTGAAACTTGTGGGACATCTCCCACTGCTCCTGAGCTCTCCTCATCAAGAACTATTTCCTAACGATGGGTGTCCAGGATGTATTCGGTTTCTAAGAATTGGGTGTTTCGATTGCAGAACACTTTCTGCTCACTTGGGTCATAGAATAGATCACCCACCGAATCTTTCGGGTAGCCTATAAATAGGCAACGACTAATTTTGGACTCCAACTTGTCCGCACTTGTTCTTTTAACGTGTGCAAGACAACCCCAAATCTTCAAGTGTCTTACACTTGGCTTCCTTCCGGTCCATAGTTCATATGGAGTTTTCGGAACCAATTTGGTTGAAACCCGATTCAGCACGTAAATAGCAATCTCTAATGCGTATCCCCAAAAGGATGTGGGTAATTCTGAGTGTACGAGAAGTGACCGGACCATGTCCAACAAGGTTCTATTCCTCCTCTCTGAAACACCGTTGAGTTAAGGTGTAGCAGGAGGAGCTTATTGTGACACTATCCCGTTGACCTTTAAGTAGTCCCTGAATTCGTCAGAGAGATACTCGCCACCTCGATCCGATCGAAGGGCCTTAATTTCTCTCCCTAACTGTTTCTCGACTTCCTGTCTGAACTCTTTGAACTTTTCAAAAGACTCAGACTTGTGTCTCATTAGGTACACGTAACCATATCGTGAAAAATCATTTGTAAAGGTGATTAAATACACGTGTTGATTCCGTGTCCTAACACTAAGGGGACCACATACATCAGTATGTATCAGGTCAAGTGTGCCCACAGATCTTTCAGGTTTACCGTCAAATGGTCGCTTAGTCATCTTACCTTGGAGGCAAGGTTCACAAGTGGGAAGATCTTCTACGGTTAGAAAATCCAAAGGACCATCCTTTACCAGCCTTGTGATTCGGTCAACACCGATATGACCAAGTTTAGAAACAGAAATTAACAGTATATCCATCAGCACACAGTTTAGAAACAAAAATTAAATTTCTTCTTAAGTTATATACATAAAGACAATCTTTAAGTATAAGCACTCCTTCTCTAAAGACTAATTCTACGGTTCCTATTGCCGCAGGTGCAACACTTACAGTCATTCCCAAGAATAGTGTCACTTCGCCTTCACTCAATCTTCTGCTAACTTTGAACCCTTGCAGTGAGTTACACGCATGAGTTGAAGCCCCGGAGTCAACACACCAGGACACAGAAGTAACTAACATATTATTTTCTATGACACAAGTTTCGATGTTACGTTTCCTAGATTCCAGGTAGGCAGGACAAATCCACTTCCAATGGCCAGTCTGCTTGCAGAGGTGATAGACATCAGATGCCTTGTTCTTCTTCTGCTTCTTCGGCTTGGCAGCGTTCTTCTGGGGCTTCTTTGCCTTTCTCTTTTTCTTGCCCGATTTGTTAGTTTCAGCAAGCATAACCACAGGCTCATCATTCTTGAGTAGATCCTCGGCCCTCTGCAACATATTGCTAAGTTCCTAGACGCTGACATTCAGCTTTTTCATTTTGTAGTTCATTGTGAACGCATTGAAGGAAGAGGGCAAAGAATTCAGGATGGCATCCACTTGCGTGCCAAGATCTAGCCCATCATCCAAAGACAATGGTCATGAACTTTCTGCCCTTTGGACATCTGTGTGTTCATGAATAGTTTCAGGACTTTCTGTCGAGTAGAACGGTTATGCTCTTCATACATTGTCTTTAGACTGTCCAATATGTCCTCGGTTAGTTCGATCTGATTGAACTGCCTCTGTATTGAGTTGTCTAGTGAGGCAATGACAAAGTAGTCCCTCTTACGGGCCTTAGAAGCCCTATACCAGGATGCTCCGGGGCAGGATTTTTCACCACCTTATCTAATTTTTCGGAAGTTAGGACCAATATAAGATTTCTGTACCAGTCGGCATAGTTTGGGCCCTTAAGCTTGTTATCATCTAGAAGCTTTGCGAATTGACCGTTTGCCATTTTCTGATAAAACAACAAAGACGTTAGTCCACAACCTTAGTTTGATTCATGTTACCTACATAGATATGGTTTTTAATCTATGTTCCATTTGTTAGACAGTTTTGTATGCCCTTAGATTCAATTAGAATGATGTACTTTATGAGTTTATTGTAAATGAATAAAGATACATATTTGATTCATGTTCCCTTGGTATGTTTCTGTGTAATACCCTTAAACTGGACACTTAATGAGACTCGTGTTAGTTTAGAATGTTCACAGCCAGTGGGTCGGTCTGGGGAGACCTATCCTGACAAGGCTGACACTGTAGTGCCACCAAGTCGGTTGGGGTGGCTTGTCTCAGCTGCCAGGGTGAGACCCTAGGCACATACAGTGTAGGATTAATTGAATCTTTGAACTGGACCAGATTTCCAGTATTGCCCTGGACCTTGGAGATTGATGGGCAAAACTGGAAAGTTACACCCGACCCCTAGACTCGATTATGATACCGCACTAGGTGTCGGATTGGGCTATCTTTGATGTACCAATCAGTGAGATCCTTAGCGGGGGTCAAAACCTTGGTATGTTGGGATAGTCCGAGAATTCATCTGAGTGGGTGATCATAGTGACAGGATCAGCCCCTTTGTCGGACAAAGGTAATGATCGGGGATGCACTCTCACTGATGGAAACCAAGACTGCCGGTAGCCGATTTCAACCGTTGAGATTTGTTTTGCAAAATATATTTTATGTAAGATATAAAAGTATATATATATGGTTTCTAAATTGTTTGCAAGAAGGTTTTAATTCCCGGGATCCATATGAGTGGAGAGTGCAACACTGTTCCTTGCAGCCGAGGGAGAGGTCCTCTCTTGTCGGGCAGTGTATGATCATTATGGGTTGAGAGGTTAAGTGTAAGACCATTGAGGATAATACCTGATGGGCTAATCTTGCATCTGTCCACTGTCCCTGGGTGTTACAAGGTGGCTTGGCCCAGGGACCTCTTAGGGTAAGTGTTGGGCCCGTAGAGCCCATTTGATGGGTTTCAGGGGGTGCACTGTCTTTAACAGTGTATTCGGCCAGGCCTTGTAACAAAGGCTGGGCCGAACCCATGTGGTTGATGTGTAGATCAATGCTTGGGTCCCACGCCATACAAGGAAGCCCAACTGGGCAGTAGTTAAGAGGGTTAAGTGAGCACATAAGCTTAATGGGCCTAAAGCCCATTTCGAACTGGGCTGTTTATTTAGTTAATAAAGGGGCGAAATCTGAAGTGGATCAGCTAATAGGATTGGGCTTAGACCCTATCCACTTAGAGAGTCCAAGATCTAAATAAGATTTAGATCTGGAAACCTCCTAATCAGATTAGGAGATGGCTGATCTGATCTCCAGATAAGATAAGGATTATCCCTTATCACTTAAAGGGACTTCTAACCCAAATATGATTTGGATTAGCAACTCCTAATCTGATTAGGAGCTGATCCCTTTAAGATTATAAAAGAAGAAAGGGGCGGCAGCCTAAAGGATATACACACAGATCATCAGGTTTTCTTTAGTGCTGAAATCAAGAAGAGAGAATTCTGCTCCCTGCAAATACTCTCTTGTCGCCTCCCTGTTCTTGCCGCCCTGTTTGCCAGTTCGATCTCCACTTGTGGGAGAAGTCAAGATTGGATCTTGACATCAGTCCTTTGAGAAAGGATTGGAAGGAAGCTGTGCTCACATACCATCTTGCTGATTCTTGCGAAGGACAGAGTTCTTGGAGAAGAACACTACTGATTTTGCTCCACCTGCACTGCGCCATCTTCAGTGGGAGCAGTCTTTGGATCCTTCCTTGGGCGTGAACACCTTCGTTGGGAGATATTATTTCTCCGTATCAGGTATAATCCTTCCCACTCCTTTTTGGTTCAGATCTGGTTCAGTTTATGGTTCAGAATTGATCCTTGAAAATATGATTTTCTAAATGGGGAATACGATTCCCAGTTGAAGGGAGAGAAAAATTTTTGAAATTCGCCTCTTATTCCCCAATCTTTTGGGCGTCCATAGGATGGATCTCTCATCCCTTCACCATTCCCATTTGTTCATCTCTGAGATTTCCCTCCTTTCTCAGTGATGGAGATGACGAAATGTCTCTAGAAATGTGGGAAATAACATGGGGTGCGTGAAGCCAACTGTTTTAGCTGCATAACCCCACCACCTTTCTGTGACGGATCATATCCACTCATCGAATGAGTTTCCCTTTGGCCTCTATCAGATAAGGTTCAGAGTCATTTTCAGGTAAACCTTTCTATCCAGTGAGTGCTCACCCATCATATTCAAGTTACGCCAAGGTACCGTGAGAGAGTTCCCATTTTCTGGTGAAGCCCCTCCCACATCGGTCTATGACGCCCCTATCATCTTATGAAACACTCTGACAAATCAACAGCAAATGGATATCCCAATTTTATGGTGCGTTTCCTCATTACTGAAGGACCCATCATTGTGCTAATGACGGAAAGCTTTTAGAGAGTCCATCATATGGATCTCCCTATCACATGCACTCATATTTGCTGGAGGGAACAAAATTACGCCCTAGTTCTAATTTTAGGTCAAACTAGAGTGGCTCCCACTAACTTTCATAAAGTCAGATTTCGGGTGGGCCTTAAGCGGCTAGGGTTTTCGTACGCATCCCTTTTCAGGGTTGTGGGGCCCACCAAGTTAAGAGGAGTCATCCAATGACCTTAAGGGACACCATGGCAATAATGTGCATTCAGCCATGGTGTGCGCAAGACCCACCAACGAGTCATCATGGGCCAAGTGCTTATGGCCCATGGTCGCAGCACATCAAACATCCAAACATCACATGTAAAGGAAGAATTGATCCAATCAATTAACTGTTGTAAAGCCCATTGAACAACTTATTTAAAAATCCATAACATTAACAATTAATGTTGACTAGGTATATGGGCTGAATCGCAGTTAGCAGTTCAGCCCATACAACTTTTCTCACAAGAGTGGGCTTTTGCAGTTTTAACCTTTTAAAACTAGGCTTTACAGGTGGGCCGAATTAATCCTCGTAATTGAACATCAGATTTGGAACAGCAAGTGTGACAAAAATGGACTGAAAACAGTCCCCTTCGAACCCTAGATTCGGTCCAAACAGTTTTGGTCCAATCTAGTCCGAAATTGTCTAAAACTAATTTTCAATTCAAGAGTTAATCCATGAAAGATCTGAAATTAATTAATTAATTTTGATTTTAAACAATCACAAATCAAATATGGATTGTTCACACCACCTGCAAAACAGAGGTTAGTCACTAGGGTTGCAGTTTCACAAATTGCAAATCGCAGAAAGCGATTTCTCCATCTGCAAATTTCCAGCGCCGCCTTCTTCTTCCTTCTTCTTTAATCAAGAAAATAAAAGAAATAGAAATCCTATTTCTATTAATTACATTCTTGATCAAATCATTTACATTCAGTGTAGAAAATAAAAAAAAAATAATATTTACAGACCGATTTGAATAAAATAAATAAATAAAAAGGAAAAAGGGTGCGCAGACCATCTGTGCCAAATCTGCACTGCGATCTCCAGGTTCGAATAGTCCATTAAATCAAAATAAATAAAGAACAGTTCTAAATAAATTTTAGATTTAACTGAAATTAATTTCAGATCAATCACCCTTAACAAGAAACTGTTTCTTGAAAAAAAGAAAACTATCTGCGCAAATCTTGGCAGAACATCTTCTGTTCATCTATGCAGGTTTAGATATGATTTTCTTTTGGTTCAAGATTCGAACTTGTGGCTCTGATACCACTGAAAGAATGGTAGGATCCATCTAATGGACGCCATAAAGATTGCGGAATGGGTGGGCGAATTTCAAAAATTTTCCTACCTTCTCCCAATTGGGAATCGTATTCCCTAAATTTAGAATACAATATTCAAGGATCCTACTTGAACCATAAGCGAACCAGATCTGAACCAAAAGGGAATGGAGGAATTATACCTGATCCAGAGAAGTAGTATCTCCCAAAATTGGTGTTCACGCCCAAAGAGGACACCAAGATCCGCTCCTACTGAAGATGACACAACTGTATGTGGAACGGAACCAGCAAAGTGCGTTGTCGTACACACTGAATCCTTCTCAAGAATCTTTTGGAAACTCTGAGCACCAAATCTTTTTCAGTCTTTTCTGCAAGACTGATGTCAAGAATTGATTTCTTGATTTCTTTCTTCTTCAAAGATCGAATCTTGCCAAAAAGAATAGCAGCGGCTGGAGGAGAACTCCTGGGACGATGATGGCTGAATTGCTTCTCTTCTCTCTAGAGTGTGTATGAGATCCAATCTCAGTTCGCAGGATGATTTCTTGCACACAACCCTTAGGTTCGAAATCTGATTATGATCTCTTAGGGTTTCTCCTCTTTTTTTTCTTCTTGATTAAGAAACCTCCTAATTAGGAGTTATCCCAATCCAAATCAGTATTTGGATAGGGGATGATCTTAATCCTATCTACAGATTAAGTTAGCTTACTCCTGAAGACCCAATCCTTTTGCTAACTTTAATCCCAGATTCGCCCCATAGATGGGTGATCACATCAGCCCAGCTCGAAATGGGCTTTTGGCCCATTAAGTGTTTAGTGCTTAACTAGTTTCCAATCTGCTGCCCAGTTGGGCTTCTTTGTATGGCGAGGGACCCAAGCATTGATCTACACACCAGCCACATGGGTTCGGCCCAACCTTTATTACAAGGCCCACCCGAATTCACTGAAAAGCTCAGTGAACCCCTGAGCCCATCACATGGACCCTATGGGCCCAACACTTACATTAAGTGGTCCCTAGGCCAAGCCATCTTGTAAAAACCCAGGGACTATGGGCAGGTGCAAGATTAGCCCATCAGGTATTATCCTAAATGGTCTTACACTTAACCTCTCAGCCCTTAATGATCAAGTACTGCCCGACAAGAGATGACCTCTCCCTCGACTGCAAGGAACAGTGCCGCACTCCCCACTCACATGGATCCCGAGAATTAAAACCATTTGCAAACATTTTGAAACCGTACAAATATATATATATGTATATTAATTTTGCAAAACAAAATTCCAACGATTGAAATCAACTGCCGGCAGTTTGGTTTCCATCAGAGGGAGTGCCTTCCCGATCATTACCTTTGTTTGACAAAGGGGCTGATCCTGTCACTATGATCACCCACTCAGATGAATTCTCAGACTGTCCCAACATACCCAGGTTTTGATCCCCGCTAAGGATCTCACTGATTGGCATATCAAAGACAGCCCGATCCGACACCTTGTGAAGTTTCATAATTGAGTTTAGGGGTCAGGTGTAACTTTCCAGTTTTGCCCATCTGTCTCCAAGGTCCAGGGCAATACTGGAAATCTGGTTCGGTTCAAGGATTCAAGTAATTCCATACTGCATGTGCCTTGGGTCTTACCCTGGTGGCCGAAACAGGCCATCCCAACACTTGGTGGCACACTAGTATCAGCCTTGGCAGGATAAATCTCCCCAAACTTATCCAATGGTTGTGAACACTTAAAACTAACACGAGTCTCTATAAGTGTCCAGTTTTAGGGTCTTACACAGAATTATACCAAACAACATGAATCAAACATGCAATTTATTTATTTACACTAAATATCAAAAGTACATCAAATCGGATTGAAGCTAAGGGCATTCAAAACTGTCTAACACTGGCAAATAACGGTTGTGACAGAGGTCCAGTGGTGGTTACGCCTGATTTGACAAGAACGCCCATATTTAAGAACCCCGTAATCGAAGGGGAAAAGGATTTGGTATCTGGTACCTTGCATCTTGTATCTTGAGTTAATCTCGAGCTTTTCATTGATCTAGCGCCACCCGCACTCTTAGCTCTTTTCTGCATTCCTTACCGCTTCCTCAGGTTTTCTAACTTAAGCATCGGAGTATTCCCACCGGGCAAGTCCCTTGGGAATCCTTCACCGTCTTCTTCTCAGGTACCATCTGTCGCCAGCTAGGAGCCAGTCAACTGCCAACTAGGAGTGCCCGGATCGCGCGGCATCAAAACGCGATGGGCTAATCTCACTTAAGACCATTGTCCTTGGCTTTGTCACAGAAGCTTGGCTAAACCCATATGGGCTTTTGTGAGGTCATTGTTGGGGTCCCACGCCATACAAAGAGAGCCAAATTGACCAGCAACTAAAAGGGGATGTCAACCTACTTGCTTAATGGACCTAAGCCCATAATTAATTGGATTAATTCAGAAGTCACAATCATGTGACTTGGGCGAATTTGAGTATGGATATGGGCTTAGATCAGCAATGGGATAAGATGATAACTCTAATCCACTTAAGGAATCTAGATCCAAATAAAGATTTGAAATAGGAATCTCCTAATTGGATTAGGAGAAGCTGATCTTTAAGGCTTGTAAATAGAGGAGGACGAACTACTCCAAACCTCACATTTTCTGCTCTCAATTTTCACCCTCTGATCTTGCTGCCCAAACCCTAATTCATTCTCCAGTTTTTGGATTGATAGAGATTAGTTCCCACTTCTAATTTTGCAAGAAAAATCAGATCAATTTCGTGCTCATCTCCTCTACTCAACCCAAGTTGTTGGATTGCAGTTCTTGCTGAAGGACTACATTGTTGAACCAGATTCAATTTGAGTTGTGCCATTTTCAGTGAAAGCTGGTTTTGGTCACTTCTTTGGTCGTGAACACCCACTTTGGGAGCCACTCATGTGGAATCCGTATCAGGTATTCTTCTCCCTTTCTATTGGTTCCAAATCTGGTCCGATTCGATGCAAGAACGATCATTGAAAAATGCAATTTTTCTAAAACCAGGAATATGATTCTCGGAAGGGTAAAATAAATTTTTGAAATTTCGCCCTACCATCCAGCACGATTCAGCCATCCATATGATGGATTTCCCTTTCCTTCACAGGGGACTAATGCAGTAGGTACATAGTGGTCACTTAGACCATCAGAACACAGAAGGTATCAAACCGATACCATACGAACGCCTGTAATGAGCCCATAACTCATCGTGCATCTACGATGAGTCCATAACTCATCGTAAATCTACGATGAACTTATGACCCGAAATATGTTGTGATGAACTTTAGACCTATGCAAACTTGCGATGAACTTAAAGCCATCGCACAACTGCGATGAGCGCAAGCTCATCGCAGATCAGAAGCAACTAAAAGAAACACGTGCATAATTAAATAACGCGTGTGACGAGACAACCCTTGAGCCTAATGAGGAAGCACGAGCCGTGACATCACCCGTGCCACGTCGGTTTAAGACGGTCACAAAAGGAAGTAGCACACGTGTATTATAAGAATCCTTAGATGAAAGGAAAGCTCGTCCTTGAAATATCTTATAAGACACGTGGTGAAACCCTAGCAATGCTCCTTGACAACTAACACCGAATCTGAGATTCCCTTTCCTAATGGGAATCAAACGCTTTTCGCTCCTTCCTTTCGGGACCCCAGGGATCTTTCCCTATAAATAGGGGTCCAATTCATAACAAAGGGATCATTCTATCACCTCATTTACCCTAGCATTTAGCCTACCTCCTGATCCAAGCTTTTCTTTGTCCTTCAAGGAGACCCCTGTACGTAGCCTATCCACCTCACTCACACATGGAATTTGTATCAACAAGGTCGATTCCATTTCTACCCAGATCCAACCCGTTGACAGTCCTGGGTTTGGGAATGGGAAGGACAATCAACTTACAATCACCTCCATTTCACTTCACCCTATCCATAATGGGTGTGTTCTACAACATGAATTGTTTTACTTGTTGTCGGTTTTAAAAGCAAATCAAAACCATCTTGTTTCTTAAAACAAAAACACAAAAAAAAAACATTTTCTTAGTTGTCTTTTCTGTTTTCAAAACTAAAACCAAAAACATGTTCTTAAATCTCATTTTAAAAACATGTTTTTTGTTTTTCCCTTTGAAAACAAAAACAAAATTCAATAACATGTTTTTATTTTTTTTCTTGATGTGACGATTCCAAAAACAAATGAAAACAAAAAGATTAATATTGTAAAACGCTCTCAATATTAAATATCAAACGATATTTTGAAGCATTCTCAAAGTTCGTGTTTCTTTCATTCATATATCTGAATTTGAGTCCGGGTTCTATCAAGGCAGAGTCCATGTTCGCACCATTCACGCAGCATGAGGATGTGCCACGTGTCATTTGGTTCGTGCATTGGCTTAATGTGTGCCAAACGAATTAAACGGAGTCTATCCTTTATTCCATTAGCTTCTCATTCATTCCATCCCACTTCCTGCTCGAGACTCGTCAAACTTTGCCCTCGCCAATCACTCTCACTCACTCCGTTTCCAATCGGCGGCGACCAACAGCCATCATCGGCGACTGTTAACACCGGTGACTGAAGAAAAACCTCAAGTATTTTGGACTCTGCCCTAATAAAAGCCGAACTGTTATCACCGGTGACTGATAGAAGCTGGACTCCTGGTAACGGTAATCAGAATTCAGATTTGCCTAGCGAGAATGGAGGATTCTATGGAGAAAGAAGTCCGACGAGAGAAGAGATGGCCACCGGCAACAAGTGGAGGTGTCATCGTCATTGTCTCGTGTTTTCTCACTCGCCCGCTTGCGGAGTCAGTTTCAACCTATCATTTAAACTAGAGTAGGCGTTGTTGTCATTACCTATTATTTTCATTTAAATATTCATTCCTTATTTTGTAACTCCATTTCATTATTGAATTTTTATTGAGATTTTACCTTGTTATTTAGATCCCTGTGAAATTCTTTTTCTGACTTCATCCCTGTAGTGAGTTACTATTGTTAATTGTAACTTTGTTTCTATTATCACTGTAGATTTCTGTGATTTCAGGTTTGACTAAACAAATCCTCTACGTATCATATGGGGCATAAGGAGTTGAAAACCAACTTCTTGAATTTGCTGGTACAAGATCAACTTTGTGGGTATTAGGCTCAATCCAATGATTTATTAGGCTTGGACTTGCTTGTTCTCAGCCCATCATGACTCAATATAAGTATACTTTACAGATTATAGAGTGGAAAACCTTGTATTTTGTGTACTTTACACATATTTCTGTTTGCACTCTTTCCAAACTGAGCCTAAAAATCAGCAAATTCCTTGTGTCTTTGTATTTGTAACACAATCTGAAACAATCAAATGAAAAGCATGACTATCGAATACCCAAAGAATACTATAACATAAACTAGTTCTAATAAGGAAGAAAGGAGAAGGGTGAGAGAAAGAGAGAGATTAATCGGTAGTTATAGAGGAGAATGCACTTGACATTAACTTCGAACAGGGTCGGGTAGCGAAAAACTCAGCCAAAACCCCTTTCCTTGGCTTCATGGTGGATCTTGTGAATCTCCCTTATATTCCTTTCTATTGGGAATAATCCCTATATTTTCTTTGTGCAAATCAAAGAGATCTTAATCACAAATATCAAGCATGCAATAATGAAACAAATAACCAAACATAGAGTAAGTAACAGTAGTAAACACCAAGATTTATGTGGAAAACATCCATTATTAGCAATAGTAATGGCATACAATATTTTTCTATCTAATTACAACTAGATGATGAATATCAACAAAACTCTTAGATTCCAATAACGGAAAACATCATTAAAATGGATAGCAAACAAGAAATCTCTCATCAAGAGTGGAAGCACAACAGGGAGGCAAGAAGAGATGCTGAAAACGGATTTGTCTTCTTCGTTTCAGCCCTTTTAAATTTTCTTCTACTCAAAACCCCTTTTCTTTTCTTTAATATTTTTTAGAGAGAGTTGTTAGAGTTGAGAGAGTGGAGAGTGAACTCTCTCCAATTCGTTGGTTAGTCAAGGATGTGTTGGTTTGCCTTGCAAGCCAATGCAAAAAAAAAAATAATAAGTCTCTTAACTTTCCATTCTTTTCCTTTTTTTTGTCTTTTTATTCTTTTCTTTTCTTTGTCTTTATTAGTGGGTCTCACCTCATAAGGAGGGAACACCAACAATCCCCCTTCCCAACTTATAAAGAGGGTTGCACCATGCCCAAACCTGCAATGCTTCTACAATATTTAAACTTTTCTTTCGATAAAGCCTTGATCATCATGTCTAACCCATTCTTGTCAGTGTGAATTTTCTCAAGTTGCACTCATTCTAAATCTAATGATACCTCACATTAATATGTTTGGACTTAGAATGAAAGCTTGGATTCTTACACAGGTGAATGGCACTTTGATTATCACAATAGAATGTAATCTTTCTTACTTCAAACCAAGTTCATTTAAGAACCTTTTCATCCACGATATCTCTTTGCAAGCCTCTATGACAACTATGTATTCAACCTCTATAGTTGACAAGACTACACATTTTTGCAACTTAGACTTCCATGACATTGCTCCCCTAGTAAAAATGAACAAGAAACCTGATGTAGACTTTCTAAAGTCAATGTCACCTGCCATATCAACTTCTGTAAACCCTTCAAGCATAGGTTTACCACCACCAAAACACAAACATACTTTGGATGTGCCTTTCATATACTTGAGGATCCACTTTACTGCTAGCTAATGCCCTTTGCCTGGATTGGCAAGAAATCTACTAACCACACCAACTGCATGTGCTATGTCCATTTTAGTATAAACCATAGTATACATAAAACTTCCTATGACAGGGGCATAGGGAATGTTCTTCATTTCTCCTATTTCTTTCTCATTCTTTGGACTTTAATCACTGTGAACATCGAAAAAACCGGTTCACTTTGCCACTTGGGCTGAAATGGAATCACCACCCATCAAATACGAAAATGGAGGTGGTGGGACCTCCGATATTAACATCGAAAAGTTTGTTTTGTTTTGCTAGTGACTCCAAAGCCCAAGCACTGGTCCAACCAGTCAGTGTAAGACCTGGTAGGGAAGGGGTTAGGCACCCCTCTCCCAGGTCCAATAGATAGGGCCTACATACGATACAACAGGCATAGACACAAAAGAACGGTTAAGGAAATTGATAATAAAGAACAACCAAAAAAACAAATATAAAGGATAATTTGCTCTATCACTTTTTTTTATTTATCCCCCTTCTTTTTTGCTTTAATTTTTATATTTCTCCTTTTTTATTTCCCTACAAAACCTTTTGTTATTTTGTTATATGAAATTACCTTTTATCATATTTTTATTTATTTCATTTATTTTAAATTCTTCATTTTTTTTCTTTTTTATGTATTTTTCTACCTTCTGGCTTGTTTGCATATTCCTCGGCTCAATCTATTCATGATTTAGTTATTACTACTTTTTTTTATTTTTATTTTTTTCTTTTTCCTTAGTTTAGCTTGCTCTCTCTGGCTCGCATCCTTTTCTCACTCTGAACCTGCAAATGCGAAGCTCACCCATGACTTTTCCCGGTCACTGTCCCTTTTCATCCCTTTCAGCTCTATTCTTCCTCCCTCTAAATCTTTATCATTATATTTTATTTTAGTCTTTTTTTTTTTTTTTACTCTTCCCTCTACTCGATAAAATACTGACAACCACTTGTTTTCGTTGATGTTTCACAGGAAGAGCCCAAGTTGGACATCTCCCGACGGAATTGGCCATCTGAGAAGAAATCATACGAAGCAAACTAGAGATTAGCAATCGATGAAACAAAGACATGGGAATGGCGTTCTTCCCAAGCATGGCCGATACAGCGTTCAGTGAATCACAAAATAGCATTGAGACTCCTCTTGACAAATACTGAATTATACGAAGTCATCAAGGAAGAAAGACTAGGATAAGCTACATACCAAGGGTCATGAAATGAAAGAAAATAAAGTAAAATAAAACACAGTTCTGGAATTATCAGTTCGCCCCAGATCCCGATTCAGCCTTCGATATGAAATAAAACAGAGCAACCGCACAGTTATGAAGAGGAATACAATTTCAATAAAGAAAGAAAGGAAGCAAAAAAATGATACCAGTAGTACTAATTATCATGCAGAATAGGGAAAGCAACGATGATATTTCAGTAGAAGATTAACAATAGAGATAACTGATCCAAGTGCCACAACCCTGTGAAATGGGCCCTTTTCTTCCTTTTTTTTTCTTTTGCCATCCCCCTGCACTCAGCCTAGTATACAAACAAATCCAAACCCCTACTCCCTTCGTTAATACAACATTTCTTTTATGCGAGAGAGGTCTAATTCTAACTGCTTAAGACAGCAAAACAAGGTGAGGACTACTCAACCTACACTCAAACAAACTGAAACGGGGAATGCATAATCAGAACTAATCAATATCTAGCAATTAGGGAAAAAGAAGTAAACAAAACTGATACTGTCGTAATCACATTAGGTGGAATGGAGGACAAGGGAAGAATAACCAATCAACGTTCAATCATGGAAACATCAAAAAAAAAAAAAAACAGAGGGAGTCTAGGGCGATCCCAACATCAAGTTATACCAAGAACTCAGACCCTATACTACCTAACAGAAAACGCAAAGAAAAAAACCTAAGAACGGAAATTAAACTACTAATCAATGAACGAAAATAAAATAGAATACAAAAAAGAAAACAGAGCAGAACCTAAGGAACGCCATATAAAAGTGGTAGCACAGATAATGTAAACGGTTGAGTATCGCATTTGAGCAGAGGATGGTGTCAGTCGAGCATTAAAACAATGAGAGGAAAAGGAATTATCAGATGGAATTGCTTCGATCCGAATGGGTATTTCGGCCTGAGTTCGACTGATACTGTTAGTAACGACTGGTACTGGTGAGAGTTTCTGGGACAGGGTTCACAGGAAGGGCAAGGATGTGCCGGAATACTTCTGGTAATCGTCCATGGCAGCGAATTACGTCCGATTCGTCGTCACTGTGGAGCAAAGGTGACGACGATCTCTTCCTCCTCTGAACTCTCTTCTCGTTCTCCCTCTTATTTCGCCCCCTCTCTCTCTCAGCTCTTCTCCCCACAAAATGAATCGCCTAGGTCTCCTTTTAAAGAAGACCCAGGCGCGGCTTCGTAAATTCTTACAAAATTGTGGGGAGGCTGATGGTTTTATTCACGCGGGTCAAAAGGGGATTAAAGGGTTAAACTGGGTTTGGTTCGATGGTGGGTGATTCCAGTTAAAGAGGATTGAGACTGGTTCGGCCATAAATAGGGTTTTAATGTGCGGACTAACATGATTGACTAAAATAGAATCTTTTTGGATGGAAGGGTTAACGGGGGAATTTTTGGCTGAAGTTTTATAGGATGGGGTTTTCGGACATTCTGTATTGATTGGCGGGGTCAGATTGGCCTGAATGGGCACAGATTAGGTAGATATGGAAGGGGTTCGATTCGGTTAATCTACGGGCTCAAAATGAAATCTTTGTGTGATGAAAGGGAAAATAAAGGCAGTTTTGGGTAGTCTAAGATGATTGGTAAAATCAGATTGAGCCAACTGGGCCCGGGTCGAGCAAACTTGGAATCCGGCCAATCTGAAGCCTTGAAATAAAATATTTGTATGATCAAGGGTAAATGAAAGTGTTTTTGGCTGGAATTTCATATGTAGGATTTTATGGGTATTCTAGGGTGATTGGAAAAGCTTGATTGGCTTAGAGGTGATCGAATAAAGTGGATATGGGTTGTAGGTGCGAGAATGGTCGAAACGAAATCTTTGTTTGATGGACAGGTGAACAAAGGAATCTTGAATTCAAATTTCATGGGTAGGTGTTTTGGGATGTCTCGGGCCTAATGGTTATGTCTGATCTAATGGTTAAGGTGTGAGTGGGGTTTATCGAGGGCCATCGAATAGGTATCGGGTAGGTTTAATGGTGGATTTGAGGGCTATCGGGGTGAAATTTGGGCTTTTCGGATTTTTTGGTGTTTCGGAGAGGTTGGAAGGGTCTGATCAAGTGTTTGGGGTGAATTGGAGACTCAGGTAGCGGACCGAGCAAAAATCGAGTGCTGACAATCACCAAACAATTTGAAATGTTTTGCCAATGGAGTACTAATCAGTTTTGCTTTATCCATGCAAAATCTTACAAGCACCTTTTCTATGTAACTTTCTTGTGACAACCACAATCTCTTGTATTTCGTATCACATGAGATTTTCATACCCAAGGTTTGTTGAGTTGGACATAAGTCCTTCATGGAGAAAGACTTTCTTAATTGCTTTTAACCTATCAATTTTTGTCTTATCTTGCCCAACAATCAACACGTCATCAACATATAGCAAAATAATGATAAAATCATCACTAGAAAAATACTTAGTGAAAACACAATGATCTAAAACTATTTTACCATACCCATGCTTTGTCATAAATGATTCGAACTTTCGTACCATTTCCTTAGAGTTTGTTTCAAACCATACAAACTCTTCCTTAACTTGTAAACCATATGTTCTTTTCCTTTGACTTCAAATCCTTCCGGTTGTTCCATGTAGATGTCTTCTTCCAAGTCACTATAGAAAAAAGTCATTTTGACATCTAATTGTTCAACCTCCAAATCCATACTCGAAGTTAAGCACAATGCAATACGTATTGATGACATTTTTACTACTAAAGAGAAAATTTCATCAAAATCGATGCCCTTTTTTTGTTCAAATTCCTTCACAACCAATCTTGCCTTATACCTTGGTTGTGAGCTCCTATCTTCATGCTTCAACCTGTATACCCATTTGTTCTAGAGTGCCTTTTTACCCTTAAGTAGTTCCACCAAATCATAGGTATGATTCTTATGCAAAGAGTCCATCTCTTCTTGCATAGCCTTGAACCATTCTTTCTTGTACTCACTTTCTTGAGCCTTATGATAGCTTTTTGGTTCACCTGCATCTGAAGCATTATGTACTCATTTGGTGGATATTTTCTCGATGGTCGATGTTCCCTAATTGATTTTCTTAATTCAGTTGGTGGCTCTTGAGGGGGCTGCTCCCCCTATTCATCATTTCCATTGGGAACATTCTCATTATTTTCTGAGTTCACATTTTCTTGTTACACATCTCCCCCATCATTTCTGTACATCATAGGGAGGAGACATTGGATCCAAGTCTACAAGTTCACCATCATCTGCTTGAGGCTTCTCAATTTTTTCAAAGTCTTTAATTGTTTGGTTTTCAAAAAAGACCACATCTCTACTTCTGATGATTTTCTTTCTCATTGGATCTCATAACTTGTAACCAAACTTTTCATCTGCATATCCCAAGAAAACACACTGCTTGATTTTGTCATCAAGCTTAGACTACTCATCCTTGGGTATATGCACAAAGGTCGTACAACCAAATACCTTGAGATGATCATAGGAAATATATTTTCCTATCCATACCCTTTCAACAACATCACCATTCAAAGGAACTACATGAGACAAATTAATCAAGTACACAACTATATCAATCGCTTCTCCCCAATAACAGCTTGGCAACTTTGCTTGTGGCAACGTGCATCTAACTCTCTCTAGAATGGTGCGATTCATTCTTTCAGCTACACCATTTTGCTATGGAGTCTTAGGAACTGATTGCTCATGTCAAATTTCATGGTTTTTACAATAATTCTGAAATGGACATTCATATTCACCACCATTGTCAGTACAAATACACTTGAGACGTCTACCTATCTCTCTTTCAACCATAGTATGAAAAACTTTAAAAACATCTAGTACTTGGTCTTTAGATTTCAAAGCATAAGTTCATACTTTTCTAATAGCATCATCTATTAAAGTAATAAAGTAAGATGCACCACAAAGAGTTTTGACTTTCATAGGCCCACAAACATCAGAATGAATCAGTTCTAAAGCATGCTTTCTTCAATGATGAGAGTTTTGCAATGAAACTCTATTTTGTTTACTAGCTAAGCAATGAATGCAAGTATTAAAATGTGTACCTTTCATGACAATTAACAGATTTTTCTTGGCAAGAATTTACATTCCCTTCTCGCTCATGTGATCCAATCGTCTATGCCACAATTCTGTAGAAAGTTCCTTCTCCATGATGTTCATTTCACCTTTGCAAACACATCCCTATGTACGATAGAGAGTGCAACACCTATTGCCTTTTTCTACCACTAGAGACCCCTTGGAAAGTCTCCATTTTCCATTTCCGAATTGGTTATTAAATCATTCTTCATCTAGCTTACCATCTAAAATCAGATTTAAGCAGAGATCTGGAACATGTCTGACATCCATGAGAACTAATTTGCAACCTATGTCAATTCAAGATAAATATCACCCATCCCCACAATTTTGGAAGTTCCAGTGTTCCCCATTCTCTCAACACCAAAATCACATGTACTGTAAGAGATAAAATATTCCTTGTGAGGAGTAGCATGATAGGAAGCACCCACCAGTATCAACAATCCAATCCATGCCATGACATGCTAAATTAATGCACGACTCTTCACAATCTGTGAGAACAATAATATCTCCACTTGTAACTGCAGTTGTGTCCTTTCCTTCATCTCTTTCACTTTCTTTCCTTTCTTTCTTGTTGTCTTTCTTGAGTTTCTGACGCTCACTCTTGTAATGGCCTTGTTTCTTGCAACGAAAGCATGTAATATCTTTCCTTGATTTGGACTTGCCTCTAGACTTGTCATGGTTATGTGGACCTCTACTTTGGCTTCTACCCAGCTTTCTATAAGGAGAGCATCTAGTTTTGGGTCCATTGATTTTCTTCTAATTTCTTCATTGAACAAACTTCTCCTTACCATGTTTGTTGTCACTATTCCATCGGGTGCAAAGTTACTGAGAGATACCACAAGTGTTTCCAAACTTTCTGGTAATGAGCTAAGTAATAATAGAGCTTAAAGTTCATCATCCAACACCATATTCATTGAAGCTAATTGGTTTACAAGCTTTCTAATTAAGAAAGAGACTTTAAATTGGTTTACAAGCTTTCTAATTAAGAAAGAGACTTTAAATTGGTTTACAAGCTAATTGGTTTACAAGCTTAAAGTGTTCAGTGATGGAGGTACCTTCCTTGTACTTTAAATTTACAAGCTTTCTAATTAGGAAAGCCTTATTGCCAATGGTTTTCTTCTCATACAATTCTTTCAACTTGTTCCAAAGTGGAACAGTTGAGATTTTATTTGCTACAAGATGATAGACTATCATCCAACCATTGTCTAATAAAAGCAATTGCTTTTAAGTCAAGGAGTTCCTAATCCTCATTGGACATATCTTTCGACTTGCCATTATCACCTCTCATAGGTGCATACAAATCTCTAGAGAGCAGCAAATCCTTCATTTTTTGTTTCCAGAGAGACCCGTTTCTTCCATTTAATAAAATCATTCTAATTGAACCTCCTTCCATGATTTACACAAGAGCCAAGTGTTATGATACTAGTTTGTTGGGAATAATCCCTATACTTTCCTTGTGCAAATCAAAGAGATCTTAACCACAGATATCAAGCATGCAATAATGAAACAAATAACCAAATACAAAGTAAGTAACAATATTAAACACCAAGATTTATATGAAAAACCCCTCAATGTAAAGGTAAAAACCACAAAACCGAAATCCAAAACATTCACTATCAACAATAGTAATAGGATATAATATTTTTCTATCTAGTTACAGCTAGACGATGAACATTAAGAAAGATCTTGGATTCCAATAACAAAAAACATCATTAAAATAGATAACAAATAAGAAATCTCTCACCAAGAGTGGAAGCACAATAGGGAGACAAGAAGATATATTAAAAACGGATTTGTCTTCTTCGTTTCAGCCCTTGTAAATCTTCTTCTTCTACTTAAAACCTTCTTCTCAAAACCCCTTTTCTTTTCTCTAATATTTTCTAGAGAGAATTGTTAGAGTTGAGAGAGTGGAGAGTGAACTCTCTCTAATTCATTGGTTAGCCAAGGACATTGCAAGCCAATGCAAAAAAGTCTTGACTTTTCATTCTTTTCCTTTTTTTTGTCCTTTTCTTTTCTTTTCTTTGTCTTTATTAATGGATCCCACCTCACGAGGGAACCCAACACTTTTCATGCTACCTAAGCCTAAAATTAACAATCACACGCTAAGCTAATAAACCAGAGGATGAGAAAGAAGGGCAACACTACAAGTAGTAGGTAGATAGATACATACCAACAAAACTCTTTAATCATTGGGAGAGAGGGAAGTGGTGTCCAGAACGCGGACATGGAGAGAAGGGGAATTGGGGGGGATGGGAGATGCAAATGAGGATGAAGTGGTTTCATCAAAGAGTCGCAAGGGGGCGTTGGAAGATAGGTCTTAGTCGATGGGTCACTGGTTTAGCGCCACCATTAACAGCCGATGGCTGCAGACGGCATTCTCTCGGATGAAGGTTGAAACCGACTCCCCAAGTGGTAGAGTGAAAAAACACGAGACAACGACAATGACACCTCCACTTGTTGCCGGTGATCATCTTTTTTCTCGTCGAACTTCTTTTTCAGAATCCTCCATTCTTGCTTGTTCAGCAAGGGTAGGCAAATCTGAACTCTGATTACAGTTAACAGGAGTCCGGCTTCTATTAATCGCCAGTGATAACAGTCCGACTTTATCATGGCAGAATCCAAAATACTTGAGGTTACTGGCGAGTGCAGAGTCCAACGAATCTCGAATGGGAAGTGGAATGGAACGAATGAGAAACTAACGACATGAAGGATAGATTTGTTTATTCGCATGCATTAATCCAAGAAACAAAAGACGCAAGGCGCATCCTGCGAGCACCGAACATGGCCTCTGCCCTAATAGAAAGCCGGATTCTCAGAATTTATAGTGATCCACGAGTCGAATTCAGTGTAGGATCAAATAATCGAAAAAACAAAGTCAGTGTTAGATCAGTTGGGGATTTATTTTTTTCTTCTGTACTGGAATTCCAATTAAATCTTATACATCGGATTTAGATTAAAAGATTGAACTAACGATAAAACCAATGGATCCAATTCAGATTTGAATCAGAAATTTTATGGGAATGAACCAAAGGCTCAGTTTGGAAGGGGCACAAATACAATATGTAGAGTGCAAAACCTTGTATTTTATATTATTTTGTATGTATTTGCACTGTATATATTTGTATTTGTACTCTTTCCTGGGCCAAAAGCGCAAATCAAAGCACTAAAAACCTTTGAGACAAGTGATAATACGGGAAATTTAGCTTTATTATGCCAAGAAAACGGTACATTCTACACTTGGATTCACTCAGCAGGGGAAAAAGCACAAACTACAATTTGTATGGAAAAATGGATCAAACGGTTATTTGCAAACAAAATGGATAATAATCTCCCCCTGCAAAATCACGCAATCGCTTCTCTAACATCCAGCACGCAATGAGCAAATTTGCTCCAGCAAACTTGCTCCTACAATCTCTCTCCATTAATCTAGTCCTCGACAGCCAGAGGAACCATCTCGGCCTGAACTCAAAATTTATGAGTGAAACATAATCAGTTAAGAGAACAAAGCAAGGATCAGATTCAAATTAAATAGTGGGTATTAGAATCGACAGAGGAGCTTACCAGCTTCCGATACTTGAGGGCATAAAACATCTCAAGGTATCTCCTGGTCTCACGACGATCAAGTTTGGAGACATACTTCCAAAACCCATATACTCCAGCCAAAGTCATCAACCTCCCAGAGTAGATCTGCCATGTATACCTGTGAAAGGAGTAAGGAAACAGATGAAACCATCAGAAATCAAGACTTGTAAAGAATCATCAGAATGGAAACCAATTAGATAATCAGTCTGCTTACTTCTCATGGATACGCTGAAGGCCACCTTGCGAGATCTTTTCCCAGTATGTTGGGTCTTCCTTGCTCTTCTCAAAGAAGTTGACAAGGAGCTCAGCTGCCCGATCACCATGGTAGGGGTCAATATGGAAGCCAGACTTGCCATGAACTATGATCTCGGCTGGACCACCATGGCAGGTTGCAAAGGTGGGCAAACCACAGGTCATGGACTCCACAACTGTTAAGCCAAAAGCCTCATAAAATGCAGGCTGTACAAAAGCTCCCTTTGTGTCCGCAATGTATCGGTAAAGCTCGCCATTTCGCACCCGGTTCATCTGAGAAGAAATCCATCGGAACTGACCATTCAAATTATATTTCTCAATGAGCCCATACATCTTCTTCATCTCAGATTGCTCCTCCAAGTCCTTTGATTCCTTCCTCCGGTCACCAGCCACCACAACAAGGTTAACCAACTCTCTCAGCCGAGCATTCTTACCATACCACTCGACCAATCCTGTAATGTTCTTCACACGGTCCAATCTTGCCATAGAGAATATGATTGGCTTGTTCCGATCATTCAACACACATCTGCAACACACCAACATAGCAAACATTATCATCATTACAGTTCACATCAATTTATTCCAAGAGAAAAAAGGAGGGGGCAACAGAAATGGATGCTCACAGGTGTTCTGTGTTCTCTACTTTACTGTAGAGCAGATCCTCAATTTCTGGGTGCAGCGCAGTAAGTCTCTTCTCCTGCTCCGTGTAGGGGAAGTAGATTGTCATATCTGCTCCAGGTGAGACTATGTTGAACTTAGGATCGAAAACATCAATACCATGGACAACCCGGTAGAGTCCAGGGAGAGTAAAGGCAGTGTGACTCTCATACTGCCCAACAGTGTCCTTGCTACAGCATGGAAACATGATAAAATTAGACTAACCAACTAGGAAGAACAAAGATTAACGGTAGAACATAAGGATAGAAATAAAGATAATACCTTCCGGCAATCTCTTGGAATGTACTGGTGATGATAAAATCTGTATGGTTCATGGCAAATAAATCGGCTGTGAACTGGCAGGAGAAGTGGTATTTTTCTTCAAACTCTTTCCAGTATATATCAGAGTCAGGATACTTTGTTTTCTCAAGAGCATGGGCAATGGTGCACTGAAGAAGCAAACAAGAGATATCCAAGTGAGAAGAATTGGCTTATGGTGACGAGATCAAACCAACTACAACCAATGAGCAACTCTGGCAAAATCAGCCATTCAACCAACCTGTGTCACTCCTAATTTGTGTGCTAGCAAAGATGCAACAAGATTTCCATCACTGTAGTTTCCAATGATAAAGTCTGGCTTGGCCTGTAACTCGCCAATAATTTCATTCGCAACATCCTAAAAAGGAAAAGAAGGAAGCATTTAGAAATCTTGAGCAAAGGATAGAGAGAGATCATCAGTACGAATTACATGTTTTTAATTTTTACCTCTGTGAATGTTTCCAAGTAAGGCCACACTTCGAACCGTGAGATCCATCTGCGGACAACTCCTTTCTTAGTTCTAAAGGGAACTCTCAGTATATGACAGTGCTCTGTTCCAAAGACTTTTTCAAGACGTTGGCCACAAGTAGTCCCTACTGCATCAGGCAGCAGTCGAGTCACCTGGGTTCGACAATAAGATCAAGCATCAAAAATAGGCACAGTAAAGCATTCTATACGATTGAACATGCAAAAGGCTGTAGAGAAACATCTTACAATAAGAATTCGAGGGATTATATCAAGTCCTTGATGTTTTATGCGCTGAAGCATCTCGTTCTCCAAAGCACGAACTTGATCCAAAATATACACAACCTACAAACAGATACCAGTGTTGAAGATGATCAACTCATAAAATCTGCAGGTGAAAGCAGTAAGAAACGAACTTCACTCTTGTGTAAACACACCTGGCCACCAGTGTCAGGGTAGCCCAGAACGTTGGCTTGGGCAAAGTATCCATGGGGAGAAAGGATTACAACATTGAACACCATTGGAATCTTCCCAAGGAATTTCTCCAAGGTAAATGGATCAGGTGCCTCAAGAAGGTCCAGAAGCAGGTTAATCATCTCCAACACTCTCTCAGCAGTATCACCCCACCCCTTCTCCAAACCAAGTTCTTGAAACCTGTGATCAAATTCTGAATATGGTGTGTCTGGAGGAAGTGTGGAAAGATACTCCTCTGCCTTCCTGAGAACAGACTGGAGAGTATCAAGGTTCTGAATCCTGTCATTCAGCATCATTGTCTGCAAAAGATTGTTGAAAACATCGGTACATTGGACATAAAGAAAAGAATTTGCTGCATCTGAAACTCTTTACAGTCCGCAGAATATTAGAAATTTCAAGGTTTGAAGACAGAACATGCAGAGGTGACTCTGATAGACAGTTTACCTTGCCCTTGTATTGGTGGGCTCTGAGAAAATCAAGCAGTGGGTGCAAGCTATCTTTGTCATGAAACATTTTTGCAGAAAGATGCCTGTTGAGGAACTCCACACCATTTCCAATGAACTTGGACAGAGTGGGTTTGGGGAAAGATGCAGTGAAGGGCTCAAGATCCAACTCAAGCACAAAGTTCTCTTTGGAGCTGCAACACGGAAAGCCACAAAATTTTACGGGTACAAGTCAGAGGAAGCAAATATAACAAAGCTGATATGGAATAAAGAAAAGAAACAAAAAATGATATTTCCAAACCCAAAATTTACCTTCCATTGACAAGCTCTTCTTTGAACTGCAAATACTGAGATTCAGTCAACTCCTCCACAACAAGAGCATTAATGTTCACACGTATGTAATCCCAGACACCAGGCCTTGGGCGCACAGCTAGAGCAACCCATGGAGGCAAAACTATTGCTTCCTGAATCAGGCATTTAGCAAAACAAAACACGATCAAAAATAGAACAAGAGACATTCTAGATTCAAAGGGCCCAAAAGTTGCAGCTGTCAGACTCACCTGTGTGGATCTTATGACATCTCCGAACACCCCATCCACTAGTTTCTGCCTGTCTCCTTCTGGTATCTTCTCCAACTCCTCTAAGAGATGATGGGGTTGCATAATTCCCTTCCCATGGCCCTCAATCCTGTTGATCCAAATCACAGAACCAACTAAGCAGAAGATCCTCACCAGTATCCATGACTATGAACTTGAAAGCAATCAAATGAGATCATTGCAACAGAAAGAAAGATTTTGACATAAGATATGAGAAAGAACAGCAAAAACCTTGACAAGAGGATTAGCAATTCATTGCGCTGAGCAGCAAGGGTTTCGCCCAAGCGCTCCCGAAGGCTATGAACACGAGCCAGTACCCGTTCCGCCATGACACTCTGGTATTAGCCTCCGACTGCAAAAGAAACAGAGCCAAACGATAAGCATCCGGCCCAACAACGGAAGCTCTTGCTTGTAGACGGTGGGTAGTTGGGCATTGACTATTGAAAACATCTAGAAGATGGTCTACCAAACTTCTAAATTTAAAATTCTTTACTAACCAGAAACTAAAAATTTAAAAGGAATGGACAGGGCAAAGAGTCACTTGATAAAAAAGTGAAATGCAGCAAAACAAAGTTCCACCAGAGGTCTTTGTTGCAGAAAAAGCCCTGTCTCAGGTGGGTTGAATCTGATCATGAACAGTTCAAAACATAGATCAAGAGAATAAGCTCATATATCATAGCCGAAATAATTAAATCCCCATCAAAGTAAGGAGGGTTTTACCAAAAAAGGACAAAAAAAATCCTCAAAAATAAACTGTTGCAACCGGAAAAGGGAAGTGCTGTGTGTAGCCACAGTGTTCTCTTCTGTTTTTTTTTTTTTTTTCTTCTCTTGTTCAGAATGTTAGTTGTTTATTATGATGAAATAAATTAAAATGGAAATGAGAATTTCCAAACGCATAAAGCCGGTTCGTAGTTCCAATATCATTGTTTGAGCATTAGAACTTGGCAGCAACAAGCAGATAGCTAGAAAATCCATAATTTTCAACCAGAAAACCAGGAAACAGAGGCCAAAAGTGTTGATTTGAAGAATGGCAAGAAACGAGTCACATTGATCTTGTTCAGCGTACGAAAATGGATCGTCCCCATCTCAGAAAAGGAGTTAGAGAAAGAGAGATAGAGAAAAAGCCTTCAACGATAAAATTGCAGAATGCAAGCTATAACTCCAGAAACAGGAAGAAAGCCTGGATTTACCTTCGAAACCAACAAAGCAACGAAGAAAAAGCTAAAAAAAGGACAAACGAACGAATGGAGAGAACGGAATGAACGAAGTGGAATGAAGGAAAGAGCAAGGGAGAGCAGCCTTTATATAATAAGCAGAGAAGGAGATCTCGCACCTTCAGTGGCAAGAAAACTACTAAGGCCTCTCTATAAGCTGTTACAGCACTCAAAGCTCACTTCCGCTGTTCCCCGGTTTCTTTCACAAAAACCGCTCATCACTTACCAGTGGACGGTTTTGTCGAACTGCTGCGCCATTAATCTATTATTTTCTGGTAAATCGTACTATGTACATAGAATACGAACTCAACTTTTTAAAATTTTTAATTAAAAACTTAATCCGGTTTCCACTTCCCGTATTCTCTTCCTGTTTTTGGAGGGAGAGAATTGACGATCTTGATTCGTTTGTCAACTCTGATCCGTTACCTGATTGGCATCACTCCACCGTTATAATGGAGTACCACAATATGGTAGCCCTTGAAGTAGCATTTGGATACAGACAAGATCATAATGTAGGTAAATTATGAAAACTTTCCTTGTTTTTCTAACTATTTTATAAATTTCCTAATTTTTTGGACTCCATTATAGAGATACAAATTGGAATAACCCATAAGTCCATAACCCCACAAATTGAGATCTTCTACCAACAAACAAGTTTTAACACCCTACCAACAATCTAGTGACACACGGCACATCTCACCATGAGAGTGGAACCCATTATAAAAGACTCGTCATGTATGAAATATATGGTGTCAGATTTGTGTTCACATCAAAGGCTCGTCATTTTGGGAGATGCTCACAAGTTGGAATGTATTATGGGACACTTGTGAGGCGCTCTTTATGAGATGCAGATATGAATTCGTTAGGATTTAACCCAACACTTGTGCAGGGTAATATCGATCCCAATACACATACCAACACCCTATTAACATGATGTAATACCGTGCATCTCATCATGATAATGAGAACAATCATAAGGTGGGTCTCACCATAGTATGAGATGTATGGTGTTAGATCATATTGATAGAGCGTTGGAATGTATTTGGTTGGTAGGAGATAGGGATTCTACAAATTTTCAATACTTTTTTCGATAATGCAAATGTTAAAATTATCAAAATGCTCTCTTAAACATTTAAGACTAGTTATTGTGGTCTATCATTCCAAATCGAGACTAGATGAGGAATCATATATTTTATGACTGGTGTGAAGCATTTTGATATTGTGTTCAACTAAATCTATCTCATCAGTTTCAACTTGCAAGAATGATGGACTTTAATTTTAATGATTTTAATTCTTTTATCGTTGTATTTGATTATAGATTTTACACAAACCTCATTAAGGATAAATCTAGTAGTCAAGAAAATTAAGAGAAGGAGATCATCATCATCTAAGCAAACTGAGCCTAGTCACAACTATATGGGGTTGGCTATATAAGTTTTCTTGGTTCCTTCTATTAATTATCATAACTATTTATTAAATTATGGGCATCTTAAATCATTTCTTATTTGTTTTCTTTTATGTTCTTTTTGGAATCACTTGCCTTCTTATCCCCCTTCAACTTTTTTTTTATGAGAAGAAAGATTGCTATTCCTCACAAAAAGACTTTTAGCATTCCCCCCTTCAACTTGTAACAAAGTAATTCATAAAAGAAATTGTGAGAAAGTGCATGGATAGAAGGGAAATGTTTACACTATTTTTTCAAAAGAGTCATTAGGCATATAATAGAACACCCCTATAGTTTCATAGATTTATTTGAACTTACTATATGATTTTTATTTGGCTAAAACACCCCCTATAATTTGCAACCTATTTAATTAATCGACCTTTCACTAAGAAGTGTTTGTTTTTCTATGTGTAAGATCACCTAAATTGAGTAAAAAATGTTCGAAGGCATGGGCCTATAATTGTTTATTTCAAAAATATCCCTAACACTTCTTCATACAAAAAACAAAATTAACCAAATAGAACCAAATAAAATGGTTGATCATGCTTATTAAGGGCAAAAATGATAGTTTATTTTTATTTTTTTGATTAAATATATTCAACTAGCCAATAAAATCAAAACGTCATTTTCTACTATCATCTAATAGAAGATCGATTAAATAAATCAACTAAAAATTAGAGGGGGTGTTTTAGTAAAATGCAAAGTGTGTGATAAATTTCAATAAATCATCAAATTATGGGAGATATTTTAGGTCATGTTTGGTTCACAGGAATAGGGTTATGAAATCAGAATCGAAATGGGCCATTTCAATTCAAACTATTTGGTTGGGAAGAAGTGGAATCTCATTCCCTTTCATGGTGGAATGGCATTTCCCCATTTGAGGAAATAGTTATTCCCTCCCCCTCCCTTGGGAATGAAATCTCATTCCACCTAATTCCAATTCTCATTCTAATTTATGTTTGAACCAAACAGATCATATGAATAAATCATCCCAATTCCTGAAGGATTTCAATTCCAATTCCCATTTCGATTCCTACTACAATCCAAATGGACCTTGGTGAGATTGTTTGTTAGGATCAAATGATAAAGTAGTTTTATATAAGGGTAAATTACAAATAGATAACTTAAACTTCTAATTGCAACATTTGTATTTCACCAGTTAAATATTATATAATCCCAAAAATGCCCTTAGTGTCTATTTCTAAGATCATTCTCTAGTGATGATTTTACTTAATAGAATGATCTAAAAAATATATGAAAAAACTATTTTTGATATTATACAATGTTTAACCAATGGAATTCCAATTGATGGAATTAAGTGTCTATTTTTTGAGAGTTCAAAGTATTCAAATGTTATTGAAAGTTTGAGATATCAATCTTTCACTACCCCAAAGTACAGAGTACTACCTGTAATTTACCCTTTTATATAGTTGAAACAAAACTCATGAGAAATTTTTTATAATTTTCTTTATTCGGTATCTTGTGGATTTACGAAGGATTATTGTTGTCAGCCGATCAGCATTATTGCTCATTTGTAGCCGATGGCTCCAACTAATGCCAGGTAAGGGTCCCACAGTGGGACGAATCGGACGGTCGAGACTCCATTTTGGTCGGATGCTGACATGGCTTAATTGTACTATATCTTGAAAAGCTTATCCAAACATGCAGCACTGTGTTTTTACAGTGTACCGTTTCGTCGTATGTTATGGTAGGAGAATTCTCAGTCCTCTCTCTGCCCAATGGGCTAATGAGGATAAGGAGTCATTTTATCGTGAAGTGGGGCCCTCCCCCGGAAACTATACTGTAAAAGTGCTCTCTCAGTTGGTGGAGACATTAATAGCGCTTGGAGATTTTTCTTGGGTGGAGGGTGCACGTGCTTGTGTCTCCAGTGCCAGTTGGCAGTCTCGAAAAGAGCGCAACAGATTGCGCGATTCGTGGGACCCTCCACAGGCCGATGACTACATCTTTATCCTTGAGTTCCAACCACTTCATTGTTCGATCTAGAGTCTGGGCCATGGCGGATGGGTAACCCCTCCTCTCTCTCTCTCTTCTTGTCGTCGGCAGGGTGATTATCAAAAGTCGAAAAAGTGAAAAAACCAAATCACATAAAAAAACTCCGGTTAATAGAAACAATCGATTCAGTATTTTTGAAAATCGGAAGGTATCCGATTAAAATGCCTTTATTTGTTATTTAGTCCAAAGGTTGAAAATATAATTTTAATTAATGTTTTTCATTTTATTTAATTATTTATGGTATTAATTTATATTCTCTCTTATTAAATTTTATATTTAAATTAATTTTTTATTATAAGTGTTACTAATTAGATCTATGTCCAATATTTTTAAAAATATATCCATATATTTTAAAACTTATTAAAAATTTATTCTTTGTTCAAGTGATGACTAAGCAATTCTACTATCCAATTCAAATTGACTAACCAATAAAGTAATAGTTAGTTAATAAAATTTTTAAATAGAAATAAATATAGAAAATTACAAAAATATAAAAAAAATAAACACATTTATGATATTTTTTATTAATCAAATTAAAAAAACAAGTGTAATAAGCAAGAATTATTTTTATTGATGATGAAAATAAAATGGGTTTGACTATGATATGAAAAATATACGATATCCAAAAAAAAATCACCAATAAGCCTCGTATACGTGATAGGGAAGTGTTATTTATCAAAATTCATGGATGGGTTTTGATTGGTCAAAACTCTTTCCATACCATATCTTTTCTACATCATAGATTTTCCCAAATAAAATACATAATCTAAAACTAACAAAAAATAAAATTATTTTCCTATTTGGTAGAGATCAATAGTTCAACTTTTGGGTCAAATATGTCAACCTTAAATGTCATAATTAAATAATAAAAATTAATAAATATAAAAACAAACAAAAATAAAAAATACATAAATTTTACAAAAAAAAACATTTGGACACATGTATAATATTATATATTTAACATATTAAGAAAAAAAATAAGTGTAAATAACAGTATTATTTTTACACACATGGAAATACAAAAATTAAAAAAAATTGAATACATCTATAACTGCATATTTATACTACTATTAAAAATATTAATAAAATTGTGGAACTTTCTTTTGATTAAAATACCTATTTTTTGAATTTAATTGCTATTTAATTGTGAGGTTTAAAATGTAGTTTGAACTACAATTTTCACCTCATTCAATTCCCCCTCTTTAAATCTTACATTTTTTTGATAAATAAACAAAAAAGTATAGATAAAACATTACGAAAAGAAGAGTCTAGCCAATGGTACCCAAAACTTTATAGCTCAATATGAGGTGCTTAGGTAATCAAATCTAGATTTTGTAGTCTGCATCCGGTTAAAAGTGAAAAACAAAAAATATATGAATTTTTTGGAAAAAATTTGGATGCATTACTTCTATCATTATCATCATTTAGAATTGCCACGTATAAAGCATGTACACATTTACGAGTATATTATAAATATCAAAAAATTAAATAATTGATAGATCAAATTATTGATTAATTGGTTAACCGATTAGATTTGGTTTAATTTCAATTCATGATTTTCTAAAAACCAATAGTGGTGGTTTGATTTAAAAAATACTCACAGTTTGGTTATGGTTAACTAAACCATGAGCATCCCTACCCATTCATTTGTGTCAAATATTTACTAATACAGGTCCATTAATAACAGCTGTAGTGGCTGAACGACTGAATGCCCGTTTCAAAGATTAAGCTAAACTGGTTTACCATGCATAGTTCAGTGTCCGTTAGTCTTAGGGAGAGTTAAAGAGCAGAAGCTTCTGGCTTTCTGATGTAAGTCCCACATGGACAATCTATTATCTATAGGCATAATTACCAAGAGTCCATATTAACTAAAAGAGACTCATTCCTTTCATAACCGCTGAAGTTGCTGAATCAAAAGACTTGTTACTTTGTTTCTTAATTGTTAAATTAATAAACATATTAAATAATAGATTTTTCAAGGGTATATTGGTCCATCCATCTTCAGTTTCAATCATTAAAGGAGTTCGGTCTCTTTAAAAACTTATTCACTAAAAAACAAATTAATAAGCTTTTTCAGTTCAATATTTTCAGCTGTTATCAAGCAACACTTTAAATCATTTAAAGGGCTGTCCACTTCAACCTTTTTGTATAGGTTATCAATGCTTCAAAACAGCTGAACCAATTTAGGGGTTGTTTGTCTTTTAATGAATATGTTTTTAAGGAGGTTATATGCTCTTTGGTGGTTGAAGTGAAGTTGCTTAGATTATTTCACTTATTTTCTTATTCATTAAAAGATAGTAATAAAGCCATCAAATTTAGAAAATTCAGTTATTATCAAATGGCCCTTAACTGAATTTTTAGTTCAGCCCTCCCAAACAAACCCTTATTATCTAATCTTTAAGGTCCCTTTGGTTTAACCATAAATGTTGTACCTTAAATATTACAATGTCGTAATTCTGGAATGGAGAAAGTTGCAAGATCTAGCTGTCAAATGTCGGGAAGTGATCGAATTAAAAGTCACATGACAATGTTGTTACATACGAACCGGTGTAGAACCGGAATGCTCATTGGGTCAAAGTTTTACCGGTTAATTGATTCAAACCGTAGAAGCCATCTTTTAATATGTAAGGGTGCTCAACAAAAATTGAAAAACTGAACTAAATCGACAAAATCGAAATCGAACTGCTCAGTTTGGTTTTTGTTGGTACTCCGATTAGCTGAGGGCAACAAAGTAAATTCACTCTCGAGCTTCGAAGGAGGGCCGAGGGTTTTGAGGGTCCAGAGATGATGTGTTGAGGCTGAGGCAGATTGCTCCCTCGGATATTGTAGAGGTCGGAGGCTAGTACTGAGGACATTCGAGGAGACCGAGGTACAACTGCTCACTTGTGCGTACGAGGGGTCTGAAAGAGCTCTTGGAAGTTGCTCTGCAAGGAAGAGAGTGTCAGAGGCCTCAGGTGGATGTTAGACAGTTTTGTATGCCCTTAGCTTCAATCAAGAATGATGTACTTTATGAATTTATTGTAAATGAATAAAAGTACATATTTGATTCATGTTCCCTTGGTATGTTTCTGTGTAATACCCTTAAACTGGACACTTAATGAGACTCGTGTTAGTTTAGAATGTTCACATCCAGTGGATCGGTCTGGGGAGACCTATCCTGACAAGGCTGACACTATAGTGCCACCAAGTCGGTTGGGGTGGCCTGTCTCAGCTACCAGACTGAGACCCTAGGCACATACAGTGTAGGATTAATAGAACCTTTGAACCGAACCAGATTTCCAATATTGCCATGGACCTTGGAGATAGATGGGCAAAACTGGAAAATTACACCTAACCCCTAGACTCGATTATGATACTACACTAGATGTCGGATTGGGCTATCCTTGATGTACCAATCAGTGAGATCCTTAGCAAGGGTCAAAACCTGGGTACGTTGGGACAATCCGGGAATTCATCTGAGTGGGTGATCATAGTGAAAGGATCAACCCCTTTGTCAGACAAAGGTAATGATCGGGGATGCACTCTCTCTGATGGAAACCAAGACTGCCGGCAGCCGATTTCAACCGTTGAGATTTGTTTTTGCAAAGTATATTTTATATGAGATATAAAAGTATATATTATGGTTTCTAAAATGTTTGCAAAAGGTTTTAATTCCCGGGATCCATATAAGTAGAGAATGCAACACTGTTCCTTGCAGCCGAGGGAGAGGACCTCTCTTGTCGGGTAGTGTATGATCATTATGGGCTGAGAGGTTAAGTGTAAGACCATTGAGGATAATACCTGATGGGCTAATCTTGCATCTGCCCATAGTCCCTGGGTGTTATAAGGTGGCTTGGCCCAGGGACCACTTAGGGTAAGTGTTGGGCCCATAGAGCTCATAAGATGGGATTCAGGGGGTGCACTGTCCATAATAGTGTATTCGGCCAGGCCTTGTAACAAAGGCTGGGCCGAACCCATGTGGCTGATGTGTAGATCAATGTTTGGGTCCCACACCATACAAGGAAGCCCAACTGGGCAACAGTTTGGAAGGCTAATTGAGTACATAACCTTAAATGGGCCTTAAGCCCATTTCGAACTGGGCTGATTTGATCAGTCAATTATATGGGGCGAATTCTGAGATAGATTAGCAGATAGGATAGTGTCTTAACCTTATCCACTCAGAGAGTCCAGATCTGAATGTGATTCAGATTTAGAAACCTCCTAATGAGATTAGGAGAAAGCTAATCTAATCTGCAGATAAGATAAGGGTTTATCCCTATCACCTAAAAGTGATCTTATCCAAATATGATTTGGATAAGCAGTTCCTAATTGGATTAGGAGCTGATCTTTTAGGTTAACAAAAGAAGGGGACGGCAGCATAAGAAAAATAGACATCTGATTCTCTTGAGAGCTGAGAAAAATCACAGAAAGAGAGATTTCTGCACCCTACGAATTCTCTCCTGCCGCCTCCTTCTTGCTGCTGCCATTGCCTTTAGTTCGATCTCCAGTTCTTGGGAGAAATCAAGATCTGATCTTGATTCCAATCTTTTGGGAAAAGATTGGTTGGAGCTGTACTCACAAGCCATCCAGTTGATTCTTGCGAAGGGTCAAGTTCTTTTGGAAGAACATTGCTGATTCTGCTCCATCCTGCACTGCGCCATCTTCAGTGGGAGCAGATTTGGATCCTTCCTTGGGCGTGAACACCTCCATTGGGAGATATTGTTTCTCCGTATCAGGTATATCCTCCCTCTTACCCCTTTTGGTTCAGATCTGATTTGGTTTATGGTTCAAGATTGATCCTTAAAAATATGTTTTCTGAAATAGGGAATTCGATTCCCTACAAAGATGGGAGAAAATTTTTGAAAGTCGCCCTATCTATTCCGCAAGATATGGGCGTCCATGTGATGGATATCCCATCCCTTCAGTGGTATCAGAGCCATGATTCAAATCTTGAATCAATTTAATTCAGATCTGAACCTGCGCAAATGGGCAGAAGGTGTTCTACCCGATTTGCGCAGATATGGGTTTTGGGAAATTTATTCCCAAAATTATTGGGCGAATAATCTGAAATTAATTTTATATAAATCTGATTATTGTTTAGAATAGTTCTTTATGATTTTCTTGATTTATGGGTTGTTCGTACAAGAGGAGATCGAATTCTTGGTTTGCGCAGGGAACCTGCAAGATTTGCAGTTTCTTGATTTATTCATTACATTTGGTCTGTAAATATTTTTTTTTTTTTTTATTTTTAGACTCAATGTATTAGGTATTCGATCTGATGTAATTATAATAGAAATTAGGTTTTCTATTTAATTTAATTTTGGCGAAGATGGCGGCGCAAGGAAGGAGATTTCGTAGATGGGACATTCGCTACCTGCGATTTGCAGTTTATGAAACTGCATTCTGTGATCTAACCTCTGTTTTGCAGGATGGATTGTACGGACAACCCTAGATTAACTGATTCTTGTTTTCTTTTATCAGTTCTTTAATTTCATATTATTTTCTTGAATTAAAGATTTAATTAAAGATCAAACCCTAGTCCCATTCGAACCAAGATTGGTTCAAATTGTTTGGACCGAATCTAAGGTTCATTCAAGGCTGAAAGTCAACCCTAATTTTCCCACAAATGGGCCTAAGGATTGATGTTTAATTAAATGGTTAATTCGGCCCAACCTGTAAGGCCCAGTTTTAAACTATTAAAACTGCCAAAAGCCCACGTTAAAGGAACAAGCTATATGGGCCGAACTGGGTAACCCTGATTTAACCCATATACCTAGATGATGTTAACTGTTAATATTATGAATTAAAATGGGCTTCAAATGGGCTATTACAGATAATTGATTGGATCAATTCCTCCCTGCATGTGATGTATGGATTGTGATGTGCTACGTTCATGGACCATAAGTGCTTGGCCCATGCAGATTCGATAGTGGCTCTTGCACATACCATGGCTGAATGCACATCATTATCATGGTGTCCCTACTGGTCATTTGATGACCTCCCTCAATGGTGGGCCCCACACCTCCTGAAGAGGTTACGTGCGGAACCCTAGCCGATTTAGGCCCACCGAAATCTGGCTTTATGAAAGTCAGTGGGAGCCACTCTGGTTTGACCTAAAATAAACTAGGGCGTAATTCTTGTTCCCTCTAGTAAATATGAGTGCATGTGATAGGGAGATTCATATGATGAACTCTCTAAAGGCCTTCCATCATTAGCATGAGGATGAGTCCTTCAGTAATGAGGAAATGCACTAGAAAATGGGCTATCCATTTGCTGTTGGGCTTGTCTAAGTGTTTCATAAGATGATAGGGGCGTCATAGACCGATGTGGGAAGGGCTTCCATCATTATCGTTGCGCATTTTTCTTCAACTTTGAATGGAATAAAATAGAACACCTAATTTCTATTAATATTACATCAAAATTGAATTCCTATACATTCCATCTAAAAATTAAAAAAAAATTAATTACAGACCAAGAATGAAAAAGAATAGCAGATGCACAGATTTCTTGTGCCATTAAAGAATTCGATCTCCATCGTACGAATAGCCCAAAATTCAAGAAAAATATGTAGAATAATTCCAAATATAATTCAGATATATAAATATTTAATTCCAGATCAATCACCCAAAATCTGGGAACAAATTTCCTAGAAAACGCTAATCTGCGCAAATCTGGTAGAATGCCTTCTGCCCATTTGCACAGACCCAGATTTGGTTAATTTTGGTTCAAGATTTAAACCTGGCTCTGATACCACTATAGGGATGTGAGATCCATCATATGGATGGCCGAACCCTACAGGTAGGTTGGGCGAAATTTAAAAAATTTCTCTCTCTCCCATGTGGGAATCACATTCCCTATTTTAGAAAATTGCATTTTCAAGGATCTATTTTGAACCTAAACCAGACCAGATCTGAAACCAAAAGGGAGTGGAGGGATATACCTAATATGAAGTAATAATAATCTCCAATGAAGTTGTTCACGCCCAAGGAAAAATCCAAAGACTACTTCCACCGAAGATTACACGGTGTGGGATGAAGCAGAATTAGTAGGACGACTCTTTAGCAAGAATTTGATGGAGGGCTAGTGAGCTCGACTTTAGATTACCTTTTCTGCCAAAAGGTAATGTCAAGAATTCTTCTTGATTGCTCCCACAGGTGGAGATCGAATTGGTATGGCGGCAAGAGTAGGAGAGAGGGAGACAGTGCAGTCAAACTATGTTGTCTCTCTCTGGAAATCAGTAGTCAGTCAGATGATTTCTGTTGTTGTGTTATGAGGGTTTAACCTGCTCTCCTATTTATAGCTTTAAAGAGACGTTCTACTAATCCCATTTGGAGTTTCCTAATCCAAATCTTGTATTTGTATCTGGACTCTCTTTAAGAGATAAGGATAATCCCTTATCTTATTTACCAATAAAGATCATCCCTCTTAACCTAATTAGGAGTTTCCTGATCCAAATCTTTATATGGATATGGACTCTCTGAGTGGATAGGGATAATCCCTTATCCTATCTGCTAATCTAAATCCTAGAACCACCCATTTTAATTTAATCTCATTAAGCCAGTTCGAATTGGGCTTTAGGCCCATTAAGTCTATCTGCTCACTTACCTTCCAAATTGTTGCCTTGTTGGATATGCTTGTATGGTGTGGGACCCAAACATTGATCTACACATTAGCCACATGGGTTCAGCCGAGCCTCTGTTACAAGGCCTGGCCGAATTCAGTGTAGGAAACAGTAAACCCATGAGTCCATTACCATGGGCTCTTAATGGACCCAACATTTACACTAAATGGTCCTTGGGTCAAGTCACCTTATAAAAACCCAAGGACTGTGGGCAGATGCAAGATTAGCCCATCAGGTATTACCCTTATCTTGCACTTAACCTCTTAGCCCATAATGATCAAACACTGCCCGACAAGAGAGGACCTCTCCCTTGGTTACAAGGTACAGTGCTGCACTCTCTACTCACATGGATCCTGGGAATTAAAACCTTTTACAAACAATTTGAAACCATAATATATATATATATATTTATATAAATATATTTTGCAAAACAAATTTCAACGGTTGAAAACAACTGTCGGCAGTTTAGGTTTCCATTAGAGAGAGTGCATCCCCGATCATTCACTTTGTCCGACAAAGGGGTTGATCCTATCACTATGATCACCCACTCAGATGAATTCTTTGACTATCCCAACATACCAAGGTTTTGATCCCCTCCAAGGATCTCACTGATTAACATATCAAAGACAACCCAATTCGACACCTAGTGTAGTATCATAATCGAGTCTAGGGGTCAGGTGTAACATTCCAGTTTTGCCCATCTATCTCCAAGGTCCAAGGCAATGCTGGATTTCCGGTCCGGTTCAGGGTTTGAAGAAAACCCACACTACATGTACCTCAGGTCTCACCCTAATAGCTAGACAAGCTACTTGGTGGCAAATCACTATCAGCCTTGGCAGGATAAATCTGGGGAGATTTATCCAATGACTGTGAAGATTCTAAACTAATACGAGTCTCATATATGTCCAATAAGTGTATTACACTGAAACACACCATAATAACATGAATCAAATATGTACTTTATTCATTTACATTAAATGTCACGATGTACATCATTCTAGTTGGAGCTAAGGGCATACACTGTCTAACAACCGTCTTTATTTAATCGCGCTAAGTATATAAGACGAAGAGGCCATCCGCCACTGAGGCGTACGATGCCTAGTAGATCCAAACTCCTTTAAGTGTGGGTCCATTTCAATATTTCCAAATTTATCTGTCTAGTATTGCATTAAGATATATCCTTGTTTGCTAAGATGGTTATTGTACACACACATGGGATGTTTTAACTCATACACACACACACAAAAAGAAAAAAAAAAGAGAAAGAGCACATATCTGATTTTTATAGGATATTTATTAAATATCTTTTTCTTTTTCAATTTTTTGATTGCTAGCAAATGTGAACATGCTCTGCACTGACAAGATGTTCTTGATGTTCAACAATAATGACTTCTGAATAGGCATGTGAGTATCATATTTGTACTTCAAAGGATAGGGATATCATTGGTTCGGGTTTGCTAGCCTAAGTAGCTTAACCCAAGAGGGAGATGAATTAGGTTCTACTGGTTTTTCCCAACTAAAACCTTCAAAAACTTAAGAGCTATACACAAATAACACAAAGCAATAAGGTGAAGTGCTTGTCTAACAAAGTATAGTAATGTGAATAATAAACACCAACAACAATGAAGAACATTTGTAAGAAAATAGAAAGCGGACATAATATTTATAGAGATTTAACCAACACAACCCTATGTCCTCTCCCCAAGGCACAGACCACTAGAAAATTTCTATTAACATAGTTGGATTTTCCCAATACCAACAAAACCTTTACAGCTAGTTAGACTTCCCAAGTGCCAAAAAAACTTTTTCCAAGTGCTAATAATACCTTCAACTAAATAGAATTACTGGTGCTATTCCAACCTTTATAGTGTTCAATCTTTGAATACTTAGCAACTATCAACTAGAAATCACTAGCTGATTAGATACAATAGATATAAACAATTAAAGCATAATAATGAATTCCTCTAACTAGTTGATATGTAAATACAACACAAACTATTCAAATGCAAGAATGAGCATAAACAAATACGCATTAAATGCACTTGAAGAGAAGAAAAATACTTCGAGAGAATCAATGAAGCTCAAATATCTTTTTTAACCTTTTTTTTTCCTCCAAGGAGAAAAAAATCCTTTTAGCTCAAAACTCTTCAAAATGCTCTATTTTTACTCTTTACAATATATCTCAATTCACTTCCTTCATCTCAAAGTCATGTATTTATAGCATAAATCATGCTTAGAGAGAATATGCTTGTTACAAATATGTTGGTAAGAGATTAAATCTGTTGGTAAGGCCGTGGCTAATGTAACAACGATGTTGGTCTATTTTCAATGTTGCATGCAGATACTTAGGCATTTTTATAGAAGGGTGCCATCCCATGTGACTATGGGTAAGCTTTGAGAAAGGGTTATATCTACAAATGTTCTCACATGCAAACTCTAAAGACGGGGATTTCCAATCCTAAGAGATGCTCATGGACACATGGCAAAAACCTAAGCTACTTATGTTTTTTATATCTAACAAATTATAATTGCCGTTTTGAGATAGGAATGTTTCCTTTTATTGTTTCCCTTGTCCCCTCTTATAACTACACATCCCACTTTATAAATAAGGGAGGCCCAAGTCCCTCTATATTAGATCACCTCAAGAGCATTACGAGAGTCCTAAGAATCTAAAAACCCCAATGTAACCCTTTTTGAACATATGAATTGATATAAGGCCATTATGGCCACTTCAAATTTACGTTTTCTACAACTGAGAGGTTAGATTCAAACCTGACATGAATAGGTTCGAAAATAATCCCATTGGGCATGAGAAACCCAAGAAAATCATTGAAATCTTAGATTGACTGATTAAAGCCCAAGAAATAACCCCTTCGACTTTTTTGAGCTTTCTTGCATGTTTTACCTTTTTGAAACCCCAAATATAGATGAGTTTTAAACTTGATCTAGCCTTCCATCTCTAGAAGTAGGACAAATTAAGAGATCTAAGGGAAATTTTTGGGAGAAGGGAGAGTCAAAGAGAAAACCCCTGTTTGAATCCCCAACCATTTCAACAAGAACTTGAGAAAAATTTCAAATCTAGAGTTGGAGCTCACCAAAACCGCCCCATTTCCATGTGCATTCATGTTTTGGCCTTCAAGAAAAGAATGTCCTAAAAAAAATCCCGGGTTTTGAAATTGGTATTAACAAGCTTAAATAAGGCTAAATCAAAGAGGTATGTTTCTTAATTAACCTGTATTGTTGTTCTTTTTAGTTAATTCTTGGTTATTTGGTTGTTTTTTTATCATGCATTTTGGTAGTTCAAATTTAGATTTATTGAGCTTGGAACTTTAAATTTGTGAATGCTTTTCTTCAAGCTTCTTGTGATTTCGGAATTAAAGGGAGAAAGGCGAGGATTTTAGGGAAAACTAGTACCTACTTCTCAATAACATCCCCTTGAAACTGAGATTAAGAGTTCCTAGAAAGGATTTTATTTGAAAATTTTAGAATTTCATCTGTATTACTTCGATTTTTGTGAAGTTGAATCCTAAACAACTCCCATATTGGGCTACTGTTATAGCTTAAAGAGAGGGGTACCTAACACCTTTCCTTTCCCAATTCAATTAAATTTAGAGTCTCTTGGTTAAGTGCCTTATAGGTGGTGAAATGGAGTCATTATCTAGGAAATAAAAATGAAAATTTTAAAGTTGAAATGAGGGCCCATTTCTTATAAAAAATGGGTGGTGACTCCTTGTGTTTGAGCCGACCACGAACTTCTTAGAGCTCACACTTGGCAACTCCACTGGGGACTTTGTTTAGGACCTTTATTAGGAGTTGTTTAGACTTAGTTTTGTGCCTAAATGTTATGCAATTGAGGTTCAAACTTAAAAATTTAAGAGTTGCTGGTTTTGTGATCTGAAATTGCACTTTGAAATCGTATCTTGGTAATATTTCAATGTAGTTAGACCTCAATCAATGTTTTTAGACCTTCCCAATGCATGTTGAAATTTCACCTCTAGTGATATCCCAATGCAATTGGACCTTACCCAGCACATTACACTTAGCATCATCACACATAACTGTTAGACAGTTTATGCCCTTAGCTCCAATCAGATTGATGTACTTATTGTCATTTATTGTAAATGAATAAAGTGCATAATTGATTCATGTTATTATGGTGTGTTTTTGTGTAATACCCTTAAACTGGACACTTATGAGACTCGTATTAGTTTAGAATCTTCATAGTCGTTGGATAGATCCGGGGAGATTTATCCTGCCAAGGCTGACATTGATGTACTGCCAAGTTGGTTGGGGTGGATTGTCTCAATTGCTAGGGTGAGACCTGAGGTACACACAGTGTGGGTTTTCTTGAAACCCTGAACCGGATCAAATTCCAGTATTGCCATGGACCTTAGAGATAGATGGGTAAAACTGGAATGCTACACCTGACGCCTAAACTCTATTATGGTACTGCACTAGGTATCGGATTGGGTTGTCTTTGATATGCCAATCAGAGAGATCCTTTACCGGGTCGAAACCTGGGTATGTTGGGGCAGTCTGAGAATTCACCTGAGTGGGTGATCATAGTGACAGGATTACTCCCTTTGTCATACAAAGTGAATGATCGAGGAATGTACTCTCTCTGATGGAAACCTAAACTACCGATAGTGGATTTCAAATGTGTTTGAAATTTGGTTTTGCAAAATATATTTATATAGAGATATACTTATATATTATGGTTACAAATTGGTTTGCAAAAGGTTTTAATTCCTGGGATCCATGTGAGTAGAGAGTGCAACACTGTACCTTGCAGTCGAGGGAGAGGTCCTCTTTTGTCGGGCAGTGTATGATCATTAAGGGCTGAGAGGTTAAGTGTAAGGCCATTAAGGGTAATACTTGATGGGCTAATCTTTCATCTACCCACAGTCCTTGGGTTTTAATAAGATGGTTGGACCCAAGGACCTTTTAGTGTAAATGCTAGGCCCATTAAGAGCCCATAGTGATGGACTTAGGGGTTCACTATGACGTACAATGAATTCGGCCAGGCCTTGTAACAAAGGCTAGGCTTAACCCATGTGGCTGATGTGTAGATCAATGCTAGGGTCCCACTCCATACAAAGAGAACCAAACTAGCCAACACTTAATGTCTAGTAAGCAATATGACTTAATGGGCCTAAAGCCCATTTCGAACTGGGCTTAAATGGTTTAATTAATTTGGGCCAATTTTGGGTTTATAATCTGACTGGGATTAGCAGTTGGATAAGATAGGTCTTATCAACTTGAGAGTGGCTGATGTGTAGATCAATGCTAGGGTCCCACTCCATACAAAGAGAACCAAACTAGCCAACACTTAATGTCTAGTAAGCAATATGACTTAATGGGCCTAAAGCCCATTTCGAACTGGGCTTAAATGGTTTAATTAATTTGGGCCAATTTTGGGTTTATAATCTGACTGGGATTAGCAGTTGGATAAGATAGGTCTTATCAACTTGAGAGTCCAGACCTAAATACAAGATTTAGATTAGGAAATCTCATTCCTAATCAGATTAGGAAGCTAATCCTGAATGGATTATAAATAGGGGCAAATTCCAGAGAGAGAACACACTCCTTTCTATAGTCTCTTCTCTCCCTCAGTTCTTGGCGCCATCCTAGTTTGATCTCCACCTATTGGAGTGATCAAGAAGTGTTCTTAATATTGTTTCTTGGTGAAGAAATAATTAGAAGTCATGCTCACACCACCCTACTTGATTCTTGGTGAAGAATCCTAGGTTCTTGCTGATTCTGCCTCAACATATGCTGTGTCATCTTCGGTGGAGGCGGATTTGGTATCCGCTTTGGGCGTGAACACTACATTGTGGAGTTCCATTTAATTCTATATTAGGTATTTCCCTCTCCCTTCTTTTGGTTCCAGATCTGGTCCGGTTTTGGTTACAAGAACGAACCTTGAAAATGCAGTTTTCTAAATTGGGAATACGATTCTCGGATGAGAGAAAAGAAATTTTTGAAATTTCACCCAATCTTCCTGCATGGTTCGGCCATCCATATGATGGATCTCCATCCCTTCAATAACTGTCATCACACTTAGTATCCCCCATACCTAATTGTCATTACCCTCAGTATCCATCACACCTGATTTATCACACTTAGTATCCATTGCACCTAATTGTAGAATTGTTTGTGAACTCTCTCTTGTATGATTGAGCACCCACAACAACACACACTTTCGTGGAATTAGAATTAGAATACCACCTTACCTATTAGAGGAAAGATAGCGGGTATGTGCCTCTGGAATTTGGTCTTTATAGGCTCCATCAATACTCTTTAAATCAGCCACCAACCAAAGAAGCCCATTTGTCCATGGGTGGATGTTTGAAGGATAGCATTTTGGTTGGAAACTTTGAAGCTAGAATTCTCTTAATAACCTCATGCTTTACATATAGAATACCCATATATAACAACCTTAGATGGAAGTAGGATAGAGGGGCCTTAGTGTAACTAGGGTTAGGACACTAAGAGTATTGCACTATGTAATTGCCATCCTTAGTTATTAAAAGGCATTAAACACCTCCTGAGTTATTAAAAGTTATTCTTAAACTCAAATTTTCAAATATTAATACTAAGATAGGTTTTCCAAGTAAGCTTCAAAACATCAAAATCCTGAATCAAAGTCAAATGATAATGATATAAAAAAGAACTTCCAATCAAATTTAAAATCAAAATCAAGTATACAACCTTCAATCTGACCTAAAACTTTCAAAATCCAAAACACTCATTTAGAAGGATTAAAGAGCCCATCTTTCTACTAAAGGGTGTCATACCCTACCTAGGCTAAGTAGATGCATGACTTTATGAGTTTGAGAAGTGTCATCAAAAGGCCATTTTGACCCTCGTATATGCCTTTAAAAGTCTTGAAATACTATATCCCTTAGTTAAACTTGAGGCTAAGTAGATGCATGACCTTAAAAGTTCAACTCTTTAGAAGTATCATTAAAAGGTCATCTTGACCCTCTTCCTTGACTATTGAGAGTCTTGAAGCATTTAGTAGATACATTCATGGCAATGGTTTAACCTTCCCTTGACTAGTATCAAAAGATGCTTCATCCTTACTGTCAACACCCAATTTTTGCTCAGCTCCTTCGCCTTACATTTTTGTTCTCTCTCCTAAACTCGAAAATCATTGAGATACATCAACTACCACATCCCATCCCAAAATCACAACAATCAATCACAGAAATTGATAAGCCCCAAGGACCAAATCTAAATTCTTCACAAGATTCAATAACTTAATTTACATTTCAACTCAAAATATCTATAGTTGATCATCCCATTGACAAATATTCCAACCGCACAAAGAGTTATAATCTTGATGATCAAAACCCTCTTAGTAATTCCAAAACCCTAAATTAACCCACCATTTAATTTTAATCATAAATTCCCTTATTTCTTACCAAAACTAGCAAGGTTCCCAGTTGAAACCTTAATCTTAGCTAAATCTTCTAGTCCAAAACCTCTAATCAAAGATCCATCTTTTCCATAAAATCCAAGATGTTTAGTAATGCCTACCCACCAAATTTCACCTCGAGATTCCCTCATTTGACCCATTATAAAGTTGAGATTCTATTTTAGCAAATCTCATTGATTAGAGCACATCATGCCATGGATCTTCATCACCCCATATTTATTTGACCAATCGGACCTCACACCATGTTGTAGTGCTCCAGATTAAATCTTCCTTAGTTGGCCTTGATATAGGGTTTTAAGGAGGTGGTGGCTGATATCATTCCTTCACATAAGTTCTTCTAAACATTTTGACCAATCTACATGCTCCTAATAGGCCAAATAAACCCAAAAACCCAAAAATAACCCTTTTTGGACCTAGGAAGTGACATAAAGGCCATTATGGCTATCTCTAATTTATGTTTTTTGCCATTAGCATGCCTAATTTGAGCTCTTCAACATGAAAACGACCTCATTGGGGGTCAGAAACCCCAAAATCTCTTCAATCTTTCATGGGGAACCACCGAAAAATGATGATTGCAAAATCTTCAGGATTTCACATATGAAGAAAGCCCTATGAAGTCTTGAACGCATGGAGAAGAAGTTGTAGACATTGTTTTCCTTCTATCCTCTATAAATATTGGATTTTTTAAGGGAAAAAAGGGGAAAAATGAAGGGAGGGCACCCACGATTATGAGAAACTCAACATTGAGTGAAAACATATCCAAATCACTCCAGCTCTCCCAATCTCATTTCTAACACATAGCTAAGTTTAAGAAACTCTAAATTATCCTTTTCCTACCATCCGAGAACGTTTGGAATCGAACTACCAACTAGGATCACCCTTAACGTGCATTTCAGAGTCTGTCGTAGTTGTTGGAAATTGTCTATCAAGGCTACACTTGAGAGGTAAGCCTCTTATCTCATCTTGTTAATGTTTTTGCTTGATTTTTAGTAATTTTATTTGATTTTTAAGTCATTTTATTGCTTATTATTGTGGTAAGGTCAAAGGAATTTAAAGTTCATGGAAGGATTCTTTAGTTTTATCGGTCATGGTACTTAAGGGAGAGAGGAGAGGGGTTTGGGGAATTCAGTACCCACTCCCTAAAAACATCCCCATTAAACCATGGTTGACATTTTTTTAAAGAAATTGTTTTCCATGAATTTTACATTCCTTCATCCCTTCCTTGTGTTCTAATATTGTTTGTTGATTAAGTAAATCTAGTTTGTTTCCTAGAAGCCTAGATAGACCTGAAATTGGGTTGTGTTTGCAACTGAAAGGGGTGCCAAACCCCTTCCCTCCCCTTATTCAAGGAACTCTTGAATTTTTGTTTCTAGGCTGATGAAAGAGTGAAGTCCCTACTCATCTAAAAATCTAAATGGTTTATCCTAAAAGTGGACTCATTTCCTCTTAAACAAAAATGGGTGGTGACTCTATTGAGCTGGCCATGAGCTTTTTGGAGATTATACTTAATGGACCCAAGGCTAAGTAGATGCATGACTCTATGAGTTAGTTATTGACAAGTAGCATCAAAAGGCCATTTTGTCCCTCTTCTTTACATATTAAGAGTCTTGAAGTATTTAGGATATACTTGTATAGCAAGGGTCTAACCCTCCCTTAACCAATATAAAAAGATGCTTCATCTCTTATTGGACACAAGACTAAGTAGATGCATGACTCTATGAGTAAGCTCTTGAGATGTAGCATCAAAAGGCCACTTTGATATGCATATGGTAAAGGGTATAATTCTCCCTTAACCAATATCAAAAGATGATTCACCCTTTTCTTTCTATATCATTAAGAAACCTGTGTAATATTAAAATCTAGGAGCATCCGGTAGGTACACATATAGCTAAGGGACTAATCATCCCTTAACTAGTATTAAAACACATTTCTCTAATGAGGTGCATGTCTTTTTCTCACGTTGTCTTAAAATTTCTCTTGTAATTATTCTTATTATTTGGTTGGGCTCTAAGCTGGTAAAAATAAGATAGCAATGTTATAATAATGACTTGCTATCTTTTCTCTTTGTTTGTAGAAAAATGGACCAAGCTTTTTTTTTTTTTTGAATATTTACGGTGTTGTGCACTTCTTCGTGATTAGATTCTTAAGAAGGTAGATTATGTTAGAGCCATTGGGGATTGCCTCATTGGGAAAATGTCATCAACTTATCACTTATGCAGTTGGAATGGCCTATTCTAAAAGTGGCCTTTGAATGTTGAGATCTAGAAAAGATGGTATTTTGTTTTGGATTATCAATTGAGATGTTCCTAACATTGGAAGAGGTGGCCTATCTTTTGAACATGTCCATTAAGGATGAGATTGCCTTCCTAATTGCTAAGTAGGTATATAAAGCAGAAATCTATCAATTTTAGGGTGTAAAGGGTCCCAACTATAGATGGTAGATGAAGAAAAACTCAAAGTTAGTTTTCTTCTAAACTAGAGCACCCAAATCCTTAAGCCAGATAACCCAAAGAAGGATGGAGAGGGACAGAAAAATGCCCTGTTCATAGCCATTTTAGGTCATTTTCTTTGCCTTCTTGACTACAAAGAAATCCATGCAAGGTTAATAACAATGTTTTGCAAAGTTAAGGAAGCATTGTCAATTACCTTGGTCCCCATGATCTTGGAAAAAAATTATATGAGGACTAACCATGTTACACATATGTAGAGTATCACCATTTTGGGGATCCCTTCAAATTTTGTAGTTTTAGTTAATACAACATTTTTCACATTTGGTTATCCATACTAGGAGATTTTTGTCTTAACATACATATAGGGTTAAAGAAATTCTGAACTCCAAACCACAATTGGTAGCCATAACAGAGGGACAAAACTTGGCATTGTTATAAATGACCACTAGAGGAAAGATCAATTAGAATATTGTGTTATTCTTCAAAAGGGGGTGCAATCAATTCCATCTAGAAGTAGAGGCTAGACAAGGCATGGTATTGGCAAGTTTATATGGATCATCACTGTATGTCCTAGTGTGAGTCTTAAGGTAGATAAGCTTCTTGTAGTTCATCCTAACCATCAACAAAAGGGAATTCTCAACCTTGTTTCTCATCATCTAGATAATGTGTAATCATACATACAAAGAATGGGTATGTAGTTAGAGTTTTCCATCGTCTTTAGCACTAATACCCGAACTCCCCACTTCGGTAAGGCCTCTATCCAAATTAGAACTAGAGATTCATGAGCAAAATAAAGTAAATAAGGAACAAGAGGTAAGGATTGGAAGGTGCAATGATTCTATGAGCAAGAAAATAAGAGAACACTTCAAGCAAAAATGACAAATGGAGATAAAAGAGGCTAACTTAAGGAGCTATGTGTGAGGCCCAAGAAAAACATTATGAAAGGATGGAAGTCAAAGCCAAGGAGACTCTTAACCAACTCCACCAAGTTAGAAATGACACTTCTAGATCTAACATCAAATATGAAGAATTTGTTAACCGTATGGAGAGGTATACAATGCAAGTGAAAAATCAAATTGCAATACTGGAAGGCACCTTGACTTATTATGTCATCAACATTCCTCCCAACATTCAAGATTGTTGTGTTCCTTTCCTTTTTTGTAATGGAAAAAAGTGGTTGTTTGCATGTATTATGGCATCAACATGTCTTACTTAAATACAATACCAAGGAAATACATCGATCAAATACATTAAAGTTAACAAACTTAGCATTAGATTAGATCTATTAAGTTGAGTATCAAAAGCTCATAAATAACCATAGAAAATATTGATTTCTAAAATCATCAAAACCATCAAAATGCAAATCAAACATCAAAGACTCATCAAATTGCTTCAAATTATCAAATTTCCAATCAAAATTTGATACCACTAGAATTAAACAATTTTATCAAGTTATTAAGAATTATCAATCTCTTTTCATGCAAGCACTCAATAATTTTTGGACTATGGTCTAAGCCAACATGAAGACTAGAAGAGTTGTCACCTAATCCTTTATCCGTGCCATGGGGATAGAAGGCACAACCCAGAAAATATGGGACAACAAATACTACCAATGTTGAGACTGTTGTACCAGTCGCTATCCTGTATAGCGATTTTCTTCATCTTTAAGAAAAGCTTTTAGAAATGTTTACTCATTTAGAATTGCTCATGGAAAAAATTCTGCCAATCTCCAAACTACTTAATCCTACCCCATTCATACTCTAGCTGAGACCACATCTCAAATCCCAAGGCCACAATCCACCATCTTCACCAAGCCACCCCTAGCACCAACGAACACTCAATTCGATGACTTTGTAGAGGAATACACTCTGGTGTTAAAATCCATTCTCGCACTCAAGTCAGTTCTACTTACAAATGACCCCATTAAAGAAGTAGATAAAATCCAAAAGCTAAAATGGGTCCAAAACTTAGGGACTACTGACTTCAAGGAGATATGCTTGTACCCTGATGAAAAGGCTCCCAGAAAAGTTTAAAATGCCCAAACTAGAAAAGTATAATGGGAAAGGGTGTCCCCAAACCCATCTTAAAATCTTCTATGGAGATATGTTCCAATATGGATAAGATGATAAGTTTCTCATTCAAATGTTTTTAAAAAGTTTAATAGGAGATGTACAAACTTGGTTCTCCATGTTAGACCTTGTGAAGAAGAAATCTTGGAAAGAAGTTTTTGAGGACTTTTGGATCATTACTCCTTTAACATGGAATTGGTCTTTGAATTTGCATACCAATGGAGGGAGATGGCATTAAAGATGAAGTACCCATTTTTAAAGAGGAAATGGTGAGATCCTTCATAAAGACTTTAGGGTACCTATACTATTCAATGTTGGTTTGCCCATCTTTCAAGGATTTCAATGAGGTTGTTAGGGGGCTACCAAAATTGAAGAGGCCATGAGAAAAGGAAGACTTTATCCCTTAGATATTGTAACACCTGGGGAAGTTGGATCATCTCATACCTTCGCTAAGAAGCCTCACATCAAGAAGTTGGAAAATGAAGTCCACACTTTCTCCTCGTCTCCCTACCAACAATTTCAACCCAACTTTGTTCCACAACTTATCCCAATAATTCCAGCCCACCATTTTTCTTGCCTACCACATCAACAACTCCTATGGCACCCCAGCCATTCTAACCAGCACCATCTCCACAACCATACCAACCTTCCACTCCTCATCAACCACCTATAGCAATTGATCAAAACACTTGCACCTAGAAGGAAAAAGGGTAGAGTTTACCCCTACCATACCCCCATTCTTAGTTATTACTAGCGTTGGTCAAAGAAGGGTATTGTAGATTGTTAGCTTGGAAGCCACCACAAGAATCCAAGACAAAGGGATATGATGAGAATTTATACTATGCCTATCGTGAAGGTTTAAGGCATGCAATAGACAAGTACTGGCTAATTGATGATGGACTCATCACTTTTCAGGCTGAGCAGCCAAAGCAACAAAAACCAATGAGAATCACTTAGAACCCTATGCCGCTGCATGGAGCAGGATCAAGAAACAATATTCATTGCATTATGGAAGAGAAGAAGTTCATAAAGCCTACAATGTTGATTATTTCGATTGGGACCTTGCCAAAGATATCGATACCATCCATCCTATCATCTTTCAACACTTGTAACTATTTTACTCATTCAACTGTATCCAACGACGACCCCTCTAAAGACCCTTCGTCATCCCTACCCGATGCTTAAGGGAGAAAGTTCAACCAATGTACCATGGAACTATTACATTGAGCCAGTGGTGGCACAAGCAGATTAAGCTCACTCAGAAAATGAAGCTTTATTAAGATCTAGAAGGTTTCTTCCCCCAAGATAAGTGAATGGAGCAATGGTCAAAGGAAAGACAAAAATGGTGAAGATTCTAAAGGAAAGAAGAAAGATGATGAAGATAGGAATAAGGAAAAAAAAGATTTCTTGAGAGCCATTGAAAAGTCTCGATACAAGGTAGTTGATTAACTTGCAAATATGTCAGCACAAACCTTTAGCATTTGGGTTATTATTGTCTTTAGAGCACCACAAAAGTCAAATTATGGAAGTTTTAAAAAGAGCCCTTTTCCTTCCAAGTATAGAGCCCAAAAATCTAGAATAAATGGTTAGCATGATTTTGGCTCCTTGAATCATAACCTTCTTGGATGATGAAATCCTAATAGATGATGTTTCTTACAATCTCCAATTGTACATGTGATAACTCTACATTTTGATGCCTTAAGGGCATCATTTCAGGGGTATTTTTGGCCTTAGAAGAAGAGTCAAAGTGTGCCATTTTCCCAATTAAATTCAATGTTGTGACCTCTGAGGGTTTCTGTGCAACTTCTGTAAAAAACCGGGGAAGTTACATGGCTGAAATGCAGTTTTTGGGAAGCTGGTTTGAAGTCTAGCTAAGAGAGGGGGTGCTTTTGTGAAAAATTGAGAACAGTAGGGTGCCTCTTATCTGCTAAAACCAGAATGACGCTCCTCTTACTGTATTAGCATGCTTCCCTCTCATTAGCAAACCCTAGGGCACTTTCTAGCTCATTCTTTAGATCCTTAGCAAACTTTAGCCGCCCCTAGCTGCTCAATCTCCACTTTTCATCCCTTCTAATCTCCACCATTCATTTTATGGCATTCTCTTTTTAGCTTTTTAACCCTTGGGCGCCACTTAACATCTAATTCTCACCATTCAACCCCTAGTCATTAGATCTCAGCCCTCCATTCCATTTTCTATCTCAGCCATCCACTCTAGGGCACCACCCGCTCCTTTTAATCTCCACCTTTCAACCCTAGGTGCCTTAATCTCCACCCTCAATTTCTGGGCACCCAAATCTTAGCCCTACATAATATTGGGCACCCTCTCCTTCTCTTCTTAGCCTTGGGATCAACCCAGAACCATCTTAACCCTTCATTAGAAACCCTAAGGAGCCCATATCTTTGCTAAAACCCAGTTGCCGCCCCCTCTTTCTCTCTAATCCCAGTTGTGTCCATCATTCTCTATGAAAAGGACCCAAGAGTTCCTGAGAAGGGGTTGGATTCTACCCCCAAGTAAGACGGAAGGCTGATATTGAGAAGTTCAAGGGTCGAGGAAGAGGAGGACGCCCAAGCAAGAGGAGGGGTTACTGCTTGTAGTTTGCTTAAGCCACTACTACCACCTCTGGATTCGGATCCCAACCATTAGTCTTAGATTTAATTTCTGTTCTTTTATTTTCAGTTTTGTTTTCTCATTTATGCAATTTACTTTCATTCAGTTTGATTTTTGTTTTCTTTTTTGCAAATATGGAATTCGGCCAGGTAAGACAAAAGGCCTAGCTCGAGAAGTTCGAGGGTCAAAAGAGAGATCTAGAGACTTCTACCTCTAATCGGATTATAGACTTTTTATTTCGTTCCTTTTATTTATTTATTTCTATTATTTATTTTTTTTTTCTACACTTTTCACTTTCAGCACTATTCGATTTTTATTTTAATGAATTTTAATTTAATTAATCAAATTGTGTTTTTGCAACTCTCAATTGTGTTTTCTTTCCCGGATTTAAGTAAATAACGATTTTTCCCTCGCTTCCCTGTGGATATGACTTGTTCTCACCATTTACTCTGTTTGTAATTGTTTGAGAATTGCAAAAAAAATTTATAAATATTAAAACTGGTGTTCCGAAGTGGTTAACGACATGCTTCCGGACACACCAAGTTTTTGGCGCCGTGGCCAGGGAAGCAATGAAGAAAAATTTTTATTTGCTTTATTTGGGTCTATTTCATTACTTTTTTTTTTATTTTTGTTTTATTACTTGATCCGTTATCTCATTTCAATTCTTACTTCTGTTTGATTTTTCCGGATGAAATAGCAAAAGGTGGGGTACCAGAGCATTGTGGGACTGCGGGAGAGAAGAGAAGATTAATTGGATTGCGTTTCGGGTGTAGTCATCCCATTTTATTTTTGATTTTTTTTATTTTTATTTTTGAACTCTTTTTTTTGGTAAAAATAGTGATTTTTGAATTTTTAATTAATTTTTTTTTCTAGATCCGATTTATCTTTTTAGTATTATTTTTCTTTCTTTTTGTTTTTAGATCTCTTTTCTTATTTATTTTAATTTATTTTTATAATTTCTATTTTATTACTTTTTTTTTTAATTTTCAGGTAAAAAAATTTTGTTTGTTTATTTTAGTTTATTTTTTGCCGCATAATCTTTCTTTTTTTGTATTTTCGGTTTCATCTTTTTAGTGATGAGGCTTTGGACTTGATTCTCATCTTTGTTTGGGATCCTTCATCATCCCATTTTCGGTTTCATCTTTATTCTCAAAGCGTAACTTTGGACTCGATTTTCTAATTTTTTCCTTGGTTTTTCCAATTTGGTGGATTTACTGTCAAATTTTTTCGTGTTTAAGGTCACTTTCGATTTATCTTTCAAGGTTTTGAATCCCTCGCAATGTCCACACTTTCCCATGACTATGACTACAAAGTTATTTTGTCTAATTATTGACATCTAGAAAAAACGACCCAAAAAACGAAATCGTTCCGGCCACCGGTTTCCAGGTTGACGGTTTGACCATCCGATTCAAATGGGCAGCCCATTCTGACAACAAAAATTAAAAAAATTAAAAAATAATAATTAAAAATAAAAATGGCCAAAAACCGTTGAACAGGTCAACGGTTCGATCACCCGGGTCAATGGGTCTTTGACCGATTCAACGATTTTTGGCTAGGGGTCAGGTTTGAGGTAAAATAGAACTTATTGCCTGGATGGTTCCCGAGCCGAACAGTCCTACCGTTCGGGTCAAGTAGGAATTGTCGGTGCGAAATAAAGGACAACTATAAAGTAGAAATCAAAACTATTACTATATGATCGTATTCTTTTATATGAGATGCTTTTTTGAAGTAATATTTAAAAATCAAACATATGATAATCTCTCTTAAATCTTTATACAAGTTTCAAGACTTAAATACTTATAATTGCACCTTTCTTAAATAACCATTATCTTTTATAATCTAGCAAATAGTAATATTACAATTTTACAGTCTCCTCCGTTAGTATATAAGAACAGTGCTTCAACTTTCCATTTAGGACACTTGTGATAAGCCAATGGATATTGGTTGATAAGCGAATGGATATTGTGAATCCACCTTTTCCAGCAGCCAACAGGGTCCCATACCCGGATGCCCTTTAGCTGCCATATCCTCGATGAGTTTAATCCAACACCATGAGTAGAACTCTCCCATTTAATGCTTATCCATACCCGGTCATACGAGGGTTAGCATTAAAATACATCCTATAGCGATGGCAGGTTGTGCTTCCAATAGGAAAAAAAAAAAAAACATTTATGGTTTTACCCTGAAAGATATATCCAACATTACTTGTAAGTAGGAATTTTCACATAACTTGGTGAACAATCTGAATGTCAGTTATTTGAAGGATTGTTTATTTTTTAAATAATTTATCTAGAATGTTTTAAAGCAACTGAATCAGCTAGCTTAATTGAATTTTCAGCTCAACCCTCTCAAAAGAGCGTTTAATTAATAGTTGCCAACCCTAAGTTTTTTGACTTTTTAATCCTTTGAAGAGGGGTCGGTCACCATTTTGAGCTCTGGATCCTTGCTTTTTAGGGTTAGTGGATGGTCCCACTAGCTAGACAGTGTGCCACGGACCACAGGGGCCCTCCATCTGAAACAGTACGGACTCAGCCGGTATAGTAACATGGGCATTGCTCATTTGCACTGCTGGGGTAGCAGTGGATGGAGCCTTACAGCCTACCAAAATATTCAGAAACAGTAGGAAACGATCTTGACCCACCCGTGGTTTTTATCCTCCACCGATACACAACAATTCAACTTCTGCTTGAAAACGAGTTGGGTTGCTTAGATGATGGCTCTGGCAGTTGGGGTCCGTCCGAGTCACATTTCTTATTGTTTAAGTTAGGGTGGTCTCTATTACGGAAACTTTGTACAAAGTTGTTGTTTGATGGAAGAGAGCTACCTTTTAAAGTGATAATGGCTATCGCTTTTTCAGTAATTTAAGCAAGCTTATCATCTTATATATTCAGGCCTAATCTATTGAATATTGGTGGGTGTGACACATGCCAAAAACGACAAAATCATCAAGACTCTAGAGCGATCCCTCTCTAGTTGGTCTAAATCCACCAAATTGCTGGTGGGAATGACCCTAGGTGGCAAAATGGTTGGAGTTTCAGAAAAGGGGAAATTTTGGCTCCTTTTAAACAACAGAAAGGCCTAATCTATTGATTATTGGTAGTGTGTCACAAAATCATTAACATTAAAGAGCAACATGTTAGGAGGGAATTCTCTTTTTAACGGTGGATGACAATGCCACATCACCCACTTTAATGAGAATTCTAATTTTTCTTTTTATTTTTTTTTATGATGAATGGGTGATATGACTTTATTATTTTTTAAACCCCAAATATTATCTGAATAGAGGAGGGGTGGTCATCGTGGAATTTCATTAATATAAAATCATGAGTGACCACGTCAGTATTTATTATGTGCTGAATATTGATGTATTAACCCAGCTCAGTGTGCATGATTTTGTCGCCAGCGAATCGGGTGTCAAAGAAAAAAGAGCATCCTCCCTCCTTTTTCAAAAGGAGCCAAAAGTGAGTTTCAAAAAGATCTTACATGTTCTGATCACAATCTTACAGGCAAGGAAAATATCAGCCTTAGTCATTGCCAATATATTCAAAACAAGCCTTTTATTTGTGGCCCATTGGACAACCGATACTACATGCAAAACTCTGATAAGAGGTGCTGTATAAGGAGGGCTTGACTTGGACTAGATAAGTCAATACAGGTTGATCATGAATGCATTGTATGGGATGGGCAATAAAGATTGGCCACAGCATCCATCAGGTGGCAGAAATAGATAATGCTGCTGTGAAAAGAAGCCTAATTGACTCATGGGGTGTTCCCCATAATGAACTATGGTATTGTTCATGACTATTCACTCCATTCACAAAACAATTTTCTAAAGCTTTTGAACTCAAGAAATCACTTCACTATATCTGTGGGTCTTACTAATGTCACACTAATGCTCCGTTTGATTTGTGGGAATAGGGGTATAGAATTGGAATCGGAATGAGTTATTCTGATTCCAACTGTTTGATTAGGCGGGATTAGAATCCCATTCTCATTTTTTTGAGAATGAAATTCCATTCCTGCTGATCTTTCATTTTCATTTTTATTCCTGTTTGAACCAAACAGACTATAAGAATAGAGCATTCTGATTCCGATTCTAATTATAAACCAAACGGGCCCTATTTTCTTCATCTTTTATTGATAAAACACTGTCGGCAACTTATCTGAGAAAATGAGAATCAGTTTGCATTCAATGTTTGTATTGATGACACTTTTGTTGGTAGAAGTCATCGCAATCAATACCAATTTATGGGACCAGATGCTTTGAAATCCCATCTCATTCATAAGTTGGTAGACATTGATAAACACTCTCTTGCTTAGGGTACATGCTACCTATATCATCAGTTACATCGCATGTGGATGGATAATGACATTAGTACTATATGAGAGGTGTCTTATATCTTTGAGCTAGCTTATGGAAAATCAATTCCATTTGAAATGCGAGTAACAGTTGATGACATGTAAAAGAACAACCGGACAAAAAAACATCAGATTGATTGGATTTCTCCAACCTACTAATAATGCAAAAGTGTTATTATTTGTTTTTCTTCTACTAATTAAAATGGATTCGATCTTATTATAATTGAATTCTTAACCTAATTCAAATAATTATTGGAGGTATTGAAAATCTTCAATTTTGAGTCAATAAATTGAACACATTATATAACATGTAACATGCATATAGAAATATATACCAATATATAGTCTCTTATCTCGTATATTTATTCAGAATAAATAAATATTAATTCTTAAACAAAATGAAAATATATATATATATATAATAGAAGAAAATGTTCATTTTTATGCAATTAGTGTTTATATCCTAATATCGATCTCTCAAAATAATGTCCATGAGACCTTTTCTGTTCATGTCTTAAATAGAGAGGGATTCTCTTTCAAACATATGTTAGCCTCCGATTTAAGGGATAAATAACTTTTAACTGAAGTAAAAAGAAAAAAGAAAAAAAAAACATGGTGGGGTGAGTCCCACTCTAGATCTCAAATGGCTTTGCTTGCTTAAATCAATCCAGTGTATACTTTAATAATAAATCAAATCTAATTTTAATTTACCGACTAAAATAAAACTTAATTTGCCTTAGGACAAAAGAAAAAAATCCAAAATAAAATAAAAATAAATGTTTCAAGGTTTGCTGTTAGTATGTTCCAAACAAAATATATAAATATAAATATAGGTTTGTTGAGTATGGGGTTATTCACTACTTTGTATTTGTTTATCTTTCTCTATGGTTTTGTAGATTTGGTTGAAACTGTACAAATGACCTGTTGCAAGCTCTCTTTACAGAGTTACTGTTTTTTTCGCTCTTATAAGACAAAAAATGGCTCTTTGTTGATAGTTTAATTATGGGGACTAGTACAAAGTTTATGTAAAAAGGGATATCATTTAGTGTAATGGTAAAAATTTGGGTTGAAAAGCATGAGAAAATGAGTTCAATTCTAAAAGAGATCCTCTTCATGCAAAATGTTGGAGGTCATCAGGTCTACAGGTGATCTCATGAGCGAGCGATTATACCACTTATGACAAGGATTATAGCTTGGGCCCAGGCTCGGCCTAGACTGAACTTGGGCCTGCAAAGTAAGACCAGCTTAGGCCCAGGTTTGTATGGATCTGGCTGAGATTTGGGCCTAATCTACTAATTAAATTTTAGGGGAAATTCCTGATTAGTATCCTTTAATTTGGGCTTAGTGCCACTTTGGTCCTTGAACTTTAAAACACGTCAATTCAATACTTGAAATTTCAAAATGTGTCAATTTAGTACTTGTTGTTAACTAGTCATTAACCAACTGTTAAGTGGCATTTGAAAAGATACAAATGTCGTTCGAGTGTCATCTAATTCTCTTATTAACCATCTAAATGTTGACAAAAAATGAACAGTCCCAAATCCTTACCTCTTCTATTTAAGAAAGTTGGGGTCACGTCTCAGTGGGCATTCTGGTACGTGACCCCAACTTTCTTGAATGGAAGAGGCAAGCATTTTGGGACTATTCATTTTTTTTTATCAATGTTTGGATGGTTGATAAAGAAAATTAGGTGACATTCAAAGGGCATTTATGTCTTTTCTAGTGCCACTTAACGGCTTGTTAATGGCTAGTACTAAATTGACATATTTTGAAAGTTCGGGTACTGAATTGTCACATTTTAATGTTTGGAGGCCAAAGTGGCAATAGGCCCAAAGTATAGAGTACTAATCAGGAATTTTCCCTAAATTTTATATAATATATAATATATAATATATATTTTATCATGTATATATATGATATAATTTATATAATACAAACTATTAGACAAATATATAATATGTATTATTTCATGATTTTTATTTACATATTATTAATATAATATAATGTGATATAAAATATGTATGCTTAATATATATTTAATATATAAATAATATATTGTAGGCTAGGCTAGGCTTGATCTGTTTGATTCAGGCCAAACCAAGTCTGAACACAAAAACCTAGGCCCAAGGGCTGGGCCAGGCTAGAAATGATCACCCCTGCCCCATTCAGGGTATGATAGGGTGGGGCAGGGCCATGGTTTTACGAGAAAAATCACCATTGCTAATAATAATATAGTGATTACTGGTTCTAAGATCCTAATTGTGTTTGATTTAGGGCATGATAGGGCAGGGCGGGGCCATGGTTTTACGGGAAAAATTACCATCCCTAATAATAGTATAGTGATTACTGGTTCTAAGATCCTAACTGTGCTTGATTTAAAAGAAAAGGTAGGGACAGAGAGGAAAAAGTAGGAAAACTATACAAAAGTTTATATATTTACTCCCACTTTTGAAGGAGTTCCATCTTTAGTCTTAACATCTTCTATCCTTTGCGATGCAATAACTTAAGTGCCACCTTTTTGATTGTGAACCCTATTTTCATGCAGACAAAACACGTTGATATTAATTATCACTTTATTCAATAGATGATATCATCCTAATTCTCTTGGTCTGATCCATTTGCATTCGGGACCAGCCTATTGATATCTTCTTTTCTACGTTACAAACTAAAGGTTGGTCCACCTACCTTCACTTTGACAGGGCTTCACATACAATACCCCAATGGGCCCAAGCCCAACAGCCAGCTAACATTCCTATGCAATCCTCACACTTTTTGAGTCAAATTTTTCAATTTTGAGTTGTAACAAAACACTCTTATACTCTAATGTCATAGCTTTTGTTAGTTTTAAGATAAATTTCGGTTGTATTTATTAGGGAGCTTTTTGAGATTCTCTCTCTAGTAATAATTAATGAAGTTTAGTGTTATGATTTGTATTCGAAAATTCACTACATTATTTGAGAATTTCTTTTGCTTAAGTCTTTGTATTTGAATAATTTATTTTGGATATAACAATAATTAATTATTAAATTAATTGGTTTTGTTTTTGATGAGGGGTGATTTGGCCTGACCTAGTAAGTGAAGGACACATGGACGTGGCCTGTCAGCAAGATGACAAATCAACATGAAGTGCTACGTCGGTAGATCGGGGAGCTCGGGTGCTCAATCACCTTGGAGCCAAAATCACTTCGGTACTCGCATACGCCGAGGTGCCATGTAATCGATTCTAGAAGCTTCTCATTGGACTCCAAACTACCTGGGATCACGTCGCGTAACTGTAGGCCCTATCTTCTCCCCGCCCGAAATGGAGGGAAATGATAAATCACATTAATTGATGCGGTACCCTCCTACCAAAGCGGAACGGATCCCAACATCACGGGCCGAAGATTCTGGGGACATTTTGAGAGACTTACGACATCCCGACTATATAATGGCATCAACACCCAACACTCAGGTATGATCGATTATTTGCTCACTAGCTTACTAGCATACAAACTTTTAGCTCGCACAACCAGAACTGACTTAAGCATCGGAGCGATCTCGTCGGGTTAGCCACCACAGGTTCTCTGATCCTTTGTCTTGTAACTTGGTCCATCTCACTACCCGACTAAGGTCTAGGTCATCTTCCAGCTAGGAGCTTATAGATCGTGCATAGTCAATTGGCACTGTCTGTGGGAAATGATCAAAGGTAAAGTACTACATCTCATCAACCACCGCAGTCTTTCTCAATGGCATCTTCTAGCAACACCAGTAAGGGCATTGACATGAACGTCACTAGAGGGCAAGATCACCAAATGTCACTCCCTCAAGGCCTCTCAATGACCATCGGGGCAGTTCACCATCCCCCTGACTACTTCAGGGATCCCCTCTCTATCAGTGCCACAGACAACTCAGCAGATAAATGTCCCATTACCCCAAGTGAACACCACCTTTTTGGAGCCTTCTGTGATCCCTCTTGGGGTCCGGCATTCTTAGTTCGACGATCTTGTTCAGAGTGTTAGGGCTATGTAGATCCAGATGCAACAGATTCATCAACTCCAACAATTCCAACAATACTATTTCTACCAACATGACCAGCAACAGTTTCCACCACTGCAGCCAAACCAGTAGTAGTTTCCACTGTAGCGAATAGGTCAATATCAAGCATAGAACCAGAACTAGAATCAGCACAGGGCCTACCAAAATGTCCGCCAAGATCCCCATTGGGGCAAGGGAACCTCGCAAGTACCGGTCCCTCCCAGGGGTCGGACCCCACCTCGGGGTAGGACGGATGGGCAGCACACTCCCCCAGTATCTTAAAGGGGGAACCTGAAGGACAGGCCTGAAGTTAGTAGTAACTTTCGCAGTCGGAGAACAATGGATTGCGATGTGATGATTGCCAACTTGGGGCTCAAGGTGCGGGCTTAAGACAAGACCCCTCGGCACTCCACATTAGCTAGCACCGGTCTCGAGACCAAGAAGAAGCAGCAACAAGGAAGCTTGATCCACCTCACAATAGTGTTTTGGAGTGAAAGCGAACCAGAATCGAAGTGCCTGACCATACAGAAGTCAGCAGCACCAATGCTGAGGGCGGCATTGCAAGACTCGTCGTTCCTTGGCTAGGAACGGTTCGCCAGTGAAGAACAACTAACCGTTGGAGCAGAGCAAGGAAAGGGAAGAGGTAAGCTCAGTGGCTACAGGAGCGGTTCCAGCTTTGTTGAGCAAGCCATCTCCCTTGTCACCTGAGCTACTAGCGGTCCCGATGCTGAAAGACTTCAAGGTACCTCCGTTGGACATGTACGATGGATCCTACGACCCCAACGACCATGCAGACGTATTCCAGTCTCAAATGCATCTTGCTGGGGCAGACGAAGCATGTATGTGTGTGGCTTTCTCCACCACTTTCAAGGGATTAGCCCAGGCTAGGTATAGGAACCTCACGCTGAGCTCCATCAGAAGTTAGGGACAATTCATGGATTTGTTCACAGCCCACTTCATCACTAGTAAAAAGTGCCCAAAGTCACAAGAGAGCCTTCTGAACATGGTGCAGAGGGAAGGAGAGTCGATCCGGAGCTACATCAAACGTTTCAACGAAACATGTTTTCAGATTCCAGAGTTCGACCTGGTAGTGTGCATCATCGCAGCTCGAAAAGGAGTTACACAAAAGGAGTTTAGGTGGTACGTCATAGTGAATCGGCCGAAGACTATTAGAATTTCTCGCGTTAGCCGATGATTCATAAGCACCGAAGAAGAGCTCAGCTAGAAACCAGAAAGCTAGCAAGGCGAGAAGAGGAAGAGAGAAGAAGAAGGTACGAACAGCGGCAAATACAAAAGAAAGAAAAGCAAGTCACCAAGGAGAAGAAGTAAGTCACCTCGCTCAAGGAGTAAGTCCCCCTCCCAAAGCTATAGGTCGGGTTGGCGATCCAGGACCCCCCTTGGAGAGAAAACCAACTATACTCTCCTCAATGCAAAGCAAGGAGAGATCCTGATGTCAATAAAGGACTCCTCCTTCGTCAAATGGCCACCCAAGCTATGGGGAGACCCAACGATCAAGAACCCAAACGTCTATTGTCACTTTCATTGGGACCATGGTCACAACACAGAGAACTGCCGGAACCTCCACGATGAGATCGAAGAACTCATTCGCCGTAGATACCTAAAGAACTACATCTTGTGTGAAGAGAAATGATAGGGAGACCGGAGGAATGATGCTCCGGAGTCAAGCAGATAGAACGAGCAGCCACCTTGGCAACTACCAGAAGAAAGACCGATCTGCGGGGTGATTAACATGATCACCATTGGATCCATTATATAGGGGTCTGCTACAGTAGTAGGGAAGACCTCAGTCAAAGAACTAAAGAACGAAGCTGAAAACCCACCGAAATGACCTCGGATAGAGGAGCCTGTCTATTTCACCGAGCACGACGCTTGTCATTAATGACTTTGAAGTGAAGTGGATTCCAATGGACTCAGGCAGTTCGGTCGACATCCTATTTAAAGGAACTTTTGACAGGTTGCAACTAAAGCAAAGCGACTTGGAGCTAGCAGACACACCCTTGGTGGGATTAAGCAGCTAAGAAGTCAGACCCCTTGGTCAGGTCACGGTACCAATAGAGGCAGGAACATGGCTGAACATAGTGCGGTTTGAGCATACCTTTCTGGTGGTCGCAAGTCCGTCCCCCTACAACGTGATCATTGCTCAGCCCATCTAGCACATCTTACGTGCAATAGTATCGACATACTACCCAGCGATGAAGTTCTCGATAGATTACGGAGTAGGGGTTGTATGAGGTGATCAACTCGAGTCTCGTAAATGCTACGTGGGTACACTAAAAGGAAAGGCAAAACTAGTGGAAGATGTCGAGCTAGAACAACTAGTGGACTACACCGAGGAGCGAGCTACCCCGATGGAGGAGACAACTCACATATTGGTTTCTAAGATCGAGCCAACGAAGAATCTCCAGATCGGTGCCCTAATAAGCGAACCGCTTCGAACACAACTAGTAAGTTTCCTACTTAACAATTTAGATGTTTTTGCCTGGTCCCTGGCAGAAATTCCCAGCATCGACCCTAGTGTAATTACTCGTAAGTTAAATGTGAACCCTTTAGTCAGGCTAGTTAGACAAAGAAAATGCAACCTCGCCTCAGAGTAGTGGAGGGTAGTCGATGAGGAGGTCGGGAAACTCCTTGCCACAGACTTCGTTAGGGAGGTCCATTACCCAAGTTGGGTGGACAACCCCGTGCTGGTGAATAAGGCAAACAGAAAGTGGTGCATGTGTGTCGACTACACCGACCTGAACAAAGCCTGCCCAAAGGACTGCTTCCCCCTTCCTACAATAGACCGCCTGGTAGACGTGTCTTCGGGGCACGAGTTGCTAAGCTTCATGGACGCCTACTCCGGCTACAACCAAATTAGGATGGACATAGCCGAATAGGACAAGACTACATTTGTAACTGAGCTAGGGTTGTACTGTTATAAAGTCATGCCCTTTGGTTTAAAAAACGCTAGAGCAAATTTCCAGCGACATGTAAATAAAATTTTTGAACCATTGATTGGAAATAAGATTGAGTGTTATGTTGACAACATGGTCGTAAAGACCCAATTCTCGAGCTCTTTTATTGATGATTTAAATTTGGTTTTTCAAATTCTAAGGAAATTTAACTTGAAACTTAATCTGAACAAGTGGGTCTTCGGGGTCACGTCAGGTAAATTCCTCATTTACATAATGAACCGACGTGGCATCGACGCCAATCCTAATAAGATTAAAGCCATTTTAGATATGAGACCGCCCAAAAAATAAAGGAGGTCCAAAGACTCACAGGCCAGGTAGCTGCCCTAAGTCGGTTTATGTCTAAATCGGCGGGTCGGTGCCTACCCTTCTTTAAAGCAATTAAAAAGAACAAAGAATTTGCATGGACCGAAGAGTGCCAGATTACATTTGATGAACTGAAAAGATATTTAAGTATCGCCCCGGTTTTGACCCGACCTGAGGAAGGAGACAAACTAAAGCTATACCTCTCCGCGAGTGATGAGGTGGTCAGCTCGGTACTAATTAGAGAAGTAGATCGGGTCCAACGACCAGTCTACTATTTAAGAAAAGTTTTGCAGGATCCATAAACCAGATATCCCGACATCGAGAAGCTAGCTTACGCGCTAGTAGTAGCAGCTTGGAAACTATGCCCATACTTCCAAGCCCACACCATTGTCGTCCTAACCAACATACCTTTGAGGCACATTTTGCTTTAGCTCGAGGTGTCAGGGAGGCTAATGAAGTGGTCCATTGAGCTAAGTGAATATGACATCCCGGTTTGAGCCATGTTCAGCGATCAAAGCCCAAGTCTTGACAGACTTCGTAGCAGAATGTACGTTCAGCACGCTGGCCCCTAAACTAATTGAGCCCACTAACGCATTGGAGGCGTTAACCAGCGCAACACCGGTCCCAGTTAGGGTGGACCAACCTCGGATGTGGAGCCCTGGATCTTCCATGTAGACAACTCATCTAACCAGCAAGGAAGTGGAGCTAGACATATATTGTATGGCCAGAGTGAGGTGAAACTGGAGTATGCTCTCCAGTTCAGATTCAAGGCATCGATCAATGAGGCAGAGTATAAGGCACTAATTTACAGGCTAAACCTAGCGAAGGAGATGGGTGTAAAACACCTAGTCGTATGCAGTGACTCTTAGTTGGTAGTAAACCAAGTCAACAATGACTATGAAGCTCGCGATTCAACTATGGCAGCTTACCTGACCAAGGTCAGAGAAATCCTACCAGGCTTTCGTTCTTGCTTCATCAGGCAGATACCGAGGTCCAGGAGCACTGAAGCTGATGCCTTGTCACGATTGGCAAGTACCAGCAACAACACAATGTGAACTGTATATATAGAAGACTTGCCTTAGCTCAGCATTCTCGAGGGGCGGGGGCAGGAGAGGTCACTCCTGTGTTGCAAGCGGAATCGAGCTAGATTGACCTGCTCGTTGATTATCTTCTCCATGGAACCTTAACAATAGAACACAATGCAGCTTGGAGGTTAGAGCGTCAATCAGCTTGGTACCTCCTTGTTGACGAACGGCTGTACAGGAGGTCCTTCATGCTCCCCTACCTACGTTGTTTGCGTCCTTCAGAAACCGAACTAGTACTTCACGACATACATGAAGGACTATGCAGAGGACACTTGGGGGGTAGGGTGCTTGCCCAAAAAGACCTAAGGCAGGGCTACTACTGGCCTACCATGAAGGTAGATGCACTCGAGCTCGTCAAGAAATGCAACAAATGTTAGAGGCATGCCAACATCCTCCATCAACCTGTTGCCGATCTGAAATACCTGACTAGGCCATGACCCTTCGTGCAGTAGGGGATCGACATCCTCGGTCCATTCCCGCTGGCAACTGGGCAAAGGAAGTTCTTGGTTGTAGCAATGGACTACTTCACAAAGTGGGTGGAGACTGAGCCATTGGTGAATATTACAACCCGGAACGTGTAAAACTTCTTTTGGAAGAACATTGCATGCCGTTTTGGACTACCTAAGGTGCTAATTTTGGACAATGGGAAGCAGTTCAAAAACATCAAGTTCCGAAATTGGTGTGTCGAGATGGGGATTCATCAAAACTTCACTTCAGTGGCACACCCATAGGCGAACAGACAGGTTGAAGTGACAAACAAGGCTATTCACCGTGGACTGAAAGCTCACTTAGTGCGAGCTAAAGGGTTGCGGGTGGACGAGTTGCCCAATGTCCTTTGGGCCTATAGGATGACCATCAAGATTGCAACCGGTGAAACGCCCTTCAACCTCATGTATGGAATGGAGGCTATGATTCTGGTAGAAATCAAAGTACTAACATTGTGGCTTGAGGCATACAACCAAGAGGCGAACGACAATGGACTCTGTACCAACTTGGATCTGATCAAAGAAGTACGCGACCTGGCCTATATCTAGACTACAACTTACCATCAACGAGTAGCTCAGTACTACAATGCCCGGGTCAGCAAGCGACAGTTTTAAGTCGGTGACCTGGTGCTCCGCAAGGTAACGGTACCTGAGCCCAGCGTGGGTAAGGTGGGACCGAATTGGAAGGGTCCGTATCAAGTGAGACGAGTGTTCGACGAAGGTACATATGAACTCGAGACTATGGAAGGAAAACAAGTACCTTGAGCTTGGAATGTTGACAACCTGAGGAGATATTATCTATGATCTCGCAACTCCAACTCCAGCGCAAACAAAAAATTTACTAAGTCCACAAGACCACCGATCTAGTCAAAAGGATGTTAAGTTGGAGAGGGTACCGTAAGTCACTCCCAGAGCCTAAGGGTTATGGCATCAAGCTAACAAAAGACCTTGGCACAATATAAGACCTAGTCGCATCTTCGGCATAGGCGTGCTAAGACCCAGTCGCCTCTTCGGCATGGGCAACGAAAAACCCAGTTGCTTTGGCATGGGTAAATAAAGTAGCTTGTAAGCAGACAGGTTGGCCATATACCCTACAGTGTTTGTTCACTTCGGCATACTGCGAGGTCGGGTTATTCCTACTTGGGCTTAGTTCATCAGCTTGGTACTTTGGGAGTAATCTATACTTAGAAAATTTTGCATAACAAGGAATTTTGAAACTACTGCATTGTATTAATAAAAGAATGTTCGAAGTACATGCAAAAAAAAAAGAGACTACAACTACTCAACTGAGCTCGGAGGCTCGGGACATCAAGTATGTACGGGGGTCCAAGAAAAGAGACAGATAGACATCAGTCGACATGGGGTTCGTCGTCCCCAGTAGTAGCTCTGCTAGGTGGGTCTGTCTCCATGCGGTCCTCAACAACACCATCTCTGTCTCCCTCCTCCACTGTCTCCTCACAGAGGAGGTCGTCATCAATCTCCTCCTCACAGTCCAGGTCCATGGCAGCCTTCTCAGCCATCTCCTCGGTGACTCTAAACGTGGTGATAGTGTTGAGGTCGAGCTTGGAGAACTCACGCCGCATCAGTCACCTACTAAGCTTGAAGCCCTTGCGATGGGCAGTTGTGTCGGTCTCAATCATCAGTTTATGTTAATCCTCTGAAGATTTGTACTCCTCGACGGCCTGAACCTTAGCGTCCTTGATCGCGTTGTCGAAGATCTTTGTGCGCTCCTTCACGAGCTCCTCGAGGATCTCCTTTTCCCTCTGGAGGTCCTCCCTTTCCTCATTGAGCTTTTTCTTCTCCTCCCTCAACAGTACAATCAGCTCCTTTTGAGCTCACGCATCCTTCTCTAGCTTATGAATCTCGCCGTGAGCTAAGTCCAGCTCGTGCTAAACACTTTGGGAGGTTTCTTTAGCCTGGAGGGCTTGCTTCAGCTGCACCTCAGAATGGTAAGCAAGAGCATGGATTGCAGAGTTCACTTGCCAAGGAAGAAACAAAATCTAAGTATCAAGAAAGAGCAATAGAGAGTATAGTCCAAAGATCAGGTACATACCACCATGCAATGAGTCGCCGCTCTAGCTCCGAGTTGAGCCACTGGCAGATCGGCCCAATGCGTAACCTCCTCGGTGAAGACCACATCCTTTCTCTTGAGGAGACCAAACTTCAGAGTCAAAATGCTCTGAGCTTCTCGGGAAGTGTCATCTCTCGAAGGGGTGGCCGCTTGAGTGGGCTAGGGCTCGGACACCGGGGCCTCCTCGGGTAGGTGAGACGGAGAAGCCCTACCTTGGTCTTCCTTGACCAAGTTGATAACCGGAGGGTGCTCGACAACCAGAGAATGCTCGGAGGCGGCAGTGTTGATGCTATAGGTGGTGGCGGCCTCATGGGGATGGGTCTTCTTGGAGGCCTTCCTCTTCTTCCCCTCTTCATGCTACCGAAGGGCTTCGCAGCAAGGATGTCAGCCATGACTCCTACAACAGGTAACGGACATGTTAACCACAAATTTAAAGGTGAACTATGAAGAAGAAAATATATGTGTGTGTACTGAGGTTACGACCTACTCGGAGGACTCAGCCCGACTTTCACAAGCTTCTCTCCGGACAAGAAAACCTTCAGCTACAAGTTGAGATCAACCCAAGATCGGATCATCGCCGAAGTTTCACTATTCAATTGGACTCCGGGGTCAGTAATGGCCATCCTCCACTTCTTCGAGAATGGCCACCCCCCGGCTACGGAGACTATGAAGTACCGCCTTTTCTAGGCCAACACTTTATTGGGGAAGCCATGTAAGACTTTGTACCCTGGTCGGGAAGAAATATAATAGCTACGCTTCTCATCTTTAAAGACGCATTCCGAGTTCTTCTTAATGGCATACAACGAGCTGAACACCTCAAGAGTTGAAGGGTTTATTTTACTCGTGGAATAGAGAGATGATGCCGACGATGGTCCAAATGGAGTTCGGGTGGAGCTGGTCTATGGTAACATTGAAAAATTGAAGGACATCGACAATAAGAGGGTGAAGTGGAAAATGGAGTCCTACTACGAGCGGCTCCTCGTAAACAGTGATCTCGTCTGGTTTGTGATCCCAGGGGTACTAACCCAAGGGGATGTTGTACACATTGTTATCGCGAAACTGATAGTAGGAAGCTAAAGAGTACAATAGTCATAGTGGAAGGGCCAAAATGATCTAGCTTCTGGCTAGGACGCGAGGTGGATGCACCCTATTCGGATATCTCGTGATTTTGACCCAACGGGTCCACCCTATCTGAAGTGAAGTCTGAACCCTTAACCGAAGCATTTGCCTTGGCAGGACCGAACTCCTCAACATAGGCTGAGGTGCCCACCTCGGCCCTGGTAGACTCTTCGCTCCCGTCAAGAAGACTATCTACAATAAAGCTAGACATACTAAACTAGAGAAAATAAGACAACAGGAAAATAGAAGTAGAGAAAGACGAACTCACCAAGAAGATCGAAGGAAGTGAGATGACCTCGGATGCAAGAACAATTAACACCAATCTGGGAGACTTGAGCATGACCTCCAAAAACTTGAGCACGTAGTTTACGATGAGAAAAATGGGCCCCTTTGGCCCTTATTTATAGCCACCGTGACCGGGATTCAACAGTCCAGATTTGCATGATCCAATGGCTCCTATGAAAATTGGCTGCATGCCACCCGAGGTTGAAACCGGTTGGGTGCGCGTTTTGACGTCTGCTGAGTTTATAAAGGGCATGATGTCCGCGCATACCGGGTACGCGATCTGGGTCATTTCCTAGTTGAGCCAAGGGACCGTGCAGGTCTGACCAAAGAGCCACCCTCCGTACCATTTGGAAATCGTGCCAAATCCACCTGGGTTCGTCATGAACTCCCTGCACCGGGTCGGGACCCCGTGCTGTGGGGGGCAATTGATGAGGGGTGATTTGGCCTAACCTAGTAAGTGGAGGACATGTGGGCACGGCCTGCCAGCAGGACGACAACTCAGCACAAAGTGCCACGTTGGCAGATCGGGGAGCTCGGGTGCTCGACCACCTTGGAGCCAAACTCACTTCGGTACCCGCATACGTCGAGGTGCCACATAATTGATTCTAGAAGCTTCTCAGTAGACTCCAAACTACCCCAGATCACGTCGCGTAACTGTTGGCCTTGTCTTCTCCCTACTCGAATCGGAGGGAAACGATAAACCTCATTAATTGATGCGTTACTCTCCTACCAAAGTGGAACATATCCCAACATCACGAGCCAAGGATTCCGGGGATGTTTCGAGAGGACCTACGACATCCCAGCTATATAAGGGCATCCTTAAGACTCAGGTACACACGATTATTTGCTCACTAGCTTACTAGCATACAAACTTTTAGCTCGGACAACTAGAACTAACTTAAGCATCGGAGCAACCCCGCCGGGTTAGCCACCATGGGTTCTCTGATCCTCTATCTTGCAGCTTGGTCCAGCTCACTACACTACTAAGGTCTATGTCATCTTCTAGCTAGGAGCTTACAGATCGTGCACAATCAGTTTTAAATTGCCTTTTTATATATGTTGTTTTTGCAGTGCAATTTTATTTGCACTAATACAAATGCATGGGAGTGTAAATGTAAAAAATGCAAATTCTTATTTAATTTTGTTTTGGATTTACTTTATTCTGCTTCATATCTTAATTTACTTCATTTGTATTGCAATCAAACAAAATAAGCTAAAATTTGAAACAAAAATATGTCAGAATTTAAACTCAAATCATTTGCGTGCCATGGTTTTATGTTAGTGCAAATTTATTTGCATTGCAACCAAACACAGTCTAAGTTTTTATGTATAAATTGTCATGGGATTTGCATTAAGCAGGTGTTAAAGTGACAAATCAATAGGGGTGAGCAAAAAAAACCAAAAAACTGAACAAACCGAAACCAAACCAAAAAATCGGTTAACTGAATCGGTTGGTTTGGTTTCAGTTTGGTGTTTTAAAAAACCGAAGGTACTAGTTCGGTTTCGGTTAACCAATATAGAAAACCGGCGGTTAACAGAACTGACTAGTATACATATATTTCTATATATTTTATATATTTATGTATATTATATATTATAAATTAATAAATATGAATTATATATATATTTTATAATATATGATATATTATTTATTATTTAAATTATAATAATTTATATATATTTATAGTTTTTTATTATATAATTATATATATTTTTATAATATATATTGTAAAAATTAAAAAATCAAAAAACCGATGAACCAAATCAATCAACCGGTTAACCAATTGGCTTCGGTTTAGTTTTGATTACCAGTTTTCTAAAAGCCGATAGTACCAGTTTGATTACGAAAATAGGCCCATGGTTCGGTTAATCGAACCGTGAGCACCCCTATAAAACAATAAGGTCGCGTTTATTGAAGGTGAAAAATCAAACTGGGGTAAACTTTACACCCCGGTTTGGTTTTACATTCATTTGGAAAGAGTATTTTACACCATAAATCGGTGTAAAATTTCATTTTGAATTCTCTTTACACCTATAATCGATGTAAAATATACATGGAAATTATCTATGTAAAATTCACCGGCTTCTATCATCGAAGTAAAACTCCTCTCACCTTAACGTCTCTCTCCTCCATTCTCCGTCTTCTCCGTTTCAACTGCTGTTTTTCTCTCTCATCAACGCCACTGCGCCTTCGTTGAACATCCAATACGAAACTCTCTCTCTCTCTCCCTCCCAGATCTCTCTCTCATTCTCTATTCTCTTTCACTCATCAGCTAAGCACGGGCATTCTCATCTTTCCGGTCATGTTTCCACTCTCTCTTGTTGCCTTCATTGTCTTCTCGTCCATACAAATGTCTGATAAGCTGGACAAGGATTTCCTTGAGGAGGTAATTAACTCATGATTAACTTTGTACCATATTAATTTATGTTTATTGATGTTGAGAATTAATTGGGTAGAGGATTTTGCACTGTCCTAGTGGTGTCCAATTAAAGTTATTTCAAACCTAAATCCAACATGCCAGTTGTTTGGAGAAATTCCCTAATGTGCTTTGGTGATTACTCATATTAAACTGAGAATTTTGGATCATCCCTAGCAATTGACTGTTGAAGACTAGATAAACCGGATTATCAATGTATTTTAGTAGTTTATAGAGGGGACTATTATTCCAATTTGACGTTTTTGTTGGTTATGTCAAATTTAGCTCTGTTGTGCGGTAATCCTTGATGGTGGATATGTGTGAAATTCAGTTATGTTTTGTTGATTTTAGATTTCTGGGTTTGATTACACATCTATCTTTGATTAATACCGTTGATAAATAGTTGTTGTTTCTATGCTTTTAGATACGGGCTTGTCCTGAATCGGGGGTCGCAGGAAATGTGCTTTGGCTACAAACTATCTAGGTCAGTGTGATGCCAATTTGATCAACAATAAAAATAAAGAACATATGATTATTATGAAATACAACTTTGCATTCTTTTAAGTGTCAACCTTCTTCCTTAATGGGAAAAGATCTGTAGAATTATATTTTCTTTATAATTCTGTTTATCTAAAGCATGCTATTTTAATAGAGAATACCACCTTTAGATTTGTAAATATAATACAAATTTTCCAATCAAAAGGAGTCTCAATAGAAATGCGAAGTTAATGTGACTGCTTTCCATTATTTAGGGTCCGTTTGGTTCACAGGAATAGGAGTCTGGAATCAGAATCGGAATGGTCCATTTCGATTCAAGGCATTTGGTTGGGCAGAATCAGAATCTGATTCCCATTCCGAGCGTAATGGCAATCCCCCATTTTCGGGAATGGCCATTCTCGACTCACCCCCCTGGAATTGGAATCTCATTTCTGATTCCAACTTTTTAATCTCGTTATTACTCCCACATCGGCATCTCTCTCCTTACTCATTAACCTCAGAACCGTTTGTTTCATTGTTGTTGTTGGGAGTGAGAGGAGAGGGTGAGAAGCAAATCAAAAGGAAATGTTGGTGTTTCGTTATGCCGGATTTCTGATCTTGGTTTTGGGTGTTGTCTTCTTGTCGACAGTGGTGCTTTGTGAATTTTCAAAGAGCCTGAAGCTCGAAAGTGCTTTCCGGTGGACCAGAGAGTTGAGCTGAGTGAGCTTAAAGCTCGTGATAGTGTAAGGCACTGGTGAATCTTGCAGGATGGGATCGTCGATTTTCCCATCAAGGGTAACTACAACCTTACACCATCTTGCCTTTTATTTATTTTGGTCCGTTGTTGAGTTTAAGCTCTGGATTTAATTGAGGTTGGCTTTTGGCTTCCCTGTCTTGTTCTTGAATTTTTTTTTATTTTGTTCCTTAATTTTCTCTTCTTGGCTTCCGGGTCTAGTTAATTTGTAATTTATAATGATGGGCTTCTCTACTATTTTCCTTTTCTTTGTTCAATGGGTTATGGATTTGATGGTTCTTGATGTTCTAAGGTTCTTTAGTTTGTAAATTGACAGCTATGTGAGTCTATGTTGTTCTTTCTCTTTTGATGCTTTTGATGTAATTCATAGATCGATTTTCGAAGATGTTGATTCTTCTTCTCTGTTTGTTTATTTTCTGTAAAATTGTTGTAATTTCTGAATTTTCCTACAAATTTTCTATATATATTTTTTTTATTTTTCTACAAAATTTCTGAAATTTCCACAAAATTTCTACATTTTATTTTGCATTTTTTGCAAATTTTGATATTTTCATACATTTTCTGAATTTTTTGCAAAATTGTTGTAATTTCTGCATTTTTCTGACAAAATTCCTACATTTTTTTTTGCAATTTTTGCAAATTTGGAATACAGAAGGCACTAAACTAGTCCGACATGAATGCCTGCGATGAAATCATAACCCAACATATATCTGCGATGAACTCATGACCCAACAAAAGGTTGCAATGAGCTTTAAACCCATGCAGACTTGTGATGAGTGTAAAGCCGTCATAGAACCACTATGGGTGCAAACTCATCATAGATCTGAAGCAAATAAAAGAAACACATGCTTCAACAAATAATGTGCGTAACGGAACACCCCATGGACCAAATGAGTACACATGAACTAAATAGTGATGCCACCCGTGCCACATCGGTTTAAGAGGGTCACGAAAGGAAGTAGCACACATGTATTATGAGAATCCTGAAACAAAAGGAAAGCTCACCCTTGAGATTTCTCATAAGACACGTGGTGAAACCCTAACAGTGCTCCCTAACAAATGACAATAAATCCGAGATTCCCTTTCCTAATGCGATTCAAACACTTTTGGCTCATTCCTTTCGGGACCTCAGGACCTCTCCCTATAAAAAAAAGATCCAATTCATAACGAGATCATCATTCTATCACTTCATTCGCCCTAGCCTTTAGCCTACCTCCTACTCTCAGCTTTCCTCTGTCCTTCAAGGAGATCCCCATACGTAGCCTTACCTCGCTACTTACATTAGAATCTCTGGTTCTTCCTTGATCACAGAGGATAGCCACCCGTAGGATTAAACTTTCTCCCGTCCCCGAAGAATCCATTATTGACCAAGAAAATGTCAACCTGGAGACTGGAGATCTGGTTAGCATGGAGTCAACTGAGCAAATTGACATTGAGATACTCTCGAACAAAGTCTATGAGTTCCAGTCCCATTTTGATTCAATGGAATAGATGTAGAATGAGATGCGGGCCACCTTGCAACTCCTCCTCTAGTGGTGAACCGGGACTGAACCCTTTCACTGTAACCACTCCCTCAGCATCCATTCCCACCAGTCACAAGTCTACCAACCAGAACCTTGTCGTCCCCGAGCAACCTATCGGTGCTAGCCCTGCGCCCATGCAAACCAGCCAACCCATCATTGAAGAGCCTCGGGCCACCCCTTAGACAAACCCAGTGATGGAAGCACCACTCAGCTGCGATGAACTGAGGGAATATATTCAGGGGCTGATGGTGGAAAACCAAAATAGAGCCCAAGCCTCTCTTGTCCTACAGAAACCCTATTCTAACTGAGTCTTGTATAAACCTTATCCCATAGGTTATGTCCCTCCTCAGTAGTGCCCATAGTATGATGGGTAGAAAGGAAGCCTACAAGAGCATGTAACTAAGTTCTTAGACATTCTGGGATCTTTTGCTCTAGATGGAGATCTGAAAGTCAAGTAGTTCTCTAAGTCCATGACTGGACTGGCCTACACCTAGTTTGTCAATCTGACCGTAGGCAGCAAAAACTCATGGGCAGAGCTGGCGGAGTGATTTTTGTCCAAGTGGTTCACCTTGGAGTGGAGACTAACAATGGCGGACCTAAGCAACATAGAGCAATGTGCAGGGGAAGACCTCTGAGCCTACGTGATGAGGTTCGAGAAACTGACCCATTCGATCTTTGATGAACATGTCACTAAGAAGAGTTTCATCGAACAATGTGTACAAGTCATGCAACCCACCTATAGGGTAGGCATAGAGAATTTGGAAGTTGAAACTTTTAGTCAATTGGGGAACTACACGGAAAGATCTGCGCGCACTGTGAAGAGTATTGCATTGCAGTCTATATCAACTATAGGTATGTATGGAAAGAACGAGGCTTATGCTATCGACAGGAAGCCTCACAACACTAGAGGGCCTAGGCAAGGGCCCTACTATCGCAATGGCAACCAAGGCAGAAGAATGGTGCACTGCCACCAATTCCCCCTCCCTTCGCCTCCACCAAAGGGGAGGTGATCATGATAACGAATAAACTTGTAGAAGATCATGTCATCAACCTACCACCACCACCAGTAGGAATCAACTCGAAAAAAGGAAAGGCATGGAGGGAGGTGGTGTAATTATCTCCAATTGCCACAACACAACCTGATAGATTGCTTCTCACTCCTCACTTTGGTAGTTGTTTGTGCAGAAGGTAAAGCTTGATGATTTCGTCAAGAGAAAGCTGGCCCAGGTGGACACGGACCCCCTCCCCGCACACGCCCAAGGAGGGAGTATCAATGTGGTTGGAGTGCCAGGCGAAGATCACTCAGATATGTTGATACAAAGGTTCAAGCAGAGTGCTGAGTTACAACAACTCTTCAACAAGTAGGGGGCTAGTGCCTCAATAAGGAGGCTCACCATTAGGGCATTGGCAGAGACATTTAGAAGACTATTGGAGCCCCACCAGTCTGATAAGACAAACGTTGAGTTCACTTAGGATGACATGCTGGCCACTGACCCCCACCACAATTGGCCCCTATACATCACAGCAAAAGTAGGGGGTTACGAGATGAGGCGATCCATGATTGACCAGGGCAGTTATGTGAATTTGATTTCAATTCATACCTTAAAACTAATTTACATTCAGAAGGAGACAGTCAAAGGGTTACCAATGGAGGTCACAAACTTTAATGGCAATGTGTCCATCATGGAAGGGTCCATCAAGTTGTCGGTTGCAGTAGGGTCATTTACCATCACTCAAGAGTTCCAGATGATCTCGAGCAGAACTACATACCATGCCTTGTTTGGGCGTCCACTGATACATGGTTCAGCCTTGGTCCCATCAACGTACCATCAGTGCATCAAGCCGAAACATAGAGGATGTGTGGTGAGAATCCCAATGACTCACCTTCCTTTTGATAAGACAGAGACTCACCTACAGGATAAAATCTACTATACTGAGCTGGTCGATGAAGGTGAAACAAGGGTGGCCAAGGTAGAAGGCGTGCAGCTGTTGGCCCCTACTGCATTAGATAGGAAGAAAAGAACAAGGTGTGACTGAGTTACTTGCAAGGATGACAGAAACTACTACACTACTGTGGAGTACAAGGATGATGGTGTGCCAACCTCTAAGAAAGCCATCCCCAAGGTATGACTTTACGGTTAATATTTGCTATATGTACATCATCAGATCCTTGCTGTAGGCAATACTGCCATCATAAAATTTTAATCAACCATTGTACATGCACCTTTTGCTGAAATCAAATGATTGCTATATGCATATCTCTTGAACCAAACAATTACTTTGCATATATGGTATCAAATACTTGTTGTAGGCTATATATTTCCATTGCTAATTCAGCCACTATACGCATGCATTTTATGCTAAAAATCGAATGACTAATGTGTGTACATCTACCGCCTGAACAAGAATGATTACTGCACTCTCCAATATGTATATGGCTCCATGGATGCACTCATTCTAAATGATGTTTCAACCATAACTATTTCATAGTACCATCTCCACAGACGATCATCATGACGATCTCATCACAAAAAGATTGTGAACAATCAAAACAGAGCCCGTTAGAACCAAGGGTAGGATGTACTAAAAAGATGTATACAATTAATAACAAGAAAACAAAAGATACTAAAATCTACCTAAAATAACCGGGATAGAACAAAGACACTGAAGAGTATTACGATGAGGTCTACACACCTCCCAAACATATAAAAGACTCCACTTGTCATAGAAGATCCATTGGAGGAAATAAACATGGTTGTAGGAGCAGAGAAGAAGCCATTATATATCTCGACCAAGCTAGAATCTGAGGAGAAACAAAAATTACTTGACCTTCTAAAAGGTACAGAAACCTTTCCTCATTACAAACATTAGGCTTTCGTTAGAAATAAAATTGGTTTATGTTTTCTTTCACAGAGTTTCAAGATGTTTTTGCTTGGTCGTACGACCAGATGCCGGGATTAGACTTGGCCCTTTTCAAGCATTCTTTGTGCATAGATCTGACATTAAAATCAGTGAAACAACCACAAAGGATCTTCAAACCGAAAATAGCTTTGAAAATAAAGGAGGTCAAACGACTTTTATAAGTAGGTTTCATCAAGCCCATTGCACATCCATGGTGGTTAGCCAACGTGGTTCTAGTTAAAAAGAAGAATGGACAACTCAGGTTAGTATCCAGCCTCTAGTACATTAGTTCTAGTTATCAGAACAAAAATTAGCATACTAACTTCTGCCACCCCTACCCTAGGTGCTACATTGATTTAAGAGACTTTAACAGAGTCTGCCCCAAGGATGAATTCCCTCTACCAAACATGGATATCCTAATAGACTCAAAGGTAGGAAACCAGTTGTTGCCCTTCTTAGATGATTACAGTGGATATAATTAGATCTTTATGAACCTTGTAGATGCACCACATATGGTATTCCGAATGCCAATTTGGAATTTCTATTACAAGATGATGTCTTTTGGCTTGAAGAATGCCAGAGCCACGTACCAATAAGAGATGATGAGCATAATTCATGGCATGATGCACAAGGAGAGAGAGTGTTACGTAGATGACATAGTGGTCAAGGCAAAGAAAAGGGAAGATCATTCTGAAGTGCTTAGAAAAGAGTTTGATAGATGCAAAGCATTCAACAGGAGACTTAACCCTTTAAAATGTGCATCTAGAGTACAATCCAGAAAGCTTTTGGGCTACAAAGTAGATTAGACCAAAATCCACCCAGATGAAGTCAAGGTGAAGGTAATTCTAGACCTACCCCCTCTAAACACCGAGTCTTAACTAAAGACTTTCCTAGGAAAAGTCTCCTACCTTAGAAGGTTTATCCCTAGCCTAGCACATGCAGTGCTACCGCTGCTGAAAGTGGCTAAGAAGTTTACAAAGTACAAATGGTCAATAGAGCATCAGGATGCCTTCAACCAGCTAAAGAAGACTTTGGCCAAAGCTCCAACCATATCACCAACCAAGAGTGGCCAAGAGTTTAAGGTGCAAACCGCATCGAACTCAGAGGCAATAGGATGCCTATTAGCCCAAGACAATGATGAGGGTGTTGAGTGTCTGATATACTACACCAGTAGAACCGTAAAACTAGCTAAGAAGAATTACTTCTACCTGGAGCAGTAGTGTTTGGCGTTAGTATTCACAACGCAGAAGTTCAGACTTAGGCTTTTTCTGGCCTACAACATTGGAAAATAGCCAAAAACATGTACGAAGGTGTCACAAATGCCAAGTACATGCCGAAAGGATACACTGACCAGCCAATGACCCCCACCCCATCATCACACTGTGGCCTTTCCACACCTGAGGAGTAGACTTGATAGGCAAAATACACCCACCTTCCTGGGGATACTATTTCATCATAATAGCCACAAATTATTTCACAAAGTGGGCAAAGGCCATACCCCTAAGAAGAATTTATGCAAAAACACCACAAAATTCCTTAGGCAGCATATAGTCCACCGATTCAGGGTCCCCATAAGGATTTTGATATATAATGGGTTATCCATAAAGAATCAGGAAGTCCAGGACCTGTTGGGACAGTATGGGGCAAGACTAGGCACATCTACAACCTGTTACCCACAAGGAAATGAGCAAGCATTGGAAACCAATAAGACCTTGTTGAAGATGCTGAGTAAGATGGTAGTAAAAAACCAAAAGGACTTGTCAAAGAAGTTGCCTGAAACACTTTGGGTTTATTGCACAACAATTACAAAAAGCGCACAGGCAACACCCTACACCTTGGTATATGACCAGGAAGTTGTTCTGCTGGCAAAGATATAGATAGTGCCTGCTCGAGTAGCCTACGTAATGGGAAAGCAGTCTCGAACAAAGGAGATTAACCATTTGCTCGGCAATAAGCTAGAATGCATAGAAGAGGGAAGAGAGAATTCATGGTAGAAACAAATCAAAGACAAACAAATCATGACTTTTAACTTCAACAAGCTAGTGAAGCCCAAAAAATTCAAAGAGGGTGACAAGGTACTTAAAACAACACTCCACGTCAGATAGGGTAAATCAACAGGAAAATTTGCACCTAACTAGGTCGGACCATACATAATCAAAGAAGCTCACCTAATTGGATATTATGTACTAAAGACAATAAATACAAATGAACAGGATAAGACTATGAATGGTCACTGGTTGAAACCCTATAATGATTAATGATGTAAACCATAACTAATCTTGAATGAAAAGCATGTTACATTCTATATATATTATTGCTCTCAAATTGTATGAAGCTCTTTTCAACTGTGTCTATATATATATATATGTATGTATATGTATATGTATATGTACATTATATTCCCTAGCAATCCCAAGAAAGCCTTGACAACCCCAGGCACGATCTTACATACCCCGGTAACCCCAGGAAGGCCCTAACAACCTTAGGCGTGATCTTACATACCCTGGAAACCCCAAGAAGGCCCTGAAAACCCTAGGCATGATCTTACATACCCTAGCAACCCCAAGCATGATCTTACATACTCTAGCAATCCTAGGCACGATCTCACATACCCTTGCAACCCTAGGAAGGCCCTGGCAACCCTAGGCGTGATCTCACATACCCTAGAAACCACAGGAAGGCCATGGCAACCCTTGGAGTAATGGCAAAGAAAAGCAAATAGCACTCCGAAATGCGATGAGTTACCCTGGTAGCCCTAGGGGGGCTGGCAGATACCAGGTATGATGACAAAACCACAATATATTATCTCTTTAAATATGCATAATCAACCTAGAAACCCCAGGAAGGCTTTTACAACATTAGACGCGATGGAACATCTTGGCACTTAGACTTTTGAAGTGCAACGAACTATCCTAGCTACACTAGGTGTGATCCAATCTAACCTTTGCAAGTGCAATAACTCTTATCTCTCTCCAACACGATGTCAATTAACTCTTAGTTGCGATGACATTTAATTTTCTCAATTGCGATGTCATTTAATTTTCTCAGTTGTGACGACATTTCATTTTCTGATGACATTTCATTTTCTTAAAGCACGATGACATTTCATTTCCTCAAAGCACGATGACATTTCATTTTGCGATGAAATTTCATTTTCTCAATGTGCGATGATATTTAACTTTTTTTCACGTGTGATGACATACAATGAAGCTTAACTATCGTGACTATGATGACATATCTTGGCATTTATCAAAGACCTTGGACATCGCAAGGACGATGAAAGACAAAGGCAAACCTACGAACTCAATTAAGTGTGGTGACAGATAGTAAAACTCAGCACTTAACATAACTAAGTATGATGAAATATCCTGGCATGACTAATAGAACTCAATTAAGTGTGATAACTAGCCTTTCTAACTAATTAGAGTCGCGGTCTTCACTACAAAACTTGAGAAAAAGTACTTCTCGTATCTGTGAATACCTTGAATAGAGACTAGATCCACGACAGAGTAGCCAAGAGGCATGACCTCATGCCTTTTACAGTATTCTTTGAGCTTTCGGTGCACCAATGCAAGTTCCTCAAGTGGCAGAGCGTCAGACAGTGATGATACTTCAACACCCACAGGATAACATTCAGTCTGAGTCTCCAAGTTCACAGGCAGGACCGCTGAAGCCTCAGAATGCTGGGGGAACATTGCTGATGCATCTCCACAGGCTTTAGACTCCACATGGCCAGTGGGTACAGCTTCCTCTTCATGATGAAAGTCCGCCACCGTAGTCTCGCGCACCTGCTCAGGAAAACCATCAGCAAGTCTCTGCTGACACCATAACTGCCAACTTCAGTTTGACCCACCGGATTATTGGGGGCTGCTCTTGAAGCCCCACAGGAGTTTCTTCTTCACGCATAGGGTCACTAGGTGCAGAGTTGCTAGCCTCATCCTTTCCATCCACCCTCGCATCCCCCAAGTCAACGGGATGCTCCTCAGGTGTTCCCTGCCCCTCAACAAGGGGCTGTAGAGACTTAAATTCTTGTACCAGATGCCTAAGAATAGGTGAGACCGCCACATCAAAAAGATTTACTCCACGAACTCCCTGTGATGAAACAATCAACATGTAATTAGTATTAGAAAATAAAGCATACTACACATTTGAACAAGTACCCATACCACACATACCTCTTCTTCCATAATGCCCTCAGATGGGACGTGTGGAGTTCCAACTTCGGGCTAAGCATCATCGACCTCCACCCGCTTCAATATAAATGACTATAAAATTAGCACAAGTCAAGTACAGAATAACAATAGGAACAATAATCCAAATACATCGTAATGTTGTTGGACCTTACCAACTCAACATTCTTAGGCTCCCTCCTATGAGGATAGGGATCCATCTTCTTTACTCGCCCACTGGCGACTGGAACAGACACATCCTTCATAGCCTTAGAACGAGGAATCAACACTGTAGATTGCACCAGTTCCGTGTCAGCAACCTGCCCTGCCTCAGGAATTGGGGGTGGAAAATCCTGCACAACCTCCTCAGGATGGCCCCATAGAGAACTCCTAATTGGGTGCTCCTTAATCCGAGATGACCCAACATTGGACCAAGTGTCACGAACCTCTATAGGTACCGATGGCCAAAAAAAGCGAGGCACCCTCGCTGTCCTAGACTTCTTCGGTGTAGGTGTTTGGCTACCTTAACCCTCCTCAACAATGGGGCGCTTACCGTTCTGAATAGCACCCATGAACTCTTGCCTCTCTGTCATTGCTAGTGGAGGGCTTGGTTGAGGAGGATCCTGTTGGATTTTAATCTCATAAGAGATTAAATCCAATGGGTTTGATTGGTCAATTACATGAGAAATTGCACCTACACACTTGATTGAAAAATTAGTTTTTCTCTTACAAAACCCAGTTTTGAACTTGTCCCACATTGGAAAATTATAAGCTTTGTTTTCAGTATTTTAATAGGAGCTGATTTACACTCCTTAGAAATTGTAGAGGAGAGTATGGGGGTTTGATACCGTGCAACACGTGTGCATGTTGATGAGATCAATGGTCACGATTCGATCGGGTGTGATCGAGAGGCACAATTCAAAGTTAACAGTCATTAACTGTTAACTACTTTTTAAATAGTCACAATGTTTGAATTTGTGATTGTTCAATGTGCCTTCTCTGAACCAGCACCTACCTTTTCTTCATACCTCTTCATAAACTATTTAAGGAGCATGAATCAGACTTCAAAAACACACATTTTTGAAATCCACTTTCTCTCTCTCTCTCAGTCCGGTCTGCTATACTCTCACAGAAGGTTTCTCTGGAGATTCTTCAACTTTGCTGGTTGCCGATTCTCGCCCAAGGCTCTGTTGTATCCTGGGAACAGATTTGCTTGTAACCCAACAACAAGCTCAGTGAAACTGAGTGGGGGCAAATAACCTTCTAAAGATAGTGTCTTCAGACATGCCTCAGAGTTTCTCCTCCAAAGTTATAGTGACCCCATTTTTCCAGCAGAGCCTATCCCTGCCTCTGCTCAGCTATGTGACTTGGAGGGGAAGCCATGACATGATGGGGATGGGGATTTGCAGCCATAAACAATTGCATGCCACCGAACAAGGATCAAACATATTTCACGTGCAAGGACTTACATTGCTCCACCCTCCTAGTACTCGCGAGAGGAAACCGTGAAACACCTGGAAATGCAAGTTCATGACGACGTCTCCAAAACACATCCTCACCTGAAGATTTCAAGAACTACGAGAACCGATCAGGATGGTAAGTTGTCAGTTGCACCTTGCTGGGTTGGTCAAGATATGCGATCACTCTGGGCTACAACACGAGATGCACCACATGGTCTAGAGGATGATTAATCTTCATGACGCATTGTGGTCACCATCCTTTGGAACACCGGCATCGATGTAGAATGGTATGGCATCATAGACCTGCTTAACATATGGCCTCCCAAACTGCCTTAGTCTCTTAGCACCAAGTCACTGCTTCCCTCTACACACGCGAAGAGCCTGCTCCTCATACGAATCTCCCTCTAATGTGGCAATAGTGACGGTCATCAAAATAAGATGGCGACGCATAACACTTGATTGTAGATGCTGACAAGCGAAAATGAATAAAAATGGGGCAAAAACGTAGCTGCAATGCCTCTTGCAGCTAGGATCCATCATTTGATGGACATTGTTGTCCATCTGGTCAAAAAGGTATTCCAAGAACATAGAAGCCAATGGTAGTTGATGGCCACTGGGAGCAAGAACTGGAAGTGGGATCAGCACCATGCGTAGACCTAGTCAAGAGTACCTGGAAAAAGAAAACAGGAAGCCACATAAAGAATAAATGCTGCAAGATGGCATTGGTTGTCTCCCCTTCAGACCATAACATCACCCTAGCTATTAGCCTTGAACTAGTAGGCTATCTACGCCTCCAAAGGCATCTTCCCATGGGTTGAGGACTCGTCCACCTACGATTTGAATTGCTGGACTTCCTCCACCAACTCTGCACAGAGATCAGACATATTAGCTGGAACAAACTTGTTGAACTGCAAATGCCGTGCAAACACCATCTCGCCAATAGGAGGAGACAAAAGTGCAGCTACATCTTTCACGATGATGCCAAAATCTCCAAAGGCAACCATGAATGTGTGAGTACGACAATACCAATGGTCCAATAAGGGCTTTATACAACTGACCCCCTTCCTTACTAGAGAGGTCCGTGAAATAATCCACAAAATGGAGAAGGCCAGCATCTCGGAGCAATTGAAAGAACATGGGGTTGTCCAAAATGTACCACACCCAATGGGAATAGTTTACCAGAGACTTTGAACCATCTATACTAGGCTAATGACACCAAAACGAGATAGAGCAGTCTAGACTACCATACAGGCACACCAATTCCCTACCCTCCACATCATCAAACACCCCGTCCTTACCCCGATAAACAAGCACAGGTGGCTAGAAACCCTTTCCACCACTGGCCAGTTTTGTGGCCTCATGCTCAAACAACATCTCTGTCGTGACCACAACCCTAACAAATTCAACGAAAGGTCATTCAGACTTCTTCTACGAGTGTGGAGCCATTTCTAAAAATAGATAAAGGAAAGGAAATTCAAGGGGGAATCGAACTCAGAAAGAGAAATACAGATGGAAAGAGAGCAAAATTAGCTCAAAGGAAGAAAGTGAACAGGAAGCACAGATGGTTCCCAGACATCGCCCTTTTATAGAGCCTTTGCACGAGTCTGGAATTTCAAATGGTGTCATGGAAGACGAGTGGAAATGATTACATTTCACCTGCTGTCACTCTGCCAAAAAGTATGTCAACAAAAATTACAAACACAACCCCTAGAAAGGTAGGACAACTGGCACATTAATTTAAAAGGACCACCATGTCAGCAATTAATTTATAAACATACCCCCGAGCCACACGCACGTCACAGCGCATTAATGTGCGGTGACGGTTATGCCAATCATTCTCACTAATTTACCTAACAAACGAAATGTGAGAAGTCACAAAATTTCAATAATGAATCATCATAAAATCAGAATGAAGCACTCTGCACATACCGTCCAACAAAAATGAATGTTAGGAAGAACCCACACATAGATAACCGATGCAACCAATGTATTTTGCGATAAACGATTCTCTACCAAAGATAGGGGGTTGAGAATCAAAGCCATGGTCTCAGCTGTCTTTTTCAAAGCATTCCTCTATCATGAAATAGGGGATCAAAAATTCAAAATAGGTAGATCTCCCTTAATCAAAGGGGGGTTGGAAACTCATATTACACTATAGTAGTTATCTTTTAACAAGTCACTTTTTGTTGAGAGGTAGGGGCTTGAAAACTTCACCAATCAATTGAGCACAGTGCTGCCCTTCAATAGAAAGCAACCTGTCAAAAGACATGGGGATGAATCATAGAGACAGTGAAGTTAACCCAAAATAAACGATTTTTATTCTCATCCATGTACAAATAACACCAATGAGACATAAGTCCAAATCCTTTGAAAAGTTCAAGAAGTTCAAACAAGAAGTCGAGAAACAGTTGGGGAGACAGATCAAAACCTGCGTATGTTGGGACCTTGGAGACTGGTGGGCAAAATTGGAAAGTTATACATAATCCCTAGACTCGATTATGGTACTGCATTGGGTGTTGAATTGGGCTGTCTTTGATATGTCAATCAGTGAGATCCATTAGGGTCAAAACCTGGGTATGTTGGGAAAGCCTGATAATTCACTCAAGTGGGTGATCATAGTGATAGGATCAGCCCCTTTGTCGGACAAAGTGAATGATCGGGAATACACTCTCTTTGATGGAAACCAAAACCACTGACAGTCGATTTCAAACTTGTTTGAGATTTGTTTTTGCAAAATATATATTTATATGATGATATATTATATATTGTATTTTAAGAAAAATATTTGCAAAAAAGTTTTAATTCTCGGGACCCATCCGAGCAAAGAGTACAACATTGCACCTTGTAGCCAGGGGAGAGGTCCTCCCTTGTCGGGCAGTGTTTGATCATTAAAGGCTAAGAGGTTAAGTGTAAGAGACCATTTAGGGTTGTTTTACTTGATGGGATATATCTCACTTAAGTCCATTGTCCTTGGGCCTTCATAGAATGGATGAAATCATGGATCATTTAATGTAAATGTTGGACCCATTAAGAGCCCATACTGATGGACTCAGGGGTTCACTGTACTTGATAGTGAATTCGGCTAGGCTTTTTCACAAAAGCTGGGCCAAACCCATATGGGCTTATGTGAAGTCATTGTTGGGGTCCCACGCCATACAAAGAGAACTAAATGGGCCAGCAACTAATTAGGGTCGTGAGCCACTTACTTAATGGAACTAAAGTCCATGATTAAGTAGATTAATCAAGTGGTCACATGACAACTTTAGCAGTCATGTGACATGGGCAAATGTGGGTATGGATATGGGCTTGGATCAGTAATTACGATAAGAGGATAAGTCTTATCCACATATAGAGTCCAGATCCAAATAAATATTTGGATTAAGGACCCTCCTAATTCGATTAGGAGTGATGGTTCTTAAATATTATAAAAGGAGGAGGGGGCAAACTACTGCAGACACACTTCTGCTCTCAGTTCTCTCCTTCTGTTGTTGCCGCCCAAAAACCCTAGTTTGTTCTCCATCTTGTGACTGATCTTGATCAGTCTTGGTTTCTAATTTTTGCAAGAAAAATCATATTCAATTCATACTCACCTCCCTTGCTCGACAAAAGCTATTGGATTATAGTTCTTGCTGAAGGACTACGTTACTGAACCGGCTTCAACCTAAGCTGTGCCATCTTTAGTGAAAGCTGGTTTTGGTAATCTCTTTGGGCATGAACTATCACTTTGGAAAGCTACACTTGTGGATTCCATATCAGGTATTCTTCTCCCTTTCTTTTGGTTTCATATCTAGTTTGGTTCGGTTAAAGAATAACCCTTGAAAAATGCAATTTTTCTAAAATTGGGTATATGATTCCCTGAAGGGTAAAAGAAATTTTTGAAATTTCTCACAGCCATCTAGCATGGTTCGGCCATCCATATGATGGATTTCCCCCTACTTCAACCCCCGCACGTAGCCTTACCTCCCTACTTACACATGCATTTTTTTTTAATTTTCTACAAAATTATTGTAATTTCTACATTTTCCTACAAAATTTTTGTAATTTCTGCATTTTTGTTATTTTCATGCATTTTTTGCTTTTTATTTTTATTAGAGGCAAAATTAAAAATCATGGCTGTTTCCAATTTCAGCCTCTTAATGAACCAGAGAGCATAAATCAGAATCTGATTCCTATTCCAGTTTGAACCAAACAACCAAGTGAAATAGGCAATTTCGATTTCTGATTCCAAGGGATTTTGATTCCGATTCTGCTCGTGAACCAAATAGGCCCTTAAATTTTAGAATGTGATCTTTTGCGTGTTGTACTTGTATACATGATGACCCTGTTATCTCAATCTAGCCAATCTGATAAACCATATGTCCATCTGATCCTAGATGCTTAATAAAATAAGGGAAAAAAGGAGAAATGAGAGGAAGAAATCAAATTTAACATCAACAGATCCAGAACTCTCCCCAGTATCTTTGTACTCTATGCTTGGTTTATTAAGAGGGCTTTTTCTGGTTTTCTAATTATCTTAATAATGTATTCAGTTCTATTTCTTTTTACTTTTTAGAACAATTTTATAATAATATGTCCTTATAATAGGTTTGTGAGTATTTATTATTTTTTAGTAAATGGAAGTTAAAGTTATTCCAACATCCAAATAGCAATTTATGTTTCAGCTTTTCATAAAGAAGAAATTCATTTTGAGTTTAGTATAATTTTCTTACAAAATAAATTGAGTATTAGTTGGTTAAGTTGGTAGCAAGTATATGATTTCTGAGATCTATTGACTGGATGAACAGGTTTCATTTTCTCATTAATAGATGCTATTCATGTGTGAGAATGGGCACTTTGTGCATAACGGAAAAAAAAAGGCCAAAGTTTGAGGGTGGAGTTATGTAGTATATGGAAGAGACGAGTTGGGTGTAGCAAAAGCCTAGTAGTACTAGTAGTCGTATGTGAGCCGGGTCATATTCTTGGTATAGTATGTAGCCATATGGCTACAGTGGGAGGGGCTTCCTCAGAGAACCCTGTTTACAATAGTATGCTTATGGTTTAACCAATAAGCGATTTTAGATGGGTGTTTCAGGTCTTTTGACCCTTTCTATTGCAATAGTCTACACCATTCATTTCATTTAACAAGGAATTCCTCTGATGAATTGCCCGTTCTCCAATGTGTTTATTAATTCCAAATCTACTTAGCTCCTTACCTTGGTTATCTTCTGTGCTGAAAATGTGAAGCCCCTAGTGTCCTTCTACCTATGTTTCTGTGTACAACTTTCCCAACATATCCAATCTTTTCCCCATATGACTTATGTTTCAATTTCATTCTCGTAAATTGTTAAAGTTTAGATACAAAGACATGGTTAATTTCTAGGATAATTCATTGAAGAGCAACTCAAATGAAATCATATCTCTGCTTTTTTACTTCTCTTAATTTCTTAAACATTATGCCCAATTACCCCCTCCCGCTCCCCCCTGAGAGAGAGAAAGAGAGAGAGATCTCTAGTTCTGCAATCAAGTAAAATAGAAGGCATCTGATCTTGCAACAGCTATAGGCTGCAGTTCAATGTAAAAGGTGAAAAAAGCTTTGCTTTGGCTGTAAAAGAGCTAGAGATATTTGGATCAAATACCTTCCAAAATAAATGAAATTGGCCCATTCTACATTAAAACTAGCTGGAGACATAGATCTTAATGAGAGTCTCCTAAAAAATAAATTCATCAGATTGAACAAAAAAATAAAAAATAAAAAGCAATTTTAATTATGAGTGCAAAAAATCACCTTCCCTATTATGATGACTACACCAAGGTAGCCAACATACAGGTTAATAAGAAAAACAAGCATAACAAGCATATGGAATAGGTGTAGTATATGGAACAGGCGTAGGAATTAATAGTCATTAACACTAGATATGTTTGTTTAATAAAAAACTTCTTTGTACTAGGAAAATAGATGATAATGATTCATGAGGTGCATTGCAAATACTTTCTATACCAGATACAATGTCCTATAGGAAAGATTGACAAGTGTATTCTATCTTTATATGGAAGATTAAGAGCTACTTAAAGAAGTTAAATAGCTTTGTTGTAGGGCAGAAATTATATGGAAGAACTTCCACTACAAGTACCTCTTTTTCTTTTGTATAATGTAAACACTTCCACCACAAGTACCTTTTCTTTATACTATATAATGGGAACACTTCCACCATTAGAACTTCTAGGAGCAACAGTGTAAGTTCAGGCATGCAACCGAAAAAGAATCTTCCATACAACCAAACATATATTTTACAGATATGGATATCACTAACAGATTAATCTTATCCCACAAATACATTCAATATATAGTACAGAAACCAAAAGCTGATTGAAAGTATCTAGAAGTGAACTTTGAATTGGCAAGAAAAATGAAAAAGTATAACTTTGAATTGCCAAATAAATCAATGCATATGCATGTATGCACCATCCACTTTTCATTAGAAATGATGGCTTGTCTTTTCTTGTGTCATATTTCTAAATTTTACAGAATCCACTTTCCAAAATGCTACCCTGAGCTCCATTCTTCCACCAATTGCCTTAAGCTATAAAGTAACTCAAGAGTATCTGCTAAGGAGTTTCCAGGCCGCTTCTAAAAACATGCCAAACAAATATCCTTTCGAACAATTGCTGTATATAATTCTACCAATATAAGTAGATATCACTGAATTTTCCCCAACAATGGAAAATTAGTCAATATATTTTATATCTAAGCTGGTTTGGTATTCAAATAACCATAGCATAAGCCACATAACTTGAAAATTTTCACTTATGTGAGAGCTTTCACCAATATGGAAACAAGTCACCTGCATGAACCTTCTTATTTCAACCATTTTGTATTAGAGCAGTTCAACTGAATTCAACCTTAATCCCAACTATTTGAATAGGCTACATGAATCCTGTCCCAAGTCCCACCACTGTACTCAATTAAGAGCCATGTATTAGAGCAGTTTGATAGTTTCCATTTCAAAATTATTATATTAAAAATGCCTCTCTAGTAGAGATTTCCAAAGAGGTTCCTACATAAGCTAGGAATTTAAGTCCCTAAGAGTCGTCACTGAAAATAAAGCATCATTTTCCTTGTCATTTTTATCAAAACAATTTAGAAAAGGTGGAAAACAAAGCTTTTGTTCTAAGGGGTGGAAATAATAGTTGAATTATTTCAATCCAAAATCAGTGTCCATTTTATGGAGAAAAAAATGTTGCTTTAGCAGGAAAAAATAAAGGAGAATTAGAGGACATAATAACTCTACCAATTATAGGAAATAATAGTAAGAATGTTATTGAAGAAAGAGTGGATGTCTGATAACTCTGTATTTTGATGCCTTAAGGGCATCATTTCAGGGGTATTTTAGGCCTTAGAGCCTTAGAATAGTCAAAATGTGCCATTTTCCCAGTTAAATTCAACATTGTGACCTCCAAGGATCCTTGTGCAAATCCTGGGGAAAACTGGGAAAGTTTCAGGGCTGAAATGCAATTTTTGAGAAGTTGGTGTGAATTCCAGCTATGAGAGGGGGTGTTTCTATGAAAAACTGAGCACAGGAGGGCGCCTCCTATCTGCCAAACCCAAATAGGCACCCCTCCTACTGTATTAGCACACTCCCCTCTCCTTAGCAAACCCTAGGGCACCTCCCCACTCATTCTTTTCACCTCTAACAAACGCTAGCCAACCTAGGCTATCAAATCTCCACCTTTCACTCTCTCCTAACCTCTAATCTCAACCATCCAAGCCTTAACAACCTCTCATACCCTGAGATCTCCCCCTAGACAACATCCTAGCCTTACACTTCACTCCTTAAACCCCAACCAATCACCTTAGGGTGCCACATAACACAAACCAATCACCTTTCTCCAACTATAGGCACCCAAATCTACACCCTCTGTTCTGGGCGTCCAAATCTCAGCCCTACATAGTATTAGGTGCCCTTTGCTCATCTTTTTAGCCTTAGGATCTCCTTAGAACAATCCTAACCCTCCATTCTCAAACCCTAGGGTGCCCATATTTTTGCATAAACCTAAGAGCTTCCCATCTCTTCCTCTCTAATCCCAGTTATGCCCACCCTTCTCTATAAAAAGGACCCAAGGGTCCCTTGATAAGGGGTTGGTCAATTCACCAAGTTTACAAGGCTAAGGTTTCTTAAGGAGTTCAAGTGTTGTAGAAAGGAAGGATGCCCAGATCTTGTCAGGAGGGGTTCCTGCAAGCAGTCCAGCCAATCTGCAACTACCGCCATTGGATTTGATCAACCATCTCTTTTGTTTTCTTTATTTTCTTTTAGGTTGGATTCTGCCCCCAGGTAAGACAGAAGGTTGTTCTTGAGAAGTTCAAGGGTAGAGGAAGAGGAGAACGCCCAGGCAAGAGGAGGGGTTCCTGCTTGCCGTTCGCCTAACCACTACTGCCACCTCTGGATCTGGATCCCAACCAATTTCCCATAGTTTTAGATTTACTTTTTATGCGTGTTTTTATTTTCCATTCTTTAATTTCCAGTTTTTATTTTATTTCTGCAATTTATTTTTATCAAATTTAACTTTTGTCTTTCTTTCTACATATCTAAAATTTGGCTAGGTAAGATGGAAGGCCCAACTCGAGGACTTTTGTCTTTCTTTCTACATATCTAACTTTTGTCTTTATTTAGTTTTTTATTTCTGTTATTTATTTATTTTTCTACAATTTTTACTTTCAGCATTGTTAGAATTTTATTTTATTGGATTCCATATTAGTTAATTAAATTTTGTGTTTCTGTAATCTCAAATCTTGTTATCTTGCCCGGATTGAAGTACATAACAATTTTTCCCTCGCTTCCCTATAGATATGACCCCTTTCTCACTACTAACTATGTTTTGTAGTTATTTTGAGAATCGGAAAATTTATAAATATTGAAACAGGTGTTCCAAAGTGGTTAATGACACGCTTCCAGACACACCAATGTCCCATTCATTATTTCAAATTGATTCTGAAATAAATATTCATTTAATTAGAAAATATTTTCAAGTATGTCATTGATAAAATTGATAAGAACCCACTAGATGACCTGCTCTAGGAACTCTTGAATTAAGTTGTTATGCGCACCCAGAAGCTAGAAAACAAGCTCTAGTTGATCATATTAGAACCTTAAGGAAACTAAGTCCTTAAAGAATCCAATCTTGAAGATGCCACAAAGGTTGATCACTCCCTTGATAAGTCAAGATATTGTATTTTACCAAGAACACAAGAAGGCAAAGCTAAGCTTGCTGAAAATACCACTGTATTATTGATGATTTTTGTTTTACATAGTTGTAGCCTTTGTATTGGCATGTAAACATCATTATCTTATAAGGAAACTCCTAATCTTATAAGGAAACTCCTAACTAATGATTTTCTTATCAGGAAACACCTAACTGATGAGGATCCTTTTAATTTTAGAAAACAAATCTGCTTTGATATAGGAATCCTTCTAAAAGACTACAACTAATGACAAATAAGCATAGAAAAGTCAAAGTAAACAAAACAAGATAAAAACAAGCCCAACAAGACAAAACAGGCCCATCAATACATCTTAGCATGCGAATTAGGCATTTTCTTATCATGTCCATGCGCCAAGCCCATCAAGCTTTGTTCTTCAAGTTCTAAGCCTTTTACATCGTCTTGTACATAAAGATAGGTGATTATCCTTAGTGAAGCTTTGGAAACTTCTAACACAGTCTTAGAATCTTCTAGAATAGCCTCTTTGTCATGCACTTCCATGATTAAGCCTTGTAAAGCTTCTTTTATCCTCTTTGTCCTTGCCCTAGTCCTTGGACCACCGATTCCTTGCAAAGGATCTTGAGAATATTTGGGAATATTAGCTTGAGCCATTTGGCTAGCACCTCGATTTCCATTATTCCCTCCTTCCTCGAAAGGATTCATCCTCGAATCGTTGTTATTTTGTTAATGACTCAGCAGTCCACACACATACGCCATGTTCCTTCTTTCTTTGGGACTAAGATGATAGGAACCGAACATGGGCTAAGACTCTCCCTTACAAAACCCTTTTGCACCAATTCATCCACTTGCCTTTGTATCTCCTTTGTTTCCTTGGGATTAGCTCTATAAGTAGGTCGATTTGGTATGGCAGAACCGGGTATGAACTAATCCCACTGTGAATATGACATATCTCTAATATGGAAAACTATGTTAATGTTGTTCATGTCTTTGATAAGCTGGTCTGTGGTATTAAGCGAGCCTAGCTGGTAATTGTTATATTCATTAGAACCATCACACTCTGCCTTTCCCATGTCTCCAAATATGATGATTTGTTGTAATAAATTCTGCCCAAGGTAAGGGGACGACTTGAAAGAATGAATCTTGCTCCAAATGTATGAGCCATTAAATAATTAGTGACCAAGCTTGTAAGTTTACACTAAATTAGGTCATAAATCTCTTAGGAAACTTGTATGTATAAAACCAGGATCACGCCAACCAACTGTCCATGCTGGTGCACCACACATGTTGTTCCGCTGAAATGTCAATGTCCCAGCTGAAATGTCAAGAGTTTCACGATTTGGTATGGTGGAACCGGGTATGAAGTCTATTTGATCCTCAATACCTCTTAAGGGAGGTAATCCATGGGGAATCTCCTCGGGAAATAGGTTCTCTAACTCCTTATCCTTCACATGGCATATTGTGTGAAAAATACGCTCACGTTGCTCCTCATCACCATCATCCTTAGGCTGTATACTTAGGGCTCTCCTTGTAACCAGCAAATCACCATGAACGGGTTCTATAACTTCAACATCAGAACAATCCTCCAATGGTGGCATCTCATCCTCACTTGAGCTAGCACTTTCTATTTCTCCCTTCTCCAACACAATCATAACTCTTTTGTTTGGGCATTGAGAAGCAATATGCCCGAATCCTTGGCACACAAAACACTTAACTTCACGTGACTTAGAAGAAGTTTTAGTATTGGTTTTACCCTTATGGGCAAAAACCGAATCCTTTTGCTTTGCTTCCTCTTTTGTTTTTGAGACAGCCTTGTTGTCCTTCCAATTAGGCTTCCATGAAGAACCAGATCTGAACCCTTTTGATTTGATTTGCTTCTCCACTTTAATGGCTTTGTGCAACAACTCCTCCATCTCCACATAGTGTTGTAAATCCACCACATCAGCAGTTTCCTTGTTCAAGCCACCAATAAATCTAGCCATTGTTGCTTCTCGGTCCTCCTCTATGTTTGCTCTAATCATGGTTATCTCCATCTCTTTGTAATAGTCCTCTACACTCATGGAACCTTGAACCAGCTCTTGCAACTTTCTATGCAAATCTCTATAGTAAGGGCTAGGTATAAATCTCTTGCACATTACCAATTTCATCTCTTCTCATGACCGAATTGGCCTTTCTCCATTCCTATGCCTATTGATCACCAATTGATCCCACCATATGTTTGCATAATCTGTGAACTCCACAATTGCTAGTTTTACTTTCTTCTCCTCGGAATAATCATGGCAATCAAACACGTGCTCAACCTTTCTTTCCCACTCCAAGTATAGTTCATGATCATTCTTTCCTTGAAAGGTCAGAATCTTCATCTTTATGCTGCCCAAATTGCGATCTCTTTTGGAAACAACCTTCTTGCCTCGTTTAGAACTTGATTCCTCCAAATCCGAATCATCTTCCTCTTCTTCCTTAAACACACGTCTTCTAGTGGACTTAGAAATAGATGGGGATTGCAAATCATCCAGCCTCGCATTCAACTTTCTGAATTGTTCATTAACAGCCCTTACGAATAATTTCATGTCAATCTCTTGTGGTTCTCCTTCAATACTCATGTTTATAACCTGCAAATCCTCGCTAGAAATAAAAGAAATTTTGTTCCTCACCTCTCTTTCCTTTTTTTTTGTTCCTTACACACTCTCTCACGTGTTTGCACTCAAATCAGACTTTTCTCGATGATGATCTCACATCTCTTTGCCTCTTTTTTTTTTGCACTCAAGCCAGCCCCCTTTATGTTCTTAACAGAATCAAGATCAACAAATCTCAAGGAGCAATCGGTTAGATGGTGGCAAATCTCAAAATCAGAACTTTAAAAACATAGTTGAGGCAAACGGTAGAAATAAAGAAGGAAATCAATTATATGAGCCAAAAAAAATAAGAAAACTTCAAAAGGAAGCAGAAGACATGCAAAAAAAGACTAGAATATTTAGACACAAGAATCCTTATTTGATAAGGATTAGTACTAATTAATATAGTAAGACAGTTGTTTAAGGAAAAGAAATCCCAATTCAAAAAGGATTATACAGCTGGCTCTTGAAATAGTAAACTAGTCAAACCCAAAAAAAGGAAATATGATCTTGCAATTCAAGAAATCCTAGTTATGCTAGGAAAATGGTTAAAAATCAGATCTGCAATCTAACTCCTCCTCCTTCTTCTTTTTTTTTTTCGAATTGGATGTTCTTTTCTGTCTCTTTTTTTTTTCTTTCTTCTTTTCTTCTCTGTTTTTTTTTTGCCAAACTAAACACACAAAACAGAATTGACTCTATTAAAGAAAACACAAAGAAGCCGAATGGAAGAATTCAAAGAAACTATGCAAGGACAACATAAGAAACGTGCAAAGATCAAAGAAAAACACAAAACAAGGATAAGCAAAGGATAAATAACCTGTTTCTAGAACCAAAGCTCTGATACCAAATGATAAGAACCCACTAAACAACCTGCTCTAGGAATTCTTGAATCAAGTTGTTATGCGCACCTAGAAACTAGAAAACAAACTGTAGTTGATCAGATTAAAACCTTAAGGAAACCAAGTCCTTAAAGAATCCAATCTTGAAGACGCCACAAAGGTTGATCACTCCCTTGATAAGTCAAGATATTGTATTCTACCAAGAACATGAGGCAAAGCTAAGCATGCTGAAAATACCATTGTATTATTGATGATTTTCGTTTTATATAATTGTAGCCATTATATAGGCATGTAAACATCATTATCTTATAAGGAAACTCCTAATTTTATAAGGAAATTCCTAACTAATGATTATTTTATCAGGAAACACCTAACTGATGAGGATCCCTTTAATTTAGGAAAACAAATATGCTTTGATATAGGAATCTTTCTAAAAGACTACAACTAATGACAAATAAGCATAGAAAAGTCAAAGTAAATAAAACAAAATAAAAACAAGCCCAACAAGACAAAATAGGCCCATCAATACATCTTAGCATGCAAATTGGGCCTTTTCTTATCATGTCCATGCGCCAAGCCTATCAAGCTTTGTTCTTCAAGTTCTAAGCCTTTTACATCGTCTTGCACAAAAAGATAAGTGATTATCCTTGGTGAAGCTTTGGAAACTTCTAGCACAGTCTTAGAATCTCCTAGAACAGCCTCTTTGTCATGCACTTCCATGATTAAGCCTTGTAAAGCCTCTTTTATCCTCTTTGTCCTTGCCCTAGTCATTGGACCACTGATTCCTTGCAAAGGATCTTGAGAATATTTGAGAATATTAGCTTGAGCCATTTGGCTAGCACCTCGATCTCCATTAAAAATTATCACCACTGAAATAGTACAAAGAAGACTACTTAGAACCCAATTAATATTTATTAATGAATGTGACAATACTTATCCATGACCAATTTGATTACAGTACCATGACTAGTATTTTCATGTTTTCAGGAGCTGGCCCGCCAGACCCCAAGAGGCATTGTTCTTAAAAACCTTTGTTGGGTTGAGGAGTTCTGGTGGAGGAAGGATAATCTGCAATCCGATAGTTAGACTAAGAGAGAAGTTTCTTTGGTTGGGGGTTTAGTAGAATACAATTTAAAGACCAAATAGAGAGAAAAATAATAATAAAATAAGATAGAAGAAGACAAATGGAAGAATAATTCAACTAACCTTGACTGGTTAGGGCCGAGTAGCACTCTATTTATAACCACTGTGATTGAGTTACATTAGGATTTACAGGGTATAAGATCTAGGATGATATACATTATCTAGGTTAGATGAGGGATATCTAAGATAGCTTCTATCTTGAATGTAGATCAAAATTATCCTAGTTGATCTAGATAGGTTAGTTATCTAGAAGAGTCCTAGAGATTTGGTTACTTGAGATCAATGGCCTTGGAGTCTTTAGTGTTCATCGAGGTCGTGCATGGGCCATGCATGGGCCCATGAGACTTTTTGTTATTATCCCCCCACAAGCTGAACAGGGCAACGTGAAACTTGGCCCACAGGTTAGCAAATCTTGATGAAGAGAGTGGATTTGTGAAAACATCGGCTATCTGATCTGTGGTGGGAATGTACCAGATTTGAAGCTTTTTCTAAGTGACAAGATCTTGAAGGAAATGGAAATCCACTTCTACATGCTTAGTGCGAGCATGGAAAATAGGGTTGGCAGCGAAGTGGGTAGCTCCCATATTGTCACACCAAAGTATTGGTGGAGGAGCTGAATAACCAATGTCGTTGAGGAGAGACTGAATCCATAGTAATTCTGTCATAGTATTTGCAAGAGCTCTAAACTCAGATTCAATGTTGGAGCGAGCTTTGGTTGGTTATTTCTTGGAACTCCAAGCAATGGGATTGGAGCCAAGATAAATAGCATAACCACTAGTGGAGCAACGGTCGTCCAGACAACTGGCCTAGTCAACATCAGTGTAAGCAACTAATTGGCGAGATGTGGAACTCCGGAAGGTGAGGCTATGGGAGATAGTACCCTTGAGGTAGCAAAGAATTCTCTTGACTGCTGCCCAATGCTCATGAGTGGGAGAATGAAGAAACTAAAATACTTTTATTAACTACCAAGGAGATATCCGACCGAGTAATGGTGGCATACTAAAGAGCTCCAACAATACTGTGGTACTCCGTGGGATTAGGCAAGGAAGTTCCAGAATCCTTGGATAGTCGGCTAGAGGTAGCCATGGGTGAGCATGCAGGTTTGGCACCTTCTAGGTTTGTCTGATGTAACAGATCTAGAATGTAGTGCTGCTGTGAGACGTACAAACTGCTAGAGGAACGATAGACTTCGACACCCAAAAGATAATGAAGTGAGCCTAAATCCTTCAATGGAAATACCGAAGAGAGAGATTTAAGAAAGCCATCAATGGTTGCAGAAGAATTGCCAATGATAATTATGTCATCAACATACACCAAAAGGAGCAGCACGGATTGGTTGGAGGTGAAGATAAAGAGAGATGGATCAGCTGTAGAATTACGAAACCCCATTTGTTTGAGGATGGAGCTCAAACGACAATACCACGCATGAGATTCTTGCTTAATCCCATAGAGAGCCTTTCTTAATTTGCAGACATGACTTGGGTGTGTGGGATCGACAAACCCTTTGGGTTGATGCACATAGATGTCTTCATCAAGCACGCCATGAAGAAAATCATTATCTATATCCAACTGATGTACAGTCCAGCTGTGCGCAAGTGCAATAGAGAGAATCGTTCGTACAGACCGATTTGACAACTGGACTAAAGGTGTCAAAGTAATCAAGTCTCGGGACCTGGTTAAAATCCTTGGGCAACAAGCCGGGCTTTGTAGTGATCAATGGTACCATTGACCTTCTTTTTTATCTTATAGATCCACTTAATTCCAACAAAGTTCATGGAAGGATCATACAGAACTATGTGCTAAGAATCGTTTTTAGTGAGAGCCTGATATTCTTTTTCCATAGCCAACTTCCAGTTAACTGATTTTGTAGCTTGGTTAAAATTTTTGGGTTCTTGTTCTTCGAGAAGAGTAAGAAGAGCTGAGGGAATTGGATACCTTGTAGCAAGTTGAGATCGTGGGAGGGTACCATCCATAGACTTGGTATGCATGGAGTGAGAACGTACCAGTTGTGAAATTGGAGCTGCAGTATCCAATAACTCTTGAATGCTGCGGTATCTCTATGGGCAATCAGAAGAAACCTGATCCGGAGATGCTGAGACTAGAGAGGTTGTAGCTGAACTAGAGCTAGACTCAGGAGGAGTTGTAGTATGGTGCTGCTGTGATGATGATGGTGGACATGGAAGTTTAGAATTCCAGGGGACTGGTGCTGAGATGAAAGTACCTGAAGGAGCAGAAGAGGTGTAAGGAGTTGTTTTACCAAGTCCCATAAACAAGTTTTCATCAAACACAACATGCCGAGCTATAAAGAGATGCCCTGAAGGAACATGTAGACAATAGTACCCTTTGTGGGAGGTACTATAACCAATGAAAATACACTGGAGGGATCAAAACTAGAATTTATTCTTGTTGTACGACCTCAGAAAAGGATAGCAAGCATAGCCAAAGCAACACAGCAAAAAATAATCAGGAGGGGGCTAAAAAAGTTTCTTATAAGGTGGCATACCATTGATTACCTCAATTAGCAGACGATTGGTAAAAAAGACAGCAGTTTCAACCGCATCAACCCAAAAGGAGAAGGGGAGATTGGAGGAGGCTAGTAGAGACAGAGCAGATTCAACCACATGTTGGTACTTCCGTTCAACTAAGCCACTCTGCTCATGTGTGTGAGGGCATGCCGGTCAATGTGTGATTCCTTGAGAGTCAAGATATCGGGATAGGGAACGATATTTGCCACCTCAATCAGACTGAAAAACTTTTATCTTTGCATCAAATAGGACTTCTACATGTCTCTTGAATTTAAGAAATAAATTAAATACATCTGATTTTTGAACCATAGGATACACCCAATAAAATTTTGAAAAATCATCCACAAAAATGACATAATAAGAAAATCCACTATTTGATTTAACGGGAGCAGGTCCCCATACATCAGAGAAAATTAAATCTAATAGACGCTTGGACTGAGAACTTGAAGACTTCAAGGGCAATTTATAACTTTTTCCCATTTGACATGACTCACAAATTGACTAGTTAACACTAGATGTATTAAATGGACCAAATCTGGAAATAACTTGTCGTACATTATGGATAGCTACATGACCTAATTGAAGATGCCAACCATGAAGTGACGTGCGTTCTCCAACAAGAGCTTCTGGAGCGATTGTGGCTAAAGTAGGAAAGTTGTATAGTTCATCTCTATGTTAGACAGTTTTGTATGCCCTTAGCTTCAATCATTTTGATGTACTTTTGTTGTTTAGTGGAAATAAATAAAGTGCATGTTTGATTCATGTTGTTTGGTTTAATTCTGTGTAAAACCCTAAAACTGGACATTTGTAGAGACTCATGTTAGTTTTAAATGTTCACAGCCGTTGGATATGTCTGGGGAGATTTATCCTGCCAAGGCTGATACTGGTGTGCCACCAAGTGTTGGGATGGCCTGTCTCAGCCATCAGGGTAAGACCCGAGGCACATACAGCATGGGATTACTTGAATCCTTGAACCGGACCAGATTTCCAGTCTTGCCCTGGACCTTGGAGATAGATGGGCAAAACTGGAAAGTTACACCTGACCCCTAGACTCGATTATGACACTTCACTAGGTGTTGGATCAGGCTGCCTTTGATATGCCAATCAGTGAGATCCTTAGTGGGGATCAAAACCTGGGTATGTTGGGGCAGTTTGAGAATTCATCTGAGTGGGTGGTCATAGTGACAGAATCAGCCACTTTGTCGGACAAAGGGTAATGATCGGGAATGCACTCTCTCTGATGGAAACCAAACTGCCGGCAGTTGATTTCAATCGTTGGAATTTTGTTTTTGCAAAATTAATATATTTACATATATATATGTACGGTTTCAAAATGTTTGCAAATGGTTTTAATTCCCGGGATCCATGTGAGAGGAGAGTGCGGCACTGTTCCTTGCAGCCGAGGGAGAGGTCCTCTCTTGTCGGGCAGTGCTTGATCATTAAGGGCTGAGAGGTTAAGTGTAAGACCATTTAGGACAATACCTGATGGGCTAATCTTGCACCTGCCCACAGTCCCTGGGTTTTTATAAGATGGCTTGGCCCAGGGACCACTTAATGTAAGTGTTGGGCCCATAGGGTTCATACGATGGACTCAAGGGGTTCATTGAGATTTTCAGTGAATTTGGCTGGGCCTTGTATTAAAGGCTGGGCCGAACCCATGTGGCTGGTGTGTAGATCAATGCTTGGGTCCCACGCCATACAAAGAAGCCCAACTGGGCAGCAGATTGGAAACTAATTAAACACTGAATACTTAATGGGCCTAAAGCCCATTTCGAAGTGGGCTGATATGATCACCCATCAATGGGGCGAATTTGAGATTGAAGTTAGCAAAAAGGATTGGGCTCTTAGCCTTATCCACTCTTAGAGACCAAATTCAAATCAGATTTGAATCTGGTAACCTCCTGATAAGATCAGGAGTAAGCTAACTCTATCTGGGAAAGGGATTAAGATTATCCCCTATCCAAATACTGATTTGGATTGGGATAACTCCTATTTAGGAGATTTCTTAATCAAGAAGAAAAGAGAGGAGAATTTCGAATGAACCAAGAGAGGGAAATCAGATTTCGATCCAAGAGGTTCTGGTAAGCAAGAAAGGTTCCTGCGAATTGAGATTAGATCTCATTCTCTCCAGAAAAGAAAACAGTTCAGCTTTTTCGTTTCTGGAAATCTCCTCCTGCCGCCGCCATCTGCATTGTTGCAAGATTCGATCTTTGCAGAAAAGAAAGTCAAGAAACCAGTTCTTGACATCAGTCTTTTAAGAAAGACTGAAAGAATTCAGTGTTTAGTACATCCAGGGGATTCTTGTGAAGGATCCAGTGTGTAGGACGCACCCTGCTGGTTCTGTTCCATCCACAGCTGTGTCATCTTCAGCAGGGACAGATCTTGGAGCATTCTTTGGGCGTGAACACCAACTTTGGGAGATACTGCTTCTCCGGATCAGGTATAATCCTCCCATTTATCTTTTGGTACAGATCTGGTTTGATTAGGGTTCAAGTAGATCCTTGAATATTGTATTCTAAATTCAGGGAATATGATTCCCAGTTGGGAGAAGGTAGGAAATTTTTGAAATTCGCCCCACCCATTCCGCAACCTTTATGGCGTCCATTAGATGGATCCTACCATTCTTTCAGTGGTATCAAAGCCACAGGTTCGAATCTTGAACCAAAAGAAAATCAGATCTGACCCTGCGCAGATGGATAGAAGGTGTTCTTTCAAGATTTGCGCAGATTGTTTTCTTTTTTCAAGAAACTGTTTCTTGTTAAGGGCGATTGATCTGAAATTAATTTCTATTAAATCCAAAATTTATTTGGAATTGTTCTTTATTTATTTTGATTTAATGGACTGTTCAAACCTGGAGATCGCAGTGCAGTTTTAGCGCAGATGGTCTGCGCACCCTTTTTCTTTTCTATTTATTTATTTCATTCAATTCGGTCTGTAAATAATTTTTTTTTTATTTTTAGACTGAATGTATAGGATTTGATCAAGAATGTAATTAATAGAAATAGGATTTCTGTTATTTTTCTTGATTAAAGAAGATGGAAGAAGATGGCGGTGCTAGAGATTTGCAGATGGAGAAATCGTTTTCTGCGATTTGCAGTTTATGAAACTGCAACCCTTGTGATTAACCTCTGTTTTGCAGGTGGTGCGAACAGTCCATAATTGTTTTGTGTTTTGCTAGAAATCAAAACTATTAATTTCAGATCATTCAATAATTAATTCTTGAATTGAAAATCAGTTTTGGACCATTTCGGACTAGATTGGACCAAAACTGTTTGGACCGAATCTGGGTTTCGAAAGGGGCTGTTCTCAGTCCAATTGTCTCACACTTTCGTTCCAAATCTGATGTTCAATTACAGGGATTAATTCGGCCCACCTGTAAAGCCCAGTTTTAAAGGGTTAAAACTGCAAAAGCCCATTATTGTGAGATAAGCTGTATGGGCCGAACTGCTATCTGCGATTCAGCCCATACACCTAGTGGACATTAATCGTTAATGACTTGGTTTTTAAATGGGCCGTTGAATGGGCTTTACAGCAATTAATTGATTGGATCAATTCCTCCTTTACATGTGATGTTTGGATGTTTGATGTGCTGCGACCATGGGCCATAAGTACTTGGCCCGTGATGACTCGTTAGTGGCTCTTGCGCACACCATGGCTGAATGCACATCATTGCCATGGTGTCCCTGAAGGTCATTGGATGACCCCCCTCTTTGCCTGGTGGGCCCCACAACCCTGAAAAGGGATGCGTACGGAACCCCTAGCCGATTAAGGCCCACCAGAAATCTGACTTTATGAAAGTCAGTGGGAGCCACTTTGGTTTGACCTAAATTAGAACTAGGCCGTGATTTTGTTCCCTCCAGCAAATATGAATGCAAGTGATAGGGAGATCCATATGATGGACTCTCTAAAGGCCTTCCGTCATTAGCACAATGATGGGTCCATCAGTAATGAGGAAACGCACCATAAAATTGGGCTATCCATTTGCTGTTGGATCTGTTAGAGTGTTTCATAAGATGATAGGGGCGTCATAGACCGATGTGGGAGGGGCTTCACCAGAAAATGGGAACTCTCTCACGGTACCTTGGCGTAACCTGAATATGATGGGTGTGCACTCACTGACAGAAGGGTTTACCTGAAAACGGCTCTGAACCTTGTCTGACAGAGGCCAAAGGGAAACTCATTTGATGAGTGGATATGATCCGTCACAGAAAGGTGGTGGGGTTATGCAGCTGAAACAGTTGGCTTCACGCACCCCATGTGATTTCCCACATTTCCAGAGACATTTCGTCGTCTCCGTCACTGAGATAGGAGGGAAATCTCAGAGATGAACAAATGGGAATGGAACATAGATTAAAAGCCATATCTATGTAGGTAAACATGAATCAAACTAAGGTTGTGGACTAATGATTTTGCTGTTTTATCAGAAAATGGCAAACGGTCAATTTGCAAAGCTTCTAGACGATAACAAGCTTAAGGGCCCAAACTATGCCGACTGGTACAGAAATCTTATGCTGGTCCTAACTTCTGAAAAGTTAGACAAGGTAGTGAAAAATCCTGCCCCGGAACGTCCGGGTGATAGGGCTTCTGAGGCCCGTAGGAGGGACTACCAAGATTGGGAGGATAAGAACTCCCTAGCCCGCTGCTTTGTCATTGCCTCATTAGACAACTCAATACAGAGGCAGTTCGATCAGATCGAACTTGCCAAGGACATATTGGACAGTCTAAGGACAATGTATGAGGAGCAGAACCGTTCTACTCGACAGAAGGTCCTGAAATTGTTCATGACCGCGCAGATGACCAAAGGGCAGAAAGTTCATGACCATTGTCTTCGGATGATGGGATACATCAACGAACTTGAAGCTCTTGGATCCGGGCTAGATCTTGGCACGCAAGTGGATGCCATCCTAAATTCTTTGCCCTCTTCCTTCAATGCGTTCACCATGAACTACAATATGAATAAGCTGAATGTCAGCGTCCAGGAACTCAGCAATATGTTGCAGAGGGCCGAGGATTTACTCAAGAAGGATGAGCCTGTGGTTATGCTTGCTGAAGCTAACAAATCGGGCAAGAGAAAGAGAAAGGCAAAGAAGCCCCAGAAGAAGACTACCAAACCCAAGAAGCAGAAGAAGAACAAGGCATCTGATGTCTGTCACTTCTGCAAGCAGACCGGACACTGGAAGAGGAACTGTCCTACCTACCTGGAATCTAAGAAAGGTAATATCGAAACTTGTGTCATAGAAACTAACATGTTAGTTACTTCTGTGTCCTGGTGTGTTGACTCCGGGGCTTCAACTCATGCGTGTAACTCACTGCAGGGGTTCAAAGTTAGCAGAAGGCTGAGTGAAGGTGAAGTGACACTGTTCTTGGGAACAACTGCAAGTGTTGCAGCTGCGGCAATAGGAACCGTAGAATTGGTTTTTAAAGAAGGAGTCCTTGTACTTAAAGATTGTCTTTATGTACAGAACTTGAGAAGGAATTTAATTTCTGTTTCAAAATTGTGTGCTGATGGATATACTGTTTACTTTAGTAATATGATTACTGTTAAACGGAATAATAAATTCATCGCATGCGGGGAGCTAGAGAACGGTCTCTATGTTCTGCATCCTTCTTTGGAAACTAACTTAACCGAAACTACGTCGGTCGAAAATCCCAAGAAAAGGACTCGTGATACAGTAAATCTCACGTGCCTCTGGCATTACCGACTTGGCCACATCGGTGTCGACCGAATCACAAGACTGGTAAAGGATGGTCCTTTGGATTTTCTAACCGTAGAAAATCTTCCCACTTGTGAACCTTGCCTCCAAGGTAAGATGACTAAGCGGCCATTTGACGGTAAGCCTGAAAGATGTGCAGGCACACTTGACCTAATACATACTGATGTATGTGGTCCCCTGAGTGTTAGGACACGGAATCAACACGTGTACTTCATCACCTTTACAGATGATTTTTCACGATATGGTTACGTGTACCTAATGAGACATAAGTCTGAATCATTTGAAAAGTTCAAAGAGTTCAGACAGGAAGTCGAGAAACAGTTAGGGAGAGAAATTAAGGCCCTTCGATCAGATCGAGGTGGCGAGTATCTCTCTGACGAATTCAGGGACTACTTAAAGGCCAATGGGATAGTGTCACAACTAGCTCCTCCTGCTACACCTCAACTCAACGGTGTTTCAGAGAGGAGAAATAGGACCTTGTTGGACATGGTCCGGTCACTTCTCGTACGCTCAGAATTACCCACATCCTTTTGGGGATACGCATTAGAGACTGCTATCTACGTGCTGAATAGGGTTCCAACCAAATCAGTTCCGAAAACTCCATATGAGCTTTGGACCGGAAGGAAGCCAAGTGTGAGACACTTGAAGATTTGGGGTTGTCCTGCACACGTTAAAAGAACAAGTGCGGACAAGTTGGAATCTAAAACCAGCCGTTGCCTGTTTATAGGCTACCCAAAGGATTCGGTGGGTTATCTATTCCATGACCCAAGTGAGCAGAAAGTGTTCTGCAGTCGAAACGCCCGATTCTTAGAATCCGATTACATCCTGGACACCCATCGTCAGGAAATAGTTCTTGATGAGGAGAGCTCAGGAGCAGTGGGAGATGACCCACAAGTTCCAGGTAATGACCAACCTAGAAGGTCCACCCGGGTATCCAGACCACCAGTCCGATATGGTTATGACCAGGATAGTTACCTGGTGGAAGCCTTGACTAGTGAAGAGGATCCCGTGTCTTACGCGGAAGCTATGTTAGACATAGACTCCCAGAAGTGGGTGGAGGCCATGAGAGCCGAGATGGACTCAATGGAGACCAATGGAGTCTGGACTCTAGTGGATCCGCCCTCCGGGGTAAAAGCAATTGGTTGCAAATGGATCTACAAGAGGAAGAAGGGCCCCGATGGCAGGATTGAGACCTTTAAAGCTCGTTTGGTGGCAAAAGGGTATACTCAGAAAGAAGGCATCGACTATGAGGAAACCTTTTCACCGGTGGCCATGCTTAAATCCATTAGGATCCTGCTAGCTGTAGCAGCGTACCATGATTACGAGATTTGGCAAATGGATGTCAAAACAGCGTTCCTGAATGGAGATCTTAGTGAAGATATCTACATGCAGCAGCCGCAAGGCTTCATTGCTGCTGGTCAGGAACACATGGTATGTAAACTTAATAGATCCATATATGGACTTAAGCAGGCTTCTAGGAGTTGGAACATCCGTTTTGATTCTGCAGTCAAAACGTTTGACTTTGAGCAGAATCCGGATGAGCCCTGTGTTTACAGGAAATCCAGTGGGGATAAGATCACCTTTTTAGTCTTGTATGTGGACGATATCCTACTCATTGGGAATGATGTAGGAATGTTGACTTCGGTCAAGGTATGGCTATCACAGCAGTTCTCCATGAAAGATCTTGGAGAAGCTTCATACATACTGGGTCTTCGACTCTATAGAGATAGATCGAAGCGGATAATTGGATTATCCCAGGCTGCTTACATTGACAAAATTGTCAAAAGATACAGCATGGAAAACTCCAAGAAAGGAAACGTTCCTTTCAGGTACGGAGTCACTCTCTCCAAGAAGATGTCTCCCAAGACTTCTGAGGAGATTGAGAGCATGAGAGACGTTCCCTATGCCTCAGCTGTGGGGAGCATCATGTATGCCATGTTGTGCACTCGCCCGGACATAGCTCAGGCGGTGAGTGTGGTAAGCAGATTCCAGGCAAACCCAGGACAGGAGCATTGGACTGCTGTGAAGAACATACTCAAATACCTTCGAAGGACGAAAGAGTTTTGTCTGGTATTCGATGGTAGTTCACTGCAAGTTCTAGGGTATACCGATGCCGATTTCCAGTCGGATCCAGATGATAGAAAGTCTACATCTGGGTATGTTTTCACGATAGGATCGTGTGCTGTTTGCTGGAAAAGCAGCAAACAGGGGTCCACTGCAGACTCCACAACCGAGGCCGAGTACATTGCCGCAAGTGAAGCTGCCAAGGAAGCCGTGTGGATGAAGAAATTCATACACGAATTGGGAGCGATTCCATCCAGCACATCACCCATCCCGTTGTTGTGTGACAACAATGGAGCGATCGCCCAGGCTAAAGAGCCTCGGGCCCACTCGAAGTCAAAGCACATCGAGAGGAAGTACCATGTACTGCGGGAGATCGTTGGTAGAGGGGACGTCCTAATTCAAAAGGTAGCATCAGCGGATAATGTGGCAGACCCATTGACTAAGCCACTGACACAGAAGGTGTTTGAGAAACACGTGGAAAGTATGGGACTCCGGCTTGTACCAGATTGGACCTAAGTGCAAGTGGGAGCTGTTAGACAGTTTTGTATGCCCTTAGCTTCAATCATTTTGATGTACTTTTGTTGTTTAGTGGAAATAAATAAAGTGCATGTTTGATTCATGTTGTTTGGTTTAATTCTGTGTAAAACCCTAAAACTGGACATTTGTAGAGACTCATGTTAGTTTTAAATGTTCACAGCCGTTGGATATGTCTGGGGAGATTTATCCTGCCAAGGCTGATACTGGTGTGCCACCAAGTGTTGGGATGGCCTGTCTCAGCCATCAGGGTAAGACCCGAGGCACATACAGCATGGGATTACTTGAATCCTTGAACCGGACCAGATTTCCAGTCTTGCCCTGGACCTTGGAGATAGATGGGCAAAACTGGAAAGTTACACCTGACCCCTAGACTCGATTATGACACTTCACTAGGTGTTGGATCAGGCTGCCTTTGATATGCCAATCAGTGAGATCCTTAGTGGGGATCAAAACCTGGGTATGTTGGGGCAGTTTGAGAATTCATCTGAGTGGGTGGTCATAGTGACAGAATCAGCCACTTTGTCGGACAAAGGGTAATGATCGGGAATGCACTCTCTCTGATGGAAACCAAACTGCCGGCAGTTGATTTCAATCGTTGGAATTTTGTTTTTGCAAAATTAATATATTTACATATATATATGTACGGTTTCAAAATGTTTGCAAATGGTTTTAATTCCCGGGATCCATGTGAGAGGAGAGTGCGGCACTGTTCCTTGCAGCCGAGGGAGAGGTCCTCTCTTGTCGGGCAGTGCTTGATCATTAAGGGCTGAGAGGTTAAGTGTAAGACCATTTAGGACAATACCTGATGGGCTAATCTTGCACCTGCCCACAGTCCCTGAGTTTTTATAAGATGGCTTGGCCCAGGGACCACTTAATGTAAGTGTTGGGCCCATAGGGTTCATACGATGGACTCAAGGGGTTCATTGAGATTTTCAGTGAATTTGGCTGGGCCTTGTATTAAAGGCTGGGCCGAACCCATGTGGCTGGTGTGTAGATCAATGCTTGGGTCCCACGCCATACAAAGAAGCCCAACTGGGCAGCAGATTGGAAACTAATTAAACACTGAATACTTAATGGGCCTAAAGCCCATTTCGAAGTGGGCTGATATGATCACCCATCAATGGGGCGAATTTGAGATTGAAGTTAGCAAAAAGGATTGGGCTCTTAGCCTTATCCACTCTTAGAGACCAAATTCAAATCAGATTTGAATCTGGTAACCTCCTGATAAGATCAGGAGTAAGCTAACTCTATCTGGGAAAGGGATTAAGATTATCCCCTATCCAAATACTGATTTGGATTGGGATAACTCCTATTTAGGAGATTTCTTAATCAAGAAGAAAAGAGAGGAGAATTTCGAATGAACCAAGAGAGGGAAATCAGATTTCGATCCAAGAGGTTCTGGTAAGCAAGAAAGGTTCCTGCGAATTGAGATTAGATCTCATTCTCTCCAGAAAAGAAAATAGTTCAGCTTTTTCGTTTCTGGAAATCTCCTCCTGCCGCCGCCATCTGCATTGTTGCAAGATTCGATCTTTGCAGAAAAGAAAGTCAAGAAACCAGTTCTTGACATCAGTCTTGCAAGAAAGACTGAAAGAATTCAGTGTTTAGTACATCCAGGGGATTCTTGTGAAGGATCCAGTGTGTAGGACGCACCCTGCTGGTTCTGTTCCATCCACAGCTGTGTCATCTTCAGCAGGGACAGATCTTGGAGCATTCTTTGGGCGTGAACACCAACTTTGGGAGATACTGCTTCTCCGGATCAGGTATAATCCTCCCATTTATCTTTTGGTACAGATCTGGTTTGATTAGGGTTCAAGTAGATCCTTGAATATTGTATTCTAAATTCAGGGAATATGATTCCCAGTTGGGAGAAGGTAGGAAATTTTTGAAATTCGCCCCACCCATTCCGCAACCTTTATGGCGTCCATTAGATGGATCCTACCATTCTTTCACTCTATTGAGCCCTCGAATCGGGATTCTCCCCATATAATCCTTTACATAGCAGCAGTCACGGTGAAATTCAAAAAATAAATCATTTTTTGTAAGTTGACTAACAAACAACAAATTTTTGCAAATAGAGGGAACATGGCAGATATCTTTCAATGAAAAGACATGCTGATTAAATATCAAAGAAGAAAACCCAGTATGATGAACATTCAAACCTTGACCATTGCCAACCTTGACCTAATCTGGCCTAGTATACTTAGTGCGATTCTGTAGGTTTTCTAAGTCTAGAGTCATGTGATAGGTAGTTTCTGAGTCTGGGTACTAGTTGGGATCAAAATTATTCTCATATTGATACTAAGGGATATTGACGCATCCATGCAAAGAAGATGGCTCATGGCAAGAATTATTAGTAGCAAAACCAAAGGCATAATTTGCCTTGCGACATTGCAAAGCGCTATGTCCATATTTATTACAGATTTGTCAAATAACATTATTCTTACCTCCACATCCTCCAAAGGATTGTTGGGATTGGTTCTGAAAAGATTGGTGATTGTATTGTGGAGATCCACGTCCACATCCCCTACCTTTATTATTACTGAAATTTGGAGAAAATTGTTGAGAGAGCTTTTGAGGGTTACCTTTCTTGGGAGGAACACATGCCATATTTGCACTTCAAGAATCATTGGCAAGAGCTAAGTCTTCAAGCCAGCTTTCATGATTCAGAAGTGCTCCAATGATGTCTACAATGCCAAGATTTGCTGTCTAGTTGGTTAGTCATTGCTGTAACCACAGACTCATACTCGCTTCCTAGGCCAGAAAGAATATAGAGTACCAGTTCTGATTTGAGAACCGGTTCAAATACTATAGATAGGCTATCAGCAATAGATTTAGCTCATTGTATATATGCAAAAATAGAGAGATCCCTTTTTGATATTTTGCAGTTGTCACCGCAACTGCAATACCTTGGAACAGGAGTGAGTGAGGGAAGTCCACACCTCTGATGATGTCGATAAGCCTACTACTTGTGCCAAAACTCCTATGAGAGAGGAGATCAACCAACTCAATATGAGTTGGTCTATGTCTGTCCATTTTTCAAATTCTGGGTTGGAAATCATTCCTGTACCATCTGGATTTGGAATAACTTCAGGTTGGGGCTTCTTCGTCCCTTCCACAAGCTCCAAGAGATGATGGTGTTGTAGAATAGGAAGGAACTGGGCACGCCATAACAGATAATTATCACTTCCGAGTTTGATAGGAAGATAATGAGTAACATTTTGGATTGAAGGGAGCGAGTTGCTTGTTATTGAGCCACTATTGGAGGCTACCAGACTGCTACCATGAGTTCCTGTCTCTATCGACATGGCTCCGATACCAAGTTGAAACACCAAATAGAGAGAAAAATAATAATAAAATAAGGATAGAAGAAAGACAAATGGAAGAATAATTTGGCTAACCTTAACTGGTTAGGACCGAGTAGCACTCTATTTATAACCATAGTGATTGAGTTACATTAGGATTTATAGGGGATAAGATCCAGGATGATATACATTATCTAGGTTAGGTGAGGGATATCTAGGACAGCTTCTATCTTGAATATAGATCAGAATTATCCTAGTTTATCCAATAGGTTAGTTATCTAGAAGAGTCCCAGAGATTTGGTTCCTTGAGATTGATGGCCCTAAAGCCTTTAGTGTCCTTCGAGGTCGTGCATGGGCCATGCATGGGCCCATTTTGATTCTAGAAACAAAAGGCCCATTTCGACTCTAGCAAAATCTTTATTATTTCAAAAGGCTAGATGGAGTTATGTTCATTGCTGCTGGAAACTGAGTTCCAAGCATTTCAGTTGGACCTGTAGTAGCTTCTCGCCACTGATTCTAATTTGTTTGTATTTGAATATTAAATATTCAACGTGTATGCAATGCTATTATAGGTGGAGTTTTACCTCGATGGGGTGTTATCCAAACACCCGCAAAATTGCAATATATCAATGTATCATTTACCTCAACCTCCCAAACATGATTAGTATAATCTAGTTCCCATTTTTTTTTGTAAAAAGCCTGTAGGCTAAATGATTCATTGCACTGAATCAGCTCTTAGTACAGGCAAAAGAAAATCTAGAGAGATGGACCAAGTTTCGGTCCTCGACAAAGTACAACCAAAATTTGCCAAAGTGTGAGCAGCATTATTGCCTGTATGAACGATGAAGGATATATGAGCTTGATGAAATCCTTGCAAAAGACGCCTGCAATCGGCTATGACTGTATGAAGCTGCCATGACCTCAGACTGAGGATTTAACAGGATGTTAGTAATCTTCTGCGCATCCCCTTCAAGAACAATGTGTGGGAGAGATAAATCTTGAGCCAATTGTTAGACAGTTTTGTATGCCCTTAGCTTCAATCAGAATGATGTACTTTATGAGTTTATTGTAAATGAATAAAGATGCATATTTGATTCATGTTCCCTTGGTATGTTTCTGTGTAATACCCTTAAACTGGACACTTAATGAGACTCGTGTTAGTTTAGAATGTTCACAGCTAGTGGGTCGGTCTAGGGAGACCTATCTTGACAAGGCTGACACTGTGGTGCCACCAAGTCGGTTGGGGTGGCCTGTCTCAGCTGCCAGGGTGATACCCTAGGCACATACAGTGTAGGATTAATTGAATCTTTGAACTGGACCAGATTTCCAGTATTGCCCTGGACCTTGGAGATTGATGGGCAAAACTGGAAAGTTACACCCAACCCCTAGACTCGATTATGATACTGCACTAGGTGTCGGATTGGGCTATCTTTGATGTACCAATAAGTGAGATTCTTAGCGAGGGTCAAAACCTGGGTATGTTGGGACAGTCCGAGAATTCATCTGAGTGGGTGATCATAGTGACAGGATCAGCCCCTTTGTCAGACAAAGGTAATGATCGGGGATGCACTCTCACTGATGGAAACCAAGACTGCCGGCAGCCAATTTCAACCGTTGAGATTTGTTTTGCATATATGATTTCTAAAATGTTTGCAAGAAGGTTTTAATTCCCGGGATACATATGAGTGGAGAGTGCAACACTGTTCCTTGCAGCCGAGGGAGAGGTCCTCTCTTGTCGGGCAGTGTATGATCATTATGGGCTGAGAGGTTAAGTGTAAGACCATTGAGGATAATACCTGATGGGCTAATCTTGCATCTGCCCACAGTCCCTGGGTGTTACAAGGTGGCTTGGCCTAGGGACCTCTTAGGGTAAGTGTTGGGCCCGTAGAGCCCATTTGATGGGTTTCAAGGGGTGCACTGTCTTTAACAGTGTATTCGGCCAGGCCTTGTAACAAAGGCTGGGCCGAACCCATGTGGCTGATGTGTAGATCAATGCTTGGGTCCCACGCCATACAAGGAAGCCCAACTGGGCAGCAGTTAAGAGGGTTAAGTGAGCACATAAGCTTAATGGTCCTAAAGCCCATTTCGAACTGGGCTGTTTATTTAGTTAATAAAGGGGCGAAATCTGAAGTGGATCAGCTGATAGGATTGGGCTTAGACCCTATCCACTTAGAGAGTCCAAGATCTAAATAAGATTTAGATCTGGAAACCTCCTAATCAGATTAGGAGATGGCTGATCTGATCTCCAGATAAGATAAGGATTATCCCTTATCACTTAAAGGGACTTCTAACCCAAATATGATTTGGATTAGCAACTCCTAATCTAATTAGGAGCTGATCCCTTTAAGATTATAAAAGAAGAAGGGGGCGGCAGCCTAATATACACAGATCATCAGGTTTTCTTTAGTGTTGAAATCAAGAAGAGAGAATTCTGCTCCCTGCAAATACTCTCTTTCCGCCTCCCTGTTCTTGCCGCCCTGTTTGCCAGTTCGATCTCCAGTTGTGGGAGAAGTCAAGATTGGATCTTGACATCAGTCATTTGAGAAAGGATTGAAAGGAAGCTGTGCTCACGTACCATCTTGCTGATTCTTGCGAATGACAGAGTTCTTGGAGAAGAACACTGCTGATTCTGCTCCACCTGCACTGTGCCATCTTCAGTGGGAGCAGTCTTTGGATCCTTCCTTGGGAGTGAACACCTTCGTTGGGAGATATTACTTCTCCGTATCAGGTATAATCCTTCCCACTCCTTTTTGGTTCAGATCTGGTTCAGTTTATGGTTCAGAATTGATCCTTGAAAATATGATTTTCTAAATGGGGAATACGATTCCCAGTTGAAGGGAGAGAAAAATTTTTGAAATTCGCCCCTTATTCTGCAATCTTTTGGGCATCCATAGGATGGATCTCTCATCCCTTTAGTGGTATCAGAGCCAGGTTCAAATCTTGAACCAGTTTGTTTCAGATCTGAACCTGCGCAATTGGGCAGAAGGTGTTCTACCCAATTTGCGCAGATATGGGTTTTGGGAAATTTTGTTCCCAAAATCAATGGGCGAATAATCTAAAATTAATTTTATATAAATCTGATTATTATTTAGAATTGTTCTTTATGATTTTCTTGATTTATGGGCTGTTCGTACAAGAGGAGATCGAAATCTTGGTTTGCGCAGGGAACCTGCAAGATTTGCAGTTTCTTGCTTTATTTATTACATTTGGTCTGTAAATATTTTTTTTTATTTTCTAGACTCAATGTATAGGTATTCGATCTGTTGTAATTATTAATAGAAATAGAATTTCTATTTATTTTAATTATGGATCGAATATGGCGGCGCAGAAAGGGAGATTTCGCAGAGAAGAAGATTTCGCAGATGGGAAAATCGCTATCTGCGGTTTGCAGTTTGTGTAACTGCATTCTGTGATCTAACCTTTGTTTTGCAGGATGGATTGTGCGAACAGCCTTGATTTACTGATTGTTGTTTTTCTTTTATCAGTAATTGATTTCAGATTATTTTCTTGAATTAAAGATTTAATTAAAGATCAAACCCTAGACCCATTCGAACCAAGATTGGTTCAAACTGTTTGGACCGAATCTAGGGTTTAATCAAGGCTGAAAGTCAGCCCTAATTTCCCACTAATGGGCCTAAGGATTGATATTTAATTAAATGGTTAATTCGGCCCAACCTGTAAAGGCCCAGTTTTAAACAGTTAAAACTGCTAAAAGCCCACCTAACCCTTAAAAGCTATATGGGTTGAACCATTCGGCCCATATACCTAGATAATATTAATGGTTAATATTATGGGCTTCAAATGGGCTTTACAGATAATTAATTGATTGGATCAATTTATCCCTACATGTGATGTATGGATGTGTGATGTGCTACGTACATGGGCCATAAGTACTTGGCCCATGCTCAATCGACAGTGGCTCTTTCGCACATCATGGCTGAATGCACATCATTGCCATGGTGTCCCTTTTGGTCATTGGATGACCTCCCTCAGTGGTGGGCCCCACACCTTATCATGAGGTCTCGTGCGGAACCCTAGCCGATTTAGGCCCACCAAAATCTGGCTTTATGAAAGTCAGTGGGAGCCACTTTGGTTTGACCTAAAGATAGAACTAGGGCGTAATTATCTGTTCCCTCCAGATAATATGAGTGCATGTGATAGGGAGATTCATATGATGAACTCTCTAAAGGCCTTCCATCATTAGCACGAGGATGGGTCCTTCAGTAATGAGGAAACGCACCAGAAAATGGGCTATCCATTTGCTGTTGGGCTTGTCTAAGTGTTTCATAAGATGATAGGGGCGTCATAAACCGATGTGGGAGGGGCTTCACCAGAAAATGGGAACTCTCTCACGGTACCTTGGCGTTCACGAATATGATGGGTAAGCACTCACTGGACAGAGAGGTTTACCTGAAAACGGCTCTGAACCTTGTTTGACAGAGGCCAAAGGGAAAACTCATATGATGAGTGGATATGATCCTTCACAGAAAGGTGGTGGGGTTATGTAGCTGAAACAGTTGGCTTCATGCACCCTATGTGATTTCCCACATTTCCAGAGACAACCCGTAGTCTTCGTCACTGAGAAAGGAGGGAAATCTCAGAGACGAATAAATGGAAATGGATCGTATATTAAAATCTATATCTATGAAATGAACATGAATCAAATTAGGTCATGGACTGATGTTTGCTCTTTTATCAGAAAATGGCAAACGGATCCTTTGCAAAGCTACTTGATGACAACAAGTTGAAGGGCCCAAACTATGCTGACTGGTATAGGAACCTTATGCTGGTCCTTGCTTTCTGAAAAACATGACAAAGTGGCAAAGAATCCTGCCTCGGAGCATCCGGGAGATAGGGCTTCTGAGGCCCGAAGGAGAGACTATCAAGAATGGGAGGAGAAAAACTCCCTTGCCCGGTGTTACATCATTGCCTCCTTGGACAATCCGATACAGAGGCAGTTCGATCAGATCGAACTTGCCAAAGACATATTGGACAGTCTCAGGACAATGTATGAAGAGCAGAATCGTTCTACTCGACAAAAGGTCTTGAAACAGTTCATGACCACACAAATGTCCAAGGGTCAACAAGTTCACGACCATTGTCTTCGGATGATGGGATACATCAATGAACTAGAGGCTCTTGGATCCGGGCTGGACCTTGCAACCCAGATAGATGCTATCCTTAACTCTTTGCCTCCTTCCTTTAATCCGTTCATCATGAACTATAACATGAACAAGCTGAACGTCAGCTTGCAGGAACTCAGCAATATGTTGCAGAGGGCCGAAGAATTGATTAAAAAGGATGAGCCCATTGCCATGCTTGTTGAAACTGGCAAATCGGGCAAGAAAAGGAAGGCGAAGAGAAAGCCCCAGAAAAAGGCTGCCAAACCTAAGAAACAGAGGAAGGACAAGGCATCAGATGCCTGTCATTTTTGCAAAAAGACCGGCCACTGGAAAAGGAATTGTCCTGCCTACCTGGAATCCAAGAAAGGTAATTTCGAAACTTGTGTTATAGAAACCAATTTGTTGGTAGCTTCTGCGTCCTGGTGTATTGACTCTGGGGCTTCAACTCATGCGTGTAACTCATTGCACGGGTTCAAGGTAAGCAGAAGGCTGAGTGAAGGAGAAGTCACACTCTACTTGGGGACTACTGCAACTGTTGCAGCCACGGCCATAGGAACCGTGGAATTATATTTTAGAGAAGGAATAATTGTACTGAAAGATTGTCTTTATGTACAAAATTTAAGAAGAAATTTGATTTCTGTCTCAAAACTGTGTGCAGATGGTTATTCTGTCTTCTTTAGTAATACGATTACTATTAAAAGAAACAACAGATTCATCGCATACGGGGAACTGGAGAATGGTCTCTATGTTCTACATCCTTCTCTAGAAACTAATATAACCGAAACTACGCCGGCTGAAATCCCCAAGAAGAGAGCCCGTGATACAGTTAATCCCACGTGTCTGTGGCATTACCGACTTGGCCACATCGGTGTTGACCGAATCACAAGGTTGGTAAAGGATGGTCCTTTGGATTTTCTAGCTGTAGAAGATCTTCCCACTTGTGAGCCTTGCCTACAAGGCAAGATGACGAAACGGCCATTTAACGGTAAGCCTGAAAGATGTACAGGCACACTTGACCTAATACATACTGATGTATGTGGTCCCCTGAGTGTTAGGACACGAAATCAACACGTGTATTTCATCACCTTCGCAGATGATTTTTCACGGTATGGTTACGTGTACCTAATGAGACACAAGTCTGAATCCTTTGAAAAGTTCAAAGAGTTTAGACAAGAGGTCGAGAAACAGTTAGGGAGAGAAATTAAAGCCCTTCGATCCGATCGAGGTGGCGAATATCTCTCTGACGAATTTAGGGACTACTTAAAGGACAATGAGATAGTATCACAATTAGCTCCTCCTGCTACACCACAACTTAATGGTGTTTCAGAGAGGAGGAATAGGACCTTATTAGATATGGTCCGGTCGCTTCTCATACACTCAGAGTTACCCACATCCTTTTGGGGTTACACATTAGAGATTGCGATTTACGTGCTGAATCGGGTTCCAACCAAATCGGTTCCGAATACTCCATATGAACTTTGGACCGGAAAGAAACCAAGTGTTAGACACTTGAAGATTTGGGGTTGTCCAGCACACGTTAAAAGAACGAGTGCAGACAAGTTGGAATCCAAGACCAGTCGTTGCCTATTTGTAGGCTACCCAAAAGGCTCTGTAGGTTACCTTTTCTATGACCCAAGTGAGCAGAAAGTGTTCTGCAGTCGAAATGCGCAATTCTTGGAAACCGACTATATCCTGGACACCCATCGTCAGGAAGTTGTTCTTGATGAGGAGAGCTTAGGAGCAGTGGGAGATGTCCCACAAGTTCCAAGTAGTGACCAACTTAGAAAATCCACTCAGGCATCCAGGCCACCAGTCCGTTATGGTTATGACCAGGATAGTTACCTACTGGAAACCTTGACTAGTGAGGAGGATCCCGTGACTTACGCGGAAGCTATGTTGGACATAGATTCCCAGAAGTGGGTGGAGGCCATGAGGGCAGAGATGGACTCAATGGAGACCAATGGAGTCTGGACTCTAGTAGATCCGCTCTCCGAGGTAAAGGCAATCGGTTGCAAATGGATTTACAAGAGGAAGAAGGGCCCCGATGGTAAAGTTGAGACCTTCAAGGCTCGTCTGGTGGCGAAAGGGTACACTCAGAAAGAGGGCATCGATTATGAGGAAACCTTTTCGCCTGTGGCCATGCTTAAATCCATTAGGATCCTGCTAGCTGTAGCAGCATACCATGATTATGAGATTTGGCAGATGGATGTCAAAACTGCATTCCTGAATGGAGATCTTACTAAAGATATCTATATGCGGCAGCCGCAAGGCTTCATTGCTGCGGGTCAGGAAAACATGGTATGTAAACTTAATAGATCCATTTATGAACTTAAGCAAGCTTCTAGAAGTTGGAACATCCGTTTTGACTTTGCTGTCAAATCGTTTGACTTCGAGCAGAATCCGGATGAACCCTGTGTCTACAGGAAGTACAGTGGGGATAAGGTTACCTTCTTGGTTCTGTATGTAGATGACATTCTACTCATTGGGAATGATGTAGGAATGTTAACTGCAGTGAAAGTATGGCTTTCGCAGCAATTCTCCATGAAAGATCTTGGAGAAGCCTCCTATATACTAGGTCTTCGACTCTATAGAGATAGATCGAAGCGGATAATAGGATTATCCCAATTTGCTTACATTGATAAAAGATACAGCATGGAAAACTCCGAGAAAGGAAATGTTCCTTTCAGGCACGGAGTCACTCTCTCCAAGAAGATGTCTCCCAAGACTTCTGAGGAGATTGATGGCATGAAAGACGTTCCCTATGCCTCTGCCGTAGGGAGCATCATGTATGCCATGCTGTGCACTCGTCCTGACATTGCTCAGGCAGTGAGTGTAGTAAGCAGATTTCAGGCCAACCCAGGGCAGGGGCATTGGACTGCTGTGAAAAACATACTTAAGTACCTTCGAAGGACAAAAGAGTTTTGTTTGGTGTTCAACGGTAGCTCACTGTAGATCCAAGGGTATACAGATGCCGATTTCCAGTCAGACCCAAATGATAGAAAGTCTACATCTGGATATGGTTTCACGATAGGATCGTGTGTTGTTTCCTGAATGTCAACAAACAGGGGTCCTAAGTAGCAAATTAATAGTCCACAACCCAAGCCGAAAGCATTGCCGTAAGTGAGGCTGCCTTATGAATGAAGGTGTTCATTCCTGAATTTGGATTCAGCACATCACCCATTCCACTGTTGTATGACAACGCTGGACCTACGGGAGGATAGTGTAAAGAGGTAGCATCAGCGGAGAATGTGGTAGACCCATTGACTAAGCCACTATCACAGAAAGTGTTTGAGAAACACGTGGAAAGCATGGGACTCCGACTAGTACCTGATTGGACCTAAGTGTAAGTGGGAGCTGTTAGACAGTTTTGTATGCCCTTAGCTTCAATCAGAATGATGTACTTTATGAGTTTATTGTAAATGAATAAAGATGCATATTTGATTCATGTCCCCTTGGTATGTTTCTGTGTAATACCCTTAAACTGGACACTTAATGAGACTCGTGTTAGTTTAGAATGTTCACAGCCAGTGGGTCGGTCTGGGGAGACCTATCCTGACAAGGCTGACACTGTGGTGCCACCAAGTCGGTTAGGGTGGCCTGTCTCAGCTGCCAGGGTGAGACCCTAGGCACATACAGTGTAGGATTAATTGAATCTTTGAACTGGACCAGATTTCCAGTATTGCCCTGGACCTTGGAGATTGATGGGCAAAACTGGAAAGTTACACCCGACCCCTAGACTCGATTATGATACTGCACTAGGTGTCGGATTGGGCTATCTTTGATGTACCAATAAGTGAGATCCTTAGCGGGGGTCAAAACCTGGGTATGTTGGGACAGTCCGAGAATTCATCTGAGTGGGTGATCATAGTGACAGGATCAGCCCCTTTGTCGGACAAAGGTAATGATCGGGGATGCACTCTCACTGATGGAAACCAAGACTGTCGGCAGCCGATTTCAACCGTTGAGATTTGTTTTGCAAAATATATTTTATATAAGATATAAAAGTATATATATATGGTTTCTAAAATGTTTGCAAGAAGGTTTTAATTCTCGGGATCCATATGAGTGGAGAGTGCAACACTATTCCTTGCAGCCGAGGGAGAGATCCTCTCTTGTCGGGCAGTGTATGATCATTATGGGCTGAGAGGTTAAGTGTAAGACCATTGAGGATAATACCTGATGGGCTCATCTTGCATCTGCCCACAGTCCCTGGGTGTTACAAGGTGGCTTGGCCCAGGGACCTCTTAGGGTAAGTGTTGGGCCCGTAGAGCCCATTTGATGGGTTTCAAGGGGTGCACTGTCTTTAACAGTGTATTCGGCCAGGCCTTGTAACAAAGGCTGGGCTGAACCAATGTGGCTGATGTGTAGATCAATGCTTGGGTCCCACGCCATACAAGGAAGCCCAACTGGGCAACAGTTAAGAGGGTTAAGTGAGCACATAAGCTTAATGGGCCTAAAGCCCATTTCGAACTGGGCTGTTTATTTAGTTAATAAAGGGGCGAAATCTGAAGTGGATCAGCTGATAGGATTGGGCTTAGACCCTATCCACTTAGAGAGTCCAAGATCTAAATAAGGTTTAGATCTGGAAACCTCCTAATCAGATTAGGAGATGGCTGATCTGATCTCCAGATAAGATAAGGATTATCCCTTATCACTTAAAGGGACTTTTAACCCAAATATGATTTGGATTAGCAACTCCTAATCTGATTAGGAGCTGATCCCTTTAAGATTATAAAAGAAGAAGGGGGCGGCAGCCTAATATACACAGATCGTCAGGTTTTCTTTAGTGTTGAAATCAAGAAGAGAGAATTCTGCTCCCTGCAAATACTCTCTTTCCGCCTCCCTGTTCTTGCCGCCCTGTTTGCCAGTTCGATCTCCAGTTGTGGGAGAAGTCAAGATTGGATCTTGACATCAGTCATTTGAGAAAGGATTGAAAGGAAGCTGTGCTCACGTACCATTTTGCTGATTCTTGCGAAGGACAGAGATCTTGGAGAAGAACACTGCTGATTCTGCTCCACCTTCACTGCGCCATCTTCAGTGGGAGCAGTCTTTGGATCCTTCCTTGGGCGTGAACACCTTCGTTGGGAGATATTACTTCTCCGTATCAGGTATAATCCTTCCCACTCCTTTTTGGTTCAGATCTGGTTCAGTTTATGGTTCAGAATTGATCCTTGAAAATATGATTTTCTAAATGGGGAATATGATTCCCAGTTGAAGGGAGAGAAAAATTTTTGAAATTCGCCCCTTATTCCGCAATCTTTTGGGCGTCCATATGATGTATCTCTCATCCCTTCACCAATTGTAAACCATCTCTGAAAGCCAATGCTTCAACCATCTCAGAATTAGATTTTGAAGCACAAGTAGACCTTTCACAAACCAACTGACCCAAATGAGTTCGAACAACAATACCAATTCCAGAACATAGATGGCCCACTACCCCATCAACATTGACTTTGATGAAAGGTTCTTGGGGCAGTGTCCAAGGAATCACTTGAGTAAATCTTTGATCATTCTGTAGTTGCATTTTACTACATTTAAGCAAGGTCAATTCATTAGTTTGGGAGTGAGCTGCAACTAAAACCGATGATGGGTTCAAGTTTTTATTATCCATAACCACCTTACACCTGGCCTTCCAACAATGCCATAATAAAGTAGCATGTTTGGTAAAAATGCTTACGTCGTCACTTGGTGTATGAAGGATTGATGACCACCAATGTTCCAACCATTGTAACAAGGACCTAGAAGGATAAGTGTCAATGCGCACTAATACACAAGAACCAAACCAGATGGGTCGCAACACAGGGCAATGGAGCAAAGTATGATCCATAGTTTCTTTGATAGCTCCCACATAAAGTACAGATGGGATCAACTTTCTTTGAATACCATGCTAGGGAAGCCTTGACTGGGAGAAGATCATTAATACACCGCCAAATAAAGGTATGAATCCATGGGGATAATTCATCAAATTTCCAGAAATCTCGCCAAGAAACACCAAGAAACACTTCATATTGATGGGATGAATAAGGCACTACACTTTGTAACGCCTGCAGTCCTGAAGCACAAGTATATCGTCCATGTGGGGTAAAACACCAAATCAAACGATCGGATACAACATAAGGATTTTTTGGAAGAGGCATTGATAAAATTTCACCCACCACCATGGGATTGAATAGTGTTGTCACTAAATCATGATTCCAGACTCCAGTATCAAAATTGATGAGTGTGGCAACTTTAGTTGAGGGGCTAAAACCAGATTGAACATGCAATGGCTCACTCACCCAAGGATCCCCAAATAATTCAGTGTCCCAACCATTAGATATTAGAATCTTGGCACCACAAGATAAGTCACTCCTAGATGCCAACATAGCTCGCCAAGTAGAAGAGGCTTATGAACGTTTTGTGGAATTCCAAAAAGTTTCACCCGTCTTCAAATATTTAGCAGATAAAAGTTGTGCCCATAAACGAGATTGTTCTGTTAAAAATCTCCAAGATAATTTCATAAGCATGGCTCTATTCTTGATGCTAGCATTCGGAAATCCCAAACCACCCATCTCTTTCTTTGTAGTGATCATAATCCACCCTCGAAGATAGATATGAGGTATGCCAGGTTTGTAACCCCACCAAAAATCACGAGATATAGCATCGAAGGAAGAGAGAATACTTTTAGGTAGTTGATGTGTGGACATAAAATAAGTTGGGATAGATGCAAGAGTGGATTTGATTATAATTTTCCGACCAGCATGAGATAAACAATTTGCCTTCCAAGAGGACATACGATCACAACACTTATCAATCACAAATTGCAAAGTTTTTGCATTGCAACTATTCCATAAGAATGGGATACCAAGATAATTTTCTTTTGAATGCATAAGTGGTACACCCATATGACTGGCTAGCTCTCTCCACTTTCGTCAATGAACATTTTTGCTAAAAAAGATAGAGAATTTGGAATAGTTCATTTCTTGACCCGAGCAAGCACCAAAATACTGTAAGATTTCCTTGATTTTAGATAACTCTAGTGTAGTACTCTTGCCAAATAACAAAATATCATTGACAAAAAGTAAATGATTGAGTCGGGGTCCATTTCTACATATTTAAACTCCAGTAAGGACACCCAAATCCATATTATGTTGAAGTAATATGGAAAATACATCCATATATAAAATGAATAAGTATGGGGAGAGAGAGCACCCTTGTCGTAGTCCCCTTTATGGATGGAACTGGGGTCCCACTTCTCCATTGAGTAGAGAAACCCGTAATAAGAAGCAGTGGTAAGACAATCCCGTAATAAGGAACAAAACTGAGTAGAGAAACCCTGTAAGTGTAGGGTATGGAGTAAGAAATCCCATTCCACCTTGTCGTATGCCTTGGACCGATCTAATTTTAATATAAAATGGCCATGCTTGCCTTGCATCTGTCTCATTGAATGAAGAATCTCAGAAGCAATGTTCTGATTGTCTTAGATCTGACACCAGGGGAGAAAGCATTCTGATAGGGAGTGATGAGTGGTTCGATGATGCTTTTGAGGCGTGTTGCAAGGATTTTCATAACAATTTTATATGGAACATTAGAAAGTCTAATGGGACGAAGATCAATCACAAATTCAATATTTGTTTCTTTTGGAATCAAGACAATTGTTGTATCATTGACTTCTGAAATAAAATTCGGATTATAGAACACATTTTGCACAAAAGTGACCAAGTCATGACCTACCTCTTCCCAACAATATTGATAGAAAAGAGCATGAATGCCATTAGGAACAAGTGCTTTAAGAGGCCCAATGGAGAATAAAGCGTCTTTAACTTCTTGAGCAGACGGGCAACGATAGAGCATATCATCCATAGCCTCTGTAATTTGAAGGGGAACAATGTTGTCGTCAAAAGTATCAACAACTAGAAAAGAGGAAAAGAAAAGATCTACAAAATGGTTTCTAACCAGAGAAGCAATAATTATGGGATCAAAGGACCATGTATCGTTGTTGTCTCGTAACCAGTGAATACCATTATGTCGACGATGACTTGAGACGGTAACATGAAAAAATTTAGTATGTTTATCTCCTCGCAGCCAATCATCATGGGCTCTTTGTTTCCTAAAGATCTCTCCTCAAGACTTAACAATCTATCTAGCTCCGCACGAAAATGAGATTCCTCTACTATATTTCCATCAGCATTAATTAATTGTTGTTCAATTTCTTTAATTTGGGCACTAAAGATTCCCAACTTAGTGTGGCCCCAAAAGGAAATAGAATTTTTACAGGTCATAACCCGTTGTTTAAAGGAACCAAGATTGTAATTCCAGAACTGTTGAACTTGTGTTTCGAAACTATCCAACTTCATCCAAGCAGATTCGAAAATAATATGTCGTCTACGTGGACGCCTTATATTTTGTGTAAAAAGAACAATTGGTCTATGGTCGCTACGGCCAGCTATAAGGTGCTTGAGATGAGAGTGAGGCCAAAGATCCATCCAAGAGAGAGTGCAAAAAGCTCGATCGAAATATTCCATAATTAATCCATCAGAGCACCTGCTAGACCAAGTAAATGGTGGACCAACAAAGACCAAATCAAGTAAACCACAAGCTTCAGCCATTTGATTAAGCATTTGAACATATGTGTGTCCATGCCACAACCGCTTGCTTCTTGAGTTTAAAGTGAGATAACACAACACTATCAACAAGGATTGGATTGGAACAAAAGTTATCAGCAGCAACATTGTCTTCCAAAGATGGTGCTTTGCGTTTCAAACATTGGCGGGGGACTCCCTTAGTAATCTCCATAGCACAAACATTGGCATTATCAACAACAAAAGTGATAGTAGAGAAAGAGACAACAGGAGAGAGGATGGAACGCATGCCTGATTTGGAAGAAATACCACCACAAAAGTGGTAGTAATCCCGCCATTCTGTAGGGTTTGGCCAATAACATTTTCAATTGGTTGCACCTCCGTAGGAAGCAAAGTATGAGTATGTGGAGTTGAGGTTCTTGGGGTATGCACGTGCTACGTAACATCCAAACTTAGCAGCTGATCAACATCCATATTCATAAGAGGAGGACAAACCATTACATTCGAAATAGGAGCAGACACGTTAGAATTAGAAAAGTCACCAAATTTTGTTGTAACTGATGTAACTACATTAAATGATTCTTTACACTCGCCTGTTTTGGCGAAAACACATCCATGTGTATCGGATGTAGTTCCGCCTTCTACAGCAAGAATATGAGGTGTGATCGTTTGATTGATAATCACCGTAACAATCGTTTTTTATTCCCATTTTACACTCTCATCAAAGCGGTAGTGATGTTTTTTTCGGTAAAAATTTGCTTTTACACCTCAAACAAATACAGTTTGAGAAGGTACAAAAATCATAAATAAACAAAAAAAAAAAGATCTGAGCAAGTAGTCAGTGAGACTACCGTATAAAATGAATTAAGGTGGTGGTATTGACCAACATTTAAAAGGCATAAGGAATATTTGGCAAAAACAAAGGTGATGGTCATAGATATTTAAGGCGACGGTTCAAAATGCTGTCTCAGAGGGTCATGCGATGTTTGGTAAAGTCTAAGGCGGTGGTCAAGACTGTCACTTTTAACAATTCTAAGGCAGTGGTTCTGATATGCTAATGCTTTAGAGATGCATGTTCGAACCGCCACAGACGATCTTCATCATCCAGCAGTCTTTGGTCCGCTGGCTTAGAAAATTTTTTGTTAATTGTATGAATATGCACCTCCATGTGAATGAAATCAATACGAAAGATTAGATTATTTACCTTCATTTTCTGCTTAAGAGTCTCCATATAATTAGAACCATTAATTAATACTCATCATCATCATAAATCTAGATGAAGTTGACCCTAATGGCGGGTTAAAGGAATGCCAATATTTGAGGCTTTGAGCCTTAATTTCTTAGTTTCCCAAAATTTGATCCCATAGATTTAAAATCCATACTTTGTGGGGGTTCTATATTTTTTCCAAATTATTCATGTATTTTTGTGTAGTTTTGAAAAATATGCAATTAGTGACTTTTATTTCAAAAATTAAACACTTTTTCTAACGGTGGGGTGAAATTCAGTATCAACATAGTCAATCTGAGTTACCAGTCCTCCGGCCTAAACTTCAACTTATTTAATAACATATAATTCTTAGTTAATCATATCCAAATAGAAGCAAATAAACTCACCCTGTCACCCATTTGCTTTGCTGGCCAAACAAGTTCGTAAGAAAAATTGTTCTCATTTTTATTCAAGGGACTGCACTCCTCACTGAATTCTGCCCATTTTGTCCAATATTCCCCTCTGTCATTCCTTTATCAATAAATTGATGGAAGTAGTAAAATTAAAAATGAGGAAATTAAAAGAAGATTGTGAAATTGCCCAGAGAGAAAACAAGATTTGTCATATATGGAAATCGTACAGTTGATTTTGTGGCTAATAAGGCTTAAGGGCCCTTGTGCAGTTGTGCTGGTGCCGTAGATTTCAGTCACTCGATGATTCTTGGCTGAGTGCTCTTGTTTGTGTGTACACTGTGGTTCAAGGACTGTTCGTACGTGCTGTACATGAAATTCCAAATTTCCAAATAATGAAGGGAGAGGCATCTTATCTTATGGCATCATTCATTGAGAGAGAGAGAAAGCATGTGATATGAGGGTCCCATATTTTCAGCAGACAGACATTAGCTCAGATCTGGAGACACAAGACCTGTAGCTGTAGGTCTTTAACAGGTACCGTGTCCTATATTGTGTCATGTATCTGTCGTAAAATAAGAAAGATTAGGACTCTTTATCATCCAATTAATTGATCCCACCTTAGAAGATTATATGGGCCAAAAATTTATCTTAAAAATCATCATCTGTCGTCATCATTTGTTAGGATTCATGACGATAAGAATTTGACAGAAACTTTTATGCTGGTTACCAACATGATACAATCCTTCTTTACTGGCGCGCTATAAAATAAGGTTATATTTGATTTGGAGGAAAAAGTAGGAAAGGAAAGAATATAAGGTTATATTTGATTTGTATAGGTTTTTTTTTTTATTTTTTATGAATTTTAAAATCGATATGGTGACCGAACTGGTTAGGGGTTTGATTATCGGGTTGAACAGTTTGATCGTTCAAACTGAATGTTTAGACAAAAAATCAAAAAAAAAATAAAAAAAAATAAAAAACAGTCAAAATCGTTTAAACAGTTAATCGCCTAGTTTAGCAATTCCCTGACCAAAATCAACGGTTTTAGAGGGAAATCCGTTTTTTAGGAAAAACAGAACCAGTCATCTGACCAGTTCCCGGTTTTTCCGGTTCAGTCCAATTTTCAAAACCATAATATTTTCCTTCCTTTCCTTATTCCTCCTTAAACCTAAATTTATAATACCAGAGCTAAAAATCATTTTAAAAATATATTTAAAACATGAGTTTTAAAACAATTATTAAAATTTGTTTGATAGTCAACAGTTTTATTTACTTTGAATGCTGAAATAGTATTGGTATGAATTAGATTGACCTGAAGATACCAGATGAGGCTGGTTCTCGGTGTGGACCGTATTGCCCCTTTTAATTCTTAAATGGGTATTTGATATATCAAGGGGATTAATTCTTGCTAAGCAGATATGTTTGATTTGAAGGAAAAGGTAAAGAAAGTTAGGGAAATTTATAAGATATATGAGTGCTCCTTGGGATTCATTGAGTATAAGACATTATTATCCAGACAATCTGACTGTTTTGCCCAAAAATCGTTTCAGGCAACTGGTTTTCTTTCATCCCTGATCTAATCTAATCAGCAACCTTGAGTTTTACGTAGTTAAATCATCATTCTGTTGAACGACTGAACAATAATTTTTTATCATTTTTTATTTCTTAAATTATAATAAACCATCCATTTGAACGGGATAATTGAACCGCTGAGCTAAAAACCAATTGCCAAAACGATTCCGATTCTAGATCGATCTTTAAAACATTGGGTTGTGTTGTGGATTCCTTTAATGTATGTTCTGTGTTCAATAGATTACCCACTTATCAAACGGCCGCCTGTTATTGAAAACGGATGTTTTATAGTTCACGTGGCCCTTCTACGCCAACCTGAACTCGGTTTGCTTAATTAATGCTATGCATGTGCTTGTATTTCTCGAACTACTCATTCTCGGTTTGTTAACTCAACATTAATTGGAGACATTTTGATGAAATGTGTGAGAGATAGACTAACAAATGCCCAGGCGGTTAGCTCCAAACTTCAAACCATTTTCTATATCATTTTGATGCGTGTGGCTGTGAACTTGTGATAGAGAAATCGTCCAGTCGGTTTGCTCCAATTCCATCCCACTTGACATTAATTTTAACCTATGTGCTTCAGAAAGAGAAATACCAGTCGGTTCTCTCCAACATAAAAGCCTTCAGCCCACTAAAAAGCATTTTTCAGTTTGATGTGTGTGTCTCACAGATCCTCAAGTCGGAGTGCTCCAACTTCAACCCAGCTGATTCTTTTATTTTTTTTAAGTTTAACCTGTGTCTCAGAGGAAGACAGCGACAGAGTCCAGTCGGTTTGTTCAAACTTCAACGCACTTGGCACCGTGCATGAGAGAAACCCAGTTGACTTTCTTAGAAAAGCCAAGGTGGGTTTAATTTACACCCTACTTTCTTTCTTAGGAAAAGCCAAAGTGGTTTAAAGGGATTTAAGAAAAAAAAAAGGAATTTAATGAAGAAGGAAGGTGTTATAATTATTTAAAATTAATGATTTCATTTAAAAAATAAATATGTATACATAATCTGAACGCACAAACAGATAAAGATATTGAATTAATTAATATACCTTAAAATCCCCACTGGTAATAGCACAAATCCCACTGTTTATGATAATATTTTATACTTTTTCTGTAACAATGTTGTCATGGGGGATTGAGCTCATTTGTCAAGTGTTGTTAGATCTGGCTGGATGAAACATGCCCGACGAAAAAGTAACAAAAAAGAAGAAAAAATAAAAAGATCTCGTGAGATGTAAAGTTGAAACTCACTGTCACTGAATCACCAATTTAACTGGTTCAACTTGGGATATAATGGCTCACACCCCATTAAAATTGTCAAAAAAAGAGGAAGCAACGAGTTAGATCTGCTGCACTATTGCTGAAATGAGCAATCAGTTTATGACAAATGTACAGAACTTAGCATGTAAAGCTTAGTTACTCAACCATGTAACCTGTAATGCATTGAATGCAGGTAAAAGGTGCAGCAGAGACCTTGATTTCCCAGCACACTTTGTCATGGAATGGACCATCTTATATCTTATATCTTTTATATATATATACGATTAGGATGTTCTTCCCTTTCGCCATGCGTTATTTTATATGTATTATTTTGGTGTTTTTGTATTTAATCAGCCAATTTTGTTTTATATGTATAAAACAAAGTCTTTGTCCATAACATGATACGTGTCCGAGTGAAAGTTACGTATAAAATAGAGTAAGTTCGAGCATGTCCCTGTGGCGTTTCATGCAAATAAAGTATATAGAGCATTTCTATAGATGAAAGTTACGTGTCTGAATGACACGGCATGTGTCCATGTAGCGTTTCTTCTCACTCTCTGTCTACCCGCTACCCGCCTCTCTTTCTCTCACTCTCTCTTCTTTCTCTTTCTCCTGTAGTGTTTCTTTTCTCTCTTTCTCCTCTCTCTCGTTTATCCTCTCTCTCGTCTCGTCTCTCTCGCCATGGATTCTTAGGAGGGGAGCTAAATATTGGGCTTCAGATCTATGACAATTCTGTTAGACGGTTTGGGGTTTTTCGTGTTGGAGAAAGTTTGCTTATTTAAGATTCATTTTATAGAATTTATTGCCTCTTTTATTATCGCTCTATTTAGGGTTTTTGATTAATCTGGAATTGAATCTTTTGGTTTTCAGTATATTGGTTGGAGCGTTACTGATTTACTTCTAAATAATGTGCATGCTAAATTAATCATCGTTCCAGTAATTGTATTTTATCATTGGTATTTAGTTGTCTTGAAGTTGTTATGGTCATGGAATAGGAGAGAATAATTAATGGTGAATTTAACCTTCTTTTTAGATTACACCAGTCTTGAAAGGGAGTTGCAGAATACAAGAAGAACCTGTAGATGAGGTAGAACATGACAATTAGAAGAATACGGTGAGACATCATTGACATGACAGGGTAATTTCAAGTTTGGATAATCTCATCTATTTGTTTATGTTTTAGCATCATCAGTTGCAACCAAATGGCATCATGCAACATTTCATTTAAATTGTACTTCGTTTCATGTCAGCATCATTTTATTGCCTTCTTTTCTTTTCTTTTTTTCTTTTCTTTTTTTTTTTGTGAAAATGTGAACTTCGACATTGAGAATGATAAATCTCGTGATTGTTAAGTAGGTAATTGTCATTTGTCAATGTCACCGATATTCTTGAGATTATTTTTGTTTCTTTTCTTTTACCGGTGTTACAAGTGTTTCGAATTTAAAGTTAAGCAAAACATTCATGAGTAATTCTTTTCCTATGAATTAGGTAGGAATTTTAAATGTTTGATCTGCAATGCATGGACAACTGACTTCTAGTATGAATCAACATGGTTAGTACCGCTCGGGAGAAATTGGCCTGGAAGTGTGCAACAAATTAAAAAAGTTCAACCATGTTGGTAAGCTTTACTCTGTTTATGTTTGTTCTAGCTCTCCCCTCCTCTTCATTTCCCCCCTTGATTGTCATTACTGGCTATCCGAGGTGTCTATATCAAGGTGCTGTTTTGCTTTCAATTTTATTTTTATTTTTTGGTTGATTACAATTTACGCATTTTTATATAACTGCTATCTAGCATCAAGATTAATGTAGTAAGCTTATTTATTTATTTTTAACAAACTACACACATCTTTTAAGATTGGATGAATGAAACATGCTAGGTTTATTTTGGCTGATGCTTTTTCACTGATGAGGAACCACCACCAAGGCAAAAGATATTTCTTAGTTTTGCTGATGAGAAGAGATATCTCTTAGTTTCGTTGATTAGAAGAGATATCTCTTAGTCTCCAATTAAGTTTACCCTAATTTCTACTCCTTTATTATTTAATCCATATTGCATATATTCTGCTTCTGTTCTGGTTATTTAAAAGCCCTTTGTCTCTAAGGAATTTATCCATAATCATATATAATTTTATATTGTGAATTATCCGTAACTATTAATTGTGAAAATTATTAAATTAACAAAAAATTGTGATAATTATTTCAATTTACCACATTTATCATTAATTTATTGCAATGATAAAAAATATTGATAAATAAAAAATAATAAGAGTAATTTTTAAAATATTTTTTTTGTTGCTTTTGTACTTTGATAATTATGGAAATTCCAGTATTATAGTAATTTTGTTATTCACGAATTATTTTAAAATTTTCAAAATTCTGTAAAATCTACAACAACAATTATCATTATATTATTTGTAATAACTAACAGTAAATTATTTTTAGTTATGTGTGAATTATTAGAAACTATTTAAATTGTAAGAATTATTTGTTTCAAAATTAACAACCCAAAAATGGAACTGATGAGGGGTAATTTGGCATGACCTAGTAAGTAAAGGTCACGTGGACACAATCTAACCGAAGGGTGACAACTTAGAAAATGGAGCCTAGTCAGTGGTTTTCAGAGCTCGGGTGTTCGGTCACCTTGGCATAAAGCCAACTCGGCATAAAGCCACTTCGGCATAAAGTCACCTCGGCAAGAAGGCACCTCGGCACCTAATCCAGTTCAGGGCCCAAGAATTGAAGTAACACGTAATCGACTCCAGAAGCTTCCTAGCAGACTCCGAGCTTTACAGGATCACCCCACGTAACAGTAGGCCTTATCATCTCCCCGACCGGATCGGCTGGAGATGATAGACTTCATCAATTGATATGTTACATCATGACTAAAGTGGAAATGGATCTCATCTACTCAAGCCGAAGATCCCAGAACCGTTTCGTGAGACCCATAGTAGCTCAACTATATAAATGTGTGATTATTTACACTCAAACTCTCTAATACACTTATCATTCAACTCTCATCTCGCAATACTAACTTAAGCATCAGAGCGACCTCACCGGGTTAGCCACCCCGGGTTCTCTGAGCTTCACTACTTTGCAGACTGAACTAGCTCACCATGTGGCCAAGTTCCAGATCATCCTCCAACTAGGAGCATCCAAATCGTGCTCCATCATTTGGCGCTGTCTGTGGGAAATGATCAAAAGGTCATCCCAGTTCTAATCTCAATCTCAGCCTCAATGGCATCGTCCAGCCACAACGGAAAGAGCCGATGTGAACGTCACCAGGGGGCAAGACCAGCAGTCAACTCTCCTTCAAAGTTCCATAGTGTGCATCGGTCAGTTTACTATTCCCCTCACGGCTTAAGGGGTCCCATCACTGTTCGTACCACAAACTACCCAACAGGTGAGTGTCCCGCTCCCCCAAGTGAGCGCCACCTTTTCAGAGCCTTTTGTGATCTCCCCGGGGGTTGGGCACTCCCAGTTCAACTACCTCGTCCAATGCATCCGGACGATGCAAATCTAGATGCAACAAGTTCAGCAGTTCCAGCAAGACTTCCTCTACCAGCGGCAATTTCCACCCTTGCACTTAAGCCAGCAACCGGTTCAGCCTCGACACGTCACTCAGTGCTAGGGGCAGAATCAAAGACCGTACAGATTTGTGCAGGATGTCTGCCGATCCCCGCATCAGGGTGAGGGGACATCGCAGGTACTAGTACTTCGTAGGAACCAGACTCCACCACGAGGCAGAACGGATGGGCAGTGCACTCCCCTAGTCTCTCAAAGGGGGAACCCCAGAGACAGGCCTGAAGTCAACCACCCCGACCGAGCCAACCAACCACGTCACTCGCGGTCCAAGAACAACAGGTCACGGAGAAAATATCATTAGCTTGGAGCCCAAGGCGTAGATTCGAGGCAATCCCCCTCTACGCCTCACCATGACCAGCGCAGCCTTTTTAACCAGGAGGAGTCAGCGTGAAGGAACCCCGATCTACCTCGTGACAGTGTCTGGGAGCACGAGAGAGCTAGGGTGGAGGTACCAAACCAGACTGAGGATAGCTGCACCAACGCCGATCCGGCGAAGAAGCAACAACGACATCGTCGGAAGATTCATCGCTCTTCAGCCAGAAACAGTCCACCAGCAAAACCCAGCCAGCTAGTGGAGCAGACCAAAGAAAGATAAGAGGAGAGCTCGGTGGCGACGAAGACTGCACCCGCTCTACTGAGCTGGTCATCCCCGTTGTCGCCTAAGCTCCTAGCAGCCCTGATACCAAAGGACTTAAAGGTCTCCCCACTAGACAAGTATGATGGATCGTTTGACCTCAATGACCATGTGGATGCCTTCCAGTCTTACATGCACCTCGCCGAGGCTGATTAAGCCTGCATGTGTGTGTGACCTTCTCCACCACATTCAGAGGAGTAGTTCAGACCTGGTATAGAAACCTCACACCGGGCTCCATTAAGAGCTGGGCATAGTTTCCCGACCTATTCACGACACACTTCATCACCAATAAGAAGTGCCCAAAGTCATAGGAGAGCCTTCTAAACGTGGTGTAGAAGGGAGGAGAATCTATCAAAAGCTACATCAAGCGCTTCAATGAGACGTGCTTGTAGATACCGGGCCTTGATCCAATGGTGCGCCTCATTGTAGCAAAGAAGGGGATCACCAACAGAGAGCTCAAGTGGCATGTGGTAGAAAACAATCTAAAGAACATCATCGAGTTCCTCAAGCTGGCAGATTAGTTCATCGACACCAAAGAGGAAATCAACTAGAAGATTGATAATCCGCTGGGTGAAAAGAGGAAGAGAGAGGACGAAGGGACAAGCAATGTCAAGCAAAAAAGAAAGAAAAGTAAATCCTTGAGCAGAAAAGGAAGCAAATCCCCACGCTCGAGAAGTAAGTCCCCCTCGCACGGCTACAAGTCAGGTCGGCGCTCTAGGACCCCTCCAGTAGAGCGAACTAACTACACTCCCCTTAACGCAAAAAGAGGAGAAATCCTAATGGCTATCAAGGACTCCTCCATCGTTAGATGGCCACTAGGCTAAGGGGAGATCCAACAACAAGAAACCCAAACGTCTATTGCCACTTCCACTGGGATCACGATCACAACACGGAAAACTATAGGAATCTCCGCAATGAGATCGAGAAGCTCATCCGCCGTGGGTACCTGAAGAACTACATCCTATAGGAGGAGAAGGGGCAGGGAGACCAATAGGGAGACTGTCAAGGAGACCAAAGAAGGAATGCTCCTGAGACTAGTAGGCAAAACGAGCAGCCACCTTGGTAATTACCAAAGGAGAGACGAGTCTGTGATGTGATCAATATGATCACCGGCGGGTCTATCATCGTAGGGTGCACATCAGCCGCAGGGAGGGCCTTGGTTTGTGAGTTGGAACATAAAGTTGAAAACCCACCAAAGTGACCTCGGTCCGAGAACCTATCTACTTCACCAAGGATGATGCACACGGGATCCAGTATCCACATGACGATGCCTTAGTCGTGAAACTCAAAATCAATGACTTTGAAGTGAAGTGGATTCTAGTGGACTCAGGCAGCTCGGCGGATATCCTCTTTAAGGAGACCTTTGATAAGCTACAGTTACAGCGAAGTGACTTGAAACCAGTAGAAACACCTTTAGTAGGGTTCAGCGGGGAAGAGGTCAGACCCCTTGGTCGGGTCACAGTACCAGTGGAGGCATGCACATGGCCGAACGTTGTGTGATTCGAGCACACCTTTCTGGTAGTCGCAACTCCATACCCTTACAACGTGATCATAGGTCAGCCTATCACACATGTCCTACGTGCATTACTATCCACCTATTACTTAGCGATGAAGTTCCCAACTGATTATGGCATGGGGGTCGTGCGAGGTGACCAACTCAAATCCTATAAGTGCTATGTGGCTGCCTTGAAAGGGAAGGCAATGCTGGCGGAGGACATCGAGCTAGAACAACCAATGGAGCATATAGAGGAGCGAGCTGCCACAACAGAAGAAAAGGTCCACATATCGGTTTCTGAGACCGAGCCAACCAAAACTCTTCAGATTGGTGCCTTGATCAGCGAACCACTTCGAACTCAACTTGTAAGTTTCTTACTAAAAAGTTTAGATTTTGCTCACACTATCGTCGTCCTCACCAACAAACCCTTGAGACAGATTTTGCTCAAGCCCGAGGTGTCTAGAAGATTGATAAAATGGTCTATCAAACTGAACAAATACGATATCTAGTTTGAGCCTCGTCCAGCGATCAAAGCCCAAGTCTTGGCAGATTTCGTTGTAGAATGCACGTTCAACACACCAGCTGCAGAACTGACTGAGCGCTCCAGCACGTCGGAGGCATTGACTAGTGCTGCATCGGTCCCCGTCGGGGTCGGATCGGCATGGGACGAGAAGCCTTGGATCCTGCACGTAGATGACTCATCGAACCTGCGAGGAAGTGGCACTGGACTGATGTTGTACAAGCCAAGCGAGGTAAAGTTGGAGTATGTTCTCCGGTTCGGATTCTAGGCGTTGAACAACGTGGCAGAGTACGAGGCACTAATTGTCGGGCTTAACCTAGCGAAGGAGATGGAAGCCAAACACCTAATCATGTGTAGTGATTCACAGCTGGTGGTCAACCAGGTTAACGACGATTACAAGGCTCGCGACTAGACTATGGCAGCATACCTAGCCAAGGTTAGAGAAATTCTGTCGAATTTTCACTCATGCTTCCTCAAGCAAATACCGAGGTCCGAGAACGCTGAGGCCGATGCACTCTCTCGATTGACTAGTACCATCAAGAATACGAAACGGACAGTATATATTGAAGACCTGCCTTGCTCTAGCATTCTTGGGGGGGCTGAAGAGATCACTCCCGTGTCAGTAACGGAACCAAGTTGGAAAGACCCGCTCATCGATTATTTGCTCCATGGGACCTTGCCAATATAATGCAATGCAGCTCGGAGGGTAAATTGACAGTCAGACCAATATGTTCTGATCAATGGGCGATTGTATAGGAGATCCTTCACGCTCCCCTACCTACGTTGCTAAGACCTTCAAAAGCGGATCAAGTATTGCATGACATCCACGAGGGACTTTGCGGAGGACACCTGGGGGCAGGGCCCTTGCCTAGAAGGCGCTGAGGCAAGGACATTACTGGCCCACCATGAAGGTAGATGCCCTCGAACTCGTCAAAAGGTGTTACAATTGCCAAAGACACACCAACATCCCCCGACTACCTACTGCCGATCTAAAATACCTCACTAGCCCATGGCCTTTTCCTCAATGGGGGATAGACATCCTCAGACCTTTCCCCCCAACAATCAGACAGAGGAGGTTTCTAGTCGTCGTTGTAGATTACTTCACGAAGTGGGTGGAGGCCGAGCCCATGGTAACCATTACATCTCGCAACATATAGAACTTCTAGAAAAACATAGTGTGTTGCTTCATTCTAGCTTGTGTGTTGATATCTGATAATGGGAAACAGTTCGAAGACATCAAGTTCCAGAAATGGTTTATTGGGATGGAAATCCAGCAAAATTTCACATCGGTGGCACACCCGCAAGCGAACGGATAAGCTGAAGTAACAAATAGGGCAATTTTCCATGGACAGAAAGCCCGCCTAGCCCAAGCTAAGGGTTTGTGGGTAGATGATTTGCCCAGTGTCCTTTGGGCCTACCGAACCACCATCAAGACAGAAACGAGAGAAACACCCTTCAACCTCATGTATGGTACAGAGCCGGTGATCCCAATAGAGATCGAAGTGCCAACATTGCGACTCGAGGCTTATGATGGGGAAGCAAACGGTGACAACTTACATACCAACCTGGACCTGATAGAAGAGGTATGGGACTTGGCCTACATTCGGACAGCGGCTTACCAGCAGAGAGTGGATCGGTACTATAACGCCCGGGTGGGGAAATGATAGTTTCATGTTGGTGACCTGGTCCTTCGGAAGGTTATAGTACCAGAGTCCAGCGTGGGTAAGCTTGGACCGAATTGAGAAGGTCCGTACCACGTAAGACGAGTGTTCAGGGAAGGCACGTATGAGCTCGTGACCATGGAAGGGAAGCAGGTACCTCGTGCTTGGAATATCGACAACATAAGGAGATACTACTTGTAAACCTCAACGCAAGCAAAAATCGACCAAGTCCATAAGACCACCAAACTAAATCTTTGGACGACGAACTAGAGAGAGGACCCTTAAGACACTTCTAGAAGCCTAAGGGCTATAGTAGTGCCAAGCTGACAAATGACCTCAGCATGATATAAGATCCAATCGCCTCCCCAACATGGGTAGAGAAGTCCTAGTGGCCTTTTTGGCATAGGCTGCCTAAGACCCGATTGCCTCTATAGCACGGGCTCGTTAAAACCTAGTCGCTTTGGCATGGGTAAGGCAAAGTAGCCTGGCTGCAGACAGGTCGGGCACGTACACCATACAGTTCACCTCGGTGTACAATAGCAATTTCTCCTATTCGAGTTTGGTAGTAATCTAGAGTTCGGGGTGATCTACACTTAGACAGATTTTGTACACAAGGAGTTTTTGCAAAAAGACTTGTATTCCATTAATAAGATTCGTCGAGTACATAGTAAAAAAAAAAAAAAGATAGAACAAGATTACTGCTTAGTCGAGCTCAGAGGCTCGAACATCAAATATTTACAAAGGGGGGGTCCAAGAAAAGAGGCATCAATCACTTCGGGGCTTGTCACCCGCAGTAGAGGCATCGGCGGGTGGATCTGTCTCCATGTGGTCCTCGACAACTCCAGTCTCCTCTCCCTCTCTCGCCGTCTCCTCATCGAGAAGGTCGTCATCGCTTTCCGCCTCAGAGTCTAGATCCTTGGCGGCCTCAACGACCATCTCCTTGGTGATTTTGGATGTAGCTGGTCTTTGGCAATCTCAAAGAATTTAATTTCGATTATGAAAGGATGGAGTGGAAGATGCAGCCCGGCTATTTGCTACTCCTCAAAGACCACGATCTCATTGTGACCATGATCCCAAGGAAAGTTGCCTAAGGGAATACTATAAAAAAGATCATTGGGAAGTCTGTACCAAGCTACTAGGGATAGGAGCCTGTTTGCTGTCATTATAGACGGACCAAAGTTGTTCGACAGGTGACCTCGGTGTAAGGTGGAGGATGACTTGCCAGAAGCCTCTCGCTCTTGCCAAGGTGAGTCTACCTCAGATTGATAGGAGTCCACATCCTATGCCAAAGTGCCCACCAAGACAGGATGAGGCTCCGTTGTCTGTGCTGAGGTCCCCACCTCAGCCCTAGTGGACTCACCATTGCCATCTAAAAGGCTATCTAAACTAAGACAAGACATTCTAACAGAAAGGACAAGGGAATCGAAAGTAAAGGAAGACGAACTCACCAAATGAAGACCGAAAAGAGCAAGACGACCTCAGACCCAGGATTAGCTGACAGCAAGCTGAGAGACTTGAACACGACCTCAAGGACCTTGGATTCGCGGATTTGTTGTGAAGAAAATGGGCCATTTGGCCCCTATTTATAACCAGTATATCAGGAAATCAACGGTCAAGATCTACACGATCCAAAGGCTCATAGGAAAACCGGCTGCACACTTCCTGAGATTGAAATCAGTTTAGCACGCGTTTTGACATCCACAAAGACTATATAATTGGCTTGACGTCAATGCGTACCTGATATGCGATCTGGGTCACTTCCTGGTTGAGCCAAATGATCGAGCAGGTCCGACCAATGGTCTGCCCTCCATGTTATCTAGACTTCGTACCAAATCCACCTGGGCTCGTCATGAACTCCCTGCGCCAGTTACGACCCCAGGCACGAGGAGTGGGGGACAATTGATGAGGGGTAATTTGGCAAGACCTACTAGGTAAAGGTCACATGGATGCGATCTACCCGAAGGGTGACAACTCAACAAATGGAGCGAAGTCAGTGGTTTTCAGAGCTCGGGTGTTCAGTCATCTCGGCGTAAAACCACCTCGGCATAAAGCCACTTCGGCATAAAGTCACCTCGGCAAGAAGACACCTCGGCACCTAATCCAGTTCGGGGCCCCAGAAGCTTCACAAAAGACTTTGAGCTTTACGGGATCACCCCGCGTAACGGCGGGCCTTATCCTCTCCCCGACCGGATCAGGCAGAGATGATAGACTTTATCAACTAATATGTTAAATTCCGGCTAAAGCGGAAACGGATCTCATCTACTAAAGCTTTAGATCCCAAAACCATTTCAAGAGACCCACAACAACTCAACTATATAAAGCAGAAACGGATCTCATTCAACTCTCAACTTGCATTACTAACTTAAGCATCAGAGCAACCTCGTCGGGTTAGCCACCCTGGGTTCTCTAAGCTTCACTGTTTTGCAGACCGATCTTGCTCGCCACGCGATCAAGTTCCAGTTCATCCTCCAGCTAGGAGCATCCATATCATGTTCCATCAGGGACCATTCTGGCCACCAGGTTTTCGGGTCGAGGATTCAACCGTCCAGTTCGAACGGGCAACCCGTTCTGAAAACAAAAATTAAAAAAAATAAAAAATAGCAAAAAACCATTGAAACTCAACAAACGGAGCCTAGTTAGTGGTTTTCAGAGCTGGGGTGTTCGGTCACCTCGGCGTAAAGCCACCTGGGCATAAAGCCACTTTGGCATAAAGTCACCTCAGCAAGAAGGCACCTTGGCACCTAATCCAGTTCGGGGCCCAAGAACCAAAGTAACACGTAATCGACTCCAGAAGCTTCCTAGCAGACTCTGAGCTTTACGGGATCACCCCGCGTAACGGCAGGCCTTATCCTCTCCCCGACCGGATCGGGCGGAGATGATAGACTTTATCAACTAATATGTTACATCCTGGCTAAAGCGGAAACGAATCTCATCTATTCAAGCCGAAGATCCCAAAACCATTTCGAGAGACCCACAACAACTCAACTATATAAAGCGGAAACGGATCTCATCTACTCGAACGGATCTCATTCAACTCTCAACTCGCATTACTAACTTAAGCATCAGAGCAACCTCGTCGAGTTAGCCACCCTGGGTTCTCTGAGCTTCATTGTTTTGCAGACCGAACTAGCTCGCCACGCAACCAAGTTCCAGATCATCCTCCAGCTAGGAGCATCCAGATCGTGCTCCATCAGGAACCATTCTAGCCACCGGTTTTCGGGTCGAGGATTCAACCGTCCAGTTCGAACGGATGACCCGTTCTGAAAACAAAAATTAAAAAAATAAAAAAATAGCAAAAAACCATTGAACGGGCCAATGGGTTGACGGTTCGACCACTCAGGTCAATGGGTCGTTGACCGATTCTATGGTTTTTAGCCAGGGACCAGTATTGGGGTAAAACAGAACTGGTAAAATTGAGTGTGTGAGGTCCATTAAGCATTACCATACGTGTTACATCATTTGAGCGTGTGACTTATACAACCTGTAAACGGAACCGTTCTAGCCACCGGTTTTTGGTTCAACAGTTTGACTGTTCAATTTGAATGGATGGCCCGTATTGATAATAAAAATTAAAAAAAAAATAAAAAAATGACCAAAAACCATTGAATAGGTCAATGGTTCAACCGCCTGGGTCAATGGATCGTTGACCGATTCAACAATTTTTGGCTACGGGTCGAGATTAGGATAAAATGAACCGGTTGCCTAGATAGATGGCCAATTAAAAAAATAAAAAACAGCCAAAAACCAATGAACAAGTCAACGGGTCAATAATTCGACTGCTTAGATCAATGGATGATTGACCGATTCAACGTTTTTTGGCCGAAGACCGAATCAACAGGTTGACGGTTCCATTCCAGCCCTATGAAGCAGGGCCCCTCCGCTAGTCCATTATTAATCCAATCTTGGTCTGACAACAACACTGCTTTTTCGTTCAAGTAGTGGTATAGCCATTCATCCAAATATGAAAATCTGATTCTTAATGCGTTGTTCTCTTTGAATAATAATCCCATTGACCTACCTGTCTTACTAATTGGATAACATTGTTAATCCTCTCCAGCCTTGTTGTTAACCGTGTCATCTTGCGTTTGTGGATTCCTAATGAGGCCTTGTTTGCATAAACACTGATGGCTCCTCAGGTCTGACCAGGGGCGGTATTGGTTTCAACCTTAGGGACCACTTCAGAGTTCCTCTTTGCGCTTATGCTGGGGGACACCCCCAAACAACATCTTGATTCTTGAGTTAGGGACAATTCGAAGACCCTTAGGCTGTGTTTAGTTTGAAGGAAAGATTAGGGAAAACTTTACCCTACCTTTCCCTTCAAACCAAACATAGCCTCATTGAAGCTCGAAGAAGAGGTATTAGCCATTTGGTTGTCAGTCAAACTCCTCCCTAGCGATTTCTTGCATTCTAAATACCATTCCATGGCTGTGGAAATGCTGCTTTGTTAAAGGCGGTGTTTGGTATGGCTTACATTTGTTTGATAAATGGTTCTATGTCATTATCAAATCAGTATTTGTCTCATTATTTTATTTTATACGTATATTTATTGAGAAAGTCTTGTCTTGATTTACGTACAAGCCAAGTGTTGGGAGAAGTTTCATTTTAACACTTCCCCCAATGCAAAAACGTTTATTTACTGTTCCACTGATGTGGCACCTAGTGGCATCTATTTGAAGGGTGAACCCCAAATCATACTTCAGTCTTACCAAATTAAGAGAGAAGACAGCATATAGTTGGACTGGACTCTCTTTAGGAGTTTCCTAACAGTTGAGACAGAGCTCGGGTGTTCGGTCACCTCGGCGTAAAGCCACCTTGGTATAAAGCCACTTCGGCATAAAGTCACCTCGGCAAGAAGGCACCTCGGCACATAATCCAGTTCAGGGCCCAATAACTGAAGTAACACGTAATCGACTCCAGAAGCTTCTTAGCAGACTTTGAGCTTTACGGGATCACCCCATGTAATGGCATGCCTTATCATCTCCCCGACTGGATTGGCTCGCCATGCGGCCAAGTTCGCCATGCGGCCAAGTTCCAGATCATCCTCCAACTCGGAGCATCCAAATCGTGCTCCTTCATTTGGTACCATCTGTGGGAAATGATTGAAAGGTCATCCCAGTTCTTATCTCAATCTTAGCCTCAATGGCATCATCCAGCCACAACGGAAAGAGCCAATATGAACGTCACCAGGGGGCAAGACTAGTAGTCAACTCTCCTTCAAAATCCCACAGTGTGCATCGGTTAGTTTACTATTCCCCTCATGGCTTCAGGGGTCCCATCACTGTTCGTGCCACAAACTACCCAACAGGTGAGTGTCCCGCTCCCCCAAATGAGCGCCACCATTTCGGAGCCTTTCGTGATCTCTCAGGGGGTTCGGCACTCCCAGTTCAATGACCTTGTCCAATGCGTCCGGACAATGCAGATCTAGATGCAACAAGTTCAACAGTTCCAGCAAGACTTCCTCTACCAGCAACAATTTCCACCCTTGCACTTAAGCCAGCAACCGGTTCTGCCTTGACACATCACTCAGCGCTAGGGGTGAGGGGACACCGCAGGTACTAGTACTTCCTAGGAACCAGACTCCACCACAAGGCAGAACGGACGGGCAGTGCACTCCCCCAGTCTCTCAAGGGGGAAACCCTGGAGACAGGCCTGAAGGCAACCAGCCTGACCGAGCCAACCAACCACGTCACTCGCGGTCCAAGAACAACAGGTTGTGGAGAAAAGATCAATAGCTTGGAGCCTGAGGCGTAGATTCGAGGCAATCCCCCTCTCCACCTCACCATGACCAGCGTAGGCTTCTTAACTAGGAGGAGTCAGCGCGAAGGAACCCCGATCTACCTCGTGACAGTGTCTGGGAGCACGAGAGAGCTAGGGTCGAGGTACCAAACCAGATTGAAGTTAGCTGCACCAACGCCGAACCAGCGAAGAAACAACAACGGCAGTGTCGGAAGACTCGTCGCTCTTCAGCCAGAAATAGTCCACCAGCAAAACCTAGCCAGCCAGTGGAGAAAACCAAAGAAAGAGAAGAGGAGAGCTCGGTGGCGACGAAGACTGCGCCCACTCTACTGAGCTGGCCATACCCCTTGTCGCCTGAGCTCCTAGCGGCCCTGATGCCAAAGGACTTAAAGGTCTCCCCACTAGACAAGTATGATGGGTCGTTCGACCCCAACGACCATGTGGATGCCTTCCAGTCTTAGATGCACCTCGCCGAGGCTGATTAAGCCTGCATGTGTGTGGCCTTCTCCACCACATTCAGAGGAGTAGTTCAGACCTGGTAAAGAAACCTCACACTGGGCTCCATTGAGAGCTAGGCACAGTTTCCCGACTTGTTCACGACACACTTCATCACCAATAAGAAGTGTCCGAAGTCACAGGAGAGCCTTCTAAACGTGGTGTAGAAGGTAGGAGAATCTATCAGAAGCTACATCAAGCGCTTCAATGAGACATGCTTGTAGATATCGGACCTCGATCCAGCGGTGCGCCTCATTGTAGCGAAGAAGGGGATCACCCACAGAGAGCTCAAGTGGCATGTGGTAGAAAACAATCTGAAGAACATCATCGAGTTCCTCAAGCTGGCAAATTAGTTCATTAGCACCGAAGAGGAAAAGAAGATTGATAATCCACTGGGTGAAAAGAGGAAGAGAGAGGATGAAGGGACAAGCAATGGCAAGAAAAAAAGAAAGAAAAGTAAATCCTCGAGCAGAAAAGGAAGCAAATCCCCACGCTGGAGAAGTAAGTCCCCCTCGCACGGCTACAAGTCAGGTCAGCGTTGCAAGACCCCTCCAGTAGAGCGAACTAACTATACCCCCTTAACGCAAAAAGAGGAGAAATCCTAATGGCTATCAAGGACTCCTCCATCGTTAGATGGCCACCTAGGCTAAGGGGAGATCCAACAACAAGAAACCCAAACGTCTAGTGCCACTTTCACTGGTATCACGGTCACAGCACAGAAAACTGCAGGAATCTCGGCGACGAGATCGAGGAGCTCATCCACCGTGGGTACCTGAAGAACTACATCCTACAAGAGGAGAAGGGGCAGGGAGACCAATAGGGAGACTGTCAAGGAGACCAAAGAAGGACCGCCCCTGAGACTAGTAGGCAAAACGAGCAGCCACCTTGGTAATTACCAAAGGATAGACCAGTCTGTGGTGTGATCAATATGATCACCGGCGGATCTATCATCGTAGGGTGCACATCAGCTGCAGGGAAGGCATTGGTCCGTGAGTTGGAACATGAAGTTGAAAACCCACCAAAGTGACCTCGGTTCGAAGAACCTATCTACTTCACCGAGGACGATGCACGCGGGATCCAGTATCCACATGACGATGCCTTAGTCGTGAAACTCAAAATCAACGACTATGAAGTGAAGTGGATTCTAGTGGACTCGGGCAGCTCGACGGATATCCTCTTTAAGGAGACCTTTGATAAGCTACAGTTACAGCAAAGTGACTTGAAACCAGTAGAAGCACCCTTAGTAGGGTTTAGCGGGGAAGAGGTCAGACCCCTTGGTCTCATAATACCAGTGGAGGCATGCACATGGCCGAACGTTGTGTGATTCGAGCACACCTTTCTGGTGGTCGCAACTCCATCTCCTTACAACGCGATCATAGGTCGGCCTATCACACACGTCCTACGTGCGATAGTGTCCACCTATTACTTTGCGATGAAGTTCCCAACTGATTAAGGCGTGGGGGTCGTGCGAAGTGACTAGCTCAAATCCTGTAAGTGCAATGTGGCCGCCCTAAAAGGGAAGGCAAAGCTGGCGGAAGACGTCGAGCTCGAACAACCAATGGAGCATACAAAGGAGCGAGCTGCCACGACAGAAGAAAAGGTCCACATACCGGTTTCTGAGACCGAGCCAACCAAAACTCTTTAGATTGGTGCCTTGATCAGCGAACCACTTTGAACTCAACTTGTAAGTTTCTTACTAAAAAGTTTAGATATTTTTGCTTGGTCCGCAACGGAGATGCCTGGGATGGACACTAAAATAATAACTCACAAACTTAATGTAGACCCTCTACTCAGGCCGGTAAGACAAAGAAAATGCAACCTCGCCCCGAAGCGATGGAGGATACTCGATGAGGAGTTTAGGAAGCTCCTTGCCGCAAACTTCATCAGGGAGGTCCATTACCCGAGCTGGTGAATAAGGCCAACGACAAGTGGAACATGTGCATCAACTACAACAACCTGAACAAAGCCTGCCCGAAAGATTGCTTCCTACTACCTAGAATTGACCGCCTAGTTGCTGAGTTTTTTGGGCGCCTACTCCAACTACAACCAGATTAGGATGGACCCTACTGACCAGGACAAGACTGCATTATAACCGAACTCAGGCTGTACTTTTATAAAGCTATGCCCTTTGGTTTGAAAAACTCTTGGGCAACATTTCAGCAACTGTTAAATAAAGTTTTTGAGCCATTGATAGACAATAAAGTAGAATGTTATGCTGATGACATGGTCATGAAGACCCAATTTTCAAACTCTTTGTTGAATGATTTAAATGATGTATTTTAAATTTTAAGCAAGTGTAATATGAAATTAAACCCGAACGAGTGTGTCTTCGGGGTCACATTAGGTAAATTACTAAGTTATATAGTGAAACGATGTGGCATCGAAGCCAACTCGGAAAAAATTAGAGCTATTTTAGATATGAGACCACCCTGAAAAATAAAGGAAGTCTAAAGGCTGACTAGCCGGGTAGCTGCCCTACGTCGGTTCATGTCCAAGTTGGCAGGTCGATGCCTGCCTTTTTTCAAAGTGATTAAAAAGAACGAGTACTTCGAATGGACCGAGGAGTGCCAACTTGCATTTGACGAGCTGAAAAGGTATCTAAGCACTGTACCGGTTCTAACCCGACCTGAAGAAGGAGATGAGTTAAAGTTGTACCTCTCTGCGAGTGACGAGGTTATCAGCTCAGTACTGATCAAAGAAGTAGACCGGGTCCAATGACCCGTCTACTATGTTAGTAAAGTTTTGCAAGATGCTGAAACTAGGTACCCTGAGATCGAGAAACTAGCATACGCGCTATGTCCGTACTTCCAGGTCCACACTATTGTCGTCCTCACCAATAGACTTTTGAGACAGATTTTGCTCAAGCCCGAGGTGTCTAGAAGATTGATAAAGTGGTCTATCAAACTAAACGAATACGATATCTGGTTTGAGCCTCATCCAACGATCAAAGCCTAAGTCTTGGTAGATTTTGTCGCAGAATGCACGTTCAACACGCCAGTCGCAGAACTGACTGAGCCCGCCAGCACGTCGGAGGCATTGACTAGTGTGGCACTGGTCCCCGTCGGGGTCGGATCGGCATGGGACGAGGAGCCTTGGATCCTCCACGTAGATGGCTCATCGAACCTGCGAGGAAGCGGCACTGAACTGATGTTGTATAGGCCACGCGAGGTAAAGTTGGAGTACGCTCTCCGGTTCCGATTCGAGGCATTAAACAACGAGGCAGAGTACGAGGCACTAACTGTCAGGCTTAACCTAGCGAAGGAGATGGGAGCCAAACACCTCATCATGTGTAGTGATTCACAACTGGTGGTCAACCAGGTTAACAGTGATTACAAGGCTCATGATTGGACTATGGCAGCATACCTAGCCAAGGTTAGAGAAATTCTGCCGAATTTCCACTCATGCTTCCTCAAGTAGATACCAAGGTCTGAGAACCTGAGGCCGATGCACTCTCTCAATTGACTAGTACCATCAAGAACACAAAGCGGACAATATATATTGAAGACCTGCCTTGCTCTAGCATTCTTGGGGGGGCAGAAGAGATCACTCCCGTGTCAGTAGCGGAACCAAGTTGGAAAGACCCGCTCATCGATTATTTGCTCCATTGGACCCTGCCAATAGAACGCAATGCAGCTCGGCAGGTAAAGGGACAGTCAGCCCGATATGTTCTGATCGATGGGCAACTATATAGGAGATCCTTCATGCTCCCCTACCTATGTTGCTTAAGACCTTCAAAAGCGGATCAAGTACTGTGTGACATCCACGAGGGACTTTGCGGAGGTCTGATGTGACCAAAATGAACCCTATTTTTATCCCCTAATATTCACTCTTTTACATTTATTTAGCACTTAAATGGACTCATTACTCTTGTATTTCGATTCAGGGCAATAAAGAAGGCAATTGGAAGAAAACAGGGCAAATCGGGTGATTTTGCACAGTTTCGACGACAGTCAGTAATCTGGGTCCACAACTATTATGTTTTGGGTTTTTGCAGATTCGGTCCGCATCGAGTCCGAAACCGGGCTCGGAGTCGGAGCAAGTTCGCAGCCAGGCCCATTTCACAGCTGAAGCCCAACTCGCAGAAGAACATGGAAGCAGCCCAAGTTATCAGAGAAGTCCAACTCGAATGCGAGAGCCTAGAGTCCTAATTCGAATGTAACCTCCAAGGAGGGAGAGTCTTATTAGATCTAAATTCTGAATGTAATCCTATAAAGATAAGAAGGATGGGAATTAGATAAGAGATAGGATAGGATTAGTTCAAAGAAGATCATGACTCCCTTAAGATAAGATGATCTCCTAGAAGGAGTTGGAAAACAGCCCTCTCCTTTGGCTATATAAAGAGGGGGGCGAACCAGCTCTAGCATCACTCACTCCCAGATCCAAGAGATCATCAAGAAGACCAAGAAGCTCAAGAAAAGCAGTTCAGCTATGGAGAAGCAAAGCATGGAGATTGCACAGATCATGAGTAGCTAAGTTTCTTTTTCTGGTTCAAGGGGGGAGGTTCGATTGTGTCATTGTGAAGTTCTGTAGTTAATTTATTTTCTTGCTTTTTAATTCAAGTATTCATTGATTCTTATGCATATTTTTATTGGATGTTGATGTTAATTAGTTTGACAAACTGAATTAATGTTGATTTTCCTACTATTATCCATGATTTCGGTGATCCGTAATTGTCACGAATAATGGTACAAGTAGCAATTAGGTTGATATCTTTTTGGGTCAATTGTTTGTGACAACCTTTGACCAGTGTTTTAACATGGTTCAACCTAAAGGAATCGATGGAACAAGATTCAATAATTGCAGCTATCTCAATTATTGTTATTTTGGTTTAACTGTTTTCACAAAGCCTAATGCTATCATTAATTATCATGGAGCGCTATCGTACCCAGTTGATTAAAGATAAGTGTTGATCGAATGTTGGGTTTGGTCAACTGATTTAGGAAAACACAAGGTTTATTATGGCTATCCTAATAAATCTAAGGTTAAATGCTTGAATTACAAGAATGCTGAAATTTACCTAGGATCGATGGCCAATCGATTCAACCCGAACCCTTGAACCAGAATTCAGTAAGACTGATTTTCTCTTGTTTGTTTATTTGCTTTCTTATTCTTTTAATTTTACTTATTAAATTTTCCCATTCAGTAATATTATCCGTTCGGCTAAGAGATTATTGATTTGCTCCCTGAGGGATTCGACCTAGTACCACTTTTACTGCAAATATCTTATTGTGGGACTAGTACTAATTCTGAGGGCTTCGACAACCCGTCAAGGAAACCTGGGGGTAGGGCCCTTGCCAAGAAGGCACTGAGGCAAGGATATTATAGGCCCACCATGAAGGCAGATGCCCTCGAGCTTGTCAAGAAGTGTTACAATTGCCAAAGACACACCAACATCCCCCGGCTACCTACTGCCGATCTAAAATACCTCACTAGCCCATGGCCTTTTGCTCAATGGGGGATAGACATCCTTAGACCTTTCCCCCCAACAATTGGACAGAGGAGGTTCCTAGTCGTCATAGTAGATTACTTCACGAAGTGAGTGGAGGCCGAGCCCTTGGTAACCATTACAGCTCGCAACATATAGAACTTCTTCTAGAAAAACATGGTGTGCCACTTCGTTCTAGCTTGTGTGTTGATATCTGATAATGGGAAGCAGTTCGAAGATATCAAGTTTCAGAAATGGTGTATCGGGATGGAAATCCAACAAAATTTCACCTCGGTGGCACACCCGCAAGAGAACGGACAAGCTGAAGTAACAAACAGGGCAATTTTCCGTGGACTGAAAGCCCGCCTAGCCCAATCTAAGGGTTTGTGAGTAGAGGAGTTGCCCAGTGTCCTTTGGGCCTACCGAACCACCATCAAGACTGAAATGGGTGAAACACCTTCAACCTCATGTATGGTACAGAGGCAGTGATCCCAGCAGAGATCGAAGTGCCAACATTGCAACTCGAGGCTTACGACGGGGAAGCAAACGATGACGAGTTTCATACCAACCTGGACCTGATAGAAGAGGTACGGGACTTGGCTACATTCGGATAGCGGCTTACCAGTAGAGAGTGGCTCGGTACTATAACGCCCGAGTGAGGAAATGATAGTTTCGTGTTGGTGACCTGGTCCTTCAGAAGGTTATAGTACCAGAGTCCGGCGTGGGTAAGCTCGGACCAAATTGAGAAGGTCCATATCGCGTAAGACGAGTGTTCGGGGAAGGCACGTATAAGCTCGAGACCATGGAAGGGAAGCAGGTACCTCGTGCTTGGAATATCGACAATCTAAGGAGATACTACCTATAAACCTCAACGCAAGCAAAAATCAACCAAGTCCATAAGACCACCGAACTAACCCTATGGACGACGAACTGGAGAGAGGACCCTTAAGTCACTCCCAGAAGCCTAAGGGCCATAGTAGTGCCAATCTGCCAAATGACCTCAGCATGATATAAGACCCAGTCATCTCCCCAACATGGGCAAAGAAGTCCTAATTGCCTCTTTGGCATAGGCTGCTTAAGACCAGGTTGCCTCTATAGCATGGACTCGTTAAAACCTAGTCGCTTTGGCATGGGTAAGGCAAAGTAGCCTGGGTGCAGACAGGTCGGGCACGTACACCCTACAGTTCACCTCGGTGTACAATAGCAATTTCTCCTATTCGAGTTCGAGAGTAATCTCGAGTTCGGGGAGATCTACACTTAGACAGATTTTGTACCCAAGGAGTTTTTGCAAAAAGACATGTATTCGATTAATAAGATTCTTCGAGTACATAGTAAAAAAAAAAAAAGAGAGAGAACAATATTACAACTGCTTAGTTGAGCTCAAAGGCTCGAACATCAAATATTTACAAAGGGGGGTCCAAGAAAAGAGGCATCAATCACTCCGGGGCTTGTCACCCCCAGTATAGGCATCGGCGGGCGGATCTGTCTCCATGTGGTCCTCGACGACTCTAGTCTGCTCTCCCTCTTCTGTTGTATCCTCATTGAGAAGGTCGTCATCGCTTTCCACCTCGAAGTCTAGATCCTTGGCGGCGTCAACGACCATCTCCTTGGTGATTTTGGATGTAGCTGGTCAATGGCAATGTCAAAGAATTTAATTTCGATTATGAAAGGATGGAGTGGAAGACGCAGCCCGACTATGAGCTACTCGTCAAAGATCACGATCTCATCGTGACCGTGATCACAAGGAAAGTTGCCTAAGGGAATACTATAAACAAGATCATTGGAAAATTTGTACCGAGCTACTAAGGATAGGAGCCTGTCCGCTGTCATTATAGATGGACCAAAGCTATTCGATAGGCGACCTCGGTGTGAGGTGGAGGATGACTTGCTAGAAGCCTCTCGCTCTCACCAAGGTGAGTCTGCCTCAGATGGAGAGGAGTCCACATCCTATGCCGAAGTGCCCACCAAGGCAGGATGAGGCTCCGTTGTCTGTGCTGAGGTCCCCACCTCGTCCCTAGTGGACTCACCACTCCCATCTAAAAGGCTATCTAAGCTAAGACTAGACATTCTAACGGAAATGACAAGGGAATCGAAAGTAAAGGAAGACAAACTCACCATATGTAGACTGAAAAGAGCAAGACGACCTCAGACCCAGGAATAGATGAGAGACTTTGGCCCCTATTTATAACCAGTAAATCAGGAAATCAACGGTCGAGATCTACATGATCCAAGAGCTCATAAAAAAAGCGGCTGCACACTTCTCGAGATTGAAATCAGTTTAGCACGCGTTTTGACATCCACAAAGACTATAATTGGCGTGACATCAATGCATACCTGATATGCGATCTGGGTAACTTCCTAGATGAGCCAAACGGTCGAGCAGGTCCGACCAATGGTCCGCCCTCCATGTTACCTAGACTTCATACCAAATCCACCTGGGCTCGTCATGAACTCCCTGTGCCGGTCATGACCCCTGGCACGAGGAGTGGGGGCAATTGATGAGGGGTAATTTGGCAAGACCTAGTAAGTAAAGGTCATGTGGACGCGATCTACCCGAGGGGTGACAACTCAACAAATGGAGCCTAGTTAGTGGATTTCAGAGCTCGGGTGTTTGGTCACCTCGGCATAAAGCCACTTTGGCATAAAGTCACCTCAGCAAGAAGGCACCTCGGCACCTAATCCAGTTCGGGGCCTAAGAACTAAAGTAACACTTAATCGACTCCAGAAGCTTCCCAGCAGACTCTGAGCTTTACGGGATCACCCCACGTAACGGCAGGCCTTATCCTCTCCCCGACTGAATCGGGCATAGATGATAGACTTTATCAACTAATATGTTACATCCTGGCTAAAGCGGAAACGAATCTCATCTATTCAAGCCGAAGATCCCAAAACCATTTCGAGAGACCCACAACAACTCAACTATATAAAGCGGAAACGGATCTCATTTACTCAAACGGATCTCATTCAACTCTCAACTCGCAATACTAACTTAAGCATCAGAACAACCTCGTCTGCTTAGCCACCCTGGGTTCTCTAAGCTTCATTGTTTTGCAGACCGAACTAGCTCGCCATGTCACCAAGTTCCAGATCATCCTCCAGCTAGGAGCATCCAGATCGTGCTCCATCAGGAACCATTCTGGCCACCGGTTTTTTGGTCGAGGATTCAACCGTCCAGTTCGAATGGATGATTCGTTCTGAAAACAAAAATTAAAAAAATAAAAAATAAGCAAAAAACCATTGAACGAGTCAATGGGTTGACGGTTCGACCACTCAAGTGAATGGGTCGTTGACCGATTCTATGGTTTTTGGCCAGGGACTAGGATTGGGGTAAAACGGAACTGGTAAAATTGAGTGTGTGAGGTCAATTAAGCATTACCATACGTGTTATGTCATTCGAGCATGTGACTTATACAACCTGAAAACGGAACCGTTCTAGCCACCGGTTTTTGGGTTAATAGTTTGACTGTTTAATTTGAACGGATGGCCCGTTTTGATGATAAAAATTAAAGTATGATTTGGGGTTCGCCCTTCTCCTCTATTTGTATTTGGATCTGGACTCTCTTTAAGAGGATAATCCCTTATCTCATCTGCAGATAAAGATCAACCTTACTAATCTAATTAGGAGATTCCTGATCCAAATCATTATTTGGATCTGGACTCTGAGTGGATAGGGACAATCCCTTATCCTATCTGCTTATCTAAATCCAAGAACCGCCCCTCTTTAATTAATCTAATTAAGCCAGTTCAAATTGAGCTTTAGGCCTAGTTGGATATCATTGTATGGCGTGGAACCTAAACATTGATCTACACATCAACCACATGGGTTCAGCCCAGCCTCTGTTACAAGGCCTGGCCAAATTCACTGTAGGAGATAGTGAACCTCTGAGTCCATCACCATGGGCTCTTAATGTTAGACAATTATGTATGCCCTTAGCTTGAATCCGATTTGATGTACTTTTGTTATTTAGTGGAAATAAATAAAGTGCATGTTTGATTCATGATGTTTGGTTTAATTCTATGTAAGACCCTAAAACTGGACACTTATCGAGACTCGTGTTAGTTTTAAATGTTCACAGCCATTGGATAAGTCTAGGGAGATTTATCCTACCAAGGCTGATACTAGTGTGCCACCAAGTGTTGGGATGGCCTGTCTCAGCCACTAGGGTAAGACACAAGGCACATGCAGTATGGGATTACTTAAATCCATGAACCATACCAGATTTCCAGTATTGCCCTGGACCTTGGAGACAGATGGGTAAAATAGGAAAGTTACACCTGACCCCTAGACTCGATTATGACATTTCACTAGGTGTTGGATCGGGTTGTCTTTGATATGCCAATCAGTGAGATCCTTAGATGGGGGTCAAAACCTGGGTATGTTGGGACAATCTGAGAATTCATCTGAGTGGGTGATCATAGTGACGGGATCAGCCCCTTTGTCAGACAAAAGGTAATGATCGGGAAAGGCACTTTCTCTGATGGAAACCAAAGTACCGGTAGTTGATTTCAATCATTGGAATTTTGTTTTGCAAAATTAATATATTTATGTATATATATCTACAGTTTCAAAAAAAAAACATGTTTGCAAATGGTTTTAATTCCCGGGATCCATGTGAGTGGAGAGTGTGGCACTGTTCCTTGCAGCCGAGGGAGAGGTCCGCTCTTGTCGAGCAGTGCTTGATCATTAAGGGCTGAGAGAGTAAGTGTAAGACTATTTAGGATAGTACCTGATGGGCTAATCTTGCACCTGCCCACAGTCCCTGGGTTTTTATAAGATGGCTTGGCCCAGGGACCACTTAATGTAAGTGTTGGGCCCATAGGATCCATATGATGGGCTCAGGGGTTTACTGAGTTTTTCAGTGAATTCGGCTGGGTCTTGTATTAAAGGCTGGGCCGAACCCATGTGGCTGGTGTGTAGATCAATGCTTGGGTCCGACGCCATACAAAGAAGCCCAACTGGGCAGCAGATTGGAAAGTAATTAAACACTGAACACTTAATGGGCCAAAAGCCCATTTCGTGGTGGGCTGATATGATCACCCATATGGGGCGAATCTGAGATTAATGTTAGCAAAAGGATAGGGCCTTTAACCTTATCCACTCTAGGAGACCAAATTCAAATTAGATTTGAATCTGGTAACCTCCTGATAAGATCAGGAGTAAGCTAACTTAATCTATAGATAGGATTAAGATTATCCCCTATCCAAATACTGATTCGGATTGGGATAACTCCTAATTAGGAGTTTTCTTAATCAAGAAGAAAAGAGGAAAAACAAGTGTTTGTGGAATCATATGAGATTTCGAACCACTTCTTGGTACACAAGGGATACCTCCTGCGAATTGAGATTAGATCTCAATTGTACTCCAGAGAGAAGAGAAGCAAGTTTAGCCATCTTCGTCCCAGGAGTTCTCCTCCAGCCGCCCCCATTCCCTCTTGCAAGATTCGATCTTTGCAGCAAAAGGAAGTCAAGAAATTAGTTCTTGACATCAGTCTTGCAAGAAAGACTAAAACGACTCAGTGTTTAGTATTTCCAGAGGGTTCTTGCGAAGGATCCAGTGTGTAGGACACACCCTGCTGGTTCTGTTCCATCCACAGCTGTGTCATCTTCAGTAGGAACGGATCTTGGTGCATTTTTTGGGCATGAACACCAACTTTGGGAGATACTGCTTCTCCAAATCAGGTATATTCCTCCCTTTTACTTTTTGGTTCAGATCTGGTTCGATTATGGTTCAAGTAAGATCCTTGAATATGGTATTCTAAATTTAGGGAATATGATTCCCAGTTGGAAGAAGGTAAGAAATTTTTTGAAATTCGCCCTCCCATTCCGCAACCTTATTGGCGTCCATTAGATGGATCCTACCATTCTTTCAGTGGTATCAGAGCCAGGTTCGAATCTTGAACGAAAAGAAAATCAAATCTGACCCTGCGCAGATGGATAGAAGTTGTTCTTCCAAGATTTGTGCAGATTGCTTTCTTTTTTTCAAGAAATGGTTTCTTGTTGAGGGCGATTGATCTGAAATTAATTTTTGTTATATCCAAAATTTATTTAGAATTGTTCTTTATTTATTTTGATTTAATGGATTGTTCGAACCTAGAGATCGCAGTGCAGTTTTGGCGCAGATGGTCTACGCACCCTTTTTTCTTTTATTTTATTCAATTCGGTCTGTAAATATTTTTTTTTATTTTTTTAGACTGAATGTATAGGATTTGATCAAGAATGTAATTAATAGAAATACGATTTCTGTTATTTTTTTCTTGATTAAAGAAGAAGGAAGAAGATGGCGGCGCTGGAGATTTGCAGGTGGAGAAATCGCTTCCTGCGATTTGTAGTTTATGAAACTGCAACATTAGTGATTAACCTCTGTTTTGCAGGTGGTGCGAATAGTCCATAGTTGATTTGTGTTTGTTTAAAATCAAGTTTGTTAATTTCAGATCATTCATGAAATTAATTCTTGAATTGAAAATTAGTTTTGGACCATTTCGGACTAGATTGGACCAAAACAATTTGGACCCAATCTGGGGTTCGAAAGGGACTGTTATTCAGTCTGTATTTCTCACACTTGCTGTTCCAAATCTGATGTTCAATTACAGGGATTAATTCGGCCCACCTGTAAAGCCCAGTTTTAAAGGGTTAAAACTACAAAAGCCCATTATTGTGAGATAAGCTGTATGGGCCAAACTGCTAACTGCGATTCAGCCCATACACCTAGTAGACATTAATTGTTAATGATTTAGATTCTAATGGGCTATTCGATGGGCTTTATAGCAGTTAATTGATTGGATCAATTCCTCCTTTATATATGATGTTTGGATGATTGATGTGCTGCGACCATGGGTCATAAGCACTTGGCCCATGAAGACTCGTTAGTGGCTCTTGTGCACACCATGGCTGAATGCACATCATTGCCATGGTGTCCCTTAAGGTCATTGGATGACCCTTCTTTGCCTGGTGGGCCCCCATAACCCTGAAAAGGGATGCGTACGGAACCCCTAGCCGATTAAGGCCCACCAGAAATCTGACTTTATGAAAGTTAGTAGGAGCCACTCTGGTTTGACCTAAATTAGAACTAGGGCGTAATTTTGTTCCCTCCAACAAATATGAATGCATGCGATAGGGAGATCCATATGATGGACTCTCTAAAGGCCTTCCGTCATTAGCACAATGATGGGTCCTTTAGTAATGAGGAAACGCACCATAAAATTGGGCTATCCATTTGCTATTGGATCTGTCAGAGTGTTTCATAAGATGATAGGGGCGTCATAGACCGATGTGGGAGGGGCTTCACCAGAAAATGGGAACTCTCTCACGGTACCTTGGCGTAACCTGAATATCCACTCACTGGACAGAAAGGTTTACCTGAAAACATCTCTGAACCTTGTCTGACAGAGGCCAAAAGGAAATTCATTTGATGAGTGGATATGATCCGTCAAAGAAAGGTGGTGGGGTTATGCAGCTGAAATAGTTGGCTTCATGCACCCCATGTGATTTCCTACATTTCCAGAGACATTTCGTTGTCTCCGCCACTGAGAAATGAGGGAAATCTCAGAGATGAACAAATGGGAATGGAACATAGATTAAAAAACCATATCTATGTAGGTAACATGAATCAAACTAAGGTTGTGGACTAACATCTTTGCTGTTTTATCAGAAAATGGCAAATGGTCAATTTGCAAAGCTTCTAGACGATAACAAGCTTAAGGGCCCAAACCATGCCGACTGGTACAGAAATCTTATGCTGGTCCTAACTTCCGAAAAGTTATACAAGGTGGTGAAAAATCCTGCCCCGGAACGTCCGGGTGATAGGGCTTCTGAGGCCCGTAGGAGGGACTACCAAGATTGGGAGGATAAGAACTCCCTAGCTCGCTGCTTTGTCATTGCCTCATTAGACAACTCAATACAGAGGCAGTTCGATCAGATCGAACTAGCCAAGGACATATTGGATAGTCTAAGAACAATGTATGAAGAGCAGAACCGTTCTACTCGACAGAAGGTCCTGAAATTGTTCATGACCGCGCAGATGTCCAAAGGGCAGAAAGTTCATGACCATTGTCTTCGGATGACGGGATACATTAACGAACTAGAAGCTCTTGGATCCGGGCTAGATCTTGGCACGCTAGTGGATGCCATCCTAAATTCTTTGCCTTCTTCCTTCAATGCGTTCACAATGAACTACAATATGAATAAGCTGAATGTCAGCGTCCAGGAACTCAGCAATATGTTGCAAAGAGCCGAGGATCTACTCAAGAAGGATGAGCCTGTGGTTATGCTTACCGAAGCTAACAAATCGGGCAAGAAAAAGAGAAAGGCAAAGAAGCGCCAGAAGAAAGCTGCCAAACCTAAGAAGCAGAAGAAGAACAAGGCATTTGATGTCTGTCACTTCTGCAAGCAAACCGGCCACTAGAAGAGGAATTGTCCTGCCTACCTGGAATCTAAGAAAGGTAACATCGAAACTTGTGTCATAGAAACTAATGTGTTAGTTACTTCTGTGTCCTGGTGTGTTGACTCCGGGGCTTCAACTCATGCGTGTAACTCACTGCAGGGGTTCAAAGTTAGCAGAAAATTGAGTGAAGGCGAAGTGACACTATTTTTGGGAACAACTGCAAGTGTTGCAGCTGCGGCAATAGGAACCGTAGAATTAGTTTTTAGAGAAGGAGTACTTGTGCTTAAAGATTGTCTTTATGTACAGAACTTTCTAAACTATGTGCTGATGGATATACTATTTATTTTAGTAATATGATTACTGTTAAACGGAATAACAAATTCATCGCATGTGGGGAACTGGAGAACAGTCTCTATGTTCTACATCTTTCTCTGGAAACTAACTTAACCGAAACTACGTCGGTCGAAAATCCCAAGAAAAGGAATCGTGATATAGTAAATCCCATGTGCCTCTGGCATTACCGACTTGGCCATATCGGTGTTGACCGAATCACAAGGCTGGTAAAGGATGGTCCTTTGGATTTTCTAACCGTAGAAAATCTTCCCACTTGTGAACCTTGCCTTCAAGGTAAGATGTCTAAGCGGCCATTTGACGGTAAGCCTGAAAGATCTGAAGGCACACTTGACCTAATACATGCTGATGTATGTGGTCCCCTGAGTGTTAGGACACGGAATCAACACGTGTATTTCATCACCTTTACAGATGAGTTTTCACAATATGGTTATGTGTACCTAATGAGACATAAGTCTGAATCCTTTGAAAAGTTCAAAAAGTTCAGACAGGAAGTCGAGAAACAGTTAAGGAGAGAAATTAAGGCCCTTCAATCAGATCGAGGTGGCGAGTATCTCTCTGACGAATTCAGGGACTACTTAAAGGTCAATGGGATAGTGCCACAATTAACTCCTCCTGCTACACCTCAACTCAATGGTGTTTCAGAGAGAAGGAATAGGACCTTGTTGGACATGGTCCGGTCACTTCTCGTACGCTCAGAATTACCCACATCCTTTTGGGGATACACATTAGAGACTGCTATCTACGTGCTGAATCGGGTTCCAACCAAATCAGTTCCGAAAACTCCATATGAACTTTGGACCGGAAGGAAGCCAAGTGTAAGACACTTGAAGATTTGGGGTTGTCCTACACACGTTAAAAGAACAAGTGCGAACAAGTTGGAATCAAAAACCAGCCGTTGCCTGTTTATAGGCTACCCAAAGGATTCGGTGGGTTATCTATTCTATGACCCAAGTGAGCAGAAAGTGTTCTGCAGTCGAAACGCCCAATTCTTAGAATCTGAATACATCCTGGACACCCATTGTCAGGAAATAGTTCTTGATGAGGAGAGCTCAGGAAAAGTGGGAGATGTCCCACAAGTTCCAGGTAATGACCAACCTAGAAGGTCCACCCGGGTATCCAGACCACCAGTCCGATATGGTTATGACCAGGATAGTTACCTGGTGGAAGCCTTGACTAGTGAAGAGGATCCCGTGACTTACGCGGAAGCTATGTTAGACATAGACTCCTAGAAGTGGGTGGAGGCCATGAGAGCTGAGATGGACTCGATGGAGACCAATGGAGTCTGGACTCCAGTAGACCCGCCCTCCGGGGTAAAAGCAATTGGTTGCGAATGGATCTACAAGAGGAAGAAGGGCCCCGATGGCAAGATTGAGACCTACAAAGCTCGTTTGGTGGCGAAAGGGTATACTCAGAAAGAAGGCATCGATTATGAGGAAACCTTTTCGCCCGTGGCCATGGTTAAATCCATTAGGATCCTGCTAGCTGTAGCAGCGTACCACGACTACGAGATTTGGCAAATGGATGTCAAAACCGCGTTCCTGAATGGAGATCTTAGTGAAGATATCTACATGCAGCAGCCGCAAGGCTTCATTGCTGCTGGTCAGGAACACATGGTATGTAAACTCAATAGATCCATATATGGACTAAAGCAGGCTTCTAGGAGTTGGAACATCCGTTTTGATTCTGCAGTCAAAACGTTTGACTTTGAGCAAAATCCGGATGAGGCCTGTGTTTACAGGAAATCCAGTGGGGATAAGATCACCTTTTTGGTGTTGTACATGGATGATATCCTACTCATTGGGAATGATGTAGGAATGTTGACTTCGGTCAAGGTATGGCTATCACAGCAGTTCTCCATGAAAGATCTTGGAGAAGCTTCATACATACTGGGTCTTCGAGTCTATAGAGATAGATCGAAGCGGATAATTGGATTATCCCAGGCTGCTTATATTGACAAAATTGTCAAAAGATACAGCATGGAGAGCTCCAAGAAAGGAAATGTTCCTTTCAGGCACGGAGTCACTCTCTCCAAGAAGATGTCTCCCAAGACTTCTGAGGAGATTGAGAGCATGAGAGACGTTCCCTATGCCTCAGCCGTAGGGAGCATCATGTATGCCATGTTGTGCACTCGCCCGGACATTGCTCAGGCGGTGAGTGTGGTAAGCAGATTCCAGGCAAACCCAAGGCAGGAGCATTGGACTGCTGTGAAGAACATACTCAAATACCTTCGAAGGACAAAAGAGTTTTGTCTGGTATTCGATGGTAGTTCACTACAAGTTCTAGGGTATACCGATGCTGATTTCCAGTCGGATCCAGATGATAGAAAGTCTACATCTGGGTATGTTTTCACGATAGGATCGTGTGCTGTTTGCTGGAAAAGCAGCAAACAGGGGTCCACTGCAGACTCCACAAACGAGGTCGAGTACATTGCTGCAAGTGAAGCTGCCAAGGAAGCCGTGTGGATGAAGAAATTCATACACGAATTGGGAGCGATTCCATCCAGCACATCGCCCATCCCTTTGTTGTGCGACACCAATGGAGCGATCGCCCAGGCTAAAGAGCCTCGGGCTCACTCGAAGTCAAAGCACATCGAGAGAAAGTACCATGTACTGCGGGAGATCGCTGGTAGAGGGGACATCCTAATTCAGAAGGTAGCATCAGCGGATAATGTGACAGACCCATTGACTAAGCCACTGACACAGAAGGTGTTCGAGAAAAACGTGGAAAGTATGGGACTCCAGCTTGTACCAGATTGGACCTAAGTGCAAGTGGGAGCTGTTAGACAGTTTTGTATGCCCTTAGCTTGAATCCGATTTGATGTACTTTTGTTATTTAGTGGAAATAAATAAAGTGCATGTTTGATTCATGTTGTTTGGTTTAATTCTATGTAAGACCCTAAAACTGGACACTTATAGAGACTCGTGTTAGTTTTAAATGTTCACAGCCATTGGATAAGTCTGGGGAGATTTATCCTGCCAAGGCTGATACTGGTGTGCCACCAAGTGTTGGGATGGCCTGTCTCAGCCACTAGGGTAAGACCCAAGGCATATGCAATATGGGATTACTTGAATCCTTGAACCGGACCAGATTTCCAATATTGCCCAGGACCTTGGAGACAGATGAGCAAAACAGGAAAGTTACACCTGACCCCTAGACTCGATTATGACATTTCACTAGGTGTCGGATCGGGCCGTCTTTGATATGCCAATCAGTGAGATCCTTAGATGGGGGTCAAAACTTGGGTATGTTGGGACAGTTTGAGAATTCATCTGAGTGGGTGATCATAGTGACGGGATCAGCCCCTTTGTCAGACAAAGGGTAATGATCGGGAAAGGCACTCTCTCTGATAGAAACCAAATTGCCGGCAGTTGATTTCAATCGTTGGAATTTTGTTTTGCAAAATTAATATATTTATGTATATATATGTATGATTTCAAAAAAAAAATGTTTGCAAATGGTTTTAATTCCCGGGATCCATGTGAGAGGTTAAGTGTAAGACCATTTAGGATAGTACCTGATGGGATAATCTTGCACATGCCCACAGTCCCTGGGTTTTTATAAGATGGCTTGGCCCAGGGACCACTTAATATTTCTGTTGGGCCCATAGGGTCCATATGATGGGCTCAGGGGTTTACTGAGTTTTTCAGTGAATTCGGCTGGGCCTTATATTAAAGGTTGGGTCGAACCCATGTGGCTGGTGTGTAGATCAATGCTTGGGTCCCACGCCATACAAAGAAGCCCAACTGGGCAGCAGATTGGAAAGTAATTAAACACTGAACACTTAATGGGCCAAAAGCCCATTTCGTGGTGGGCTGATATGATCACCCATATGGGGTGAATCTGAGATTAATGTTAGCAAAAGGATAGGGCCTTTAACCTTATCCACTCTAGGAGACCAAATTCAAATTAGATTTGAATCTGGTAACCTCCTGGTAAGATCAGGAGTAAGCTAACTTAATCTATAGATAGGATTAAGATTATCCCCTATCCAAATACTGATTTGGATTGGGATAACTCCTAATTAGGAGTTTTCTTAATCAATAAGAAAAGAGGAAAAACAAGTGTGTGTGGAATCATATGAGATTTCGAACCACTTCTTGGTACACAAGGGATACCTCCTGCGAATTGAGATTAGATCTCAATTGTACTCCAGAGAGAAGAGAAGCAAGTTCAGCCATTTTCGTCCCAGGAGTTCTCCTCCAGCCGCCACCATTCCCTCTTGCACGATTTGATCTTTGCAGCAAAAGTTAGTCAAGAAATCAGTTCTTGACATCAGTCTTGCAAGAAGGACTGAAAAGACTCAGTGTTTAGTATTTCCAGAGGGTTCTTGCGAAGGATCTAGTGTGTAGGACACACCCTGCTGGTTCTGTTCCATCCACAGCTGTGTCATCTTCAGCAGGAACGGATCTTGGTGCATTCTTTGGGCGTGAACACCAACTTTGGGAGATACTGCTTCTCCGGATCAGGTATATTCCTCCCTTTTACTTTTTGGTTCAGATCTGGTTCGATTATGGTTCAAGTAAGATCCTTGAATATGGTATTCTAAATTTAGGGAATATGATTCCCAGTTGGAAGAAGGTAAGAAATTTTTTGAAATTCGCCCTCCCATTCCGCAACCTTATTGGCGTCCATTAGATGGATCCTACCATTCTTTCACTTAATGGGCCCAACATTTACACTAAATGGTCCTTGGGTCAAGCCACCTTATAAAAACCCAAGGACTGTAGGCAGATGCAAGATTAGCCCATCAGGTATTATCCTCAATGGTCTTACACTTAAACTCTCAGCCCATATTGATCAAACACTACCAAACAAGAGATGACCTCTCCCTTGGCTGCAAGGTACAGTGTTGCACTCTCTACACACATGGATCCCGGGAATTAAAACATTTTGCAAACATTTTGAAACCATAATATATATATGTATATCTCTATATAAATATATTTTGCAAAACAATTTTGAACGGTTGAAATCGACTGCTGATAGCTTTAGTTTCCATTAGAGAGAGTGCATCCTTGATCATTCACTTTGTCCGACAAAGGGGCTGATCCTGTCACTATGATCACCCACTCAGATGAATTCTCGGACTGTCCCAACATACCCAAGTTTTGACCCCCCCTCTAAGGATCTCACTGATTGGCATATCAAAGACAGACCAATCCGACACTTAGTGCAGTATCATAATTGAGTCTAGGGATCAGGTGTAACATTCCAGTTTTGCCCATCTATCTCCAAGGTCCAGGGCAATATTGGAATTCTGGTCCGGTTCAGGGTTTCAAGAAAACCCACATTGCATGTACCTCAGGTGTCACCCTGGCAGCTGAGACAAGCCACCCCAACCAACTTGGCGGCACATCAGTGTCAGTCTTGATAGGATAAATCTCCCCAGATCTATCCAATGGCTGTAAAGATTCTAAACTAACACGATTCTCATATATGTCCAGTTTAAGGGTATTACACAGAAACACACCATAATAGGGAATGTGATTCCCACATTTTCAGTTCGATTTTTTTATTTTCCATGAACATCCCTAGAATGTAATGGTTTTGAGGGGACATTATGCTTTTGGAATGCTGCATGTGTTTTCAGTATTTTTGTGTTTGACAGAGAGAGAGTAAAGAAATATGTCAGATCTCAGTAATACGAATGTCAAAACACTAGGTTGTAAATGATGCAGATTGATGTTTCAATTGTTGCAGTGGTTTCAGGGTGCTGCAATATTTACAGTTTGAATATGCAAGATTACAGCCAGCCCTAGATTTTGTATTGTATAATTGGTTTTATATTACATTGTGATTATTAAAAATCTTGGTTATTTTAAGCATCCAAACATAACTGATATGGTGACAACATCATTATAGGCTTGAAAAATAACAAAATCTGCTAACAAGCCTGCACCAAACCAAGAAGATGTGAATGCCATGTTGCCAAATCAAATGTACTAACCTGGTCACTGCAAACACTTGTGTATATTGAAGACTAATTAATCCTTTCAAGATATATAAGCAGTATTGTCTATTAATTGAATTTTGTGGACCTCATCCTTCTTACAAATGTCGTGCAATGCAAGGAACTCATTTTTAATTGAGTAATACACAACTGTGAATGATGAAAGAAGCTTGGGATCAATAACACAAAGTTGCAATCTGTTCTTCCTTCGTTCTCACAGAAAGGAAGCCTTGTTCTGCTTTTCGTTATAAACTAGTTAATTTGGGCAGGCCATCCAATATAAACTATCCAAACAAGTGGTCAAACTCCAATTAATTTCAACTTTGGAATTCTACCTTGCAGTGACAAACCGCCCATGGATTCTTTTATCTTGTTTCACATTTTTTAAGTTGAGATGCGGGGCATCTTGCTGTTAAAATATTATTAAAATAATCTGTACCATCTTAGTGAGTGGGAAGGATTCTTTGATCCTGTGAGCCTTGTCCGAAATTTAATTGAATCTTTCTATGGGCAGGGAAAATGCTAATGATAGGTTGAGATTCACCTAATTTCAGGACTTGGAATAATATATAGCAGCTGTTCAGCACTCTAAAGATTAGGTTTCCATGTTCCAAGTAATCACGCCCTTCTGGTGTTGTTTGAGGCTCCAGCCTTTTTCCTTAACAGAGGTCAGTGTTTGGAACTATTTTATAAGAAGAATGCTTGAATTGTTCAGGGGGCTGTGACATCAATGATAAGGTTCTATATAAATATTTAAATATATGAAGTTCATATCTTGTATAGTGAAGTTCATGAATTTATTATTTATAAAATGTCATCTTTAATTCCATAATCAGTTAAACAGGTAAAGCTACATTTGCTCTCTCTCTCTCTCTTCAATTATGTTCTTAGTGATAGTACTATCCATCGAAAAAAAGGTTGAATAAAATAAGGTCTGGCTGTTGACCTCCGGCCCATAGTTTTCTGCCCCACTGATTTAGCAAATAAAATTAATTTGATTATGAAAACAATGTGGGTTTATATAGATTTGGATTGGAGTCCATGTGAATCACTTTTCTTATTCTTTCATGTCGTGAATTTTCAAGTTGTATAAGTATTTTTAAAACTAGTTTTAAAGTATTCTTAAGTTTTTTAACAACTGAATAAATCCTCTTGCCATTAGGCGTAATGCGGGCCGTACTGAGCCGGCACTGCTCACATTTTTTGCTGCCCACAATATACCGGGCTGTTCTGACACAGCCAGGGTTAGGGGTGGGGTCCAACATGAGCCCGGGTCCGTAGCCCGTAGGCCTTGGGGCGGGTTGGGCTGGACGGGCAGAGCCAGCCCCGTATTATTTCATTTTTCAGTGATTGAAACAATTATTTGAAAAAAAATCGTGTTAAAATTTTATTCCATACAAGTTGAATAATTTATTCATATAATAAAAATATAAAATGATTTTTTTGAAAACAAAATATAAAATGATTAATTGAAATTGAAAATTACAATGAAATTGAAAAAATGCTATAATAAAAATTTATGATGAAATTTAAAATATTTACCAATAAAAAATACAAATAAAATAAAAAATCTCAAAATTTATAATAAGGATAAAAGAGTTAATATACCCTGAAATTTTATAAATTGAGTTACATACCCTAAGTTTTCTAATTGGACTTAAACATAACTCTCACTGTTATGTTAAAGGGATATAAGAAAGAAGAGTTCCAATATGATATCTGAAAAATGACTAAACATAGATTTTCCCAACATTTTAACACTTTTTTAATTAAAAAAATACAGTCTTCTTCATTACTATCCACTCCTACAACTTGGAATTCTGGCCTCATTCATTATTATCTGGGTAAATTTTTCTTAGGAAATACTTACCCAGACAAGTGTATTTATCCATGCTCTTTTATTTCTCAGGTAAATTAGGCAATGACCATTTTATCAATAGAAATTCATTATTAAAAAGGGTATTTTTGTCATATTCAAGTATTCACAATTTTTTTCTTAAAAACATATAATTCTTGCCATTGACCAACTTTCGCCTCAAAGTTATCGTAGGAGTTGTCATCTGTTTTAACGAATATAGCCAGCACCCAGTCTCTTATTCTGTGCACCAACTTCTTGATTTACGTAGATTGTCGATTGATTTATGCAAGGCCAGAGTGCTATTTCCGGAACCTGTCTTTCCCTTGCTCTGCTTACTTGTCAATAACAAAATGACTTACTCCAAAGCAATTAAAGGTCTCTGAAACCTCACTTCGTAAAAATACCACGGCACCATGCCATTTCACCTCCGACGACCACAACAACGCTGACAGGATCACAACCCACTCTCCGACTTTGACTGTCAAAGCAGAAAACCAAGATTGAGTTCAAAATATCCCTTGCAATAGCAAAAAATCTTCACAAAGTCTCTAAATCCGAGCTGAAGGAATGGATAATCTGTAACCGGAAGATCTTTGGTGGAATAGATGTGGTTGAAAGCTCTTCATGCAGCCATTCTCTGATGTGTTGACAGAGGTGACGTGCAACAATGATCCGAAGAATTTAAGGCTGTGTTTAGTTTGAAGGAAAAAGTAGGGAAAGGAAAAGAAATGTAGGAAAACTTATACAAACTTTGTATGATTTTTCTACCTTTCCTTTCTTTTCCTCACCTTTTCGTTCACACCAAACATAGCCTAAGGAAGGGGAGCAAGTTCTTATCATCGACTTTGAAGGCCCAGTTAGTTCCCACAGAATCTCTCAGAGAGCTCTCCGTCTTCATAGGTTCCAAGGTCAACGTTGAAGGCATCTTTACAATATGTGCTCTCTCCCTCTTATTTCTGTACGATAAAGTATTCGGGTGGTAATTCTCTCTTGTTTAAATTCTAGTAGTAAGTTAGAGTCTCTCGTGGAACTTTTAAAACCTTTTGAAAGTATCACCTAGACGGTTAGACCTAGTTTTCACGGAGGAAAGAAGGGGAAAGCTGATCAAAGTTTAGATTCACATTAGGCTCACTTTGGAAGGAGTACAAATACAAATTTATACAAAATAAATTTATAAGGTTTTGCGTTCTATATATTTATATTTGTACTCCTTCCAAATAGAGCCTTAAGAAAAAAGCAATGGCCAAAGAAGGGCAAAATAGGGATTTTAAAAGATTAAATTGGTCATTTGATGTCACGTGCCAACGGTTTTTAATGTTTACCAAGAGAGTATATTTAAGTCCAGCTAGTGGGGTCGGTTCATAAGGTATGTTTAATTCTATTTTTGAAATCCGGGGTATATTTAAGTCAACTTATGAAAATTCAGTGTATGTTAATTAAGTCTTTTACCCTTACAATAATTTCATAATTTAGAAAAAAATTCTTCTTCTAGTGATACATTGGCTGATGATTTATGTCTTTCTTTATCTTGAAATTTATTTTCTACATCCAACCAATCTTTTGGACAAATGCATATCTCCAAGGTTTTATCTATCGGCTTTTCCTCTAATTTGACACCAATATTTCTTGTACTAAAACAAAATTTTAATGCTATTGGAGACACCAGTGGAGTTAGTAAATTACGTGCCATGTAAGCAAGCACAAGATAATTATTTTCCTATATGTTTTCCACTAGGCTAAAATATCAAAATTTTCTATTTCCTAAAATGTGAGAAAGATGAGGAAACAATTCTTCTACTTACTAAGGAAACTCACCTTAAATTCAATAGGTGGCATTCAACCAATTTTATTTTTAATTTCTTCTTTTTTTCTACTTAGATCTGTTTTCATATTTTGATTATTAAGTATTGTATTTACACCTAATTTTATCTTCAGATTTAATATTGCAGCTAAACAATATAAAGGAGAAATATGTTCCCAATATTTTTAAATTTAATTTCCAGTTGTTCAAAAATATTTTTAACATATTCTTCAGTTCTATATTTTGAAAAACAATCACTAATTATAAATAATTAACTAAGAAAATAGAGGGAAATGAATAGTAAATACCAAAAAAAATTGTAGAATCATTAAATATTTGTAAAATTTCTTTTATACAGTTTTCCATTTCCCAATCAAATTCAGTTATCATATTATTTGGCATTCTTTGATTATAAAAATTTGATATGTTATATTTTTTTAACATAGCATAAGTGAAATTCTGCTTATGTTGGACATCGAACATAAATTTTTTACATATTTTTCTATATTGATGACATAAATTTTTAAATCTTGTTTTGTTACACTTGGAAATCTAATATATAAAATATAATTTCTAATTTTTAAAAATATTCTAAAATAATATTTATACCATCTAGTACACATAAATTTAAAATATAACAAACACATCTAATGTAAAATAATTTTCTTTCTAAAATAGGTTTTAATTGATATTTTAAAACACTTATAGCCATATCATTATTACTAGTATTATCAAAATTAATTGAAAAAAAAATATCTTTGGCACCATAATTATGTATAGTATTTAGAATTCTATTTGTAATAGCTAGACTAGTATGTGGCCATTCTAATATTGTAAACATAGAATTCTTTAATTTTATGTAAAACCAAATTTTCATAAAAAAATGAGTGGTTATGGAAATATAACTAAAATTATACTTAAATAAATAAAAATCTAAAAGTATGAGAAAATTTAGAAGAAAGATTTGCCAAAGTAGAAATTAAATTTATTTTATATGTTTTAATAATTTTTATAGCATCTAATCTAGTTATATTTCTAGAATTTTTTCTATATGCTAGATTAAGTGTTCTTTGTACAAATCATTCAAATTTAGTATATTCAGCTAATGCAAATGGTTGTTTAGCATGTACTATGAATCTAGCTAATGCTTGCCACATTTATTTTTCTTGTGACTAATGAAAATTGGAAATTAATGATCCAAACCCAATCCCAATTTGGGTTTGGCTTGGTTCATTTTCGAAATGATTAATATGTTTTGTTGATGTATGTCTTTTCAAAAGGTCATTTCGACCACTACTTCAATAGATAAAATCACTTTTTCATTTATTACAAACTACTCTCAAGTCCATTCCCTCTACCTCCTTTGATGGTAAAAAATTCCAAAACCTGGCTGTTTTTTTTATCCCCTAATATTCTGTCTTTTATACTGAATTAGTACTTAATTAGACTCATATTTCTTGCATTTCAGTTTAGGGCATGAAAGAAGGCATCAGGAGCAAAGAAAGACAAATCGGATGATTTTTCACAGTTTCGACATCGTTCAGTAATCTGGGTTTAACTCCCGTATCCGAACTCCGATTGGGCTGATTCAAGACCCACTGGAAAGATAAGAGAAAAAGCCACAACTTTCATGTTTTGGGCTTTCGCAGATTCGGCCTGCATCAAAGTCCAATCCGGGCCCGAAGTCGGGGAAAATTCGTAGGAAGGCCCAATCTACAGCTGAAGCCCAACTTCCAGAAAAGCCTGACTAAAGCCCAATTCGCAGAGGAGGTTTAATATGAATCCAAGAACAAGAAACTGAGAGGAATCCTTCTAGATCTAAATTCTTGATGTAATCTTAGAAAGATAAAGGGGTTGAGTTCATTAGATAAAGAGATAAGAGTAGGATTAGAATAAGACTTTCTATTTTTGTAAAATCAACTTCAAGAGGAAGTAGGAATCCACCCCTTCCCCTTTAAGCTATATAAAGGAGGGGGCGGACCAGCTTTAGGCATCACTCAATCTCTGGAGGGGATCACGAATTGCATTGAGAAATCAGCCAAGAGAGGAGAAAAGAAGTCAAGAAACAGAGGGAAGAAGATCAAGAATTCAAGAAATCTCAAGAAGAAGGTGGCGACGAGAAGAGGAGATCTCAGCACCATGGGCGAATTCCAGAGTTCTTTCTTTCCCTTTGTTTGCTTTAATTCTTTTATCATGAACTGATTTGTTTCTTGCTAGGGCTGTGGAAAGCCTAACCATGTTAATGAGTATATTTTTATCTTTATGATTTATCTAAGATTGTGATTTCCATATAGTCTATGAATTATTGTGCTTAATGCAATTAAGAGCTTGGCACCTCTTAATTGATTTGTGTTATGTGAATGAATCGAGGAGAGGAATTCACATAATCGACTGAATAATTCATAGTGTGAATTGAATGGTATATAGAGATATATATACATGATTCATCTGAATTTAATGGTTTTTCTTGGACTTAATGCATTTCCATATTGAGAGCTCTATTCGAGAGATCGAAGGGTCAAACATCAAATTGGATTTCTTCAATAATGGTAGCACTATTTTTGACATTGGTACTACTTTCGTACTATTACTAAGATTCATTAAAGCCAAAGGGACTAATGCGGCACGATCCGAGCACTCCTAGCTGGATGTGGACTGGCTCCTTACTGGCAACGGACGGCACCTGAGAAGATGGAAAGGAAGGATTCCCGGGGGTTTACCCGGTGGGAATACTTCGATGCTTAAGTCAGAACGTCGGGGAAAGAGGAAAGAAGAGTGCGAAAGCTAAGAGTGTAGGTCGCGCTTTATCACTGTGCTCGAGAGATTAGCTCGCGAGCAAAGATGTATTCAATTAGAGGATGAGAGTGCAAAAGTATTCGAAAGTCTTCAGATCCTTTTCCCTTCTACCTCAAGGGCTTTTATAGGGGCGTTCTTGTCAGACCGGGTGTAACCGCCACTAGGCCCCTACCACAGCCGTTACCTGCAAGGGCTGCACAGGTGGCCGTTGCAACGTACCCCTTGCTCGGATGGGTGACATGTATCCAAAGGGAAGGCATGCCTCCGCCTGCTGAGAGACGTGGGCGCAAACTATTGAGAGGACAGGGACTGCGCCGTCAGTCAAGGGACGTGGCGCAGTTTGATCGCTACGATCTGTCAGATAAAAGCTTCTTGAGAAATGCTTTGCGCTGCTCACTTGCGAGCTATTTTGTAGCGAGCTTAGGAATACTTGAGGGTTGCCCTTCTAATGACTTATCTGCTTAGGGGCTTGAGCGAGCTGGTTTCCCTAACTTGTGAGCCAAGGTAGCCTCGGAATATCCCCTTCGGGGTAGCTCGGGGAACCCGGAGCTCGTGTTGTAGCGAGCTCCTTCTTTAGCGAGCTACGATACAGCGAGCTGCTTTATAAGCTCGCTACTTAGCCATTATCAGGCTATGATGCTGAGTTGTTGCTCGTGCTGAGTCAGGTCCACGTGTCATCGTTTCATAGGTCGGGCCAATTCATCCTCCATCAATTGCCCCTACTCCTTGGGCTGAGAGCGTTGCCTTAATGCAAGGAGTTCACGAAGTATGATGGACTGATTTGACCGAAATCCAAACTTGATTTACTACTCACATTAAATGCGTTCGCGGGAATCAGGAGATTTTCTGACTTTTCGAATTCCAAAAGCGTGTTGTAGTGGCTCTTAACTCCGGATGTCATGCAGCCATCTTTACCTCAATTATGGGAGACGTGCAGCTAATTGCTTTTCGGTTTTCAAAAGGCGTGCGGTCAGTATACCTGCGAACCGTCGGATCTACCTTAATCTGGGTCATTGAATCGGAGGCGTGGAGGTTATAAATAGAAGGACCCTTTGGGTCTCATCTTCCCTCACGCCATCCTGCTGTCTTCAGATTCTGAGGTCGCGCATTTGTCAAGTCTACTCGAATTCCTCAGTTCACTTCGTCCCGTCCCTTTCGGTGAGTCCCAATTATTATCAGTCATGTCTGGGTACCCGTACTACACTCATCATCGGAGCGGTGACCGGGATAATGATGCTCCCTCGAGCTCAGGGGGAGCTTGGGAACAGACCCCGGGGGCCCGAGAGACCTCCAGTGACAGAGCCTCCACTTCCTGGGGAAGGGAGCCCGATACTTTCGGCCCTTCCTCCATGACAGAGGGGAGACTTAGGTCCCTAATTAGCTATTTCCACCTTCCTAGGGATCTCATCTACTGTCTTCCCACTGGTAACTTTCCATGGGAGCATGGTCCCAATGAGGTTGTCATCTACCAGGAGCAGCTCGAGGCTGGCATGCGTCTCCCCCTGCACCCCTTAATAGTGGAGGTGCTAAACCACTTTAACGTCACCATCAATCAGCTTCATGAAGGGATGAGAGATCCATCCTATGGACGCCCAAAGATTGCGGAATAAGGGGCGAATTTCAAAAATTTTATCTCTCCCTTCAACTGGGAATCGTATTCCCTATTTAGAAAATCATATTTTCAAGGATCAATCTTGAACCATAAACTAAACCAGATCTGAACCAAAAGGAGTGGGAGAGGATTATACCTGATACGGAGAAATACTATCTCCCAATGGAGGTGTTCACGCCCAAGGAAGGATCCAAAATCTGCTCCCACTGAAGATGGCGCAGTGAAGGATGGAGCAGAATCAGCAATGTTCTTCAAAAGAACTTGACCCTTCGCAATAATCAACTGGACGGCTTGTGAGTACAGCTCCAATCAATCTTTTCCCAAAAGATTGAAATCAAGATCCAATCTTGATTGCTCCCAAGAACTGGAGATCGAACTGAAGGAATGGCAATGGTAGGAAGGTGGCGGCAGAAGAGAATTCGCAGTATGCAGGAAATCTCTTAATCTCTCTTTCTTAAAGAGAAGAATGCTATTGATGTTATTGTGTCCTTCAAGGCTGCTGCCCCCTTCCCCTTTTATAATCTTAAAGGGATCAGCTCCTAATCAGATTAGGAGTTGCTAATCCAAATCATATTTGGGTTAGAAGTCCCTTAGTGATAAGGGATAATCCTTATCTTATTTGCAGCCTTGTCAGGATAGGTCTCCCCAGACCGACCCACTGGCTGTGAACATTCTAAACTAACACGAGTCTCATTAAGTGTCCAGTTTAAGGGTATTACACAGAAACATACCAAGGGAACATGAATCAAATATGTATCTTTATTCATTTACAATAAACTCATAAAGTACATCATTCTGATTGAAGCTAAGGGCATACAAAACTGTCTAACACTTCATGCCAATGCCATTCGGAACATGGTTGGGACTATATCCTTGTGCTGTGAATACTGTCTTCCCTTGAACCTCGACATTTTTTCTGCTATCCTTTGTATAAAGAATGCCACTCCCGAGGCTCCACCGGAGAGGCGTCTCTACTACCTCTCTCCCCGCCATGGCTATAAGCTCTTATACGAGCTTTTGAATAAAATTCCCGCCTGGAAGCGGGATTACTTTTTGGTTCGTAACCCTGAGGGGTGGCCCTTCCCTACTTCTTGGAGGGGCGCCATCCATGACTCTGGGGTCGAGCTGGACCCCGACACTCAAAAAATGATGCTGTCCTGGGCATCAGTTGGCTTCCTCTATTCGGATTATTTGACCGAGGACATGCTCGTGCAGGCCGGCCTGAGCCCGGGTAGGTTGCCTCTTTAGGTCGCGTAGTACCTTGTCACAATGTTGTGTATATACATGTACTTCGTTCTTACCGAACTAACACTTTACGGTTTCTTCTTGGCAGCCATCATGTCAGGTGTTGATTTGCGCCGCCTTCTATCAAGCAACTAGAGGCGCAAAGTAAAGAGTTTGCACCCCAACCAGACTTCCCCCTCCGGGGGTACTGAGTTCGGGTCTGCCGAGCCGGGTTTCACCTCTCCGCCGCCCAAAGTCCCGCCGCCTCCACCTAAAGTGGGTGCCGGTGGGGCCAGCCTCGAGGAGGGCGAGCTCCCGCAGCAAGAGGCAGCCTCTTCGAGTTCCTCTCAGTCGTTTCCCTATCCGCGGCTCCTAGTGGGGAAATAGGAGGGCGTAATCGACTTCGTCGTGACTCGCAGGAGGAGCCGGAGAGCGATCTGCAATGAGGAGGTCACTTAGTGGGGGGCGGTGGAGCCTGGGGATCTTGCCGCGCTCGCTGCTTCTCACTGTATGGTGGTAAGTGGCCCTTCTATCTTCCTTTGCCCTCCTTTCCTTTTTTGTTGTCTTTTGACTCCTATCTCTTGTTGGCAGGTAAACACCGCCATACACGCCATGACCCTCCAAACGCACGTCCACTCCTGCGACGCTCATAACCAGAAGGTTAACCTTCAGAAGCTTCAGGGCGAGCTCGACCGGACTCGGGGTGAGCTCTTTCACACTCGCAAGGGGAGCGAGTCCCAAGAGCTGCTCGTCCGAGACCAGGAGGCACAAATTGCCAGGCTTTCTGAAGAGAGTGCGCGTTACAGGGAGGAGTCGTCAAGGGTGGCAGCAGAGAGGGAGCTCCTTCGCCAACAGGTTCGGGATTTGGAGTCCACTCTGTTGGATCAAACTCGGAACTTTGACAACATGGTGGAGGCCAAGCAAAAGAAGGCGGTCTGGGACTTCAAAGATTCCTAGGAATATCATGACCTCCAGGTAGAATATGGCTCGAGTTCGTACCGCTCTGGTTTTAAACTCTGCTGGTGGTTGGTCAGAAAGAAATTCTCCGGGCTCAACCTTGACAGCATCACCATGAAAGGTCTGTCTCCCGACGCGGCGGACCAGGCGAAGGAAGAAGAGCCTGACTCTCCGGAGGATGAAGATGAGGAGGCGGATCCCTGAGGCTTCATCGGTGTTTGTCTGGACTTCTGGTGGCTCCCGAGTGCCATAAACCCGATCTTGAAAAGATCTTTTGTTGGGCGGTTGTGCCCTTTCACTCTGTCAGACTTTCCCGAGCTGTTTAGCTTGGCTATAGCTTTGTCATTTGCTATTTTTCTTTCTTTTCTTTTTTTTTTAAATGGTAATGAAATTTCTTCTTTTTCCTTTAAAGTATGGCGTGCTCTCTTTATTTTTGCTAAGGCGATCTCAACACCCGAGCTATTAGAGCTACATACCCGAAGTAGGACTTCGATAGTCGTTATCCCAAACTGTCCCTTAATCATTTAAGGCATCTCTATGGTGCACGGCGAAGTGATTACCATGTGTGCTCGAACCATAGACTTGTCGGTTATTCCTTAGTTCAACCAACGCACTGAGATGAGCTATGTTTCATGGAGTTTAAACCCGAGCTATTTATGCCTCTAATATTTCATACTTTGCCTTCATCACTGAAGTGGCTAAGTCTTTCTTGATGCCGAGGTCTCAATTAGCTTGGTGTTTTAGCCCGTAAGCTGGTGGGGTGACTTATAGTCTACCCTTGAAGTTTGCCCATGCTATGGAGACGACTGGGTCTTATTGCACTGAGGTCACGTTAGCTCGGCATTTTGGCCCTTAGGCTCTGAGAGTGACTCGTGGTCTACTCAGTTGTTACAAGTAATATTGTATTAAGTTGACAATATTCCATGCTCGAGGTACTTGTTTCCCTTCGAGAGTCTCGAGCTCGTATGTTCCCTCCCCGAGCACTCGTTTCACTCAGTAAGGTCCTTCCTAATTAGACCCGAGCTTGCCAACGCCGGGCTCAGGTACCGAGCTACTCTTTGTTGGTAAGCCGCGGTCTTGATGTACGTGAGGTCCCTTACTTCGTCAAGTAGATCGAGGTTGGTATGTTGCTCATCTTCATTTTTCTTATCATTGTATGCTTCTAGTCGCAATGTAGGTACTTCGATCTCTGCCAGGATAACTACTTCGGTGCTGTAGGTGAGGTTGAAGGGAGTCTCTCCTGTGGCAGTTTTCTCCATGGTTCGGTAAGCCCATAGAACACTGGGTAGCTCGTCTGCCCACAATCCTTTAGCTCGGTCCAAACGTGCCTCCAGTCCACGGAGGATGGCTCTGTTCGTGACCTCTGCTTGACCATTTGCTTGAGGGTGTGCAACCGAGGTGAAATTCTGTCGTATCCCCATATTGGCACCAGTTTTGGAATTTGATCTCCTCAAACTGCTTGCCATTGTCAGAAATTAATACCCGAGGTAACCCGAAGTGGCATACAATGTTCTTCCAAAAGAAGTTTTGGACGTTCCGGGCTGTGATTGTTACAAGAGGTTCAACTTCTACCCACTTGGTGAAGTAATCCACTGCTACTACGAAGAATTTCCTCTGGCCTGTCGTTGGCAGGAACGGTCCAAGTATGTTGATGCCCCATTGTGCGAAAGGCCATGGGCTGGTGAGATACTTGAGGTCGGCAGCAGGCTAATGGTGGATATTGGCATGCTTCTGGCATTTGTCACATTTTCTAACGAGCTCGATGGCGTCTGCTTTCATTGTTGGCCAATAGTACCCCTGTCGTAGTGCTTTTTGGGCAAGGGCCCTGCCTCCCAAGTGTCCGCCGCACAGACCCTCAAGGGTGTCATGGAGTACAAGCTCGGCTTCGGTAGGTCGCAAGCAGTGCAGGTAGGGGAGCGTATAGGATCTTCGGTACAGTCATCTGTCTATCATGACGTATTTGGCCGCCTGACGCTCTACCCTTTTGGTGGCATTGCGGTCTGCAGGGAGGGTCCCGTGTAGTAGGAAGCTCACGAGTGGGTCAATCCAACTTGACTTTGCTTGAACGACGGAAGCGACCTCCTCTGCCCCCCCGAGAATGCTAGGCCGAGGCAGGTCCTCTATGTGCACGGTCCTCATGGTGACGTCGCTGGTGCTGGCTAACCGGGATAGAGCGTCGGCCTCAGCATTCCTCGACCTCGGGATTTGCCTAATGAAGTGTGACTGGAAGTTGAGCAGAGCCTCTCTTACTTTGGCCAAGTAGGCAATCATGGTCGGTTCGGGAGCTTTGTAATCTCTTGTGACTTGGTTGACTACGAGTTGGGAATCGTTGCAGATGACGATATGCTTGGCTTTTACTTCTCTGGCTAACGCCAGCCCGGCTATCAATGCTTTGTACTCTGCTTCATTGTTGGATGCTGCGAACTCAAAGCATAGTGCGTACTCCAGTTTTGTGCCACTTGGACCGTGCAGAACTATTCCAGCTCTGCTGCCCTGCTGGTTCGAGGAGCCATCTACGTGAAGGATCCATGACTTCTCATCCTAGTTCGCGCTTGGCCTAAGTAGGAAAGATGCCACACTGGCTACTACCTCACGGGGCTCGGGCTCAACAGGCCTGGGAGCTCCGGGCTTGCCCGAACTGGGGCCTCGGGCTCAACCGGCCTGGGGACTTCGAAGGTGAAAGTGCACTCCGCAATGAAATCTGCTAAGGCTTGGGCCTTAATAGCAGTTCGCGGCTTGTATTGGAGGTCGTACTCGCTGAGCTCAACGGCCCACTTCGTTAGTCGACTAGAGACCTCGGGCTTAAGTAAGACTTGCTTCAAAGGTTTGTTGGGGAGGATGATAACAGTATGAGCTTGGAAGTACGGGCGGAGCTTTCGAGTTACGATGACCAGTGCGTAGGCTAGCTTCTCTATCTCTGGGTATCTCGTCTCTGCTCCCTGCAATACTTTACTAACATAGTAGATGGGTCGCTGGACCCGGTCTACCTCCTTTATCAGTACCGAGCTGACCACTTCGTCACTTGCCGAGAGGTACAACTCTAAAACATCGCCTTCTTCGGGCTGGGTTAAGATTTGCACACTAGCGAGGTATTTCTTGAGCTCGTCAAACGTGAGCTGGCAATCTTGGGTCCACTCAAACCCTTTGCTTTTAATTGCCTTAAAGAAAGGTAGGCAATGGTCTGCCGATTTGGACATAAAGCGGCTCAGGGCAACTATCCGGCCATTCAACCTCTGAACCTCATTCAGTTTCTGGGGTGGTCTCATATCTAGGGTGGCCTTAACTTTATCCGGGTTGGCCTCAATGCTGCACCGGTTGACGATGTACCCTAGGAATTTACCCGAGGTAACACCAAAGACACACTTGTTTGGATTTAACTTCATGTTGAATTGTCGCAGAATTTGAAAGACAAAACGTAAGTCTTGTACTAATTCATGTGAGAATTGGGTTTTGACGACCATTTTCGTCTACATAACACTCTATCTTTTTGCCAATTAATGGCTCGAATAGTTTATTCACAAGCCTTTGAAAGGTTGCCCCAGCATTTTTCAATCCGAAGGGCATAACCTTGTAACAATATAGACCAAACTCTGTTATGAAGACAGTTTTTTCTTCGTCCGTTGGGTCCATCATGATCTGGTTATAGCCCGAATAGGCGTCTAAGAAAGTCAGCAACTCATGCTCCGAGGTCGCGTCCACTAGGCGGTCGATTCTGGGGAGGGGGAAGCAATCTTTTGGGCAGGCTCGGTTCAAGTCGGTGTAGTCGACGCACATGCGCCAGTTACCATTAGCCTTCTTTACCAGAACGGGGTTGGCTACCCAGCTCGGGTAATGGACTTTCGTTATGAAGTCGGCTGCGAGGAGCTTCGCGACCTCCTCATCGACTGCTTTCCATTGCTCTGGGGCTAGGTTGCGTTTCTTCTATCTAACGGGCCTAACTACAGGATCAATATTGAGTTTGTGAGTTATGAGGTTAGGGTCTATGCCGGGCATCTCTATCGTGGACCATGCAAAAACATCTAAATTTTGAAGTAAGAAATTTACTAGTTCGGATCGCAAGGGCTCCTAGAGTGAAACTCCGATCTGAAGTGTCCAAGCTGGGTCTTCCGCTGAACCTGGAATAGCAACTGTTTCTTCCGTAGGTGCAGCTCGTTCTTCATCTTGCTTCGTAGGTCGCTCCAGTTCGAGATTGTCAGCCACCTTGGTCTTTCCCTTGAGGGCGGCAACATAGCACTTGTGAGACTCAAGTTGGTCACCCTGCGCTACTCCCACTCCGAAGTCCATAGGGAACTTCATTGCCAAGTAATAAGTGGAAACCACCGCCCGTAGGGCATGGGTGATCAGTCGGCCTATTATGGCATTGTACGGGGAGGGGGTCGCGACCACTAAGAAGTCATGGTTGAGCCTTACTACACTAGGCCATGCGCCGATTTCCACAGGTACTGTTATTTTCCCCAGGGGCCTGACTTCTTCTCCACTGAAGCCTACCAGGGGAGTATTCGTGGGCCTCAAGTCACTTCCCTACAGCTGAAGTTGGTCGAACGCGGCTTTGAAGAGGATATCCGCCGAGCTACCTGAGTCAACGAGGATGCGCCTGACCTCGAAATCATTGATCCTTACTTTTATGACGAGCGCATTGTCGTGGGGGTAGTGGACCCCGCGCACATCGTCCTCCGTGAAGAAGATCAACTCCTCTGTCTTCGGTCACTTCGGAGGATTCTACTTTTCTCTGGCAGCTTCGCGAACTGATGTCCGAGCTGCCACCGAGGTACAGCCCGCAACGATTGAGCCTCCAACTATCATGTGGATGGTGCCCCGAACTAGCCTCTCTTCCGGGGGCTACCTGTGTGACTGCTCTACCGGTCTGTTGCTGGACTCGGGAACATCCTTACCGTGCTCCCCTTTTCGACCTGCTTTATTATTATTATTATTTTGTACAAAATTCCTTAGATATCCACGACGAATGAGTTCCTCTATCTCATTGCGGAGATTCTTACAGTTCTCGGTACTATGACCGTGGTCTCTGTGAAAGCTACAATATAAATTTTTATTCCTTTCATTAGGATTCCCCCTTAGTCGGGGTGGCCACTTCACGTATGGGGCATCCTTGATTGCCATCAGGATTTTGGCCCGCTTAGCATTCAGTGGGGTGTAGTCAGTTCGGCCCGCTACAGGGGCTTGGAATGGCTGACTCAGCTTTGCTCCCTGAGTTAAGTCCTTCTTCTTTCGGCTTTCTCCTTGGCTGGAAGGTTCCCCTTCTCTCTTTCTCTTTCCGGGCGCGCTTTCACCCTTCTGGATGATCTCCTCTTCCGTGGCTATGAACCTGTCTGCGAGCTTGAGGAATTCAGTTATGGCCACCGGTTGGTTGACAACCATGTGCCACTTGAATTCCTTGTGCGTCACGCCCTTCTTGGCTGCTACAAGGCGCACTGCGAGGTCTAGGCGCGATATCTGCATGCATGCATCGTTGAACCGCTTGATGTAGCCCCGGATGGACTCTCCCTCTTTCTGAACTATACTGAGAAGGCTTTCCTCAGTTCGCGGACACTGCTTGCTGGTGACGAAGTGGGACATGAAGGCTTGCACGAACTGTGCCCAGCTGGTGACGAAGTGAGATCATAACATCTATGATCTATGGATTCTTTTCAAACAAAAATCGTTGGTCCATGACTCCATGCTTAACAATTTGCTTCAACCAAGATCATTGGTCAAAGGTTCTCTGTTTGAACAATTTGCCAATATCTTGCATTTATAATGATGATGGAGTAATGGATCAGAGGAGCGACAAGAAGATATACAGAGTTGTATTTGATTGCAATGCAAATGCAAATATGTATTCTATATATTTACCCATTTATGTTTATAAATACAAACCAGAATACATAAATACTCCAGTTCGGCATTTGTATCACAAACAAACGGAGCCAAGATGTTCTTCTAGATATATTTCATATCTAGATATATTTCTAGATATGAAAGAAAGAAATACCCACAACAATCCCTCATTAGCCGTTTTTAGACCACTCAAAGCCGAAATCCCTAGAATCCACAAAACTTGAAAATACATCTTGTTGCTAGACTTAACAAGAATACGAAAGAGAATTGTGTACAAATGAACTGGCATCAGACATGCAACTTCGCTAAAGCCCACCACCACCGGATATGCCGGTTCTGTACCCACTCCCAACAACCAACAACAAACAATGTAAATAGTAGAAGAGTACAGTGAAATGGGTAGCAAGACACCGTTCATCTTCGTCACAAATCTCCCTTCTATGTCATGCTCTTGATCTTCATTTGAGTAAAGATTGAAGGCTGTATTCTTATCTATAAGGTGGATGTTAGTTTTATTTTGAAATTTTGAAGAATAAAGGAGGGCAAAATTAATCACAAAAGGGTAACATTGGATTTCAAAAAAATTCTTTGTCACATTGTGTCACATGTGAATGGATTGTGATGGAGCACTAACAAATGCTAACAATAGGGGATGATTTAGTCAATTGTGAAAAAAAATTAGGGCTACTTTAACACAATATATAAATAATACGGGTATATTTAATTAATTTCCAAAAATTTGGGTGTACTTTAACCAAAAAAAAAAGTAGGGCAACTGAAATTATACATAAAGGTGAGGGTTTATAAAAATGAAAAAAGTTATCAAGAGTTGATATTTCCCACATTCTCACTTTATTTATTTTCTTGTTTCAAAACAAGGAAAAAGTTTTAAAGAAGTTGGAAGAGTTGGAGAGCCTTTAAAATTTATGGTAAATAAATATATGAAAAAATCTATGATGCTACAAAGACATGTGGTGGGTGTCGAACCCAACCAAAGATAAATATTCTTGCTCTGGGTTAATAATTTGCAGATAGTGATGAGCAAGGTTGTTCTCCATAGGGATTGGATGGATTTATTTCCAAGTAGATGGATTAAGGGGGATTTGTAAAGCTAAGAAAAATGAGTAAATAGCAGAAAATAACAGAAAACAAAAGATTAAATCGATGGGAGAAAACTTCTGATTGAAGGGATAAGTTTAGCTTTGATTCGTAGCATTGATCCTTGATGCAAAGATAGATTCATATGTTTATGAATAAATTGGTTATAGTTATTAACAAGCTCTAACAGCCAGCCTCTACTCTTATTATTCAACAACCAAAACAAGCTCTTTGATTGCTTCCCTTATTAATAGGCAGTCCTAAACAAGCTCTTAGGATTTAACCTATTAATAGCATTAAGAGGGGAGAGACCCAATTCTGGTCAGCGATCTCACAAGCTCAGATCGTTTAAACCAAATCATATATTTTCCTAACATAGATCGAAAACTTTTTTGCAATCAATTTATGTTAGTTGCCACCATGATCGAACCTACCAATCATATATGAAACTGGAGGTTCAATCGGCCATAGATTATTTCCATTGAATGAATTAGCAGAAAACATATGAATACCCATAAACAATGAATTAAAATAAAAATCAATTAGATCTCATATGAATACCCATAAACAATGAATTAAAATAAAAATCAATTAGATCTCACAATATTACAGAATCAAGGCTTCCCTAACCCTTCAACCAGAAATAAAAACTTACAGACACTTCATGATGAAAACGCAGCTTCTAGATGAGAAAGGGGGGCGAACTCTTGCTTCTTCCTCCTTGGTTGCTGATTTCCCTCTCTGAAGACTGAAGCTCTCTTGGAGGAATTGATGCCTTGGGTGCTGGTCCACCCCCCCTTTATATAGATTTGGGGAGAGGGCTGCTCTCCAACTCCCTTAAGGAGATTATCCTCAAACTGGAAAGTCCTAGTCTAAATTGAACTTATCCTACCTAACTCTTATTCCTTATCTTTCTAGGATTACAACTTGAGAATTTAAATCTGATAAAACTCTTTTATTGAGATCACATTCAACTTCTATTCTAATGGGACTCTTGGATTTTGAATTCGAACTGGGCTTTTCTAACAATTCGGGCTTGCTTCAAGACTCTTATGCGAATTGGGCTTCAGCTTGTGAAATGGGCCTTGCTGCGAAATTGCTCTGACTTTGGGCCCGAATTTGTCTTCGATGCGGATCGATTCTGTCAAAACCCAAAACATAAAAGTTGTGGGCCTTTTCCTTATCTTTCCAATGCTTCTTGAAATATCCAAATCGGAATCCGGAATTGAGAGTTATCCTCATATCACTGATCGGTGCCGAAACTGTGCAAAAACATCCGATTAGCCTTGTTTTTTTCCAATCGCCTATCTGTTTGCCCTGAATCGAAATACAAGAGTAATGAGTCCAATTAGGTACCAATTAAGTGCAAAATACTAAATATTGAGGGGTAAAGATATGACAAATTTTATTCTCATCAAATCCCCCACACTTAAACCTTGCCCGTCCTCGGGCAAGTCAAAATTCAAGTAAAAAAAAAGAACAAGAATAAACTAGCTATCCTACAAATTTTATTTTATTTTTTTTTTAAACTCAACTCTCCTTCATCTTTCTCCACAAATATTCTAGGTTAGTTGTTGCAAACCTTTAAATGAGCACAACCAAGTTATGCACAACTCATTCATCAGTCAATCCAATTTTTGCCACTACAAACCAAGTAGTAAATTAGGGAAAACATCTTTCTCTTCTCTCTCTTTTTGTTTTCTTTGTTCTTCTTCAGAAGGAGTGAGTGCATTTTATGCTCCATCTCACTCTTGGATTACTTGGTCAGTAGGTGCATTTTATGCTCCATCCTACTGTTTGAATTGCTAGCTAGTAGGTGCATTTTATGCTCCGTCCTACTATCAGATGACTTGGCTGGTAGGTGCATTTTATGCTCCATCCTACCATTTGTAGCAATGGTAAAGTATTTGCCCTGTTTACTTAAACCTGAATTTAGGACTATCTAAAAAGGGAATGGCTTCAGAAAGGTCGTGTACTCCTTAATTGTGCCTCATTACTGGGTCCACAAGAATTTTTCTAAAATATTGTTTCAATTGATTTCAAAAGAGTTGAGTGTTTTTTTTTTTTTTTTTGAAATGAAACTGTTAAAGCCTGTACCCACCCCCCCCCCCACACACACTTAAGACTTAATAAAAGGTGGAAACTAAAAGGAAAACAAGTGGAGAGAAAATAAGAGAAAAGGAACAAACTTCCCTGATGCGGTGGAAGGTGGGTGGGGAGACATTCGTGCCCTTACTCTGCATAGGTCGGGCTTTCGAGGGGTACCTCTTCCACATTGTATACCTGAAATCCTTCATAGAAGGGTTTTAGACGGTGCCCATTTATCTTGAACCTTTTGTCTGTGGTCGGACTTTGAATCTCAACTGCTTCATAAGGTAAGATGTTAGTAACAATGAAAGGTCCAACTCACCGAGATCGCAACTTATCGGGAAAGAGTTTAAACCTAGAATGGAAAAGAAGAACTTTCTGGCCAACTGCAAAATCTTTCCTTGAGATTGTCTTGTCATGGAAGGCTTTTGTCTTTTCCTTGTAGATTCGAGAGCTCTCATAAGCGTTATTGCGGATCTCTTCTAGTTCTTGTAGCTGCAACTTCCTCTATTCTCCTGCCTCATCCATGCGCATGTTGCATTGTTTGACCGCCCAGTATGCTTTATGTTCCAGTTCCACAGGGAGATGACATGGCTTGCCGAATACCAAACGATAGGGAGATATACCTATAGGAGTTTTATAGGCTGTGCGGTAGGCCCATAGTGCATCATTGAGTCTCAGACTCCAATTCTTCCTTCTAGGGTCAACCGTTTTTTCAAGTATGGATTTTATCTCCCTATTGGACACTTTGGCTTGTCCACTTGTTTGTGGGTGGTATGCAGTGGAAATTCGATGGGTGATATTGTATTTCTTGAATAAAGCTTCCACCACTCGGTTGCAAAAGTGAGTGCCTCGGTCACTTATTATCGCCCTGGGCATTCCGAACTTAGAGAAAATGTGGGATTTGACAAAATCTACAACAAACTTAGCATGAGCAGTCCGGGTAGCTTTAGCTTCTACCCATTTCGAAACATAGTCCACAGTTAATAGGATGTAAACATTACCGAAAGAGGAAGGGAATGGGCCCATGAAATCTATACCCCATACATCATATATTTCACATATCAGTATAGGGGTAAGTGGCATTTGGTATTTATGGCTTAAATTACCTGTCTTTTGGCATTGTTCACAGGCCTTGCAGAACATATAAGCATCACGAAATCGGGTAGGCCAAAATAATCCGCACTCTAGTATCTTACGTGCTGTCCTCTTTGGGCCAAAATGGCCCCCACAGGCATATGAATGGCAGAAGTGAAGAATGGAGGGGATTTCGAGGTCAGGCATGCACCTTCGAAGGACCTGATCGGAGCATTGCTTCCACAGATATGGGTCATCCCAAATGTAGTACTTGGCATCGCTTCTTACCTTATCCCTTTGAGCTCTTGTCAATTCTCCTGGTATGGAGTTCCTTCTTGAATCGCGAAAAGGTGCTCATCTGGGAACTCGTCTTTCAAGGGTGTTGCCTCTTCACTTGTAGTCAGCCTACTAAGATGGTCTGCAACCAAATTTTCTGCACCCTTCTTGTCACGGATTTCAAGGTTAAATTCTTGTAGCAGGAGAATCCAGCGGATAAGCCTCGGCTTTGCTTCTTTCTTGGCGAGCAAATATTTTAGGGCTGCATGATCAGAATAAACAATCACCTTAGTACCCAATAAATATGAACGAAATTTTTCCAAGGCAAAAACTACAGCCAAGAGTTCCTTCTCTGTTGTTGAATAATTGCATTGGGCAGCATCAAGGGTCCTCGAAGCATAATATATTGCATGAGCGGCTCTTCCAACCCTCTGTCCCAGAACAACACCGATGGCATAATTGCTTGCATCGTACATAATATCGAAGGGAAGATCCCAATTCGGTGGCTGGATGACTGGGGCTGAAGTCAACGATTCTTTCAACTTATCAAAGGCTGCCCTGCACCCTTCATCAAAATCAAACATCACATCCTTCTGGAGTAAATTACATAAGGGGCGAGTTATCTTGGAGAAATCCTTGATGAATCTTTGATAGAATCCTGCATGTCCAAGGAAAGAGCGAACTTCCCGAATGTTTGTGGGATAGGGCAGGGACTTAATAACCTCTACTTTTGCTTATCAACTTCCATTTCCTTAGAAGAGACTACATGCCCTAGAATGATGCCCTGGTCGACCATGAAATGGCATTTTTCATAATTCAGCACGAGGTTCTTTTCTATACACCTTTCAAGTACCTTTGTAAGGTTAGATAAGCATGAATCAAAAGAATCCCCATACACTGTGAAGTCGTCCATAAATACCTCTATAATGTTTTCCACATAATCTGAAAATATACTAACCATACATCTTTGGAATGTGGCGGGAGCATTGCAGAGACCAAATGGCATGCATCGATAAGCAAAGGTACTGAAGGGGCAGGTGAAGGTAGTCTTTTCTTGGTCCTCAGGTGCAACTAGAATTTGATGAAACCCTGAATAACCATCAAGACAACAATAATGAGATTTGCCAGCTAGTCTTTCAAGCATTTGATCGATAAAAGGGAGCGGGAAGTGGTCTTTTCGAGTTAATGAATTGAGCTTCCGGTAATCTATACACACCCGCCACCCATTTTGAATTTGGGTAGGCACTAACTCACCGTCTTGATTTTCGACCACCGTCATACCTGTTTTCTTCGAGACTACTTGTACCGGACTTACCCACTTACTGTCTGAAATGGGATAGATTATCCCGACATCTAGAAGTTTTAAAACTTCTTTCTTCACTACCTCCATCAGCGGTGGATTTAATCGGCGTTGGGCTCCGATTGTAGGTTTGGAGTCTTCTTCCAAGAGTATTTTGTGCATGCAAGTAGATGGGCTTATCCCCTTGATATCAGCTACAGTCCATCCGATTGCTTCCTTGCGTTCCTTAAGTGCTTGAATTAGTTTCCTTTCTTCCAGTGCATCGAGTTTGGAGGAAACTATCACAGGTAGTGTCTCCCCCTTGCCTGGGAACATGTACTTTAGGTGCTTTGGTAATGATTTCAGCTCCAGCTGGGGTGCCTGCACAATAGATGGAAGGAGCCTTGTGTGAGATAGGGGCAAACTAATGAAAGAAGAATTATGAGAAAATTCAAAAGAGTTCAGTTCAGAAGTCAAAGTTTGCAGTTCTAAATTCAGCATAAACTTCTGCTCTGCTCGTTACAGTTGATCAGGCCCATTGTTAAGTGCAACTCTCAGTGTGATCTTCTAGCTCAAAAGTCTGTTGCGCTAAAGAGTCAATAACATCTATAGAGAAAATAGAATGCGCATCATTAGGGTATCTCATGGCATCATAGATATTAAATTTAATGATCTCACCATCGAATTCCATGGTAAGTGTCCCCTAATGCACATCGATTTTTGTTCTGGATGTCTTAAGAAAGGGTCTTCCTAGCAAAATTGGGGTCGAGTTGGAAGAGTTATCTTCTTCCGTGTCGATCACATAAAAATCAGCAGGAAAGACCAAATTATTAACTTGGACTAGGACGTCCTCTAAGACTCCCTTCGGGTATGTAGTAGACCAATCAGCAAGTTGTAAGATCACGCCCGTTTCTTTTAATGGTCCGAGATTCATGGTTGTATAAATAGAATGGGGCATGACATTTATTGAAGCTCCTAGGTCTAGCATAGCTTTTTCGATCTGGACATTTCCTATCTTATAGGGAATGGTAAACATACCAGGATCCTTGCATTTAGGGGGTAGTCTTTTCTGGAGAATGGCTGAAACATTTTCTCCTATATGGACCTTTTCATCACCTTTCAGCCTTCTCTTAGTAGTGCACAGCTCCTTGAGAAATTTGCCATAGCGGGGTACTTGCTTAATTGCATCAAGGAGGGGATGTTTACCTCGACCTTGCGAAAGGTCTCGAGAATGTCTTTGTCTTGCTCCTCCTTCTTGGATTTTGCGAATTGGCTAGGGAAAGGTGGAGCGATGACTATGGATTGGGGTGGCTTTCTGCTTGAATCCGTTTGGGATGGTGTCTCCTTTCTGGTTGAATCTTTTGATGCTTCTTGATAGGGTTCATTCAGTTCCTTCCCGCTTCTCAACGTGATAGCGCTAGCATTTTGTTTCGGGTTGGTCGTGGTCTGAGAAGGTAGCCTCCCTAATGATTGGGATTCCATTCGACTCATAGCTGTCGCTAGCTGGCTGACCTGATTCTCCAGGTTTTGGATACTTGTCATCGTCTCCTGTTGAAATTGTTGAGTATTAGTTGCATGGGCTTTCACAATTTCATCGAGAGACATACCTGAGTTGGGAGAGGCTAAATATGGTGGAGCCGGCGGCCTGGTTTGTTGCTGATGTTGGAAGCCGAAGGGCTTGGTTCCATAGTTCAGGTTGGGATGATCCCTCCATCCTGCATTGTAGGTGTTTGAGTAGGGATCATATCTCTTTTGCGGGAATCCTCCAACAGCATTAGCTTGTTCGTAAGGTTCATCTTGAAGCATAGGGCACATGTCAGTTGGATGTCCCGGAGTTGAGCAAATTCCGCAAGCCTTCATCGTTTGTGTATTACCTGTGGCCATTTGACAGACAAGAGAGGTCAGGCTTGCAATTTTCTATTTTAGGGAGGAGATGTTTACCTCATTAGTATGAGTTGTTGGAGGGTTGAGCCTATAGCCGAACTGTTGAGAGTTGGCTGCCATGTTTGAGATCAACTCTCTTGCTTGTGTAGGCGTTTTGTTCACCAACACTCCTCCGCTTGCTGCATCGATCATACTCCTATCCATTGGTAGTAAACCTTCGTAAAAATATTGGATAAGGAGCTGGTCTGGAATTTGATGTTGTGGACAGCTGGCACACAGTTGCTTGAATCTCTCCCAATATTCGTAGAGAGTTTCCCCATTGAATTGTCTTATGCCACATATCTCCTTTCTGATGTTAGCAGCTTGGGAGGCAGGGAAGAACTTCTCAAGGAATTGCCTTTTCATATCATTCCACGTGGTGATGGAACCGGAGGGTAGGTAGTACAGCCAATCCTTAGCCTTATCAGCTAGTGAGAAAGGAAAGGCGCGCATTTGATCTGTTCCTTGGTAACACCTTGAGGCTTCATGCTTGAGCATACTATGTGGAATTCTTTTAGGTGCTTGTGAGGGTCTTCGCCAACAAGTCCACGAAAAGTAGGGAGTAAGTGTATAAGACCTGATTTAAGTTCAAAGGGTATTGCTAGATCTGCATATTCGATGCAGAGAGGTTGTTGGTGCAGATCCGGTGCAGCTAGCTCTCTAAGGGTTCTTTCTTCGTTGTTGGCCATGACTTCTTCTTCAGAATGGTTGGATGGCTCAAAGATTTTTGCAGCCGACTTCTCTCTGGAAGTGGGGAGTGATGTTGATTGGTTGCGGCGTTGCTTGGCTTCTTTCCTCAAAAGGAAATAAACCTACTTAGGACACCAATCCCCGGCAACGGCGCCAAAATTTGGTGGGTGTCGAACCCAACCAAAGATAAATATTCTTGCTCTGGGTTAATAATTTGCAGATAGTGATGAGCAAGGTCGTTCTCCACAAGGATTGGGTGGATTTATTTTCAAGTAGATGGATTAAGGGGGATTTGTAAAGCTAAGGAAAACGAGTAAATAGCAGAAAATAACAGAAAGCAAAAGATTAAATCGATGGGAGAAAACTTCCGATTGAAGGGATAAGTTTAGCTTTGATTCGTAACATTGATCCTTGGTGCAAAGATAGATTCATATGTTTATGAATAAATTGGTTATAGCTATTAACAAGCTCTAACAGCCAGCCTCTACTCTTATTATTCGACAACCAAAACAAGCTCTTTGATTGCTTCCCTTATTAATAGGCAATCCTAAACAAGCTCTTAGGATTTAACCTATTAATAGCATTAAGAGGGGAGAGACCCAATTCTGGTCAGCGATCTCACAAGCTCAGATCATTTAAACTAGATCATATATTTTCCTAACATAGATCGAAAACTATTTTGCAATCAATTTATGTTAGTTGCCACCATGATCGAACCTACCAATCATATATGAAACTGGAGGTTCAATCGGCCATAGATTATTTCCATTGAATGAGCAAGGGGCCCTTCTTGCTTAATCAACAAAAATAATCCTCACAGTTAATTAGCAGAAAACATATGAATACCCATAAACAATGAACTAAAATAAAAATCAATTAGATCTCACAATATTACAGAATCAAGGCTTCCCTAACCCTTCAACCAGAAATAAAAACTTACAGACACTTCATGATGAAAACGCAGCTTCTAGATGAGAAAGGGGGGCGAACTCTTGCTTCTTCCTCCTTGGTTGCTGATTTCCCTCTCTGAAGACTGAAGCTCTCTTGGAGGAATTGATGCCTTGGGTGCTGGTCCGCCCCCCCTTTATATAGATTTGGGGAGAGGGCTGCTCTCCAACTCCCTTAAGGAGATTATCCTCAAACTGGAAAGTCCTAGTCTAAATTGAACTTATCCTACCTGACTCTTATTCCTTATCTTTCTAGGATTACAACTTGAGAATTTAAATCTGATAAAACTCTTTTATTGAGATCACATTCAACTTCTATTCTAATGGGACTCTTGGATTTTGAATTCGAACTGGGTTTCTCTAACAATTCGGGCTTGCTTCAAGACTTTTCTACGAAATGGGCTTCAGCTTGTGAAATGGGCCTTGCTGTGAAATTACTCCGACTTTGGGCCCGAATTCGTCTTCGATTCGGATCGATTCTGTCAAAACCCAAAACATAAAAGTTGTGGGCATTTTCCTTATCTTTCCAGTGCTTCTTGAAATATCCAAATCGGAGTCTGGAATTGAGAGTTATGCCCATATCACTGATCGGTGCTGAAACTGTGCAAAAACATCCGATTAGCCTTGTTTTCTTCCAATCGCTTATCTGCTTGCCCTGAATCGAAATACAAGAGTAATGAGCCCAATTAGGTACCAATTAAGTGTAAAATACTAAATATTGAGGGATAAAGATATGACAAATTTTATTCTCATCAACATGATACTAGAAAAGCTTAGACCAATCAACCCCCTTCGATGAATTTTGATGAAAACCTACCATATTGATTATCACTTTTGTGATATCTACTGATTGGTTATAAGTATCATATCTTTCCAGCATCATAGTTAAACTCTAAATACCTAGGTAAGACAATAAATAAATAATTATCTGAGATTGAACCCTCCACTACTCTTACTACCCCTTCATTTCCAATTCAATCAATCATTCTGTCCAAACCATCTAACAACACCACAACGCATGTACCTGTACAACTTACATCACCTTCCCCAACCCAATCAATACATCTAAGCCCATCTTCCAACAATTTACCTCTCATTGAAGCATCCATCTCTCATCAACATCCCCATCCTTCTTTACCTCTCCCTTCATCAATTCATACAGATCCACCATTAACCAATGTTCATCTCATGATCACTCGTGCCAAGAGTGGTACTTTCATGTCTAAATTATACCTTACACTGAAATACCCACCCATTGAACCCATATTTAAATCTTCCACCGGTAAACAAGACCTCCAAGATGAGAATTGGTGCATGGCCATTAGGGGTGATCACGAGCTCAGCTATTCACGAGTTGTTCAAGCTCAATTCATGAAAAGTTCGGTCTAAATTGAGCTTCAAGCTGAGCTCGAGCCTAATATAAAGGCTCGTTTCCTAATCGAGTCGAGCTCGAACTTAATAAAACTTGACTTGCCAGCCTAATCGAGTATAATATGTACACAGGGTGCCACCTTAGCTCGGCACCTCAGTTACTGAGGGAGGCCGAATTTCTGAGATCGAATTCAAGTCTTTAGTTTGAATCGAGCTCGAGCTCGAATTTAATAGTTTATGAATGAATCAAGCTCAAGTATTCGGCTCAGCTCGACATGAATCCACCCTTAATGGCCATGAAATTTGAATCTTTGCAACATAACCATATTTGTATCCTTGTATCTTGCCCAACTAACCACAATGTCATTGGATCAAAATGGGTTTTTCGTTTAAAACATGATAGTACCGAAGCATACAATGGGTTTTTTGTTTTAAACAAGACCTCCAAATGTTGGCATGCTTGATGCCAAACCGGTTCGTATGCTATTCTCCTTCACTTCTCTCTAAATGCTAAGACTGGTGAACCACTTCAATATTTCATGTGATTATTTGGATATTCCAATTTTTATGGTATAACGATCTGAGCGGTCAGGCAGTGATTAATATTAAAAAAAAATGGTGTTTTTATGATTCAGTGCAACCCTAAGTGGAGTTAGGATTTCTTAGGATCGAAGCTAAATTACGGGCAAGATGTGATTTATAGAGGGCTATTAATAGATTAGGAGGGGACTATAAAAAAATTTCTTTGCAGTTCAAAAATTCTAAAGAAATTATGGTAAAAATATTAATAAAAAATTATGATTAAAAACACTTTCTTTTGTCTTTTCAACAAACATGGTGTCGATTTTGACAAAGCGAGGTGTTCGGATAAATCTCAAATCTTATCAACCAAAAAAACCATTATTTTATTAAAATTAAATAGTTTTTCAAAGTTTTTCTAGAATTCTTTAATCATCATGCTTCAACAAAACTATTGTCCAATGTCCATGGTCCCTTTGTCAAAAGTGCTGCAATCGAGGACGTAACCATCATTTGATGTATCATGTTTCTTCAGCGATCGGCCAGATTTTAATTCTTGCTAGTTATCACGAAGTTGAAGTTGTTTCTTCAAAAGTAGGTATTTGTGGCTATGGCATTTTGTTTGGGTGGGGGACATGTGGAGATAGCTAATGGGTCCTTTCGTGATAAACACTCCACGAAGACGTAACCATCATCATTTCATGTGAGAAATTCCTCTGGAAGGCTCTGGATCAGAGGTGTGACCGTGCTAGATCTCATCTTTGTGTAATTTAAAAGTATTCTTGTTAAGCCCAACAACCAGGAAACAGCTGAGCTACCCACACACAACGTCCCAACTCCAGAATGGGGCCTTCCATCAAAAAATTATTAGGGTAAAGAGGAAAATACTCACCCTCAACCGAAAACTAGTGGTTAGAATGGTTTCAAGATCGTGTTTTCAAATATTGTCAATGAATACTTATAACATATTAAAAATCAAAACTACGCTAAAGAAGGGATTTGAATCCATAGAGTTAGGTTTTCAGTTTTCTTCTCAATATAAGTGTTTAGTTTGATTATAACAGTCACAAGTCACAATTTTGACAAATAGATTAGAGCAATCACAAGCCATTATTTGACGTGACCTGATATGGGGTATTAAATTAGCTTTAATTGGGTTTTGGGGGTTGAGGTCGACCTCTACCAAACCTGACCTGTTTTACATAATAGCACTGAAACATTTGTAAATACTTTACCAAAAAAACGCGTTTATAAATACAAATTTTAATGATTATAGGGGTACTACATATTCGTGGAATGGGACAGGTTGGGTCCATTATATATCAATTTTGTAGCTGAAGCAAATCATCTGTTTACATCCCTAGGGTTGATTTACTATGTATTTGGTACAGCTTTTTATTAAATAAAGTTTATATTTGATTTATCGTCAAAATTGAGAAAAAGTGGTTGATAAATATTTTTATGAGATTTATTGACAATTAGATATCATTGTCACATTAATGGAACAGTAAATAAATGTTTTTGTATCGAGAGAAATGTTAAAATAAAATTTTCACCAACTTTAAACATAAATCAAAATAAGAATTTATCAATAAATATGCGTATAAAATAATATGATGAGAAAAATACTGATTTAATAATAACATAATACCATTTATCAAATAAATAGATGTCATACAAAACACCACCTTATTCATCACCTAAAAGTCCATTAATATTATCTTCTGTTGACCCTACAATGTCACCTCACCTGTATTCTTATTTCCTCGTGTATGCATTCTGGTGGGGGATGATATCCAGAGAGTTAAGGTTCTATAATGGGTAGGAATAGATTGTCCACTCCCATTTGAAGTTGCATGTGGGCTTTTGATATATTCCTTTCCTCAGGATTAATACTTGTCTACCAGATTCATTATTGAGAGATCAGAGTCTAATCGTCACTCATTAACAAGTCATTAGCTTCAATCTAGGCTTAAGATTATCGAAGAATTATTGGATCCCACATGATTGGGGGAGTTGTATCTGATCAAATGCATTTTTTCAATTGAAATTTATGGTTTAAGATTAGGGTTTAAAAATTTAGGGGCCTATTAGGGTTTAGAGTTTAGGAATCTTAGATAAAAATGAATAGATTTCGTTCGACCATGATAGGAGTAAATATGTGCTCAAGATCATTTACATACTTGCAAAATTGTCGGATGAGCCTTGATTTCTAAGCAACTATTTTCACCACACCATTTCAACATAGGCTTGTCAATTGATTCCCTTCATAAATTTGAAATACCATTACTGGCCCATTCATTTTTTTTTTTTTTGAAAGGGGGAAAGAATCAATGGGATTTTGGTTTCTATTGTCCGAGTTACCCATATTTTCTTTTTTCAGATTTATCTGGGGTCTACGAAAAATTTATTTTTTTGGCATCGGGTAAGTGATACCCATCTTCCAGGTGGGTAGAGAATATTACCACCTGTTGGAAAGTTGCCAATACTTGAATGGAACAAAACTGCCCTTTTTATTAATGATTTTTGATGGCTAAAATGGTCATTGTCTTATTTACCTGGATAAATACATTTATCTGGATAAATAACTTCCCAAAAAAAGAATGTGTGGTAAATAGCATATTATTGATACTCTTTTCTTTTTGTTTCATCTACTTCTAATTGAAAACTGACTTTGAAGTAAAAGAAATAAAATAAAATAAGAAAGGTTATGAAACCCCCACACGCCTAGCAAACACATGAAGGATTGATTCGTTGGTTTTTATTTAAAGCAGTGTTGTAAGACTTAGACCGGACCGGATGTTGATGACCCAGTGACCTTCCCAATGGATCCCTGGTTAAATAACAGTTTTCACTATCTGAGTAGACTAACTGCCTGTTTAACTAATAAAGCTGTGACCCAGGAACACTCCGATTCTATGTCCGGTCTGAATCTTGTATTCATTTAAATCAGAAAAAAGATTGAAGCCAATAAAGTTTTACATCGATCCCATGGGCTTACAAACAAAACTGAATCTCTACCAGAAGTGGGCCGAGATTAAGTTTTTATCATTCACTATGAAAATCAGATCCATGTGCACCCTCCTTTGCCGGTTATTGCTTTTCACTATGAAAGAATGTTGTGAGCTCCTCAATGGATGAATGACACCTCTAGTTGATTTAATTTCTATGCTTCTGAATATTTTGTTTTATGATTACTTTATTCCACAAAAAGACAAAGCAGTAAGTTATTCAGTTGAGGCTGTTTAGCCAATTCAGCTGTAATCAAATATCTCCTCTTATGGGTAGACTTATTCATGGACCTCGCTCAGGTTAAGCTTTTGCCTTAATTTTAAATGGACCCGTCCAAAAACCCAAATCAAGCAGTGTAAAATGTTAATGGGCTGAGCCTAAAGCCCGGTCCATCAACCCATGAACATGTCTACTTAGGGGTTTCCATAGGTGAATCTGCACAGACCCAAGTCAGGTTCTAGCCTTAGCACTCCCATCAGAAAATTATGCAACTTGGGAAGTCTCGAGCTCGAGTTGAGCATTTCTTAGATTTTAAAGGGACTCAGCCCGATGGCCCAGACCCAATGCAGTGAAAACTATTCAAGTCACGCAAGTATTGTATTGGTTCCAATGAGAGGGGGGGGGGGGGTATTCTCCAATATCTATGATTTTGTTTAAAGGCTGAGTTTGGAAGGAGTACAACAAATACAAATATGTAGACCGTAAAACATTGTATTTTGTATGTATTTGCACTCTACATATTGTATTCCTTCTAAATTGAGCCTAAACAAATAAAATTTGCCACCTTGCTTTATAAATTAAAGCTCAGTTTGGAAGGAGTACAAATGCAAATATGTACAGTATAAATATATACAAAATAATTCAAAATACAAGGTTTTGCACTCTACATATTTGTATTTGTACTCATTTCAAACTGAGCCTAAGGCTGAGTTTGGAAGGAGTACAAATGCAAATATGTACAGTGCAAATACAGACAAAATAATACAAAATACAAAGTTTTGCACTCTACATATTTGTATTTGTACTCCTTCCAAACTCAACCTAAGAAAAAAAGGTCCTTGAAAATATTGGTGTAGGTACATGATGGTCACTCAAATCATCAAAACACAGAAAGTGTCAAACCAATACTACGCGAATGCCTACGATGAGTACATAACTCATCACACATCTACGTTGAACTCTTGACCCAGAACATGTTGCAATGAGCTTAAAGCCACTGCATAACTGCGATAAGTGCAAGTTCGTCGTGGGATAGAAGTAAATTAAAGAAGCACGTGCATCATTAATAACGCGTGTGACAGGATACCCCGTGGGTCTAAAGAGGACACGTGATCTAAATAGTGACGTCACCCGCGCCATGTCGGTTTAAAAGGGTCACGAAAGGAAGTAGCACACGTGTATTATGAGACTCCTCAGATGAAAGGAAAGCTCATCCTTAAGACATCTCATAAGACCCATGGCGAAACACTAGCAATGCTCCCTAACAACTAACACCGAATCTAAGACTCCCTTTCCTAATGGAAATCAAACGCTTTTGGCTCTTTCCTTTTGGGATATCAGGATCTTTCCCTATAAATAGGGGTCCGACTCATAATGGGACAATCATTCTATTACTTCATTTGCCCTAGCCTTTAGACTACCTCCTGCTCTCGACTTTCCTTTGTCCTTTAGGGAGACCCCATATGTAGCCTAACCACCTCACTCACAGTTGCTTCCAGTTAGTTGGTGTCTTGGGGGAGTGGATTGAATATGTACCAAAACTTTGATATTTTTTTTCTTTCTTTTTGCACAAAATGACTGCTCTCAAACTTTGAAACTTCGTTGTGACGTGCTTGTGAGCTCAAAATGACTGCTCTCCCGTGCTTGTGTCCATCCATCTCTAATGGAAACCTCAACTACCGGCAGTTGATTTCAAACTTGTTGAAATTTGTTTTGCAAAATATATTTATATAGAGATATACATATGTATTATGGTTTCACAAAATGTTTGCAAAATGTTTTAATTCCCGGGATCCATGTGAATAAAGAGTGCAACATTGTACCTTGAAGCTGAGGGAGATGTCCTCTCTTGTTGGGCAGTGTATGATCATTAAGGGCTGAGAGGTTATTGTAAGGCCATTTAGAAATAATAAACCTGATGGGCTAATCTCACATCTACCCACAGTCCTTGGGCCTTCATAAGATGGATGGACACAATGACCATTTAGTCTAAATGTTGGTCCCATTAAGAGCCCATACTGATGGACTCAGGGGTTCACTGTATTCAGCATTGAATTCGGCCAAGCCATGTAATAGAGGCTAGGCTGAACCCATGTGGGTGATCTGGAGATCAATGATAGGGTCCCATGCCATACAAAGAGAGCCAAACTAGCCAACATTAGAAGGAAGTGAGCTTGAAAGCCTAATGGGCCTAAAGGCCATTTCGAACTGGGTTAATTGGATTAACTAAATAGGGGGCGAATCTGGGTATGGATCAGCAGATAAGGATAAGAAGATAACTCTTATCCACCTAAAGAGTCTAGATCCAAATATAGATTTGGATCAGGAAATTTCTAATTTGATTAGGAGTAGTTGATCATGATCTGCATATAAGATAAGGGATTAACCTTATCACTTAAAGAGTTCAGATCCAAATAAAGATTTGGATCAAGAAACTCCTAATCAAATTAGGAGATTGACTCTTTAAGAGTTAGACATAAAGAGGAAGGTTAACTGGAAAAGATCTACACAGTTTGACTGCTTTCTGCTTCCAATTCTCTCTCTATCTGCTCTTGCCGCCATACCTTGTTTGATCTCCACCTCTTTGAGTGATCAAGATTCGATCTTGATATTGTTTCTTGGTGGAAGAAATAATTTTGAAGTTGTGCTCACTACCTTGTTTGATTCTTGTTGAAGAATTTGAGGTTCTTGGTGAAGAATCACTTGCTGATCCTGCCTCATTCTAAGCTGTGTCATCTTCAGTGGAGGAAGGATTTGGTACTCTCTTTGGGCGTGAACACCTACACTGGGAGGAGCTTTTTGCGTGGATTCTATATTAGGTATTCCTCTCCCTAATCTTGGTTTCATATTTGGTCTGATTTGTTTTAAGAACGAACCTTGAAAAATGCAGTTTTTCTAAATTAAGGAATAGGATTCCCGGATGGGAGAAAGAAATTTTTGAAAATTTGCCCAGCCACTCTACATGGTTCGGCCATCCATATGATGGATCTCCCATCCCTTCAGTGTTATCAGAGCCATGTTCAAGCTTGAACCAAATCTGGACCGGATCTGAACCTGCCCAACTGGGCAAAAATTGTTCTACCCGATTTGTGCAAGTTTTCTATTTTTTTGAGAAATTGGTTCTCAGTTTTGGGCATGTAGATCTGAAATTAATTCTTTATTATTCTTTAATAATTATTGAATGGTTCTATAATTGTTTCTTGAATTCTTGGGTTGTCGTGTGATGGAGATCGAATTCATTAAAGGTGGTAGGATTTGCGCATCCTGCAAATGTTATTCTATTTATTTTGGTCTGTAAATAATTTTTTTTTTATTTTGGACAAAATGTATAAGATTTGATGTGATGTAATTAATAGAAAATTAGGTTTTTCTATTTTTTTGACGTCTGAAGACTTGCCAGAATGCATGGAGGATGAAAAGATTTTTTGCAGTTTGAGAAATTGCAATCTGTGATTTGCAAATAACGATTTCACTATCTGCGATTGACCCTTTGTTTTGCAGGTGTGAAATTACACATACAGCCCTCTGATATTTGTTTTAGTTGATTCTTTATTGTCTTTAATCACCTGTAATTAATTTCAGATCACATTTTTAAATTGGATCTTGCAATGGACACCAAACCCTAGGCTGGTTTGACCCAAGGTTGGTCCAAATTGTTTGGACTGAACCTGGGATTCAATAGGGGTCTGTTCACAGCCCCAAATTCTGATTTGGGCCAGGGGTTTGATGGCCCATTACAAGATACAATTTGGCCCACTCTGTAAAACCCAGTTTTGATTAGTGGAAATTGCATCAACCCTAATTTAGCATAAAAGCTATATGGGCCGAATTGCATTTTGTAGTTATGCCCATATACCTAGATAATGTTATATGATAATGTTATGGGCTTTAATGGACTATCCTGATTTAACCTAATTAATTTAGGGTTTTATAGATGATTTACTTGATTGGATCAATTTGTTTCACGCATGTGATGTATGATGTGTGATGTGCTACGCACATGGGCCATAAGCACTTGGCCCATGTTAATTCGATAGTGGCTCTTTCGCACACTATGGCGGAATACACATCATTGCCATGGTGTCCTTAAGATCATTGGATGATCTCTCTTCTTGATGGGCTCAACATCAGCTTCCTTTACAAGAGGAATCGTGCGGAACCCTAGCCCGTTTAGGGCCATCTGAATCTAACTTTAAGAAAGTCAGCAGGAGACACTTTGGTTTGACCTAAATAAAGAAATAGGGTGTAATTACTCGTTCCCTCCAGCAAAATATAAGTGCATGTGATAGAGAGATTCATATTATGAACTCTCTAAAGGCTTTCCATCATTAGCGTGAAGATGGGCTTATCAGTAATGAGGAGATGCACCATAAAATTGGGGTATCCATTTGCTAGTGAGTCTGTTGAATTGTTTCGTAAGATGACAGGGGCATCATAGACCGATGTGGGAGGGGCCTATCCTAAAATGGAAGACTCTCTCATGGTACCTTGGCGTTCACGAATATGATGGGTAAGCACTTACAGGATAGAAATGTTTAACCTGAAATGGCAATGAACCTTGTCTGATAAAGGCCAAAGGAAAAGCTCATAAGATGAGTGGATATGATCCTTCACAGAAGGTGGTGGGGTTATGTAGCTGAAATAGTTGGCTCCATGCACTGTATGTGATTTCCCACATTTCCAAAGACATAACCACAGTCTCCGTCACTGAGATGGGAGAGAAATCTCAGAGATGAATAAATGGAAATGGAACACAGATTAAAAGCCATTTCTATGTAGATAACATGAATCAAATCAGGTTGTGGACTAAAAATTTGCTTTGCCCTTTATCAGAAATGGCAAATGGACAATTTCTCAGGTTGTTAGATGACAATAGTCTTTAGTACCTGGAGACCAAGAAACAAGGTAATTTCGAATCTTTCGTCATAGAGACCAATTTGTTGGTCACTTCTGCTTCCTGGTGTATTGACTCCAGGGCTTCAACTCATGCATGTAACACATTGTAGGGGTTCAAGACAAGCAGAAGACTGAGTGATGAAGAAATGGCAAATGGACAATTCGCCAAGTGGTTAAACGATAATAGTCCTCAGTACCTGGAGACCAAGAAACAAGGTAATTTCGAATATTTCGTCATAGAGACCAATTTGTTGTTCACTTCTGCTTCCTGATGTAGACTCCGGGGCTTCAACTCATGCATGTAACACATTGCAGGGGTTCAAGACAAACAGAAAGCTAAGTGATGAAGAAATGGCAAACAGACAATTCGCCAAGTTGTTAGACAATAATAGTCCTCAGTACTTGGAGACCAAGAAACAAGGTAATTTCGAATCTTTCGTCATAGAGACCAATTTGTTGGTCACTTATGCTTTCTGGTGTATTGACTCCAGGGCTTCAACTCATGCATGTAACACATTACAGGGGTTCAAGACAAGCAGAAGGCTGAGTGATGAAGAAGTAACGCTTTACTTGGGGACTTCTGCAACAATTGCAACTACAACTATAGGGACTATATGAAGGGATGAGAGATCCATCCCATGGACGCCCAAAGATTGCGGAATAAGGAGCAAATTTCAAAAATTTTTCTCCCCCTTCAACTGGGAATCACATTCCAAGTTAGAAAATCATATTTTCAAGGATCATTCTTGAACCTTAAACTTAACCAGATCTGAACCAAAAGGAGTAGAAGAGAATTATACCTGATACGGAGAAGTAATATCTCCCAAAGAAGGTGTTCGCGCCGAAGGAAGGATCCAAAGACTGCTCCCACTGAAGATGGCACAGTGCAGGATGGAGCAGAATCAGCAGTGTTCTTCTCCAAGAACTTTGTCCTTCGCAAGAATCAGTAGAATGGTACGTGAGCGCAGATTCCTTTCAATCCTTTCTCAAAGAACTGATGTCAAGATCCAATCTTGACTTCTCCCACACATTGGAGATCGAACTGACAAACAGGGCAGCAAGAATAGGGAGGCGGTAAGAGAGTATTCGCAGGGTGCAGAATTCTCTCTTCTTGTTTTCAGCACTAAAGGAAATCTGATGTCTGTTTCTTAGGCTGCCGCCCCCTTCTTTTGTTAACCTAAAAGATCAGCTCCTAATCCAATTAGGAGCAGCTTATCCAAATCATATTTGGATAAGACTTCTCTTTAGGTGATAGGGATAAACCCTTATCTTATCTACAGATTAGATTAGCTTTCTCCTAATCTCATTAGGAGATTTCTAAATCTAAATCACATTCAGATCTGGACTCTCTGAGTGGATAGGGTCAAGATCCTATCCTATCTGCTAATCCATCTCAGAATTCGCCCCTTTAATTAACTAAATGAATAGCCCAGTTCGAAATGGGCTTTAGGCCCATTAAGCTTATGTGCTCACTTAACCTTCCTAACTACTGCCCAGTTGGGCTTCCTTTTATGGCGTGGGACCCAAGCATTGATCTACACATCAGCCACATGGGTTCGGCCCAGCCTTTATTACAAGGCCTGGCCGAATACACTGTTATGGACATTGAACCCCCTGAAACCCATCGAATGGGCTCTATGGGCCCAACACTTACCCAAAGTGGTCCCTGGGCCAAGCCACCTTGTAACACCCAGGGACTGTGGGCAGATGCAAGATTAGCCCATCAGGTATTATCCTCAATGGTCTTACACGTAACCTCTCAGCCCATAATGATCATACACTGCCCGGCAAGAGAGGACCTCTCCCTCGGCTGCAAGGAACAGTGTTGCACTCTCTGCTTATATGGATCCTGGGAATTAAAACCTTTTTGCAAACATTTGAGAAACCATAATATATATATACTTTTATATCTCATATAAAATATACTTTGCAAAACAAATCTCAACGGTTGAAATCGGCTACCGGCAGTCTTGGTTTCCGTCAATGAGAGTGCATCCCCGATCATTACCTTTGTCCAACAAAGGGGCTGATCCTGTCACTATGATCACCCACTCAGATGAATTCTCGGACTGTCCCAACATACCTAGGTTTTGACCCCCGCTAAGGATCTCACTGATTGGTACATCAAAGACAGCCCAATCCGACACCTAGTGCAGTATAATAATCGAGTCTAGGGGTCGGGTGTAACTTTCCAGTTTTGCCCATCAATCTCCAAGGTCTAGGGCAATACTGGAAATCTGGTCCAGTTCATAGATTCAATTAATCCTACACTATATGTGCCTAGGGTCTCACCCTGGCAGCTGAGACAGGCCACCCCAACAGACTTGGTGGCACCACAGTGTCAGCCTTGTCAAGATAGGTCTCCCCAGACCGACCCACTGGCTGTGAACATTCTTAACTAACACGAGTCTCATTAAGTGTCCAGTATAAGGGTATTACACAAAAGCATACCAAGGGAACATGAATCAAATATGCACTTTTATTCATTTACAATAAACTCATAAAGTACATCATTCTGATTGAAGCTAAGGGCATACAAAACTGTCTAACAGCTCCCACTTGCACTTAGGTCCAATCAGGTACTAGCCGGAGTCCCATGCTTTCCACATTTTTCTCAAACACTTTCTGTGATAGTGGCTTTGTCATTGGGTCTGCTACATTTTCCGTTGACGCTACCTTCTGAATCAAGACGTCCCCTCTACCAACAATCTCCTGCAGTATGTGGTACTTTCTCTCGATGTGCTTCTACTTCGAGTGGTCTCGTGGCTCCTTAGCCTGTGCAATGGCTCCATTGTTGTCACACAACAATGGGATGGGTGATGTGCTGGACGGAACTATTCCCAACTCATGAACGAACTTCTTCATCCACACGGCTTCTTTGGCAGCCTCACTTGTGGCAATGTACTCGGCCTCGGTCATGGAGTCTGTAGTGGACCCCTGTTTGCTGCTTTTCCAGCAAACAGCACACGATCCTATCGTGAAAACATATCCAGATGTAGACTTTCTATCATCTGGGTCTGACTGAAAATCGGCATCTGTATACCCTTGGATCTGTAGTGAGCTACCGTCGAATACTAGACAAAACTCTTTTGTCCTTCGAAGGTACTTAAGTATGTTTTTCACAGCAGTCCAATGCTCCTGCCCTGGGTTGGCCTGAAATCTTCTTACTACACTCACTGCCTGAGCTATGTCAGGACAAGTGCACAGCATGGCATACATGATGCTCCCTACGGCTGAGGCATAAGAAACGTCTTTCATGCCATCAATCTCCTCAGAAGTCTTGGGAGACATCTTCTTGGAGAGAGTGACTCCGTGCCTGAAGGAACATTTCCTTTCTTGGAGTTATCCATGTCGTATCTCTTGACTATTTTGTCAATGTAAGCAGATTGGGATAATCCTATTATCCGCTTCAATCTATCTCTATAGAGTCTAAGACCTAGTATATAGGAGGCTTCTCCAAGATCTTTCATGGAGAATTGCTGTGATAGCCATACTTTCACCGTAGTTAACAATCCTACATCATTCCCAATGAGTAGAATGTCATCTACATACAGAACCAAGAAGGTAACCTTATCTCCACTATACTTCCTGTAGACACAGGGTTCATCCGGATTCTGCTCGAAGTCAAACGATTTGATAGCAGAATTAAAACGGATATTCCAACTTCTAGAAGTTTGCTTAAGTCCATAAATGAATCTGTTAAGTTTACATACCATGTTTTCCTGACCTGCAGCAATGAAGCCTTGCGGCTGCTGCATATAGATATCTTCAGTAAGATCTCCATTCAGGAATGTAGTTTTGACATCCATTTGCCAAATCTCATAATCATGGTATGCTGCTACAGCTAGCAGGATCCTAATGGATTTAAGCATGGCCACAGGCGAAAAGGTTTCCTCATAATTGATGCCCCCTTTCTGAGTGTACCCTTTCGCCACCAGACGAGCTTTGAAGGTCTCAACCTTACCATCGGGGCCCTTCTTTCTCTTGTAAATCCATTTGCAACTGATTGCTTTTACCCCGGAGGGTGGATCTACTAGAGTCCAGACTCCATTGGTCTCCATTAAGTCCATCTCTGCTCTCATGGCCTCCACCCACTTCTGGGAATCTATGTCCAACAAAGCTTCCGCATAAGTTAAGGGATCCTCCTCACTAGTCAAGGTTTCCACTAGGTAGCTATCTTGGTCATAACCATAACGGACTGGTGGCCTGGATACTCGAGTGGATATTCTAGGTTGGTCACTACCTGGAACTTGTGGGACATCTCCCACTGCTCCTGTGCTCTCCTCATCAAGAACAATTTCTTGACGATGGGTGTCCAGGATGTAATCGGTTTCTAAGAATTGCACATTTCGACTGCAGAACACTTTCTACTCACTTGGGTCATAGAATAGGTAACCTACAGAGCCTTTTGGGTAGCCTACAAATAGGCAACGACTGGTCTTGGATTCCAACTTGTCTACACTCATTCTTTTAACGTGTGCTGGACAACCCCAAATCTTCAAGTGTCTGACACTTGGTTTCTTTCTGGTCCAAAGATCATATGGAGTATTTGGAACCAATTTGGTTGGAACCCGATTTAGCACGTAAATTGCAGTCTCTAATGCGTGACCCCAAAAGGATGTGGGTAACTCTGAGTGTATGAGAAGCGACCGGACCATATCCAATAAGGTCCTATTCCTCCTCTCTAAAACACCGTTAAGTTGTGGTGTAGCAGGAGGAGCTAATTGTGATACTATCCCATTGTTCTTTAAGTAGTCCCTGAATTCATCAAAGAGATACTCGCCACCTCGATCTGATCGAAGGGCTTTAATTTCTCTCCCTAACTGTTTCTTGACCTCTTGTCTAAACTCTTTGAACTTTTCAAAGGATTTAGATTTGTGTCTCATTTGGTACACGTAACCATATCGTGAAAAATCATCTGTGAAGGTGATGAAATACACGTGTTGATTTCGTGTCCTAACACTCAGGGGACCACATAAATCAGTATGTATTAGGTCAAGTGTGCCTGTACATCTTTCAGGCTTACCGTTAAATGGCCGTTTCGTCATCTTGCCTTGTAGGCAAGGCTCACAAGTGGGAAGATCTTCTACAGTTAGAAAATCCAAAGGACCATCCTTTACCAATCTTGTGATTCAGTCAACACCGATGTGGCCAAGTCGGTAATGCCACAGACACGTGGGATTAACTATATCATGGGCTCTCTTCTTGGGGATTTCAGCCGACGTACTTTCGGTTATATTAGTTTCTAGAGAAGGATGTAGAACATAGAGACCGTTCTCTAGTTCACCGTATGCGATGAATCTGTTGTTTCTTTTAATAGTAATCGTATTACTAAAGAAGACAGAATAACCATCTGCACACAGTTTTAAAACATAAATCAAATTTCTCCTTAAATTTTGTACATAAAGACAATCTTTCAATACAATTGTTCCTTCTCTAAAAAATAACTCCACGGTTCCTTTGGTCGCGGCTGCAACAGTTGCATTAGTCCCCAAGTAGAGTGTGCTCCTTCACTCAGCCTTCTGCTTACCTTGAACCCCTGCAGTGAGTTACACGCATGAGTTGAAGCCCCGAAGTCAATACACCAGGACGCAGAAGCTACCAACCAATTGGTTTCTATAACACAAGTTTCGAAGTTACCTTTATTGGATTCCAGGTAGGCAGGACAATTCCTTTTCCAGTGGCCGGTCTTCTTGTAGAAGTGACAGGCATCCGATGCTTTGTCTTTCTTCTGCTTCTTGCTCTTAGTGGCTTTCTTCTGAGGCTTCTTTGCCTTCCTTTTTCTCTTGCCTGTCTTGCCAGGTTCAACAAGCATGGCTACAGGCTCATCCTTTCTAATCAGTTCTTCATCTCTTTGCAACATATTGCTGAGCTCTTGCAAGCTGACATTCAGCTTGTTCATGTTATAGTTCATGATGAACGGATTAAAGGAAGGAGGCAAAGAGTTAAGGATAGCATCTATCTGGGTTGCAAGGTCCAGCCCGAATCCAAGAGCCTCCAGTTCGTTGATGTATCCCATCATCCGAAGACAATGGTCATGAACTTGTTGACCCTTGGACATTTGTGCGGTCATGAACTGCTTGAAGACCTTTTGTCGAGTAGAACGATTATGCTCTTCATACATTGTCCTGAGACTGTCCAATATGTCTTTGGCAAGTTCGATCTGATCGAACTGCCTCTGTATCGGGTTGTCCAAGGAGGCAATGATGTAACACCGGGCAAGGGAGTTTTTCTCCTCCCATTCTTGATAGTCCCTCCTTCGGGCCTCAGAAGCCCTATCACCCGGACGCTCCGGGGCAGGATTCTTTGCCACTTTGTCCAACTTTTCAGAAGCTAGGACCAGCATAAGGTTCCTGTACCAGTCAGCATAGTTTGGGCCCTTCAACTTGTTATCATCAAGCAGTTTTGCAAATGATCCATTTGCCATTTTCTGATAAAAGAGCAAACATCAGTCCACAACCTAATTTGATTCATGTTCAATTCATAGATATGGATTTAAATCTACGTTCCATTTCCATTTATTCATCTTTGAGATTTCCCTCCTTTCTCAGTGACGGAGACTACGGGTTGTCTCTGGAAATGTGGAAAATCACATAGGGTGCATGGAGCCAACTGTTTCAGCTGCATAACCCCACCACCTTTCTGTGAAGGATCATATCCACTCATCATATGAGTTTTCCCTTGGCCTCTGTCAGAAAAGGTTCAGAGCCATTTTCAGGTATACCTTTCTGTCCAGTCAGTGCTTACCCATCATATTCATGAATGCCAAGGTACCGTGAGAGAGTTCCCATTTTCTGGTGAAGCCCCTCCCACATCGGTCTATGACGCCCCTATCTTCTTATGAAACACTCAGACAAGCCCAACAGCAAATGGCTAGCCCATTTTCTGGTGCGTTTCCTCATTACTGAAGGACCCATCCTCATGCTAATGATGGAAGGCCTTTAGAGAGTTCATCATATGAATCTCCCTATCACATGCACTCATATTAGCCGGAGGGAACAGTTAATTACGCCCTAGTTCTTATTTTAGGTCAAACCAAAGTGGCTCCCACTGACTTTCATAAAGCCAGATTTCGGTGGGCCTAAATCGGCTAGAGTACCGCACGTAACCTCTTGATGAGGTGTGGGGGCCCACCACTAAGGGAGGTCATCCAATGACCAAAAGGAACACCATGGCAATGATGTGCATTCAGCCATGGTGTGCGCAAGAGCCACTATCGATGGAGCATGGGCCAAGTACTTATGGCCCATGTACGTAGCACATCACACATCCATACATCACATGCAGGGATAAATTGATCCAATCAATTAATCATCTGTAAAGCCCATTTGAAGCCCATTTTAAATCCATAATATTAACCATTAATATTATCTAGGTATATGGGCCGAATGGTTCAACCCATATAGCTTTAAATGTCAAGTGGGCTTTTAGCAGTTTTAACCTTTTAAAACTGGGCCTTTACAGGTTGGGCCGAATTAACCATTTAATTAAACACTAATCCTTAGGCCCATTAGTGGGAAAATTAGGGCTGACTTTCAGTCCTTGATTAAACCCTAGGTTCGGTTCAAACTATTTGAAACAATCTTGGTTCGAATGGGTCTAGGGTTTGATCTTTAATTAAATCTTTAATTCAAGAAAATAATCTGAAATTAAATACTGATAAAAGAAAAACAAGAATCAGTCAATCAGGGCTGTTCGCACAATCCATCCTGCAAAATAGAGGTTAGATCACAGAATGCAGTTTCACAAACTGCAAATCGCAGATAGCGATTCTCCCATCTATGAAATCTCATTCTCTGCGAAATCTGCTTTTCTGCGCCGCCATCTTCGATCCAAAATAAAATAAATAGAAATCCTATTTCTATTAATAATTACATCAGATCGAATACCTATACATTGAGTCTAGAAAATAAAAAAAAAAAATTATTTACAGACCAAAAATAATTCAAGAACTGTAGAATCGCAGGTTCCCTGCGCAAACCAAGAATTCGATCTCCTCTTGTATGAACAGCCCAAAAATCAAGAAATTCATAAAGAATAATTCTAAATAATAATCAGATTTATGAGAAAATAATTTCAGATTATTTGCCCATTAAATTTGGGAACAGATTTCCCAAAACCCATATTTGCGAATAATTTGGGAACAGATTATTCGCCCATTTGCCCATTAAATTTGGGAATAGATTATTCGCCCATTCACCCACTGAAGGGATGAGAGATCCATCCCATGGACGCCCAAAGATAGCGGAATAAGGGGCGAATTTCAAAAATTTTTCTCTCTCTTCAACTGGGAATCACATTCCCAGTTAGAAAATCATATTTTCAAGGATCATTCTTGAACCTTAAACTGAACTAGATCTGAACCAAAAGGAGTAGGAGAGAATTATACCTGATACGGAGAAGTAATATCTCCCAACGAAGGTGTTCATGCCTAAGGAAGGATCCAAAGACTGCTCCCACTGAAGATGGCGCAGTGCAGGATGGAGCAGAATCAGCAGTGTTCTTCTCCAAGAACTCTGTCCTTCGCAAGAATCAGTAGAATGGTACGTGAGCACTGCTTCCTTTCAATCCTTTCTCAAAGAACTTATGTCAAGATCCAATCGTGACTTCTCCCATACACTGGAGATCGAACTGGCAAACAGGGCAGCAAGAACAGGGAGGCGGTAAGAGAGTATTCGCAGGGTGCAGAATTCTCTCTTCTTGTTTTCAGCACTGAAGGAAATCTGATGTCTGTTTCTTAGGCTGCCATCCCCTTCTTTTGTTAACCTAAAAGATCAGCTCCTAATCCAATTAGGAGCAGCTTATCCAAATCATATTTGGATAAGACTTCTCTTTAGGTGATAGGGATAAACCCTTATTTTATCTACAGATTAGATTAGCTTTCTCCTAATCTCATTAGGAGGTTTATAAATCTAAATCACATTCAGATCTGGACTCTCTGAGTGGATAGGGTCAAGACCCTATCCTATCTGCTAATCCATCTCAGAATTCGCCCCTTTAATTAACTAAATGAATAGCCTAGTTCGAAATGGGCTTTAGGCCCATTAAGCTTATGTGCTCACTTAACCTTCCTAACTACTGCCCAGTTGGGCTTCCTTGTATGGCGTGGGACCCAAGCATTGATCTACACATCAGCCACATGGGTTCGGCCCAGCCTTTATTACAAGGCCTGGCCAAATACACTGTTATGGACAGTGAACCCCCTGAAACCCATCGAATGGGCTCTATGGGCCCAACACTTACCCAAAGTGGTCCCTGGGCCAAGCCACCTTGTAACACCCAGGGACTGTGGGCAGATGCAAGATTAGCCCATCAGGTATTATCCTCAATGGTCTTACACGTAACCTCTCAGCCCATAATGATCATACACTGCCCAGCAAGAGAGGACCTCTCCCTCGGCTGCAAGGAACAGTGTTGCACTCTCTGCTTATATGGATCCCGGGAATTAAAACCTTTTTGCAAACATTTGAGAAACCATAATATATATATACTTTTATATCTCATATAAAATATACTTTGCAAAACAAATCTCAACGGTTGAAATCGGCTACCGTCAGTCTTGGTTTCCATCAGTGAGAGTGCATCCCCGATCATTACCTTTGTCCAACAAAGGGGCTGATCCTGTCACTATGATCACCCACTCAGATGAATTCTCGGATTGTCCCAACATACCTAGGTTTTGACCCCCGCTAAGGATCTCACTGATTGGTACGTCAAAGACAGCCCAATCCGACACCTAGTGCAGTATCATAATCGAGTCTAGGGGTTGGGTGTAACTTTTCTGTTTTGCCCATCAATCTCCAAGGTCTAGGGCAATACTGGAAATCTAGTCCAGTTCATAGATTCAATTAATCCTACAAATGTATGTACCTAGGGTCTCACCCTGGCAGCTGAGACAGGCCACCCCAACAGACTTGGTGGCACCACAGTGTCAGCCTTGTCAAGATAGGTCTCCCCAGACCGACCCACTGGCTGTGAACATTCTTAACTAACACGAGTCTTATTAAGTGTCCAGTTTAAGGGTATTACCCAGAAACATACCAAGGGAACATGAATCAAATATGCACTTTTATTCATTTACAATAAACTCATAAAGTACATCATTCTGATTGAAGCTAAGGGCATACAAAACTGTCTAACACTATAGAATTAATTTTCAGAGAAGGAATCATTGTACTTAAAGATTGTCTTTATGTATTGAACTTAAGAAGAAATTTGATTTATGTCTCAAAGTTGTGTTTGGATGATTATTCTATTTTATTCAGTTAGGTGATGATTACTATCAAACAGAATAAAAAATTCCTCAGTTATGGCGAACTTGAGAATGGTCTCTATGTTCTCCATCCTTCTCTGGAAACAAACTTAACCGAAACTATGTCGGAAATAATCCCCAAGAAGAGAACACGTGAAACAGTTTAATCCCACGTGCTTGTGGCTTTATCGACTTGGCTACATTTAGATCGTATCACAAGGTTGGTCCTTTGGATTTTCTAACTGTAGAACATCTTCCAACTTGTGAACCTTGCCTTCAGGGTAAGATGACGAAACGACCATTTTCAGGTAAGCCTGAAAGATCTACAAGCACGCTTGACCTAATACATACTGATGTATGTGGTCCCCTGAATGTTGGTTACATGTACCGAATGAGACATAAGTTTGAATCCTTTGAAATATTCAAAGAGTGTAGGCAAGAGGTCAAGAAACAGTTGGGGAGACAGATCAAACCCTTCGATCAGATCGAGGAGGTGAATATCTCTCCGATGAATTCAGGGACTAGTTAAGGGACAATGGGATTGTTTCACAATCAGCTCCTCCTGCTACACCATAAATAAATGGAGTGTCAGATAGGAGGAACTAGACTTTATTGGATATGGTTCGATCACTTCTTGTACACTCGGAACTACCTACATCCTTTTGGGGGTATGTATTAGAGACTGTGATATACGTGCTAAACTGGGTTCTAACCAAATCCATTCCTAAGATTCCATATGAGCTATGGACCAGTAAGAATCCAAGTGTAAGACACTTGAAGATTTAGGGTTGTCCAGCACATGTTAAAAGAACAAGTGCAAACAAATTGGAATCCAAGACCAGTTGTTTCCTATTTGTAGGCTACCCTAAAGGCTCAGTAGGATATTTATTCTATAACCCGAAAGAGCAAAGAGTGTTTCATAATCGAATTGCCCATTTCTTGGAAGAAGATTACATCCTGAACAATCATCATTAGGAAGTTGTTCTTGATGAGGAGACCTCATGGGTAGTGGGAGATGTCTTATAGGCTCTAGATAATAACCAACCTAGAAGGTCTACCCGAGTATCCAGGCCTCCAATTCGTTATGGATATGATCAAGAAAGTTACTTGATGGAAGCCACGATTAGTGAGGAGGATTCATTGACTTATACAGAAGCTATGTTGGACATAGATTCCTTGAAGTGGGTAAATGCCATTAGAGCTAAGATGGACTCAATGGAGTCCAATGTAGTTTGGACTCTAGTAGATCCACCCCCTGGGGTGAAAGCAATTGGTTGTAAATGGATTTATAAGAGGAAGAAGGGCCCCGATGGTAAGGTTAAGACCTACAAGGCTCGTCTTGTGGCGAAAGGGTACACTCAGAAAGAGGGAATCGACTATGAGGAAACCTTTTCGCCCATGGCCATGCTTAAATCCATTAGGACCTTGCTAGCTATAGCAGCATACCATGACTACAAGATTTGGCAAATGGATGTCAAAACCATGTTCCTGAATGAAGATCTTACTTAAAATATCTACATTTAGCAACCGCAAGGATTCATTGCTATAGGTCAGAAACACATGGTGTATAAACTTAATTGATCCATATATGGACTTAAGTAAGCTTCTAGGAGCTGGAACATCTAGTTTGACTCTACCGTTAAATAGTTTGACTTTGAGCAGAATCTGGATGAGCCCTGTGTTTATAGGAAGACAGTGAGAGATAAGGTTACATTCTTGGTTCCGTATGTAGATGACATTCTGCTCATTAGGAATGATGTAGGAATTTTAACTATGGTGAAAGTTTGGCTTTCACAACAATTCTACATGTAAGATCTTGGAGAAGCCTCTTACATCTTGGGACTTTGACTCTATAGAGATAGATCGAAGAGGATAATAGAATTATCCCAATCTTCTTACATGGACAAGATTGTTAAGAGATACAGCATGGAGAACTCCAAGAGATTGTCAAGAGATACAGCTTGAAGAAGCCTCTTTCAGGCACGGGGTCACTCTCTTCAAGGGCATGTCTCCCAAGACACTCGAGGAGATTGAGGGCATGAGAGAGGTTCCCTATGCCTCAGTTGTAGGAAGCATCATGTATGCCATGCTGTGCACTCGGCCAGACATTGCTCAGGCCGTGAGTGTGGTAAGAAGATACCAATCTAACCCAGACAAGAGCACTAGACTACTGTAAAGAACATACTCAAATACCTTTGAAGGACAAAAGAGTTTTGTCTGGTATTCGATGGTAGGTCACTACAGATCCTAGGGTATACTGATGTTGATTTCTAGTCAGATACAGATGATAGAATGTCTACATTTGGTTACATCTTCATGATGGGGTCCTGAGTAGTAAGAATAACAGTCCACAACCCAAGCTAAGCATGTTGCCGTAAGTGAGGCTGCCTAATGGATGAAGGTGTTCATTCTGGAATTTGGAATTCACACATCACCCATTCCATTGTTGTATGACAACATTGGATCTATGGGAGATTGATGTTAAAAGGTAGCATCAGCGGAGAATGTAGCAGACTCATTGACTAAGTCACTAATACAGAAAGTGTTTGAGAAACACGTGGAAAGTATGGGATTCCGGCTTATACCCGATTGGACCTAAGTGCAAGTGGGAGCTGTTAGATAGTGTATGCCCTTAGATCCAATCAGTTTGATGTACATTATGACATTAATTGTAAATGAATAAAGTACATATTTGATTCATCTTATATTGGTGTGTTTCTATGTAATACCCTTAAACTAGACACTTATGAGACTCGTATTAGTTTAGAATCTTTACAACCATTTGATAGATCTAGGGAGGTTTATCCTGCCAAGGCTGATACGGATGTGCCGCAAAGTTGGTTGGGTTGGTTTGTCTCAACTACCAGGGTCAGACCTGAGGTATATGTAGTGTGGGTTTGCTTGAAACCCTGAACTGGACCAAATTCCAGTATTGCCCTGGACCTTGGAGATAGATGGGCAAAATTGGAATGTTACACCTGACCCCTAGACTCGATTATGGTTTTGCACTAGGTGTCGGATTGGGTTATCTTTGATATGCCAATCAATGAGATCCTTAGAGGGGGTCAAAACCTGGGTATGTTGGGACAGTCTAAGAATTCACCTGAGTGGGTGATCATAGTGAAAGGATCAGTCCCTTTGTTGGAAAAAGTGAATGATCGGGGAATTTACTCTCTTTGATGGAAACCTAAACTATCGGCAGTTGATTTCAAACTTGTTGAAATTTGTTTTGTAAAATATATTTATGTAGAGATATAAATATATACTACAATTTCACAAAATGTTTGCAAAAGGTTTTAATTCCCGAGATCCATATGAGTAGAATGTGCAGCACTGTACCTTGCAGCCGAGGGAGAAGTCCACTCTTATCGGGTAGTGTATGATCATTAAGGGCTGAGAGGTTAAGTGTAAGACCATTTAGGGATAATAAACTTGATGGGCTAATCTCACATCTGCCTATAGTCCTTGGGCCTTCATAAGATGGTTGGACCCAAGGACCATTTAGTGTAAATGTTGGGCCCATTAAGAGCCCATACTGATGGACTTAGGGGTTCGCTGTATTCAACAATGAATTCGGCCAAGCCTTGCAACAGAGGCTAGGTTGAACCCATGTGGGTGATCTGGCGATCAATGATAGAGCCAAGCTAGCCAGCATCAGAAGAAAGTGAGCCTGAAAGCCCAATGGGCCTAAAGCCCATTTCGAATTGGGTTAATTGGATTAATTAAATAGGGGGCGAATCTGGGCATGGATCAGCAGATAAGGATAAGAGGATAACTTTTATCCACTTAAAGAGTCCATATCCAAATATAGATTTGGATCAGGGAACTTCTAATATGATTAGGAGTAGCTGATCATAAAGGGACAATCATTCTATTACTTCATTTGCCCTAGCCTTTAGACTACCTCATGCTCTCAACTTTCCTTTGTCCTTCAAGGAGACCCCATATGTAGCCTAACCACCTCACTCACAGTTTCTTCCAGTTAGTTTGGTGTCTTGGGGGAGTGGATTGAATATGTACCAAAACTTTGATATTTTTTTTCTTTCTTTTTTGCACAAAATGACTGCTCTCAAACTTTGAAACTTCGTTGTGACGTTTGTGAGCTCAAGATTTTTTACCATTACACCAAACAAACACTAAGCAATAGTCCCTTGGTAATTGTGAATCCTCATTCTTTAACATTCTATTCTAACTAATTGTGAACTAGTCAATGTTATATGCTCGAATCATAGTTGGGAAACCAGGTCTTGACTTGGGTTATTTTCCAAGTCAAGTAAAACAAAAAAAAAAGTAAAAATTCCAACAAAGTTAGGAATTGTTAGATAGTGTATGCCCTTAGCTTCAATCAGTTTGAGGTACATTATGACATTTATTGTAAATGAATAAAGTACATATTTGATTCATGTTATATTGGTGTGTTTCTGTGTAATACCCTTAAACTGGACACTTATGAGACTTGTGTTAGTTTAGAATCTTTACAGCCATTGGATAGATATCTTGCCAAGGCTGACACTGATGTGCCACCAAGTTGGTTGGGTTGGCTTGTCTCAGCTGCCAGGGTGAGACCTGAGGAACATGTAGTGTGGGTTTGCTTGAAACCCTGAACCGAACCAAATTCCAGTATTGCCTTGGACCTTGGAGATAGATGAGCAAAACTGAAATGTTACGTTTGACCCCTAGACTCGATTATGGTACAGCACTAGGTGTTGGATTGGGCTGTCTTTGATATGCCAATTAGTGAGATCCTTAGAGGGGGTCAAAACCTAGGTATGTTGGGACAGTTTGAGAATTCACCTGAGTGGGTGATCATAGTAACAGGATCATCCTCTTTGTCAAACAAAGTGAATGATCGGGGAATGCACCTCTCTCTAATGGAAACCTCAACTACCGGTAGTTGATTTCAAACTTGTTGAAATTTGTTTTGCAAAATATATTTATATAGAGATATACATATGTATTATGGTTTCACAAAATGTTTGCAAAATGTTTTAATTCCCGGGATCCATGTGAGTAAAGAGTGCAACATTGTACCTTGCAGTCGAGGGAGAGGTCCTCTCTTGTTGGGCAGTGTATGATCATTAAGGGCTGAGAGGTTAATTGTATGGCCATTTAGAAATAATAAACCTGATGGGCTAATCTCATATCTGCCCACAGTCCTTGGGCCTTCATAAGATGGATGGACCCAAGGACCATTTAGTGTAAATGTTGGTCCCATTAAGAGCCCATACTGATGGACTCATAGGTTCACTGTATTCAGCAGTGAATTCAGCCAGGCCATGTAATAGAGGCTAGGCTGAACCCATGTGGGTGATTTGGAGATCAATGATAGGGTCCCACGCCATACAAAGAGAGCCAAACTAGCCAACATTAGAAGGAAGTGAGCCTGAAAGCCTAATGGGCCTAAAGGCCATTTCGAACTGGATTAATTGGATTAACTAAATAGGGGGCGAATCTGGGTATGGATCAGTAGATAAGGATAAGAAGATAACTCTTATCCACTTAAAGAGTCCAGATCCAATTATAGATTTGGATTAGGAAACTTCTAATTTGATTAGGAGTAGTTGATCATGATCTGCAGATAAGATAAAGGATTATCCTTATCACTTAAAGAGTTCAGATCCAAATAAAGATTTGAATCAAGAAACACCTAATCAGATTTGGAGATTGACTCTTTAAGGGTTATACATAAAGAGGAAGGCGAACTAGAAAAGATCTATACAGTTTGACTGCTTTCTGCTTCCAGTTCTCTCTCTCTTTGCTCTTGCCACCCTACCCTGTTCGATCTCCACCTCTTGGAGTGATCAAGATTCGATCTTGATATTGTTTCTTCGTGGAAGAAACAATTTTGAAGCTATGCTCACTACCCTGTTTGATTCTTGTTGAAGAATCTGAGGTTCTTGGTGAAGAACCAACCGCTTGTTGATTCTGCCTCATCCTAAGCTGTGTCATCTTCAGTGGAGGAAGGATTTGGTACTCTCTTTGGGCATGAACGCCTTGTTGGGAGGAGCTTTTTACGTGGATTCTGTATCAAGTATTCTTCTCCCTAATCTTGGTTTCATATTTGGTCTGGATTGTTTCAAGAACGAACCTTGAAAAATGCAGTTTTTCTAAATCAAGGAATAGGATTCCCGGATGGGAGAATGAAGTTTTTGAAATTTTGCCCAGTCACTCTGCATGGTTCAGCCATCCATATGATAGATCTCCCATCCCTTCAAGAATCGTGGCTAACCAGGAGGATAAAAAACCATTAGGTCTATCAGTTCCTGTTTCCATTTAGCTACAAAACAATCATTGGTGGTAGCACAAGGGCCCTTAAGTTTGGAAGTCAATGCCGAAATCAGATCTAAAGACTTTCAATCAATAGCAATTGTCAAAGACATACCATTCAGCTTGGAAAGCTTTAGAGACATCAACATTGCAGGTCAAGAATATAGTCATCAAGGCCATCATCAACACTATATGCCAACGTTGATGGTCTGAAGTGGAATATTATGCTAAGGTGATGCTGTACATGGTAACCTACCCTATAGGGGCAGGTTCCATATTTTTGGAATTGAAACCTACCTTGTGATGGTCAATTATAGCCTTAGCGGTTCCGGGATCAGTTTAAAGGTCTACTGATGGAACCTATTCTTCTTTACTCTCCTCTTTAAAAAAAAGTAGCATGTTCTTTAAAAACTTGATTTTCAATAAATATAATATATAGTATAAAACTTATATATTTTTTATTGATTAAATTGAGTAATTTAATATGTAGATTATTATAATATATTAATATATGGTTCAAAACTTGTTATTATAATTTGAATTTTCTAAATATTACCTTTTACATTACTTATACCTTTTACATTACTTATAATACACATTCAAATATTAAAATGAAAACAAATGATCAAATTACTCAAGTAACTCAATGGTTAAGATAGATCATGGCCTTTGTAACCATGAGTGCTTAGGTTCAAATCTTAACATTCACAAAAATATTTTATGTTCCAGGCAGAACCTACCCATTTTCTCACTCCTAATATCTAAGATCTATGCAAAGTCAGAAGGGTAGAAGTTGATTATATTATACATAGGGGTTTTAATAAACCTCACCCTTAACTCTTCATTAACCATGCATATAAAGCTTTTTGTACATGATTTTAATGGTGTTTTGCAATTTATCTATAATTATAGACACCGTGCACTAAACAATTAGGATATAAATCATTAAACATGACAAAGAGAGAAAACAACTTAAAGAATCTTACACATGGAGGAAAATATATATCCAAACGATAGTACCTGGATGAGCCTTACATACGGATATAACACAAAAAATTGCTTACATGTCATTAGTTTTGATACTATACCAAACTATAGTACTTGGATGCTTGAATGAGCCTTACATACGGATATTGTATTTGAATTTATTGAATATTTCTAGATGTACTCTAATTAATACTTTTAGAATATGTAAATTAGTATCGTTTTAACAAACTATCCTATGCTAGAAATTTAAGTAAATTTGGTGATGTGTAAGTCTTGAAAAATCACATTTGTTTCAAAAAAAAAATAGATATAAATGTTGTTAGACAGTTTTGTATGCCCTTAGCTTCAATCCAATTTGATGTACCTTTTGATATTTAGTGTAAATAAATAAAGTGCATGTTTGATTCATGTTGTTTGGTATAATTCTGTGTAAGACCCTAAAACTGGACACTTATTGAGACACGTGTTACTTTTAAATGTTCACAGCCATTGGATAAGTCTGGGGAGATTTATCCTGCCAAGGCCGATACTGGTGTGCCGCCAAGTGTTGGGATAGCCTGTCTCAGCCACCAGGGTAAGACCCAAGGCACATGTAGTATGGGAATACACGAATCCTTGAACCGGAACAGATTTCCAATATTGCCCTGGACCTTGGAGACAGATGGGCAAAACTGGAAAGTTACACCTGACCCCTAGACTCGATTATGATACTTCACTTGGTGTCGGATCGGGCTGTCTTTGATATGCCAATCAGTGAGATCCTTAGCGGGGGTCAAAACCTAGGCATGTTGGGGCAGTCTGAGAATTCATCTGAGTGGGTGATCATAGTGACAGGATCAGTCCCTTCGTCGGACAAAGGTAATGATCGGAAATGCACTCTCTCTGATGGAAACCAAACTGCCGGCAATTGATTTCAATTGTTGGAATTTTGTTTTTGCAAAATTTATATATTTTATATGTATATATAAATACGGTTTCAAAATGTTTGCAAATCGTTTTAATTCCCGAGATCCATGTGAGTGGAGAGTGCAGCACTGTTCCTTGCAGCCGAGGGAGAGGTCCTCTCTTGTCGGGCAGTGCTTGATCATCATGGGCTGAGAGGTTAAGTGTAAGGCCATTTGGGATAATACCTGATGGGCTAACCTTGCACCTGCCCACAGTCCCTGGGTTTTTATAAGATGGCTTGGCCCAAGGACCACTTAATGTAAGTGTTGGGCCCATAGGGTCCATGTGATGGGCTCCGGGGTTCACTGAGCTTTTCAGTGAATTCGGCTGGGCCTTGTGATAAAGGCTGGGCCGAACCCATGTGGCTGGTGTGTAGATCAATGCTTGGGTCCCACGCCATACAAAGAAGCCCAACTGGGCAGCAGATTGGAAACTAGTTAAGCACTGAACACTTAATGGGTCCAAAGCCCATTTCGAGCTGGGCTGATATGATCACCCATCTATGAGGCGAATCTGGGATTAAAGTCACCAAAAGGATTGGGCCTTTAACCTTATCCACTATGGGAGACCAAATTCAAATCAGATTTGAATCTGTTAACCTCCTGATCAGATCAGGAGTAAACTAACTTAATCTACAGATAGGATTAAGATCATCCCCTATCCAAATACTGATTTGGATTGGGATAACTCCTAATTAGGAGGTTTCTTAATCAAGAAGAAAAGAGGAGAAACCCTAAGAGATCATAATCAGATTTTGAACCCAGGGTTTTTTGAAAAGAAAATCATCCTGCGAATTGGGATTGGATCTCATACACACTCCAGAGAGAAGAGAAGCAATTCTGCAATCTTCACTTCAGGAGTTCTCCTCCAGCCACCACCATTCTTTCTTACAAGATTCGATCTTTGAAGTAGAAAGAAATCAAGAAATTGGTTCTTGACATCAGTTTTGCAAAAAAGACTGAAAAGATTTGGTGCTCAGAGTTTCCTGTGGATTCTTGCGAAGGATTTTGTGTGTAGGACGCACTCTGCTGGTTCCGTTCCACATACAACTGTGTCATCTTCAGCAGGAAGGGATCTTGGTGTCCTCTTTAGGCGTGAACACCAACTTTGGGAGATACTGCTTCTCTGGATCAGGTATAATTCCCTCCTTGTCTTTTGGTTCAGATTTGGTTCGTATTCTAAATTTAGGGAATATGAATCCCAATTGGAAGAAGGTAGGAAAAATTTTTTGAAATTCGCCCACCCATTCCGTAACCATTTTGGCATCCATACGATGGATCCTTCCATTCTTTCAGTGGTACCAGATCTAGGTTCAAATCTTGAACCAAAAGAAAATCAGATCCGAACCTGCACAGATGGATAGAAGAAGTTCTGCCAAGATTTGCACAGATTATTTTCTTTATTTCAAGAAATTGTTTCTTGTTAAGGGCGATTGATCTGAAATTAATTTCTGTTAAATCCAAAATTTATTTAGAACTGTTCTTTATTTATTTTGATTTAATGGACTGTTTGAACCTGAAGATCGCAGTGCAGTTTTGGCGCAGATGGTCTGCGCAACCCTTTTTTTTTATTATTATTCATTTAATTCGGTCTGTAAATAATTTTTTTATTTTATTTTCTACACTGAATGTATAGGATTTGATCAAGAATGTAATTAATTAATAGAAATAGGATTTCTGTTTCTTTTTATTTTCTTGATTGAAGAAGAAGGAAGAAGAAGGCGGCGCTGGAGATTTGCAGATGGAGAAATCACTTTCTGTGATTTGCAGTTTGTGAAACTGCAACCCTAGTAATTAACCTCTGTTTTGCAGGTGGTGCGAACAGTCCATATTTGATTTGTGATTGTCTAAAATTAAAATTATTAATTTCAAATCTTTCTTGAATTAACTCTTGAATTGAAAATCAGTTTCGGACAATCTCGGACTAGATTGGACCAAAACTGTTTGGACCGAATCTAGGGTTCGAAGGGGATTGTTTTCAGTCCAATTTTTCTCACACTTGTTGTTCCAAATCTGATGTTCAATTACAGGGATTAATTCGGCCCACCTGTAAAGCCTAGTTTTAAATGGTTAAAACTACAAAAGCCCACTCTTGTGAGAAAAGTTGTATGGGCCGAACTACTAACTGCGATTCAGCCCATATACCTAGTCGACATTAATTGTTAATGTTATGGATTTTAAATGGGCTGTTCAATGGGCTTTACAGTAGTTAATTGATTGGATCAATTCTTCCTTTACATGTGATGTTTGGATGTTGGATGTGCTGCGACCATGGGCCATAAGCACTTGGCCCATGATGACTCGTTAGTGGTTCTTACGCACACCATGGCTAAACGCACATCATTGCCATGGTGTCCCATAAGGTCATTGGATGACCCCTCCTAACTTGGTGGGCCCCACAACCCTTAAAATGGATGCGTACGAAAACCCTAGCCGATTAAGGCCCACCAGAAATCTAACTTTATGAAAGTTAGTGGGAGCCACTCTGGTTTGACCTAAAATTAGAACTAGGGCGTAATTTGGTTCCCTCCAGCAAATATGAGTGCATGTGATAGGGAGACCCATATGATGGACTCTCTAAAGGCCTTCCATCATTAGCACAATGATGGGTCCTTCAGTAATAAGGAAACACACCATAAAATTGGGCTATCCATTTGCTGTTGGATCTGTCAGAGTGTTTCATAAGATGATAGGGGCGTCATAGACCGATGTGGGAGGGCTTCACCAGAAAATGGGAACTCTCTCACGGTACGTTGGCGTAACCTGAATATGATGGGTAAGCACTCACTGGATAAAAAGTTTTACCTGAAAACGGCTCTGAACCTTGTCTAACAGAGGCCAAAGGGAAAACTCATATGACGAGTGGATATGATCCGTCACAGAAAGGTGGTAGGGTTTTGCAGCTGAAACAGTTGGCCCCACGCACCCTATGTGATTTCCCACATTTCTAGAGACATTTCGCCGTCTCCGTCACAGAGAAAAGAGGGAAATCTCAGAGATGAACAAATGGGAATGGAACATAGATTAAAAACCATATCTATGTAGGTAACATGAATCAAACTAAGGTTGTGGACTAACGTCTTTGTTGTTTTATCAAAAAATGGCAAACGGTCAATTCGCAAAGCTTCTAGACGATAACAAGCTTAAGGGCTCAAACTATGCCGACTGGTATAGAAATCTTATGCTGGTCCTAACTTCTGAAAAGTTAGATAAGGTGGTGAAAAATCCTGCCCCGGAGCGTCCGGGTGATAGGGCTTCTGTGGCCCGTAGGAGGGACTACCAAGATTGGGAGGATAAAAACTCCTTAGCCCGCTACTTTGTCATTGCCTCACTAGACAACTCAATACAGAGGCAGTTCGATTAGATCGAACTAGCCAAGAACATATTGGACAGTCTAAAGACAATGTATGAAGAGCATAATCGTTCTACTCGACAGAAGGTCCTGAAACTGTTCATGACCACGCAGATGTCCAAAGGGCAGAAAGTTCCTGACCATTGTCTTCGGATGATGGGCTACATTAACGAACTCGAAGCCCTTGGATCCGGGCTAGATCTTGGCACGCAAGTGGATGCCATCCTAAATTCTTTGCCCCCTTCCTTCAATGCGTTCACAATAAACTACAACATGAACAAGCTGAATGTCAGCATACAGGAACTCAACAATATGTTGCAGAGGGCCGAGGATCTACTTAAGAAGGATGAACCTGTTGTTATGCTTGCTGAAGCTAACAAATCGGGCAAGAAAAAGAGAAAGGCAAAGAAGCCCCAAAAGAAAGCTGCCAAGCCTAAGAAGCAGAAGAAGAACAAGGCATCTGATGTCTGTCACTTCTGCAAGAAGACCGGCCACTGGAAGAAGAACTGTCCTGCCTACTTGGAATCTAAGAAAGGTAACGTCGAAACTTGTGTCATAGAAACTAATATGTTAGTTACTTCTGTGTCCTGGTGTGTTGACTCCGGAGCCTCAACTCATGCGTGTAACTCATTGCAGGGGTTCAAATTTAGCAGAAGATTGAGTGAAGGCAAAGTGACACTATTCTTGGGAACGACTGCAAGTGTTGCAGCTGCGGCAATAGGAACCGTAGAATTAGTCTTTAGAGAAGGAGTGATTGTACTTAAAGATTGTCTTTATGTACAGAACTTGAGAAGAAATTTAATTTCTGTTTCTAAACTGTGTGCTGATGGATATACTGTTTATTTTAGTAATATGATTACTGTTAAACAGAATAACAAATTCATCACATGCGGGGAACTAGAGAACTATGTTCTACATCCTTCTCTGGAAACTAAATTAACCAAAACTATGTCGGTCGAAAAACCCAAGAAAAGGACTCGTGATACAGTAAATCCCACGTGCCCCTGGCATTACCGACTTGGCCATATCAGTGTTGATCGAATTACTAGGCTGGTAAAGGATGGTCCTTTGGATTTTCTAACCGTAGAAAATCTTTCCACTTGTGAGCCTTGCCTCCAAGGTAAGATGACTAAACGGCCATTTGATGGTAAGCCTGAAAGATGTGTAGGCACACTTGACTTGATACATACTGATGTATGTGGTCCCCTGAGTGTTAGGACACGAAATCAACACGTGTATTTCATCACCTTTACAGATGATTTTTCACGATATGGTTACGTGTACCTAATGAGACACAAGTCTGAATCCTTTGAAAAGTTCAAAGAGTTCAGACATGAAGTCGAGAAACAGTTGGGGAGAGAAATTAAGGCCCTTTGATCGGATCGAGGTGGCGAGTATCTCTCTAACGAATTCAGGGACTACTTAAAGGTCAACGGGATAGTGTCACAATTAGCTCCTCCTGCTACACCTCAACTCAACGGTGTTTCAGAGAGGAGGAATAGGACCTTGTTGGACATGGTCCGGTCACTTCTCGTACGCTCAAAATTACCCACATCCATTTGGGGATATGCATTAGAGATTGCTATCTACGTGCTGAATCGGGTTCCAACCAAATCGGTTCCGAAAACTCCATATGAACTATGGACTGGAAGGAAGCCAAGTGTAAGACACTTGAAGATTTGGGGTTGTCCTGCACACGTTAAAAGAACAAGTGTGGACAAGTTGGAATCCAAAACCAGCCGTTGCCAATTTATAGGCTACCCAAAAGATTCGGTGGGTTATCTATTCTATGATCCAAGTGAGCAGAAAGTGTTCTGCAGTCGAAATGCCCAATTCGTAGAAACCGAATACATCCTGGACACCCATCGTTAGAAAATAGTTCTTGATGAGGAGAGCTCAGGAGTAGTGGGAGATGTCTTACAAGTTCCAGGTAGTGACCAACCTAGAAGATCCACTCTGGTATCCAGACCACTAGTCCGATATGGTTATGACCAGGATAGTTACCTGGTGGAAGCCTTGACTAGTGAGGAGGATCCCGTAACTTACGCAGAAGCTATGTTAGACATAGATTCCCAGAAGTGGGTGGAGGCCATGAGAGCTCAAATGGACTCGATGGAGACCAATGGAGTCTGGACTCTAGTAGATCCGCCCTCCGGGGTAAAAGCAATTGGTTGCAAATGGATCTACAAGAGGAAGAAGGGCCCCGATGGCAGGATTGAGACCTACAAAGCTCGTTTGGTGGCGAAAGGGTATACTCCGAAAAAAGGCATCGATTATGAGTAAACCTTTTCGCACGTGGCCATGCTTAAATCCATTAGGATCCTGCTAGCTGTAGCAGCATACCATGACTAGAAGATTTGGCAGATGGATTTCAAAACCGCATTCCTGAATGGAGATCTTAGTGAAGATATCTACATGCAGCAACTGCAAGACTTCATTGCTGCTGGTTAGGAACACATGGTATGTAAACTTAATAGATCCATATATGGACTTAAGCAGGCTTCTAGGAGTTGGAACATCCGTTTTGATTCTGCCGTCAAAATATTTGACTTTGAGCAGAATCCGGATGAGCCCTGTGTTTACAGGAAGTCCAGTGGGGATAAGATCACCTTCTTGGTGTTGTACGTGGACGATATCCTACTCATTGGGAATGATGTAGGAATGTTGACCTCGGTCAAGGTATGGCTATCACAACAGTTCTCCATGAAAGATCTTGGAGAAGCTTCATATATACTGGGTCTTTGACTCTATAGAGATAGATCAAAGCGGGTAATTGGATTATCCCAGGCTACTTACATTGACAAAATTGTCAAAAGATACAGCATGGAGAACTCCAAGAAAGGAAATGTTCCTTTCAGGCACGGAGTCACTCTCTCCAAGAAAATGTCTCCCAAGACTTCTGAGGAGATTGAGGGCATGAGAGACGTTCCCTATGCCTCAGCCGTAGGGAGCATCATGTATGCCATGCTATGCACTCGCCTGGACATTGCTCAGGCGGTGAGTGTGGTAAGCAGATTCCAGGCCAACCCAAGGCAGGAGCATTGGACTACTGTGAAGAACATACTCAAATACCTTTGAAGGACAAAAGAGTTTTGTCTGGTATTCGATGGTAATTCACTACAAGTTCCAGGGTATACTGATGCTGATTTCTAGTTGGATCCAGATGATAGAAAGTCTATATCTGGGTATGTTTTCACGATAGGATCGTGTGTTGTTTGCTGGAAAAGTAGCAAATAGGGGTCCACTGCAGATTCCACAACCGAGGCCGAGTACATTGCCACAAGTGAAGCTGCCAAGGAAGCCGTGTGGATGAAGAAATTCATACACGAATTGGGAGTGATTCCGTCCAGCACATCACCCATCCCGTTGTTGTGTGACAACAATGGAGCGATCGCCCAGGCTAAAGAGCCTCAGGCCCACTCAAAGTCAAAGCACATCGAGAGGAAGTACCACGTACTGCGGGAGATCGTTGGTAGAGGGGATGTCCTAATTCAGAAGGTAGCATCGACGGATAATGTGGCAGACCCATTGACTAAGCCACTGACACAGAAGGTGTTTAAGAAACACGTGCAAAGTATGGGACTCCGGCTTGTATCAGATTGGACCTAAGTGCAAGTGGAAGCTGTTAGTCAGTTTTGTATGCCCTTAGCTTCAATCCGATTTGATGTACTTTTGATATTCAGTGTAAATAAATAAAGTGCATGATTGATTCATGTTGTTTAGTATAATTCTGTGTAAGACCCTAAAACTGGACACTTATTGAGACACGTGTTAGTTTTAAATGTTCACAACCATTGGATAAGCCTGGGGAGATTTATCCTGCCAAGGCTGATACTGGTGTGCTGCCAAGTGTTGGGATGGCCTGTCTCGGCCACCAGGGTAAGACCCAAGGCACATGCAGTATGGGAATACTCGAATCCTTGAACCGGACCAGATTTCCAGTATTGCCCTGGACCTTGGAGATAGATGGGCAAAACTGGAAAGTTACACCTGACCCCAAGACTCGATTATGATACTTCACTAGGTGTCGGATCGGGCTGTCTTTGATATGCCAATCAGTGAGATCCTTAGTGGAGGTCAAAACTTGGGCATGTTGGGGCAGTCTGAGAATTCATCTGAGTGGGTGATCATAGTGACAGGATCAGTCCCTTCGTCAGACAAAGGTAATGATCGAGAATGCACTTTCTCTGATGGAAACCAAACTATCGGCAGTTGATTTCAATCGTTGGAATTTTGTTTTTGCAAAATTTATATATATTATATGTATATATACATACGGTTTCAAAATGTTTGCAAATGGTTTTAATTCCCGGGATCCATGTGAGTGGAGAGTGCAGCACTGTTCCTTGTAGCCGAGGGAGAGGTCCTCTCTTGTTGGGCAGTGCTTGATCATCATGGGCTGAGAGGTTAAGTGTAAGGCCATTTGGGATAATACCTGATGGGCTAATCTTGCACCTGCCCATAGTCCCTGGGTTTTTATAAGATGGCTTGGCCCAAGGACCACTTAATGTAAGTGTTGGGCCCATAGGGTCCATGAGATGGGCTCAGGGGTTCACTGAGCTTTTTAGTGAATTCGGCTGGGCCTTGTGATAAAGGCTGGGCCGAACCCATGTGGCTGGTGTGTAGATCAATGCTTGGGTCTCACGCCATACAAAGAAGCCCAATTGGGCAACAGATTGGAAACTAGTTAAGCACTGAACACTTAATGGGCCAAAATCCCATTTCGAGCTGGGCTGATATGATCACCCATCTATGAGGCGAATCTGGGATTAAAGTTAGCGAAAGGATTGGGCTTTTAACCTTATCCACTCTGGGAGACCAAATTCAAATCAAATTTGAATCTGGTAACCTCCTAATAAGATCAGGAGTAAACTAACATAATCTGCAGATAGGATTAAGATCATCCCCTATCCAAATACTGATTTGGATTGAGATAGCTCCTAATTATGAGGTTTCTTAATCAAGAAGAAAATAGGAGAAACCCTAAGATATCATAATCAGATTTTGAACCTAGGGTTTTGTGAAAAGAAAATCATCCTGCGAATTGAGATTGGATCTCATACACACTCCAGAGAGAAGAGAAGCAATTCAGCCATCTTCACTTCAGGAGTTCTCCTCCAGCCGCCACCATTCTTTCTTACAAGATTGCTCTTTGAAGTAGAAAGAAATCAAGAAATTGGTTCTTGACATCAGTTTTGCAGAAAAGACTGAAAAGATTTGGTGCTCAGAGTTTCCAGTGGATTCTTGCGAAGGATTCAGTGTGTAGGATGCACTCTACTGGTTCCATTCCACATATAGCTGTGTCATCTTCAGCAGGAGCGGATCTTGGTGTCCTCTTTGGGCGTGAACACCAACTTTGGGAGATACTGCTTCTCTGGATCAGGTATAATTCCCTCCTTGTCTTTTGGTTCAGATCTGGTTCAATTATGGTTCAAGTAGGATCCTTGAATATTGTATTCTAAATTTAGGGAATATGATTCCTAGTTGGAGGAAGGTAGGAAAAATTTTTTGAAATCCGCCCACCCATTTCGCAACCTTTTTGACGTCCATACGATGGATCCTACCATTCTTTCAAAAAAAATCACATTTGTTTCAAAAAAAAAATAGATATAAATGCATGACATAAGCATCCTACCTGGGATACCCGTACTTGTATCTATGTCCAATATTTTGGTCCAATTATTTTCTATGCTCCACTTTTTCCCTCCTTCTGTTTGCATGTTTCAAATGACTTTTCTTCCTTCATTCCCTTTTTAGTTTCAAATGGCAGATGTCTTTTTTTACTGAACTATCACTTCTATTACCATCAATTAGAGATCCGGTTGTAGCAACACTAGATGATGAACTACCACGAGACTCCTCGCAGAGGACACTAATATTCAATGTCTTAACTAATAAAGGCATCAAGGCTATAGGTCTAGAAAACATGGTGCCCAGAGCATGGAGAGTTCCTGTTATTGCTAATGAGGGATGATCTCCCTCTTGTGGGCACTGGAAAGTGACCCACTTCATGGCTAAGGCATTGGAGTCGCCACCGATCATTATAGAGGAAAAAGAGAGTAATGGGGCTCTCAGTAAATTAAATAATTTTTATAGTGACTCCGTCATTTGGATAAAGCAATCTAGGTAAGATGAGGAGGAGAGAAAGAAGGTTTAGAAACCCCTCTCCCCTTTCAATGCAAATGCCATTCCCAGAAAGTCTGGAAGATCCCTTGGTGCAACAAAAGACTCATTTCCTGAGGGTGCGAATTGAGTCCAAGAGCCTTTTCGGACTCTGGACAACTTCCTATGCAATCGTCGGAATTTCTTATACTATTAATTTTTTTTTATTTGGAGAGGTCCAGCATCGAGTTATTTGGCCGGCTACTTCCTATAGACACTAAGTTTTGTTGGGGACCCATGGATTCAAGCTTCCTTGTTCATAGCCTAGGTTTCAAACTTGAATTCTCCTTCTTGACACCCTTCTTTGGAATCAGCCATTACTTCGAGAAAGTCCTGATTAGATTAGCTATGAACAAAGGCAGGCCTAAAGCCTGAACCAGATCATGCAAGGGGCTGGAGTAAAAAGTGTCTAAAGAAAAGATGCAAAGGGGTGGATTGCAGTCATTCAAGTCCCATCCCTTCAGGCTGAAATCCGATGAATGGGTGATACTAGGGTTCCCCTCTTCACACCTTTCTTGGAATCGATTCCTTATGTTAGAGGGAAGGAAATTGTTGCCTACAACAATTCCCTTTTCATCCTTCTGCTCCCTAGCTTCCACGATAGCAATGGCAAAAACAACAATAATAACCATGACAATGGTAGTAACAGGGGAGGAAAGAACAAGAAAATGTAAGAGGAAAACTTGCCTTTGTGCTTGATAGGGTCATCTAGATTTCTAGGGGGTAACAATTGCACGACTATAGCCATGTGAATTTTTTTTAAGCCAAACAAGTGGGCTTAATTTACATGGTAGCCTTCACAAGTTAATATGGGCCTCCATGGGCCAAAGGCCCAAGCCTATATAAATATGACTTAGTGGCCCAAGGATCCATGTGTATTAAGTCCAATATGGCCCATGTCCCATTGTAATAGAGTGGTCCCATTGGCAAGTCCATTAACTCCTACATAATGGTGCATGTATGGAAGTTAGTTCTTACCCAACACCTCACTCACATGAGATTGGTTAGCTAAGTGGGCTGAGGTGGCAGCCTTAATCCTTTGCTATAAATATCCTTGCTTAGGAAGAAAGAGTTCCTCCTCTTTTTCAAAAACACATTACAAGAATCTCTTAGACACCAACATTGAAGACTGCAAGCAACAACAAGCTCCTGCAAATTCTAGCATCTCCAAGATCAAGAGAGAAGAAAGAAGGGGAAAGCTTCTTCATTCTCTACAACACACTTGGATTCAAGCTCTCGCAAGAAGATCAAGCCACCACAAAAGGGCCCTTCTTAGAAAAACATCCTTCACAGTTGATCAAGTGGAAAGCCTGGAGTGAAGAAACCTACATCAAATATCCAAAATCACCAAAATTAAGGAGATTTACATTAACACTTCAAGAAGTACAAGCAACATGCCAATGACCCTCGTCTTCACCAAATTCGACCGTTAATCAGAGGTTGCTCACGTCATCAAGCAGAAGTCAAAGAGAGTTCATTCCCTTGTTTGTTTTATTACTAAAAATTTATTTTTGTAATTTGTCTCCATATTTTGTGTTAATTAAATACACAAAATTTTTGTCAACAAATTTCTGGCACGCTTAGTGGAACACTCTCTTCCTCTCATCTTTTGAGTCGACAACTACAACAATCATCCAATGGCTACGATGAAGGCTGCAACTTCCTTCAACAAGCCCTCTTGCACTTTCGGTTCTTCTTACAACCATCATGTCACATGTGCCATGGTGAAATCCAACAATGTGCAACTAACGTCTCCAGTGGAGCTTCTAACCTGAAAAATCACCAAGGCGACTACTCTATAGAAGGAAAGCCTAGTTAATTCTTTGCACTTTAATTTGAAAGGAAAAAAGCACTTTCTCTAAGATGACCAATCCAACACTAGATCGAAGATGGAGTCATACTCCTCTCCATCATACGACTCCTACTCTGCATCTAGTGGCATCGTACTGGTGATGATGACAGAAGCCGCAACAATGGAAGAACGACTCTAGAAGATGGCCGAAGCGATCCGAGGCAGCACATAGCCCACTTCGTCTTGACTTGTAACAACGCGGGAACCTACAACGACCAAATGGTTAATCAGTTGGTTTGCTCTCTCAAGTTTACAACGTTTGATTGGTACATCGACCTCTAGCCAGGCTCCATTGATAGTTGGGACTAGCTTGAGAGATAATTCCTCACTCACTTCTACTATACATATTGAATAGTTGGACTTCTAGAACTCTCTACTACAAGGCAAAGAAAGAATGAGTCTATCGTTGACTACATCGAATGGGGGAGAAACCTCACCCTTCAGTGCAAGAAACAAATCAGTTAATCCTCTACCATAGACACACAGGTCCAAGGGATGCATTGGGAACTACTCTATAGCCTCAAAGGGAACATGCCTACCACCTCCGAAGAATTAGCTACTCGACCTCATGACTTGGAGATCTAGATAGCCAAGCATGGGAATCCCTAACTAAGTGATCCTTGTGAGAAGAAGGAAGGTAAGAAGAAGTCAAGAAGGACCTTAAGACTTCCTCTTCCTCCAAAGGAAAGGAAGTCATGAATACTACCACTACACTAGTTAAGATCTCTTACAATATGAAGAAGATAGAGATTAAAGTGAAATCTTTTGCAAATCAAGGCCAAGAGAAGTCTAGGCCTACTTTGAAGGAACTAGAAGAGGAGTATCCATTCCTTAACTCCAATGTTCCAGAAATGCTTAATGAGCTACTCCAATCAAAGTTGATTGAGCTTCCACCTTACAAGCGACCTATAGAGCAAGGACGTGCAACCGGCCTCAAGTATTTCTAGTACCATCATATGATAAGTCATCCAACTAAAAAGTGTTTTGCCCTGAAGGACAAAATACTTATCTCGTAGAACAAGGAAAATTGAGTTAGATCTTTGTGACAATTTCACTGCTACTAATGTCACCATGGTGACTTTTGGGTCTTTTGACCTAGTACCACTACAACCCTCTATAGGTTCTTCCTCCTCTATTCAAGCTACAATGAGTGTCCAGACCTCAAGGAACTCTGCACCCATAAAGGGGAAGTCAACACCATAACACAACTCAGTGGGTTCTCCTCAAATTTTGGAGATTGGGGGCAAGGTAGTTGGACCCCCAACAATGGCTTTTCCTATAGCGTTCCTCCCAAAGGGGGCAATTCTTGTCCAATTTATTATTAATTAAGAGGTGAGCACAATTTATGCCTATCTTGACATGCCAAGGTTCGGGAATCCCAACATCCCAACTCTCTATGAACTGATGGCTGATGACCTAGACTACTAGGAAGAGTCATCTATCAAAAGATGAGATAGAAGATGGGTGGTCCACCTTCACCAATAAGAAACCCAAGGAGAAGGTCCAACACCAATCTAAAGGAGTTATTTCAAATGGGGACAAGACTATCTCCATCTACTTTAGTAACTCAAAAACAAGGCTCCTCATCCCATCGTCCTTGCGTCAACAAGACCAAAGCAAACTAGAAAGTGTCGAGTACACAGTGCCTCTAAGAAGAAGAAAGTACCTTAGGTGCCACTGGCTAGTGAAGAGGAAGTGCTTCAACAACCTCATCCAACTCCAATAACCCTTTGGGAGTTCATGCCTAGAGAACATTTCCTAGAGGAGCATGTAGCAACATACATGGTGATAGTTGAGGAAGAGGAAACATCACCATCAATTGAAGAAGCTTCATCCAATAAGGACGAAGATGTGACAAGGCTTCTTCAAGAGAACCACATATGTATTGAAGAAGTAACAAAGCAACTGAGGGAAGTGTCATCCCACTTAAGCCTCACCCAAGCACTTCAACTACTACAGAAGGTTCGCTTTGCAATGGCGAAGACCTTGATTCTCCCCAACAAGTACCAAAGAAAAGTACCAAAAGGGGATAACTGCGTAGATTGCGTGGCAACAATTACCTTCACAGATGAGGATCTACAACTTGGGTCATGTCCACAAAACAGACCCTTGTATGTTGTTGGATATGTTCATGAACAAAAGATGTCACACATCTTCATTGATTATGGATCTTCCATCAATCTCATGCCAGTCTCCACTATGAAACAACTTGGGATTGACAATGATGAATTGTTAAAGAGCAAGTTGGCAATCCAAGGCTTCAATCAAAAGGGACAATGTGTTTTGGGCATGGTGCGTCTCGAGATAGAAATAGGAGACTTGACATCTTCGGCCCTTCTACATGTCCCTAGTTGCATTAGATAAGGGTGGTTCCTTCAACATGGCACCAATGCTTCAAATACTATCGTAATGGAACATAATGCTTCAAATACTATCATAATGGAACATAGAGGAAAGTAGTCGCTGAACTAGAGCCTTTCAACAAAGCCAAAGAACATTTTGTCGATGCTAAATTCTATGCTGACAATGTCATATCAGAAGCTCTTCCGGTCTTTGTGCCGAAACCTTCCACAATGAAGGTCTGGAAGGAAAAGGAAGACACAATGAAGAAAATGCATCTTTAAGTGGTGACAAGAAGCCTCTGCAAAACAAACATGCATCTGCTACCTTGCCAACAACTCCACCATTGACTTCCTCTCCTTGTAACCAATCAACCCCTATGCTTCGTTACACACCAAAGTCAAGGAGAAGGAAATGGCAACTTCCTTTTGATGTATGGTTGAATCAAGCTTTGTACCAATATCAAGGAGTGACATTGAAGTTCTCGAGAAGGATCTTGTGCTTTCAATCTCCATAGCATTGAAGGCGTTGGTCTTTAAGCCACCGCTAGAGGGATTTGTTAGAGCTTCATCAACTAGAAAAGTAGGGCAACAAAAAGAATGGTGGTTTGACCCCAACACTAAGAAGCTCCCCAAGAAGGTAGGGTACAAAGAATGTGAAAATTGTCAGTTAGGGGACTTTGAGCTAGTCCTTACAAGTGGACAAGCCTATGGCCTAACAAAAAATGCAAAGAACTTTACAAAGTAGAGGTTCCCACATCCCTCAGCAAAATGTTTGCTTAGGATACCATAAGAATCCACCAACTCGAATTTCAGGGAGGAAAGCGTTGTCCAACCACATCACTGTAGAAGTGGTGGACAAGATGGAAAAGAAGCATTGACAACATAGTTCAATCATTGATCGACTAGGAGAACTGAGAGAAAGACAGTTAGTGTTTGACAGGATTGGAGAACAAGACGTGATCTACTCAACCACAAAGGATTTCAGTACTCTCCCGCATAGGGCCTAAGGGTGCCAATATGAAAAAAAAGGGCCTACAACAAAGTCAAAGCCTACAATGTGCCATTGCTACAAAGGAGAAGTCAGAGCATTAAAGTGTTGTTCCTTCTCGTATGAAGAGGGTGGTGAACTTGGAAGTTTCCTCTAAGGAGACCTTGACAATTAGACAACAGACTATTGTCATCAGATCTCCATCGTCTTCTCAGTCAAAGTCCAACCTTCTACCAAGACAAAACATGAAAGAACAAAGTGAAGGTATAATTAAGGGTGAAGACATTGACTTAGTTAATCACATTGTTAGACAGTGTTGAAAGGATGGGAGATCCATCATATGGATGGCCGAACCCTACAGGAAGGTTGGGCGAAATTTCAAAAATTTCTTTCTCTCCTATCCGGGAATCGTATTCCCTAATTTAGAAAACTGCATTTTCAAGGTTCGTTCTTGAATCAAAACCAGACCAGATCTGAATCAAAAAAGGAAGAGAGGGATATACCTAATACGAACTAACAGTAACTCCCAACATAGGTGTTCAGGCCCAAAGAGAAGACCAGAACCCGCCTCCATTAAAGATGACACAGTGTATGGTGAAGCAGGATCAGTAGGATGGTTCTTCAGCAAGAACCTGAATTCTTCAGTAAGAATCGAACAAGGGCTGGTGAGCACGAATTCTGATTGTTTCTTCTGGCAAGAAACAATATCAAGAACCTTTCTTGATCAGCTCCATAGGTGGAAATCGAACTAGGTAGGGGCAGAAAGAACTGGGGAGAATTCTATAAGTTGCTGAGTGTGTATAAACTGAAGAATTCGCCCCCTATTTAAAACCTTCTTTGGATCAACCTCCTAATCCAATTAGGAGAGAGTTTCTTGATCCAAATCTGATATTTGGATCTGTACTCTTAAATGGATAAGGCTTATCTTATCCTTTAGCTAATCCTTATCAGGTTATAAATCAAACTTTGCCCCCTTTTAATTAACTGACTTAAGCCCAGTTTGAAATGGGCTTTAGGCCCATTAAGTCATATTCCTCACTTACCCTTTAATGTGCTGGCTAACTTGGCTCTCTTTGTATGGCATGGCACCCTAGCATTGATCTAAACATCAGCCACATAGGTTCAGCCCAGCCTTTGTTACAAGGCCTGGCCGAACTCATTGTAGGACACAGTCACCATGGGCTTTTAATAGGGCCAACATTTACACTAAATTGTCCTTGGGTCCAGCCACCTTATGAAGGTCCAAGGATTGTGAGCAGATGTAAGTTAACCCATCAGGTATTTCCCTCAATGGTCTTACACTTAATGTCTCAGCCCTTAATGATCAAACATTGCTCGACAATAGAGGACATCTCCCTCGACTGCAAGGTACAGTGCTGCACTCTCTACTCACATGGATCCCGAGAATTAAAACATTTTGCAAACAATTTGAAACCATAATATATATATATATATATATATATATATATCTATATAAATATATTTTGCAAAACAAATTTCAAACACATTTGAAATCCACTGTCGGTAGTTTAGGTTTACATCAAAGAGAGTGCATTCCCAGATCATTCACTTTTTTCGACAAAGGGGCTGATCCTATCACTATGATCACCCACTCAGGTGAATTCTCGGACAGTCCTGACATACCCAGGTTTTGACCCCCTCTAAGGATCTCTCTGATTGGCATATCAAAGATAGCCCAATCTGACACCTAGTGCAATACCATAATCGAGTCTAGGGGTCAGGTGTAGCATTCTAGTTTTGCCCATCTATCTCCAAGGTCCAGGGCAATACTAGAATTTGGTCCAGTTCAGGGTTTCAAGCAAACCCACACTGCATGTGCCTTAGGTCTCACCCTGGTAGTTGAGACAAGCCACCCCAAACAACTTGGTGGCACATTAGTGTCAGCCTTGGCAGGATAAATCTCCCCAAGTTTATCCAATAGCTATGAAGATTCTAAACTAGCATGAGTCTCATATGTGTCCAGTTTAAGGGTATTGCACAGAAACACACCATAATAACATGAATCAAATCTGTACTTTATTCATTTACAATAAATGTTATCAAGTACATCAATCTGATTGGAGCTAAGGGCATACACTGTCTAACAGTTCCCACTTGCACTCTCCAATCGGGTATAAGCCAGAGTCTCATACTTTCCACATGTTTCTCAAACATTTTCTGTGTCATTGGATTAGTCAATGGGTCTACTACATTTTCTACTGATGCTACCTTCTGAATTAGGACATCCCCTCTTCCAACTATTTCTTGTAGTACATGGTACTTCCTCTCGATGTGCTTCGACTTCGTGTGTGTGATGAGAGTAGAATTTATCACATTTTTATCCCCAAATATTCTCTCTTGCATACTTAACTAGTACTTAATTGGACTCATATTTCTTCTATTTTGGTTCAGGGTATGAAAGAAGGCATCAGGAGCAAAGAAAGACAAATCGGATGAGTTTTCATAGTTTCGGTACCATTCAGTAATCTGGGCCTAACTCGCGTATCCGAACTCCGATTGGGCTGATTCAAGGCCCACTGGATAGATAAGAGAAAAAACCACAGCTTTCATGTTTTAGGCTTTCACAAATTCGGCCTGCATCGAAGTTAAATCCAGGCCCGAAGTTGTGGAAAATTCATAGGAATGCCCAATCCGCAACTTAAGCCCAACTTGCAGAAAAGCCTGGCAGTAGCCCAATTCGCAGAAGAGGTCTAATACGAATCCAAGAACAAGAAACTGAGAAGAGTCTTATCAGATCTAAATTCATGATGTAATCCCATAAAGATAAAGAGATTGAGTTCATTAGATAAAGAGATAAGAGTAGGATTAGACTAGGACTTTCTATTTTTGAGAAATTAACTTCAAGAAAGAGTAGGAGACCACCCCCTCCCCTTAAGCTATATAAAGAGGTAGGGGGCGGACTAGAGAGGCATCAAGAAGTAGAGGACCAATCCAGCTATTAAGCAAGAAGTCTGCAAGAAGGAGGTGGCGGCAAGGAGAAGATCTCAACTCCAAGGGCGAAACCATGAGTTATTTCTTTCCTCTTGTTTGTTTTATTTCTGCTAGTATGAACTAATTTATCTATAGTTAGGGTTGTGAAAACCCTAATCATATCAATGAATATATTTTTATTCTAATTTATTCAAGATCGTGATTTCCATATAGTCTATGAATTATCTTGCTTAATGCTATTAGGAGTGACCATCTCTTAATTGATCAGGCGTATGTGAATGAATCGAGAGAGGAATTCGCATAGCTGACCACATAATTCATGGTGTGAATTGAATGGTATATAGGGGTATATACACATGATTCATCTGAATATAATAGTTTTTCCTTGGACTTAATGCGCTTCTATCTTGAGAACTCTAGTCAAGAGATCAAGGGGTTACCTGATAGAAGTGGTTTTAGTATATCTCGAGAGAGAATATTAAATAAAATTGGAAAGACTTCAGCTTATGGGAATGACAAATTATCTTGGATAATCTCATCCATTAATATTCATTGGAATGATTAGGTGGACTGAAAGCCCTAGTGAATTCAACCAATCGTTATATACTTCAGCATTGTTACTTCTGCTCTTGTTTTCCTGCTTCTATTTTTTCATTAGTTCTTATTCTCAAATCTAAAATTCGATTGTCCAAATAATTAGGGAAGGTTGTAGTTCTAATACTTATTTTGTTAAATCCTTGTGGAAACGATATTTTTATACTACTTGATAACTAGTGCACTTGCTAGGGTTATATTTATAGCTATCAATGTGCTTGTGGCTCCTTAGCCTGAGCAATGACTCCAGTGTTGTCACACAATAGTAGAATGGGTGATGTGTTGGATGGAACTACTAATTCCGGAATGAACTTCTTCATCCATATGGCTTCCTTGGCAGCTTCACTTGTGGCAGTGTACTTGGCCTCAGTTGTGGAATCTGCGGTGGACCCCTGTTTGTTTCTTTTCCAACTAACTGCATACAATCCCATTGTGAAGATATAACCAGATGTAGACTTTTCTATCATCTAGGTCTGATTGGAAATCGGCATCAATATACCCTAGGATTTGTAGTGAACTACCATCGAATACCAGACAAAACTCTTTTGTCCTTTGAAGTTATTTTAATATGTTTTTCATAGCGGTCCAGTGCTCCTGCCCTGGGTTAGATTGGTATTTACTTACTACACTCATTGCTTGAGCAATGTCAGGACGAGTGCACAGCATGATATACATGATGCTCCCTACGGCTGAGTTATAGGGAATCTCTTTCATGCCCTCAATCTCTTCGGGAGTCTTGGGAGACATACCCTTGGAGAGAGTGACTCCATGCTTTAAAGAAACATTTCCTTTCTTGGAGTTCTCCATACTGTATCTTTAGATAATCTTATCAATGTAAGTAGACTGGGATAATCCTATTAGCCTCTTCAATCTATCTCTATAGAGTCAAAGTCCCAAGATGTAGGAGGCTTTTCCAAGAACTTTCATGGAGAATTGCTCTGAAAGCTACACTTTCACCATAGTTAAATTCATACATCATTCCCAATGAGTAGAATGCCATCTACATACAGAACCAAGAATGTAACATTATCTCCCACTGTCTTCCTGTAAACACAGGGCTCATCCGGATTCTGCTCAATGTCAAACTGTTTGACGGTAGAGTCAAACCGGATGTTCCAGCTCCTAGAAGCTTGCTTAAGTCCATATATGGATCGATTAAGTTTACATACCATGTGTTTCTAACCTATAGCAATGAATCCTTGTGGTTGTTGCATGTAGATATCTTCAGTAAGATCTCCATTCCAAAATGCGGTCTTGACATCCATTTGCCAAATCTCATAGTCATGGTATGCTGCTATAGTTAGCAGGATCCTAATGGATTTAAGCATGACCATGGGTGAACTGGAGGCCTAGATACCCGAGTAAACCTTCTAGATTGGTTTTTTTCTGGAGTTGGTGGGACATCTCCCAAATCTTCAAGTGTCTCACACTTGGTTTTTTACTGGTCCGTAGCTCATATGAAGTTTTAGGAACAAATTTGGCTGGAACCCGGTTTAGCACATAAATCACAGTCTCTAATGCGAAACCCGAAAAGGATATGGGTAACTCTGAGTGGATGAGAAGTGAACAGACCATATCTAATAGAGTCTGATTTCTCCTCTCTGATACCCCGTTTAATTATGGGGTAGCAGGAGGAATCAGAAGTGAACGGACCATATCCCTGAGTTCATCAGAGAGATATTTGCCTCCTCGATTTGATCGAAGGGCTTTAATATTTCTCCCCAACTATTTCTTGACCTCTTGTTTGAATTCTTTGAACTTTTCAAATGATTCAAACTTGTGGCCCATTAGGTACACGTAACCATACCGTGAAAAATCATCGGTAAATGTTATAAAATAAGCATGTTAGTTATGTGTCCTAACATTCATGGGACCACATACATCAGTATGTATAAGGTTAAGCATGCTAGTAGATCTTTCTGGCTTTCCCGTAAATGGTCGCTTCGTCATCTTACCCTGAAGGCAAAATTTACACGTTGGAAAATCTTTTATAGTTAGAAAATCCAAAGGACCATCATTTACCAACCTCGTGACACAATCTATATTAATGTGGCCAAGTCGGTAATGCCATAGGCATGTGGGATAAACTGTATCATGAGTTCTCTTCTTGGGGATTATTTTCGATGTAGTTTCGGTTATGTTTGTTTCCAGAGAAGGATGGAGAACATAAAGACCATTCTCAATGTTAAACAGTGTATGCCCTTAGCTCCAATCAGCATGATGTAAATTATGACATTTATTGTAAATGAATAAAGTGCATATTTGATTCATGTTATTGTGGTGTGTTTCTATGTAATAACCATAAATTGGACAAATATGAGACTCGTTTTAGTTTAGAATCTTCACAGTTGTTGGATAGATCTGGGGAGATTTATCCCGTCAAGGCTGAGACTGATGTGCCACCAAGTTGGTTGGGGTGGCTTATCTCAGCTACCAGGTTGAGACCTAAGGCACATGCAGTGTGGGTTTTCTTGAAACCCTGAACCGTACCAAATTCCAGTATTCCCTTGGACCTTGGAGACAAATAGGCAAAACTGGAATGTTACACCTAACCCCTAGACTCGATTATGATACTACATTAGGTGTCGGATTAGGGTATCTTTGATGTGCCAATTGGTGAGATCCTTAAAGGGGGTCAAAACCTGGGTATGTTGGAATAGTTCGAGAATTCCCCGGAGTGGGTGATCATAGCCTTTTGTTGTCCTTTGACTCCAGTCTCTTGTTGGCAGGTGAACACTACCATACATGCCATGGCCCTCTAGACGCACGTTCACTCCTGCGACGCCCGTAACCAGAAGGTCAACATTCAAAAGCTCTAGGGTGAGCTCGACCAGACTCGGGGCGAGCTCCTTCACACTCGCAAAGGGAGTGAGTCCCAGGAGCAGCTCGTCCGAGACTAGGAGGCACAGATTGCCAGGCTTTTTGAAGAGAGCGCGTGTTACAGGGAGGAGTCGTCGAGGGTGGCAGCGGAGAGGGAGCTCCTTCGCCAACAGGTTCGGGACTTGGAGTCCACTCTTCTAGACCGAACTCAGAACTTCGACAACATGGTGGAGGCTGAGCGGGAGAGAGCGGTCTGAGACTTCAAGGACTCCCAGGATTATCACGACCTCTAGGTGGAGTATGGCTCGAGCTCATACCGCTCCGGATTTAAGCTCTGCCGCTGGTTAGTCCAAAAGAAATTTTCTAGGCTCAATCTTGACGGCATCACTATGAAGGGCCTGCCTCCCGAGACGGCAGACCAGGCGGAGGAGGAAGAGCCTGACTCCCCGGATGATGAGGACGAGGTGGAGGAGGTGGACCCCTAAGGCTGGCGGCATCGGTTTTCTGCTTTAATTTTTGCTGGCTCCCGGGTGCCATAAACCCGGTCTTGAAAAGATCATTATTGGGCGGTTGTGCCCTTTTTTCCTGCTACTGAACTTTCTCGAGCCGTTTTGCTCGGTTGTTTTTTTTTTTTGAAACAGTAATGAAATTTCTTTTCATCCTCTAAGTATGGTGTGCTCTTTTTGTTTTTGCTAAAGCGATCTCATCACTTCGAGCTATTAGGGCTACATACCCGAAATAGGACCTTCCCGAACTATACGTTTGTTGCTCATACCTTAGTTCAGTCAATGTGCCGAGACGAGCCATGCTTCGTGGGGTTTGAACCCGAGCTGCCAACGCCTCTGATATTTCATACTTTGCCTTTGCCACTGAAGCGACTAAGTCTTTCTTGGTAACGAGTTCTTTGTTATCTCGGTGTTTTAGCCCTTAGGCTGAGAGGGTGACATAGTCTGCCTTTGATGTTTGCCCATGCCATGGAGGCGATTGGGTCTTGTTGCGCCGAGATCGTGTTAGCTCGGCATTTTGGCCCTTAGGCTCCGGGAGTGACTCATGGTCTACTCAGTACTTTGCCCAAGCCATAGAGGCGACTGGGTCTCAATGCACCGAGGTCATGTTAGCTCAGCATTTTGGCCCTTAGGCTCTGGGAGTGACTCATGGTCTACTCAATAGTTCGCCCAAGCCATAGAGGCGACTGGGTCTCATTGCACCGAGGTCATGTTAGCTTGGCATTTTGGCCCTTATGCTCTGGGAGTGACTCATGGTCTACTCAGTAGTTATAGGTAATATCGCCTTAAGTTGACAATATTCCATGCCTGAGGCACTTACTTCCCTTCAAGGGTTTCGAGCTCATACGTTCCTTCACCGAGAACTCATTTTACTCGGTAAGGTCCTTCCCAATTCAGTCTGAGCTTACCAATGCCCGGCTCAGGTACCATAATTTTTTGAAGGACCAAGTCACCAACACGGAGGTTCCGCTTCTTGACCCTGGCGTTATAGTACCGAGCTACTCTTTGTTGATAAGCTGTGCTCCTGATATATGCAAGATCCCTCACTTCATCGAGTAGGTCGAGGTTGGTACGTAGCTCGTCTTCATTTGCCTTGTTGTTGTATGCTTCCATTCGTAGCAAGGGAACCTCAATCTCAGCGGGGATGACTGCTTCGGTGCCGTAGGTGAGGTTAAAGGGAGTTTCTCCTGTAGCGGTTTTCTCTGTGGTTTGGTAAGCCCATAGGACGCTGGGTAACTCATCTGCCCACAGTCCTTTAGCCTGGTCTAGGCGCGCTTTGAGTCCGCGAAGAATAGCTCTGTCCGTGACTTATGCTTGAACGTTTGCTTGAGGATGTGCGACCGAGGTGAAGTTCTACCAGATCCCCATGTCTTGGCACCGGTTCTGGAATTTGATGTCCTCAAACTACTTGCCATTATCAGAAATCAATACCCGAGGTAACCCAAAGTGGCACACTATGTTCTTCCAAAAGAAGTTCTGGATGTTTTGGGCTATGATTGTTACGAGAGGTTCGGCTTCTACCCACTTGGTGAAATAATCCACTACTACCACTAAGAACTTCCTCTGGCCTGTCGCTGGTGGAAATGACCAAAGTATGTCGATCCCCCACTCTGCGAAAGGCCATGGGCTGGTGAGGTATTTGAGGTCAGCAATGGGCTGATGGTAGATGTTGGTGTGCTTCTAGCACTTGTCACATTTTTTGACGAGCTCAATGGCGTCTGCTTTCATCGTTGGCCAGTAATATCCCTGTCGTAGTGCTTTTTGGGTGAGGGCCCTGCTCCCCAAGTGTCCACCGCACAGACCTTCATGGGTATCGCGGAGCACGAGCTCGGCTTCGGTAGGTCGCAAGCAACGCAGGTAGGGGAGCATGTAGGATCTTCGATACAGTCATTCGTTTATCATGACATATTTGGCCGCCTGACACTCTACCCTTTTGGCGGCGTTGCGATCTGCAGGGAGGGTCCCATGTAGCAAGAAGCTCGCAAGCGGGTCAATCCAACTCGGCTCTGCTTGATCGACGAGAGTGACCTCCTCCGCCCCCCTGAGAATGCTAGGCCGGGGAAAGTTCTCTATGTACACGGTTCTCATGGTATTATCACTGGTGCTGGCTAATCGGGACAGGGCACCGGCCTTAGCATTCTCCGACCTTAGGATTTGCCTGATGAAGTATGACTGGAAGTTGAGCAAGGCCTCCTGTATTTTGGCTAAGTAAGCAATCATAGTCAGTTCATGAGCTTCGTATTCTCCTGTGACCTGATTGACCACGAGCTGGGAGTCACTGCAGATAATAATGTGTTTGGCTTTCATTTCTTTGGCTAGAGCTAGCCCGGATATCAACGCTTCATACTCTACTTCATTGTTGGATGCTGCGAACTCAAAGCGCAGTGCGTACTCCAACTTTGTGCCACTTGAGCCGTGCAGGACTATTCCGGCTCCGCTGCCCTATTGGTTCGAGGAGCCATCTACGTGAAGGATCCAGGGCTCCTCATCCCAGTTCGCGTTTGGCCTAACTAGGAGAGATGCCACACTGGCTGCAACCTCACGGTGCTCTGACTCGACTGGCCAGGGAGCTTCGGGCTCGCCCGAGCTGGGGGCCTCGTGCTCAACCGGCCTGGGGACTTCGGAGCTGAAAGTGCAATCTGCAATGAAATCTGCTAAGGCTTGGGCTTTAATAGCAGTCCGCGACTTATATTGGAGATCGTACTCGCTGAGCTCAACGGACCACTTCGCCAGTCGGCCAGAGACCTCGGGCTTGAGTAAGACTTGCCATAGAGGTTTGTCGGTGAGGACGATAACAGTGTGAGCTTGGAAGTACGGGCGGAGCTTTCGGGCTGGGATAACCAATGCGTAGGCCAGTTTTTCTATCTCTGGGTATCTGGTCTCTGCTCCCTACAACACTTTACTAACATAGTAGATAGGTCGCTGGACCTGATCTAATTCTTTTATTAGTACCGAGCTGACCACTTCGTCGTTGGCCGAAAGGTACAGCTCTAAAACATCGCCCTCTTCGGGCCGGGTTAGGACCGGTATACTAGTGAGGTATTTTTTGAACTCGTCGAATGCGAGCTAACAGTCTTGGGTCCATTCAAACCCTTTGCTTTTAATTGACTTAAAGAAAGGCAGGCAGTGATCTGCCGACTTGGACATGAAGCGGCTTAGGGCGGCTATTCGACCATTCAGCCTCTAAACCTCCTTCATCTTTCGGGGTGGTTGCATGTCTAATATGGCCTTTATTTTGTCCGGGTTGGCCTCAATGCCGCCGGTTCACGATGTTCCCCAGGAATTTACCCGAGGTGACTCCAAAGGCACACTTATTCGGGTTCAGCTTCATATTGAATTTACGCAGAATTTCAAAAACTAAGTTCAAGTCTTGTTTTAAGTTGCAAGAAAGTCGAGTTTTGACGACCATGTCGTCTACATAACATTCCACATTTTGGCCAATCAATGGCTCAAACAATTTATTTACAAGTCTTTGAAAAGTCGCCCCAACATTTTTAATTCGAAGGGCATGACCTTGTAACAGTACAGGCCGAGCTCAGTTATGAAGGGAGGTTTTTCTTCATCGGCTGGGTCCATCCTAATTTGATTGTAGCCTGAGTAGGCATCTAGAAAGCTCAGCAACTTATGCCTCGAGGTCGCATCCACTAGGTAGTCAATCCTAGGGAGTGGGAAGCAGTCCTTTGGGCAAGCTCGGTTTAAGTCAGTGTAGTCGATGCACATGCGCCATTTACCGTTAGCCTTTTTTACCAGAACGGGGTTGGCCACCAAGCTCGGGTAATGGACTTCCTTAATAAATTGGCTGCAAGGAGCTTCCCGACCTCCTCGTCGACTGCCCTCCACCGCTCTGGGGCTAGGTTGTGTTTCTTCTCTCTAACGGACCTAACTACAAAATCAGTATTAAGCTTATGAGTTATGATGCTGGGGTCTATGCCAGGCATTTCCGTCACGGACCAAGAAAAAACATCTAAATTCTTAAGCAAAAAGCGTACCAGTTCGGACCGCAGGGGCTCCCCAATGGAAGCACCAATCTGAAATGTTCGGGCAGGGTCCTCTGTTGAGGTTGGGACGGAGACAGTCTCCTCCGTAGGCACAGCTCGCTCCTTGCTCTGCTCCGTAGGTCGCTCCAATTCGAGGTTGTCGGCCACCTTGGCTTTTCCCTTGAGGGCGGCGACATAGCATTTGTGAGACTCAAGCTGGTCACCTCGCGCTACCCCGATGCCAAATTCTGTAGAGAACTTCATGGCCAAGTAGTAGGTGGACACCACAGCCCGTAAAGCATGGGTAATCGGCCGACCTACTATGGCGTTGTACGGGGAGGGGGTTGCGACCACCAAGAAGTCATGGTTGAGCCTCACAAAGCTAGGCCAGGTGCCGACATCCACAGGTACTGTCACCCTTCCTAGGGGCCGAACTTCTTCTCCGCTGAAGCCTACTAGGGGAGTGTTCATGGGCTTTAAGTCGCTCTCCTGAAGCAGAAGTTTGTCGAAGGCCGCTTTGAAGAGGATGTCTGCCGAGCTGCCCGAATCGACGAGGACTCGCTTGACTTTGAAGTCATTCATCTTCACTTTTATGATGAGCACGTCGTCATGGGGGTAATGGACCCCGCATGCATCGTCCTCTATAAAGAAGATGGGGTCTTCTGTCCTTGGTCGCTTTGGAGGGTTCTGTCCTTCCCTGCCGGTCTCGCGAGCCGATGTGCGAGCTGCTGCTGAGGTGCATTCCGCCACGATCGAGCCTCCGACTATGACATGGATGATTCCCCGAACTGGTCTCTCCTCGGGGGGCTGCTTCTACGGTGGTTCCTCTTGCCTGCTAGACTCGGGAGCGTCTCTGCTTTTCTCCCCTTGTCGACCTGCCTTATTATTATTATTACTATTATTATTTTGTACAAAATTTCGTAAATATCCATGACGAATGAGCTCTTCTATCTCATCGCGGAGGTTTTTACAACTCTCGGTACTATGACCGTGATCTTTATGAAAACTACAATACAAATTTTTATTCCGGGTGCTAGGGTCGGCCTTCAGCCGAGGTGGCCACTTCACATATGTACATTGATCGCCATGATGATCTCAGCCCATTTTGTATTGAGGGGTGTGAAGTCCCTTTCTGCTGTTGGGGCTCGGGAGGGCTGGACTGGCCTCGCCCCCCGAGCTATGTCCTTCTTCTTCCTGTTGTCGCCCTGAGATGGGGGTTCTAGTTCCCTCTTTCTTTTTTCTGGGGCCTGTTCACCCTTCTGGTTGATCTCCTCCTCAGTCCCAATAAACCTATCTATGAGCTTAAGGAACTCGATTACGGTTTTGGGTTGGTTGACAACTACGTGCCACTTGAACTCCTTATGGGTGATACCTCGCTTGGTTGTTGTGAGGCGTACTACGGGATCCAGGTCGGGTATCTGCAAGCAAGCGTCATTGAACCGATTAATGTAGCTCCGTATGGACTCCCCTTGCTAGTGACGAAGTGGGAGGTGAAGTGGGAGGTGAAGACCGGCACGAACTGCGCCCAACTTCTTATCGATCCTGGCGTGAGGTTCCGGTACCAGGTGCGGGCCACTCCTTTGAAAGTAGTGGAAAAGGCCACACACATGCAGGACTCGCTAGCCCGTGCCAAGTGCATTTGGGACTGGAAGGCATCCACATGGTCATTTGGATTGAAAGACCCATCATACTTGTCTGGAGGAGGGAGCTTGAAATCCTTTGGCATGGGGACAGCAAGGAGTTCTGAAGATAACGGGGAAGAAACCGAGAGGAGGGGGGTAGCTTTCACTTCAGCCGAGCACACCTCCTCCTTTCCTTTGAGCTCGGGAGAGGCTCTGGAAGCAGTTCGGTGAGCTCGCCGGCGCCTTCGCTGCTGCTTTGCTGGTTCAGCGTTGGTGCTCGGTGCCTCGGTGTTGCCGAGCTCGATAGGCTCGGACTACTGGTGACGACTCTGGACTGAAGGGCCCTGTCTGTAGCCCATTGCCAGAACCTCGAATGGGTTATCTGCTAACGGGAGCTTGAATTGCAAAGGTTGTGGTGACACGGGCCTTGTTGGGTGAGAGGCCCCTGACCCGCCCACTGGTTGCGAGGTAGGTGGCGACGGGGCAGCCGGCCTCTCTCTCTTGCCACGGGAAGAGGCGCGGATCTTGGCTGGATCTTGGACCTGGGAGGCTTCTCGCCGACGAGGCCGCTCACTCCGGCGGGTTGGCTTGGCCTACTTCGTGGGCGGGTGCCGAGGTGGAAGCAACATCTGGGCCTGAGGCAAAGAGGGAAACTGCTGTTGGTACTAGTACTGGGAAACCTGGTGCAACACTTGCTATTGGTAGAGTTGAAACTGTTTGAGCTGTTGCATTCGAGCTTGCATGGCCCGCATGCATTGCACTAAGTCCTCCAGTTGGTTTGGGTTGGCTGTTGTGGGCACAACCGAGGGTTCGGCAGAGGTTGCTCCTATTAGATAGTTTTGTATGCCCTTAGCTTCAATTAGAATGATGTACTTTATGAGTTTATTGTAAATGAATAAAAGTGCATATTTGATTCATGTTCCCTTGGTATGTTTCTGTGTAATACCCTTAAACTGGACACTTAATGAGACTCGTATTAGTTTAGAATGTTCACAGCCAGTGGGTCGGTCTGGGGAGACCTATCCTGATAAGGGCTGACACTGTGGTGCCACCATGTCGGTTGGGGTGGCCTGTCTCAGTTGCCAGGTTGAGACCCTAGGCACATACAGTGTAGGATTAATTAAATCTATGAACTTGACCAGATTTCCAGTATTGCCTTGGACCTTGGAGATTCATGGGCAAAACTGGAAAGTTACACCCGACCCCTAGACTCGATTATGATATTGCACTAGGTGTCGGATTGGATTGTCTTTGATGTACCAATCAGTGAGATCCTTAGCGGGGGTCAAAACATGGGTATGTTGGGACAGTCTGAGAATTCATCTGAGTGGGTGATCATAGTGACAGGATCAGCCCCTTTGTCGGACGAAGGTAATGATCAGGGATGCACTCTCACTGATGGAAACCAAGACTACCGGCAGCCGATTTCAATCATTGAGATTTGTTTTGCAAAGTATATTTTATATGAGATATAAAAGTATATATATTATGGTTTCTAAAATGTTTGAAAGAAGTTTTTAAGTCCCGGGATCCATATAAGTGGAGAGTGCAACATTGTTCCTTGCAGCCGAGGGAGAGGTCCTCTCTTGTCGGGCAGTGTATGATCATTATGGGCTGAGACACGTGGAAAGTATGAGACTCCAGCTTGTACCTGATTGGACCTAAGTGCAAGTGGGAGCTGTTAGACAGTTTTGTATGTCCTTAGCTTCAATCAGAATGATGTACTTTATGAGTTTATTGTAAATGAATAAAAATGCATATTTGATTCATGTTCCCTTGGTATGTTTCTGTGTAATACCCTTAAACTGGACACTTAATGAGACTCGTGTTAGTTTAGATTGTTCACAGCCAGTGGGTCGGTCTGGGGAGACCTATCCTGATAAGGCTGACACTATGGTGCCACCAAGTCGGTTGGGGTGGCCTGTTTCAGCTGCCAGGGTGAGACCCTAGGCACATACAGTGTAGGATTAATTGAATCTATGAACTGGACCAAATTTCCAGTATTGCCCTGGACATTGGAGATTGATGGGCAAAACTGAAAAGTTACACCCGACCCCTAGACTCGATTATGATACTACACTAGGTGTCGGATTGGGCTATCTTTGATGTACTAATCAGTGAGATCCTTAGCGGGGGTCAAAACATGGGTATGTTGGGACAGTCTGAGAATTCATCTGAGTGGGTGATCATAGTGACAGGATCAGCCCCTTTGTCGGACAAAGGTAAGGATCGGGGATGCACTCTTACCGATGGAAACCAAGACTGCTGACAGCCGATTTCAATTGTTGCGGTTTGTTTTGCAAAGTATATTTTATATGAGATATAAAAGTATATATATTATGGTTTCTAAAATGTTTGCAAGAAGGTTTTAAGTCTCGGGATCCATATAAGTGGAGCGTGCAACATTGTTCCTTGCAGCCGAGGGAGAGGTCCTCTCTTGTCGAGCAGTGTATGATCATTATGGGCTGAGACACGTGGAAAGTATGGGACTCCAGCTTGTACCTGATTGGACCCAAGTGCAAGTGGGAGCTGTTAGACAGTTTTGTATGTCCTTAGCTTCAATCAGAATGATGTACTTTATGAGTTTACTGTAAATGAATAAAAGTGCATATTTGATTCATGTTCCCTTGGTATGTTTCTGTGTAATACCCTTAAACTAGACACTTAATGAGACTCGTGTTAGTTTTGATTGTTCACAGCCAGTGAGTCGGTTTGGGGAGACCTATCCTGATAAGGCTGACACTGTGGTGCCACCAAGTCGGTTGGGGTGGCCTGTTTCAGCTACCAGGGTGAGACCCTAGGCACATACAGTGTAGGATTAATTGAATCTATGAACTGGACCAGATTTCTAGTATTGCCCTGGACATTGGAGATTGATGGGCAAAACTTAAAAGTTACACCCGACCCCTACACTCGATTATGATACTACACTAGGTGTCGGATTGGGCTGTCTTTGATGTACCAATCAGTGAGATCCTTAGCGGGGGTCAAAACATGGGTATGTTGGGACAGCTTGAGAATTCATCTAAGTGGGTGATCATAGTGACAGGATCAGCCCCTTTGTCGGACAAAGGTAATGATCGGGGATGCACTCTCACTGATGGAAACCAAGACTGCCGACAGCCGATTTCAATCGTTGAGATTTGTTTTGCAAAGTATATTTTATATGAGATATAAAAGTATATATATTATGGTTTCTAAAATGATTGCAAGAAGGTTTTAATTCCCGGGATCCATATAAGTGGAGAGTGCAACACTGTTCCTTGCAGCCAAGGGAGAGGTCCTCTCTTGTCGGGCAGTGTATGATCATTATGGGCTTAGAGGTTAAGTGTAAGACCATTGAGGATAATAATTGATGGGCTAATCTTGCATCTGCCCACATTCCCTGGGTGTTACAAGGTGGTTTGGCCCAGGGACCACTTAGGGTAAGTGTTGGGCCCATAGAGCCCATTTGATGGGTTTCAGGGGGTGCACTGTTCATAGCAGTGTATTCATCCAGGCCTTGTAACAAAGGCAAGGCTGAACCCATGTGGCTGATGTGTAGATCAATGCTTGGGTCCCACGCCATACAAGGAAGCCCAACTGAGCAACAGTTAGGAAGGTTAAGTGAGCACATAAGCTTAATGGGCCTAAAGCCCATTTCGAACTGGGCTATTTAATTAGTTAAATATGGGGCAAATTCTGAGATGGATTAGCAGATAGGATAGGGTCTTAACCCTATCCACTCAGAGAGTCCAGATCTGAATGTGATTCAGATCTAGAAACCTCCTAATGAGATTAGGAGAAAGCTAATCTAATCTGCAGATAAGATAAGGGTTTATCCTTATCACCTAAAGGGAAGTCTGATCCAAATCTGATTTGGATCAGCAAGTCCTAATTGGATTAGGAGCTGATCCTTTAGGGTTACAATAGAAAAAAGGGGCGGCAGCTTTTGGTAGAGATAATTCACATCCTCCTTGAGAGCTGAAAACACAGAAGAAAGAATTAAGCAACCCTGCAGAATTCTTTCTTGCCGCCTCCTTGTTCTTGCCACCCTGTTTGCCAGTTCGATCTCCAGTTGTGGGAGAAGTCAAGATTCAATCTTGACATCAGTTCTTTGAGAAAGAATTGATAGGAAGTTGTGCTCACGTGCCATCCTGCTATTTCTTGCGAATGACAGAATTCTTGGAGAAGAATACTACTAATTCTGCTCCATCCTGCACTGTGCCATCTTCAGTGGGAGCAGTCTTTGGATCCTTCCTTGGGTGTGAACACCTTCATTGGGAGATATTGTTTCTCCGTATCAGTTATAGTCCTCTCCTACTCCTTTTGGTTCAGATCTGGTTCAATTTATGGTTAAAGAATGATCCTTGAAAATATGATTTTCTAAATAGGGAATGCGATTCCCAGTTGAAGGGAGAGAAAAATTTTTGAAATTCGCCCCTTTATTCCGCAATATTTGGGCGTCCATACGATGGATCTCTCATCCCTTCAGCTCCCACTGTAGAAGGGAACAGAGCAATGGCGGGTGCCACTGTAAGAGGCACGTTCAAACTGGCGACTCCGCCTGCGGTGAGGGGGACGGTAAACTGTCCAATGCAGACAGTAGGAAGTTGGGGCTGCTTCCCATAAGCGTTCTGATTGTTGCCACGTCCGGCTTTGCTGGAAGAAGCCATGAAGAGTGCTAAGTTTTTGGAAGAAAGTGCTATGAAAGCTTGGAGGGAGGCTTTTAGAAGCGTTTTCCCACAGACGGCGCCAAATGATGCCGCACGATCCGGCACTCCTAGTTGGCTACTGACTGGCTCCTTGTTGGCAATGAGTGACACCTGAGAAGGTGAAGAAGATGGATCCCCGGGGATTTACCCGGCGGGAATACTCCGAAGCTTAAGTTAGAACGATGGGGAGGAAGAAGAGAGAATACAAAAGGCTAATAGTGTAGATCGCGCTGGATCACTACATCTCGAGATTAGCTCGTGAGCAAGTGCAAGTTCAGATCTAATTCCAAGAGCGAGAGAGAGACTGTCTCTTTGCTTTAAGGTCTTTTATAGGGGCGTTCTTGTCAAATTAGGTGTAACCGCCACTGAGCTCCAGTCGCAGCCATTACTTGCTAGGGCTGCGCAGGTGATCATTACATTATACTGCATGCTCGACTGAGTGACACATTTCCGAAGGGACAGGCACGCTTACCATCTGTCGAGAGACGTGGGGCAGACTGTCAATCAGACAGGGACTGCGCCGTCAGTTGAGAGACGTGGCACAGTCTAATGAGTACGGTCTTGTTAGATGGAAGCTTCCTAAGAGCGTTGCATCATAGTTGCAAGTTACTTCGTAGTGGGCTATCCTTGCCGCAAGCTACCTTGTAGCAAGCTCTTAGGGGTACTTCGAGGTGACCCTCATCAAGGTTGGCCTATGGGGGATCTGGAGTGAGCTGGTTTCCCTAGCTCACAAGCTGAAATAATCCTAGAGTATTCCCTTCTTAGTAGCTCAGGGGATCTGGAGCTCGTGTTGTAGCGAGCTCCCCCTATAGAGAGCTATGACATAGCGAGCTGTTCTACAGACTCGTTACTCGGTTGCGGTCAAGCCAGGCTGTAGAGCTGTTGCTCGTGTTGAGTCAGGTCCACGTGTCATCTTCTTAGTAGGTCGGGTCAAATCATCCTCCATCAACAATCTTTCAGTACAATAGTTCCTTCTCTGAAAATTAACTCTACGGTTTCTATAGCCGTAGCTGCAACACTTGCAGAAGTCCCCAGGTAAAGAGTTACTTCTCCGTCACTCAGTCTTCTGCTTATCCTGAACCCCTGCAGTGAGTTACATGCATGAGTCGATGCCTTGGAGTCAATACACGAGGAAGCAGAAGTTACCAACAAATTGGTTTCTATGACACAGGATTCGAAATTACCTTGTTTCTTGGATTCCAGGTACTAAGGACAGTTCCTCTTCCAGTGGCCGATCTATTTGCAGAAGTGACAAGCATCTGATGCTTTGTCCTTCTGCTTCTTGGGCTTAGCAGCTTTCTTCTAAGGCTTTCTCTTTGCCTTCCTCTTTTTCTTGCCCAATTTGCTAGATTCAACAAGCATAGCAAGGGGATCATCCTTCTTTATCAGTTCCTCAGCCCTCTGCAATATATTGCAGAGTTCCTGGATGCAAACATTTAGCTTGTTCATGTTGTAATTCATGATGAACTGATTGAAGGTAGAGGGCAGAGAATTTAGGATGGTGTCTACCTTCATGATATGGTCAAGCACGGATCCAAGAGCCTCAAGTTCATTGATGTAACCCATCATCCGAAGACAATGGTCATGAACCTGCTGGTACTTGGACATCTGCGTGGTCATGGACTGTTTCAAGACCTTCTGACGAGTAGAACGATTCTGCTCCTCATACATCATTCTCAAACTATCCAATATGTCCTTGGAGAATTCGATCTGATCGAACTGCCTCTGTATTGGATTATCCAAGGAGGCTATGATGTAGCAGCGGGCTAGGGAATTCTTCTCTTTCCATTCCTAGTAGTCCCTCCTACGGGCCTCAGAAGCCCTATCACCCGAACGCTCCAAGGCAGGATTCTTAGCTACTTTGTCCAACTTCTCAGAAGTGAGGACCAGTATAAGATTACAGTACCAGTCAGCATAGTTTGGGCCCTTTAGTTTGTTGTCGTGCAACAGTTTTGCGAATTGTCCATTTGCCATTTCTGATAAATCTCAGAAATGTGGGAAATCTCAAACATGAACAAATGGGAATGGAACATAGATTAAGAAACATATCTATGTAGATAACATGAAATGTGGGAAATCACATAGGGTGCATGGAGCCAACTGTTTCAGTTGCATAACCCCACCACCTTTCTGTGAAGGATCATATCCACTCATCGTATGAACTTTCCCTTTGGCCTCTGTTAGACAAGGTTCATTGCCATTTTAGGTTAAACCTTTTTGTCCAGTGAGTGCTCACCCATCATATTCGTGAACGCCAAGGTACCGTGAGAGAGTCTTCTGTTTTAGGATAGGCCCCTCCCACATCGGTCTATGATGCCCCTATCATCTTATGAAACATTCCAACAGATCCAACAACAAATGGATAGCCCAATTTTATGGTGTGTTTCCTCATTACTGAATGACCCTTCTTCATGCTAATGATGGATGGCCTTTAGAGAGTTCATCATATGAATCTCCCTATCACATGCACTCACATTCCAAGAGGGAACAAAATTATTATGCCCTATTTAATTTAGGTCAAACCAGAGTGGCTCCCACTGACTTTCATAAAGCCAGATTTCAGTGGGCCCTAAACGGCTAGGGTTCTACACGATTCCTCTTCAGGAGGTGTGGGGCCCACCACTAAGGGAGGTCATCCAATGATCTTGAGGGACACCATGGCAATGATGTGCATTCAGCCATGGTGTGCGCAAGAGCCACTGTCATATCAACATGGGTCAAGTACTTATGGCCCATGAACGTTGCACATCACATCCATACATCACATGTAGGGATAAAATTGATCCAATCAATTAATATCTGTAAAGCCCATCATTAAAGCCCAATTATTATCCATAACATTACTGATTTATGTTTTCTAGGTATATGGGCTGAATAGCATTAAGCAATTCGGCCCATATAGCTTTTAAGCAGTTAGTCGGCTTAAGCAGTTTTAACATTTTAAAACTGGGCTTTACAGGTGTGGGCCGAATTAGGTCTTGCAATTAAATATCAATCTCTTAACCCATGTATGAAAAATTAGGGCTGAGAACAGCCCCCATCGAACCACAGATTTGGTCCAACCAGTTTGGTCCAATTTGGTTCGAATGGGTCTAGGGTTTGATTTTTAATTCAAGAATTAATTCAAGAATTGATCTGAAAAAATAAATTACTAATTAAAGACAATCAAGAATCAGTACTGGGGCTGTTCGCACATCTGCTACCTGCAAAACAAATGTTAGATCACAGTTTGCTGTTTCACAAACTGCAAATCGCAGATAGCAAAATCTCAATCTGCGAAATCTCCTCCTTCTGCGCAATCAGCTTCAATCTTGAATAAAAAAATAGAAAAACCCTAAATTTCTATTAATATTACGTCAGATCGAATTCCTATACATTTAATCTAGAAAATTAAAAAAAATTAATTACAGACCATAATGTACAGAACTGCAAATCGTAGTTTTCTTGCGCCAATAAAGACTTTGATCTCAATCATACGAACAACCCATAAATCAAGAAAAATATAAAGAACCATTCTAAATATAATTCAGATTTATAAAGATTTAATTTCAGATCAACAGCCCTTAATCTGGGAACTAATTTCCCAGAAAATCAATTATCTGCGCAAATCGGGTAGAACGCCTTCTACCCATTTGCACAGGTTCAGATCTGATCTATTTCGGTTCAAGATTTGAACCTGGCTCTGATTCCACTGAAGGGATGAGAGATCCATCATATGGATGGCCAAACCCTATAGGTAGATTGGGCAAAATATCAAAAAATGTCTCTTCCATATGGGAATCACATTCCCTGTTTTAGAAAATCTGCATTTTCAATGATCAATCTTGAACCTAAACCAGACCAGATTTGAAACCAAAAAGGTAGGAGAGTGATATACCTAATACGGAGTAACAGTAACTCCCAACGAAGGTGTTCACGCCCAAGGAAAATGCCAAAGACTTCTCCCACTGAAGGTGACACAGCGTAGGGTGGAGCAGAATTAGTAGGTGGTTCTTCAGCAAGAACCGAATTCGTTGGACGGTGAGTGAGCACAACTTCAGATCAGTTTTTCACCAAAAACTGATATCAAGAACGCTTCTTGATCTCTCCTACAGGTGGAGAACGAACTGGCAATGGCGGCAGTAGGAAGAGAAGGCAAGAGCAGAAGATGGCATCAGTCTTACTGGGGTTGTCTTCTCTCTTGTATCTGAAATCAGAATTGAGTGAACTGGGGTTCGCCCTCCTCCTCCTTTTATAGCTTTAAAGAGAGGTTCTCCTAATCCCATTAGGAGTTTCCTAATCCAAATCTTGTATTTGGATGTGGACTCTCTTTAAGAGATAAGGATAAACCCTTATCTTATCTGCAGATAAAGATCAGCCCTCCTAATCTTATTAGGAGTTTCCTAATCCAAATCTTTATTTGGATCTGAACTCTCTGAGTGGATAGGGATAACTCCCTATCCTATCTGCTGATCTAAATCCCAGAACCGCCCCTCTTTAATTAATCAAATTAAACCAGTTCGAATTGGGCTTTAGGCCTATTAAGTCCATGTGCTCATTCAGCCTCCAAATTGTTGCCCAGTTGGGTATCCTTGTATGGCGTGGGACCCAAACATTGATCTATACATCAGCCACATGGGTTCAGCCTAGCCTTTGTTACAAGGCCTGGCCGAATTCACTGTAAGAGACAGTGAACCCCTGAGCCCATCACCATGGGCTCTTAATGGGCCCAAAACTTACACTAAGTGGTCCCTAGGTCAAGCCACCTTATTAAAACCCAAGGACTGTGAGCAGATGCAAGATTAGCCCATTAGGTATTACCCTCAATTGTCTTACACTTAACCTCTCAGCCCATAATGATCAAACACTGCCCGATAAGATAGGATCTCTCCCTCGGCTGTAAGGAACATTGCTGCACTCTCTACTCACATGGATCCCAGGAATTAAAACCTTTTGCAAACATTTTGAAACCATAATATATATATTATATCTCTATATAATTATATTTTGCAAAAACAAATTTCAACAATTGAAATTGGTTGCTAGCAGCTTTGGTTTTCATCAGAGAGAGTGCATCCCCGATTATTCATTTTGTCCGACAAAGGGGCTGATCTTGTCACTATGATCACCCACTCAGATGAATTCTTAGACTGTCCCAGCATACCCAAGTTTTGACCCCCTCTAAGGATCTCACTGATTGGCATATCAAAGATAGTCCAATCCGACACCTAGTGTAGTATCACAATCGAGTCTAGGGGTCAGGTGTAACATTCCAGTTTTGCCCATCAATCTCCAAGGTCCAGGTCAATACTGGAATTCTGGTCCAGTTTTGTGTTTCAAGAAAACCCACACTACATGTACCTCAGGTCTCACCCTGGCAGCTGAGACAAGCCACCCTAACCAACTTGGTGGCACATCAGTGTCAGCCTTAGCAGGATAAATCTCCCTAGATCTATCCAACGGCTGTGAAGATTCTAAACTAACACGAGTCTCATATGTGTCCAGTTTAAGGGTATTACACAGAAACACACCACAATAACATGAATCAAATATGTACTTTATTCATTTACAATAAATGTCATAATGTACATCATTCTGATTAGAGCTAAGGGCATACACTGTCTAACAAATGCATCTTTGGTGATTAAACTTCTGATAGAGATATAGGAATTGTCATTCAGAGATAGAGTGGGCTGCACTCGAGAGAGGCTGCTCATAAATTAGGGTTTCTCCAACCCAAGACTGAATTCACCTCGGTTGGACAACTTCAAGATCCGTTTACTGAATCGGTTTTGTCAACTCTTGTATGCAGTACTCTTCGTATCATTGAAAGTGGTTTGATCCGAAATTAATTAGGGCAGTTTGCTTGTTCTTAATTACATCATGAGTGACTAGGTTTCTATTGTTAGGGATTAATACTTGATCATGCATTGATTTTCAATCATTAGTAAAATCGATGAGGTTCTTGCTATATTGTGTTATTTGTGTTGATTACTTATCATTAATTGATCACCAATGATTCGTTCTTTAATCAAGATTATTTATTGAGAGATGATAATTGAGGTGGAACTAATAACACTTTTTCGGCCAATAATTAGGTAGAGATATAATTTGTTGGTAGGATTTCCTTATAGGTGTATTAACAGCTTGTGTTTATGCAAAGAGGATTTCAATTGAGAGAATGAGAATTCCTTGATTGTAATTCCATTTAATTAAACATAGGTTTAGCTAATCGACTCTTGAGAAAGATCGACTAGTGCTTTTAGGAAACACCTTGGAATATAAAATCCCTCGTGAGATTTTATTAGTATTGAATCTTGATGATCGTGATAGGATTAATCCCTAGCAACTTTGTTATTGATTTCGTTCAAGTTCTTGTTTTTGTCATTCAATTTCCTTAATCAGTAGTGCTAGTCTAAATTCCTTAATTCGCAACCCAATTGATTATTCCTTAATCTGCGAAATGTCTTCTTCTCCTCCATGTGAACCAGCAATTCTTCCAATGAAAAAAATAGAAAACCCTAATTTTCTATTAATTACATCAGATCAAATCCAATACATTTTGTCTAGAAAATAAAATAAATATTTATAGACCAAAATAATAGAATAGAAAAATGTAGGGTGCGCAAATCTTGGCACCGTTAAAGATTTCGATCTCCATCACACATACAGCCCACACATCCACGAAATAATCATAGAACCATTCCATAATTAAATCAGAATATAAAAAATTAATTTTCAGATCATACACCCCATTACTGAGAACTGAATTCTCATAAAAACAACAATCTGCACAAATCGGGTAGAACCAATTCTGCCCATTTGCACAGGTTCAAATCAGATCTAATTTGATTCAATATTTAAGCCATGGCTCTGATACCACTGAAGGGATGGGAGATCCATCATATGGATGGATGAACCATGCAGTGTGGCTGGGCGAAATTTCAAAAATTTCTTTCTCCCATCTGGGAATCGTATTCCCTAATTTAGAAAAACTGCACTTTTCGAGGTTCGTTCTTGAAACAAACTGGACCAGATTTGAAACCAAAAGAGGGAGAGGGATATACCTGATACGGAATCAATGTAAGTAACTCCCAACAAAGGTGTTCAAGCCCAAAGAGGTCACCAAAACCCGCCTCCACTGAAGATGACACAGCTTGTGTTGAGGTAGGATCAGCAAGGAGGTTCTTTAGCAAGAACCCTAATTCTTCAGCAAGAATCACGCAGAGTGTGAGCATGACTTCAGATTGCTTCTTCTAGCAAGAAACAATATCAAGATCTAATCTTTATCACTTCCAAGAGTGAAAGATCAAACTGGGTAGGGGTGGCAAGAGCTGAGGGAGAAAACTGTAGAATGTTGAAATGTGTAAACTGAGGAATTCACCCCCTTATTTATAACCTTCTTTGCATCAACTTCCTAATACAATTAGAAAGGAGTTTCTTGATCCAAATCTGATATTTGGATCTGGACTCTTAATTGGATAAGACATATCTTATCCTCTTGATAATCCTAATCAGATTATAAACCTAATTCACACCATTTAATTAAATCACTTAAGCCCAGTTCAAAATTCTTTAGGCCCATTAAGTCATATGGCTCACTTTCCCTTTTAAATGCTAGCTAGTTTGACTCTCTTTGTATGGCATGGGACCCTAGCATTGATCTCTACAAAAGCCATATGGGTTCAGCCCAGCCTCTGTTACAAGACTTGGCCAAATTCACTGCTGAAGACAGTGAGCCCCTGAGCCGACTAGTATGGTCTCTTAGAAGGCCCAATATTTACACTAAATGGTCCTTGGGTCCAGCCACCTTATGAAGGCCCAAGGACTATGGACTTGATGTCATAGTTCATGACGAACTGATTGAAGCAAGGAGGCAGAGAATTTAAGACGACATCAATCTTGGTGTCATCATCTAGCCCAAAGCCGAGAGTCTCCAATTTATTAATATAACCCATCATCCAAGACAATGGTCATGAACCTGTTGGTTCTCGGACATCTATGTGGTCATAAATAACTTTAGAACCTGCTGTCGAGTAGAACGATTTTTCTCTTCATACATTGTCCTTAAACTATCCAGGATATCCTTGGACACTTCGATCTTATCGAACTGTCTCTATATCAAATTATCTAAGGAGGCTATGATATAACACCAAGAAAGAGAGTTCTTCTCCTCCCATTCTTGATATTCCTTCTTATGGGCCTCGGAAGCCCTGTCATCCAGACATTCCGGTGTAGGGTTTTTGGCTACCTTGTCCAATTTCTCGGATGTCAAAACCAGCATAAGGTTATGGAACAAGTCAGCATAATTAGGTCTCTTAAGCTTGTTATCATCCAACAGTTTGGTGAATTGTCCGTTTGCCATTTCCGATAAAAGGCAAAATATTAGTCCACGACCTAAAATCGATTCATGTTATTTACATAAAAAGGGGTTTTATCTATGTTCCATTTTCATTTCTTCTTCTCTGAGATTTCCCTTCCATCTCAGTGACGGAGACGCGGTTATGTCTCTGGAAATGTGGGAAATCACATAGGTGGATGGAGCCAACTGTTTCAACTACAAAGTCCCACCACTTTCAACTGCAAATGGGCCCAAAACGGGCTAGGGCTCCGCACGGTTCCTCTTGGGAGGAAGCTGATCTGGGGCCCATTGAGAAGGGAAATCATCCAATGATATCATGGACATCATGGCAATGATGTGCATTCAGCCATGATGTACGTAGAGAGCCACTAACGATTAAACATGGGCCAAGTACCTATGGCCCATGTGCGAATCACATTCAGCACATAACATACATCCACATGCATATAATTGATCCAATCAATTAAATAATCTATAAAACCGTAATTAATTAAAGTTAACACATTATCAGCCCATTAACGCCCACATATTATCAAATAATTGAAGGGATGGGAGATCCATCATATGGATGGCCAAACCCTGCACAAAGGTTGGGCGAAATTTCAAAAATTTCTTTTCCATCCGAGAATCGTATTTCCTAATTTAGAAAACTACACTTTCAAGGTTTGTTCTTGAATCCAAAACCGGACCTGATCTGAAACCAATAGGAGGTGAGGGATATACCTTATACGAAGTAGCAGAAACTCCCAACGCAGGTGTTCACGCCCAAAGAAAAGACCAAAACCCGCTTCCACTGAAGATGACACAGTGTGTAGTGAAGCAGGATCAACAGGATGGTTCTTCAGCAAGAATCGAGTAAGGGCTGGTGAGCACAACTTCAGATTGTTTATTCCACCAAGAAACAATATCAAGAACCTTTCTTGATCAGATCCACAAGTGGAGATCAAACTGGGTACGGTGGCAATAACTAGGAAGAATTCTGCATTTTGCTGTTGTGTGTATAATCTGAAGAATTTGCCCCCTATTTATAGCCTTCTCTGGATCAGCCTCTAAACCTGATTAGGAGAGAGTTTCCTAATCCAAATCTTATATTTGGATATGGACTCTTAAATGGATAAGACTTATCTTATCCTTTAGCTAATCCTAATCAGTTCAGAACTGAATTCGCCCCTTTTAATTATTAATTAACGAACTTAAGCCCAGTTTGAATTGGGCCTTAGACCCATTAAGCTTATGTGCTCACTTACTCTTTAATCTGCTGCCCAGTTGGTTCTCTTTGTATGGTGTGGGACCCTAACATTGATCTACACATCAGCCACATGGGTTCAGCCCAGCCCTTGTTACAAGGCTTGGCCGAATTCAATGTAGGAGACAGTGAATCCCGGAATCCATCACCATGGGCTCTTAATGGGCCCAACATTTACACTAAATGGTTCTTGGAACCAGCCACCTTATGAAAACCCAAGAACTGTGGGCAGATGCAAGATTAGCCGATCAGGCATAACCCTCAACGGTCTTACACTTAACCTCTTAGCCCATAATGATCAAACACTGCCCGACAAGAGAGGACAAGGATCTCTCCCTCAGCTGCAAGGTGCAGCGTCGCACTCTCTACTCACATGGATCCTAGGAATTAAAACATTTTGCAAACATTTTAAAACCATAATATATATATATATGTATATCTCTATATAAATATATTTTGCAAAATCAAATTTCAACGTTTGAAATCAACTACTGGTAGTTTAGGTTTCCATCAGAGAGAGTACATTCCCCGATCATTCACTTTGTTCGACAAAGGGGCTGATCCTGTTACTATGATCACCCACTCAAGTGAATTCTCAGAATACCCCAATATACCCTGGTTTTGACCCCCTCTAAGGATCTCACTGATTGGCATATCAAAGACAGCCCAATCTGACACCTAGTGCAGTACCATAATCAAGTCTAGGGGTCAGGTGTAAGATTTCAGTTTTGCCCATCTATCTCCAAAGTCCAGGGCAATACTAGAATTTGGTCTAGTTCAGGGTTTCAAGAAAACCCACACTACATTTACCTCAGGTCTCACCCTGGCAACTGAGACAAGCCACCCCAACCATCTTGGCAGCACATCAGTGTCAGCCTTGGCAGGATAAATCTCCCCAGATCTATCCAACAGTTGTGAAGATTCTAAACCGGCACGAGTCTCATAAGTGTCTAGTTTAAGGGTATTACACAGAAACACACCACAATGACATGAATCAATTTTGTACTTTATTCATTTACAATAAATGTCAAAAGATACATCAATCTAATTGGAGCCAAGGGTATAACTATCTAACAATAATATCATCTAGGTATATGGGCTAAACTGCAAAAGCCAGTTCGACCCATATAGTTGTAATGCTGAAAATGGGTTCATTCTACTTTAACTTAGAAAAATAGGATTTTACAAGGGTGGGCCGAATTGCATCATGTAATAGGCCATCAAATCCTTGGCCCATGCGGCTGAGAATAGACCCCATCGAACCATGGGTTCGGTCCAACCAATTTGGACCAAACTAGGTCAAATCGACCTAGGGTTTGGTGTCCAAAACATGATCCAATTCACAAGAATATGATCTGAAAAATAATTAAAGCTGAACAAGACAATCAATATTAGCAAGAAAAGAAACCAAAGGGCTCTAGTGCAATGATCTTGAACAATCTGCAAACCTGCAAGAAACAAATTAATCGTAGATAGCAAGATTGATTTCTGCAAATCGTAGATCATAGATTTTGTATCTACAAAATTTCTTTTTCTTCTCGGTTCGGTCCAGTAGTTCTTCGGATGTAAAAAAATAGAAAAATCCTAATTTTCTATTAATTACATCAAATTGAATCCTATACAATTTTTCTAAAAATAAAAAAAAATTATTTATAGGCCAAATTGAATAGAATAAAAAAAAGGGTGCGCTAATCTTGGCGCCAAAAATCACACATTCAGCCGAAAATTCAAGAAACAACCACAAAACTATTCCATAGTTATAATAGAATAATAAAGAAATATTTTGCAGATCATACACCCAATTATTGAGAACCAATTTCTCAGAAAACGCCAATCTATGCAAATCAAGTAGAACAATTTCTAGCGATTTGCACAACTTCAAAACTGGTCTGAATTTTGTTCATGAATTGTACCTGGCTTTGATACCACTGAAGGGAAGGGTGGTCCATCATATGGATGGCTGAACCGTGTAAGGTAGTTGGGCGAAATTTCAAAAATTTTCTTTCTCCCTACCGGGAATTGTATTCCCTGTTTTAGAAAAACTGCATTTTTAAGGTTCATTCTTGAAACAAACCAGACCAGATTTGAAACCAAAATAAGAGATCTATACCTGATACGGAATCCACAAATGTAGCTCCCAATGTAGGTGTTCACGCCCAAAGAGAATACCAAATCCTGCCTCTACTGAAGATGACACAACTTGAGATGAAGCAGGATTAGCAAAGTAGTTCTTCAACAAAAACTGCAATCGTTCAACAAGGATCATGCAAGGGAGTGTGACAACGATTCAGATCTGAATTTTCTAGCAAAAATCAAAATCAAGATCTAATATTGATCAGTCCAAGAATTGGAAATCGAACAGGGTAGGGCGGCAAGAACAGAGGGAGAACTAAATGCAATAAAAGTGTTAAACTGAAGGAATTTGTCCTTTATTTATAACTTTCCAATATCAGCTTCCTAATCCTATTAGGAAAGAGTTCTTTGATCCAAATCTTTATTTGGATCTGAACTCTTATGTGGATAAAACTTATCTTATCCTCCTACTGATACAGATCCAGATCTAAACTCAAAATCACCCATAATTAATTAATCAAATTAACCCAGTTCGAATTGCTCTTTAGGCCCATTAAGTTATCAGGCTCACTTCCCTTTTAATTTGCTGGCTAGCTTGGATCTCTTTGTATGGCATGGGACCTTAACATTGATCTCCACAAAATCCATATGGGTTCAACCCAACCTCTGTTACAAAGCCTGGCTAAATTCACTGATGAACACAATGAACCCCTGAGCCCATCAATATGGGCTCTTAGCGGGCCCAACATTTAGACTAAATGGTCATCGGGGTCTAGCCACCATATGAAGGCCCAAGGACTATGGACTTAAGTGAGATTAGCCCATCAGGTAAAAACCATAAATGGTCTTACACTTAATCTCTCAGCCCATAATGATCAAACACTGCCCAACAAGAGAGGATGTCTCCCTCGGCTGCAAGGTACAGTGTCGCATTCGCTACTCATAATGGATCCCAAGAATTAAAACCTTTGCAAAACTTTTTCATAACAAATTTCAAACATGTTTGAAATCAATTGTCGGCAATTTAGGTTTCCATCAGATAGAGTATTGTCCCCAATCATTCACTTTGTCCAACAAAGGGGTTGATTTTGTCACTATGATCACCCACTCAGGTGAATTCTCAAATTGTCCCAACATACCCAGGTTTTGACCCCCGCTAAGGATCTCACTGATTGGCACATCAAAAATAGCCCAATCCAACACCTAGTGCAATACCATAATCGAGTCTAGGGATTAGGTGTAACTTTCCAATTTTTCCCATCTGTCTCCAAGGTCCAGGGCATAACTGGAAAATGGTCTGGTTCAGAGTTTCAAGCAAACTCACACTACATGTGCTTCGGGTCTCACCTTGGCAGCTGAGGCAATCCACCCCATCCGACTTAGTAGCACATTTGTGTCAGCCTTGGCAAAATAAACCTCCCCAGGTCTATCCAATGGCTGTGAAGATTCTTAACTAACACGAGTCTCATTAGTGTCCAATTTAAGGGTATTACACAGAAACACACCATATATAACATGAATCAATTATGTAATATTATTGATTTGCAATAAATGTCAAAAGTACATTAGTCTAATTGGAGATAAGGGCATACACTGTCTAACACGAACTGCTTTTTCCAATTTAGCCCATATACTTAGATGATATTATTAAATAATTCATGGGCCTTTAATAGGCTAATTGTATGTTAACTTAAATTAATTGGGGTTTTACAAGCTTTTCATTGATTGGATCAATTTGTGTTTATGTGAATGCTTGTGATGTGCTGAATGTGATTCGTATATAGGCGATAAGTGCTTGGCCATTGTTTAATCATATGTGGCTCTCTGTGAAGACCATGGATGAATGCACATCATTGTCAAGATGCCCACAAATCATTGGATGATCTCCCTTTTCAGTGAGCCCCCTTATTAGCTTCCTCCCTCAAAGAAACCCCACGGAACCCTTGCCCATTTTGGGCCCATTCGAATCTGACTTTATGAAAGTCAACGGGAGCCACTTTGGTATGACCTAAACCAGACCTAAGGACTATTTTACTTGGTCCCTCCAAATTAATATAAGTGCAAGAGATAGGGAATATCATATGATGAATTCTCTAAAGGCAATCCATCATTAGCATGAAGGCGGGCTGAATCAGTGGGTGAAGATGCCCATAGCTCCAATGAGATTGATGTATTTTTTGACATTTATTGCAAATCAATAATAGTACATAATTGATTCATTTTATATATGGTGTGTTTCTGTGTAATACCCTTAAATTGGATACTTATGAGACTCGTGTTAGTTTACAATCTTCACAGCAATTGGATAGACCTGGGAAGGTTTATCCCGCCAAGGCTGACACTAATGTGCTGCTAAGTCGGATGGGGTGGCTTGTCTTAGTTGCCAAGGTGAGACCCGAAGCACATGTAGTGTGGGTTTGCTTGAAACTCTGAACCGGACCATTTTCCAATTATGCCCTAGACCTTGGAGTCAGATGGGCAAAACTGGAAAGTTACACCAATCCCTAGACTCGACTATGGTACTGCAATAGGTGTTGGATTGGGTTGTCTTTGATGTGCCAATTAGTGAGATCCTTAGCGGGGGTCGAAACCTAGGTATGTTGGGGCAGTCTGAGAATTCACCTGAGTGGGTGATCATAGTGACAGAATCAGCCCCTTTGTCAGACAAAGTGTTTGAAATTTGTTTTTATATATATATATATATACATACATATATATATATGGGCTGAGAGGTTAAGTGTAAGAACATTGAGGGTAATACCCGATGGGCTAATCTTGCATCTGCCCATAGTTCTTGGGTTTTCATAAGGTGACTGGACCCAAGAACCATTTAGTGTAAATGTTGGGCCCATTAAGAGCCCATGGTGATGGACTCAAGGGTTCACTATCTCCTCTAGTGAATTTGGCGTGGCCTTGTAACAAAGGTTGGGCTGAACCCATGTGGCTGATGTGTAGATCAATATTAAGGTCCCACACCATACAAAGAGAGCAAACTGGGCAGCAAGTTAAGGAGTAAGTGAGCACACAAGCTTAATGGGCCTAAGGCCCAATTCGAACTGGGCTTAAGTTAGTTAATTAAAAGGGGGCAAATTCAGTTTTGAATTAAATAGGATTTGTTGAAGAATATGATAAGTCTTATGCATTTAAGCATCCAGATCCAAATATCAAATTTGGATCAAGAAACTCTCTCCTAATTGGATTAGGAGGCTGATCCTGAGAAGACTATAAATAGGGGACAAATTCCTCAGTTTTAATACAACAGCAATCTGTAGAGTTCTCCCTTGTTCTTGTCGCCCCTACCCAATTCGATCTCCACTTGTGGAACTGATCAAGAAGTGTTCTTGATATTGCTTCTTGGTAGAAGAAGCAATCTGAAGTCGTGCTCACTAGCCCTTACCCAATTCTTGCTGAAGATTTCAGGTTCTTGCTGAAGAACCATCCTGCTGATCCTGCTTCACTACACACTGTGTCATCTTCAGTAGAGGTTGGTTTTGGTCTTCTCTTTGGGCGTGAACACCTGTGTTGGGAGTTACTGCTTCTTCGTATTAGGTATATCCCTCACTTCCTATTGGTTTTAGATTTGGTCTAGTTTTGAATTCAAGAACGAATCTTAAAAATGTTGTTTTCTAAATTATGGAATGCGATTCCCGGATGGGAGCAAAGAAATTTTTGAAATTTCACCCAACCTACCTGTAGGGTTTGGCCATCCATATGATGGATCTCCCATCCCTTCAGTGGTATCAGAGTCAAGTCCAAGTCTTGAACCGAATTAGATCAGATCTGGATCTACGCAAATGGGTAGAAGGCATTCTACTCGATTTGCGCAGTTAGCGTTTTTCTGGGAATAGGTTCCCAGTTTTGGGTGAATGATCTGAAAATTAAATCTTTATTAATCTGATATATATTTAGAATTGTTCTATTTGTATTTCTTGGATTTTGGGTTGTTTATATGGAGGAGATCGAAATCTTTCTACGGCACAAGAAATCTGTGCATCTGCGTTTATTTTCATTCTTGGTCTGTAATTAATTTTTTTTTTTTTTACTTTTAGATGGAATGTATAGGATTTGATTCTGATGTAATAGTAATAGAAAAATTAGGTTTTTCTATTTTATTTCATTGAAGACGAAGCTGGTTCACGTGGAGGAGAAGATTTGCGCAGATAAGAAATCTGCAATCTGTGATTTGCAAAAATTGAACCTGCAAGCTACGACTGACTTTTTTCTTGCAGGTTTGGATCCACACGAACAGCCCACTGATGTGTTTGTTTGCTGATTTTGATTTTCATTTATCAGCTGTATTTAATTTTCAGATCATCTTCTTAAATTGGATCTTGAATTAAACATCAAACTCTATACCCATTCGAACCAGATTGGACCAAATCTGTGGTTCGATGAGGACTGTTCTCAGCCCTAAAATTCCATATATGGGCTAAGGGTTTGATGGCTAATTGTAAGATGCAATTCGGCCCACCTCTGTAAAACCCTGTTTTAATTTGTTAAAACTACTTTAGCCCAATTCAGCATAAATGCTATATGGGCCGAACTTCTCTTTGGAGTTCAGCCCATATACCTAGATAATATTATTTGATAATATCATGGGCTTTAATTGGGCTGAAAAGGTTTTTAAATTTTAATTATGGGTTTTACAGTTATTTAATTGATTGGATCAATTATAGATTTCATGCATGTGATGCATGTGATGTGATGTGCTGCATACCTGGACCATAAGTGCTTGGCTCATGTTAATTCGATAATGGCTCTTTTGAACACCATGGATGAATGCACATCATTGTCATGGTGCCCTTAAGATCATTGGATGATCTCCCTTTCTTAGTGGGGCCCACTTCAGTTTCTCCCCAAGAGGAACACTCCGGAAACTTAGCTGTTTTGGACCCACTTTGAATCTGACTTTATCAAAGTCAATGAGAGTCACTTTGGTTTGAACTAAATCAGATCTAGGGAGTTATCCTTTTCATTCCCTCCAGTAAATATAAATGCATGTGATAAGGAATTTCATATGATGAATTCTATAAAGACCTTCCATCATTAGTATGAAGGTTGCCTATATTGATGGGTGGAGATGCACCATAAAATTGGGTTATCCATCTACTAATGCAGTCAGCTGGACTGCTTACTAGACAAAAAGATTCATAGCCATCACATCATAGACCGATGTGGGAGGGGCCTTTCCAAAAACGGAAGACTCTCTCATGGTACCTTGCCGTTCACGAACATGATGGGTGAGCACTTACTGGACAGAAAGGTTTAACCTAAAATGGCTACGAACCTTGTCTAACAGAGGCCAAAAGGGAAATCTCATATGGTGAGTGGATGAGATCCTTCACAGAAGGTGGTGGGGTTTTATTGTATGCCCTTAGCTTCAATCAGAATTATGTACATTATGAATTTATTGTAAATGAATAAAGTACTCATTTTATTCATGTTCCTGTGGTGTGTTTCTATGTAATACCCTTAAACTAGACACTTAATGAGACTTATGTTAGTTTAGAATGTTCACAGCCATTGGGTAAGTTTGGGGAGATTTATCCTGCCAAGGCTGACACTGGTGTGCAGCCAACTGTTGGGGTGGCTTGTCTCAGCTACCAGGGTGAGACCCAAAGCACATGCAGTGTAGGATTAATAGAACCTTTGAACCGGACCAGATTTCCAGTATTGCCTTGGACCTTGGAGATAGATGGGCAAAACTGGAAAGTTACACCTAACCCCTAGACTCGATTATGATACTACACTAGGTGTCGGATTGGGCTGTCTTTGATGTACCAATCAGTGAGATCCTTAGTGGGGGTCAAAACCTGGGTATGTTGGGACAGTCCCAGAATTCATCTGAGTGCGTGATCATAGTGACAAGATCAGCCCCTTTGTTGGACAAAGGTAATGATCGGGGATGCACTCTCTCTGATGGAAACCAAGACTGCCGGCAGCCGATTTCAATTGTTAAGATTTTGTTTTGCAAAATATATTTATATAAAGATATATATATATATATATATATATATGTTATGGTTTCGAAATGATTTGCAAAAGGTTTTAATTCCCGGGATCCATGTAAGCGGAGAGTGCAACACTGTTCCTTGCAGTCGAGGGAGAGGTCCTCCCTTGTCGGGCAGTGTTTGATCATTATGGGCTGAGAGGTTAAGTGTAAGACCATTGAGGATAATACCTGATGGACTAATCTTGCATCTGCCCACAGTCCCTGGGTGTTACAAGGTGCCTTGGCCTAGGGACCACTTAGGGTAAGTGTTGGGCCCATAGAGCCCATAAGATGGGTTTCAGGGGGTGCACTGTCCATAACAGTGTATTCAGCCGGGCCTTGTAACAAAGGCTGGACTGAACCCATGTGGCTGATGTGTAGATCAATGTTTGGGTCCCACGCCATACAAGGAAGCCCAACTGGGTAGCAGTTTGGAAGGCTAAGTGAGTACATAACCTTAAATGGGCCTTAAGCCCATTTTGAACTAGGCTGATTTGATCAGTCATTTAAAGGGGGTGAATTCTGAGATGGATCAGCTGATAGGATTGGGCCTAGACCCTATCCACTTAGAGAGTCCAAGATCTAAATGAGATTTAGATCTGGAAGCCTCCTAATTAGATTAGAAGATGGCTGATCTGATCTGCAGATAAGATAAGGGTTATCCCTTATCACTTAAAGGGACTTCTAATCCAAATATGATTTGGATTAGCAACTCCTAATGGGATTAGGAGCTGATCCCTTTAAGATTATGAAAGAAGAAAGGGGCGAAAACAGTTAGTGGTTGATGTTCAATTCTCTTCAGAGCTGAAAATCACAAGAATAGAGATTTCTACACCTTGCGAATTCTCTCTTGCCGGCTCCTTCCTGCCGCCGCCATCACCTTCAGTTCGATCTCCAGTTCTTGGGAGAAATCAAGATCTGATCTTGATTCCAATCTTTCGGGAAAAGATTGGTTGGAGCTATACTCACAAGCCATCCAGTTGATTCTTGCGAAGGGTCAAGTTCTTTTGGAAGAACATTGCTGATTCTGCTCCATCCTGCACTGCGCCATCTTCAGTGGGAGCAGATTTTGGATCCTTCCTTGGGTGTGAACACCTCCATTGGGAGATATTGCTTCTCTGTATCAGGTACATCCTCCCTCCTACTCCTTTTGGTTCAGATCTGGTTTGGTTCTTGATTCAAGATTGATCCTTGAAAAACATGTTTTTCTAAATATAGGGAATTCAATTCCCTGCAAAGATGGGAGAAATTTTTTAAATTCACCCTATCCATTCCGCAAGACTTGGGCATCCATGTGATGGATATCCCATCCCATCAAATCCCATCCTTCACAGAAGGTGGTGGGATTTTATAGCTAAAACAGTTGGCTCCATGCACCCTATGTGGTTTCCCACATTTCCAGAGACACAACTGTCTCCATCACTAGGATTGGAGGGAATCTTAGAGATGCCCAAAATGGAAATGGAACATAGATTAAAAGCCCTTTCTATGTGATGACATGAATCAATTTAGGTTGTTGACCTATAAATCTGCTTTGCCTTTACCAGAAATGGCAAATAGAAACATCACCATGTTGTTGGATGATAACAAACTCAAGGGCCCTAATTATGTTGACTAGTTCTGAAACCTTATGCTGGTTCTGATGTCCGAGAAATTGGACAAAAATGCTAAGAACGCTGCTCCGGATCGTTCGGGTGACAGGGCTTCTGAGGCCCGAAGGAGAGATTATCAAGAATGAAAAGAGAAAAATTATCTTGCCCAATGTTATACTATAGTCTCTTTAGACAATCTGATATAGCGACAATTTGATAAGATCAAAGTGTCCAAAGATATATTGGATAGTTTGAAGACTCTGTACGAAGAGCATAATCGTTCTACTCGACAAAAGGTCTTAAAATTGTTTATGACCACACAGATGACTGAGAACCAACAGGTTCATAACCATTGTCTAAAGATGATGGGTTATATCAATGAACTAGAGGCCCTCGGGTCAGGGCTATATCATGACACCAAAATTGATGTTGTTCTCAATTCCTTGCCTCTGTCCTTCAATCAATTTATCATGAATTACAACATGAATAAGCTAAGCGTTAGCCATCAAGAACTCAACAATATGTTGTCGAGGGCTGAAGGACTGATTATTGATAGCCATGCTTGTTGAAGGTGGCAAATCGGACAAGAAAAAGCGGAAGGCTAAAAGGAAGGCTCAGAAGAAGGGTAGCAAAACCAAAAAGCAGAAAAAAGACAAGGCCTCGGATGCCTGTCACTTCTGCAAAGAGACCGGCCACTGAAAGAGGAATTGTCCGCAATACCTAAAGACTAAGAAACAAGGTATGTTCGATTCTTTCATCATAGAGACCAATCTGTTGGTCACTTCTACTTCCCGTTGTATTGACTCTGTGGCTTCGACTCATGTGTGTAACTCACTGCAGGGGTTCAAGAAAAGAAAAAGACTGAGTGATGGAGAAGTGACACTTTACTTGGGGACTTCTGCAACTATTGCATCTACGACCATAGGCACTGTAGAATTAGTTTTCAGAGAAAGAATTATTATACTGAAAGATTGTCTTTTTGAACCTAATTTAAAAAGAAATTTGATTTTTGTCTCAAAGTTTTGCATGGATAGTTATTCTATTTTGTTTAGTAATGTGATTACTATTAAAGAGAATAACAAATTCCTAGCATATGGGGAACTTGAGAATGATTTCTATATTCTCCATCCCTCTCTAGAAACCAACATTACCGAAACTACGTCGGAAATAACCCCCAAGAAAAGAATCTGTGATACAGTTAGTCCCACATGCCTATGGCATTACCGACTTGGCCACATTAACATTGATCATATCACAAGGTTGGTAAAGGATGGCCCTTTAGATTTTCTAACTGTAGAAGATCTTCCAACCTGTAAACCTTGCCTTCAGGGTAAGATGACGAAACGACCATTTAACGGTAAGCCTGAAAGATCTACAGAAACACTTGACCTTATACATACTGATGTATGTGGTCCCCTGAATGTTTGGACACGTAATCAGCACATTTATTTCATAACCTTTACCGATGATTATTCCCAGTATGATTACATGTACCTAATTAGACATAAGCCTGAATCCTTTGAAAAGTTCAAGGAGTTCAGATAATAAGTCGATGAATAGTTAGAGAGAGAAATTAAAGCCCTTCGATCAGATTGAGGTGGTGAATATCTCTCTGATGAATTCAGGGACTACTTAAAGGACAATAGGATAGTATCACAATTAGCCCCTCCCGCTACACCACAGTTAAATGGTGTGTTGGAGAGGAGGAACCGGACCCTATTGGATATGGTCTGATCACTTCTCATCCACTTGGAATTACCTACTTCGTTTTGGGGATATGCATTGGAGACGGGGATTTACATGCTGAACTGGGTTCCAACCAAATCCATTCCAAAGACTCCCTATGAGATTTGGACCAATAAGAAACCAAGTGTGAGACACATGAAGATTTGGGGTTGTCCAATACACGTTAAAAGAACAAGTGCGGACAAATTGGAATCTAAGACCAGTCGTTGCCTATTTGTAGGTTACTCCAGTTCGTTATAGCCATGACCAAGAAAGTTACTTGGTGGAAGCCACGACAAGTGAGGAGGATCCCATGACTTATGCGGAAAATATGCTGGAAATAGATTCCCTGAAGTGGGTAGATGCCATGAAAGCTGAGATGGACTCGATGGAGACCAACAAGGTCTGGACTCTTGTGTACCCACCCTCTGGGGTGAAAGCAATTGGTTGCAAGTGGATTTACAAGAGAAAGAAGGGCCCAAATGGTAACATTGAGACCTATAAAGCTCATCTTGTGGTGAAAGGGTACACTCAGAAAGAGGGAATCAACTATGAGGAGACCTTTTCACCGGTGGCTATGCTGAAGTTTATTAGGATCTTGCGAGCAATAGCAGCATACCATAACTACGAGATTTGGCAAATGGATGTCAAAACTGCATTTCTGAATGGAGATCTTACTGAAGATATCTATATGTAGCAACCACAAGGATTTATTGTGGCAAGTTAGGAACACATGGAATGCAAACTTAACCGATCCATATATGGACTGAAACAGGCTTCTAAGAGTTGGAACATCCGGTTTGACTTTACTACCAAACAGTTTGACTTTGAGCAAAATTCGGATGAACCCTGTGTTTACAGGAAGACTGGTGGGGATAAAGTTACGTTCTTGGTTTTGTATGTAGATGACATTTTACTCATTGGGAATGATGTAGGAATGTTAACTACGGTGAAAGTGTGGCTTTCACAGCAATACTCAATGAAAGACCTTGGAGAAGCCACCTATATCTTGAGACTTCGACTCTATAGAGATAGATCGAAGAGGATAATTCGATTATCCCAGTCAACTTACATTGACAAGATTGTCAAGAGATACAATATGAAAAACTCTAAGAAAGGAAATGTTCCTTTCAGTCACAGAGTCACATTCTCTAAGGGTATGTCTCCCAAGACTCCCAAGGAGATTAAGGGCATGAAGGAAATTCCCTATGCCTCAGCCGTAGGGAGCATCATGTATGCTATGATGTGCACTCGTCCTGATATTGCTCAGGTAGTGAGTGTGGTAACTAGATACAAGTCTAACCCAGGATAGGAACACTGGATAGCTATGAAGAACATACTGAAATACCTTCGAAAGACAAAAAAGTTTTGTCTGGTATTTGATGGTAGATCACTATAGATCCAAGGGTATACTGATGATGATTTCTAGTCAGATCTAGATGAAGTCTACATCTGGGTACATCTTTACGATGGGGGCCTGTGCAGTTAGCTGGAAAAGCAGCAAACAAGGTTCCACCACAGATTCCACAACTGAAACCAAATACATTGCCACAAGTGAAGCTGCTAAAGAAGCCATCTGGATGAAGAAGTTCATTCAAGAATTAGGACTAGTTCTATCCAGCACATGGCCCATTCCACTGTTGTGTAACAACAATGGAGCTAGAGCTCAGTCTAAGGAGCCATGAGCCCACTCGAAGTCGAAGCACATCGAGAGGAAGTACCATGTACTGTGGGAGATAGTTGGTGGAGGGGACGTCCTGATTTAGAAAGTAGCGTCAACGGAGAATGTAGTAGACCCATTGACTAAGCCACTTATACAGAAAGTGTTTGAGAAACACGTGGAAAGTATGGGACTCCGACTGGTACCCGATTGGACCTAAGTGCAAGTGGGAGCTGTTAGACATTTATGCCCTTAGCTCCAATCAGATTGATGTATCTTTTGACATTTATTGTAAATGAATAAAGTACATAATTGATTCATGTCATTGTTATGTGTTTCTGTGTAATACCCTTAAACTAGATACTTATGAGACTCGTGTTAGTTTAGAATCTTCACAACCGTTGAATAGATCTGGGAGATTTATCCCGCCAAGGCTGACACTGATGTGCCACCAAGTTGGTTGGGGTGGCTTGTCTCAGCTGCCAGGGTGAGACCTGAGGTACATGGTGTGTGGGTTTTCTTGAAACCTTGAACTAGACCAAATTCCAGTATTGTCCTGGACCTTGGAGATAGATGAGCAAAACTGGAATGTTACACCTGACCCCTAAACTTGATTATGGTATTGCACTAGGTATCAGATTAGGTTATCTTTGATATGCCAATCAATGAGATTCTTAGAGGGGGTCAAAACCTGGGTATGTTGGGACAGTCCGAGAATTCACCTGAGTGGGTGATCATAGTGACAGGATCAGCCCCTTTGTCAGACAAAGTGAATGATCGGAGAATGCACTCTCTCTGATGGAAACCTAAACTGTCGGCAGTTGATTTCAAATGTTAATATTTGATTTTGTAAAATATATTTATATAGAGATATACATACATACACACATACATACATATACATTATATATATAATATGGTTTCAAAATGTTTGCAAAAGGTTTTAATTCCCGGGATCCATGCGAGTAGAGAATGCAACACTGCACCTTGCAGCCGAGGGAGAGGTCATCTCTTGTCGGGCAGTGTTTGATCATTATGGACTGAGAGGTTAAGTGTAAGACCATTGAGGGTAATACTTGATGGGCTAATCTTGCATCTACCCATAGTTCTTGGGTTTTCATAAGGTGGCTGGACCCAAAACCATTTAGTGTAAATGTTGGGCCCATTAAGATCCCATGGTGATGGACTCAGGGGTTCACTGTCTCCTACAATGAATTTGGCCAGGCCTTTGAATAAAGGTTGGGATGAACCCATGTGGCTTATGTGTAGATCAATGTTAGGGTCCCACGCCATACAAAGAGAGCCAACTGGGCAGCAGGTTAAGGAGTAAGTGAGCACACAAGCTTAATGGGCCTAAGACCCAATTGGAACTAGGCTTAAGTTAGTTAATTAAAAGGGGGCAAATTCAGTTTTGAACTGAATAGGATTAGCTGAAGGATACAATAAGTCTTATCCATTTAAGAATCCAAATCCAAATATCAGATTTGGATCAAGAAACTCTCTCCTAATTGGATTAGGAGGCTGATCCTGAGAAGGCTATAAATAGGGGGCGAATTCCTTAGTTTTAATACAACTGCAATTTGTAGAGTTCTCCCCTGTTCTTGTTGCCCCTACCCAGTCCCAGTTCGATCTCCACTTGTGAAATTGATCAAGAAGTGTTCTCGATATTGCTTCTTGGTAGAAGAAGCAATCTGAAGTCATGCTCACTAGCCCTTACCAAATTCTTGTTGAAGAATTCAGGTTCTTGCTGAAGAACCATCCTACTGATCCTGCTTCACTACACACTATGTCATCTTCAATAGAGGCAGGTTTTGGTCTTCTCTTTGGATGTGAACACCTGCGTTGGGAGTTACTGCTACTTCGTATCAAGTATATCCCTCACTTCCTATTGGTTTCAGATTTGGTCCAGTTTTGAATTCAAGAATGAACCTTAAAAATGTTGTTTTCTAAATTATGGAATGCAATTCCCAGATGAGAGAAAATAAATTTTTGAAATTTCGCCCAACCTTCCTGTAGGGTTCGGCCATCCATATGATGGATCTCCCATCTCTTCACATTGGATGATCATGGATCTCCCATCTCTTCACATTGGATGATCTCCCTTTTCAATGCCCCCCCCCCCGATCAGCTTCCTTCCTCAGAGGAACCCCGTGGAACCCTTGCCCATTTTGGGCCCATTCGAATATGACTTTATGAAAGTCAATGGGAGCCACTTTGGTATGACCTAAACCAGACTTGGGGACTGTTTTACTTGTTTCCTCTGGATTAATATAAGTGCAAGAGATAGGGAATATCATATGATGAATTCTCTAAAGGCAATCTATCATTAGCATGAAGGCGGGCTGAATCGATGGGTGGAGATGCACCATAAAATTGGGCTATCCATTTTGCTGGTCTAGTCAGTTGGATTGCTTCATGAGATGATAGGGGCATAATAGACCGATGTGGGAGAGACCTATCCTAAATTGGAACTCTTTCGCAGTACCTTGAGGTCCACGATATGACGGGTAAGCACTTACCAGACAGAACGGTTTAACCTAAAATGGTAATGAATCTTATTTGATGAAGGCCAATGGGAAAGATCATTAGATGGGTGGATATGATCCTTCACAAAAAGTGGTGGGGCTTTGCCGCTAAAATAGTTGGCTCCATGCACCCATGTGATTTCCCACATTTTTAGGGACATGCACTGTGTCCCCATCACTGAGATAGGAGGAAAATCTCAAAGACGAATAAATGGAGATGGAATATAGATAAAATACCATTGTATGTATGATAACATGAATCAATTTTACATCGTGGACTAATATCTATTGCCTTTTATCAGAAATGGCACACGGACAATTCGCCAAACTATTGGATGATAATAACCTTAATATGGTTCTGCGTCCGAGAAATTGGACAAGGTTGCCAAGAACCCTACTCTGGAACATCCGGAAAATAGGGTTTCTGAATCACGTAGGAGGGAATATCAGGAATAGGAGGAGAAAAATTCTCTTGCCCGGTGTTATATCGTAGCAACTTTAGATAATGCTATCCAGAGACAATTCAATAAGATCGAACTCTGTAAAGACATTCTGGATAGTCTAAAGGCTATGTACGAGGAGCATAATCGTTCTGTCCTTCAGAAGGTCCTCAATCTGTTGATGACCACCAGGATGACCGAGAGCCAATAGGTCCATGAACACACCATGTGGATGATGGGGTATATAAAGGAACTGGAGGCTCTTGGATCCCAGGTCGATAATGACAGCAAAATTGATGTTATCCTAAACTCTCTGCCTCCCTCCGATCAATTTGTCATGAATTACAACATCAACTAGCTAAAAGTTAGCCTTCAAGAACTCAGCAATATGTTGCAGAAAATTGAAGAACTGATAAAAAAGGACAAGCCGGTAGCCATGCTTGTAGAAGGTGGCAAATCTGGCAAGAAAAAGAGGAACGGTAAGGATGGTTATTATGTTTTGTTTAGTGATACGATTACTATCAAATTGAATAAAAAATTCCTTACTCATAGAGAACTTGAGAATGGTCTCTATGTCCTCTGTCCTTCTCTAGAAATGAATATAACCGAAACTAAGTCGAAACCTAACCCCAAGAAAAGAACACATGATGCAGTTAATCCCACGTGCATGTGGCATTACCAACTTGGCCATATCAACATAGCTTGTATCACAAGATTGGTAAAGTATGGACCTTTGGATTTTATAACTGTAGAAGATCTTCCAACTTGTAAACCTTGCCTTTAGGGGAAGATGACGAAACGGCCATTTACGGGTAATCCTAAAAGATCAATAAGCACACTTGACCTGATACATATTGATGTATGGGGTCCCATGAATGTTAGGACATGAAACCAGCATTGTTATTTCATAACTTTTACCGATGATTACTCTCGGTATGGTTACGTGTACCAAATGAGACATAAGTCCGGATCCTTTAAAAAGTTCAAGGAGTTCAGACAAGAAGTCGAGAAACAGTTGGGGAGATAGATCAAAATCCTTCGATCAGATCGAGGAGGTGAATATCTCTCCGACAAATTCAATGACTACCTTAAGGATAATGGGATTATATCACAGTTGTCTCCTCCTGCTACACCATAATTAAACGGTGTGTCGAAGAAGAGAAACCAGACTATTAGATATGGTCCCATCACACCTCGTACATTTAGAACTACCTATATCCTTTTGGGGACATACATTGGAACCTTCTATATACGTGTTAAACCGGGTTCCATCCAAATCTGTTCCTAAGACTCCCTATGAGCTATGGATCGGTAAGAAACCAAGTGTAAGACATTTGAAGATTTGAGATTGTCCAACACATGTTAAAAGAACAAGTGCTGACAAATTAGAATCCAAGACCAGTCGTTGCCTATTCGTAGGCTACCCCAAAAGCTCTGTAGGATACCTTTTTTATGACCCAAGAGAGCAATAAGTGTTTTGTAGTCAAAATGCCTACTTCTTGGAAGAAGATTACATCTTAAACAATCATCATTAGGAAATTGTTCTTGATGAGAAGAGCTCAGGAGTAGTGGGAGATGTCTCACAAGTTCTAGATAATATCCAACTTAAAAGACCTACACGGGTATCTAGGCTTCCAATTCGTTATGGCTATGATCAAGAAAGTTACTTTATGGAAACCACGATCAGTGAGGAAGATCCCGTGACTTATGCAGGAGTTATGTTGGACATAGTTTCCTTGAAGTGGATAGATGCCATGAAAGTTGAAATGGACTCAATGAAAACCAACAGAGTCTGGACTCTCATAGACCCACCCCCTAGGGTGAAAGCAATTGGTTGCGAATGGATCTACAAGAGGAAAAAGGGCCCTAATGGAAAGGTTGAGACCTATAAAGCTCATCTTGTAGCGAAAGGGTACACTCAAAAAGAGGGAGTTGATTATGAGGAAAGCTTTACGCTAGTGGCCATGCTTAAATCCATACGGATCCTGCTAGGTGTAGTAGCACACTATGATTACGAGATTTGGCATATGGATGTCAAAACCGCATTCCTGAATGGAGATCTTACTGAAAATATCTATATGCAGCAGCCGCAAGGCTTTATCACATCTAGTCAGGAACACATGGTGTGCAAACTTAACAGATCCATTTGTTGACTTAAACAAGCTTCAAGAAGTTAGAACATCCGATTTGACTCTAAGGTGAAACAATTTAACTTTGAGTAGGATCCGGATGAGCACTGTGTTTAAAGGAAATCAGTGGAAGATAAGGTTATGTTCCTTGTTCTGTATGTAGACGACATTCTACTCATTGGGAATGATGTAGGAATGTTGACTACGGTAAAGGTATGGCTTTCGCAGCAATTCTCCTTGAAACATCTTGGAGAGGCCTCTTACATCTTGGGACTTCGACTCTATAAAGAAGATCAAAGAGGATAAAGGATTATCCCAAACTACTTACATTGACAAGATAAACAACAGATACAACATGGAAAACTCCAAGAAGGGATTTGTCTCTTTTAGACACGGAGTCACTCTCTCCAAGTGTACATATCCCAAGACTCCTGAGGAGATTGAGGGCATAAGAGAGGTTCCCTATGCCTTAACCGTAGGGAGCATCATGTATGCCATGTTGAGCACTTGGCTTGACATTGCTCAGGTGATGAGTGTAGTAAGTATATATACTAGTCAAACCCAGAATAGGAGTATAGACACCCCATTTTTGCACTCTTCATTCTTTCTGCAAGACTTTGAGCTTTAAGCATGCTTCAGCTAATCTAGCGGTCGATTTGTGGTTTTTTTTGGAATTTTACAAAAGTTGGGGCCTAGAGGATCCAAGACCATAGGTATGTAGAGCCTAAAACCCAAACCCAAGGACACCAAGATCACCCAAATCCAATACCGTTTACCCCTTCATCCTTAGACCCAAAGCCGAAACCGATTCCAATCGTCCGATCGGAGTCATTTTAATCCTAATCTCCATTTCACATCAAATTCAAAATCCGAGACCATAGGCACGTAGATCCCAAAAATCTGAATCCAACGACACCAAAATCGCCTAACTCTGACACTGTTTAGCCCATCATCCCAAGATCTGAAGCTGGAACCGATTTCGATCGTCCGATCGGAGTCATTTTGATCTAAATCCTCATTTCAAATCAAATCCAAAATCCAAGACCATAGGTACATAGATCTCAAAAATCCAAATCCAACGACACCAAGATCGCTTGAGTCCGACATCGTTTACCGCATCATCCTAAGACCCGAAGCTAGAACCAATTATGATTGTCCGATCAGAGTCATTTTGATCCTAATACTCATTTAACATCAAATCCAAAATCTGATACCATAGGCACGTAGAGCCCAAAATTCCAAATCCATCAACACCAAGTTCACCCAAATCCGACACCACTTACCCCTTCATCTCAATACCAAAGCTAGAACCGATTCCGATCGTCCGATCAGGATCATCTCTGATACTAAAACCTAACCCCCAGAAAATATGAAATCCAACCATTTAGATGCATAGAGCTCGAAATTCTAAGTCCAACGGTATCAAGATCGTCCTATTCCGACACCGTTAGCCCCTCCATCTGGAGATTCAAAGCTAGACTCGATCTGGGCCCTTCGTTTAGAATCCTCTTCACAATAACTTCGAACTTAGGGCATTCCATGACCAAAACTTCCCCTCATCCTCTAGAAACATCTTTAAAATCTAAGATTTGATCAGCTATAGCTTCGAATCAATCAAGCCAATCACCTAAGATTGGAATGTCCAATTTAGGTAAATTGGTGAAATCTTTCACTCTGTCTTGATTGATTGAGAGAATCTCTCACAAAGCTGTCTTGACAACCCATTCTCTCAATCAATATCCCTCCAAAAACCATTTAAACATCAGCCATTGATCTCCCTTTTCTCCCATCTCAGCCATCCATTCCCCTCTCAAAAATCTATAAATATCACCCATTTCTCACATCCTGGACATACAATCTAACCTACACAAGCTAGCTTAGGGAAAGAGCTCAATTCCCACGGCCATTACCCACGTCCCAAAACCTCCCCACTCACTCTCCATCGTCCCTAGAGTCCCCCGTATCATTTTGAAGCCAAAGAACATCCTTAGGTCATGCCTCAATTCAGAAAAGAAGCATGAAGAATTCTTGAAGTGAAGATCTTGTTATAGAAAAAGTTACAGTCATCTATCATGTTTTCTCACATTTTAGGCTACATAATCAACGTCATTAGCCTCCCAAATAACTAAGAATTCATCTTGAAACCATAGAATCTCTCAAGGTTTCAAAGGACTCATGAAGTAACAAGGGAAGCTGCCAAGTTATTGAGGGAAACTATTCAATGTATAGGAGAGGCGACTCGTACTTTGTGAGGTCAACTAATTTTTTTTCGTCATATAGGTCTGCTGTTTCCATTCTAGTTTAGAAAACTTTTACTTCTTTCAAAGTAACCGAGTAGGATTAGTTTATTAGTTGTCCAAAGATGAAAGTCCCACCCTTAGAGTGCTCTTTGTTTAGTCCAACAATCACTTGCATGCACTTTCTTTTTTTTATCCTTTATTTTTTATTTTTGTTTTTAGTTCATTGTTTTCACTTTGAAGCATAAATTCCTTCCATTGAAATCGTTAGAATTTCCTGGACATTAATGAGACTCGTGTTAGTTTAGAATGTTCTCAGTCGTTGGATAGACTTGGGGAACTTTATCCTGCCAAGGCAGACACTGATGTGCTACCAAGATAGTTAGGCCAGCCTGTCTCAGCTGCTAGGGTTAGACCCAAAGCACATGGCAGTGTGTGTTTGTTTGAAACACTGAAAGTTAAACATAACCCCTAAACTTGATTATGGTATTGCACAGGATGTCGGATTGGATTGTCTTTAATATTCCAATCAGTGAGATCCTTTGGGGGTCAAATCCTGGGTATGTTGGGGCTGTTTGAGAATTCACTCGAGTAGGTGATCATAGTGAGAGAATCAACCCCTTTGTTAGACAAAGTAAATGATCGAGACTGCACTCTCTCTGATGGAAACCAAAACTGTCAGCAGTCGATTTCAAACTTGTTTGAGATTTGTTTTGCAAAATATATTTATATGATAGTGTATATTATGTTTTAAGAAAAAGGTTTGCAAAAGGTTTTAATTCCCGAGACCCATCTGAGCAGAAAGTGCGACACTACACCTTAAAGCCAAGGGAGAGGTCATTTCCTATCGGGCAGTGTTTGATCATTATGGGCTGAGAAGTTAAGTGTAAGAGATCATTTAGGACTTTTACCTGATGGGCTATTTCTCACTTAAGTCCATTGTCCTTGAGCATTCATAGGATAGCTGAACTCAAGTATCATTTAGTGTAAATGTTGGGCCCATTAAGAGCCCATATTGATGGACTCAGGGGTTCACCATACTAGATAGTGAATTCAGCCAGGCTTTTTCACAAAAGTTAGGCCAAACCCATATGAGATTATGTGAGGTCATTGTTGGAGTCCCATGCCATACAAAGAGAGCCAAATGGGCCAGCAACTATCTAAGGTCGTGAGCCACTTATTTAATGGGCCTAAAGCCCAAGATTAATTAGATTAATTAGATTAATCAAATGGTCACATAACAGCTTAAGCAGTCATGTGACATGGGCGAATATGGGTATGGATATGGGTTTGGATCAACAATTATGGTAAAAGGATAAGTCTTATCCACTTAAAGAGTCCAAATCCAAATAAATATTTGGATTAGACTCCTCCTAATTGGATTAGGAGTGCTGATCCTTAAGGCTTACAAAAGGAGGAGGGCGAACTGCTCCAGTTATCACATTCTATTCTCAGTTCTCTCCTGCTCTTGCCGCCCTAAACCCTAATTTGACCTCCAGCTCTTGAACTGATAAAGATCAGCTCTGATATCTGATTTTTGCAAGAAAATATCAGATCCAATTCGTGCCCACCTCCCTTGCTCGATCCAAGTTGTTGGATTACAGTTCTTACTAAATGACTGTATTGTTGAACCGGCATCAATTCAAGCTGCGCCATCTTTAGTAGAAGCTAGTTTTAATACCCTCTTTAGGCGTGAACTACCACTTTGGGTGCTACACTTGTAGATTCCGTATTAAGTATACTTCTCCATTTTTTTTGGTTTCAGATCTGGTCTAATTCAGTGCAAAAATGATCCTTGAAAAATACAGTTTTTCGTCCAACCATATTGCATGGTTCGGCCATCCATATGATGGATTTCCCTTTTCCTTTCAATTTGAATATATGCTATAGGTGCAGTCATGAAAAAGGGAATTTTTTTTTTTTTTATTAAGCAATGACAAGATGTTGCAGGAAAGCCCATTGGGCAAAGAAGAAGATAGGAAACGGGTCGGTGCTTACTTGTTTACGCTAAATTCCTGACGGGTCAGCCTCAACACACCTCAAAACCCAAAGGCTATGCCGCTGTATTGTAAATGGTTTTAAGTCTAACCGTGTCATGCACAGTTACTGTTAATAGCTACCGATACCGATCATGATTATCTGACATTAAGGAGCTAGCATTATTAAAACATGTGAATTAAATAATATTTTAATTAATAGCAATATAACTATGAGGTTTTAAATAGGTCTGAACGGTGAATAATCCTAAACAATTATTTTAAATTAAATCTCATTGGATTAGGTAATTTGAACATTAATTATTTTCATGATTTCAATAGAAAAATAATTAAGCCCTAATTCATAGAATAAATGTTGAAAATTTTGTGCATCTTGCCTTTTAAGAATTATTTCCAATAATTACTGAAAAATACTGTTATTTAAAGTTATTATCATTCTGAAACCTTAATTTTAGTCGGAGGGCCATTGCTATTTAGAAAAATATTGCTTATTGAGTTAACCTTTCATTTTTTTCCTTTTTGGAAATTAATATGTTAGTGATAAAATAACAAGAATCAGAAGAAGAAACATGAAATAAGGTAATTTCCATAAATTAGTAGAGATGAATATAGATTTGGCAACATAAACACCCTTGGCATTCAAAAAAGAAAAGGAGGCGTTAATTATTAGAAATCAATGTCAAAATAAAATAATAACAATAATAATAAAAAATATAAATAAAAAAACAGAAGAAAAGTATCCCCAGAGGATTATCTGAACCCTAGTTGACCCTTGCTTTACCACTGATTCAATGTTTTGTATAGTGTTTAAATTTGTTAAAAATAGCAAAATAATACACATGTATCTTAAACCTACTTTGACTAATCCGAGGTTTGGTTTATTTTATCCTGCCAACTCCACAATAAATGAATCAAACATTGTTGAAATTATATCTTGGGTTGCTTGTTTCCCATGCTAGATTAGTGACTGAATGGTAGATTTTAGCGGTTGTATCTTTCATAATGCTCCTTATCTTACTATTTGTTCTTTTTACCTCTTCCTTCGACAATATGTTCCTTTTCAGCGTGGTAAATTAGAATAACTATGTTTTTACGGGATAGCCTTCGAAATAGTTAAATGGATCTTCTCGTAATCACCCCGGGTCATTGAATAATGTCCATTGTTATCATTAATTCATATTTAGTACTTCTGCTGTTTTGGGTGAACATTTGATTCATTGCAAAAATTAACGGTTTACATTTTAGCATTTTTATACTTTTTTGCAATTTTCAAACATGTCACCTTAATTATCTTTTCTAATTAGAATACGTGAAGTGATTACTAGTTAATTTCGGTATGGATTTTGACTTTGTCCATCATTTTCTTTTGAACATATGCATATTTAACCCTACTTTTTGGATATGTCTCAACTTATAACAGATTAGATCCAAAGCCCTAAATGTGTAAGTTCAGCTTTTGGTGTGTACCCAAAACCACACATGATTTGAAAACATGCTTTGGCATTTTAATAAAAAAATTAAATTAAAAAAAAATATGTCCGATCACTGTTTATCAAGAACATGTTTTCAAATATTAGAATGGTTTCTTGTTTCTATAACTACGTTCTTGATGTTCTTTTTTTTTTTTTGAAACTTTTGCTTTATTTTTTCCAACCAAAGGTTAGATTGGACTTGTTTTCTAATTGCATTCATAAACGCTTGGGCCTTGTGGTCAATCTATTTTCGAGATTTCATACCTTTATTTAGGTCAATTGTTATGTTTCTTCCGCATTCCAAAAGTCATACTTTCAATGTCATATGTAAGATATGTTATCTTCTAGCTCCGAAGTTTGATCGTTGTTTCTCAAAAGCGTGGTTTCAAAACATGGTTTATCTTTCAGTAAAAATATGACTTTGAGTTAGGTTAACAAATATTGGAATGAGTTTTTACACATTCATTATATATCCTGCAATATATTTTGAGTCTTGCGATGAAGTTATAATACACTATTATGTTTTGAATAGTATGATATAACTGTTGTTAATGGATATATTTTGATTTTTGCGATGAATCTTAGCCATGCTTAATATATATATACATACATATGCACTCATTACCTGGTCAGTTCCAAGATAACAAAGCCGGTTCCACGGTGTTAATGGCCAGTTCCAGGATGTCGCTGTTAGACAGTTTTGTATGCCTTTAGCTTCAATCTGATTTGATGTACTTTTGATATTTAGTGTAAATAAATAAAGTGCATGTTTGATTCATGTTGTTTGGTATAACTCTGTGTAAAACCCTAAAACTGGACACTTATAGAGACTCGTGTTAGTTTTAAATGTTCACAGCCATTGGATAAATCTGGGGAGATTTATCCTGCCAAGGCTGATACTGGTCTGCCACCAAGTGTTGGGATGGCCTAACTCGGCCACTAGGGTAAGACCCAAGGCACATGCAGTATGGGATTACTCGAATCCTTGAACCGGACCAGATTTCTAGTGTTGCCCTGGACCTTGGAGACAGATGGGCAAAACTGGAAAGTTACACCTGACCTCTAGACTCGATTATGATACTTCACTAGGTGTCAGATCAGGCTGTCTTTGATATGCCAATCAGTGAGATCCTTAGCATGGATCAAAACCTGGGTATATTGGGACAGTCTAGGAATTCATCTGAGTGGGTGATCATAGTGACAGGATCAGCCCCTTTGTCGGACAAAGGTAATGATCGGGAAGGCACTCTCTCTAATGGAAACCAAATTGCCGGCAGTTGATTTCAATCGTTGGAATTTTGTTTTGCAAAATTAATATACATATATATATTTGTACGGTTTCAAAATGTTTGCAAAAGGTTTTAATTCCCGAGATCCATGTGAGTGGAGAGTGCGGCAATGTTCTTCGCAACCGAGGGAGAGGTCCTCTCTTGTCGGGCAGTGCTTGATCATTAAGGGCTGAGAGGTTAAGTGTAAGACCATTTAGGATAGTACCTGATGGGCTAATCTTGCACCTGCCAAAAGTCCTTGGGTTTTTATAAGATGGTTTGGCCTAGGGACCACTTAATGTAAGTGTTGGGCCCATAGGGTCCATGTGATGGGCTCAGGGGTTCACTGAGTTTTTCAGTGAATTCGGCTAGGCCTTGTAATAAAGGCTGGGCCGAACCCATGTGGTTGGTGTGTAGATCAATGCTTGGGTCCCACGCCATACAAAGAAGCCCAACTGGACAGCAGATTGGAAACTAGTTAAGCAATGAACACTTAATGGGCCAAAAGCCCATTTCGAGCTAGGCTGATATGATCACCCATCTATGGGGCGGATCTGAGATTAATGTTAGCAAAAGGATTGGGCCTTTAACCTTATCCACTCTAGGAGACCAAATTCAAATCAGATTTGAATCTGGTAACCTCCTGATAAGATCAGGAGTAAACTAACTTAATCTGCAGATAGGATTAAGATCATTCCCTATCCAAATACTGATTTGGATTGAGATAACTCCAAATTAGGAGGTTTCTTAATCAAGAAGAAAAGAGGAAAAACCCTAAGAGAGAAATATCATATTTCGAACCAAGGGTTGTAGGCAAGAAAGCATCCTGCGAATTGATATTAGATCTCATTCAAACTCTAGAGAGAAGAGAAAGCAATTCAGCCATCTTCGTCCCAGGAGTTCTCCTCCAGCCGCCGCCATTCTTTCTAGCAAGATTCGATCTTTGAAGAAGAAAGAAAACAAGAAATCAATTCTTGACATCAGTCTTGCAGAAAAGACTGAAAAAGAATTAGTGCTCAGAGTTTCCAAAGGATTCTTGAGAAGGATCCAGTGTGTAGGACGCACTCTGCTGGTTCCGTTCCACCTACAGCTGTGTCATCTTCAGTAGGAGCGGATCTTGGTGTCCTCTTTGGGCGTGAACACCAACTTTGGGAGATACTGCTTCTCTGGATCAGGTATAATTCCTCCCTTCCCTTTTGGTTTAGATCTGGATCGATTATGGTTCAAGTAGGATCCTTGAATATTGTATTCTAAATTTAGGGAATACGATTCCTAGTTGGGAGAAGGTAGGAAAATTTTTTGAAATTTTCCCACCCATTCCGCAATCTTTATGGCGTCCATTAGATGGATCCTACTGTTCTTTCAGTAGTATCAAAACAGGTTCGAATCTTGAACCAAAAGAAAATCAAATCTGAACCTGCGCAGATGGACAAAAGATGTTCTGTCAAGATTTGCGCAGATTGTTTTCTTTATTTCAAGAAACTGTTTCTTGTTAAGGGCGATTGATCTGAAATTAATTTCTGTTAAATCCAAAATTTATTTAGAACTGTTCTTTATTTATTTTGATTTAATGGACTGTTCGAACCTGGAGATTGCAGTGTAGATTTGGCGCAGATGGTCTGCGCACCCTTTTTCTTTTTTATTCATTTATTTTATTCAATTCGGTCTATAAATAATTTTTTTTTATTTTCTAGACTGAATGTATAGGATTTGATCAAGAATGTAATTAATTAATAGAAATAGGATTTCTGTAATTTTTATTTTCTTGATTAAAGAAGAAGGAAGAAGAAGGCGACGCTGGAGATTTGCAGATGGAGAAATCGCTTTCTAAGATTTGTAGTTTGTGAAACTGCAACCTCAGTGATTAACCTATGTTTTGCAGGTGGTGCGAACAGTCCATATTTGATTTGTGATTGTCTAAAATTAAAATTGTTAGTTTCAGATCTTTCATGAATTAACTCTTGAATTGAAAATCAGTTTCGGACAATTTCGGACTAGATTGGACCAAAACTGTTTCGACCAAATCTAAGGTTCGAAGGGGACTGTTTTCAGTCCAATTTTTTCTCACACTTGTTGTTCCAAATATGATGTTCAATTACAGGGATTAATTCGGCCCACCTGTAAAGCCCAATTTAAAAAGGTTAAAACTACAAAAGCCCACTCTAGTGAGAAAGCTGTATGGGCCGAACTGCTGACTGCAATTCAGCCCATACACCTAGTCAACATTAATTGTTAATGTTATGGAATTTTAAATGGGCTGTTCAATGGGCTTTATAGCAGTTAATTGATTGGATCAATTCTTCCTTTACATGTGATGTTTGGATGTTCGATGTGCTGCAACCATGGGCCATAAGCACTTGGCCCATGATGACTCGTTAGTGGCTCTTGCGCACACCATGGCTGAATGCACATCATTGCCATGGTGTCCCTTAAGGTCATTGGATGACCCCTCCTAACTTGGTGGGCCCCACAACCCTGAAAAAAGATACATACGAAAACCCTAGCCACTTAACGCCCACCAGAAATCTGACTTTATGAAAGTCAGTGGGAGCCACTCTGGTTTGACCTAAAATTAGAACTAGGGCGTAATTTTGTTCCCTCCAGCAAATATGAGTGCATGTGATAGGGAGATCCATATGATGGACTCTCTAAAGGCCTTCCGTCATTAGCACAATGATAGGTCCTTCAGTAATGAGGAAATGCACCATAAAATTGGGCTATCCATTTGCTGTTGGATCTGTCAGAGTGTTTCATAAGATGATAGGGGCGTCATAGACCGATGTGGGAGGGGCTTCACCAGAAAATGGGAACTCTCTCACGGTACCTTGGCATAACCTGAATATGATGGGTGAGCACTCACTGGACAGAAAGGTTTACCTGAAAACGGCTCTGAACCATGTCTGACAGAGGCCAAAGGGAAACTCATTCGATGAGTGGACATGATCTGTCACAAAAGGTGGTGGGGTAATGCAGCTGAAACAGTTGGCCTCACGCACCTCATGTGATTTCCCAAATTTCCAGAGACATTTCGTTGTCTCCGTCACTGAGAGAGGAGGGAAATTTCAGAGATTAACAAATGGGAATGGAACATAGATTAAAAACCATATCTATGTAGGTAACATGAATCAAACTAAGGTTGTGGTCCAACGTCTTTGCTGTTTTATAAGAAAATGGCAAACGGTCAATTTGCAAAACTTTTAGACGATAACAAGCTTAAGGGCCCAAACTATGCAGACTGGTATGGAAATCTTATGCTGGTCCTAACTTCTAAAAAGTTAGATAAGGTAGTGAAAAATCCTGCCCCGGAGCGTCCGGGTGATAGGGCTTCTGAGGCCCATAGGAGGGACTACCAAGATTGGGAGGATAGGAACTCCCTAGCCCGCTGCTTTGTCATTGCCTCATTGGACAACTCAATACAGAGGCAGTTCGATCAGATCGAACTAGCCAAGGACATATTGGACAGTCTTAAGACAATGTATGAAGAGCAGAACCGTTCTACTCAACAGAAGGTCCTGAAACTGTTCATGACTGCACAGATGTCCAAAGGGCAGAAAGTTCAAGACCATTGTCTTCGGATGATGTGCTACATTAACGAACTCAAAGCCCTTGGATTCGGGGCTAGATCTTGGCACGCAAGTAGATGCCATCCTGAATTCTTTGCCCTCTTCCTTCAATGCGTTCACAATGAACTACAACATGAATAAGCTGAATGTCAGCATCTAGGAATTCAGCAATATGTTTGCAGAGGGCCGAGGGTCAACTCAAGAAGGATGAGCCTGTGGTTATGCTTGCTGAAGCTAACAAATCGGGCAAGAAAAAGAGAAAGGCAAAGAAGCCCTAAAAGAAAGCTGCCAAGCCTAAGAAGAAGAAGAACAACAAGGCATCTGATGTCTGTCACTTCTGCAAGCAGACCGGCCACTGGAAGAGGAACTGTCCTGCCAAACTGGAATCTAAGAAAGGTAACGTCGAAACTTGTATCATAGAAACTAACATGTTAGTTACTTCTGTGTCCTGATGTGTTGACTCCGGGGCTTCAACTCATGCGTGTAACTCACTGTAGGGGTTCAAAGTTAGCAGAAGATTGAGTGAAGGCAAAGTGACACTATTCTTGGGAACGACTGCAAGTGTTGCAGCTGCGGCAATAGGAACCGTAGAATTAGTCTTTAGAGAAGGAGTGTTTGTACATAAAGATTGTCTTTATGTACAAAACTTAAGAAGAAATTTAATTTCTGTTTCTAAACTGTGTACTGATAGATATACTATTTATTTTAATAATATGATTACTGTTAAATGGAATAACAAATTCAACGCATGCGGGGAACTGGAGAACGGTCTCTATGTTCTACATCCTTCTCTGGAAACTAACTTGACCGAAACTACGTCGGTCAAAAATCCCAAGAAAATGACTCGTGATACAGTAAATCCCACGTGCCTCTGGCATTACGGACTTGGCCATATCGGTGTTGACCAAATCACAAGACTGGTAAGGATGGTCCTTTGGATTTTCTAACCGTAGAAGATCTTCCCACTTGTGAACCTTGCCTCCAAGGTAAGATGACTAAGCGGCCATTTGACGGTAAACCTGAAAGATCTACATGCACACTTGACCTGATACATACTGATGTATGTGGTCCCCTGAGTGTTAGGACACGGAATCAATACGTGTATTTCATCACCTTTACAGATGATTTTTCACGATATGGTTACGTGTACCTAATGAGACACAAGTCTGAGTCTTTTGAAAAATTCAAAGAGTTCAGACAGGAAGTCGAGAAACAGTTAGGGAGAGAAATTAAGGCCCTTTGATCGGATCTAGGTGGCGAGTATCTCTCTGACAAATTCAAGGACTACTTAAAGGTCAATAGGATAGTGTCACAATTAGCTCCTCCTGCCACACCTGAACTCAACGGTGTTTCTGAGAGGAGGAATAGGACCTTGTTGGACATGGTCCGGTCACTTCACGTACGCTCAGAATTACCCACATCATTTTGGGGATATGCATTAGAGACTGCTATCTACGTGCTGAATCGGGTTCCAACCAAATCGGTTCCAAAGACTCCATATGAATTATGGACCGGGAGGAAGCCAAGTGTAAGACACTTGAAGATTTGGGGTTGTCCTGCTCACGTTAAAACGACGAGTGCGGACAAATTGGAATCCAAAACCAGTCGTTGCATATTTATAGGCTACCCAAAAGAATCGGTGGGTTATCTATTCTATGACCCAAGTGAGTAGAAAGTGTTCTGTAGTCGAAACGCCCAATTCTTAGAAACCGAATACATCCTGGACACCCATCGTCAGGAAATAGTTCTTGATGAGGAGAGCTCAGGAACAGCGGGAGATGTCTCACAAGTTCCAGGTAGTGACCAACCTAGAAGATCCACTCGGGTATCCAGGCCACCAGTCCGATATGGTTATGACCAGGATAGTTACCTGGTGGAAGCCTTGACTAGTGAGGAGGATCCCGTGACTTACACAGAAGCTATGTTAGACATAGATTCCCAGAAATGGGTGGAGACCATGAGATTTAAGATGGAATCGATGGAAACCAATGGAGTCTGGACTCTGGTAGATCCGCCCTTAGGGGTAAAAGCAATTGATTGCAAATGGATCTACAAGAGGAAGAAGGACCCCGATGACAGGATTGAGACCTACAAAGCTCGATTGGTGGCAAAAGGGTATACTCAGAAAAAAGGCATCGATTATGAGGAAACCTTTTCGCCCGTGGCCATGCTCAAATCCATTAGGATCCTACTAGCTGTAGCAGCGTACCATGACTACGAGATTTGGCAGATGGATGTCAAAATCGCGTTCCTGAATGGAGATCTTAGTGAAGATATCTACATGCAGCAGTCACAAGGCTTCATTGCTGCTGGTCAGGAACACATGGTATGTAAACTTAATAGATCCATATATGGACTTAAGCAGGCTTCTAGGAGTTGGAACATCCGTTTTGATTCAGCAGTCAAAACGTTTGACTTTGAGCAGAATCCGGATGAACCCTGTGTTTACAGGAAGTCCAGTGGGGATAAGATCACCTTTTTGGTGTTGTACGTGGACGATATCCTACTCATTGGGAATGATGTAGGAATGTTGACTTCGGTCAAGGTATGGCTATCATAGCAGTTCTCCATGAAAGATCTTGGAGAAGCTTCATACATACTGGGTCTTCGACTCTATAGAGATACATCGAAGCGGATAATTGGATTATCCCAGGCTGCTTACATTAACAAAATTGTCAAAAAATACAGCATGGAGAACTCCAAGAAAGGAAACGTTCCTTTCAGGCACGGAGTCACTCTCTCCAAGAAGATGTCTCCAAAGACTTCTGAGGAGATTGAGGGCATGAGAGATGTTCCCTATGCCTCAGCCGTAGGGAGCATCATGTATGCCATGCTGTGCACTTGCCCGAACATTGCTCAGGCAGTGAGTGTGGTAAGCAGATTCCAGGCCAACCCAGGGCAAGAGTATTGGACTGCTGTAAAGAACATACTCAAATACCTTCGAAGGACAAAAGAGTTTTGTCTGGTATTCAAGTTCTAGGGTATACTGATGCCGATTTCCAGTCGGATCCAGATGATAGAAAGTCTACATCTGGGTATGTTTTCACAATAGGATCATGTGCTGTTTGCTGGAAAAGTAGCAAACAGGGGTCCACTGCAGATTCCACAACCGAGGTCGAGTACATTGCCGCAAGTGAAACTGCCAAGGAAGCCGTGTGGTTGAAGAAATTCATACACGAATTGGGACTGATTCCGTCCAGCACATCACCCATCCCATTGTTGTGTGACAACAATTGAGCGATCGCCCAAGCAAAAGAACCTCGGGATCACTCGAAGTCAAAGCACATCGAGAGGAAGTACCATGTACTGCGGGAGATCGTTGGTAGAGGGGACGTCCTAATTCAAAAGGTAGCATCAGCAGATAATGTGGCAAACCCATTGACTAAGCCACTGACACAGAAGGTGTTTGAAAATCACGTGAAAAGTGTGGGACTCTGGCTTGTACCAGATTGGACCTAAGTGCAAGTGGGAGCTGTTAGACAATTTTGTATGCCCTTAGCTTCAATCCGATTTGATGTACTTTTGATATTTAGTGTAAATAAATAAAGTGCATGTTTGATTCATGTTGTTTGGTATAATTCTGTGTAAGACCCTAAAACTGGACACTTATAGAGACTCGTGTTAGTTTTAAATGTTCACAACCATTGGATAAGTCTGGGGAGATTTATCCTGCCAAGGTTGATACTGGTGTGTCACCAAGTGTTGGGATGGCCTGTCTCGGCCACCAGGGTATGACCCAAGGCACATGCAATATGGTATTACTCGAATCCTTGAACCGGACCAGATTTCCAGTATTTCCCTGGACCTTGGAGATAGATGGGCAAAACTAGAAAGTTACACCTGACCCCTACACTCGATTATGATACTTCACTAGGTGTCGGATCAGGTTGTCTTTCATATGCCAATCAGTGAGATCCTTAGCGTGGATCAAAACCTGGGTATGTTGGGACAGTCTGAGAATTCATCTGAGTGGGTGATCATAGTGACAGGATCAGCCCCTTTGTCGGACAAAGGTAATGATCGGGAAGGCACTCTCTCTAATGGAAACCAAACTGCCGGCAGTTGATTTCAATCGTTGGAATTTTGTTTTGCAAAATTAATATACATATATATATTTGTACGGTTTCAAAATGTTTGCAAAAGGTTTTAATTCCCGAGATCCATGTGAGTGGAGAGTGCAGCAATGTTCCTTGCAGCCGAGGGAGAGGTCCTCTCTTGTCGGGCAGTACTTGATCATTAAGAGCTGAGAGGTTAAGTGTAAGACCATTTAGGATAGTACTTGATGGGCTAATCTTGCACCTGCCCACAGTCCCTGGGTTTTTATAAGATGGCTTGGCCCAGGGACCACTTAATGTAAGTGTTGAGCCCATAGGGTCCATGTGATGGGCTCAGGGGTTCACTGAGCTTTTCAGTGAATTTGGTTGGGCCTTGTAATAAAGGCTGGGCCGAACCCATGTGGCTGGTGTGTTGATCAATGCTTGGGTCCCACGCCATACAAAGAAGCCCAACTGGGCAGCAGATTGGAAACTAGTTAAGCAATGAACACTTAATGGGCCAAAAGCCCATTTCGAGCTAGGCTGATATGATCATCCATCTATGGGGAGGATCTGAGATTAATGTTAGCAAAAGGATTGGGCCTTTAACCTTATCCACTCTGGGAGACCAAATTCAAATCAGATTTGAATCTGGTAACCTCCTGATAGATCAGGAGTAAACTAACTTAATCTGCAGATAGGATTAAGATCATTCCCTATCCAACTACTGATTTGGATTGGGATAACTCCTAATTAGGAGGTTTCCTAATCAAGAAGAAAAGAGGAAAAACCCTAAGAGAGAAATATCAGATTTCGAACCAAGGGTTGTAGGCAAGAAAGCATCCTGCGAATTGAGATTAGATCTCATTCAAACTCCAGAGAGAAGAGTAGCAATTCAGCCATCTTCGTCCCAGGAGTTCTCCTCCAGCCGCCGCCATTCTTTCTAGCAAGATTCGATCTTTGAAGAAGAAAGAAAACAAGAAATCAATTCTTGACATCAGTCTTGCAGAAAAGACTGAAAAAGAATTGGTGCTCTGAGTTTCCAAAGGATTTTTGTGAAGGATCCAGTGTGTAGGACGCACTTTGCTGGTTCCGTTCCACCTACAGCTGTGTCATCTTCAGCAAGAGCGGATCTTGGTGTCCTCTTTGGGCGTGAACACCAACTTTGCGAGATACTGCTTCTCTGGATCAGGTATAATTCCTCCCTTCCCTTTTGGTTCAGATCTAGTTCGATTATGGTTCAAGTAGGATCCTTGAGTATTGTATTCTAAATTTATGGAATACGATTCCCTGTTGGGAGAAGGTAGGAAAATTTTTTGAAATTCGCCCACCCATTCCGCAATCTTTATGGCGTCCATTAGATGGATCCTACCGTTCTTTCAGCCACATGCTCCATGCGAAGGCCCTAGCAACCCTAGGTGCACTCTCATTCCCTAGCCGATTCCACTATGTTGCATGCTCCATGCGAAGGCCCTAGCAACCCCAAGCGCACTCATTCCCTGGCCGGTTCCAGGATGTCGCAGCTGGTTCCACGATGTTGTCGCCGGTTCTACGATGCCGCATGCTCCATGCGAAGGCCCTAAAAACCCCAGGCGCACTCATTCCCTTGCCGGTTCCAGGATGTCGTGGCCGGTTCCGCGATGTCGTGGCCAGTTCCACAATACTACATGCTCCATGCAAAGGCCCTAGCAGCCCCATGCGCACTCATTCCCTGGCCAGTTCTAGGATGTCGCATGCTCCATGCGAAGGCCTTGGAAACCTTAGGCTTGCACTAATATTCCCTAGAAACCCTAGGAAGGCCCTGGCAACCCCTGACACACTCTTATGACCTGGCAACCCCAGGCTTGCATATACTGCTTGGCATCCCCAGGAAGGCCCTAGCAACCCGAGGAAAGCCTTGGCAGCCCCAGGCATGCTCACACATTCCCTGGCAGCCCCAGGGAGGCTTTGGCGACTTCATGTATGATCTTTCTCCTATCGATAAATACAAATGCTTTGCCTACTTATAAATGCAATGGTCTAAGTAGTAACAAAGTTAAGTCATCTCACGCATAAAGCTCAACTAGTATTCTCATACGATGACCAAAACCTTAGCACAAAGGCAACGGAGGTCTAAACCTCATAATTAACCATTAGGGATAGTTGATGTGATTGTGATAAAACTCTTACTTATAATTATTTATACTGGCTGAACCCCAACTGTATCACCCATGAAGGGCCTCGTCGTCTCAAGGCACGACAACCCTCGATCCTTGTGTAGGTAACAAAATTGCATTTCCCTACAAAGTAATTCAACTTCCCTTTCTATGAACATGTTATTTATATAATGTTATTTGGGATAACTCCTTCGCACTTGATAATATCTCAGATATCGAAATAACACTGTTCATTTTTTTCCTCTAACGATCTGCAATAAAGTTCACTATGCCTGTGCTAATGCTTGATTGCGATAGAGTCCAATAGGTGCCTGATACTAAAATACTTGAATTCTATTATTTCCGATGTTACCTAAACACTTGCAAAGTCCTTTCCAATGTTATTGGACAAATTGCAACCCTCTTTCTTCTCAATGACACTTAACACTTGCGCTGAGCCTCCAAACTAAGGAGCGCACACAATTTCCTTTTCTCTAGTGGTTCGCAATTAAAGGCCGATTATATTCGCAATGGTACTCGATTGCAATTAACTTCTAGGATACTTAAGAAAAGTACTTGTTGGTGACAGAGTTCACAAAACGCCCAACTTTAAATGATTGGATGTTTGTTACCATCCGACATTTGTACTGATATAAGTTGCGATAAAAATTCACAGACCACGCGACTTCCAAGCCACATTACACACAACTTTGTTCCTACAAACTAATATGCAATAAAGCTTTACTACAAACTCAAAAATTCTTTACAAGTGACGAAGTTCTCTTGAATGTCGTTGCAAAGGCTCTCTTATATAGAGCTCTAATGTAATAGGAAAACCTTCCTCTACGTTTAAGTTTGCTATGCTCTAGAACCTGAACTTAATACACCAAGACCGGTAGCCCTTCGGCATTGCGATAAAGAAACTAACATATAAATTAGTCAAGGTACTTAGGAGACACAATCGACACCAGCATAAGACAAGAATCACATCTTTCCTTTTTCACAAAAACAATTTACAGAATGAGTAACTGGGGATATTCATATGGCAGCCCAACCTTCATTTTAATTATATTCTCTAAACCTTGACCCCGCACCTTGAAGTCCATCAAATCCTTCACCTCCGCTGGCGACCACACTCATCAATGAGGGCTTCCAGCTTCTTAGTAGCCTTCGAGAGATTGGCCTTGACCACCTTAAGACGAAGGTCACACACACCTAGCAAACCTCGCTTAAATGTTTCTTGATAAAAGACATTCTATCAAGATACAGGGGACCTGAACATTAAAGTAACCAACTATTCATTTCACTTGTTTCATGATACAATGACTTCTATCAAAAAACGAGGGGGCTAAAGTACGGGAATTATTGAGCTTCACCTTACAAAATGCTCCTATGATTTTACCATCACTTACAGAAACATCGTACATGACCCAAATGACCTAGAAAACAAAGTACAAGTTGACACGACACTGTCAAAAAGACAAGCTGAATCACAGAATGAAAACCCCCGATTCCCATCCAAGGACATTACTAAGTTGATTACCATAATGCTTATTGACAAGTTCACACTCACTAAGCAGGGGTTTATCAACATACCCAAATAAATTTTTTTGTACACAAAGTTCGCACATCTCATCAAGAACAAGAACGATCACTAGACCTAACGTGAAAATATCAGGATACCACAATAACTACAATCTTGTTCCTCATCAATCCATCACAAAACCCCAAAGCAAACGCAATGACAAAAATGCATATTAGTTAGTTCCCACTTACCGATAAGCAGGGGAGCTAATGTAGGTACATAGTGGTCGATAAGACCATCAAAGTATAGAGGGTATCAAACCAATGTTACATGGATGCCTGCGATGAATCCATAATCCATCACACATTTGTGATGAGTTCATCGCAAATCTATGATGAATTCATACTCAAAACGGATTCGCGATGAACTTCAGACGTGTGCAGAGTTGTAATGAACCCGAAACCATTATAGAAACGCGGAGTTATAGTAGATCAGGAATAAATGTCGGTTACACGTGCGCATTTAAATTACGCATACGAGTTCAATGAAAGCACGCCTGCCAAGTGATGACGTCACCTGTGCCACGTCAGTATAAAAGAGTTACATACGAAGAGAATCCGAAAGGGAAAGGATTCTCTAACAATGCTCCCTTAATAGTTAAACAAAAGGAAAGATCTCCTTTCCTAATAGAAAATATCTTTCCTAAAAGACTCCTTTCTTTATAGCCTTGACTTCCTCTCTATAAAAGGGGAGAGCAATTCTTCCCCAAGGAGACAACACAAAAATAACTTTGATATAGGGTTTCTCACAAGGAGGCAACTCCCTTCTCTCCTCTCTTTCCCACGTCCCCTCTCTTTCCTGTCAGCATCTCCGGACCATCGAAGACAGACCATCCCCACATTGCCTGACCACCTCCTACTTACACCTGGGTTTGTTTAAGTTAGTGTGTTTAGAGTAGTAATAAGCTTGGTTCTTGTTGGTAAAAGTTATTATGTCTTGTTTTTGCTTTGAATTGTTTTAGGTTATTTAAGCGGGATTGTATGGATTGATTCAGGTTTATTGGTTTTATTTTACTTTGAGTAGGTCTAGTTTCATTTTTTAAAGGAGTTAAGTTGACTTCCTAGTTTATCATGGTATGCTAGTTTCGTTTAAGTTAGAATAGAGGGTTTAGTGTTCCATTAAACTTGGTTAATGGTTATGGATTTGATTAGTAATCGATTGGATAGTCAGGTCTTGGTTAGTTTTGGATATGGTGTAATTGGTTCTACCTAGGTTTGGCTAGACTCAGTTACATGGGATTTGATAGAATGCATTTAACTAACCATAGCTATATCGGATGTGTAACAGATTGGTTAAGCTATGTTGAGTTGGATTCATTTGTATTTCGACAGGTTTCAATAAAAGTGAGTACTCTAAAATTGTTAGCATCTAGTTGTAATTTTGTTGAGTTTGATTTAGCTTTGTCTTGATATGTAGGTCGGTTTGGGTAATCTTGGGTTATTTGGATTTACTTCAGTTATGTTTTGCTTTGATGGTTTTGACTTGGCCATGTCTCGATAGCTTTGATTGGATTTGTTAAATAAAGTAGATTATTTCTTGATAGGTTTCTCTTATGTCGGTTACTAAATGACAGATTAGGCCGACATTATGTGGTTTTGTAGGTTCTAATTTGGATTGGCAATTTTGGCTTTCATTTGCTCTGTTGTAATGGATTCAGTTGAGAGTGTTCTTTTAAAATTTTGGGAGTCATGATGGTTTGAGTGATTCTATGTGGTTTGAATAATTATGGTTTTGAAGGACGAAAATCTCTTTATAAGGTTTTTAGAAGACTAGGAGAGTTCGTTTCGAATAAGGACATTAATGCAACCAATGCGGATTAGTTTGAATCTATTTGTATGGGTTTCTTGGAACTTATAAGTCTAAGTGAGTGGATTTGAAGGGATGGGAGATCCAACATATGCATGGCCGAACCCTATAGGAAGGTTGGGCAAATTTTCAAAAATTTCTTTACTCTCGTCCGAGAATCGTATTTCCAATTTAGAAAACTGCATTTCCAAGGTTCGTTCTTGAAACCAAACCGGACCAAATCTGAAACCAAGATTAGGGAGAGGTATACCTGATACGGAATCCATGCAAAAATTGCTCCTCCCAACGCATGTGTTCACGCCCAAAGAGTGTACCAAATCTTCCCTCCACTAAAGATGACACAGCTTAAGATGAGGCAGGATCAGCAGGTAGTTCTTCACCAAGAACCTTTTATTCTTCAACAAGAATCGAATGGGGTAGTGAGCACAGAAACAATATAAAGATCAAATCTTGATTAGTTTCAAGAAATGGAGATCTAACAGGGTAGGGCAGCAAGAGCAAGGAAAGAAAGAACTGAAGGTAGAAACAATCAAACTGAGTTGTCTTCTGTGTTGTGTATTTTTTCAGATCCGCCCTGCTCTCTATTTATAGCCTTAAAGAGATGATCTCCTAATCTAATTAGGAGTCTCTTGATCCAAATCTTTATTTGGATCTGAACACTTTAAGTGATAAGAATAACCCCTAATCTTATCTACAGATCAAGATCAACTATTCCTAATCAAATTAGGAGTTCCCTGATCCAAATCTCTATTTAGATCTGAACTCTTTAAGTGGATTAGAGTTATCCTCTTATCCTTATCTACTGATCCATACCCAGATTCGCCCCTATTTAGTTAATCCAATTAACCTAGTTCGAAATGGGCTTTAGGCTCATTAAACTTTCAGGTCCACTTCCTTTTAATGCTGTCTAGCTTGGCTCTCTTTGTATGGCATGGAACCCTATCATTGATCTACACATCAGCCACATGGGTTCAGCCTATCCTCTTCTACAAGGCCTGGTCGAATTTACTGCTGAATACAGTGAACCCCTGAGTCCATCACCATGGGCTCTTGACAGGCCCAACATTTACAATAAATGGTCATTGGCTCCAGCCATTTTATGAAAGCGCAAGGACTGTGGGCAAATGCAAGATTAGCCCATCAAGTATAACCCTCAATGATCTTGCACTTAACCTCTCAATCCATAATGATCAAACACTGTCCGACAAGAAAGGACCTCTCCCTCAGCTGCAAGGTACACTACACTCTCTACTCACATGGATCCCGAGAATTAAAACCTTTTGCAAACAATTTGTGAAAACATAATAGTCGATTCTCTCTTTTTGAGTGTACCCTTTCGCCACAAGACGAGCCTTGTAGATCTCAACCTTACCATTGGAGCCCTTCTTCCTCTTATAGATCCATTTACAACCAATTGTTTTTAGCCCAGAGGGTAGATCTACTAGAGTCCAGACTCCATTGATCTCCATTGAGTCCATTTCAGCTCTCATGGCATCTACCCACTTCAATGAATCTATGTCCAAAATAACTTCCGTATAAGTCGCGGGATCATCACTGGTTGTAGCTTCCACCAAGTAACTTTCTTGGCCATAGCCGTAACGAACAGGAGGCCTGGATACCCGGATAGATCTCCTAGGTTGGTTATTATCTGGAGCTTGTGGAACATCTCCCACTACCCCTGAGCTCTCTTCATCAAAAACAACTTCTTGATGATGATTTTTCAGGACGTAATCTTCCACCAAGAAATGGGTATTTCGACTACAGAACACATTCTGCTCTCCTAGGTCATAGAATAAATACCCTATAGAGCCTTTGTGGTAACTTACAAATAAGCAACGACTGGTCTTAGATTCCAATTTGTCAACACTTGTTCTTTTAACATGTGTTGGACAACCCCAAATCTTCAAGTGTCTCACACTTGGTTTCCTCTAGTCCAAAGCTCACAGAGAGTCTTTGGAACGGATTTGGTTGGAACTCGGTTCAGTACGTATATCGCAGTCTCTAATGTGTATCCCCAAAATGATGTAGGTAATTCCGAGTGGGTGAGAAGTGATCAAACCATATTCAATAAAGTCTGGTTCCTCCTTTCTGACACACCGTTTAACTGTGGTGCAGCTGGAAGAGTTAGTTGTGTTACTAACCCATTTTCCTTTAAATAATCCCTGATTAGAGAGATATTCACCTCCTCGATCTGATTGAAGGGCCTTAATCACTCTAACTATTTCTCGACCTCTTGTCTGAACTCTTTAAACTTTTCAAAGAATTCAGACTTGTGTCTCATTAGGTACATATAACCATACCGTGAGTGATCGTCGGTAAATGTTATGAAATAAGCATGCTGGTTACGTGCCATAACATTTATGGAACCACATACATCAGTATGTATAAGGGTCAAACGTGCCTTTTGATCTTTCAGGCTTACCGATGAATGATCGTTTTGTCATCTTACCCTGAAGGCAAGGTTCACAAGTTGGAAGATCTTCTATAGTTAGAAAATCCAAAGGACCATCCTTTACCAACATTGTGATACAATCTATGTTAATGTGGCCAAGTCGGTAATGCCACAGGCATGTAGGATTAACTGTATCACGAGTTCTTTTCTTGGGAATATTATCCGATGTAGTTTTGGTTATGTTTGTTTCAAGAGAATGATGGAGAACATAGAGATCATTTTCAAGTTCTCCATATGCGATAAATTTGTTATTCCTTTTGATAGTAATCACATTACTAAAAAGAACAGAATAACTATCAACACATAGTTTTGAAACGGAAATCAACTTTCTTCTCAAATTGGGTACATAAAGGCAATCTTTTAATATAATAATCCACTCTGAAATACAATTCTATAGTTCTTATGGTTGTAGATACAACACTTGCAGAAATCCCCAAGTAAAGAATCACTTCTCCGTCACCCAGTATCCTGCTTGTCTTGAACCCATGTAAGCCCTGGAATCAATACACCAGGAAGCAAAAGTAACCAGCATATTGGTCTCTATAACAAAGGATTCAAAATTACCTTGTTTCTTAGTCTCCAAGTACTGAGGACAATTCCTCTTCTAGTGGTCGGTCTGCTTGCAGAAGTGACAAGCATCTGATGCCTTGTCCTTTTTCTACTTTTTAGGCTTGCTAGTTTTCTTCTGAGGTTTCTTCTTTGCCTTTCTCTTCTTCTTGCCCAATTTGCCACATTCAACAAGCATGGCCATGGGCTCATTCTTCTTTATCAGATCTTCAGCCCTCTACAACATATTGCTTTCCTGAAGTCTAACATATACATTGTTCATATTATAGTTCATTATGAACTGATTGAAGGAAGGAGACAATGAGTTTAGGATGGCATCAACTTTGGTGGCATAATCTAGCCCAAATCCAAGAGCCTTCAGTTCATTAATGTATCCCATCATCTTAAGACAATGGTCATGAACTAGTTGGTTCTTGGACATTTGAGTGGTCATAAATTGCTTTAAGACCTTTTGAAGAGTAGAAAGATTATGCTCTTCGTACATGGTCCTTAGACAATCCAAGATATCATTGAACATTTCAATCTGATCGAACTGTCATTGTATCTGATTGTCTAAGGACGCTATGATGTAACACCGGGCAAGAGAGTTTTTCTCCTCCAATTCTTGATATTCCCTCATGCAGGCCTTAAAAGCCTTATCACCCAAACGATCTGGAGCAGGGTTCTTAGCAACCTTGTCCAATTTCTCGGACGTTAGAACCAGCATAAGGTTACAAAACCAGTTAGCGTAATTTAGACCCTTAAGCTTATTATCATCCAACAATTTGGGGAATTGTCCATTTGCCATTTCTAATAAAAGGCAAAGCAAATATTAGTCCACACCTTGATTTGATTCATATTATCTACATAGAAATGACTTTTAATCTATGTTCCATTTCCATTTGTTCATCTTTGAGATTTCCCTCCAATCTCAGTAACGGAGACTACAAAATATCTCTAGAAATGTGGGAAACCACATACAGTGCATGGAACCAACTATTTCAGCTGCATAACCCCACCACCTTCTGTGAATGATCATATCCACTCATCTTATGAGCTTTCCCTTTGGCCTCTATCAGACAAGGTTCATTGCCATTTTAGGTTAAACATTTTCGTCCAGTAAATGCTTACCCATCATATTCCTGAACACCAAGGTACCATGAGAGAGTCTTCCATTTTATGATAGGCCCCTCCCACATCGGTCTATGACGCCCCTATCATCTTATGAAACAATCCAACAGATCCAACAGCAAATGGATAGCCCAATTATACGGTGCATCTCCTTACTGAATGACTCATCTTCATGCTAATGATGGAAGGCCTTTAGAGAGTTCACCATATGAATCTCCCTATCACATGCACCTATATTTCATTGGAGGGAACGAATAATTACGCCCTAGTTTTATTTAGGTCAAACCAAAGTGGCTTCCACTGACTTTCTCAAAGCCAGATTTAAATGGACCCTAAACGACTAAGGTTCCGCTCGGTTCCTCTTGGGGAGGAAACTGATATGGGGCCCATCAAGCAGGGAGAGCATCCAATGATCTTATGGACACCATGGCAATGATGTGCATTCAGCCATGATGTGCGAAAGAGCCACTATTGAATTAACGTGGGCCAAGTGCTTATGGCCCATGTATGTAGCACATCACACATCCATACATCACATGCATGAAACAAGTTGATTCAATTAATTAAAATATCTAAAAAACCCTAGATTAGTTAGGTTAAAAGGTATCATCCCATTAGAGCCCATAACACCATCACATAACATTATCTAGGTACATGGGTTGTACTACAAAAAGTAGTTTAGCCCATATAGCTAAATCTGGGCTAATGCAGTTTTAACATATTAAATCTGGGTTTTACAGAGGTGGGCCAAATTAAAACATGAAGTGGGCCATCAACCCTCTGGCCAAAATCGAATTTGGGTCAGAATAACCAACCCCATCGAACCAAGAATTTGGTCCAACTAGTTTGGACCAAATCTGGTGCAAATCGGCCCAAGTTTTGGTGTCTAGTTCAAGATTTAATTCAAGAATAATAATTTGAAAATTAAATTAAATCTAGATAATCAAATTATCAAGAAAATGAAATCAGAGGGTTGCACTGTGATTTTCTTGGACATCCTACAAACCTGCAAAGAAAAACTACTTGTATATTGTAGAATCAATATCTACAAAATCACAGATCACAGAACTTCTTTCTGCGAAATATTCTTGTCCTCCGTCGCACACTCCAGTAATCTCCAAATGAAAATAAAATAGAAAAACCTAATTTTTCTATTATTACATTATATTGAATTCCTATACAATGTCTAAAAATAAAAAATATATATATTTACAGACCAAATCAAATAGAAAATAAATAGCAGGGTGCGCAAATATTGGCCCCAGAAAGATTCGATCTCCATCACACGTGCAGCCCAAGAATTCAAAAACATTCATAGAACAATTCTATAAATATAACAAAATAATAAAGATTTATTTTCCAAACAATTCGCCCATAATTTGGTTCAAGACTTGAACCTGGCTCTGATACCACTGAAGGGATGGGAGATCCATCATATGGATTTTCCGAACCCTGCAGGAAGGTTGGGCGAAATTTCCAAAATTCCGTTACTTCCATCCGGGAATTGTATTCCCATTTTGGAAAACTGCATTTTCAAGGTTCGTTCTTGTAATTAAACTGGACCAAATTTGAAACCAAGATTAGGAAGAGGTATACCTGACACAGAATCCATGCAAAAATTGCTCCTCCCAACGTAGGTGTTCACGCTCAAAGAATGTAACAAATTCTCCCTCCACTAAAGATGACACAACTTAGGATAAGGCAGGATCAGTAGGTAGTTTTTCACCAAGAACCTTTGATTCTTCAGCAAGAATCGAATGGGGTAGTGAGCATAGCTTCAGAATTGTTTCTTCTAGCAAGAAACAATATCAAGATCAAATCATAGTCAGTTCCAAGAAATGGAGATCGAACAGGTTAGAGCAGCAAGAGCAGGGAGAGAAAGAACTAAAGGCAGAAACAGTCAAACTGAGTTGTCTTTTGTATTGTGTATTTTTTCAAATTTGCTCTACTCTCTATGATGATCTTCTCCTAATCTGATTAGGAGTCTCTTGATCCAAATTTTAATTTAAATCTGAAATCATTAAGTGATAAGGATAATCTCTTATCTTATCTGCATATCAAAATCAATTATTCCTAATCAAATTAGGAGTTCCAAGATCCAAATCTCTATTTCGATCTGGACTCTTTAAGTGGATAAGAGTTATTCTCTTATCCTTATCTGCTGATCCATACCCATATTCACCCATATTTAATTAATCTAATTAACATAGTTCGAAATGGGTTTTAGGCCCATTAAGCTTGCAGGCTTACTTCCTTTTAATGCTAGCTAGCTTGGCTCTCTTTGTATGGCGTGAAACCCTATAATTGATCTACACATCAGCCACATGGGTTCAGCCTAGCCTCTATTACAAAGCCTGGTAAAATTCATTCCATCAGAGAGAGTGCATTTCCCCGATCATTCACTTTGTCCGACAAAGGGGCTGATCCTGTCACTATGATCACCCACTCAGATGAATTCCTGAAATGTCCCAACATACCTAGGTTTTGACCCCCTCTAAGGATCTCACTGATTGACACATCAAAGACAGTCCAATCCAACACCTAGTGTAGTACCATAATTGAGTCTAAGGGTCAAGTGTAACATTCCAGTTTTGCCTATCTATCTCTAAGGTCTAGGGTAATACTAGAATTTGGTCTAGTTTAGGGTTTTAAGAAAAACCCACACTACATGTACCTCAGGTCTAACCCTAGCAGCTGAGACAAGCCACTCCAACCAACTTAGTGGCACATCAGTGTCAGCCTTGATAGGATAAATCTCCCTAGATTTATCCAACGGCTGTGAAGAATCTAAACTAACACGAGTCTCATAAGTATCGAGCTTATGGGTATTACATAGAAACACACCAATATAAAATGAATCTAATATATACTTTATTCATTTACAATAAATGTCATAATATACATCAAGTTGATTGGAGTTAAGGGCATACACTGTCTAACAGGATTTAGTTTATCTAGATATATTGAGTTCATTTAAGTTAAAATAGTAAGTTTAGACTTGTAATATGCTTCTTTCTTATTTGTTGAAATAAATATGTAAAGTTTTCGCTTTAATTTGTTTAAGTTATTTAAATGGGATTGTTTGGATTGATCCTAGTTTATTTGCTTTTATTTTGATTTTAATATGTTTATTTTAACCTTCTAAAGGAGTTGAGTTCATTTCCTAGTTTCTCTAAATATGTTGGGTTTGTTTAAGTTATTGAGTTTAGAGTAGTAATAAACTTGGTTCTTGTTCGTTAAAGTGATTTATCTTGTTTTTGCTTTGAATTGTTTTAGGTTATTTAGGTGGAATTGTTTGGATCGATCCAGGTTTATTGGTTTTATTTTACTTTGAGTACGTCTAGTTTCATTTTTTAAAGGAGTTTAGTTGAATTCCTAGTTTATCTAGGTATGCTAGTTTCGTTTAAGTTAGAATAAAGGGTCTAGTGTTCTATTAAGCTTGGTTAATGGTTATGGATTTGATTGGTGACCAATTGGATGGTCAGGGCTTGGTTAGTTTTGGATATGGTGTAATTAGTTCTACATGGGTTTGGCTAGACTCCGTTACATGGGATTTGATATTATGCATTTAATTAACCGTAGCTATATCAAATGTGTACTAGATTGGTTAAGCTATGCTGAGTTGGATTGTATCGGGAGAGGTTTCATTGAAAGTCGTACTCTGAAACTTTTAGCTTCTAGTTGAAATTTTATTGAGTTTCATTTAGTTTTGTCTTGATAGGTAGGTCAGTTTGGATAGTCTTGGATTGTTTGGATTGATTTAAGTTATGTTTTACTTTGATTGTTTTGATTTGACAATGTCTCAATAGCTTTGATTTGATTTGTTAAATAAAGTGTATTACTTCTTGCTAGGCTTCTCTTATGTCGGTTACTAAATGACAGATTGGGCCAACATTGTGTGGTTTTGTAGATTCTAATTTGGATTGGCCATGTTGGGTTTCATTTGTGCTCTGTTGTAAGATTCGGTTGGGAACGTTCTTTTAACATTTTGGGAGTCATGATGGTTTATAGGTTGTAGCTAATAATGTGATATCCTTTGCTTTTGGATAAGCCTTCAGTTTGAGTGATTCTAAGTGGTTTGAATAATTATGGCTTTGAATGACAAAAATCTCTTTATAAAGTTTTTATAAGACTAGGAGAGCTTGTTTGGCATAAGGACATTTATGCGGCTAGTAGGGATTGTTAGACGTGTATACCCTTAGCTCCAATCAGATTGATGTATTTTTTGACATTTATTGTAAATGAATAAAGTTCATGATTAATTCGTGTTATTATAGTGTGCTTCTGTCTAATACCCTTAAAATGGACACTTAAAATACTCATGTTAGTTTAGAATCTTCACAGCCGTTGGATAGACCTGGAGAGGTTTATCCTGTCAAGGCTGACACTAATGTGTTGCCAAGAAGGTTGGAGTGGTTTGTCTTAACTGCCAGGATGAGACTTGAAGCACATGTAGTGTAGATTTGATTGAAACTCTGAACCGAACCATTTTTCAGTTATGCCCAGGACCTTGGAGACTGATGGGCAAAACTGGAAAATTACACCTAACCCCTAAACTCGATTATGGTATTACACTAGGTGTTGGATTGGCTGTCTTTGATATGCCAATCAGTGAAATCCTTAGTGGGAGTCAAAACCTAGGTATGTTGGGGCAATTTGAGAATTCACCTGAGTGGGTGATCATAGTGACAGAATCAGCTATTTTGTCGAACAAAGTGAATGATTGAGGAATACACTCTCTCTGATGAAAACCTAAGCTACCAATAGTTGATTTCAAATTTGTTGATATTTGTTTTTGCAAAATATATATATATATATATATATATATATATTATAGTTTCACAAAATATTTGCAAAAGGTTTTAATTCCCGGGATCCATGTGAAAAGAGAGTACAATACTGTACCTTGTAGTCGAGGGAGAGGTCTTCTCTTGTCGGATAGTGTTTGATCATTATGGGTTAAGAGGTTAAGTGTAAAACCATTTAAGGCTTTTACTTAATGGGTTAATCTCACATAAGTCCATAGTCTTTGGGCCTTCATAAGGTGGCTGGACCCAGGGACCATATAATGTAAATGTTGGGTCTGCTAAGAGCCCATACTAATGAGATCAAAGGTTCACTGTCTTCAGTAGTGAATTCGACCAGGCCTGGTAACAAAGGTTGGGTTGAACCCATATGGCCTTTGTGAAGATCAATATTAGGGTCTCAAACCATACAAAGAGAGTCAAAGTAGCCAGCATTTAAAAGGGAAAGTGATCAATATGACTTAATGGGTCTAAAGCCCATTTTGAACTAAGTTTAAGTGATTTAATTAAATGGGGCAAATTTGATTTATAATCTGATTACGATCAGCAATATGATAAGATAAGTCTTATCTACTTAAGAGTTCAGATCCAAATATCATATTTGGATCAAGAAACTCCTTCCTAATTGGATTAGAAAGTTGGTCCTAAAAGTGTTATAAATAAAGGGGTGAATTCCTCAATAGGTGAATTCTTCTAATGCAGCTTTCTCCCTCATCTCTTGCCGCCCCTACCCAGTTCAATCTCCATTCTTGGAGCTGATCAATATTAGATTTTGATATTTTTTTCTTACTAAAAAAAACAATCTAAAGTCGTGCTCACACCCTATGTGATTCTTGCTGAAGAATTAGGGTTCTTGCTAAAGAACCTCCTTGTTGTTCCTGCCATACCATAAACGGTGTCATTTTCAGTGGAAGCGGGTTTTGGTGGCCTCTTTGAGCATGAACACATTGTGAGTTATTTACATTGATTCTATATCAGGTATATCCCTCTCCCTCTTTTAGTTTCAGATCTGGTCTAGTTTGTTTCAAGAACGAACATTAAAAAATGCAATTTTTCTAAATTAGGGAATACGATTCCCAGATGGGAGAGAAATTTTTTGAAAATTCGCCTAGCCACCCTACATGGTTCGACCATCCATTTGATGGATCTCCCATCCTTTCAGTGGTATCAAAGCTAAGGTTTTAAATCTTGAACCAAAATCAAACCTAATTTGAACATACGCAAATGAATAGAACCGGTTCTACACGATTTGCGTAGGGTGGCTAATATGGAATGATTTGAGCCAAGGTTTTAAATATCCCTTCTATGTTTATGTCTTGATTTGTGGGTTGTTCGTATGGTGAATATCGAAATATTTATTAGCGCCAAGAATTTGCGCACCCTAATGTATTATTCTATTCAATTCGATCTGTAAATAATTTTTTTTATTTTTACACGAAATGTATAGGATTTATTCTGATGTAAATTAATAGACAAAATAGGTTTTTCTATTTTTTTTCATTGGAAGAAATGCTGGTGCGCGTGGAGAAGACCCATTCGCAAATACAAGATCTGCAATCTGCGATTTGTAAAAAACGAACTTACAGACTACATCTTGCAGGATTGCAGCACTACGAACAACTCTCTGATAATTGTTTTGCTGATCTTAAATGTCTTTTTCGATAATAATTGATTTTCATATCAATTTCTTGAATTGGATCTTGCAATAGACACCAAAATCCTAAGTCGATTTGACCCAGATTGAACCAAACTGGTTAGACCAATTCTATGATTCAATTGAGTCTGTTCTCAGCCCTAAATTTTGATTATGGACCAAGGGTTTGATGGTCCATTACAAGATCTAATTCAGTCTAGCCCTGTAAAACCCAATTTTGTAAGTTGAAACTGCATTAGCCTAAATCAGCAAAAATGTTATATTAGCTGAATTGCTTTTTGCAATTTAGCTCATATACCTAGATAATGTTATATGATAATATTATGGGCTTTAATGAATTGATATTGATTTAACTTAATTAATTAAGTGTTTTACAATTGATATAATTGATTAGATCAACTATGTGATAATTTCATGCATGTAACGTATGATATGTGATGTGCTACGCACATGGGCCATAAACACTTGACCCATGTTCATTCGTTAGTAACTCTTTATGCACACCATGGCTGAATATACTTCCTGATGGGTCACACATCAGCTTTCTCACCAAGAGGAATCATACGTAACCCTAGCCGTTTAAGACCCATCTAAATTTGACTTTGAGAAAGTTAGTGGGAGTCACTTTGATTTGACCTAAATAAGAACTATGGCGTAATTACTTGTTCCCTCTAACAAAATATAAGTACATGTGATAGTGAGATTCATATAATGAACTCTCTAAACACTTTCCATCATTAGCATGAAAATGGGCTTATCAATAATGAGATGCACCACAAAATTGGGCTATACATTTGGTGATGAGTCTATAAATTGTTTCATAAGATGATAGGGAAGTCATAGACCGATGGAATAGCATTTACTGGACATAAATGTTTAACTTAAAACTACAATGAACCTTGTCTGGCTGAGGCCAAAGGAAAAGCTTATAAGATGTATGAATATGATCATTCACAAAATGTGGTGGGGTTATACAGCTGAAACAGTTGGATCCATGCACTGTATGTAATGTCCCACATTTCTAAAGACATAATCACGTCTCCGTCAATGAGATATGAGGGAAATCTCAAAGATAAACAAATAGAAATTGAATATAGATTATAAGTCATTTTTATGTAAATAACATAAATCGAATCAGGTTGTGAACTAATAATTTGCTTTACCTTTATCAGAAATGACAAACAGACAACTCGCCAAACTGTTGGACGACAATAAGCTTAAGGGCCCGAACTATGCTAACTGGTTTTGTAACCTTATGCTAGTTTTAACATCCGAGAAATTGGACAAGGTTGCTAAAATCCCTATTCCGAATCGTTCGCATGATAAGGTTTCTGAAACTTATAAGAAAGAATATAAAGAATGAGAATAAAAGAACTCTTGTCCGGTGCTACATCATAACCTCCCTCGACAATCCGATATAGAGACGGTTCAATCAAATCAAAGTATCCAACGATATCCTAGATAGTTTGAGAACAATATATGAAGAGTAGAATCGTTCTATACGACAAAATGTCCTAAAGTTGTTTATAACCGCTAAAATGATAGAGCCAAATGGTTCATGACCATTGCCTAAAGATGATGTGCTACATCAATGAACTGGAGGCTCTCGGGTCAGGGTTTGATCATGTCACCAATATTGATAACATCATAAACTCCTTACCTCCATCCTTAAATCATTTTATCATAAACTATAAGATGAATAAGATAAATGTTAGCCTTCAGAAACTCAGCAATATGTTGCAGAGGGCTAAAAAACTGATTAAGAACAAATCGATAGTCATACTTGTTAAAGATGGCAATTCGGGAAAGAAAAAGAAAAAGACAAAAGAAACCTCAAAAAAATGTTAACAAGGTTAAAAGGCAAAAGAATGACGACATTTGATGCATGTCACTTTTGCAAACAGATCGACCACTGAAAGAGTAATTGTCCTCAATATCTAAAAATAAAAAAGCAATATAATTTTGAATCTTATCATATAGACCAATTTGTTGGTTATTTCTAATTCCTGATGTATTGACACTAGGGCTTCTACTCATGCATGTAACACATTACAGATATTTAAGACATAGAAAACTTAGTGACGGAGAAGTTACTCTACTTAGGGACTTTTGCAAATCATTAGTAAAGATCTCATGACTTATACGAAAGCTACATTGGATATAGATTCATTTAAGTAGATACATGACATGAAAGATGAGATGGACTCAATTAAAACCAATAGAGTCTGAATTCTAGTAGATTCATCCCTGGAGTAAAAGTAATTAGTTGCAAATGAATATATAAGAGAAAAAAAAAGCCCCAATGGTAAGATTGAGACTTACAAGGCTCATCTTGTGGTGAAAATGTACACTCAAAAAGAGAAAATCGACTATGAAAAAACATTTTCGTCCGTGATCATACTTAAATCTATTAGGATCCTGCTATCTGTAACATCACACCATAACTACGATATTTAAAAAATGAATATCAAAACTGCATTCCTGAACGAAAATCTAACTAAAGATGAACTTGATTTCAAGTCTGATTCAATGCAAGATTTGAAACCAAATTTGCACAACCATATTCAAATCAGATTTGAAACCAAAATCAAATCAATCACATTTGATTTCGAATCTTGGTTTCAAATTTGGTGACATTTGAATCTGGTTTGATTCAGTTCTTCAATTCTTTTCAAAACTTTACCAAGAGAACTCTTTTCATTTGTTTTAAGATTTCTTTTTGACTCAAAAGAATCTTTTTTCCCAAATTAAGAAAGAAGACAAAAAAAGAAATGAAAACCTTTGGGCCAAGGAGATAGCAAATCATTATCTTAAGAAAAAAAAAGAATTAAAAAATCAAAAATTGGGTCTCAACTCTAAGAGGTATGATAAAAGAGAGCAAAATTATAAAAGTTGAAAACAGACAGGATGCTTCTAACAGTGGCAGAATTTTTGCAAATGAAAGTTCAACACAATCACCACTACAAAGCTACCCCTAAAAAATAACTGCTAGTTATTAGACCTATTCATGGGCCGAGCCAAGTCAGGCTTGGGCCAAGCTTTCATTCTGTATTAACATATTTTTCTAAGGCCCGAGCCCGAGCCCAAGACCGACCCAACCATCGGGCTTACAACTTAAGCCCGAAACCAACCCTCATAAAAAGCCCAAAGCCTAGGCCTAGGCCCGAGTCAAAAATTTAGCCCATGCTATTACTATTACTGAAGCGACTGAATAGAGAGAGAGAAATTATAAAGAAAAAAATAAAATATGTATAAATTATAAATATATATTTCAATAAATATTATAATATTTAAATATTTTATATAATATATAAAATACATATTATGTATTTTATAAAATATATAAAATGCTGAATTGGGTCGGATTGGCCTTTTTTGACAAATCCCAAGCCTGGCCCGAAACACAATCGAACTCATTGTGTTAGGCCCCCGATGTCAGGCTCGCGGGCCTAATTACATGACCAAGCCCGACCAACGTGCGGGTAAGCAAAACAAAAAAAAAAAGCAACAAACGAATTTATATCACAAACCAAATGATAAGATCTTAAAGATGATGAATTTGGGACGAGTAACTTTAATAAATATAAATGATACACACTAGTGCAAGTGATGTTTTAAAATAAGGTGTATCAAAAGAAAACAGGTTTTAACTTTCTTACATATATCGCCTGCGACCAAAGAGCATAGAAAAGATGAGAACCTTTTAATATTCCGGGCAGGGTAAGCAGTCATCCCCATTCCCCATGCAGATGAAATCAAATATTCCAAGCACTTGATAATTAGTGAACATCGAGTAGACAAAGCTAAAAGGCACAATTCACAACGCAGAGGGCACTAGAGTTTAACTTTAAAGACGCTCATTTTCTGGTTCGGTTCTTCACATCTCCTGCAGACCTTCCTCATCCTCATCCTCGTAATCGTCTTCCTCATCAGCAGTTGCATCCTGATACTGCTGGTACTCCGAGACAAGGTCATTCATGTTGCTTTCTGCTTCTGTGAACTCCATCTCATCCATGCCCTCACCAGTGTACCAGTGCAAGAAAGCCTTTCTCCTGAACATTGCCGTGAACTGATCGCTCACCCTCCTAAACATCTCCTGGATTGAAGTAGAATTTCCAATGAAGGTAGATGCCATTGACAGTCCCCTTGGTGGAATGTCACAGACACTAGACTTAACATTGTTTGGAATCCACTCCACAAAGTAGGACGAGTTCTTGTTTTGCACATTGATCATCTGCTCGTCCACTTCCTTAGTGCTCATCTTACCTCTGAACATAGCTGAGGCAGTAAGGTAGCGGCCATGGCGAGGGTCAGCAGCACACATCATGTTCTTGGCATCCCACATCTGTTGGGTCAACTCTGGGACAGTCAGAGCCCGATATTGTTGAGAACCTCGTGAGGTCAGGGGGGCAAATCCAACCATAAAGAAGTGGAGACGGGGGAATGGAATTAAGTTCACGGCAAGCTTCCTCAGATCAGAGTTCAGCTGCCCAGGGAACCTGAGACAGCAGGTAACACCACTCATGGTTGCAGAGATCAAATGGTTCAGATCACCAACTGAAAATCAGATACAAGGACAATAAACTACTGTTAACCATTGTAAACATGAAAAAAAAATTGAGAGAGAAAAACCTCACTTACAAAACAACGATTTCACTGTAACAAAACATCAATCATGGAAGAATATTTTTGACAGGACATCATGAAATTATTCCAATTCATCAAATAGAAGATAACTAACACCAAAAAAATGATTGAGACATTTTTTTTTATCTCAGTGATCTATTCAAGGAACAATTTGGTATGGATACGGTACCAACCACTGCGGTTAAAAGCTTAGAGATTGTCAAATTACTAGGCCTGAAGGTATTCTCGCAATACCAAATCATCTTCTATACCCTGAAGCCAACCAAACAGAAATAACTAGTGATATACAATTACGCCTGAAGGTCCCACCATCCATCAGTGGTTAAACCATGGTCAACATTAACATCATTCATGTAATACCAACGATTGAACGGTGATTTAACTCACAAAGATGAGAAATAACATTCGACAAAATACAAATTGAAAATAGAATACATAACAAGGACACGAAACAACAAATTTTAGCCAACGATTGGACGAAGAATCCATAATTGCGTCCTTTAGCCAAAGTCATCATCAAAATATAATATGATTCTCTTGTGGAAGTTAAGATACCACTTTTTAACGAAAAAAAAAAAGATGCCACTAAATTTCACCAACAAAATGGCGCAGCTAAGTGTAATAAGTTTCTTCATAGCTACTGAGGCAAAGAAGTACATGGTATAATAGATGACAGATGTGGACAAGGTACACTTAATCACTTACAGCTGGGAGTAGTAAGCTTGAGAGTCCTGAAGCAAATATCATACAAAGCTTCATTATCAAGAACCATGCACTCATCTGCGTTTTCAACGAGCTGATGAACAGAAAGGGTTGCATTGTATGGCTCAACCACTGTGTCCGAAACCTTTGGGGAGGGGAAGACAGAAAATGTGAGCATCATCCGGTCAGGGTACTCTTCCCTGATCTTTGAAATGAGCAAAGTACCCATGCCAGAACCAGTTCCTCCACCTAGAGAGTGACAAACTTGAAATCCTGTACAAGTTTAAAAGAATTAGAACAAAGAGCAAACAATAAGCAGAGTTTCATCTCCATGGTATAAAAAATCTTGATAGAAGCGAATTTAAAAGAACGAACCACATCCATCATAACAAGAGGGAAAAGTAAATGCGAAACTGAGAATAGGCTACTCTTAAACGCCAAAGAAAACGGCAGTTATCCAGTTTTTTTTCAAAATCATACATCCTAATCCCAGTGCGAAAAAAAGAGATATTTGACAAAAAATGGAAATTATAGTACCGAAAAGTCGGTAAGACTAAGAGCTTCGTAATCAGGTTTTCCCATTCGAAAGATAATATTGAAAAATGATGAAAACAAAACATCAAGGTACAATAAACAAAGGGGAAAAACAATGCAGTTCAGAGAGATAATCAACAGCAGGACAAGAAAAAATAATGAATCAAGCTTTTACCAGATCAAGACGAGTAAAATTCAATAGATGAAATAAAACCGCAGATGATTAGGTAATTATACCTTGAAGACAGTCACAGTTCTCAGCCTCCTTCCTCACGACATCAAGAACGGAATCGATAAGCTCCGCTCCCTCCGTGTAATGTCCCTTCGCCCAGTTGTTACCGGCACCAGATTGCCCAAAAACAAAATTATCGGGACGGAAGATCTGTCCGTAAGGGCCGGTTCGTACACTGTCCATGGTTCCGGGTTCCAGATCCATAAGCACCGCACGAGGGACGAACCTCCCGCAAGAAGCCTCGTTGTAGTAGACATTAACGCGCTCAAGCTGCAGATCGGATGTTCCAGTGTACCTACCGGTTGGATCTATGCCATGCTCATCGCAAACCACCTCCCAGAACTTCGACCCGATCTGGTTACCGCATTGTCCACCCTGAACATGTAGGATTTCTCTCATCTTTCCTGAAATCAAGAACCAAATTTCAAAAATTAGTGAAGAAATGAAAGCTTATGCACGAAATCTAATTGAAATGCTTCCGGCAATCTAAAGATCAGATTCGATATCAGCAATGCAATGCCAAGTAAGCTTTCAAAATTTGAGACCACCGCAAGAAATGAAGCGACGGAGTTGGGAGATTTACTTGTAACAAATGAGAAAAAATTTTCCGGTAAGACAGTCACTGAAGGATGGAACAACTTGAAGTTGAGGAGACGAGAAGTACAGAGTTTCCGGTGATACTCCGACGATCAAGCAGGAGAAAAGGAGCTCGATCAGAGGGGAGACGGGGATGAGAAATTAGAAAAAATAGAACCCTAGAAATATATACAGGTGAGTGAAGGACAACTCAGTATGATCAGACGGTCGGCATTCTTTCCCTCCTTTTCTTGTTGACCGTTTGATGCCGTTGGATGTTAAAATGGGACGGCGTAGATTCTCCTTCGAATGAATAGAAAAAACTGCTCTTGTTTTCAAAATTCGAGACTAGTGAACAAAGAAAATGAAAAATATTCTCTCCGTACAAATTGACTGAAATATCCTTGATTTGCTGATTTACAATCACTCGACGAATTCGCATCAGCGCCCCCACTCGCACCCTACAACCCATCCGAGCGGTGTATTGAGAACAACTCCCTAGGATGCAATTTTCCCCCCTTTTTCGATTTCGGTGGTGGTCCGCTCCTAACGCAGCAGGGATGGGGGATGATTTCCTCTCACGGAGTTGGGGATGGGCAAATTTTCATATCGTTAGTGAGGATCCCGATCGCCTATATTAATAAAAAATAAAAACAAAATATGGTTGGATATATTTGCATCTTTTCTAATAGAATTGTAAATTTTAATTATTTTATTTTTATTTTTTAAATAAAATAAAAAATAAAAACAAAATAGTTAACATTAGAAAAAAATCACGGGGAATGAGGATAATCTTGTCCACATTAGCGGGGACGGGGACAAAGACGGGTGTAGGTACATAGTGCTCGCTCAATCCCTCAGAGCATTGAAAACACTAGATTGATACCATATGGACGCTTGCAATCAGTCTGTAGCTCATCTTTCCTCTATGATGAACTCATAGTACATCACAGGTTTGTGATGAACCCATGGTTCATCACACGATTGCAAAAAACCCATGCTTAAGGCAAGCCCAAAAACAGACTTGAGTTGAGCCTGCGATGAGTTTTTATACGCTTTTAGTCCCGCAATGAACCCTGGATTGCTATGGAATCCCGGTTCATTAAGAACCAGGCCTAAATATTGATTGCACATGTAATTTCGAGCAAAGAGCGTGATAGGGTGCCACGTAGGCTTAATAAGAGGCTGCTCGCCAAGTAGTGACGTCTCTAGTGCCACGTTGGTTAAGTAAGGTGCAAAAGGCAGTAGCACACATGACCTATGAGGATCTTCGGATGAAAGGAAAGCCAATCCTCGAAGAGATCCCATAAAAACACATGGTGAAACCCTAACAATACTCCTTAATAACTCACAGTGAATCTAATATCCCCTTTCCTAGTAGAAAACAAACACTTTTGGCTCCTTCCTTGCAGGATCTTGGGATCTTCCCTATAAATGGAGGTTCTTCTCAAAATGAAAGGCATTCATTCAACCACTGATAGACCCATATCATTAGACTCCCTACTCAGTCGTCTCACCACTCTCCTTGCCCTAGCCTCCTGGTTGATTCCTTACCCCTAGTCTTGCTTTATCTTTCAAGGAGACCATAACCCCCAACCTGACCATCACCTTGCTTACAGTAGAATCTCAAGTACAGAGGATGGCCGCCCGAAGAATCAACCTTACACTAATCCCCAAAGAACATGACAACATCCTGGAGAATACCAAACTAAGGATTAAGAACCAATACGAGACAGAGATGGCCAATTAGGTTGATATCGAAATACTCTTGAAAAATGTGTACGAGTTCGAGGCCCATTTTAAGGCTCAATTTGAAAAAATCGAGCGAATGCAAGATGAAACAAGGAATGGTCTCCAAATCCTCCTCCGCTGATCGGCTCAGGTCGAGCAATCACCCTTTACTTCGGTTGCCACTCCCACGAGTGTCCCCACTCTCCATCACGCTTTCAATCCCTGATAGACAGTTTTGTATGCCCTTAGCTTCAATCCGATTTGATGTACTTTTGTTATTTAGTGGAAATAAATAAAGTGCATGTTTGATTCATGTTGTTTGGTTTAATTCTGTGTAAGACCCTAAAACTGGACACTTATAGAGACTCGTGTTAGTTTTAAATGTTCACAGCCATTGGATAAGTCTGGGGAGATTTATCCTGCCAAGGCTGATACTGGTGTGCCACCAAGTGTTGGGATGGCCTGTCTCGGCCACCAGGGTAAGACCCAAGGCACATGCAGTATGGGATTACTCGAATCCTTGAACCGGACCAGATTTCCAGTATTGCCCTGGACCTTGGAGATAGATGGGCAAAACTGGAAAGTTACACTTGACCCCTAGACTCGATTATGACACTTCACTAGGTGTCGGATCGGGCTGTCTTTGATATGCCAATCAGTGAGATCCTTAGATGGGGATCAAAACCTGGGTATAGCAAGAAATTATCCTGCAAACAGAGATTAGATCTCATACAGACTACAGAGAGAAGAGAAGCAATTCAGCCATCTTCGTCCCAGGAGTTCTCTTCCAGGCGCCGCCATTCCCTCTTGCAAGATTTGATCTTTGCAGCAATAGGGAGTCAAGAAATCAGTTATTGACATTAGTCTTGCGAAAAAGACTGAGAAAGATTCAGTGTTCAGAGTTTCCAGAGGATTCTTGCGAAGGATCTAGTGTGTAGGACGCACCCTACTGGTTCCGTTCCATCCACAGCTGTGTCATCTTCAGCAGGAGCGGATCTTGGTTTCTTCTTTGGGCATGAACACCAACTTTGGGAGATACTGCTTCTCCGGATCAGGTATATTCCTCCCTTTTGCTTTTTGGTTCAGATTTGGTTCGATTATGGTTCAAGTAGGATCCTTGAATATAGTATTCTAAATTTAGGGAATATGATTCCCAGTTGGGAGAAGGTAGGAAAATTTTTGAAATTCGCCCACCCATTCCGCAACCTTTTGGCGTCCATTAGATGGATCCAACCATTCTTTCAGTGGTATCAAAGCCACAGGTTCGAATTTTGAACCAAAAGAAAATTAGATCTGACCCTGCGCAGATGGATAGAAGATGTTCTGCCAAGATTTGCGTAGATTGCTTTCTTTTTTTTTCAAGAAATGGTTTCTTGTAAAGGGCGATTGATCTGAAATTAAATTTTGTTAAATCCAAATTTTATTTAGAATTGTTCTTTATTTATTTTGATTTAATAGACTATTCGAACCTGGAGATCGCAGTGCAGATTTGGCGCAGATAGTCTGCGTACCCTTTTTCATTTATTTCATTCAATTCGGTCTGTAAATATTTTTTTTTTATTTTCTAGACTGAATGTATAGGATTTGATCAAGAATGTAATTAATTAATAGAAATAGGATTTCTGTTATTTATTTTCTTGATTAAAGAAGAAGGAAGAAAATGGCGGCGCTGGAGATTTGCAGATGGAGAAATCGCTTCCTGCGATTTGCAGTTTGTGAAACTGCAACATTAGTGATTAACCTCTATTTTGCAGGTGGTGCGAACAGTCCATAATTGATTTGTGATTGTTTAAAATCAAGATTATTAATTTCAAATCTTTCATGAATTAATTCTTGAATTGAAAATCAGTTTCGGACCATTTCGGACTAGATTGGACCAAAACTGTTTGGACCGAATCTAGGGTTCGAAAGGGACTGTTTTTTAATCCATCTTTCTCACACTTGTTGTTCCAAATCTGATGTTCAATTATAGAGATTAATTCGGCCCACCTGTAAAGCCCAGTTTTAAAGGGTTAAAACTACAAAACCCACTATTACGAGAACAGCTGTATGGGCCGAACAGCTAACTGCGATTTAGCCCATACACCTAGTCGACATTAATTGTTAATGTTAAGTTTTTTTTTTAAATGGGCTATTAAAATGGGCTTTACAGCAGTTGATTGATTAGATCAATTCCTCCTTTACATGTGATGATTGGATGTTTGATGTGTTCCGACCATGGGCCATAAGCACTTAGCCCATGAAGACTCGTTAGTGGCTCTTGCGCACACCATGGCTGAATGCACATCATTGCCATGGTGTCCCTTAAGGTCATTGGATGACCCCTCCTTGCTTGGTGGGCTCCACAACCCTGAAAAGGGATGCGTACAGAACCCCTAGCCGATTAAGGCCCACAAGAAATCTGACTTTATGAAAGTCAGTGGCCACTCTAGTTTGACCTAAATTAGAACTATGGCGTAATCTCGTTCCCTCCAGCAAATATGAGTGCAGGTGATAGGGAGATCCATATGATGGACTCTTTAAAGGCCTTCCGTCATTAGCACAATGATGGGTCCTTCAGTAATGAGGAAACACACCATAAAATTGGGCTATTCATTTGCTGTTGGATCTGTCAGAGTGTTTCATAAGATGATAGGGGCATCATAGACCGATGTGGGAGGGGCTTCACCAGAAAATGGGAACTCTCTCACGGTACCTTGGCGTAACCTGAATATGAAGGGTGAGCACTCATTGGACAAAAAGGTTTACCTGAAAACGGCTCTAAACCTTGTCTGACAGAGGCCAAAGGGAAATTCATTCGATGAGTGGATATGATCCGTCACAAAAGGTGGTGGGGTTATGCAGCTGAAACAGTTGGCCTCACGCACCTCATGTGATTTCCCACATTTCTAGAGACATTCCGTCGTCTCCGTCACTGAGAGAGGAGGGAAATTTCAGAGATGAACAAATGGGAATGGAACATAGATTAAAAACCATATCTATGTAGGTAACATGAATCAAACTAAGGTTGTGGTCTAACGTCTTTGCTGTTTTATTAGAAAATGGAAAACAGTCAATTCACAAAACTTTTAGATGATAACAAGCTTAAGGGCCCAAACTATGCCGACTGGTATAGAAATCTTATGCTGGTCCTAACTTTTGAAAAGTTAGATAAGGTAGTGAAAAATCCTGCCCCGAAGCGTTCGGGTGATAGGGCTTCTGAGGCCCGTAGGAGGGACTACCCAGATTGGGAGAATAAGAACTCCCTAGCCCGCTGCTTTGTCATTGCCTCACTGGGCAACTCAATACAGAGGCAGTTCGATCAGATCGAACTAGCCAAGGACATATTGGACAGTCTTAAGACAATGTATGAAGAGCAGAACCGTTCTACTCGACAGAAGGTCCTGAAACTGTTCATGATCGCGCAGATGTCCAAAGGGCAGAAAGTTCATGACCATTGTCTTCAGATGATGTGCTACATTAACGAACTCGAAGCCCTTGGATTCGGGGTTAGATCTAGGCACGCAAGTAGATGCCATCTTGAATTCTTTGCCCTCTTCCTTCAATGCGTTCACAATGAACTACAACATGAATAAGCTGAATGTCAGCGTCCAGGACTCAGCAATATGTTGCAGAGGGCCGAGGATCAACTCAAGAAGGATGAGCCTGTGGTTATGCTTGCTGAAGCTAACAAATCGGGCAAGAAAAAGAGAAAGGCAAAAAAGCCCCAGAAGAAAGCTGCCAAGCCTAAGAAGCAGAAGAAGAACAAGGCATCTGATGTCTGTCACTTCTGCAAGCAGACCAGCCACTGGAAGAGGAACTGTCCTACCAACCTGGAATCTAAGAAAGGTAACGTCGAAACTTGTGTCATAGAAACTAGCATGTTAGTTACTTCTGTGTCCTGGTGTGTTGACTCTAGGGCTTCAACTCATGCGTGTAACTCACTGCGGGAGTTCAAAGTTAGCAGAAGATTGAGTGAAGGCGAAGTGACACTATTATTGGGAACGAGTACAAGTGTTGCAACTGCGGCAATAGGAACCGTAGAATTTGTATTTAGAGAAGGAGTGCTTGTACTTAAAGATTGTCTTTATGTACAGAACTTGAGAAGAAATTTAATTTCTGTTTCTAAGCTGTGTGCTGATGGATATACTGTTTATTTTAGTAATATGATTACTGTTAAACGGAATAACAAATTCATCGCATGTAGGGAACTGGAGAACGGTCTCTATGTTCTACATACTTCTCTGGAAACTAACTTAACCGAAACTACGTCGGTCGAAAATTCCAAGAAAAGGAATTGGGATACAGTAAATCCCACGTGCCTCTGGCATTACCGACTTGGCCATATTGGTGTTGACCGAATCACAAGGCTGGTTAAGCTTGGCCCTTTGGATTTTCTAACCGTAAAAAATCTTCCCACTTGTAAACCTTGCCTACAAGGTAAGATGACTAAGCAGCCATTTGACGGTAAGCCTGAAAGATCTGCAAGCACAGTTGACCTAATACATACTGATGTATGTGGTCCCCTGAGTGTTAGGACACGAAATCAACACATGTATTTCATCACCTTTACAGATGATTTTTCACGATATGGTTATGTGTACCTAATGAGACACAAGTCTGAGTCTTTTGAAAAGTTCAAAGAGTTCAGACAGGAAGTCGAGAAACTGTTAGGGAGAGAAGTTAAGGCCATTCGATCGGATCGAGGTGGCGAGTATCTCTCTGACGAATTCAGGAACTATTTGAAGGACAATGGGATAGTGTCACAACTAGTTCCTCCTGCTACTGCTCAACTCAACGGTGTTTCAGAGAGGAGGAATAGGACCTTGTTGGACATGGTCCGGTCACTTCTCGTACGCTCAGAATTACCCACATCCTTTTGGGGATACGCATTAGAGACTGCTATCTACGTGCTAAATTGGGTTCCAACCAAATCATTTCCGAAAACTCCATATGAACTTTGGACCAGAAGGAAGCCAAGTGTAAGACACTTGAAGATTTGGGGTTGTCCTACACACGTTAAAAGAACAAGTGCGGACAAGTTGGAATCTAAAACCAGTCGTTGGCTATTTATAGGCTACCCAAAAGATTCGGTGGGTTATCTATTCTATGACCGAAGTGAGCTGAAAGTGTTCTGCAGTCGAAACGCCCAATTCTTAGAAACCAAATACATCTTGGACACCCATCGTCAGGAAATAGTTTTTGATGAGGAGAGCTCAAGAGCAGTGGGAGATGTCCCACAAGTTCCAGGTAGTGACCAACCTAGAAGGTTCACCCGGGTATCCAGGCCACCAGTCCGTTATGGTTATGACCAGGATAGTTTCCTGGTGGAAGCCTTGACTAGTGAGGAGGATCCCGTAACTTACGCGGAGGCTATGTTAGACATAGATTCCCAGAAGTGGGTGGAGGTCATGAGAGCTGAGATGGACTCGATGGAGACCAATGGAGTCTGAACTCTAGTAGATCCGCTCTCCGGGGTAAAAGCAATTGGTTGCAAATGGATCTACAAGAGGAAGAAGGACCCCGATGGCAGCATTGAGACATACAAAGCTCGTTTGGTGGCGAAAGGGTATACTCAGAAAGAAGGCATCGATTATGAGGAAACCTTTTCGCCCATGGCCATGCTTAAATCCATTAGGATCATGCTAGCTGTAGTAGCGTACCATGACTACGAGATTTGGCAGATGGATGTCAAAACTGCATTCCTGAATGGAGATCTTAGTGAAGATATCTACATGCAGCAGCCGCAAGGCTTCATTGCTACTGGTCAGGAACACATGGTATGTAAACTCAATAGATCCATATATGGACTTAAGCAGGCTTCTAGGAGTTGGAACATCCGTTTTGATTCAGCCGTCAAAACGTTTGACTTTGAGCAGAATCCGGATGAGCCCTGTGTTTACAGGAAGTCTAGTGGGGATAAGATCATCTTTTTGGTGTTGTACGTGGACGATATCCTACTCATTGGGAATGATGTAGGAATGTTGAATTCGGTCAAAGTATGGCTGTCACAGCAGTTCTCCATGAAAGATTTTGGAGAATATTCATATATATTGGGTTTTCGACTCTATAGAGATAGATTGAAGCGGATAATTGGATTATCCCAGGCTGCTTATATTGACAAAATTGTCAAAAGATACTGATGTGGTGCAATCCGGGCACTCCTAGCTGGCGGCTGACTGGCTCCTCGCTGGCAACGACCGACACTTGAGAAGATGAAAGGAAGGATTCCCGGGGATTTGCTCGATGGGAATACTCCGATGCTTAAGTTAGTACTGTGTATGGGGAGTAAAGAGAGAAACGAAAGCTAAGAGTGGAGGTCGCGCTTTATCACTATATTCCCGAGATTAGAGGTCTCAAGAGAGCCTTTCTCTTCTGCCCTGGGGGGCTCTTATAGGAGTGCTCTTGCGAGATCGGGCATAATCGCCACTGGGTCCCTGCCACAGCCATTACCTGCCAGGGCTGCGCAGGTGGCTGTTGGGACGTACTCCTTACTTGGGCGAGTGACACGTCCCCAAAGTTCCAGGCACGCCTCCGCCTACTGAGAGACGTGGGCTCAGACTGTCAAAAGGACAGGGACTGCGCTGTCAGTTAAGGACGTGACCCAGTCTGATTTGTACGACCTATTAAATTGAAGCTTCCTGAAGAATGCTCGTGCGGCCCATTCGCGAGCTACTTTGCAACGAGCTTCGAATACTTCAGAAGTACCCTTAATTGGTCCTCGGAATATCCCTTGAGGTAGCTCGGGGAACTCGGAGCTCGCATTGTGGTGAGCCCCTCCTTTACCTCGCTTCCACGTAGCGGGCTGCTTTTATGGGCCTATCACTTAACAGTATTGGAACACGATGCTGAGCTGTCGCTTACGCTGAGTCGGCGTCCACGTGTCACCCTTTCATAGGTCGGGTCAAATCATCCTTCATCAATTGCCCCCCACTCCTCGGGCTAAGAGTGCCGCCTTAGCGCGGGGAGTTTATGAAGCACGATGGACTGATTTGACCGAAATTCAAAACTTGATCGACTGTCTTCAATAAATGTATTTGCGGGAATCAAGAGATCTTCTGACTTCTCTGACTTTTCGTGTTCCGAAAACGTGCTGAGGTGGCCTTTAATTCCGAATGTCGTGCTGTTGCGACTACCTTAATCGCGGAAGACGTGCCGCCAATCACCTTCGGTTTTTAGAAGGCGTGCGGTCAGGGCGCCCGCGGACCATTGGATCTGCTTTGATCCGGGCCATCGGTTTGAGAGGGCGAGGGCTATAAATGGGGAGCCCCCCCCTTTCGGCCCTACCTTCGTCCGCGCTATCTTGCTTTGGATTCTGAGGTCGCGTACTTCGCTTACTCTACTCAAGTTTGTCAATCCGCTTCGTTCCGTCTACTCTGGTGAGTCCCAATCGCCGTCAGTCGTGCTGCTGCGACTACCTTAATCGCGGAAGGCGTGCCGCCAATCACCTTCGGTTTTTAGAAGCCGTGCGGTCAAGGCGCCTGCGGACCATTGGATCTGCTTTGATCCGGGCCATCGGTTTGAGAGGGCAAGGGCTATAAATGGGGAGTCCCCCCTTTCGGCCCTACCTTCATCCACGCTATCTTGCTTTGGATTCTAAGGTCGCGTACTTCGCTTAGTCTACTCAAGTTTGTCAATCCGCTTCGTTCCGTCTACTCTGGTGAGTCCCAATCGCCGTCAGCCATGTCTAGGTACCCACGCCATACCTACCACAGGGATGATAGCCAAGATGGTGATGCTCCCTCGAGTTCGGGGGGAGCCTGGGAGCATATCCTGGAGGCTCGGGAGGCCTCTGGCGACATGGCATCCACTTCTAGAGGGAGGGAGCCCGATACCTTTGGCCCTTCTTTAATGATAGCGGAGAGACTCAGGTCTTTAATCCACTACTTTTGCCTTCCTGGGGACCTGGTTTACAGCCTCCCTGCTAGCAACTTTCCTTGGGAGCATGGTCCCAATGACATAGTGATTTTCCAGAAACAGCTCGAGGCTGGCCTGCGTCTTTCCATGCACCCCTTGATAGTAGAGGTGCTGAACCACTTCAACGTCACCATTGACCAGCTTCACCCTAACGCTGCTCGAAACATGGTTGGGACTATATCCCTATGTCACGAGTACTGCCTCCCCTTGGACCTTGATGTTTTCGCCTCTATCCTTTGTATAAAGAATGCTGCTCCTGGGGTTCCTCCGGAGAGGCGCTTTTACTACCTCTCCCCCCATCGCGGCTACAAGCTCTTATACGAGTTGTCGAATAAGATTCCCGCCTGGAAGCGGGACTACTTTGTGGTCCGTAACCCCGAGGGGTGGCCCTTTCCCACCTCTTGGAGGTGTGCTATCCAGGACCCGGGGGCCGAGCTGAACCCCGAGATTCGGAAAACGATGCTGTCTTGGGCGTCGGTAGGCTTCCTCTGCTCGGACTACTTGGCCGAGGAGAAGCTCATACAGGCAGGCTTTAGCTTGGGTAGGTTGGTCTTTTAGGTTGCGTAGCGTTTTGTGACTTGTGTACACATGCATTTTGCTTCCTATTGGACTAATATCTTGTGGTCTTTTGGCAGCCATCATGTCTAGTGCCGATTCGCACCGCCTACTCTCGGGCAGCCAGAGGCGCCAGGTGAAGAGGACGCGCCCCGACCGGACTCCTCCTTCGGGAAGCACTGAGTTCGGGTCTGCCGAGCCGGTCCTGCCTTCTCCACCCGAGGTCCCGATGCCCCTTCCTGAGGGGACTAGTGGGATCAACCCTAGGGGAAGCAAGCTCCCTCAACCGAGGGAGGTGCCCTTTAACCCCCTTCAGCCCCGACCTTACCCTCGATTCCCAGTGGGGAGCTGGAAGGGGGTAAATGATTATCTGGTAGCTCATCGAAGGAGTCGGAAGGCAATCACCAACGATGAAATTGCTCAGTGGGGAAATATGGAGCCCGGGGATCTCTCCGCATTCGCCTCTACTCACTGCATGATGGTAAGTGGCCCTTTTTTTTTTCCTTTTTTCTCTCTTGTTCTGCCCTTTTCCGCGGTCTTCTGATCTTTCATTTTCGCTGATAGGTAAACTCTGCCATCCATGCCATGGCTCTCCAGACACACATCCATCATGTCGACGCCCTCGACCAGCGTGTAGCCAACCAGAAGCTCCAGGTCGAGCTCGACCGGATCCGAGGTGAGCTCCATCACACCCGCAAGGGGAGCGAGTCTCAGGAGCTGCTCGTTCATGACCAGGAGGTTCAAATCGCTCGGCTTACTAAAGAGAGCGCACGCTATAGGGAGGAATCGTCGAGGATGGCGGGAGAGAGGGAGCTCCTCAGGCAACAGGTGCGGGAACTGGAGTCTACTCTTCTGAATCGGACCCGAAACTTTGACCAGATGATGGAGGCTGAGCGAGAGAAAGCAGTTTGGGATTTTAAAGACTCCCAGGAGTTCCATGACCTCTAGGCGGAGTATGGCTCGGGTTCGTACCGCTCAGGGTTCAAGCTTTGCTAGTGGCTGGTTCGGAAGAAGTTCTCCGGACTTAACCTCGACGGCATTACCATGAAGGGTCTGTCCCTTGAGACAGCAGACCAAGCAGACGAAGAGGAGCTCGACTCTTCGGAGGATGAGGAGGCGGATCCTTGAGGTGGCGTTTCTCTGGTCTTCTGTGGTTTCTAGGTGCCGTAAACCCTGTCTTTCACCAGTTTCTTCCTGTTGGGCAGTTGTGCCCCATGATGATCAAACCTTTCCCGAGCAGTTTAGCTCGGTTGCTGCACTTGTCATTTTCCTTTACTGCATTTGTTTGTTGTTTGTTGTTTTTCTTCTTTTTTCCTTTATTTTTTTATTTTTTTATTTTTATTTTGACAATGAAAGTCTCTCCCTTCTTCTGAGTATGATGAACTCCTTTTATTTTGCTAAAGCGATCTCATCATTTGGGTTATTGAAGTTACCTACCCAAAGTAGGGCTCTTCGGTAGGCATTCTCCCTATTGGTCACGTTTAGGGCCTTCGTGGCATACCGCGAAGCGATTACTACGTACGTCTTGACTAAGCATTGGTTTGTTATCCCTTAGTTCAACCGACGTTTCGAGAAGGGCTATGCTTCGTAGGGTTTGAACCCGAGCTGCTTACGCCTTTAATATTTCATACTTTGCCTTCGCTATTGAGGTAGCTATCTTTCTTCACGCCGAGGTCTTTGTTAGCTCGGTGTTTTGGCCCTTAGGCTTAGGGAGGGACCCATAGTCCGCTCTTGGATTCTCCCAAGCCGAAGTGGCGATTGGGGTCTTCTTGTGCCGAGGTCATTTTAGCTCGGTGTTTTGGCCCTTAGGCTTAGGGAGGGACCCGTAGTCCGCTCTTGGATTCTCCCAAGCCGAAGTGGCGATTGGGGTCTTCTTGTGCCGAGGTCATGTTAGCTCGGTGTTTTGGCCCTTCGGCTTTGGGAGTAGCTCGCGGCTTGCTCGCTTCTTACAGATAATATTGCCTCAAATTGACAATATTCCATGCTCGAGGTACTTATTTCCCTTCGAGGGTCTCGAGCTCGTATGTTCCTTCCCCGAGCACTCATTTCACTCGGTAAGGGCCTTCCCAGTTGGACCCGAGTTTTCCAGTGCCGGGTTCAGGTACCATAACTTTACGAAAGGCTAGGTTGCCAACACGGAGGTTCCGCTTCTTGACCCTAGCGTTGTAGTACCGAGCTACTCTCTGCTGGTAGGCTGCGGTCCTAATGTACGCGAGGTCCCTCACTTCGTCGAGTAGGTCGAAGTTGGTGCGTAGCTCATCTTCGTTTGTTTGGTCGCTGTATGCTTCCAGGAGCAACGTAGGTACTTTGATCTCCACGAGGATCACTGCTTCGGTGCCGTAGGTGAGATTGAAAGGTGTTTCTCTCGTGGCGGTTTTCTCCGTGGTCCGGTAGGCCCATAGAACACTGGGTAGTTCATCTGCCCACAATCATTTAGCTCGATTCAGCCGTAACTTTAGTCCGCGGAGGATGGCTCTGTTCATGACTTCTGCTTGACCATTTGCCTGAGGGTGCACGACTGAAGTAAAGTTTTGTTGAATCCCCATGTCTCGACACCAGTCTTGAAATTTGATGTCCTCGAACTGTTTGCCGTTGTCGGAGATCAATACCCGAGGTAATCCAAAGCGGCATACGATGTTCTTTCAAAAGAAGTTTTGGACGTTTCGGGCTGTTATTGCTACGAGGGGTTTGGCTTCTACCCATTTAGTAAAATAGTCCACTGCTACCACTAGGAACTTTCTTCCACCCGTTGCTGGCGGGAATGGCCCGAGTAGATCAATGCCCCACTGTGCAAAAGGCCACGGACTGGTGAGGTATTTGAGGTCGGCAGCGGGTTGGTGGTGAACATTGGCGTGTCTCTGGCATTTATCACATTTTCTAACGAGTTCAATGGCATCTGCCTTCATCGTTGGCCAGTAATACCCTTGTCGAAGTGCTTTCTGGGTGAGGGCCCTGCCCCCCAAGTGTCCGCCGCACAGACCTTCATGAATGTCGCAGAGTATGAGTTCAGCTTCGGTAAGTCGCAAGCAACGCAGGTAGGGGAGCATGTAGGATCTCCTGTATAGCCGCTCGTCTATTATGACATATTTGGCTGCTTGACGTTGCACCCTTCTGGCTGCATTGCGCTCTGCAGGGAGGGTCCCGTGCAACAAGAAGTTCATGAGTGGGTCAATCCAGCTCGGCTCTGCTTGAACGACGGGAGCGACCTCCTCTGCCCCCCTGAGAATGCTAGGCCGAGACAGGTCCTCTATGTATACGGTTCTCGTGGTGATGTCGCTAGTGCTGGCTAACTTGGACAGGGCATCGGCCTCGGCGTTCTCCGACCTAGGGATCTGTCTGATAAAGTGTGACTGAAAGTTGAGCAGGGCCTCTCTGACTTTGGCTAAGTATGCGACCATGGTCGGCTCGCGAGCTTCATACTCACTCGTGACCTGGTTGACCACGAGCTGTGAGTCACTGTAGATAATGATGTGCTTGGCTTTTACTTCTCTGGCTAAGGCTAGTCCGGCTATCAACGCCTCGTACTCTGCTTCATTGTTAGACGCCTCAAACTTGAAGCGTAGCGCGTACTCCAGTTTCATGCCGCTTGGGCCGTGCAGAACTATTCCAGCACCGTTGCCCTATTGGTTCGAGGAGCCATCTACTACTTCGCGGGGTTCGGACTCGACCGACCCGGGAGCTTCGGGCTCACCCGAGGTGGGAGCCTCGCGCTCAACCGGCTTGAGAACCTCGGAGCTGAATGTGCACTTGGCTATGAAATCTGCTAAGGCTTGGGCCTTAATGGCAGTTCGCGGCTTGTACTGGAGGTCGTACTCGCTGAGCTCAATGGCCCACTTCGTCAACCGACCGGAGACCTCGGGCTTAAGCAATACTTGCCTCAGAGGTTTGTCGGTAAGGACGATAACAGTATGAGCTTGGAAGTACGGACGGAGCTTCTGAGCTGCAATTATCAATGCGTATGCTAGCTTTTCCGTCTCTGGGTATCTTGTTTCTGCTCCCTGCAATACTTTACTAACATAATAGATGGGTCGTTGGACCCGATCTACTTCCTTTATTAGTACCGAACTGACCACCTCGTCACCTGCCGAGAGATAGAGTTCTAAAACACCGCCCTCGTCGGGCCGGGTTAGGGTCGGCACGCTAGTAAGGTATTCCTTGAGCTCGTCGAACACGAGCTGGCAATCTTGGGTCCACTCGAACCCTTTGCCCTTTATTGCCTTGAAGAACGGCAGGCAGTGGCCCGCCGACTTAGACATGAAACGGCTTAGGGTGGCTATGCGGCCATTCAACCTCTGAACCTCCTTCGGTTTCCGGGGTGGTTTCATGTCCAAGATGGCCTTAACCTTATCTAGGTTGGCTTCAATGCCGCGCCGGTTAACGATGTATCCTAGGAACTTACCCGAGGTTACACCGAACACACACTTGTTTGGATTCAATCTCATATTAAACTTACGCAAAATTTCAAAAACAGAATGCAAGTCTTGTATTAATTCATGTGAGAATTGGGTTTTGACGACCATATCATCTACATAGCATTCTACTTTTCTGCCGATTAACGGCGCAAACAATTTATTTACAAGCCTTTGAAAGGTTGCCCCTGCGTTTTTCAACCCGAAGGGCTTAACCTTGTAACAGTACAGACCGAATTCAGTGATGAAGGCAGTCTTTTCTTCGTCTGTCGGGTCCATCTTGATCTGGTTATAGCTCGAGTAGGCTATAACCATATTAAACTTACGCAAAATTTCAAAAACAGAATGCAAGTCTTGTATTAATTCATGTGAGAATTGGGTTTTGACGACCATATCATCTACATAGCATTCTACTTTTCTGCCGATTAACGGCGCAAACAATTTATTTACAAGCCTTTGAAAGGTTGCCCCTGCGTTTTTCAACCCGAAGGGCTTAAACTTGTAACAGTACAGACCGAATTCAGTGATGAAGGCAGTCTTTTCTTCGTCTGTCGGGTCCATCTTGATCTGGTTATAGCTCGAGTAGGCGTCCAAGAAACTTAGCAACACATGCCCTGAGGTCGCGTCCACCCTACGATCGATTCTGGGGTGCGGGAAGCAGCCTTTTGGGCAAGCCCGGTTCAGGTCGGTGTAGTCGACGCACATGTGCCACTTGCCGTTGGCCTTCTTTACCAGGACGGGGTTGGCTACCCAGCTCGGGTATTGGACTTCTCTTATGAAGTCCACTGCGAGAAGCTTCTCGACTTCCTCGTCGACCGCTTTCCATCGTTTCGGGGCTAAGTTGCGTTTCTTTTGTCTAATGGGCCTAACTACAGGATCAATGTTCAACTTGTGAGTTATGAGTTTGGGGTCTATGCCAGGCATTTCTGCCGCGGACCACGCAAAAATATCTAAATTTTGAAGTAAAAAACTTACCAGTTCGAATCGTAGGGACTCCTGGACGGCAGCGCCGATCTGGAGCGTCCGAGTTGGGTCTATTGTTGAGGTCGGGACCGTGACTGTTTCTTCCATGGGCGCAACTCATCCTTTGCCTTGCTCCATGGATCATTCCAGTTCAAGATCACCGGTCACCTTGGTCTTCCCCTTTAGGGCGGAAACGTAGCACTTGCGGGACTCGAGCTGGTCGCCCCGCGCTACCCCCACACCGAAGTCTATTGGGAACTTCATAGCTAAGTGGTAGGTGGAGACCACCGCCCGTAGGACGTGAGTGATGGGTCGACCTACTATGGCATTGTTGGGAGAGGGGGTCGCTACCACTAGGAAGTTGTGTTTGAACCTGACCACGCAAGGCCATGTGCCGATCTCTACAGGTACTGTTATTTTCCCAAGGGGACAGACTTCTTCTCCGCTGAAGCCTACCAAAGGAGTGCCTGCGGGCTTCAGGTCGCATCTCTGCAACTAGAGCTGGTCAAACACAGCTTTGAAGAGTATGTCGGCAGAGCTGCCCGAGTCGACGAGTATACACCTAACCTCAAAGTCGTTGATTCTCAGCTTTATTACGAGCGCATCACCGTGGGGGTAATGGACTCCTCGCGCATCGTCCTCTGTGAAGAAAATTGGCTCTTCTGTTCTCGGCCACTTTGGGGGGTTCTGCTCCTCCCGGGTGACCTCACGAACCGACATCCGAGCTGCCGCCGAAGTACAACCCGCGACAATTGAGTCTCCCACTATCATGTGAATGGTTCCTCGAACTGGCCTCTCCTCTGGAAGCTGCCTCTGCGGTTGTTCGGCCGGCCTGCTGCTGGACTCAGGGGCGTCTTTACCGTGCTCCCCTTGCCGACCTGTTCTATTACTGTTATTATTATTAATATTATTTTGTACAAAGTTTCTCAAATATCCGCGACGGATGAACTTCTCTATCTCGTCGCGAAGGTTTTTACAACTCTCAGTACTGTGACCGTGGTCCTTGTGGAAACTGCAATACAAACTCTTATTTCTTTCATTGGGATTCCCCCTCAGATGGCGGCCACTTCACGTACGGGGCGTCCTTGATTGCCATCAGAATTTCGGCCCGCTTCACGTTCAATGGAGTGTAGTCTGCCCGGTCTGGTGCAGGAGCCCGGAACAACTGACCCGGCTTTGCACCCCGGACTATTTCCTTTTTTCTTCGTGTGTCCTCTTGACTGGGAGGTTCCCCTTCTCTCTTCCTTTTTTCGGGTGCGCCCTCACCCTTCTGGTTGATCTCCTCTTCAGTGGCTATGAACTTATCCGCAAGGTTTTGGAACTCGGTTATGGTCGCGGGTTGGTTGACGATCATGTGCCACTTGAACTCCTTGTGCTTCACACCTTTCTTGGCCGCTGCTAGGTGTATAGCAGGGTCCAAGCGCGGTATCTGCATACAAGTGTCGTTGAACCACTTGATATAACTTCGGATGGACTCTCCCTCTCTTTGGGCTACGTTGAAGATGCTTTCTTCAGTCCGCGGGCACCGCTTGTTGGTGACAAAGTGGGACGTGAAGGCTTGTGCAAACTGCGCACAGCTTCTTATCGATCCAGGCGCCAAGTTCCGGTACCACATGCGTGTTGCTCCCTTGAAGGTAGTGGAGAAGGCCACGCACATGCATGACTCACTGGTTCGCGCCAGGTGCATCTGTGACTGAAAGGCGTCTACATGATCATTCGGGTCGAACGACCCGTCATACTTGTCAAGAGGGGGAAGCTTGAAATCCTTGGGCATTGGGACTGCCAAGAGTTCGGAGGATAGGGGGGACGGAACCGAGAGGAGTGGAGCCTTGGCTTCAGCCGAGCCTACCTCTTCTTTGCCCACGAGCTCGGGCAAATCATGGGTGACAGATCAGCGAGCTCGGTGGTGGCGTCTCTGCTTCTTGGTGGGCTCGACGTTAGTGCTGCTCACCTCCGCGCTGTCCAGAATGGTTTGCGCTGGGAGCAGCCCGGTCTGCTGGTGATGGCTGCGGACAGAAGGGGCCTGCTTAGAGTCTGCTGCCAGGATCTCGAACCAATTTTCGAGGATTGGGGTTCTGAACTTCGACTGTCGGGGCGACATTGACCTGCCTAGTCGGGGTCCCCCCGACCTATCCACCCGTGGCGAGATCGGGGTAGCTGGTCTCTCCCGTCTGTCAAGGGGGGAGGTCTAGTTTTTTGGGAGATTTTGGGGGACTTCTCCTCGGCCGGAGTGCTCACTCTGGCGGCGAGATCTAGCTTGCTGCGGGGCCAGGTGCTGAGGCTGGAGTTGAGGCTGTTGAAGCTGAGGTTGGGGCAGCTGGGGGAACTGCTGCTGGTACTGGTACTGGGAGACCTGGTGCAGCACGTGTTGTTGATAGAGCTGAAGTTGCTGGAACTGTTGCATTTGAGCCTGCATGGCCCTCATGCACTGCATCAGGTCCTCCAGCTGGTTCGGGCCGGTCGCTGGGGGCACAACCGAGGGTTTAGTGAACGTTGTTCCGACTGTAGCGGGGAGTGGGGCGATGACAGGTGCCATTATTAGAGGCACGTTCAAGCCGGGAATTTCGTCCGCTGAGAGGGGGACGGTGAACTGCCCGATACAGACAATAGGAGACTGAGGTTGCTCCCTGGAGTTACCCATTTCTATGCTTCGTCCGACGTTGCTAGGGGAAGCCATGAGCGCTGAGTTGGGTTTAAGGAAGAAGAAGTAACTGAGAATTTAAAGGGGAAGGCCTTTTGAAGCGATTCCCATAGATGGCGTCAAATGATGTGGCGCGATCCAGGCACTCCTAGCTGGCAGCTGACTGGCTCCTCGCTGGCAACGACCGGCACCTTAGAAGATGAAAGGAAGGATTCCCGGGGATTTGCCCGATGGGAATACTCCGATGCTTAAGTTAGTACTGTGTATGGGGAGTAAAGAGAGAAACAAAAGCGAAGAGTGGAGGTCGCGCTTTATCACTATATTCCCGAGATTAGAGGTCTCAAGAGAGCCTTTCTCTTCTACCCTGGGGGGCTCTTATAGGAGTGCTCTTGCAAGATCGGGCATAACCGTCACTAGGTCCCTGCCACAGCCGTTACCTGCCAGGGCTACGCAGGTGGCCGTTGGGACATACTCCTTACCCGGGCGAGTGACACGTCCCCAAAGTGACAGGCACGCCTCCGCCTACTGAGAGACGTGGGCGCAGACCATCGAAAGGACAGGGACTGTGCCGTCAGTTAAGGACGTGGCCCAGTCTGACTGATACGACCTATTAAATAGAAGCTTCCTGAATAATGCTTGTGCGGCCCATTCGCGAGCTACTTTGCAACGAGCTTCGAATACTTTAGAAGTACCCTTAATAGAATTGGTCCTTGGAATATTCCTTGAGGTTGCTCGGAGAACTCGGAGCTCGCATTGTGGCGAGCCCCTCCTTTACCTCGCTTCCACGTAGCGGGCTGCTTTATGGGCCTATCACTTAACCGTCTTGGAACATGATGCTGAGCTGTCGCTTACGCTGAGTCGGCGTCCACGTGTCGCCCTTTCATAGGTCGGGTCAAATCATCCTTCATCAGATACAGCATGGAGAACTTCAAGAAAGGAAACGTTCCTTTCAGGCACGGAGTCACTCTCTCCAAGAAGATGTCTCCCAAGACTTTTGAGGAGATTGAGGGCATGAGAGACGTTCCCTATGCCTCAGCCGTAGGGAGCATCATGTATGCCATGCTGTGCACTCGCCCAGACATTGCTCAGGCGGTGAGTGTGGTAAGTAGATTCCAGGCCAACCCAAGGCAGGAGCATTGGACTGCTGTGAAGAACATACTCAAATATCTTCGAAGGACAAAAGAGTTTTGTCTGGTATTCGATGGTAGTTCACTACAAGTTCTAGGGTATACCGATGCCGATTTCTAGTCGGATCTAGATGATAGAAAGTCTACATCTGGGTATGTTTTCACGATAGGATCGTGTGCTGTTTGCTGGAAAACCAGCAAACAGGGGTCCACTGCAGATTCCACAATCGAGGCCGAGTACATTGCCACAAGTGGAGCTGCCAAGGAAGCCGTGTGGATGAAGAAATTCATATACGAATTGGGAGTGATACCGTCCAGCACATCACCCATCCCATTGTTGTGTGACAACAATGGAGCGATCGCCCACGCTAAAGAGCCTTGGGCCCACTCGAGGTCAAAGCACATCGAGAGGAAGTACCACGTACTACGAGAGATCGTTGGTAGAGGGGACGTCCTAATTCAGAAGGTAGCATCAGCGGATAATGTGGCAGACCCATTGACTAAGCCACTAACACAGAAGGTGTTTGAAAAACACATGGAAAGTATGAGACTCCGGCTTGTACCAGATTGGACCTAAGTGCAAGTGGGAGCTGTTAGACAATTTTGTATGCCCTTAGCTTCAATCCGATTTGATGTACTTTTGTTATTTAGTGGAAATAAATAAAGTGCAAGTTTGATTCATGTTGTTTGGTTTAATTCTGTGTGAGACCCTAAAACTGGACACTTATACTAGTATGCCACCAAGTGTTGGGATGGCCTGTCTCGACCACCAGGGTAAGACCCAAGGAACATGCAGTATGGGAATACTCGAATCCTTGAACCGGACCAGATTTCCAGTATTGCCCTGGACCTTGGAGATAGATGGGCAAAACTGGAAAGTTACACCTGACCCCAAGACTCGATTATGATACTTCACTAGGTGTCGGATCGGGCTGTCTTTGATATGCCAATCAGTGAAATCCTTAGATGGGGATCAAAACCTGGGTATGTTGGGTCAGTCTAAGAATTCATCTGAGTGGGTGATCATAGTGACAGGATCAACCCCTTTGTCGGACAAAGGTAATGATCGGATATGCACTCTCTCTGATGGAAACCAAGCTGCCGGCAGTTGATTTTAATCGTTGGAATTTTGTTTTGCAAAATTAATATATTTATATATATATATGTACGGTTTCAAAATGTTTGCAAATGGTTTTAATTCCTGGGATCCATGTGAGTGGAGAGTGCGGCACTGTTCCTTGTAGCCGAGGGAGAGGTCCTCTCTTGTCGGGCAGTGCTTGATCATTAAGGGCTGAGAGGTTAAGTGTAAGACCATTTAGGATAATACCTGATGGGATAATCTTGCACCTGCCCACAATCCCTGGGATTTTATAAGATGGTTTGGCCCTGGGACCACTTAATGTAAGTGTTGGGCCCATAGGGTCCATGTGATGGACTCAGGGGGTCATTGAGTTTTTCAGTGAATTCGGCTGGGCCTTATAATAAAGGCTGGGCCGAACCCTTGTGGCTGGTGTATAGATCAATGTTTGAGTCCCACGCCATACAAAGAAGCCCAATTGGGCAGCAGATTGGAAACTAGTTAAACACTGAACACTTAATGGGCCAAAAGCCCATTTCGAGCTGGGCTGATATGATCACCCATCTATGGGGCGAATCTGAGATTAATGTTAGTAAAAGGATAGGGACTTTAACCTTATTCACTCTTGGTGACCAAATTCAAAACAGATTTGAATCCGGTAACCTCCTGATAAGATCAGGAGTAAGCTAACTTAATCTGCAGATAGGATTAAGATAATCCCCTATCCAAATACAGATTTGGATTGGGATAACTCCTAATTAGGAGGTTTCTTAATCAAGAAGAAAGGAGGAAAAACCCAAGAAAAATATATCAGATTCGAACAAGGGGTTTTTGATATAGCAAGAAATTATCCTGCAAACAGAGATTAGATCTCATACAGACTCCAGAGAGAAGAGAAGTAGTTCAGCCATCTTCGTCCCAAGAGTTCTCCTCCAGCCGCCGCCATTCCCTCTTGCAAGATTTGATCTTTGGAGCAATAGGGAGTCAAGAAATCAGTTCTTGACATTAGTCTTGCGAAAAAGACTGAGAAAGATTCAGTGTTCAGAGTTTCCAGAGGATTCTTGCGAAGGATCTAGTGTGTAGGACGCACCCTGCTGGTTCCGTTCCATCCACAGCTGTGTCATCTTCAGCAGGAGCGGATCTTGGTTTCTTTTTTGGGCGTGAACACCAACTTTGGGAGAAACTGCTTCTCCGGATCAGGTATATTCCTCCCTTTTGCTTTTTGGTTCAGATCTGGTTCGATTATGGTTCAAGTAGGATCCTTGAATATAGTATTCTAAATTTAGGGAATATGATTCCCAGTTGGGAGAAGGTAGGAAAATTTTTGAAATTCGCCCACCCATTCCGCAACCTTTTGGCGTCCATTAGATGGATCCAACCATTCTTTCAATCCCAACCCTGTCATACTAGAGTGGCTTGTTAGATCCAATCTCGTGCCCATGCAAACAGGATAGAACACTACAGGACATTCATGGATTCTTCCCCAAGCAGAGCCAGTAACAGAAGCCCCGCTCAGTCGGGACGAGTTAAGAGAGTATGTCCAGGGGCTGGTCGTGGAGAGCCTTAACCGAGCACAAGATTCAGCCGTCTTATAGAAGCCATACTCTGACCGAATCCTATGCAAGCCTTACCCCGCTGGTTACATTCCTCCACAATAATGGTTGCAATATGATGGGTAAAAGGGAAGCTCGCAAGAGTACATAAACAAGTTTGAAGATGTCCTAGGATCCTTCGCTCTTGATTGGGACCTCAAGGTCCATGAATTTTCAAAATCCCTAACTGGCTCGATGTATACCTGGTTCGTTAGCCTTACCTCTAGCAGTATCGACTCGTGGGGCGAACTATCAAAAAGATTCTTGTCAAAGTGGTTCACCCTAGAAAGAAAGATGACAATGGTGGATCTGAGAACCATAGAGCAGGGTTTGGGAGAAGACCTCTTGGCATATGTCATGAGGTTTCAAAAATTAACTCATTCTGTCTTTGACAAATAAGCTACGGAGAAAAGTTTTATCGAACAGTGCATACAAGGAATGTAGCCCGCCTACAGGATAGGTATTGAGAACATGGAAGTAGAGATGTTCAGTCAATTATGAAGGTGCGCGGAGACAACGACGCGCATGATCAAGACCACCTTAACGCAGTCTACACCATATGGAAGGAACGAAGCGATGCAGTTGATTGAAAGCCTCGAAACAATGGAGGACCCAAGAAGGGTCCCTACATGCTGCTCCAGGGAAGAGGAATGACCTACCGATCCCCCTCCCTTCCCCTGCACAAAAGAGGAGGTGATCATGTGGTGGGTGTCAAATCCAACCAAAGATAAAAGTCCTGTTTGAATTAAATATTTTTGTATATAGTGATGAGCAAGGTCGTCTCCACAGGGACTGGGTGGATTTGTTTCCAAGAGAACGAAGTAGGGGGGTTTGTTGTTGTAAAGACAAGGAAAATAAAATAAAATAAAATAAAAGAATGCAAGGATTAAATTAATGGAAGGCAGCTTCTGGTTGAAGGGATAAGTTCATCTTTGATTCTTACCATTTATCATCGATGCAAGGGTGAATTTATCTGCTTATGAATAAATTGGTTATAGCCATTAATAAGCTCTAACAGCCAATCTCTACTCAAATTCTCGGCAACCAAAACAAGCTCTTTGATTGCTTTTCTTATTAATAGACAGTCCTAAACAAGCTCTTAGGATTTAATCTATTAATAACATTAAGAGGGGAGAGACCCAATTCTGGTCAGCAAACACACAAGCTCGGATCGTTTAAACCAGATCATATATCCTCCTAACATAAATCGAAAACATGTCCATAATCAATTTATGTTATTTGCCACAATGATTAAACCGAACAATCATATACGAAATTGATGGTTTAATCGGCCATAGATTATTTTCATCGACTGAGCAAGGGATCCTCCTTGATTAATCAATAAAAATAATCCTCATAGGAAATCGCAGAAAACATATGAATACTCATAAACAATGAACTGAAATAAAAATCAATTAGATCTCACAATGTTATAGAATCAAGCTTCCCTAACCTTCAACCAGAAAATAAAAGCTTACGCACACTCCATGGGGAATTCACAGCTTCCAGATGAGAGGGGTGTATTCTGCTTCTTTCCTCCTTTGATTGCTGAATTCTTGTTTCCAAGATTGAGTGATGATTTCTTGCTAGTCCGCCCCCCTTTATATAGCCTTAGGAGAGGGTTGTCTCCAGCTCCTCTTAGGAGTTCTCTCTCCATTGGGAGTCCAATTCCCTAATGGGATAATGTTTAATTCAGATCTAATCTTATCCTTATCTCTAACTAGAAATTCTTAACTAAGATGGACTCTAAATCTTTCTTTCATTTTCTTTTTAGAAATACAACAAGAAGTTGAATCTAATAAAACTCTTTGATGATTCAGCCTCTATCTTAGCCGAATCCTACTAGGATCGATGGAATAGGCCCACTTCTTGCATGTTGAATTCTTATTGGGCTTTTTCAACGTGTTGGGCTTTGCTGCAAGCTGCCTTCAGCCCAAATCGTGATTTCACTATCATTTGCAGCTCAAATCGTGATATCCTACATAAAATACAATAAAACCTATTAATTAATATTTCAAACATAAAACATAATAAAATCTATAATTAGTTTACTAATTATGTAAGAAAAAATACAAATAATATGGAAATTCTGCACACTATCAAATCCCCCCCACACTTAAACCTTGTCCGTCCTCGGGCAAGACAAAACTTAAGCAAAAATGAACAAATTATCCTACCAAACTTTAAACTCAACTTTCCTTTATCTTTTTCCACAAATATTCTAGGTTAACTATTGCAAATTGTTAAATCAACACAACCAAGTCATACACGACTCATCCATCAATCAGTCCAATTTTTGCTAATACAAACCCAAGTAGTAAACTAGGGAAACATTTTTATCTTTTCTCTCTTTTTTCTCTTTTTTTATTTTTCTCTCCTTGATGGAAGTGAGTGCATTTTATGCTCCATCTCACTTTTAGGATTATTTGGTCACTAGGGTGAGGATGACATAGCTTAGGGTGAGACAGGATCAGCAAGTGGATTCTTCAGCAAGAACCCCAATTCTTTAGCAAGAATTGTGTAGGGATGTGAGCACAGCTTCAAGATTGTTTCTTCCACTAAGAAACTATATCAAGATCCAATCTTGATCACTCTAAGAGGTGGAGATCGAATGGGGTAGGGCGGAAAGAATAGAGAGAGAAAAATGAATGCAGAAAAATCAATTAAATTGTGTGTATTAATACAGTTCACCCTCCTCCTTTATATAGACCTTAAAGAGTTAATCTCCTAATTTGATGAGGAGTTTCTTGATCCAAATCTTTATTTGGATCTGGACTCTTTAAGTGATAAGGCCCTTATGTTATCTGCAGATCAGGATAAGCTTTTCCTAATCCAAATCTTTATTTGCATCTAGACCCTTTAAGTGGATAAGAGTAATCCTCTTATCCTTATTTGTTGATCCATACCCAAATTCGCCCCCTATTTAATTAATCCAATTAACCTAGTTCGAAATGGGTTTTAGGCCCATTAAGCTTTTAGGCTCACTTCCTTTTAATGGTGTCTAGCTTGGCTCTCTTTGTATGGCGTGGGACCCTATCATCGATCCCCACATAAGCCACATGGGTTCAGCCTAGCCTCTGTTACAAGGTTTGGCCGAATTCACTGCTGAATACAATGAACCCCTGAGTCCATCAGTATAGGCTCTTAATGGGCGCAACATTTACACTAAATGGTCATTGGGTCCAGCCATCTTATGAAGTTCCAAGGACTATGGGCAGATGTGAGATTAGCCCATTAGGTTTATTATCCCTAAATGGTTTTGCATTTAACCTCTCAGCCCATAATGATCAAACACTACCCGACAAGAAAGGACCTCTCCCTTCGCTATAAGACGAGCTTTATAGGATTCAACCTTCCCATCAGAGCCCTTTTTCCTCTTGTAGATCTATTGGCAATCAATTGCTTTCACCCCAGGGGTGGGTATACGAGAGTCCAGACCTTGTTGGTTTCCATTGAGTCCATCTTGGCTTTCATGGCATCTACCCACTTCAAGGAATCTATGTTCAACATAGCTTCCGTATAAGTTAAGGGATCTCCCTCACCGATCGTGGCTTCCATCAAGTAACTTTCTTGATCATAGTCGTAACGAACTGGAGGTCTAGAAACCCGGGTAGACCTTATAAGTTTGGAATTATCTAGAACCTGTGGAATATCTGTCACTACTCCTGGGCTCTCATCATCAAGAACAATTTCCTAACGATGATTATCTAGTATGTAATCTTCTTCTGAAAAGTAGGCATTTCGACTACAAAACACATTTTATTCTCTTGGGTCATAGAATAGGTATCTTATAGAGCTTTTGGGGTAGCCTACAAATAAGCAACGAATGGTCTTAGATTCCAATTTGTCAGCACTTGTTCTTTTAACATGTGCTGGACAACCCCAAATCTTCAAGTGTCTTACACTTGGTTTCTTACCGGTTCATAGATCATAAGGAGTCTTGAGAACGGATTTAGTTGGAACCCGATTTAACATGTAAATCACAATCTCCAATCCGTACCCCCAAAAGGATATAGGTAGTTCTGAGTGAACAAGGAGTGATCGGACCATATCTAATAGAGTTTGGTTTCTCCTCTCTAACACACCGTTTAGTTGTAGTGTAGCAGGAGGAGCTAGTTGTGATACAATCCCATTGTCCTTTAAGTAGTCCATGAATTCATCGGAGAGATATTCACCTCCTCGATCTGATCGAAGGGTTTTGATTTGTCTCCCCAGCTGTTTATCGACCTCTTGTCTGAACTCTTTGAACTTTTCAAAGGATTCAGACTTATGTCTCATTAGGTACACGTAACCATACCGAGAGTAATCATCAAAGAAATTTATGAAATAAACATGCTGGTTACGTGTCCTAACATTCATGGGACCACATACATCAATATATATACTACAAGAAAATTGACCATTGTCAACAGTCAAAAATTGTTTCTAATATAGGAAAAACTATTGCCAAATGTTTTACTTACAACTAAAAGCGCTATTGCTAGCGAAGCCGTTGTTAAAAGTGTTTTGCAACAATCAATTGTTGCGAAATGTAATTTTTCACAACAACCGATCCAATTGCTGGCAAAAATAATGTTTTGCAACAACCATTTACAAGTGTCACCAAACAAATTGTTTTAGCAACAATGTATAAAATTCTGTTACCTATATAACTTTTTAACAACAACCGATTATTTGTTGCCTAATGATACAATCCCTAACAATCATGTTAGCTGTTGCTAATTGTAAATTTGCAACGGTTGAAAAGTTGTATCTAACAATCATCGTAGGCTTGTATAAAATGTTATTGAATGGGCAACAATGCCCAAAGTTGCTTATACAACGATCAAGTTAATTGTTGCCAATTATAAATTAGCAACAACTGAACAATTGTTTCTTATAAATATTTATGGCAACAATTTTTATGAACTATTGTTGAATTACTAACAATCAAACACTTGTTACCTTAAGATTTCATACACAACAATGAAGTCAAGTGTTGCTAATTGTAAAGTAGACACAACTTAATAAATGTTTCTCATAAATATTTTAAGCAACAAACCATGTGAACTGTTGTTGAATTACATCCCAACTATATTTATACACAAATGTGTTAAATATATAATACAATTTTCGAACTTCTATCATAAATAATACAATTAACACATAGAAATTTGGTTCAATGTATCCACCCACATCTAAAGCTATGTCTTGGGTTAAGTAACCATTGTAATGAATTGGTTGAAAATGATGAATAGCTTGAGAGGTTGATTCCACATCTTGAAGAGCTCTAACTTTACTTTACATGTAACTGTCTTGTGATAGAATACTTGGAGCATGTCTCATTCCTTCAAAAAATAAAATATAATAAGTCAAAAAACAAAAGAAAATGAATCAAGCATCAAGTGACCCTTCTTGCAATTTGAATACAAATTAAAGTTATATCTATACAAAATTTACCTAAATAAAAAATCAAGCCTCATCATTGTTTTATATTGTAAAGGTATTTCCATCAAAGATGCTAGAGCAAACTCTACATCTTTTTTGTAAACTAGTATATTCTTCGACACGATTTCTGTAAAACTTACAAACTGAATAGGAAAAAACAATCATCCCTAATCAAATCACTCAAAAAACTATTAACTGGAGTATGACAAATTAACAAGGGATGAAAGCTTAAATTCCATAAACCATATGTACCACATACCTGGAAATTATCAAAGGCTCAAGCAAAGATGTTGTCATTAAATTCCCTCATCATGTCCCAAGGGCCATCTCCAACTCCAACTAGGATAATGGACAAGGGGTATTTGCTGCAAGAAAAAAAAAAAGAAAAAGAAAAGGGAATGTAAGTTTCCAAAGAGAATGACTAAAGGAAACATGCTATCACCTTGCTTCTACAATTACTTCTAGGGTTTTCTGCTCTTGTGGGCTTAGCAGTTCTTCTTTTGTATTGACACATCTTGTGACCTATGAACAAAGGACATTGAGGACTTAGCTGCCTTTCTCCTTTATCAGGCTGAAATATTTGAGACATTTCTTCAGCTTTTATGATTAAAACCTTGTTGTCATTGTTATTAAAATGAAAAAAATAGTTTTTTTTTCTATAAAAGAGGCATAAATAATAGCTGAAGAGTTTCCTCTTCTGATATGTTTGGTGCTGACTCCAAACTTGTGAAGGTGTTGATTCTTTCATCTCTAGTGACTCCAAACTTATTGCTTTATATATGTTTGGTGCTGACTCCTTTAGTTTCACTCTTCAGGACTTAGAGCAATGAGAAATGGTAATTCATCTTCACTCTTCAGCTTTGTAGTCTCAACCATTGATTCACTCTCTAGATCAATAATAGACTCATGACAATTTTAAATAGAAGACTACAAAAAGCTAGAGTTATCCAAAACTACAAGACAACAAAAATTCTGCCATGCAAATCAATGCTTTAAGAATCATATTGGATGGCTTGGTTGAACTAGGAAAACTAGGAACCAAACACCTCTTTGGTTCAACAGTTCTGATTAGTTTTGGTGGTTATGCATTTAAACTACCCGGATAAGGCATGAAAACCATGAACAAGACAGCTTTTTGGTTTGATGCCTTGTTCAATTCTCAAATCTTTGTTGCAAATATGCTCCTCCAGGTTACTTCTTCCATGTCTATATCTATCATTTTGTGGACAGTTCAACTAATGATTTCTCTCATCAGTTTGCATTTTTCCACTGATCACTTATCCATAACAATCTAAGGCCAAATCCTAATAGACATTTTTTTATTCTATAGAACATATACATCACCTTGGTATACTGCCACTGAAAGGGTTGCCCACATTGTCATTGCAGCCTAAAAAAATCCATTTATCTGATAGTTGGGGACAACCTGATTGGTATTGTCTAGAGTTTGTGGAAAACTAAAGAAATGGCTCCTTGATTGGTGAAGACCAGATCAAGACCAGTGAGGTGATGAAAAAATAGCAATGAAGTGATGATGTATCAAGCAAAATAAAAAAAGTAGTATATGAAGATCTTAAGATAATCTTGGAAAAGAAACTGTATAAATTCCAACAATGAAAAATGAACTTGGAAATTTCTTATGTAAGTTCCTAAAGAGTTCTCATCTCTTTCAAACAGTACTAAGCTCATTTCTTATGTAAGTTCCTTTAGAAATATCTCGATTATGTCTGAGATACAATACAGAGAGAATAAGATATTTCATAAAGTACTAAGCTCAGCACAGAATGTCAAAACCAAATGGTCTAGGAACAAGTTTGTTCATGTTCTTTCTGTTAGACAGTTTTGTATGCCCTTAGCTTCAATCATTTTGATGTACTTTTGTTATTTAGTGGAAATAAATAAAGTGCATGTTTGATTCATGTTGTTTGGTTTAATTCTGTGTAAAACCCTAAAACTGGACATTTGTAGAGACTCATGTTAGTTTTGAATGTTCACAGCCGTTGGATAAGTCTGGGGAGATTTATCCTGCCAAGGCTGATACTGGTGTGCCACCAAGTGTTGGGATGGCCTGTCTCAGCCATCAGGGTAAGACCCGAGGCACATACAGCATGGGATTACTTGAATCCTTGAACCGGACCAGATTTCCAGTCTTGCCCTGGACCTTGGAGATAGATGGGCAAAACTGGAAAGTTACACCTGACCCCTAGACTCGATTATGACACTTCACTAGGTGCTGGATCAGGCTGCCTTTGATATGCCAATCAGTGAGATCCTTAGTGGGGATCAAAACCTGGGTATGTTGGGGCAGTTTGAGAATTCATCTGAGTGGGTGGTCATAGTGACAGAATCGGCCACTTTGTCGGACAAAGGGTAATGATCGGGAATGCACTCTCTCTGATGGAAACCAAACTGCCGGCAGTTGATTTCAATCGTTGGAATTTTGTTTTTGCAAAATTAATATATTTACATATATATGTACGGTTTCAAAATGTTTGCAAATGGTTTTAATTCCCGGGATCCATGTGAGAGGAGAGTGCGGCACTGTTCCTTGCAGCCGAGGGAGAGGTCCTCTCTTGTCGGGCAGTGCTTGATCATTAAGGGCTGAGAGGTTAAGTGTAAGACCATTTAGGATAATACCTGATGGGCTAATCTTGCACCTGCCCACAGTCCCTGGGTTTTTATAAGATGGCTTGGCCCAGGGACCACTTAATGTAAGTGTTGGGCCCATAGGGTTCATACGATGGACTCAAGGGGTTCATTGAGATTTTCAGTGAATTTGGCTGGGCCTTGTATTAAAGGCTGGGCCGAACCCATGTGGCTGGTGTGTAGATCAATGCTTGGGTCCCACGCCATACAAAGAAGCCCAACTGGGCAGCAGACTGGAAACTAATTAAACACTGAATACTTAATGGGCCAAAAGCCCATTTCGAAGTGGGCTGATATGATCACCCATCAATGGGGCGAATTTGAGATTGAAGTTAGCAAAAAGGATTGGGCTCTTAGCCTTATCCACTCTTAGAGACCAAATTCAAATCAGATTTGAATCTGGTAACCTCCTGATAAGATCAGGAGTAAGCTAACTCTATCTGGGAAAGGGATTAAGATTATCCCCTATCCAAATACTGATTTGGATTGGGATAACTCCTAATTAGGAGATTTCTTAATCAAGAAGAAAAGAGAGGAGAATTTCGAATGTACCAAGAGGGAGAGAAATCAGATTTCGATCCCAGGGGTTTTGGTAAGCAAGAAGGGTTCCTGCGATTTGAGATTAGATCTCATACTCTCCAGAAAAGAAAACAGTTCAGCCCTTTCGTTTCTGGAGATCTCCTCCTGCCGCCGCCATCTGTATTGTTGCAAGATTCGATCTTTGCAGAAAAGAAAGTCAAGAAACCAGTTCTTGACATCAGTCTTGCAAGAAAGACTGAAAGAATTCAGTGTTTAGTACATCCAGGGGATTCTTGTGAAGGATCCAGTGTGTAGGACGCACCCTGCTGGTTCTGTTCCATCCACAGCTGTGTCATCTTCAGCAGGGACAGATCTTGGAGCATTCTTTGGGCGTGAACACCAACTTTGGGAGATACTGCTTCTCCGGATCAGGTATAATCCTCCCATTTATCTTTTGGTACAGATCTGGTTTGATTAGGGTTCAAGTAGATCCTTGAATATTGTATTCTAAATTCAGGGAATATGATTCCCAGTTGGGAGAAGGTAGGAAATTTTTGAAATTCGCCCCACCCATTCCGCAACCTTCATGGCGTCCATTAGATGGATCCTACCATTCTTTCACTTTCTTCCTCTTTTATTCAGAAAGCTCTTCATTAGATGACAAAGATAATAGGACATGTCATTAACGAAATTATTGCTCCATTATCTAGATGAAAAGGTAAATACAATCCGCAGCAATGAGTTTTAATCTGCTGTGCGCATTGCTGTATAGAGTAAATACCAATTAGTGAAGATGGCTGTACCTCCCATCTGTATGGCTCTAGACTTGTGCAAAAGTTAAAGGGATGATTTAAGTCCTTTGCACACAAGTCAGAGCTAATAAAACATGGGATGCACAGTTGTCCATTGCTGGCTGTATGCATTAGCAATGTGTCAAGTATTCTTTGCATGGCAGATCTGAACTTGGGAAGTTTTCTCCTCAAAGTTGAAATTTGAGTAATTTAGCTATTAGATTGCTTTTCCCTGCAAGCACTTTATTTGGTCTATGTAGCTTTGAAATATTGCCCATGGAAAAGGAGCAAAGAAAAGGGAAAGGGGAAGGTTGGCTTGTTTGTGAACACATCTTGTACATCTTTCACAAAAATTAATTTGTTTAATGTTTACACATACACTACAAGATCCATCCAACAATTCCAAATTCGGATATGATTGGTTGATAGGAAAATGTGACATGATTGTATTGAGATGCTTTAGGAAGATGGAAATATTCTTTGCACACCCAAGAAATTTGCAAGAAGAGAAGGTTTGTTGTTAGTTCGCATGGAATTTGTTATGTTTCTTGGATTTGTTGTTAGTTTGCAGGGTATTAGTGTTGATGAAGAGAAGGTAAAGGCAATAAGGGACTGTCCTACACCTAAGAATGCGAACGAGGTAAGAAGTTTTCATGGTTTAGCATGTTTTTATCGAAGGTTTGTTAAGGATTTTAGTTCTATTGCTGCACCTTTGAATGAACTTGTCAAAAAGAATGTTGTTTTTAAGTGGGATGAAGTGCATAATCGAGCGTTCAAAACTTTGAAAGATAAGCTAACTAATGCACCTTTGTTGTGTTCGCCTAACTTTCATAAAGCTTTTGAGGTAGAATGTGATGCATTTGGAATTGGAATAGGGGCTGTTTTGATGCAAGATTCCAAACCAATTGCTTATTTTAGTGAAAAGCTAAGTGGGGCAGCCTTGAATTATCCTACTTATGACAAGGAACTTTATGCATTAGTGATGACTCTTCAAACATGGCAGCATTACTTGTGGCCAAGGGAATTCATCATTCATTCTGATCATGAGAGCTTAAAGTTCTTGAAATCCCAAGGTAACCTTAATAAAAGGAATGGTAAGTGGCTGGAGTTCATAGAGATATTTTCTTATGTGCTCAGGTACAAACATGGAAATGAAAATGTTGTTGCTGATGCATTATCTAGGAGGTACGCATTACTTACATCTTTGCAAACTAAGTTACTTGGTTTTGAATTGATTAAGGATTTGTACGCTCATGATTCTGATTTCGGCCAAGTATGGAATGCATGTTATAAGTGTGCGCTTAATGATTTCTATAGGCATGAAGGATTTCTGTTTAAGAAAGATAAATCGTGTGTGTCTATTTGTTCTATTCGTGAGTTAATTGTTAGAGAAACTCATGGAGGCGACTTGATGGGGCACTTTGGTGTACAAAAGACTCTAGATATATTGCGTGAGCATTTTTATTGGCCTACTATGAAGCATGATGTACAATCTGTTTGTAATAAGTGCATTATGTGTAGGCAAGCAAAATCTAATATTAAACCGCATGGCTTGTATACCCCGTTACCAGTGCCTAACCAACCCTGGATTGATATTTTATGGATTTTGTTTTAGGGTTACCAATGTCTCAAAGTGGTAAGGACAGCATATTCATTGTTGTTGATCGGTTTAGTAAAATGGCTCATTTCATTGCTTGTTCTAAAACCAATGATGCAACACATATTGCTGACTTGTTCTTTAAAGAAGTTGTTTGTTTGCATGGTTTGCCTAAGACAATTGTTAGTGATAGAGATGTTAAGTTCTTAAGTCATTTTTGGCGCACTTTATGGAATAAATTAGGAACTAAACTCTTGTTTTCTACTGTTGCACATCTTCAAATGGATGGTCAAACTGAAGCAGTTAATAGGACACTTACTACTTTGTTGCGTGCTATCATTCAAAAGAATTTAAGGCAGTGGGAGAAGTGTTTGCCACATATTGGGTTTGCATATTACCGGTCTGTTAATTCTACTACTTGTTTTTCACCTTTTGAAGTTGTTTGTGGCTTTAATCCTTTAACTCCTATGGATATTTTACATTTGCCTACCAATGAACATGCTAATCTTGATGGTGAGAAAAATGTAGTTTTTGTAAAGGATTTACATGCCAAGGTTCAGGCTAACATTGAAAGGAAGAATGAGCAATATGCTAAGCAAGCTAATAAGGGGCATTTGAAGGTTGTTTTCGAACCTGGAGATTGGGTTTGGGTACACATGCGTAAGGAGAGGTTTCCTACACAAAGAAAATCAAAATTGCAGCCTAGGGGAGATGGGCCTTTTCAATTCTTGGAAAGAATCAATGATAACGCCTACAAGCTAGATTTGCCAAGCAACTATGGTAATGTTAGTGCGACTTTTAATGTTGCTGATTTATCTTTGTTTGATGTAGGTGATTCGATGACGAATCCTTTCGAGGAAGGAGGGAATAATGGAGATTGAGGTGTTGGCCAAATGGCTCAAGCTAATAGTCTCAAATATTCTCAAGATCCTTTGCAAGGAATCGGTGGTCCAATGACTAGGGCAAGGACAAAGAGGATGAAAGAGGCTCTACAAGGCTTCATCAAGAAAGTGCATGACAAAGAGGTTGTTCTAGAAGATTCTAAGACTGTTCTACCAGTTTCCAAAGCTTCACCAAAGATAATCACCTATCTTTATGTGCAAGACGATGTGCAAGGCTTAGAACACTTGAAGAACAAAGCTTGATGGGCTTGGCGCATGGACATGATAAGAAAAGGCCCAATTCGCATGCTAAGATGTATTGATGGGCTTGTTTTTATCTTGTTTTGTTTACTTTGACTTTTCTATGCTTAGTTGTCATTAGTTGTAGTCTTTTAGAAGGATTCCTATTTCAAAACAAATTTGTTTTCCTAAATCAAAGGGATCCTCATCAGTTAGGTGTTTCCTGATAAGATAATCAATAGTTAGGAGTTTCCTTATAAGATGATGATGTTTACATGCCTATATAAAGGCCACAACTATGTAAAACGAAAACCATCAATAATACAGTGGTATTTTCAGCAAGCTTAGCTTTGCCTTCTTGTGTTCTTGGTAGAATACAATATCTTGACTTATCAAGGGAGTGATCAACCTTTGTGGCATCTCCAAGATTGGATTCTTTAAGGACTTAGTTTCCTTAAGGTTCTAATCTGATCAACTACAACTTGTTTTCTAGCTTCTGGTGCGCATAACAACTTGATTCAAGAGTTCCTAGAGCAAGTCATCTAGTGGCTTCTTATCACTTGATGCAGCCATATACAAGGATTAGTTTTTCTTATACTTGAACGATAATGAACTCAAATAATCTTGTGTTTTAGAAAATTCTTATTACCTAGGCGACTAGGCACCCCACTGTCCGAGAATTTCCTACGCCTTGACAACTATGGCTCAACCTATATTTTAAGGTATTCACCATGCTTCCATGGATATGGCATTCCAACAATATCTCAAATCTCTATATTATGGACTTATCATTTTCAGATGAAGGTAATTGATGGAGAATAGCATGCATAGATCAACCTCCAATTTTGCATTGATCAGCATATCCTTGTTTGTTTTTAATGCTGATTAATGACCATCTGAATTCTTTGAAGTTAACAAAAATTGAATATGATGAAGGGTGATTTGGCACGACCTAGCAAGAAGGGGACACGTAGGTGCGATCTGATCGAGGGGTGACAACTCAGCCAAACAAGCCCAGTTCGCAACATTCGGAGCTCGGGTATTCAGCCATGTTGGCCCAAAAAACCACCTCGGTGTAGAGGCACCCCAACACCCAATCCAGTTCAGGACTAAAGAATCAAAGTGCCAAATCAGAGCTAATGAGCCGAAACGCCACATAACTAACTCCAAAGGCCTCCCCAACAGATCCCGAATTTCTCGAGATCACGATGAGCCAACAGATCTCGAATTTCCTGAGATCACGATGAGAACTCGTCCCGGCTCTGCCTGAATCCAAGGTAAATGATAAACCTTATGAACCCATTACTCTCATTCAGAAATGGAACAAACCTTATCTCCACAACCCGGAGATCCTGGAGCTCTTACGTAAGGCCCATGACTACTCTAGTATATAAAGACATGAATCCTCAAGGTAAAGGTACACATGATTACTCTACTCACTAGCACTCAAGCTCTCACGCATTTAGCTCGCATTCACAGCATAAGTATTAAGCATCATAGCGACCTCACCGGGTTAGCTACCCCAGTTTCTCTGGTCCACTATTTTGCAGATTGATCCAACTCGCCGCCCAATTGGAATTCGGATTGCCATCCAGCTAGGAGTAGCCAGATCGTGTTGTTATGGGCCCGCGTGTAGGATCTCGTCACGGGTTGGTCCACGGGGAGAAAGCCCTACTTTCCCTTGCGCCTTCCCTTGCGTGTAGACCCTATTGTGGAAAACCGAATGGGTGATTTGTCCAAGAGACCACCCAAACTCTCCGAATGGGTGATTTGTCCAAGAGACCACCCGAACTCTCCTCACTCTTCTCTTGACTGGAAAACTGAATGTCTTTACTTCAACTCGTAGCTCCTTAAATAGGAGATTACAGAAGGAAATTCCTTGTTGGATTCGGCTAGGCTAGGGTAATCCAATTCAAATTCAAACTCCTAATTACCTACTCCTAATGGTAACACAACTCTTATTTAAGAAGATAAGATAAGATAAGGATAAGGGATAAGGTATAAGGAATGGTGTAGCTGGCGGCGAGTTGGCGGGTAGAGCTGATGTGGTAAGATAAGTATGGACCCACCCTGATGAGCTGTCATGTGGGCCCCACCTTACTACTGCTGCCGGGCGGTGCGCGCATCTCGCAGTGCTGCTGTCGTGCGGTGCATGCTGCGCGCTGCCGGGCGGTGCATGCTGCGCGTTGCCGGGCGGTGCGTGCTGCCAGGCAGTGCATGCTGCGCGTTGTCGGGCAGTGCGTGCTGCTGTGCACGCTGCCGGGCGGTGTGTGCTGCGCGCTGTCGGGCGGTGCATGCTACTGTGCCGCGCTGCCAGGCAGTGCGTGCTGCTGCCTATGACTGCGCCGCAGTGCGCTGCCGGTCGGTGTGTCCATAACATCACACCCCTCCTGGAACTCTGCCAATGGATCAAACGGTTGCACACTATCTCTCTGTCCACCAACAGCATGAACAACAGGGACTGCCCCGTAGCTCAGTGCATAAAGCTGGTTCAGTCCACATGGCTCAAATCTAGAAGGCATGAGTAGGATGTCTGCACCAACAGTTATTCGATGGGCCATTTTCACAGAGAAACCAACCCAACCCCTAACTTTGTCATGGTGTTGACTCTCAAAATGTTTGAGAAGCTGTTCCCAGTCAGGTCTCCCAGTGCCCAACATGACTAGTTGCACATCCTGGTCCACCATCCAAGGAATGGACTCAGCAACGAGATCAACACCTTTCCGATGGTCAAGCCTGCCAATGAACCCAATCAGAGGAACATTCTCCCGAAGAGGAAGACCAAGCTCCCTTTGTAGAGCTGCTTTGCATTGAGGCTTGCCTGTCTAAAGAGTCTCTGCAGAGTAATTGGTGTAGCCATCCAATGCCAGGTAAACATCTAACTGTGGGTTCCCTTCGTTTGCATCAATCCCATTCACGATGCCCTTCAGCTTCCAATCAAACTCATTTATTACTTGGTTCAGAGCCCAACCACCCTCTTTAGTTTTCAGTTCCCAGGCGTAACCATGGCTTACAGTGACCACACGATCTGCTGCTCTCAGGCCAGCTGCAAGGACATTAGTGTTCCCCACCTCCTGGGTCATGTAGTTTGAAGTAGTTTTGTGGAAGATCCACATAACGAAAATCGCGTACTGGACCACGACCCCGGTGTGCTATGTTGTGGATCACAGGAACGCACCAGGTATACTTACAGAAGAGAACCTCAAGTGCAACCTTATAGAAGAGAACCATGCGTTTTAAAATATCCCCTTGGCCTCCCCCATATATATTTTTCTCAATATTGCGGAACATTGGGCTGTCCATGAACACAAAATCCATGCCATCAATATAAGCTTGAAAGAAAGTTACCTCCATATCCGGCCCATCCACCTTATATCTCTTGCGCACTCCTGTCTCTTGGGCTTCTGCATAGTTACCATCCCCGGCCAAAGGAGGAGACTTTACAGTTTCATCCTCCGTGTGCTGATTACGAAAGAATTGGTCGCAGCGGTACAGCCCTCCCAGTGGGTCGCCGCTGCCACTGTATGAGGAAAACTTCCAACGGCTATACTTGGGAATAACTACGGGTGTCGGGGCAGTGATCTGCTGTTCGCTGGATGCCTCTACCCAGTCTGGACGACGACTGTTTGTGTTGGCGATTTCCTCCGAACTCCTTTTTTTGTTGGAGAGGAATGCTTCCAGCAGGCGTCGCAGCTCCCGAACATCTTCCTTGACTTCATGAACCTCCATGTTGGTTTCTGCTAGCCTTTGTTTCAGTTCGTGGACCCTGGAAGATAGCTGCTCCATTTCACCCATGACGTTTGGCTCTGATACCAGAATGTTATGGGCCCGCGCGTAGGATCTCGTCACGGGTCGGTCCATGGGGAGAAAGCCCTTCTTTCCCTTGCGCCTTCCCTTGCGTGACCCTATTGTGGAAAACCGAATGGGTGATTTGTCCAAAAGACCACCCGAACTCTTCGAATGGGTGATTTGTCCAAGAGACCACCCGAACTCTCCTCACTCTTCTCTTGACTGGAAAACTGAATGTCTTACTTCAACTCGTAGCTCCTTAAATAGGAGATTACAGAAGGAAATTCCTTGTTGGATTCGGCTAGGCTAGGGTAATCCAACTCAAACTCAAACTCCTAATGGTAACACAACTCTTATTTAAGAAGATAAGATAAGATAAGGATAAGGATAAGGGATAAGGGATAAGGAATGGTGTAGCTGGCGGCAAGTTGGCGGGCAGAGCTGATGTGGTAAGATAAGTATGGACCCACACTGATGAGCTGTCATGTGGGCCCCGCCCTACTGCTGCTGCCGGGCGGTGCGCACGTCTCGCAATGCTGCTGCCGTGAGGTGCGTGCTGCCGTGCGGTGCGTGCTGCATCCTGTGCTGCTGCCATGTAGTGTGTGCTGCACACTGCCGGGCAGTGCGTGCTGCGTGCTGCCAGGCGGTGTGTGCTGCGCATTGTCGGGCGGTGTGTGCTGCTGTGCGCGCTACCGGGCGGTGTGTGCTGCTGTGCGCGCTACCGGGCGGTGCGTGCAGCGCGCTGCCGGGCGGTGCATGCTGCGCGCTGTCGAGCGGTGCGTGCTGCTGTGCGACGCTGTCGGGCGGTGCCGGCTGCTGTGCGTGTTGCTGCCTATGACTGCGCCGTAGTGCGCTGCGGATCGGTGTGTCCATAACACATGCACCATCAATTGGCATCGTCTGTGGGAAGCGATCGAAAGGTCATCCCTATCTCTTTACAGTTTCAAACTTAATCTCAACCTCAATGGCATCTTCCAGCCAGCCACACCGGAAAAAGCATCGAGATGAATGTCACCAGGGGGCAAGCCCAGCAATCAACCTTCCCCCAAGGTCCTACGGTATGCATTGGCCAGTTCACTATTCCGCTCACAACGTCTGGAGTCTTGTCGCTGTCTGCACCACCGAGCACCACGCAAGTGAGCATCCCACTTCTCCTAGTGGTAGGTGCAACTTTCTCTGAGCCATCCGTGGTTCCCCCAGAATCGGGCATTCCTAGTTTCATGACCTTGTTCAGTGCGTTTGGGCTATTCAAATCCAGATGCAGCAGGTCCAACAGTTCTAGCATTACCATCATTACTATTTGTACCAGCAGTATCAACACCAGTTCCCTCCACTACAGCCAAACCAGCAGTCGGTTCCACCTCGGCACCCAGGGCCCCATTAGGGCTAGAACCCAAATCGGCCTGAAATTAACCAGAACATCAACCGATCTCCCCATCGGGGCAAAGAGACCTCACAAGTACTGATTCCTCTTAGGAGTCAGGTTTCACCCCGTGGGAGGAGAGACGGTCAGCACACTCCTCCAGTCTCACAAGGAAATCTCAGAAACAGGTCCGGGGATAGTTAGCCCAATCCGCCTCAGTACTCACAACAAGAAAATGACGGCTCACGAGCAGATCAGCTTGGGGTTCGAGGTGAAAACTCGAGACAAGGCATCTCCATTCCTCTTGATAGCCAGTTTGAGCCCCACAACGTACAAAATCCAACAAGGAATCAGGATCTACCTCACGGCAAGGCTGAAGTACTAGACCAGACTGAAGTTGGCCAAGGACAGCCTGCCAGTGAAGCCAGGCCAGCAAGAAGAGCAAACCAAAGGAAAGGAAGAAGTGAGCTCGGTGGCTACAAAGACTGCGCCTTCACTACTTTGTCGGTCATCCCCTCTATCTCCAGAGCTCTTGGCAACTCCAATGCCAAAAGATTTTAAGATGCTCCCATTAGATGAGTATGACGGTTTGTTTGGCCCCAATGACCATGTGGACTCTTTCCAGTCTCAGATGCACCTAGCTAGGGCTGATGAGTCCTGCATGTGTGTGGCCTTCTCAACTACATTTAAGGGGGTAGTCCAAACTTGGTACCAAAATCTCGCGTCGGGCTCCATCAAAAGTTGGTCCCAATTTGCCAACTTGTTTACTGCACACTTCATTACTAGCAAGAAGTGTCCGAAATCGCAAGAAAGTCTTCTAAACGTGGTTTAGAGGGAAGGAGAATCAATCAGAAGCTATATTAAGCGCTTCAATGACACTTGCCTGTAGATACCGGACCTCGACCCGGTGGTGCAACTCACTACAACAAAGAAAGGAATCCCCCACAAAGGACGTCACCGAATTTCTTAAGTTAGCAGATTAGATCATCGATACCAAGGAGGAGATCAATCAAAAGATCGACAACCCACTGCTGGAGAAGAGGAAGAGAGAAAATGAAGGAATGAGTAATGGTGGACAGAAAAGGAAGAAAAGCAAGTCCTCGAGCAGGGGAAGAAGCAACTCAAGAAGCCGGTCCCCCTCGTGAACTCGCAAGTCAGGTCGGTGATCCAGGACCCCACCTGTGGAGAGAACGAGCTACACGTCTTTGAACGCTAAGCGATGAGAGATCTTAATGGTTATTAAGGACTCCTCATTCGTCAAATGGCCTCCCAGGCTAAGGGGAGACCCAGCAACAAGAAACCCAAATGTGTACTACCATTTTCACCAAGATCACGGACACAACACAAAGAATTGCAGGAATCTCTGCAACGAGATCGAGGAACTTATCTGCCGCAGATACCTGAAGAAATTCATCTTGCGATAAGAGAGGGAACAAATAGATTGGCAGGCAGATCGATAGGGGGACTAGAGGAGGAGTGGCCCCGAGGTCAACAGGTAGAATGAGTAACCACCACGATAGTTGCTAGAGGAAAGGCCGATCCGTAGGGTAATTAATATGATCACCGATGGGTCCATCATCACTGGATGTACATCAACAACTAGGAGGACCTCGGTCCGCGAGTTAGAGAATGATGCGTGCAGGATCCAGTACCCTCACGATGACGCCCTAGTGGTGAAGTTAAGAATTAATGACTACGAGGTAAAGCGTATCTTGGTAGACTCAAGCAGCTTGATAGATATACTCTTCTAGGAGACCTTCGACAAACTATAGTTACAACAGAGTGACCTGAAACCGGTAGATACTCCTTTGGTAGGGTTCATCAGCGAGGAGGTTCTTGGTAGTCGTGACTCCCTCTCCCTACAATGCCATAGTAGGTCGGCCCATCATGCATGTTCTACGTGCGATTGTATCCACTTACTATTTGGTGATGAAGTTCCCAACCGATTACGGAGTGGGAGTCGTGCGAGGTGACCAGCTCAAATCACACAAGTGCTATGTAACAGTCCTAAAAGGAAAAGCAAAGCTGGCAGAGGATGTCGAGCTTGAGCGACCAGTGGAGTACACCGACGAGCGAGCTACCTTGAAAGAGGAGACAGTCCACATAGTAGTCTCTGCTGCCAAACCGTCCAAGACTCTCCAGATCGGAGTCTCGATCAACGAACCACTCCGAACTCAGCTAGTAAGTTTCTTACTTCAAAATTTAGACATTTTTGCTTGGTCTGCGACAAAAATGCCTGGAATTGATTCGAACTCAGCTAGTAAGTTTATTACTTCAAAATTTAGACATTTTTGCTTGGTCTGTGATAGAAATGCCCGAAATTGATTCAAAAATTATAACTCACAAACTTAACACCGACCCCCTAGTCATGCCAGTAAGACAGAAGAAACGCAACCTCACCCCGAAACATTGGAGGGTAGTCAATGAAGAGGTTGGGAAGCTCTTCGCAGAAGACTTCATCAGGGAAGTCCATTACCCGAGCTGGGTGGCTAACTCGGTTGTGGTGAAAAAAGCCAATGGCAAGTGGCGCATGTGCGTCAATTACACCGACCTGAACAGAGCCTACCCGAAAGATTGCTTCCCACTACCCAAGATCGACCTCTTAGTGTACGCGACCTCAGGGTATGAGTTGCTGAGCTTCCTGGACACTTATTCCGGTTACAACCAGATTAGGATGGATCCTGCTGATGAAGAGAAGATCGCTTTCATAACTGAGCTCGGGTTATATTGTTACAAGGTCATGCTCTTCGGATTAAAAAATGCTAGGGCAACATTCCAACACCTTATAAATAAGATTTTTGAGCCGTTAATTGGCAATAAAGTAGAATGTTATGTTGATGACACGGTCGTGAAGACCCAATTTTTAAATTTTCTATTGAATGATTTAAAAGATGTTTTTCAAATTTTACGAAAACATAATATGAAGTTGAACCCGAACAAGTGCATCTTCGGAGTCACTTCGGGCAAATTTCTAGGCTATATAGTCAACCGACGTGGCATCAAGGCCAACCTAGACAAAATAAAAGCGATCTTAAATATGAAACCACACCGGAAAATAAAAGAGGTTCAGAGGTTGACTGGCCAGATAGCCGCCCTAAGCCGCTTCATGTCCAAATCGACAGGCCGGTGCTTACCCTTTTTTAAAGCTATAAAAAAGAGTAAGGACATCGAATGGACTGAAGAATGCCAGCTCGCTTTTGACAAGTTAAAAAGATACTTAGGTGCCGCCCCAGTTTTAACTCGACCTGAAGAAGAGAACGTGTTAAAGCTATACCTCTCTGCGAACAATGAAGTGATTAGTTCGGTACTGATTAAAGAAGTAGATCGGGTCCAATGACCCATCTACTATGTTAGCAAAATTTTGTAGGATGCAGAAACTAGATATCCAGAGATCAAGAAATTAGCATACGCACTAATCATAGCAGCCCAAAATCTTCGCCCGTACTTCTAGGCCCACACTATCGTCATTCTCACCAACAAACCCTTGAGGCAGATTCTTTTCAAGCCTGAGGTATCTGGGAGATTAATGAAGTGGTTCATCGAGTTGAGTGAATACGATATCCGGTATGAGCCTCGACCAGCAATCAAAGCTCAAGTCTTGGCCGATTTTGTAGCAGAATGCACATTCAGCACAGCGACCCCTGAGCTGACCGAGCTCGCTCACACGACAAGAGCTTCAACTAGTGCGGCACCAGTCCTAGTTAGAGTGGAACCAACCTGGGACGAGGAGCCTTGGATCCTCCACGTCGATGGCTCGTCCAACCAATAGGGAAGCGGTGTAGGACTGATACTGTACGACCCAAGCAAAGTGAAATTGGAATATGCTCTCCAGTTCGGATTCGAGGCATCGAACAACAAGGCAGAATATGAAGCGGTGGTCGCCAGGTTAACCTTAGCAAGGGAAATGAAAGCAAAGCACCTCATCGTATGCAGTGACTCACAACTAGTGGTCAACCAAGTCAGTGGTGATTATGAAGCCCGTGACCCCACTATGGCAGCTTACTTGGCCAAAGTTAGAGAGATCCCGTGCAGCTTCATCTCTTGCTTCATCAGACAAATTCTGAGGTCTGAGAACGCTGAGACCGATGCCTTGTCGCGACTAGCTAGCACAAGCAGCAACACCATGCGAATTGTGTATATAGAGGATTTACCTTGGCCCAGCATTCTCGAGGGGCAGAAGAGGTCACTCTCATAGCATAAGCGGAACCGAGCTAGATCGACCCACTCGTAAGTTATCTGCTCCACGGGACCCTACCTGCAGAATGCAATGCAGCCCGAAGGTTAGAGCACCAGTCAGCTAAGTGCGTCCTCATAGACGGACAACTGTACAGAAGATCTTTCACGCTCCCTTACCTGCGCTGCTTACGACCCTCAGAAGCTGAGCATGTATTCTACGAAACCCATGAAGGCTTGTGCGGTAGACACTTGGGGGGTAGAGCTCTCACACAGAAAGTGCTAAGGCAAGGCTATTATTGGCCCACGATGAAGGCAGATGCACTCGAGCTCGTCAAAAAGTGTGACAGGTGTCAGAGACATGCCAACATTCACCATCAACCTGCTGCTGATTTGAAATATCTCACCAGCCCGTGACCCTTTGCGGAGTGGGGAATCAACATCCTTGGTCCTTTCCCGCCAGCAACAGGGTAGAGGAGGTTCTTGGCTGTAGCAGTAGATTATTTTACGAAGTGGGTGAAAGCCGAACCCTTGGCAACGATCACAGCCCGCAACATACAGAATTTCTTCTGGAAAAGCATAGTATGTCGCTTCGGACTACCTCGAGTGCTGATATCCGACAATAGGAAGCAGTTCAAAGATGTTAAGTTTCAAAACTAGTGTTCCAAAATGGGAATTCAACAGAATTTTACCTTGGTGGCACACCCCCAGGCGAACGGGCAAGCAGAAGTAACTAACAGAGCGATACTTCGCGGATTGAAAGCTCGCTTAGCTCGAGCCAAGGGATTGTGGGTGGACGAACTGCCCAGTGTCCTTTGGGCCTACCAAACTACTATTAAGACTGTGACGGGTGAAGCCCCTTTCAACCTCACATATGGGTATAGAAGCGGTGATCCCGACGGAAATAGAGATGCCTACATTACGGTTGGAGGCTTATGATGAGGAAACGAACGATGACGAGCTCCGTACCAACCTAGACTTGCTAGAGGAGGTAAGAGACCTGGCTTACATTCAAACCGTAGCTTACCAAGAAAGAGTAGCTCGGTACTATAACGCCCGGGTAAGAAAATGACACTTCCGCGTCGGCGACCTAGTTCTTCAAAAGGTTATGGTACCTGAGCCCGGCATAGGTAAGCTTAGACTGAATTGTGAAGGTCCGTACCGTGTAAAGCAGGTATTCGGGGAACACACATATGAGATCGAAACTTTGGAAGGGAAGCAGATGTTAAACAGTTGTATGCCCTTAGCTTCAATCAGAATTATGTACATCATGAATTTATTGTAAATGAATAAAGTGTTAGACAGTTTTGTATGCCCTTAGCTTCAATCAGAATGATGTACTTTATGAGTTTATTGTAAATGAATAAAAGTGCATATTTGATTCATGTTCCCTTGGTATGTTTCTGTGTAATACCCTTAAACTGGACACTTAATGAAACTCGTGTTAGTTTAGACTCTTCACAGCCAGTGGGTCGGTCTGGGGAGACCTATCCTGACAAGGCTGACACTGTGGTGCCACCAAATCGGTTGGGGTGGCCTGTCTTAGCTGCCAGGGTGAGACCCTAGGCACATACAGTGTAAGATTAATTGAATCTATGAACTGGACCAGATTTCTAGTATTGCCCTGGACCTTGGAGATTGATGGGCAAAACTGGAAAGTTACACCCGACCCCTAGACTCAATTATGATACTGCACTAGGTGTCGGATTGGGCTGTCTTTGATATACCAATCAGTGAGATCCTTAGCGGGGGTCAAAACCTGGGTATGTTGGGATAGTCCGAGAATTCATCTGAGTGGGTGATCATAGTGACAGGATCAGCTCCTTTGTCGGACAAAGGTAATGATCGGGGATGCACTCTCACTGATGAAAACCAAGACTACCAGCAGCCGATTTCAACCGTTGAGATTTGTTTTGCAAAGTATATTTTATATGAGATATAAAAGTATATATATGGTTTCTAAAATGTTTGCAAGAAGGTTTTAATTCTCGGGATCCATATAAACAGAGAGTGCAACACTGTTCCTTGCAGCCGAGGGAGAGGTCCTCTCTTGTCGGACAGTGTATGATCATTATGGGCTGAGAGGTTAAGTGTAAGACCATTGAGGATAATACCTGATGGGCTAATCTTGCATCTGCCTACAGTCCCTAGGTGTTACAAGGTGGCTTGGCCTAGGGACCGCTTAGGGTAAGTGTTGGGCCCATAGAGCCCATTCGATGGGTTTCAGGGGGTGCACTGTCTTTAATAGTGTATTCGGCCAGGCCTTGTAACAAAGGCTGGGTCGAACCCATGTGGCTGATGTGTAGATCAATGCTTGGGTCCCACGCCATACAAGGAAGCCCAACTGGGCAACAGTTAGGAAGGATAAGTGAGCACATAAGCTTAATGGGCCTAAAGCCCATTTCGAATTGGGCTATTCATTTAGTTAATTAAAGGGGCCAATTCTGAGATGGATTAGCAGATAGGATAGGGTCTTGACCCTATCCACTCAGAGAGTCCAGATCTAAATGTGATTCAGATCTAGAAACCTCCTAATGAGATTAGGAGAAAGCTAACCTAATCTGGAGATTGGATAAGCTGCTCCTAATATGATTTGGATAAGCTGCTCCTAATTGGATTAGGAGCTGATCTTTTAGGTTAACAAGAGAATGAGGGGGCGGCAGCTTTTAGAGGAGACACACACCACATTAGATTTTCTTAAGTGCTGAAATCAATAAGAGAGAATTCTGCACCCTACGAATACTCTCTTGCCGCCTCCCTGCTCTTGCCGCCCTGTTTGCCAGTTCGATCTCCAGTTGTGGAAGTAGTCAGGATTGGATCTTGACATCAGTTCTTTGAGAAAGGTTTGAAAAGAAGCTGTGCTCACGTACCATCCTGCTGATTCTTGCGAAGGACAGAGTTCTTGGAGAAGAACACTGTTGATTCTGCTCCATCCTGCACTGCGCCATCTTCAGTGGGAGCAGTTTTTGGATCCTTCCTTGGGCGCGAACACCTCCATTGGGAGATACTACTTCTCCGTATCAGGTATAATCCTCTCATACTCCTTTTGGTTCATATCTGATTCAGTTTAAGGTTCAAGAATGACCCTTGAAAATATGATTTTCTAAATAGGGAATGTGATTCCCAGTTGAAGGGAGAAAAAAATTTTTGAAATTCGCCCCTTATTCCGCAATCTTTGGGTGTCCATGGAATGGATCTCTCATCCCTTCAGTGGTATCAGAGCCATGGTTCAAATCTTGAACCAGTTTGTTTCAGATCTGAACCTGCGCAAATGGGCAGAAGGTGTTCTACCCAATTTGCGCAGATATGGGTTTTGGGAAATTTGTTCCCAAACTTAATGGGCAAATAATCTGAAATTAATTTTACATGAATCTGATTATTATTTAGAATTGTTCTTTATGATTTTCTTGATTTATGGGTTGTTCGTACAAGAGGAGATCGAATTCTTGGTTTGCGTAGGGAACCTGCGATTTTGCAGTTCTTGAATTGTTTATGGTCTGTAAATATATTTTTTTTATTTTCTAGACTCAATGTATAGGTATTCGATCTGATGTAATTATTAATAGAAATAGGATTTCTATTTATTTTATTTTGGATCGAAGATGGCGGCGCAGAAAAGGAGATTTCGCAGAGAAGGAGATTTCGCAGATGGGAGAATCGCTATCTGCGATTTGCAGTTTTTGAAACTACATTCTGTGATCTAACCTCTGTTTTGCAGGATGGATTGTGCGAACAGCCCTGATTACTGATTCTTATTTTTCTTTTATCAGTATTTAATTTCAGATTATTTTCTTGAATTGAAGATTTGATTAAAGATCAAACCCTAGACCCATTCGAACCAAGATTGGTTCAAATAGTTTGAATTGAATCTAGGGTTTAATCAAGGCTGAAAGTCAGCCCTAATTTTCCCACTAATGAGCCTAAGGATTGGTGTTTAATTAAATGGTTAATTCGGCCCAACCTGTAAAGGCCCAGTTTTAAAAGGTTAAAACTGCTAAAAGCCCACTTGACATTTAAAGCTATATGGGTTGAACCATTCGGCCCATATACCTAGATAATATTAATAGTTAATATTATGGATTTAAAATGGGCTTCAAATGGGCCTTACAGATGATTAATTCACTGATCAATTTTATCCCTGCATGTGATGTATGGATGTGTGATGTGCTACGTATATGGGCCATAAGTACTTGGCCCATGCTCAATCGACAGTGGCTCTTGCGCACACCATGGCTGAATGCACATCATTGCCATGGTATCCCTTTTGGTCATTGGATGACCTCCCTCAGTGGTGGGCCCCACACCACATCAAGAGGTTACATGCGGAACCCTAGCCGATTCAGGCCCACCAAAATCTAGCTTTATGAAAGTCAGTGGGAGCCACTTTGGTTTGACCTAAAATAAGAACTAGGGCGTAATTAACTGTTCCCTTCGGCTAATATGAGTGCATGTGATAGGGAGATTCATATGATGAACTCTCTAAAGGCCTTCCATCATTAGCATGAGGATGAGTCCTTCAGTAATGAGGAAACGCACCAGAAAATGGGCTATCCATTTGCTGTTGGGCTTGTCTAAGTGTTTCATAAGATGATAGGGGCGTCATAGACCGATGTGGGAGGGGCTTCACCAGAAAATGGAAACTCTCTCACGGTACCTTGGCGTTCACGAATATGATGGGCAAGCACTCACTGGACAGAAAAGTTTACCTGAAAACGGCTTTGAACCTTGTCTGATAGAGACCAAAAGGAAAACTCATGTGATGAGTGGATATGATCCTTCACAGAAAGGTGGTGGGGTTATGCAGCTGAAACAGTTGGCTCCATGCACCCTATGTGATTTCCCACATTTCCAGAGACAACCCGTAGTCTCCGTCACTGAGAAATGAGGGAAATCTCATAGACGAATAAATGGAAATGGATCATAGATTAAAATCCATATTTATGAAATGAACATGAATCAAATTAGGTTGTGGACTGATGTTTGCTCTTTTATCAGAAAATGGCAAACGAATCTTTTGCAAAACTGCTTGATGACAACAAGTTGAAGGGCCCAAACTATGCTGACTGGTATAGGAACCTTATGCTGGTCCTAGCTTCTGAAAAGCTGGACAAAGTGGCAAAGAATCCTGCCCCGGAGCGTCCGGGTGATGGGGCTTCGAAGGCCCGAAGGAGAGACTATCAAGAATAGGAGGAGAAAAACTCCCTTGCCCGGTGTTACATCATTGCCTCCTTGGACAACCCGATACAGAAGCAGTTCGGTCAGATCGAACTTGCCAAAGACATATTGGTCAGTCTCAGGACAATGTATGAAGAGCAGAATCGTTCTACTTGACAAAAGGTCTTGAAACAGTTCATGACCGCACAAATGTCCAAGGGTCAACAAGTTCACGACCATTGTCGGATGATGGGATACATCAACGAACTGGAGGCTCTTGGATCCGGGCTGGACCTTGCAACCCAGATAGATGTTATCCTTAACTCTTTGCCTCCTTCCTTTAATCCGTTCATCATGAACTACAACATGAACAAGCTGAATGTCAGCTTGCAAGAGCTCAGCAATATGTTGCAAAGAGCTGAAGAACTGATTAGAAAGGATGAGCCTGTAGCCATGCTTGTTGAAGCTGGCAAGACAGGCAAGAGAAAGAGGAAGGCAAAGAAGCCTCAGAAGAAAGCCACTAAGAGCAAGAAGCAGAAGAAAGACAAAGCATCGGATGCCTGTCACTTCTGCAAGAAGACCGGCCATTGGAAAAGGAATTGTCCTGCCTACCTGAAATCCAAGAAATGTAACTTTGAAACTTGTATTATAGAAACCAATTTGTTGGTAGCTTCTGCGTCCTGGTGTATTGACTCAGGGGCTTCAACTCATACGCGTAACTCACTGCAGGGGTTCAAGGTAAGCAGAAGGCTGAGCGAAGGAGAAGTCACACTCTACTTGGGGACTACTGCAACTGTTGCAGCCGCGGCCATAGGAACCGTGGAGTTATTTTTTAGAGAATGAATAATTGTACTAAAAGATTGTCTTTATGTACAAAATTTAAGGAGAAATTTGATTTCTGTCTCAAAATTGTGTGCAGATGGTTATTCTGTCTTCTTTAGTAATACAATTACTATTAAAAGAAACAACAGATTCATCGCATACGGGAAATTGGAGAATGGTCTCTATGTTCTACATCCTTCTCTAGAAACTAACATAATCGAAACTATATCGGCTCAAATCCCCAAGAAGAGAGCCCGTGATACAGTTAATCCCACGTGTCTATGGCATTACCGACTTGGCCACATCGGTGTTGACCGAATCACAAGGTTGGTAAAGGATGGTCCTTTGGATTTTCTAACTGTAGAAGATCTTCCCACTTGTGAGCCTTGCCTACAAGGCAAGATGACGAAACGGCCATTTAACGGGAAGCCTAAAAGATGTACAGGCACACTTGACCTAATACATACTGATGTATGTGGTCCCCTAAGTGTTAGGACACGAAATCAACACGTGCATTTCATCACCTTCATAGATGATTTTTCACGATATGGTTACGTGTACCTAATGAGACACAAGTCTGAATCCTTTGAAAAGTTCAAAGAGTTTAGACAAGAGGTCGAGAAACAGTTAGGGAGAGAAATTAAAGCCCTCCGATCAGATCGAGGTGGCGAGTATATCTCTGACGAATTCAGGGACTACTTAAAGGACAATGGGATAGTATCAAAATTAGCTCCTCCTGCTACACCACAACTTAACGGTGTTTCAGAGAGGAGGAATAGGACCTTATTGGATATGGTCCGGTCACTTCTCATACACTCAAAGTTACCCACATCCTTTTGGGGTTACGCATTAGAGACTGCGATTTATGTGCTGAATCAGGTTCCAACCAAATCGGTTCCGAATACTCCATATGAACTTTGGACCGGAAAGAAACCAAGTGTTAGACACTTGAAGATTTGGGGTTGTTCAGCACACGTTAAAAGAACGAGTGCAGACAAGTTGGAATCCAAGACCAACCATTGCCTATTTGTAGGCTACCCAAAAGGCTCTGTAAGTTATCTATTCTATGACCCAAGTGAGCAGAAAGTGTTCTGCAGTCGAAATGCGCAATTCTTGGAAACCACACCCATCATCAGAAAATTGTTCTTGATGAGAAGAGCTCAGGAGTAGTGGGAGATGTCCCACAAGTTCCAAGTAGTGACCAACCTAGAAGATCCACTCGGGTATCCAGGCCACCAGTCCGTTATGGTTATGACCAGGATAGTTACCTGGTAGAAACCTTGACTAGTAAGGAGGATCCTGTGACTTACGCGGAAGCTATGCTGGACATAGATTCCCAAAAGTTGGTGGAGGCCATGAAAACAGAGATGGACTCAATGGAGACCAATGGAGTCTGGACTCTAGTAGATCCGCCCTCCGGGGTGAAAGCAATCGGTTGCAAATGGATTTACAAGAGGAAGAAGGGCCCCGATGGTAAGGTTGAGACCTTCAAAGCTCACCTGGTGGCGAAAGGGTACACTCAGAATGGAGATTTGGCAGCATACCATGATTATGAGGAAACCTTTTCGCCTGTGGCCATGCTTAAATCCATTAGGATCCTGCTAGCTGTAGCAGCATACCATGATTATGAGATTTGGCAGATGGATGTCAAAACTGCATTCCTGAATGGAGATCTTACTGAAGATATCTATATGCAGCAGCCGCAAGGCCTCATTGCTGCAGGACAGGAAAACATGGTATGTAAACTTAACAGATCCACCTATGGACTTAAGCAAGCTTCTAGAAGTTGGAACATCCGTTTTAATTCTACTGTCAAATCGTTTGACTTCGAGCAGAATGTTAACTACGGTGAAAGTATGGCATTCACAGCAATTCTCCATGAAAGATCTTGGAGAAAGCCTCCTATATACTGGGTCTTCGACTCTATAGAGATAGATCGAAGCGGATAATAGGATTATCCCAATCTGCTTACATTGACAAAATAGTCAAGAGATACAGCATGGAAAACTCCAAAAAAGGAAATGTTTCTTTCAGGCACGGAGTCACTCTCTCCAAGAAGATGTCTCCCAAGACTTCTGAGGAGATTGATGGCATGAAAGACGTTCCTTATTCCTCAGTCGTAGGGAGCATCACGTATGCCATGCTGTGCACTCGTCCTGACATAGCTCAGGCAGTGAGTGTAGTAAGCAGATTTCAGGCCAACCCAGGGCAGGAGCATTGGACTGCTGTGAAAAACATACTTAAGTACCTTCGAAGGACAAAAGAGTTTTGTCTAGTATTCAACGGTAGCTCACTACAGATCCAAGGGTATACAGATGCCGATTTCCAGTCAGACCCAGATGATAGAAAGTCTACATCTTGATATGTTTTCACGATAGGATCGTGTGCTGTTTGCTGGAAAAGCAGCAAACAAGGGTCCACTGCAGACTCCACGACTGAGGCCGAGTACATTGCCGCAAGTGAGGCCGAGTACACCTCCATTGGGAGATACTACTTCTCCGTATCATGTATAATTCTCTCCTCCTTTTGGTTCAGATCTGATTCAGTTTAAGGTTCAAGAATGATCCTTGAAAATATGATTTTCTAAATAGGGAATGTGATTCCCAATTGAAGGGAGAAAAAAATTTTTGAAATTCGCCCCTTATTCTGCAATCTTTGGGTGTCCATGGGATAGATCTCTCATCCCTTCAAAAAGTACACATTTGATTCATGTTCCTGTGGTGTGTTTCTATATAATACCCTTAAAATGGACACTTAATGAGACTTGTGTTAGTTTAGAATGTTCACAGCCATTGGGTAAGTCTGGGGAGATTTATCCTGCCGAGGCTGACACTGGTGTGTGGCCAACTGTTGGGGTGGCTTGTCTCAGCTACCAGGGTGAGACCCGAAGCACATGTAGTGTAGGATTAATAGAACCTTTGAACCGGACCAGATTTCCAGTATTGCCCTGGACCTTGGAGATAGATGAGCAAAACTGGAAAATTACACCTAACCCCTGGACCTTGGAAATAGATGACCATTGAGGATAATACCTGATGGGCTAATCTTGCATCTGCCCACGGTCCCTGGGTGTTACAAAGTGGCTTGGCCTAGGGACCACTTAGGGTAAGTGTTGGGCCCATAGAGCCCATAAGATGGGTTTCAGGGGGTGCACTGTCCATAACAGTGTATTCGGCCAAGCCTTGTAACAAAGGCTGGGCTGAACCCATGTGGTTGATGTGTAGATCAATGTTTGGGTCCCACGTCATACAAGAAAGCCCAACTGGGCAGCAGTTTGGAAGGCTAAGTGAGTACATAACCTTAAATGGGCCTTAAGCCCATTTCGAACTGGGCTGATTTGATCAGTCAATTAAAAAAAAAGGGGCGAATTCTGATAAGGATCAGCTGATAGGATTGGGCCTAGACCCTATCCACTTAGAGAGTCCAAGATCTAAATGAGATTTAGATCTGGAAGCCTCCTAATTAGATTAGGAGATGGCTGATCTGATCTGCAGATAAGATAAGGGTTATCCCTTATCACTTAAAGGGACTTCTAATCCAAATATGATTTGGATTAGCAAATCCAAATGGGATTAGGAGCTGTTAGTGATTGATGTTCAATTTTCTTCAGAGCTAAAAATCACAAGAAGAGAAATTTCTGCACCCTACGAATTCTCTCTTGCCGCCTCCTTCCTGTCGCCGCCAACATCTTCAGTTCGATCTCCAGTTCTTGGGAGAAATCAAGATCTGATCTTGATTCCAATCTTTTGGGAAAAGATTGGCTGGAGCTGTACTCACAAGCCGTCCAGTTGATTTTTGCGAAGGGTCAAGTTCTTTTGGAAGAATTTTGCTAATTCTGCTCCATCCTGCACTGCGCCATCTTCAGTGGGAGCAGATTTTGGATCCTTCATTGGGCGTGAACACCTCTATTGGGAGTTGTTGCCTCTCTGTATCAGGTACATCCTCCCTCCTACTCTTTTTGGTTCAGATCTGGTTTGGTTCTTGATTCAAGATTGATCCTTGAAAAACATGTTTTCCTAAATATAGGGAATTCGATTCCCTGCAAAGATGGGAGAAATTTTTGAAATTCGCCCTATCCATTCTACAAGACTTGGGCATCCATGTGATGGATATTCCATCCCTTCAGTGGTATTAGAGCCATGGTTCAAATCTTGAATCAATTTAATTTAGATCTGAACCTGCACAAATGGGCAGAAGGTGTTCTACTCGATTTGCGCAGATATGGGTTTTGAGAAATTTGTTCCCAAAATTAATGAGCGAATAATCTGAAATTAATTTTATATAAATCTGACTATTGTCTAGAATAGTTCTTTATGATTTTCTTGATTTATGGGCTGTTCGTACAAGAGGAGATCGAATTCTTGGTTTGCATAGGGAACCTGCAAGATTTGCAGTTTCTTGAGTTATTCATTACATTTGGTCTATAAATAATTTTTTTATTTTTAGACTCAATGTATTAGGTATTCGATTTGATGTAATTATAATAGAAATTAGGTTTTCTATTTATTTTATTTTTGGATTGAAGTTGGCGGCGCAAGGAAGGAGATTTTGCAGATGGGACATTCGCTACCTGCGATTTGCAGTTTATGAAACTGCATTCTGTGATCTAACCTCTATTTTGCAGGATGGATTGTACGAACAACCCTGGATTGACTGATTCTTGTTTTCTTTTATCAGTTCTTTGATTTCAGATTATTTTCTTGAATTAAAGATTTAATTAAAAATCAAACCCTAGACCCATTCAAACCAAGATTTGTTCAAATTGTTTGGTCCGAATCTGGGGTTCGATTAAGGCTGTATATCAGCCCTAATTTTTGTTTAGTGGGCCGAAGGATTGATAATTAATTGGATATTTAATTCGGCCCAACCTGTAAGGCTCAGTTTTAAATTGTTAAAACTGCCAAAAGCCCACATCAAAAGAACAAGCTATATGGGCCGAACTGGGTAACCCTAATTCAGCCCATATACCTAGATGATATTAATTGTTAATATTATGGACTAAAATGGGCTTCAAATGGGCTTTTACAGAAAATTAATTGATTGGATCAATTCCTCCCTGCATGTGATGTATGGATGTGTGATGTGCTGCGTTCATGGGCCATAAGTGCTTGGCCCATGCAGATTCGCTAGTGGCTCTTGCACACACCATGGCCAAGGTGTCCCTCCTGGTCATTGGATGACCTCCCTCAATGGTGGGCCCCACACCTCCTAAAGAGGTTACGTGCGGAACCCTGGCCGATTTAGGCCCACCGAAATCTGGCTTTATGAAAGTCAGTGGGAGCCACTTTGGTTTGACCTAAAATAAACTAGGGCATAATTCTTTTTCCCTCCAATAAATATGAGTGCACGTGATAGGGAGATTCATGTGATGAACTCTCTAAAGGCCTTCCATCATTAGCATGAGGATGGGTTATTCAGTAATGAGGAAACGCACCAGAAAATGGGCTATCCATTTGCTGTTGGGCTTGTCTAAGTGTTTCATAAGATGATAGGGGCGTCATAGACCGATGTGGGAGGGGCTTCACCAGATAATGGGAACTCTCTCACGGTACCTTGGCGTTCACGAATATGATGGGTGAGCACTCACTGGACAGAAATGTTTACCTGAAAACGGCTCTAAACCTTGTCTGACAGAGCCAAAGGGAAAACTCATATGATTAGTGGATATGATCCTTCACAGAAAGGTGGTGGGGTTTTGCAGCTGAAACAGTTGGCTCCATGCACCCAACGTGGTTTCCCACATTTCCAGAGACAAGTCGCTGTCTCCGTCCCTAAGCAGGAGGGAAAACTCAGAGATGAACAAATGGGAATGGAACATAGATTAAAATCCATATCTGTGATTTGAACATGAATCAAATAAGGTTGTGGACTGATATTTGCTGTTTTATCAAAAAATGGCAAACGGACAATTTGCAAAGCTTCTTGACGTCAACAAGCTTAAGGGCCCAAACTATGCCGACTGGTACCGTAACCTAATGTTGGTTTTAACATCTAAAAAAATGGACAAGGTAGTCAAGTCTCCTGCCCCGGAACGTCCAGGTGATAGGGCTTCTGAAGCCCGTAGGAGAGAATTCCAAGATTGGGAGGATAAAAACTCCCTAGCCCGCTACTATGTCGTTGCTTCTTTGGACAACTCAATACAGAGGCAGTTCGATCAGATCGAACTCGCTAAAGACATATTGGACAATCTGAAAACAATGTACGAAGAGCAGAACCGTTCTACTCGGTAAAAGGTCTTGAAAATGTTCATGATAGCTCAGATGTCCAAGGGGCAGAAAATTCACGACCATTGTCTTCAGATGATGGGATACATTAACGAGTTGGAAGCCCTTGGATCCGGGCTAGATCTTGGCACTCAAGTAGATGCCATTCTGAACTCCTTGCCCTCTTCCTTCAATGGGTTCATATTAAACTACAATATGAACAAGCTGAATGTCAGCGTCCAAGAGCTGAGCAATATGTTGCAAAGGGCCGAGGACTTACTTAAGATGAATGAGCCTGTGGTGATGCTTGTTAAAGCTAACAAAACGGGCAAGAAAAAGAGGAAGGCAAAGAAGTCTCAGAAGAAGACTACCAAGCCCAAGAAGCAGAAGAAGGACAGGACAGCAGATGCATGTCACTTTTGCAAACAAATCGGCCACTGGAAGAGGAACTGTCCTCAGTACCTAGAATCCAAGAAAGGTAATTTCGAATCTTGTGTCATAGAAACTAACTTATTGGTGGATTCTGCGTCCTGGTGTATTGACTCTGGGGCTTCAACTCATGCATCTAACTCACTGCAGGGGTTCAAGGTAAAAAGAAGGCTGAATGATGGAGAAGTGATGCTCTACTTGGGGACTTCTGCAAGTGTTGCAGCTATGGCAATAGGCACCGTAGAATTAAAATTTAGAGAAGGAAATATTGTACTTAAAGATTGTCTTTTTGTGCAAAATCTAAGAAGAAATTTGATTTCTGTCTCAAAACTGTGTACGGATGGATATTTTGTCTTTTTCAGTAATACGATTACTATTAAAAGAAATAATAAATTCATCGCATATAGGGAACTAGAGAACGGTCTCTATGTTCTACATCATTCTCTAGAAACTAATATAGCCGAAACTACATCGACTGAAATCCCCAAGAAAAGAGCACGTCATACAGTTAATCCCACGTGCCTGTGGCATTACCGACATTGGCCATATCGGTTTTGACCGAATCACAAGAGTGGTAAAGGATGGTCCTTTGGATTTTCTAACTGTAGAAGATCTTCCCACTTGTGAGCCTTGCCTTCAGGGTAAGATGACAAAGAGGCCATTTAACGGTAAGCCCGAAACATACTGATGTATGTTTGACCTTATACATACTGATGTATGTGGTCCCCTGAGTGTTAGGACCCGTAACCAACACGTGTATTTCATTACATTCACCGATGACTATTCTCGATATGGTTATGTGTACCTAATGAGACATAAGTCTGAATCCTTTGAAAAGTTCAAAGAGTTCAGACAAAAGGTCAAGAAACAATTAGGGAGAGAATACCTGATGGGCTAATCTTGCATCTGCCCACGATCCCTGGGTGTTACAAAGTGGCTTGGCCTAGGGACCACTTAGGGTAAGTGTTGGGCCCATAGAGCTCATAAGATGGGTTTCAGGGGGTGCACTGTCCATAACAGTGTATTCGGCCAGGCCTTGTAACAAAGGCTGGGCTGAACCCATGTGGTTGATGTGTAGATCAATGTTTGGGTCCCACGCCATACAAGGAAGCCCAACTGGGCAGCAATTTGGAAGGCTAAGTGAGTACATAACCTTAAATGGGCCTTAAGCCCATTTCGAACTGGGCTGATTTGATCAGTCAATTAAAAAAAAAAAAGGGGGCGAATTCTGATATGGATCAGCTGATAGGATTGGGCCTAGACCCTATCCACTTAGAGAGTCCAAGATCTAAATGAGATTTAGATCTGGAAGCCTCCTAATTAGATTAGGAGATGGCTGATCTGATTTGCAGATAAGATAAGGTTTATCCCTTATCACTTAAAGGGACTTCTAATCCAAATATGATTTGGATTAGCAACTCCTAATGGGATTAGGAGCTGATCCCTTTAAGATTATGAAAGGAGAAAGGGGTGGCAACTGTTAGTGATTGATGTTCAATTTTCTTCAGAGCTGAAAATCACAAGAAGAGAGATTTCTACACCCTGCAAATTCTCTCTTGCCGCCTCCTTCCTGCCGCTGCCATCATCTTCAGTTCGATCTCCAGTTCTTGGGAGAAATCAAGATCTGATCTTGATTCCAATCTTTTGGGAAAAGATTGGTTGGAGCTGTACTCACAAGCCGTCCAGTTGATTCTTGCGAAAGGTCAAGTTCTTTTGGAAGAACATTGCTGATTCTGCTCCATCCTGCACTGCGCCATTTTCAGTGGGAGCAGATTTTGGATCCTTCCTTGGGCGTGAACACCTCCATTGGGAGATATTGCTTCTCTGTATTAGGTACATCCTCCCTCCTACTCCTTTTGGTTCTTGATTCAAGATTGATCCTTAAAAAATATGTTTTTCTAAATATAGGGAATTCGATTCCCTGCAAAGATGGGAGAAATTTTTGAAATTCGCCCTATCCATTCCACAAGACTTGGGCGTCCATGTGATGGATATCCCATCCCTTCAGCAGATACCTCGAGCATGGAATATTGATAACCTAAGAAGGTAATACTTAAGACCTCCAAACTGGTTGAAAAAGATGACCAACTGGAGAGAGGACTGCGATTCACTCCTAGAAGCATAAGGGCTATGGCGCTAAGCCGACAGAAGATCTCGGCACTACGACAAGTCCTAATCGCCTCTTCGGCATAGGCAGACCAGTCATAGTTACCTCTTTGGCATAGGTAGACAAGTCCTACTTGCCTCTTCAGCATAGGCAGACAAGTCCTAGTTGCCTTTTCGGCATGGCAGACAAGTCTTACTCGCCTATGGGGCATAGATAGCTCAAGTGCGAACCCTACGGTGTTTAATTCACCTCGGTGTACAACAACAATCCCACCTGGGGTTAGGCTCGTTAGCTCGACACTAAGGAATAACCAACATTTAAGCCAGTAGCCTGTGCACAAATAGGTCAGGAATATACCCTACAGTGTCTGCCCACCTCGACGTACAATGATATAAGGTTATTTGTACTTGGAGTCCAGCTCGGCAGCTCGAGAGCAACCTATACTTAGGAAAAGTTCGCTATTATTTGGTTTAGTTCGCCAGCTCGGGAGTAATCTACACTTAGAAAAAATTTTGCATGCAAAGATTGCAAAACACTTGTATTTAATTAATATAGAGCTTCGAGTACAAAAAAAAAAGAGAGAAACTACTACACCGAGCTCGGAGGCCCGGGATATACATTGTATGTAGGGGGGTCCAAGAAAAGAGGCATTCAATCACTTCGGGGCTCTTCATCCTTATTGGAGACTTTGGCAAGAGGATCTATCAACATACGGTCCTCACCAGCACCGGTCTCCTCTTCCTCGTCAAGCAAGTCATCATCACTCTCCGCTTTAGAGTTTGGATCTTTGGCAGCTTCGGTGGCCATCTCCTTAGTGATCTTCGATGTGGTTATGGCGATGCAGTCGAGGTGGGGAAATTCATGTTGGGTCAACCACCTGCTGAGTTTGAATCCCTTGCGGTAACCCGCTGTCCCTCCCTCGACCAGCCTTTCCCAAAGCTCTACTGACTTGTATTCCTCAACAGCCTTGACCTTGGCCTCCTCCATAGGCAGACAAGTCGTAGTTACCTCTTCGGGATAGGTAGACAAGTCCTAGTTGCCTCTTTGGCATAAGCAGACAAGTCCTATTTGCCTCTTCGGCATAGGCAGACAAGTCTTACTCGCCTATGGGGCATAGATAGCTCGGGTGCAAACCCTACGGTGTTTAATTCACCTCAGTGTACAACAACAATCCCACCTGGGGTTAGGCTCGTTAGCTCGACACTAAGGAATAACCAAAATTTAAGCCAGTAGCCTGTGCACAAATAGGTCAGGAATATACCCTACAGTGTCTACCCACCTCGACGTACAATGATATAAGGTTATTCCTACTTGGAGTCCAGCTCGTTAGCTCGGTAGCTTGAGAGCAACCTATACTTAGGAAAAAGTTCACTATTATTTGGTTTAGTTCGCCAGCTCGGGAGTAATCTACACTTAGAAAAAATTTTGCATGCAAAGATTGCAAAACACTTGTAATTCATTAATATAGAGCTTCGAGTACAAAAAAAAAGAGAGAGAAACTACTACACCGAGCTCGGAGGCCCGGGATATACATTGTATGTAGGGGGGTCCAAGAAAAGAGGCATTCAATCACTTCGGGGCTCTTCATCCTTATTGGAGACTTCGGCAGGAGAATCTATCTCCATACGGTCCTCACCAGCACCGGTTTCCTCTTCCTCGTCGAGCAAGTCATCATCACTCTCCGCTTTGGAGTTCGGATCTTTGGCAGCTTCGGTGGCCATCTCCTTAGTGATCTTCGATGTGGTTATGGCGATGCGGTCGAGGTGGGGAAATTCATGTTGGGTCAACCACCTGCTGAGTTTGAATCCCTTGCGGTAACCCGCTGTCCCTCCCTCGACTAACCTTTCCCGAAGCTCTACTGACTTGTATTCCTTAACAGCCTTGACCTTGGCCTCCTCCATCGCTTGAAGCAGTAGCTCGGTTCGTTCCTTTACGTGGGCTTCGAGGTTCTCAAGCTCCATTTTCAATGCCATTTCACGCTCCTCGAGCTCTTTCTTCTCTGAGATCAGCAGAGTTAACAACTCCTTCTTAGCTCGTGCATCATTCTTTAGTTGGTTGATTTCGTTGCGTGCTAAGTTTAGTTCAGCGTGGGCATTTCAAGAAGACTCCTCGGCTTCGAGAGCCCGCTTCAGGTTCACCTTGGATTGATACGCCAAGGTGTGGATGGAGGAGTTCAACTGCCAAGAGAAGAAAACGAGTATCAATATACAAAAAATCCAAGTACGAGACAATTTGGAAGACAAGATCAAGCACGTACCACCATACAGTGTGTAGCCGCACGGGCCCCGAGTTGAGCGACTGGAAGGTCGACCCAACGAGCGACCTCTTTAGTGAACACCGCATCCTTGCTCTTGAGAAGGCCAAACTTTGGAGTCAAAATGCTCCGAAATGGAGCATCGCTGCCCGAAGAAGTGGCGGTCACTAGGACAGGCTCTGAAGACGTAGCCTCCTCGGGCATACGGGGTGGGGTGGGCTTGCCTGAGTCCTCCTCGACCAGGTCGATCACGGGAGGCTGCTCGGCAGTTAGTTGGTGCTCGGACTCAGGAACAACAGCCTCAGTTGTGGCTGCTTCACTCTCAATGCGAGCCTTTTTAGAGGCTCTCTTCTTCTTATTCCCCTTCTTCATGCTCCCAAAGAGCTCATCAGTAGGGATGTCATCCATGGCAGTTGCAGTGAAAACAAGCTAAGTCAGATATAGTACCAAAGTAAAATGAATAGAAAAAGTATAGTAAACATCGACCTACAAGGAGGACTCAGGCCGGCCTGCACAAGCTTCTCCTCAGTCTCGAAGTCTTCGAACATCAGGCTGAGCTCTGCCCATGATCGGACCTCCTCCCTTGTCTTCAGGTCCAGTCTAACGCTAGGGTCTTGAATGGCTGCCCTCCAATGAGTTGGGAAGGGCCACCCCTCGGTGTTGTGGACCACGAAGTAGCGCCTCTTCCAAGTTGGGACCTTATTAGGAAGCTCGTGCAATAGTTTGTATCTAGGACGAGGTGACAAGTAGTAAGTTTGCCTGTGCTCGGGCAGAACACATGATGAATTTTCATGAAAAGAATTGAAGAAAATACGTCGAGGTTAAGGGGAAGGTTGTAATCATGAAAAAGAGAAATGGTCCCTACGATGTTACAGATAGAGTTCGGGTGTAGTTGATCTATGGTAATGTTAAAAAATCTAATGATATCGATTATAAGGGGGTGAAGTGGAAGACGCAGACCAGCTACGAGTTGTTCCTCGAAGATCATGATCTCGTTGTGATCATGATCCCAAGGAAAGTTGCCTATGGGGATGCTATATACAAGGTCGTTAGGGAGTCTGTATCGGGCTAATAAGGCTAGGAGCCTGTGCGCCGTCATTATTGACGGGCCGAAGTTGTCTGGCATCTGACCTCGATGTGAGGTAGAAGCCGAGTTACCAGAGGCCTCTCGCTCTCGCCGAGGTGAGTCCACCTCGAGCGGATTGAGGACCGCGGTCTATCCCAAAGTGACCACCTCGGTAGGACAGGGATCCACAGTCTGAGCCGAGGTACCCACATTGGCCCCAGCGGACTCACCGCTCCCGTCTAAAAGACTATCTAAGCTAAGGCTAGACATATTAAAGGAAGGGACAATGGAATCAAAAGGAAAAAGCAAAGACAGACTCACTGAAAGGAAGACCGAAGAAAAGAAGGTGACCTCGGACCCAGAAAAGGCTGATACTGAACTGGAAAACTTGAGCGCGACCTCAAAGATTGCGGATTTGTAGACTTGTGGCAAGGAAAATGAGCCCTTTGGCCTCTATTTATAGCTACTATATTTGGGAATCAATGGTCAAGATCAACACGATCCGACGGCTCCCAAGGAAACCAGTTGCACGCCCCCCGAGGTTGAAATCGATTTAGCACGTGTTTTGACGTCCGCGGAGTCTATAAATAGTGTGACATCCGCGCGTGGATGAGACGTGACCTGGGTCAGTTCATGGTTGGGACAGGTTGTTGAATAGGCCCAACCATCGGTTTGCCCTTCAAGTTGTCAAGACTTCGTGCCAAATCCACCTGGACTCATCATGAACTCCCCGCACCGGGTTGACACCCCTGGCACGAGGAGTAGGGGGCAATTGATGAATGGTGATTTGGCACGACATAGCAAGAAGGAGACACGTAGGCACGATCTGATCGAGGGGTGACAACTCAACCAAACAAGCCCAGTTCGCAACATTTGGAGCTCGGGTATTCAGCCACCTCGGCCCAAACAACCACCTCGGTGTAGAGGCACCCCGACACCTAATCCAGTTTGGGACTAAAGAATCGAAGTGCCAGATCAGAGCTAATGATCCGAAATGCCACATAACCGACTCCAAAGGCCTCCCCAACAGATCCCGAATTTCTCGAGATCACGATGAGCCAACAGATCCCGAATTTCCCGAGATCACGATGAGAACTCATCCCGGCTCCGCCTGAATGAGAGGTAAACGATAAACCTTATCAACCCATTATTCTCCTTCAAAAATGGAACAAACCTTATCTCCACAACCCAGAGATCCCAGAGCTCTTTCGTAAGGCCCACAACTACTCCAGTATATAAAGACATGAAACCTCAAGGCAAATGTACACGTGATTACTCTACTCACTAGCACTCAAGCTCTCAAGCATTCAGCTCACATTCATAGCATAAGTACTGATGTAAGCATTAGAGTGACCTTGCCGGGTTAGCTACCCCGGGTTCTCTGATCCACTGTTTTGTAGATTGATCCAACTTGCCACCCAATTGGAATTCGGAGCGCCATCCAGCTAGGAGTAGCCAGATTGTGCACCATCAGAATCCATTTTTGTAAGAGTAATTTGATTTCTTTTGCTATTTTCTGAAATGTACTACTAATATGATTGTTGAATAATTCTAGATCCCCTAACATGCTAAAGTTGTTGCAAGATGCAAATGGAATAGAGATAACCTGAGCTTTCAATTTGATAAGCAAATTATCAACAGCTGAGTTTGTATATGATGTCAGCAAAATAGATGCACCTCTCATTAGCAATGCCTTCACAGCATTAACCATAGTGGATGTCTTGCCTGTTCCAGGCATTCCAAGAATAAGAGCATAATCCTTTGCTGTAAGTATCTGCAGGTATAAAAGTATATAGTAAGTGACACAAAAAAACCTGGTTACCTATTTTCATTTTTTCCATTTTTTCCAATGCAAGGGAGAGTGACAATTAACCTTTTGGATGGCTCTTCGCTGATCATTGTTTAATCTTTTCTCCGACCGCACATAAGATATTGCAGGATCCTGACTGAATTTATCAAACCTAGGTGCCCGAAAGGAATCAGCTAAAAAACTATTAAGCAGTGGTTATCATCCCCACATGGTAAACTTCAAAAGTACAGGTGTAGAACTACCCAGAACTTTAGAAATCTAAAATCTAGATGTGGCAATATATTCACCTCAAGATCAACAATCATCTTCCTTAGGTGATGAGAACTTTGTGCACTTTGGGAAAACAGTTGCATGAGATTGAATCTACATGTGAAACACCACCAGTGGCATAACCATCCATCCAAAACACTAAGCACAAGGTTTGGTCCATTTGAGTTTTTTAAGAGCTATTTTCTAGTTTGTCAGTGTTGTAGGAATAGGATTAAAATAGTTTAACAAATCACATTGGAGAAATTTTAGAATTTAAAGAAATTGAAGCTGCAGGTTTGTCGCTTTTATTGCAGCCTACATTTTAAGGGTTAAAGCTTGTCCATTTGACTTGGTTTTAGTGTAAACGGATAGGTCTCTTAATCACTTAATCCAGGAGACCAAGATCCATTTGATTTGGGTGCAATTGGGTTATTGCAAGGTCAAAGACAAATAAAATAGTAAGAAGGCATGCATATGCTAGCTTACATGAATGTTAATAGTTAATACAGGTGATCTAGACTTATATGACCATAAAATCATGTGATTGAAGGGAGCATGTTTTCTTAATGGGAAACTACAAAAGCCTACCAATTGATATGTAGAATTCTGTAGAATGAAGAATTTGTACCTAATGATAGATAGTACAAACATTGAGGTGGCGACAACTTCTGCATGTGTTTGGACTCTACAATAGAAGTAAGATAAAATTAAACCAATCATGCCAAGTGATTTAAGTAAAATTTAATTCCAGTATTTCAATAAGTTCATGCCTGCAACATTGGAGGTAATTGTTGTATTATTGATGCCTTCAAAATATCATTGGCAAGTTCATTTCGGCGCATGATTAGCCCAAGCAAGTCAGATCTTTGAACCGCAATTCCCTTGACAAAACATGTAAAAGTAAAGTAATTTGTATGCACATATTATCGGTTAAACCCCACATGGTTAAAGTATTTGGTGTTAAAAACTGTAACATCAATCAAAAAATATAGTTGATTATACCTGTGTCTGATCTATACGGAGATAGTAAAGAAGACCAGAATCAATATGTTTCAGGCATCTGAAAAATAAGAGAAATACGACACACAAGAAATCAGAAATCGAATAAAGAAAATTGTCTAAACAGAGATAAAACAAAAAAGGAAGAATCTGTTAGCAACTTGTTCCCGTTGCCGGGGAGAGAGACGACAATTCCCCCGAGCTATAGTGAAGATGTCACTGCTCACAGGGGGCGGCTACCACAAGGGAAGCAATGAACAAGAATTTTTCTGAAAACAGACGTGTTTATTCATTACTACTGCAAGGCTTTTATAGACCTCATGGGTCTTTACATCCAGATAGCCGTATAACGGCAATAATTGATAATGAAGCAGAATCGTAACCGACTCTGTCAAGCATGAGACACGTCAGCAATTCGGTTTTGCCCACTGACAGTCAAGTCGTGGGAGGAAGGATTCTCAGGTGGTGGTATGGTGATTCGTATCATCCCCCATCGTTGGAGGCAACCTTGTCCTCAAGGCTTAGTGCTAGCAAACTTCTTACGAAGATCAGCCCATCGTTCCCAGGTGGCATCAGTTGGTGTCATCCCTTCCCATTGGATCAGAACTTCGGGATTTGGTTTGTTTCCTCTCTTGATAATTCTCCGATCCAGTATGGCCTCCGGGTGGGGAAGAAGAGATCCATCGGATGACAGAGGTGGTAGTGTGGTTCGGGTCTGGTGATGGGACCTGAGTTTCTTCTTTAACTGAGATACATGGAAAACTGGGTGAACCCTGCATCCTGTAGGTAAATTCAGCCGGTAGGCTACCTTGCCAATCCTCTTGATGAAGGGTGATTTGGCCCGACCTCATAACAGGGGGACACGTGGACGTGACCTAACTAATAGATGATACCTCAGCATGACTAGTCCGTAACAGAACGACTTTGGGTACCTAGCTACCCCGAGGTAAAGTTATCTCGAGACAAGGTCACCTCGAAATGAGACCGCCTCGACACCAGATCGCAACAAGCACACCTCGAGGCCAAGTCACCCCGGTACTCAATCCAGTTCGAGACTTAAAGACGTCAGCTCGGGGATACCGATTTGCCACTATGTGGTGATACCGAAAATCCCTCCGACGGTTCCCGAACTCCATGGGATCACGCCGCATAACAGCTAGCATTATCTCCCCGTCCGATTCGGGCAGAAGTGATGAACCTTATTAGTTGGTAGCGTTATCCCCCAATTAACGCGGAAACGGATCTCATCGTGACGAGGATCCCGGAACCACTCCGCGAAACCTGCGAGGACTCCATTATATAAAGGCTCCACCCCCCGGGGGTGCAAAGTACGCGTAATTTTCTTGCTCTCTAGCTCTCTGCATTCAAAAGCTTTTAGCTCACAACCAAGTACTGACTTAAGCATCGGAGCGACCTCACCGGGTAAGCAACCCCGGGTTCTCTGATTCACCTTTTGCAGATCGACCTAGTCCGCCGTCTACTGGAAGCCAGATCACATCCAGCAGGGATCAGTCAGATTGCGCAACATCAATTGGCGCCGTCTGTGGGAAACGCTGCGAGAAGCCTCTTTCCACTACACAAACTCAGATCCATGGCATCCTCCAGCAACGCCGGACAGACTAATGAGATGAATGTCTTTGGGGGGCAACCTCAGATCCCGTCCATTTGCATCTGTGGCTGGGGTCCCGACACTGACCGTGCCTCAAGCAATTGTGCCAGTGAACGCCCCACTCCCTCCTGTAGTGGGTGCAACCTTTGCTGAACCATTTGTGGTTCCCCCTGGGATTGGACATCATCAGCTTGATGACTTGGTACACTGCGTGCAGGCTATTCAAGCCCAATTGCAATAGGTTCAGCAATTTCAACACTACCAGCAACAGGTTTTGCACCACTTTTACCAGCAACAGTACCAGCAGCAGTTCCCTCCGCTACAGCTGAATCAATAGCTGGTTCCACCTCGGCATCCGGTAGCTCAACAGTGTAAGACTCATCGTCAGAACACTCGCCCTCCTCGTCGGGGAGAGACTTCCCAGGTTCCACAGCCCCTTGAGAGTCAGGTCTCGTCCCGCGGTAGGAGGGACAAACATATTACTTCTCCTGCTTCGCAGCACGTGAACAGGTCGTGAGATACTCAGCTCGCCAGAGTTGTTTCACCTCGGTTCTCGCATCATGAAGGTTCGCTTGCAGGGAACCGGTTTGGGGTTCTGACCGCGAACTCTAGGCAAGGCCCCTCGGTTCACGACAGCCAACATCAGCAGTCCAAACCACTCTGTGCTAGAACATTGCCTACAGAGTACACTAAGGAGCGAGCTACACCAACGGAAGAGATGGTTCACATTTTGGTCTCAGCAAAAGATCTAGCCAGAACTCTCTAGATTGGGGCATCGATCGAGGAACCACTCCGTTCTCAGTTGGTAAGCTTTTTAATTAAAAATCTAGATATATTTGCATGGTCCACAGTAGAGATGCCCGGCATAGATTCAAAAATAATTACTCACAAGTTAAACACTGATCCTGTAGTCAGGCCCGTTAGATAGAAGAAACGCAACCTCGCCCTGGAGCGACGGAGGATAGTCGACGAGGAGGTCGGGAAGCTCCTTTCAGTCGATTTCATCAAGGAGGTCCATTACCCGAGCTGGGTAGCTAACCCAGTTCTGGTAAAAAAGGCCAACGTTAAATGGCACATGTGCGTCGATTATACCGACCAGAATCAGGCTTGCCCAAAGGACTGTTTCCCACTGCCTAAAATCGACCGTCTAGTGGATACAACCTCAGGGCACGAGTTGTTGAGCTTTCTAGACGCATACTCAGGATACAACCAGATTAAGATGAACCCTGCCAATGAAGAAAAAATGACATTTATTACTGAGCTCGGCCTGTATTGCTATAAGGTCATGCCCATCGGACTAAAAAATGCCAGGGTGACTTTTTAAAGACTTGTAAATAGGATTTTTGAGCCGTTGATTGGCAACAAGGTCGAGTGTTATGTAGATGATATGGTCGTTAAGACCCAATTTTCAAAATTTTTAATAAATGGTTTACGATGTGTTTTTGAAATTTTGTGCAAGTATAACATGAAACTAAATCCTAACAAGTGTCTTCGGTGTCACCTCGGGTAAATTCCTGGGCTACATAGTGAACCGATGTGGCATCGAAGCTAACCCCAACAAAATAAAGGCCATCCTAGATATGAGGCCACCTCGCAAATTAAAGGAAGTTCAGAGGCTGAACGGTCGTATAGCCACTCTGAGCCGCTTCATGTCTAAGTCGGCAGATCGCTGCCTGCCTTTCTTCAAGGCTATTAAGAAAAGTAAAGACTTCGAGTGGACCACAAAGTGCCAGTTCGCCTTTGATGAGCTGAAAAAATACCTAGTTAGTATCTCGGTTTTGACCCGACCCGAGGAAGGGGATATTTTAAAGCTGTACCTCTCCGCGAGTGATGAGGTAGTCAGCTCGGTACTGATAAAAGAGGTAGATCGAGTCCAACGAACCATCTACTATGTTAGCAAGGTTTTGTAGGATGTCGAAACAAGGTACCCGGAGAACGAGAAACTGGCGTACGCGTTGGTTATGGCAGCTCGGAAGCTTCGTCCCTACTTCCAAGCCCACACCGTCGTTGTCCTCACGAATAAACCTCTGAGGCAAATCCTACTCAAGCCCGAGGTCTCTGGCAGACTGACAAAGTGGGCCATCGAACTCAGCAAGTATGACATCCGGTACGAAACTCGGACGACAATTAAGGCTCAAGCCTTAGCTGACTTCGTGGCAGAATGCACGTTTAGCACTGCGATCCCCGAATTAGACGAGCTCGGGCATGTGGATGAAGCTTCAACCAGTGCGACACCAGTCCCAGTCAGAGTAAGGCCGACCTGGGACGAGGAGCCCTGGATCCTCCACGTTGATGACTCATCTAATCAACAAGGAAGCGGAGCGGGCATAATTCTGTACAGACCAAGCGGGGTGAAACTGGAATACACATTCTGGTTTGGATTTGCAACATCTAACAACGAAGCGGAGTACGAAGCGTTGACAGCCGGGCTCACCTTAGCCAAAGAAGTAAAAGCCAAACACCTCGTCATCTGTAGTGATTCCTAACTCGTGGTCAACCAAGTCATTATCGATTATGAAGCTCGCGACCCCACCATGGTTGCTTATCTAGCCAAGGTCAGGAAAGGCAGCTTCCATTCCTATTTCATCAGGCAAATTCCAAGGTCCGAGAACACTAAGTGTTAAACAGTTGTATGCCCTTAGCTTCAATCAGAATGATGTACTTTATGAGTTTATTGTAAATGAATAAAAATACATATTTGATTCATGTTCCCTTGGTATGTTTCTGTGTAATACCCTTAAACTGGACGCTTAATGAGACTCGTGTTAGTTTAGAATGTTCACAGCCGGTGGGTCGGTCTGGGGAGACCTATCCTGACAAGGCTGACACTGCGGTGCCACCAAGTCGGTTGGAGTGGCCTGTCTCAGCTGCCAGGGTGAGACCCTAGGCACATACAGTGTAGGATTAATTGAATCTTTGAACTGGACCAGATTTCCAGTATTGCCCTAGACCTTGGAGATTGATGGGCAAAACTGGAAAGTTACACCCGACCCCTAGAATCGATTATGATACTGCACTAGGTGTCGGATTGGGCTATCTTTGATGTACCAATCAGTGAGATCCTTAGCGGGGGTCAAAACCTGGGTATGTTGGGACAGTCCGAGAATTCATCTGAGTGGGTGATCATAGTGACAGGATCAGCCCCTTTGTCGGACAAAGGTAATGATCGGGGATGCACTCTCACTGATGGAAACCAAGACTGCCAGCAGCCGATTTCAACTGTTGATATTTGTTTTGCAAAATATATTTTATATAAGATATAAAAGTATATATATATGGTTTCTAAATTGTTTGCAAGAAGGTTTTAATTCCCGGGATCCATATGAGTGGAGAGTGCAACACTGTTCCTACAGCCGAGGGAGAGGTCCTCTCTTGTCGGGCAGTGTATGATTATTATGGGCTGAGAGGTTAAGTGTAAGACCATTGAGGATAACACCTGATGGGCTAATCTTGCATCTGCCCACAGTCCCTGGGTGTTACAAGGTGGCTTGGCCCAGGGACCACTTAGTGTAAGTGTTGGGCCCATAGATCCCATTTGATGGGTTTCAGGGGGTACACTGTCTTCAGCAGTGCATTCGGCCAGGCCTTGTAACAAAGGCTGGGCTGAACCCATGTGGCTGATGTGTAGATCAATTCTTGGGTCCCACACCATACAAGGAAGCCCAACTGGGCAGCAGTTTGGAGGCTTTTTGAGTACATAACCTTAAATGGGCCTTAAGCCCATTTCGAACTGGGCTGATTTGATCAGTCATTTAAAGGGGGCGAATTCTAAAGTGGGTCAGCTAAAAGGATTGGGCTTAGACCCTATCCACTCAGAGAGTCCAAGATCTAAATAAGATTTAGATCTGGAAACCTCATAATTAGATTAGGAGACAACTGATCTGATCTGCAGATAAGATAAGGATTATCCCTTATCACTAAGGGACCTCTAACCCAAATATGATTTGGATTAGCAACTCCTAATCTAATTAGGAGCTGAACCCTTTAAGATTATAAAAAGGGAAGGGGGCGGCAGCCTTGAAGAACACAACAACATCAATAGCATTCTTCTCTTTGAAAAAGAGAGATTGAGAGATTTCCTGCATACTGCGAATTCTCTCCTGCCGCCACCTTCCTGCCATTGCCATTCCTTCAGTTCGATCTCTAGTTCTTGGGAGCAATCAAGATTTGATCTTGATCTCAATCTTTTGGGAAAAGATTGGTTGGAACTGTACTCACAAGCCGTCCAGTTGATTCTTGCGAAGGGTCAAGTTCTTTTGAAGAACATTGCTGATTCTGCTCCATCCTTCACTGCGCCATCTTCAGTGGGAGCAGATTTTGGATCCTTCCTTGGGCGTGAACACCTCCATTGGGAGATAGTATTTCTCCGTATCAGGTATAATCCTCTCCCACTCCTTTTGGTTCAGATCTGGTTCAATTTATGGTTCAAGATTGATCCTTGAAAATATGATTTTCTAAATAGGGAATACGATTCCCAGTTGAAGGGAGAGATAAAATTTTTGAAATTCGCCCCTTATTCCGCAATCTTTGGGCGTCCATAGGATGGATCTCTCATCCCTTCAGATATAGCGTAATTGATCTTTTAATAAGCGAGAGACATCCTTCCATGTAAGAGCAGTTTACGCTTAAAAAAATAACAAAGCAATAGAAAAATCCGATGAGAGTGCGAAGTGTTGTGCTTTCAAGTGCACGGCAGTGTCTTGTATGATTTAGCATGATTAATATGATATCTTGGGTTATTATTTTCCTTTGTGCTGAATGATAGGGAATTTTAACACATTAACAAAAACATCAAAGGTTATGAGATTGCTGGACATGCTGCCATATGCTTAGAAATGCAGGAGAACCTATCATCAAGATTCTTGTTGTCAAGGTTTTTTCTTTCCTCTTCCTTTTTTTTATTTTTTTTTGTGTTGTGTTGCATTTTGACTAACAAAAATGTGTGTTATTCTACGGCTCAAATAGTTACTTGCTACAAATTAGGAGAACAACAAGATTTATGCTATGCGATGACGCGAAACAATGTTAATTTCTTCAACACAAGGGGCGTTGGTCTCATGAAGGACTTTAATGTCGTAAGGGACTTTAGTGTCGCGAGGGACTTTGAAATAGACTTAACTCAAATGAATGATTTTAATCCAATGATTTTCAAATCTAATGCGTGAGAAGTCACGATGCAATTAGCAAAGGTCATGCTATGCCATGATGCAACTATCCACAAAACTTCGATATTTTGCCACGAGGAACTTTGGTGCCATGAAGGACTTTAATGCCATAATGGACTTTGGTGCCGTGAGGGAGTTTGAAACGGACATAACTCAGATGAATGATTTTAATCAAATGATTTTCAAATCTAATGCGCAATAAGACGCGATGCAATTAGCAAATGTCATGCTATTACGTTACGAAATTATCCACAAAACTTCGATATTCTGCCACAAGGGACTTTGGTGCCATGAAGGATTTTAATGCCATAACAGACTTTAAGTGCCATGAGGGATTTTGATGCCACAAGGGACTTTGTAATAGATATAACTCATATTAATGATTTTAACAAATGACTTTCAAATCTAATGCGCGATAAATCACAATACAATTAGCAAATGCCATGCTATGCCATGATACAATTATCCACAAAACTTCGATATTCTGCCACGAGGGACTTTGGTGCCATGAAGGACTTTAATGCCATAACAGACTTTGGTGCCACAAGGAACTTTGATGCCACGAGCAAATTTGAAACAAATTTGATTCATATGAATGATTTTAACAAATGATTTTCAAATCTGATGTGCAATAAGCTGCAATGCAATTATAAAATGTCATGTTATGGCATGATGCAATTTTCCACAAAACTTTGATATTCTGCCACAAGGGGCTTTGGTGCCATGAAGGGCTTTGATGCCGTAACGAATTTTAATGTCATAAGGGACTTTGATACTGATATAATTCAAATGAATGACTTTAACAAATGATTTTCAAATCTAATGCGCGATAAGTCGCGATGTAATTATCAAAAGTCATGCTATGCCATGATGCAATTATGCATAAAACTTCGAAATTCTACCACAAGGGACTTTGGTGCCATGAAGGACTTTAATGCCATAACGGACTTTGGTGCCATAAGGGACTTTGATGCCACAAGGGACTTTGAAATAGATTTAAGTCATATAAATGATTTTTAAATCTAATGTGCGATAAGCCACGATGCAATTATCCATAAAACTTCGATAAATTGCCACAAGGGACTTTGGTGCCATGAAGGACTTTAATGTCGTAACAGTCTTTGGTGCTACAAGGGACTCTGAAACAGATTTAACTCATATGAATGATTTTAACAAATGATCTTCAAATCTAATGTGCGATAAACTGTGATGCAATTATCAAAGGTCATGCTATGCCATGATGCAATTATTCACGAAGCTTCGATATTCTTCCATGAGAGACTTTGGTGTCGTGAGGGACTTTAATGTTGTAACGAACTTTAGTGCCACAAGGGACTTTGATGCCATGAGTGACTTTGAAACAAATTTAACTCATACTCAAACATTGATTTCTATGCCATATGGTGGGATATGATGTGATTATTTAGAAGCTGGATGATTTAAAAAGCATGGTATGATTAACCAAAAAATGAACTTTATCATGTAATGACTTTCAAATGGAATTTTTAAACAACCAATCAATTAAGAAAACAAAATGCATTCGTTTTCTTGTAAACAAACTGAGGTGTGATTGAAAACCCAATGCAATGGAGACAATATGCAAAATGTCAAATTCAGATGATTCAAAGCAATGAATTCTCAAAGATAGTTGAATTGGGGAATTTTCCAAGCTTGGATAAGAGACAAAGTAGCCACCTCCGCCTTGGAATGGACTGATCAACATGTTTCAAATTTTAAAGACATAAACATTGGATATGCAATGATTGCTGATCAAATATTCACAATGAGAAACCCCCATCGGAAGGGGGGGGTTACCCCTAGTTTGGATCATTTGAGAAGGATAACTCAGGAAAAAGATAACTGCTCAAATTTTGCACAAAGAGGATTATGACTCCTCAAAGTAGGTGCTAATCACAAGTTTCAAAAGAGGGATGTAGCTAAATTTGCTTAAATTGGGCTGATTGACCCTCTTGCCGCACTCCAAATGATTGATCATTTCACTTCTTTGGTATTTAACTTTTGATGAAGAGATCTTTTTTTACCATTTTGCCCCTAGTATTTAGAGGATCACTAGACTCAACTTTTTTTCTCTCTTTCTTTTGTCTCTCCTTTTTTTTTGCCAGCCCACTTAGCTCTGTCTAGTGCTAGTTACCAATTTCTCAAGAATCGATGAGGACTTCTAACTAGGATGAAATGTGGCCTAGGACAATAGTTCTGAAACAATGGATAAAAGGCTCAAGAAACTTAAATTATGATGGATATCGGATGCTTGAATCCATATTTTGGGCTTTACTCAAGATTATGCTTTCGCTCTCATTTTTCTTGAATTAAACACTCTTATAATAAAAAATTAAACAAATTGCTCTTCATGTCTTTAAATACTATGTGTTATACACCTGGGTGATCAAGGAGGGCTTTATTATATGACAAAATGTAAATGGGTAAGGTTAAAACAAAAACCAAGAACGGATGTCACTATGGAACAATATCTCATTGGTTTGATCATCACATCTACCCCAATTTTTCTTGTTTGCTTCTCTCTTCATTCTTAGTAGCAATTGGTTGCCCCAGTTCTTCTTTGATGCCTCATTTTCCTTTTCTATTCTCTTTCTTTTTTTTTTCATTTTTACTTTCCTCGATAATTTATTCTTCTTGTTTCTTTTTCTTTCAAAAAGCTTGTTGAGATTCACAAAATTAAACATATGACATCCGCCTCATAGGAGGGTGTATTTGAAGGGATGGTTCCAAAAAAGGTTCAAAGGGATAACTAGCGAAATGAATACTAAAGAGGGTTTGACGAAAAGGGATAAAGCAATCGACCGAAAGAGGGCCTCCCATCATTTCTCCATCAAATGCATAACCAATAAAGAATATCTATATACTGAGCACAATTTGAGTTCCAATGATTTAGGGATAGTTATGTTATTTGACACCTTCAAGACTTGAATGTTCTGAGATTACTCGAATGATAGCGATTTTTTTCTTTTTCTTCTTTTTTTTTTCTTTTCTTTTCTTTTCCTTTCCTTTTTTTTTCAATTTTTTCCTAGCCCTTGGGAAAGAAGCATCCTAGGAACTTGATTGGTTTAACAAAGAAGAAGGTCTAATAAAATCAGCTCAATGGGCTAACTAGCGATGTTATCAATGATCGGGACATCTAGGGAATAACGGTTGATAATGGCCTCCAGTCCTTTCCTAGATTCATCAGTAAAGCACTAGTTTTAATATGATGCCCTCATTCTATGCTGGCTTAGGAAATAGATTAAATAGAGTGCATACCCCATCGTAATGAAGTCAACCTTATGACTGACCCAATTTGAGCTATCAATGATGGATTTATCTGTGGATGCGCTTGAGTATGGACACTGCTATAGGATTAATAGGATTACCCTCCCTCCTTAGACATTTCTAGTGATGAGTCTTCGATTAATGATCATTTTTTTACAAAGTTATGTCTTTGAGGCCTATCTTGAGCCTACAATGCAATCTTGCTGAGGGAAGTGGCTACTTTATCTCTCTCCCATGCTGGAAAGTCTCCTTATTAAAACCTATTGTTTATTCCAAGCAAAAGGCCAAACAATGAAATGAAACGACTAAGCAAAACTTCCATTAATATGCAATATGAGTTGCACAATGACCCAGTTCATTTTCAAACTATCAAAAACAAAAGGAATAACTAAAAAGAAAGTCCTAATGCAACAAAACAAAACTGGAGATATCTTCTAATGAATCAGTTTCTTGGGCATGGGTAGTGCTATATCTGGCATTTCCCTGGTGAGATCGAATACATCCCCATCGATGAGATCTTGAATAGTGAACTTCAACTTGTTGTGTGTCCTGGCCCTTGATGGTAGCCACAATGAACATTTTCATCATATGTCTTTGGCTTGGGTTCCGGAGATGGTCTTCATTTCAATGGCCGGAGGTATCCCTTTGAAATAAGGAAAGGTAATAACTGGGCATGAGAGCACAGTAGCTGGGTAAGAACCCTTTTCTCCTTCTTCTAAGATGGCTAGCCAATTTGACTTACCTGGGCCGGAGCGAGGGATACCATGTGTGATGTTGGCTTAGGTAATGAAGATGCATGAGGCAAAGCTGTTGGAGGTGAGATCAATATGATTGTAGATTCATTAGGTGAAAATCCTTGAATGGCTGGTTTAGAAGATGAGGATACTGGTTGAGGTGGTGGTCTAAAGGTTGTGGAAGCGAGTACAGATGTCGCGAGGGCTGGAAGGGACAATGATACACCTAATGAGGGGATATGTGATGGGTTTGCCCCAGCTTGAGATAATAGTCGATCCATCTTAGAATCCAAGGCCTTCATCATTTGTTTGAGCTCTTCAAACTCTTGGTGGGTTCATTAATGGGAATAAACATTTTTCTGAACAAAACATCATGCCAGAGAAGCTGAAATTATTATGCAAAATGCAAAATGGATGGAAAAGGAGATGATGAAAAGATGATTTCATGATGAAGCCTTCGTTAAGTACAATTGCAATTCAAGAATTATGTCACTTCTACTATTTTCATTAGAGAGCATTGGCAGCATGTCCAGAACATTATCCTCATTCGATTATTTCTTTCTTACATTCCCCTTGGAGCATCAAACCTCGAAGCATAGATACCACACGCATGAAATGTGAAGAAAAACTCTATGTATATGTGTGTGTGCCATTGGTAGAGTGAATGACATTCAAGAAAACATGCTATAAATGGCATGCTATAAACATCCAGGAGGCAACCTAGGGTTGTTCAATAGGTATGACGAAGTCTAGGATCGAAAGGTTAGATAAAAGGAAAGATGATTAATTGCCACTTCATTTGATTAAGAGACCTCATTTTTATTTTATTATTCTAGTTGCACCCAAGCGCCATTGCCCAAGCTGCCTACATACCCCTCGTGAGGGATTAGACTGAGTGTAGTTTGGGTTATTTACAATTTCAAATATAGTCAAGAGGAAAAAAGAGCATAAAAAACAAAAGATCAAAACTTGTGGTATATCGCTAAGGCTAAAAGATTCCACTGTCGATAAGATTTTGTATTGCAAGCCGGAGAGGAACACACTGGTCAGTAGGATGTCCAGTTTTCTGATGATAATCACAGAATTTATTCAATCTAAACCCTTGAGGGAGTGGTTTTGGAATGTAGGTTGCTCTTACATCTGGTTTTGGTTGAAGTGGAACCAAATATCCTTCTTGTGCCAATTGAGGAAGTAACTGAGAAAGTGGCATTGGGAGCGGAGTAAACTTTTTCATAACCCATCTATCTAATTGAGAGGGAGGAACAGGACGCTTACGACTCGAAGGTCTAACTTGTTGATAAGCAGCTTGTACTTCATTCACTTCCTGAGATGGTGGAGGGCCTGTAGTCATTACGTGGCTTACTGATTGAAAATCACGCTCAATTATCTTCTCAACGGTGACTATGCCCTTAAAATACTTAAAATCATGATACTTCAAGAATGTAGAGAAAGGTGGCTCTAAAGTCCTTAGATACAATTCGATCATTTCTTCCAAAGGAATGGGGAGTCTTCAACTGAGCAACAATAGATCTCCATTGGTGCACATATTCTGCAAAACTTTCTTCGAGTGTCTTTTGCATGCCTTTTAATGTCCCTCTTGTTGGAGCCAAATCTATGCCATAATCAAACCACTAGAGAAAAGTTGTAGACACTTGATTCCATGTCTTCTTCTTATCTACCTCAAGTGATGCAAACCATGCTAGTGCTTCACCCTCCAAACTCTATTGGAAAGGCTGAACAAGGACTCCCTCATCTGCCCCGAGTTCAAACATCTCTCCATAGTATATGTTCAAATGCACCCTAGGACAACTTCTTCCACCATACTTCTCAAATTCTAGGATTTAACACATTTTGGCAATTCTAATCCTAGGTATAAGCACAATTTATTGAAATCTGGTGCAGGAGAGGACTGAATGTGCTTTAACTCCTTTAAATCTTTCTTCAACTTAGCTACATCTTCACATTTGGGTACTATGCTCAGTGGCAATGCTATGCTTACTGAATGGTAATGTTGATCACCTGTCTCAATGTACGATTCCCTGGGATTCTTTGATCTTAATAACATGATGTACTCCAAATCCGATGTCTTAACCTTCTTGGAACTAGATGCCATGGTCCTAAGGAAACTCTTTGATTCAGAAATGCAATTGGTAATTTTCTTCTTTTTTCTTTTTTTTCTGCATGTTTTGTTGTTCTTTTTTACTCATTTTGGTTTTTATTAAAAATTGGACAACTAAAAGGGAAAGAGAAAACTACTAAGGGCTATGTAGTGGAAGGTCTTACCTATGGCCGCTAAGGAGGGATATGTACAATGCAAAATGTATGTGAAAACCATGCAATGCCAACAAAATATCAAGAAAACAACGGCAAAACCAGCCTGCCCCTAGTTCGAAACTAGATGGGGTGAACACTTGGGCAAATAAAGAAATACGCATGAAGTTGGGAGTGGGTTGACCACTTACGAAGTGGGTAGGCTGCTATGGACTGGTTATCTAATTAAAGAATCCAAGGGTACTAATGGAAGAGTGAGTGTTAAGGAGCCGAGTATGATGGATGTTGGTTTATTAGATTCCAGTTGCATTAGAATGGGAATGAGAAAAATAGGGATGATAAGGAGAAGTAGTTTAGGATGGTGGCTCAAGATTGCTCTATGGCCAGAAAAGCTACTAATGCCTTCATAGCCGACTAAGTTGAAGGAAATGTAAAATGCAATACGATGCAAACGAAGTGGACCTCTATCGTGAAATGCAGAAAAATTAGGGAAATGCTTCTAAAACAAAGCAAAAACTGAGGAAAAACCTGATTAAGATTAAAACATTTACATTAAGGAGTTTAATTTGATTACCTCTAATTTGAGAGGAAAAACCCATATTATTATTTTTTTTTAATTTTGACTTTAAGAAAAAATGCAATCAATCATTAACAACTAGCACACATGTTTCATCAAAGCATACAAAGGGAAACTTTGTTATTTTACTTAACCTATTTACATTACCTTTCTTTGTTATTTTCTGCTCTCTTTTTTCATCTTTTTTTCTGATTTTTTCTGATTTTATTATTTTTTATTAGTTACATTTTGCACTTTTTCTCTCTTCTCTTTTTTTTTTTACTTTTTATTATTTTTTTCTTTCAATTTCTTGAAGCACTATATGAGATTTTCTCTTGATATTAATTCCAACTTGTTTGAAAATTATTGTTCATTATATTATGGGGAATCTCTCTTATTCTCCTATTCATTATTTTCCTCTCTTTGAGTCCTTGTCCTTTTCTTCTCTTCTTCTTTTTTTTCCTTTATATTTTTTTATTTATTTACTTGACCTCTTTCTTTTTTTGATTTATATATCTTTTTATTATTACCTTATTACCTTATAAATTTATTGATGTTTTTTTAGTTTTTATAATTTTATCTCACATCCTATTTCTCCTTTTTCTATTTTCCTTTTTTTCTTTCTTTTGAATTTTGGCTTTCTTTTTTTTTTGTATTTTGATTTTCCCCTTTTTTGTATTTTTTATATTTCAAATTTTTCCTTTTCTTATTTTTCTTGCATTTTTATTTCTTATTTTTTTTATTTTCCCTTTTTCTTTTTGTATTTTGTGTTTTATCTATCGACTTTCAGTATGTTTTCATTTTTATTTAATTTTGGACTTTTGTCTTACTTTTATTAAAATAATTTTTGACATTCTATTTTGTTTTTCTTTTTTTTTTACTTTTTTCTCTTTCTTTCTTTTTTGTTTCATGTTATCACTATATACAAATCCCACATTTTACAACTTAGTTATTACTTATCTATTATCTCTCTCTTTTTTTATTATTTTTTTACTATTTGATTAATCTGAGCTGATTATATTTGTTTTTTTTATTTATTTTAAATTTTTTTTGTCTTTTTGTTTTTGTTTTTTTTTCTTGTTTTTAGATCTTTAATTCTTGGTTATTTATTTATATATTTGTTCTATAATTATTTTCTTTAACTACCCTAAAGAAATATTCAGAATTTCTCATATTTACATGATTTTTGTTTATTATTCATTTATTATTTCTTTTTCTTTCTTCGTTTTTCTCTTTTCTTCTTTTTTATTTCTATTCCTTTTACTTTTTCTTTTTCTTCTACTTTTGCTGAATTTTTTGAACTTCTTATTTGATTCTTTTTATTTCATTTTTCTAACACATCACTTTATTTTTGTATTTTTCAGAAATTTGTTTTTGTTTCTTTTTTATGTTTTTTTTTATTTTATTTTTCTTTTTTTCTCCCTTTCATTTTTTTTTCTCTTTTTCTTCTTTCTCTCTCTCTCTCTTTTTTTTTTGCTTTTGTGTTTCTATTTTTGCTGATTTTAAATCTCTTATTTGACTTTTTTAATATTTCACACATTTGTAATCTTTTGTTTTGAATTATGATAGTTTTTTTTGCTTTTTATTTTATTTTTTGACACTTTACTTCATTTTGGATTTTTCATATTTTCTTTTTCTTTACATTTTTTATATATTTTTTTTCTTTTGAATTTTCCTACTTAAAAACTTCCCTTTTAGTTTTCTCTCTTTGAATTTTCTTGGACTTATTATTATACTTTTTTTTTACTTTTTTATTGGAAATTTTGGTTATTTTATTTTTTCTCTTTTCCTTAATTTTATTTTTTCTCTTTCTCTTCTTTAATTTTTTGGATTTTAATTTTCATTTTCATATATTTCTGTTTAACTAAACCTTACTGCCCCTTTTGTATTTAATTTTTTTTTACTTTTTTTCTTTTTTTTATGTTTTACTTTGTTTGACTCTTGATTTTTTATTTGTTTTGACCTTTTTTATCCTTTTTTTATATTTTTTATTTTGTGTTATCATTTGATGTGGGTCCCACAAGGGGCATGCAAACAAGCAATGTTGAGGTGGTCGGCACCTTAGCTGACTAAGCTAACACATGTGTATTACGTGGAATGTGATGCATGAGGTTGGAGTGTGACACCTAGATCAATAGTTGATGTCACCAATCTGCAAACCTCCACCCATATGGGCTTCTCAGGTTCATGATTGGTTGAGAGCTTTCCACCGGCCTCACTGAGTTCCTAGTCCAGATGGCCCAAGTGTATCAGATTCTTTCCTAATAGGAAGGTGGGATGCTAAATCTAAATGCAAGATGATGTGCACAGAGTGTGCATGAGCAGATAAAGAAATAACAAACATAAAGCAATAACAAACTATTAAATAAACATCAAGAAAGCAGTTATTATTCTAATAGAAGGAAAACAACACAAAAGTATGCAATATATACAAAAATGGCAATTAAGCCAAACAGGCCCCACCTATGGTCCAAGAACTTCCCAATGGAGTCACCAATCCGTGAGCATCGAAAAATAGGCTCACTTGCCATTTGGGCTAGAAATGGAGTGCCGCCCATCAAATTAGGGAATGGAGGTGATGAAACCTCTGAGAATGATTTTTAAAATGCTTTGTTTTAATGGTGACTCCAAAGCCCAAGGCACCGACTAAACCAATCCAGGTAAGACTCGAATGGGAGAGGGAAGGGGTTAGGCACCCCTCTCTTGGGTCCAATAGGTGGGGCCCATATGGGGTAACAAAAGTGCTAACCAATATGATAATATTGACCAAACATCAAAACAAGCCAATACAAAAAGGAATCTACTTTATCAATTTTCATTATTTTCTATTTATGTATATTTTTTATTTTTTCTTATTTGTCTTACTTTTTCTATTTTTTTTATTAATTAATTAATCATTTATTTTGTTTTTTTTTCTTATGAAACCCTATTTGTAAACTTTTTTTAATCATTGTTACCTATATTTTATTTATTTATTTATTCTTTTATCTTTTGTATTTTTTTTTTGTTTTCTTATATTTCTAATCTATCAAACTAAGTATCCCGCACCAGTGATAAAGACTCACCATTACAGATTTCTAGCCTCCTATTTTATTCTTTCCTTTTTGGTTGTTATTTTTTTATTATCATATTTATTTATTGTTATAATTTTTTTTTTGGTTTATTTTGCCTGCTTAACCCAAGTGTTGCTATTAACAGTCCTCCTCAGACCCCGGTATCATTGATGTCGAATAATCAAAACAAACTTGGTGTCTCTCATTTTAAGAGAAAAAAAAAAAACAACCATCCATTCAGTCAAATAAGACAATAAGAAATTTACGCATTCAATTATAAACTCATCAAAACAGAACATCATAAAATCTAGAATACCAATAAAAGACTATGACGAAATGGGATTAACATTGAGGATTCGACAGAGATTGGTTCAACAATTATTTCACCACCAGCTCTGGTAACCTCCTGAGATTCCGATTAAGCCATCACAAAGCATAGGAAAATGAAACAAGATAACAGAAAAAGAAAAAAATAAGAATAAGGATAAAGCACAGAAGAAACATTAAGAGATTTCAATTACCTGGTTGGGTTTTTTCCTGAACCTGGAAGCTGCAAAGGGAAGATTTTGTCTCTTTCAGACAGAGAGTCTAGAAACAACGACGGGGACCGAAATTGAACTTGAGAGATCAGTAGTGAAGTGCGATTTGAACAGGGCACCATAATCCTAATGATGATAGCTATGAATGATTGTGATCGGACATGGATCTGCTTCAATCGAATTGAAAAGTTGCCACCGCCTCTGTTCACCGTTGTTTCAAGAAAGGAAGACTGTGAAGTATCCTTTTTGGGTAAAAAAATAGAAGAAGAAGGAGAAGAATATATATGTGTAGAGAGAGAAAGCGAGAGAGAGATTAGAGATGGGACGGGCAGATCTACCGCCACTGGACGTTACAGCGGCGGAGACAAAACAGAGGGAGGGAGAAAATGGGGGAAGAGGGAGAAGGGAAAACGATGTGAGGGAGGAGTGGGAGAGAGGCAGGCAATAAGAAAGAAGCTAGGAGGGGTCTCCACTACTCTGCTTCAGTTCGGATTTGAGAGGAAGGGGACGATGAATAATGGATGTTGGGTGGTCTGAGGAAGAAGAAGAAGAAGAAGAAGAAGAAGAAGACGAATGAGTGTGAGAGAGAGAGAGAGAAAGAGTTATTGAGATGGGGTGCCAACGCTAGTTGATTCAAATCGCCGTTACAAATGGTTGCAGCGGCTGTGATAGGACAGAGGAAGAAGAAAGGGGAGATACGGGAAGAAGAAGATGAAGAAAAACGAGGAGAAGTCTAAGAGAGTGAAAGAGGGAGGTTTGTTGCCACTGTTCGCCACTCTACTGCCGCTGCTTCTTTGTTTGAACAGGGGAAGAAGAGGAACAGTGGATTAGCGGCCCCCCTTCTTTCTTGAAGATAGGTTAATGTTTTATATCAGGGCTAAGGGGCATTTTTATAATTTTTGGGGAAAATGGGCATTTTGGTGATTTTCGACAAAATGGGTCAAACCAAGTTCAAGGGGGTTGAACCGGGGTTCTATATGGGTGGCTGAGATTTTGGGTCAAAGATGGAGGGTTAGATGGGTCTGACTACAAAGGGGGTTTGTGTCTATGGGTCAACGAAATTGATCGAAACGAAATCTTTTTAGATGAAAGAGTAAATGAGGGCGTTTTAGGCTGAGATTTCACAGGGTAGGGTTTTCGGACATTCCGAGTTGATTGGTGGGGTCAAATTGGCTTGACTAAGCCCGGATTGGGCAGATCTGGAAAGGGTTTGATTTAATTAATCTAGGGTCTCGAAATAGAATCTTTGTGTGATGAAAGGGAAAATAAAGCCACTTTTGGGTGAAATTTCTTAGGGTAGGGTTTTTGGTTAGTCTAAGATGATTGGTAAAATCAGATGGAGCCAACTGGGCCCGGATCAGGCAGATTTGTAATCCGATTAATCTAGAACTTTGAAATAGAATCTTGGTATGATTGAGTGTAAATTGAGGTGTTTTGGGCTGGAATTTCATATGTAGGGGTTTTTCGATATTCTAGGGTGATTGGAAAAGTTTGATTGGTTTAGGTTTGGATCAAGTGGATATGGGTTGTGGGTGCGAGAATGGTCGAAATAGAATCTTTGTTTGATGGACGAATGAACGAAGGAATCTTGAGTTCAAATTTCATGGGTAGGGGTTTTGAGATGTTCTGGGTTTGATGGTTGTGTCTGATCTAATGGTTTAGGTGTAAGAGAGGGTCGATCGGGGCAATCAGATAGGTATTAGGTAGGTTTAACGGTGGATCTAAGGGCTTTCGGGGTGAAATTTGGGTGTTTTGGAGAGGTCAGAAGGGTATGATCGAGTGTTTGGGGTGAATTGGAGGTTCTGGCAATGGACCGAGCAAAAATCGGGTGCTGACAAAGTTGTACCAATGTGAGTGTGAAGCCCCTTGTGTCAGGCTGAGGTCTACACTCAGTGCACGGCGTCAGGTGATGGTGTAGGGATTTATAGCGTGTCATATTCGTGAAGGGATGGGAGATCCATTATATGGATAGCCGAGCCATGCAGAGTGGCTGGGTGAAATTTCAAAAATTTCTTTCTCCCATTCTGGAATCCTATTTCCTAATTTAAAAAACTGCATTTTCATGGTTCGTTCTTGAAACAAACCGGACCAGATTTGAAAACCAAAATTAAGCAAGTAGGGAAATACCTGATAAGGAATAATAGTAACTTCCAACGTAGGTGTTCACGCCCAAAGAGTTGACCAAAACTCACCTCCATTGAAGATGATACAGCTTGTGGTGAGGCAGGATCAACAGGATGGTTCTTCAGCAAGAACCCTGATTCTTCAGCAAGAACTATTCTTGATCAGATCCAAGAATGGAAATCGAAGTGTGTAGGGGCGTGATAACTCTGTATTTTGATACCTTAAGGACATCATTTTAGACCTTAGAATAGTCAAAATGTACCATTTTCCCAGTTAAATTCAATATTGTGACATCTGAGAGTCACTATGCAAATCTTGGGAAAACTGGGGAAGTTTCAGGGCAGAAATGCAATTTTTGAGAAGCTGGTGTGAATTCTAGCTAAGAGAGGGGGTGTTTCTGTGAAAAACTGAGCACAGGAGGGTGCCTCCTATCTACTAAACCTAGAATTGCGCCCCTCCTACTGTATTAGTATACTCCCCTCTCCTTAGCAAACCCTAGGGTGCCTCCCCACTCATTCTTTTCACCTTTAACAAACCCTAGCTGCCCCTAACTGCTAAATCCTCACCTTCCATTCCTTTTAATCTCCACCCTCCATTCTAGGATGCCCTCTCTTTTGCATTCTAACCCTAGGACGCTACTCACTCCTTTTAATCTCCACCTTTCAGCCCTAGGTGCCTAAATCTCCACCATCCAATCTTAGGAGTCCAAATCTCGGCCATACATAATATTGGACGCCCTCTCCTTCTCTTCTCATCCTTAGGATCACCTTAGAACAATCCTAACCCTCCATTCTTAACCCTAGGGCACCCATATTTCTGACAAAACCCAACTGCCGCCCCCCTCTTTCTCTCTAATCCCAATTGTGACCACCCTTCTCTTTAAAAAGGACCTAAGGGCCCTGGAGAAGGGGTTGGTCAATTCACCTAGTTCACAAGGGTAAGGTTTCTTGAGATGTTCAATGGTAGAGGAAGAGGAGAATGCTTAGGAAAGAGGAGGGTTCCTGCTTGCACTTCGCCTAGCCACTATTGCCACCTCTGGATACGGATCCTAACCAGTTTCCCATAGTTTTAGATTTACTTTTTACGCGTGTTTTTATTTTTCGTTCTTAAATTTCCAGTTTTTATTTTATTTCTACAATTTATTTTTATCAAATTTAATTTTTGTCTTCCTTTCTACAGATCTAAAATTCGGCCAAGTAAGATAGAAGGCCTAGTTGGAGGAGTTCGAGGGTCAAAGGATAGATCCGGAGACTGCTACCTCTAACTGAGTTGCAAATTTTTTTATTTAGTTTTTTTTATTTATGTTGTTTATTCATTTTTCTGCAATTTTTACTTTCAGCATTGTTAGAATTTTATTTTAATGGATTCTAGTTCATTTAATTAAATGTTGTATTTCTACAATCTCAAGTCTTGGTATTTTGTCTCGATTGAAGTGCATAACAATTTTTCCCTTGCTTCCCTGTGGATACGACCCCTTTCTCACCACTAACTGCATTTTGTAGTTATTTTGAGAATTAGAAAATTTATAAATATTGAAACTGGTGTTCCGAAGTGGTTAATGACACGCTTCCGAACATACCAAGTTTTTGGCGCCGTTGCCGGGGAAGCAAAGGAGAAAAAATTTTTATTTGCTTTGTTTAGATCTATTTCATTTTTTTTATTTTCGTTTGATTCCTTGATCTGTAATCTAATTTTAATTATTGTTTCTGTTTGATTTTGCAGGACGTAATAGAAAAATGTGGGGTACCGAAGCATTGCCGGACTATTGAAGAAAAGAGAAGAGAAGATAAGAGAAATAGGGATTGCGATTCAGGTGTAGTCGTCCCAATTTAATCCTGTTTTTTTTGTTTTTATTTTCGAATTCTTTTTGGTAAAGTAGTGTTTTCGAATTCTTAGTTAATTATTTTTATTTCGTGATAGATTCGATTTTTTTTTGTTTTATTCTTAGATATATATTTTATTTATTTATTTCTGGGTTCGAATTGGGTTTTTCATTTTTTGTTTCTAGAATCAATCACTCCTATAACTTTTTGTTTCTTCTATCTTTATCTTTTAGTACTATGTGCATTGTTTCCTTAGTTACTGCTTTTTTATTTTTCTTTTTTGTTTTTATCAATTTCTGTGTTCTTTTAAGTTCTGAATTAGTAGGTGTGAGTTATTTTTTTTCTTAGACCTAGTTTTTATCTTTGTTTTAATTTCTTGAGTGAACTAGGTTTCTGTTTAGGATTGTTAGGTTTTGTTTTTTCTTTATTTTCAGATTAGAAACTCATTTCATTTCTTGGATTTTTATTGATACATACTCGTATTTTTTTTTATTTTCTGTTTAATCTTTAGAGTAGTGAACTCCCTTCTTAATCTTCATTTCTGTAGTATTAATTTTTTGCAAAATTATTTCCTTTATTTTTCTGTTTTTTGTGATTATTTGATGCTTTACTTAATTGCCCCTTTAATTAATTAGTTATTTAATTGAGAAATTAATTGTTAATTAAGAAATTATTCAAAATTTTGAATTTGAGTTTATATTTCAAAATTTGAATTTGAATTTGAATTTGAATCTGAATTTGAATTTGAATTTGAATTTGAATTTAAATTTCAAAATTTAAATTTCGTATTTCGAATTTCAAAAAAATTAATATTTTAAATTTTTTTGCATTTGCATTCCAGCATTTAGGGTTTGATATGCTCTAGAGCATGCATCATAAAGGATTATTTAATTGCTGAAATCATCTTGTTAGTTGTTAATGTGTTAGGGTTTCACTGCTGAATTGCATATTAAAGATAAATGTTCATGCATTGTAATTAGTTGCATTTATTTTGTTTATTGTGTTTTTTCGTTAATCCATTTAAAGGCAATCCAATTTAAATAAGATAAGGTGGGGATTTCATCACTCTTCCTTGGCCCAAAAATCACCACCCTTTCACGTGCGGTTCACCCTAAACCTTAATTTAAAATTTGGATAGCAAGATCCTTTAGGAGGAGGCCACATTTGGTTCAAAAGTGTGCTGAATTTTAGATAAGCTTGTAATTACTTTCCATAACTGGTGGTTGGTGTCTAAGGAAAGAGGTTAACCGGCTAAGCCTAAGCGGGTTTTGTGGTTACTTAATTAGGTCCTTGAGAGAGCAAGGGGAGCCTCCCGCATCCCCACCTCTTACTTGACTAACCAAAGGAAGTGGTGTAATTCCAAGTGAACCTAAGAGGATTCACATTGGTTGAATCACTAGTTTAGGAAACCATAGGTTAGCCCCTAGGTCATGTGTGAAATGGTTGCATTTTTTTATAAAAAAAATTTAAAATTCAAATTTGAATTTAAATTTCAAATTTCAAATAAAAAACAAAAAAAAAATTAAAAAAATTCAAATTTGAGTTTAAATTTTAGAATTTAAATTTCAAAATCTAAATTTGAAATTGAAATTCAAAATTAAAATTTCAAATTTAAAGAAAGAAGAAAAAGGGACTTTTGAGTCGTATGTTGAGAAGGAGATCTCTGAGGAGAGAAATAGTAGAACCCATACTTGAGATAAAGAGATACCTCCATCACTAGCAACACAAGCAAATGGCCGGGATCGATGATGAACAACCCAAAATGCTGAAGGAGTATTTCACTTCGACCCAGTATAACCCTTCATCCTGTATACAGTTGCCAGATACCCAAGCCTTGCAGTATGAGATTAAATAAAGCATAATCCAGATGTTCCCCTCTTTCTACGGGAACCCGAGTGAGGACCCATACAAACACATAGATGAGTTTCTAGAAATCTGTTCCATTGTGAGGATTCAAAACTTTAATGATGATGCCCTTAGATTAACTCTTTTCCCTCTCTCCTTGAAAGACAAGGCCAAGCACTAGTTGGGAACTATAGGGAGACCTATTAGAACTTGGGCAGAAGTGCAGCAAGAATTCCTTAAAAAGTTCTACCCTATAAGACGAACCAACACCATGAGAAGAGGCATAACTGGATTCACCCAAACACCGGGTGGACAAATTCACAAGTCTTGGAAGAGAATGAAAGAGTTGTTGAGAAAGTGCCCACACCATGGCCTATCCAAGTGGCAAAATGTCCAAGCCTTCTATGAAGGTTTGACTGATCAATACAGGCAAATGGTAGATGCATCCTATGGGGGGCATTTATGAGTAAAAGTGAGGATGAAGCATATGCTCTTTTCGAAACATTGAGTGAAAATTCCATCAACAATGCATCATTATATTCCTATGAGAGGTTAGTGGGACCCTTAAAGAGGGTAGGGCTCTACGAAGTCAGGAATTGTATAGAGCCCGAGGCAAGAATGGATCTGAATGCAATCACTAGAAAATTGGACAAGGTAGATCTTCTAGCCCAAAAGCTTGATCAATTCTTCACCTATAACCAGCAACTGGGCCCATCTACACCTTATCCTGAAGTTTGTTCCATTTGTGCCAGCCCGGCCTACCAAGTTGATGATTGTCCAACGGCGGGCCAATTTCTGCCATTTTCCAAGAACAAGTTCAGGTAGCCTAGAGTTTCTCGAGACCTAACAATGACCCATTTTCAAACACTTACAACCCTGGGTGGAGAAATCACCTTAACTTTTCTTGGAGGACACATCAACCTAACACACAGCCCTAGCAGTACCATCCATCTAACTCCATGGCCCAGCAATTTCAAAGGCCCCAAGTGCAATTCCAACAGACTTACCCTAGGAACCAGCCGGTGCAACCTTATCAGGTTTACCCATAACCTCCTCAAACCAGTATAGTTGATGACAAATTCATGCAGCTTTAGTAGCTGATTCTAACTCAACAGTAGTCCATTACTAGATTAGAGAGCCAAATAGGATAGCTAGTTGAAGCCAATACGAGGAGAGATGTAGGACAACTACCGAGTCAACCGGTTGCGAATCCTAGAAATCTGCCACCGGGTTTTCCTCCACAGAAGATTCAACCACCTCCTAAGAACCCTCAGTTTGAAAATGCCAAGGCTATTACGACCTTAAGGAGTGGGAGGATTTTAGAGGACCCGTATGAGAAAAAGATATTTGAAAACATCAGTGAAGAAGAAAATGAGCAAGAAGACCATAAGTTGGAGGGTGAGAAAGAAAAAGGAAAGGAAAATTTAGAAGAAGAACCTATAGTGAATCAACTTGTAGTTCCCTTTCCAACCGCACTCATAGTCGGGCCGTTATGAAAGATGAAAGAGACTTGCAACGAGGAGATCAGGGAGTTATTCAAGCAAGAACATATTAAAATCCCTTTCCTCGACGAGATCCAACTTGTCCCGGCGTACGCCAAATTCTTGAAAGAGTTGTGCACTCAAAAGAGGGAGACACAACCAGTGCTACAAAAAGTGATGCTCTTGGCAGATGTTAGTGTGGTTCTCCTAAACCAACTCCCCCGAAAAATGAAAGACCCTAGTGCTCCTTTAATAAGCTGTGTCATCTCTAGAATCACTTTTGATCGGCCCCTATTAGATCTTGGGGCCAATGTAAATCTGCTCCCCTCTATCATTTATGAAAGGATCGGTGAGTTAAAACCTACCTCGGTAATTCTGCAACTTGCTGATCGGTCAATCAAAACTCCTCAAAGTGTTATTGAGGACGTCATTGTCAGGGTAGAGGATTGTTACTTCCCAGTGGATTTTATCATCTTAGACATGACCGAATCGAGGAATTGATCCATAACCCGATAATCTTAGGATGTCAATTTCTAGCAACATTCAATGCAAACATCAACTGTAAATCGGGAGAAATGAAAATTTCATTTGTGGAGTAGAAAGTTCAATTAAATGTATTTAGTGCCACTAAGTATCCAAACCTAGGGGAAGATGAGTTCAAGGTAGATATAGTGAATGGTCTTTTGGATGCCCTGTCTACCCCTTGATTAGCCCAATCTGAGCCATGTATGCGTAAAGAAGAAAGTGAGTCTGGGAGTGTAGATGAGAGAAATGTGTGAATGCATCTGGCTGAAGATGTTAAACTTAGCGCTGGTTGGGAGGCAATCCAACATAGTTGTTTTTAGGAATTAGAGTTTTTGGTTTCTTTTCTTGATTCGAGACCAGTTGACAGACCTTGAACCCCTTGGGAAAACCCTCTTGATTGCTCCCTTTGGCCCAAGACCCTTTTATACCAATTTAGTTATGCCATTGGGGACAATAGAATTTAAGTTGGGGGGTGAGGAAAGAGAGAAAATTTAAAAAAAAAATGAGAGAAAAATTTTGAGAAGCTAAGCTTTTAAATTTGTAGAATTAAAATTTCATTAAAAAATTTAAAATCTTTTTTCATTAAAAGAGATTCTCGAACAGAAAAAGTTGAGGAAATTGATAAAAGAATATTAAATTTTGTAGAAATTGGTAGCAAGTGACAGGAGTTAAATTGGTTTCATTTGAATATTATCAAAACCATTTAGAAATTGAAAATACTCACAAGTTTGCCCTTATAAAGAAAAGAAGAGAAAGATTGAGAAATTAGACCAAAATTCTTCAAATTGTTTGAGACAATGGATTACCTTGAACAATGTTTAAAAAAAAAGAATAAAAGGTCAATGGACACTTTCGACTTAGTAACCGGGTCTCTTCACATAAGTCAAGTGTCGAGATTCGTGTCAAACAGAAAAGGGAATGCCAAAGACAATCACCTAACACTTAGTAACCGGGTCTCTTCAACTAAGGCAAGTGTCGAGATTCGCGTTAAATGGTGGAAGGTAGCAATAAAAATGTGTGTTCATATCAAGTTTAGGGGTAGAAATCCATTGTCAGAAATGATAAGAAGAATACCTACCTGATTTTAAAAATCAATCTTAGCTTATCGAGATAGTTTGCAAATGGAAGGGTATATAAGATTTTTAAGCCAAGTTTCGGTAATATTCAAAGTAAGACAATTTTACCCCTTAAGCCCAATTCAAATCTATATAGAGTTTGAGAATTATGGAATCATGGTGCTTGACTAATTCTATTAGGGATGATCTTGAGATGGGAAGGATCTCTATGATCAGTGTAATTTTAAGGCTACATTGCTAAGGGACTACTAATGGTTAAGTTGGGGGGTGTGATAACTCTATATTTTGATGCCTTAAGGGCATCATTTTAGGGGTATTTTAGACATTAGAATAGTCAAAATGTGCCCTTTTCCCAGTTAAATTCAATATTGTGACCTCTGAGGATCCCTATGCAAATCCTGGGAAAACTAGGAAAGTTGCAGGGCAAAATTATAGTTTTTGGGAAGATGGTGTGAATTCCAGCTGAGAGAGGGGGTGTTTCTATGAAAAACTGAGCATAGGAGGGCGCCTCCTATCTACTAAACTCAGAATGGCACCCCTCTTACTGTATTAGCATACTCCCCTCTCCTTGGCAAACCCTAGGGCCCCTCCCCACTCATTCTTTTCACCTCTAACAAATCCTAACATACTCCCCTCTCATTGGCAAATCCTCTCTTTAGCATTCTAACCCTAGGGCACCACCCACTCCTTTTAATCTCCACCTTTTAGCCCTAGGCGCCTAAATCTCCACCATCCAATCTTAGGAGCCCAAATTTTAGCCATACATAATATTGGGCGCCCTCTCCTTCTCTTCTCAGCCTTAGGATCACCTTGGAACAATCCTAGGGAGCCCATATTTCTGCAAAAACCGAGCTGCCGCCCCCCTCTTTCTCTCTAATCCTAGTTGTGACCACCCTTCTCTATAAAAAGGACCCCAAGGGCCCTAGAGAAGGGGTTGGTCAATTCACCCGGTTCACAAGGCTAAGGTTTCTTGAGGAGTTCAAGGGTTGTAGAAGGGAAGGACGCCCAGATCTTGTCAAGAGGAGTTCCTGCAAGCAATCTAGCCAATTTACAACTACCGCCACTGGATTTGATCAACCATCCCTTTTGTTTTCTTTATTTTCTTTTAGGTTGGATTCTGCCCCCAAGTAAGACGGAAGGCTGTTCTTCAAAAGTTCAAGGGTAGAGGAAGAGGAGAACGCCCAGGCAAGAGGAGGGGTTCTTGCTTGCAATTTGCCTAGCTACTACTACCACCTTTGGATCCGAATCCCAACCAGTTTCCCATAGTTTTAGATTTACTTTTTACGCATGTTTTTATTTTCTATTCTTTAATTTCTAATTTTTATTTTATTTTTGAAATTTATTTTTATCAAATCTAATTTTTGTCTTCCTTTCTGTAGATCTGAAATTCGGCCAAGTAAAACGGGAGGGCCAGCTCGAGGAGTTCGAAGGTCAAAGGATAAATCCAGAGACTGCTACCTTTGACCGAGTTGCATATTTTTTTATTTCTGTTATTTATTTATTTATCTACAATTTTTACTTTCAACATCGTTAGAATTTTATTTTAATGGATTCTAGTTCAGTTAATTAAATTTTGTTTTTCTACAATCTCAAATCTTGTTATTTTATTCGGATTGAAGTGTGTAACAATTTTTCCCTCACTTCCCTGTGGATACGACCCCTTTCTCACCACTAACTGTGTTTTGAAGTTATTTTGAGAATAAAAAATTTTATAAATATTGAAACTGGTGTTCCAATGGTTAATGACACGCTTCCGGACACAACAGGGCGATAAGAACTGGGGAAGAATTCTGCAGATTTCTAAGTGTGTTTAAACTGGTGAATTCGCCCCTATTTATGACCTTCTTTGGATCAGCTTCCTAATCCAATTAGGAAAGGGTTTCTTGATCCAAATCTGATATTTGGATCTGGATGTTTAAATGGATAAGACTTATCTGGTCCTTTAGCTAATCCTGATTAGGTTATAAGTCAAATTCACCCCATTTAATTAAAACACTTAAGCCTAGTTCGAAATGGGCTTTAGGCCCATTTATTCACAAAGCTCACTTTCCCTTTAAATGCTGGCTAGCTTGGCTCTCTTTGTATGGCATGGGACCCTAGCATTGACCTACACATTAGCCACATGGGTTCAGCCCAACCTCTGTTACAAGGTTTGGCCGAATTCTTTGCAGAACACAATGAATCCCTGAGTCCATCAGTATGGGCTCTTAATGGGCCCAAGATTTACACTAAATGGTCATTGGGTCTAGCCACCTTATGAAGGCTGAAGGACTATGGGCAGATGCAAGATTAGCCCATCAGGTATTACCCTCAATGGTCTTACACTTAACCTCTCAACCCATAATGATCAAACACTGCCCGACAAGAGAGGACCTCTCCCTTGGTTGCAAGGTACAGTGTTTCACTCTCGACTCACATGGATCCCGGGAGTTAAAACCTTTATGCAAGCATTTTGTCAAACCAAATTATATATGTATATTTCTATATAAATATATTTTGCAAAACAAATTTCAACAAATTTGAAATCAACTGCCGACAGTTTAGGTTTCCATCAGAGAGAGTGCATTCCCCGATCATTCACTTTGTCCGACAAAGGGGCTGATCCTGTCACTATGATCACTCACTTAGGTGAATTCTCAGACTGTCCCAACATACTCAGGTTTTGACCCCCTCTAAGGATCTCACTAATTGGCATATCAACGACGGCCCAATCCAACACCTAGTGTAGTACCATAATCGAGTCTAGGGGTCAAGTGTAGCATTCCAGTTTTTCCCATCTATCTCTAAGGTCCTAGGCAATACTGGAATTTGGTCCAGTTCAGGGTTTCAAGAAAACCCAGACTGCATGTACCTCAGGTCTCACCTTGGCAGCTAAGACAAGCCACCCCAACCCACTTGGTAGCACATCACTGTCAGCCTTAGCAGGATAAATCTCCCCAGATCTATCCAACAGCTGTGAAGATTCTAAACTAACACGAGTCTCATAAGTGTCCAGTTTAAGGGTATTAAACAGAAGCATACCAAAATAACATGAATTAATTATGCACTTTATTCATTTAAATTAAATGACAATAAGTAAATCAATCTGATTGGAGCTTAGGGCATACACTATCTAACAACTCCCACTTGCACTTAGGTCCAATCGGGTACAAGCCTTAGTCCCAAACTGTCAATGTGTTTTTCAAACACTTTCTGTGTTAGTGGCTTAGTCAATGAGGTCTGCCACATTCTCTGCTGATGCCACCTTCTAGCAATAATCTCCCGTAGATCCAATATTGTCACACAATAGTGGAATGGGTGATGTGCCAAATTCCTAATTCCAGAATGAACAACTTCATTCATTAGGCAACCTCATTTACGACAATGTGCTTGGCTTGGGTTGTGGACTATTTTTCTTACTACATAGGACCCCATCATGAAGATGTAACTAGATGTAGACATTCTATCATCTATGTTTGACTGGAAGTTGGTATCAGTATACCCTACAATTTGTAGTGAACTACCATCGAATACCAGACAAAATTGTTTTTGTCCTTCGAAGGTATTTTAGTATATTTTTCACAGCTGTCCAATGCTGCTGACCTGGGTTAGATTGAAACCTACTTACCACACACACTGCCTGAGCAATGTCAGGCCGAGTGCACAGCATGGCATACATGATGCTCCCTACGGGTGAGGCATAGGGAACCTCTCTCATGCCCTCAATCTCCTCGAGAGTATTGGAAGACATACCCTTAGAGAAAGTGACTCCGTGCCTGAAAGGAATATTTCCTTTCTTGGAGTTCTCCATGCTGTATCTTTTAACGATTTTGTCAATGTATGTAGACTGGGATAATCCTATTATCATGTTCGATCCATCTCTATAGAATCAAAGACCCAAGATGTAGGAGGCTTCTCTAAGATCTTTTAGGGAGAATTGCTTTGAAAGCCACAATTTCACTGTAGTTAATATCCTTACATCATTCCCAATGAGTAGGATGTCATCTATATATAGAACCAAGAATGTAACCTTATCTCCCCCACTGTCTCCCTGTAAACACAAGCTCATTCGGATTCTATTCAAAATCAAACTGTTTGACAGTAGAGTCAAACCGGATGTTCTAGCTCCTAAAAGCTTGCTTAAGTCCATATATGGATCGATTAAGTTTACATACCATGTGTTATTGACCTGCAGCTATGAAACCTTGCGGTTGCTGCATATAGATATTTTTAGTAAGATTTCCATTTAGGAATGCGGTTTTAAAATCCATTTACCAAATCTCATAATCATGAAACGTTGCTATAGCTAACAAGATCCTAATAGACTTAAGCATGACTACTGGCGAAAAGGTTTCCTTATAGTCGATTCTCACTTTCTGAGTGTACCCTTTCGCCACAAGACGGGCATTATAGGTCTAAACATTACCATCTAGGCCCTTCTTCCTCTTGTAAATCCACTTGCAACCAATTGTTTTCACCCCAGGGGGCGTGTTTATAAGAGTCTAGACCTTGTTGGTTTCCATCGAGTCCATCTCGGCATTTATGGCGTCTACCCACTTCAAGGAATCTATGTCCAACATAGCTTCCGTATAAGTCACGAGATCTTCCTCTCTGGTCATGGCTTCCACCAAGTAACTTTCTTGGTTATATCCGTAACAAACTGGAGGCCTACATACCCGGGTGGACCCTCTAGGTTGGTTATTTTCTAGAGCTTATGGGACATCTCCCACTACCCCTGAGCTCTCCTCATCAAGAACAACTTCCTGATGATGAATGTTCAGGATGTAATCCTCTTCCAAGAAATGGGCATTTTGACTACAAAACACCTTTTGCTCTTTTAGGTCATAGAATAAATATCCTACATAGCCTTTGGGGTAGCCTACAAATAGGCAACAACTGGTCTTGGATTCCAATTTGTCTGCACTTGTTCTTTTAGCATGTGTTGGACAACCCCAAATGTTCAAGTATCTTACACTTGGTTTCTTACTGGTCCATAGTTCATATGGAGTCTTAGGAACGGATTTAGTTGGAACCGGGTTTAGCACGTATATTGCAGTCTCTAATGTGTATCTCCAAAAGGATGTAGATAGTTCTGAGTGTACGAGAAGTGATCATACCATATCCAATAGAGTTTGTTCCCTCCTCTCTGTCACACCAATTAATTGTGGTGTAGCAGGAGGAGCTAAGTGTGAAACAATCCCATTGTCCCTTAAGTAGTCCCTAAATTCATCGGAGAGATATTCTCCTCCTCGATCTGATTGAAGGGCTTTGATCTGTCTCTCCAACTATTTCTCGACTTCTTGCTTGAACTCTTTGAACATTTCAAAGGATTCAGACTTATGTCTCATTAGGTACACGTAACCATACCGTGAATGATCATCGGTAAATGTTATGAAATAAACGTGCTGGTTACATGTCCTAACATTCAGGGGACCATATACATCAGTATGTATTAGCTCAAGCGTGCCTGTAGATCTTTTTAGCTTACCTGTAAATGGCCGTTTCATCATCTTACCCTAAAGGCAAGGTTCACAGGTTGGAAGATCTTCTACAGTTAGAAAATCAAAAGGACTATCATTTTCCAACATTGTAATATGATTTATGTTAATGTGGCCAAGTTAGTAATGCCATAGGCACGTGGTATTAACTATTTCACGTGTTCTCTTCTTGGGGATTATTTTCGCCGTAGTTTTGATTATGTTTGTTTCCAAAGAAGGATGGAGAACATAGAGACCATTCTCGAGTTCTCCGTAAGTGAGGAATTTGTTATTCCATTTGATAGTAATCACATTACTGAATAAAATAGAATAACCATCCAAACACAACTTTAAGACAGAAATCAAATTTGTTCTTAAGTTTAGTATATAAATACAATCTTTAAGTACAATGATTCCATCTTTGAAAACTAATTCTAAAGTTCCCATGGCTATAGATACAACTATTGCAGAAGTCCCTAAGTAGAGCGTAACTTCTTCGTCACTCAATCTTCTGCTTGTCTTGAACCCTTGCAATGTGTTACCTGCATGAGTTGAAGCCCCGGAGTTAATACAGTAGGAAGCAGAAGTGACCAACAAATTGGTCTCTATGACAAAAGGTTCAAAATTACCTTGTTTCTTGGTCTCTAGGTATTGAGGACAATTCCTCTTCCAGTGACCGGTTTGTTTGTACAAGTGACAGGCATCTGAAGTCTTGTCCTTCTTTTGCTTTTTAGGCTTGCTACCCTTCTTCTGAGGCTTCCTTTTCACCTTCTGCTTTTTCTTGCCCGAATTTCCACCACCAACAACCATGGCTATCGCTTATCATTCTTTATTAGTTCTTCAGCCCTCTGCAATAAATTGCTGAGTTCCTAAAGGCTAACATTTAATTTGTTCATGTTGTAGTTCATGATGAACTAATTGAATGAGGAAGGCACGGAATTTAAGATGGCATCAATTTTTGTGTCTTGATCAAGCCCTGAACTGAGAGCCTCCAGTTCATTAATATAACCCATCATCCTTAGACAATGGTCATGAACCTATTGGTTCTCAGTCATTTTTGCGGTCATAAACAACTTTAAGACCTTCTGTCGAGTAGAACAATTTTGCTCTTCATAAATGGTCCTTAGACTATCCATGATATCCTTGGACACTTTGATATGATCAAATAGTCTCTATATTGGATTATCTAAGGAGGCTATGATATAACACCGAACAAGAGAATTTTTCTATTGTCGTTCTTGATACTCTCCTACGGGCCTCAGAAGTCCTATCACCCGGATGATCCGGAGCAGGGTTCTTATAAACCTTGTCCAATTTCTCGGACATTAATACTAACATAAGGTTACGAAACCAATCAGCATAGTTTGGGCCCATAAGCTTGTTGTCGTCCAACAATTTGGTGAATTGTCCGTTTGCCATTTCTGATAAAGGGAAAATAGATTATTAGTCCACAACCTAAATTGATTCATGCTAATTAAATAGAAATAGCTTTTAATCTTTGTTCCATTCTCATTTGTTCATCTATGAGATTTCCCTCCTATCTCAGTGACAGAGACGCGATTATATCTCTAGAAATGTGGGAAATCACATATAGTGCATGGAGCCAACTGTTTCAGCTGCAGAACCCCACCACCTTCTGTTTAGGATCATATCTACTCATTTTATGAGGTTCCCTTTGGCCTTAGTCAGATATGGTTTATTGCCATTTTAGGTTAAACCTTTCTGTCCAGTAAGTGCTTACCCATCATATTCGTGAACACCAAGTTACCTTGAGAGAGTCTTCCAATTTAGAATAGGCCCCTCTCACATCAGTCTATGATGCCCCTATCATCTTATGAAACAATCCAACAAACCCAACAACAAATGGATAGCCCAATTTTATTGTGCGTCTCCTCATTACTGATGGATTCATCTTCATGCTAATGATGGAAGGCCTTTAGAGAGTTCATCATATGAATCTCCCTATGACATGCACTTATATTTTGCTGGAGGGAATGAGTAATTATGCCCTAGTTCTTATTTAAGTCAAAGCAAAGTGGCTCCCATTGACTTTCTCAAAGTCATATTTAGAAGGGCCCTAAACAAGCTAGGGTTCCGCATGATTCCTCTAGAGAGGAAGCCGATGTGGCACCCATCAAGAAAGGAGACCATCCAATGATCTTAAGGACACCATGGCAATGATGTGCATTCAACCATGGTGTGCAAAAGAGCCACTATCGAATTAACATGGGCAAAGTGCTTATGACCCATGTACGTAGCACATAACACATCATACATCACATTCATGAAACAATCACATAATTGATCCAATCAATTAAATCATCTGTAAAACCCTAATTAACATTATCAGCTCCTTATACTCCATAATATTATCAAATAACATTATCTAGGTATATGGGCTTAACTGCAAAAGGCAGTTCAGCCCATATAGAAATTATGCTGAAATGGGCTAAAGCAATTTTAATTCATTAGAACTGGGTTTTATAGGGGTGGGACGAATTGCATCTTGTGATGGGCCATTAAACGCTTGGCCCATAACCAAATTTGGGTCAGAAAACTAGCCCCATCGAACCATGGGTTTGATCCAATCAGATTGGACCAAACCTATCTCAAATTCGGCCTAAGGTTTGGTGTCCAAAACAATGTGCAATTTCAAGAAAATGATTTGAAAATTAATTACAGCCGAAAAATACATTCAAGATCAGCAAGAAAATAAATCAAAGTGTTGTAGTGTGATGTTCTTGGACAATCTGGAAACCTACAAAACAAAGTTTAATCGCAGGTAGCAAATTCAGTGTCTACAAAATGCAGATTGCAGATCTTGTATCTGCGAAATGTTTTCTTCTCCTCCATGCGAACCTGCACTTCTTCCAATGAAAAAAATAGAAAACCCTAATATTCTATTAATTACATCAGATCAAATCCTATACATTTTGTCTAAAAATAAAAAAAAAAATATTTACGTACCAAAATAATAGAATAGAAAAATGCAGGGTGCGAAAATCTTGGCACCATTAAAGATTTTGATCTCCATCACACATACAACCCACACATCCACAAAATAATAACAGGGCCATTCCAAAATTAAATCAAAATAATAAAAAATTAATTTTCAGATCATACGCCCCATTACTGAGAACCAAATTCCTAGAAAACAACAATCTACACAAATCAGGTAGAACTGATTATGCCTATTTGCGCAAGTTCAAATAAGGTACGATTTGTTCAAAAATTAAACCATGGCTCTGATACCACTAAAGGGATGGGAGATCCATCATATGGATGGCCAAACCATGCAGAGTGGCTGGGTGAAATTTCAAAAATTTCTTTCTCCCTTCTAGGAATCCTATTCTCTAATGTAGAAAATTGCATTTTCAAGGTTTGTTCTTGAAACAAATCGGACAAGATCTAAAATCAAAACTAAGCAAGTAGGGAAATACCTCATACATAAATATAGTAGCACCCAACATAGGTGTTCACGCCCAAAGAGTTGACCAAAAACCGCCTCCACTGAAGATGACACATCTTAAGGTGAGGCAGGATTAGCAGGATGGTTCTTCAACAAGAACCCTAATTCTTCAGCAAGAATCGATTAAGGGGCTGGTGAGCACGACTTTAAATTGTTTCTTCTAGCAGAAGCAATATCATGAACTATTATTGATCTGATCCAAGGATGGAGATCGAACTGGGTAGGGGCGGCAAGAACTGGGGAAGAATTCTACAAATTTCTAAGTGTGTTTAAACTGGTGAATTCACCCCCTATTTATAGCCTTCTTTGGATCAGCTTCCTAATCTAATTAGGAAAGAGTTCCTTGATCCAAATCTGATATTTAGATCTGGACTCTTAAATGGATCAGACTTATCTTATACTTTAGCTAATCCTAATCAGGTTACAAGTCAAATTCACCCCATTCAATTAAAACACTTAAGCCCGATTCGAAATGGGCTTTAGGCTCATTTAGTTACATAGCTCACTTTCCCTTTAAATGCTAGCTAGCTTGACTCTCTTTGTATGGCATGGGACCCTAGCATTGATCTACACATCACCCACATGGGTTCAGCCCAGCCTTTGTTACAAGACCTGGCCGAATTCACTACTGAGCACTGTGAACCCCTGAGTCCATTAGTATGGGCTCTTAATGGGCCCAACATTTACACTAAATGATCCTTGGGTCCAGCCACCTTATGAAGGCCCAAGGATTGTGGGTAGATGCAAGATTAGCCCATCAAGTATTACCCCCAATGGTCTTACACTTAACCCAATCCAACACCTAGTGTAGTATCATAATCGAGCGTAGGGGTCAGGTGTAACTTTCCAGTTTTGCCAATCTATCTCCAAGGTCCAGGGCAATACTGGAAATCTGGTCTGGTTCAGAGGTTCTATTAATCCTACACTACATGTGTTTCGGGTCTCACCCTGGTAGCTGAGACAAGCCACCCCAAAAGTTGGCCGCACATCAGTGTCAGCCTTGGCAGGATAAATCTCCCCAGACTTACCCAATGACTGTGAACATTCTAAACTAACACAAGTTTCATTAAGTGTCCAGTTTAAGGGTATTACACAGAAACACACCACAAGAACATGAATCAAATGTGTACTTTATTCATTTACAATAAATTCATAATGTACATAATTTTGATTGAAGCTAAGGGCATACAATAAATTCATTTACAATATTTCATTCTCTAAATTTTAATTCTACGGTGCCTATTGTCGTAGCTGCAACGTTTGCAGAAGTCCCAAAGTAGAGCATCACTTCTCCATCATTCAGCCTTCTGCTTACCTTGAACCCTTGCAGAAGTCCCCAAGTAGAGTATCACGTAGGGTGCATGGAGCCAACTGTTTCAGCTACAAAACCCCACTACCTTTTTGTGAAGGATCATATCCACACATCACATGAGTTTTCCCTTTGGCCTCTGTCAAACAAGGTTCAGAGCCGTTTTCAGGTAAACCTTTCTGTCCAGTAAGTGCTCACCCATCATATTCGTGAACGCCAAGGTACCGTGAGAGAGTTCCCATTTTCTGGTGAAGCCCCTTCCACATCGGTCTATGATGCCCCTATCATCTTATGAAACACTTAGACAAGCCCAACAGCAAATGGATAGCCCATTTTCTGGTGCGCTTCCTCATTCCTAAAGGACCCATCCTCATACTAATGATGGAAGGCCTTTAGAGAGTTCATCACATGAATCTCCCTATCACGTGCACTCATATTTACTGGAGGGAACAAGAATTACGCCCAAGTTTATTTCAGGTCAAACCGAAGTGGCTCCCACTGACTTTCATAAAGCTAGATTTTGGTGGGCCTAAATTGTTTAGGGTTCCGCACGTAACCTCTTCAGGAAGTGTGGGGCCCACCATTGAGGGAGGTCATCCAATGACCAAAAGGGACACCATGGCAATGATGTGCATTCAGCAATGGTGTGCGCAAGAGCCACTATCGAATCTGCATGGGCCAAGCACTTATGACCCATGAACGTAGCACATCACACATCCATACATCACATGCAGAGAGGAATTGATCCAATCAATTAATTATCTGTAAAAGCCCATTTGAAGCCCATTTTAATCCATAATATTAACAATTAATATCATCTAGGTATATGGGCTGAATCAGGGTTACCCAGTTCGGCCCATATAGCTTGTTCTTTTATAGTGGGCTTTTGGTAGTTTTAACAATTTAAAACTGGGCCTTACAGGTTGGGCCGAATTAAATATCCAATTAATTATCAATCCTTAGGCCCATATGAACAAAAATTAGGGCTGATATACAGCCTTAATCGAACCCTAGAATCGGTCCAAACAATTTGAACCAATCTTGGTTTGAATGGCTCTAGGGTTTGATTTTTAATTAAATCTTTAATTCAAGAAAATAATCTGAAATTAAAGAACTGATAAAAGAAAACAAGAATCAATCAATCCAGGGTTGTTCGTACAATCCATCCTGCAAAACAGAAGTTAGATCACAGAATGCAGTTTCACAAACTGCAAATCGCAGGTAGCGAATGTCCCATCTGCGAAATCTCCTTCCTTGCGCCGCCATCTTCGATCCAAAAATAAAATAAATAGAAAACCTAATTTCTGTTATATTTACATCAGATCGAATACCAAACACATTGAGTCTAACAATAAAAAAATATTTACAGACCAAATGTAATGAATAAATCAAGAAACTGCAAATCTTGCAGGTTCCCAGCACAAACCAAGAACTTGATCTCCTCTTGTACGAACAACCCATAAATCAAGAAAATCATAAAGAACTATTCTAAACAATAATCAGATTTATATAAAATTAATTTCAGATTATTCGCCCATTAATTTTGGGAACAAATTTCCCAAAACCCATATCTGCGCAAATCGGGTAGAACACCTTCTGCCCATTTGCACAGGTTCAGATCTGAATTAAATTGATTCAAGATTTGAACCTGGCTCTGATACCACTGAAGGGATGGGATATCCATGACATGGACGCCCAAGTCTTGCGGAATGGATAGGGGCGAATTTCAAAAATTTCTTCCTTCTTTACAGGGAATCGAATTCCCTATATTTGAAAAACATGTTTTTCAAAGATCAATCTTGAATCAAGAACCAAACCAGATCAGAACCAAAAGGAGTAGGAGGGAGGATGTACCAGATACAGAGAAGCAATATCTCCCAATGGAGGTGTTCACGCCCAAGGAAGGATCCAAAATCTGCTCCCACTGAAGATGGCGCAGTGCAGGATGGAGCAGAATCAGTAATGTTCTTCCAAAAAAACTTGACCATTCACAAGAATCAACTGGACGGCTTGTGAGTACAGCTCCAACCAATCTTTTCCCAAAAGATTGGAATCAAGATCAGATCTTGATTTCTCCCAAGAACTAGAGATCGAACTGAAGGTGATGGCGGAGGCAAGAGAGAATTTGCAGGGTGCAGAAAGCTCTCTTCTTGTGATTTTCAGCTCTGAAGAGAATTGAACATCAATCACTAACTGTGTATCGCCCCTTCCTTTCTTTCATAATCTAAAAGGGATCAGCTCCTAATCCCATTAGGAGTTGCTAATCCAAATCATATTTGGATTAGAAATCCCTTTTAAGTGATAAGGGATAACCCTTATCTTATCTGCAGATCAGATCAGCCATCTCCTAATCTAATTAGGAGGCTTCCAGATCTAAATCTCATTTAGATCTTGGACTCTCTAAGTGGACAGAGTCTAGGCCCAATCCTATCAGCTGATCCATCTTAGAATTTGCCCCTTTAAGTGACTGATCAAATCAGCCCAGTTCGAAATGGGCTTAAGGCCCATTTAAGGTTATGTACTCACTTAGTCTTCCAAACTGCTGCCCAGTTGGGCTTCCTTGTATGGCGTGGGACCCAAGCATTGATCTACACATCAGCCACATGGGTTCAGCCCAGCCTTTGGTACAAGGCCTGGCCGAATACACTGTTGTGGACAGTGCACCCCGTGAAACCCATCTTGTGGGCTCTATGGTCCCAACACTTACCCTAAGTGGTCCTTGGGCCAAGCCACCTTGTAACACCCAGGGACTGTGGGCAGATGCAAGATTAGCCCATTTGGTATTATCCTCAATGGTCTTATACTTAACCTCTCAGCCCATAACGATCAAACACTGCCCGACAAGGGAGGACCTCTCCCTCGACTGCAAGGAACAGTGTTGCACTCTCCGCTTACATGGATCCCGGGAATTAAAACCTTTTGCAAATCATTTCGAAATCATAACATATATATCTTTATATATAAATATATTTTGCAAAAACAAAATCTCAACAATTGAAATCGGCTGCCGGCAGTCTTGGTTTCCATTAGAGAGAGTGCATCCCCGATCATTACCTTTGTCCGACAAAGGGGCTGATCCTGTCACTATGATCACCTACTCAGATGAATTCTCGGACTGTCCCAACATACCCAAGTTTTGACCCTCGCTAAGGATCTCATTTATTGGTACATCAAAAATAGCCCAATCCAACACCTAGTGTAGTATCATAATCGAGTCTAGGGGTTAGGTGTAACTTTCCAGTTTTGCCCATCTATTTCCAAGGTCCAAGGCAATACTGGAAATCTGGTCCGGTTTAGAGGTTCTATTAATCCTAAACTGCATGTGCTTCGGGTCTCACCCTGGTAGCTGAGACAAGCCACCCCAACAGTTGGCCGCACATCAGTGTCAGCCTTGGCAGGATAAATCTCCCCAGACTTACCCAATGGCTGTGAACATTCTAAACTAACACAAGTCTCATTAAGTGTCCAGTTTAAGGGTATTGCACAGAAACACACCACAGGAACATGAATCAAATGTGTACATTATTCATTTACAATAAATTCATAATGTACATAATTCTGATTGAAGCTAAGGGCATACAACTGTCTAACAACGAGTCTCATAAGTGTCCAATTTAAGAGTATTACACAGAAACACACCAAAATAACATGAATCAATTATGCACTTTATTCATTTACAATAAATGACAATAAGTACATCAATCTGATTGGAGCAAAAGGCATGCACTGTCTAACAGCTTAGCACCTTATGGAAATCAGACAAGTCATTGGGCGAATGGCTACGTGGTAGTTATCATTTTCGATTTCTTACCCATCATTCCACAATCAATGCGTTTGATTCACGCGTGTGCCACGGACCTGGTATATGATTCCTTAAGTTGATGGTTGATGACGTGGCCATTCGTTTGAATTAATGCATAGTTTCATCCCGCTTTCAAAGGGCATAATTGTAATTTTCTCTAGTTTTCTTTTTCATGAAGCTTTGGTTGGGATTCCCTACTTGTGCCTGATCATCTTCCCCAACACCGTTTGTCATTCCCATCACGTAAGAACTATTTATAAAAGGATGGTGAACCACATGAATCTCCACTTTGTCTTCTTCTTCTTGCCTGTTTGTTTCACTTTCTTTGTTTCTTTGTTTGCCTATCGTTCCTTTCTCTATTAACTTTCTTGTTGCCCGTCATACCCTTGTTTGTTCGTCATGGCTCCTCTCTAGAAGAAAGGGGAGAAGGGGACGGATTGTCCTTTCCTCGATTTCGTTAGTGAGGTAGACACAAGAGAACTACTGCTGGAGAGGGAAACAACTATAGCAGCTGAAGGGGAACAGGGTTTCTAGCCTCTGGTACCGGTTTTGAGGGGTGTGAAGGGTATATTTGACCCCATCTGTGGCCTAGAGTTGTTGTGTTTATGTGGACGACCGAACCCATCAGTGTCCTATAAGTGTTAGGAGTCTAAGATCGATAGCTGAAAGTCCCCCAATAGCTATACTACTTGGGCAGAGTATATCCTTAAAAACCCCATGTATTGTAGGATACTGCAGGATTCCAGTCTACTTAGATTTGTGGATTGTTACATGAATCTCACTGGCAGGGAGGGAGTGAAGTATGTGGGTCATTTGTTGGAGCATTGTGTTGTCACACCCACACCTTCATGGGGGTGTTTGACAGATTCGGTCCGCATAGAATACAAAACCGGGCCTGAAGTCGGAGCAAATTCGCAGCCAGGCCCATTTCACAGCTGAAACCCAACTCGCAGAAGAGCCTTGTACCAGCCCAAGTTCTTAAAGCAGCCCAACTTGAAATCAAGAGCCAAGTGCCCCAATTACGAATGTAACCTCTAGAAAGAGAGTCTTATTAGATTTAAATTCTTGAATGTAATCCTATCAAGATAAGAAGATTGGACTAGATCACTAGATAAGAGATAGGATAAGATTAGTTCAAAATAGATTAGGACTTTCTAATTTGAAGTTAATCTCCTAAAAGGAGTTGGAAAACAGCCCTCTCCCTCTGCTATATAAAGAGGAGGGGCGGACCAGCTCTAGCATCACTCACTCCAAGATCCAAGAGATCACCAAGCAGCTCAAGAAACTCAAGAGAGTAGTTCGGCCATGGAGAAGCAGAGCATGGAGGTTTCGCAGATCATGAGCAACTAAGCTTCTTTTCCTAATTCAAGGGGGTAGGTTTGATTGTGCCATTGTGAGGTTCTGTAGTTAATTTATTTTCTTGCTTTTTAATTCAAGTATTCATTGGTTCTTGTGTACATTTTTATTGGATATTAATGTTAATTAGTCTGACAAACTGAATTTATGTTGATTTTCCTACTGCTATCCATGATTTCGGTGATTCGTAATTGTCACGAATAGTGGTACAAGTAGCAATTAGGTTAATATCTTTTTGGGTCAATTGTTCGTGACAGCCTTTGACCAATGTATTGACATGGTTTAACCTAAAAGGAATCGATGGAACAAGATTCAATAATTGCAGCTATTGTTGTTTTGGTTTAACTATTTTAACAAATCTTAATGCTATCACCGGTTAATATGGAACGCTATCATACCTAGTTGAGTGGTGATAAGTGTTGATCGAATGCTGGGTTTGGTCAATTGAATTAGGAAAACACAAGGTTTATTATGGCTATCCTAATAAATCTAAGGTTAAATGCTTGAATTGCGAGATTTCTAGGGAAACCTATGATCGATGGTCAATCGGCTAAACCGAACCCCTGAACCAGAATTCGGTAAGACTGATTTCTTTTTGATTATTGAGTTTGCTATTGCTTTCTTATTCTTTTAATTTTAGTTATTTTATTTTCCCACTCAGTTATATTATTCATTCGGCTGAGAAATTACTGTTAGCTCCCTGTGGGATTCGACCTAGTACCACTTTCACTGCAAATATCTTATTGTGGGACTAGTACTAATTTTGAGGGCTTCGACAAACCCGTCAGTGGGGTCGAATATACTACTATTCAAAAGGTAATGATGAACAAAATCCATATAAGACTAGTTTTAATGAGAAAATGCTCAAGGATATAAAGTTTGTGCTCGAAATATGTATATTTATCAATGCGAGGAAAAATATGTTTTAAGAGAAAACAAGAATGATGACCGTGTGCAAAACAAAGGAAATGAATAAATGAGCTTACAAATGACAAATGAATTTAAATATAGAAGGCGATTAGATGAAATGGGGGAGCCGCCTGTGGATTCTCAAGGTGCTCCTTCCTTTGCCTTGGTGGTTGCTGCTGCCGTGAATTCTTTTCCTGCTATTCCTGATCCACCGACGGTGGATATTCCTTTGAAAGTACCTTTGATCAAATGGGGAGAACCGACAGTGCTGTTCTCAGAAGAAGATATTGAGATATCTATCTCCCCTCTCCAATTTGCTTTCGGTGGAAAATGTTCATATGGTCGTCCTTCCCTAGCGGAGATCGGGGAATTTCTGGTAGGTACTTTTAGACTCCAAAAAGCCATTGTGGTCACTGCATTAGATCTGAGACATGTGCTTCTTATATTTGAAAGTGAGGAGGAATACCTTAGGGTTTGGCCAAGAGTCATTGTAGTATAGTGGTGAGTATTCTCGCCTGTGACACTAGTCGTTGTAGTATAGCAGGCGACTCCAAAAAGCCGAGAGTCGTTGTAGTATAGTCGTTCCCCGGCAACGGCACCAAAAACTTGACAGGTCCTTGTGACACTAGCAAGTGCACTAGCCGTTCAAGTAATAAAGAGATGAGTAGAGTATTGTTGCTACGAGGATTTAGGAAGCAACTACTTATACTAAATTGGTTAGTTCTTATCTACTTAACAAAACATTACAACTTTATTCAAATCCAAAATCCTAAGCTACAATCTACCTAAGAAGCATTGGCTCAAATACCTTGCATTCAAGATGAAAGAGTAAGCTAAAAATCCAAATTCATGATTCAGCAATCAACCTTCTTAACTCATTCGAATAAGACATGATTCAGCCTTGGCTTGGTGAAACACCAAGGCAATGAACATCCTCTTTCAAGTGCATGTTCATCTTATGCAAGAATGATGATTCTTATATTTCTATCAAGAATCTAATCATTCATGCATTTAATCAAACATTTCAAGGGCATCAATTCAGATTTGAATTGATCACCAACTGAATTGTGCAAGTTATCTCTAACCTTGCTTGCAATTCAGTTCTTGAATAACAGATCTGAATTTGTAGAGTCTCTCTCAAGCACTCTAGAAATTCCAAGAGTTAGATCAAATCGATCAGGCTGAAATTCCAAGAGTCTTTCTCAAGCAATTCAGTCCTTACAAATCTCAGATCTGAAATTTCAGATCTAGATTTTTAAGAGATCAGTTCAGCCAATCTGATTTACAATTCATACTTTATTCAAGAAACAACAAGATTAGATCTAGTCTATTCGAATGCTTCAAAGAACTTATTACAATCTGAATTTTACAGCATTTGATTACAACAAGATGGAATGAAAGAAAGGAAGAGAAATTTCATGAATTGAAGCTGAATTCGAACTCAAGAAAACACAAATTAAGTAGAAATAGAACAGAGAATCTCTCAATCATGCTTTCCCCCAATTCAAACTCACCTTCTTCTCTCTTGATTTCTTGGATCTCTTCAGCCCTTCTCCTTCTTGCGCCTAGCTCCTTCTCCTCTCCTCTTCTCTTCTCTTCTCTTCAAGAATTTCGAACCCAAGGGGAGAGCCTTGAACTCCAGCAAATAAACACTCTCCCCCTTCAAGAGGCCTCCTTAAATAGGCATTCAAGGAGCCTAGGATGCTGCCACCTCACCCCTCTCTTGAATCTTCTAGAATAGATTGCTCTTCTCTCTTCTTCTTGAAACCTCTAGAAGTTGCCGCCCCTTTCTCCCTTTGGGCTGCACTTTGTGCTGCAACTAAGCTGAGTTTTGAACATATTTTGGTTGTACTCTAGGCTGCTTTGGGGCTGAAAATGGGCTCCTCTTTGCTGGGCCGAATTTAGCTTGCTTTCTAGGCTCTCTTTGGGTTCCCCCAAAGAGTGTAGCATGGGCTACATGGGCCGGTTGCTCCTCCATTGCTCTCTTGGATGGGTGGGCAAAAATGATTAAATTTTGGCTCTCTTTTCTTGCTTTATGCCTTTTTTTTCTTGAGTTGGTTTCCCCTAAATTCTTTCTCAAAATCAAGCTAAGATAGGGTGAAATCCAATCAAACCGGCATAAAATTCATACAAAAACTGCATAAATTGTAAGTAAACCATGTATTCATCAATTATCAAGGATTTTTTGCTAAGATTTCTAAAATGGACTCCTGGGTTGGAGTTAGGTTGGGAACCGTCAGTGGTTCCTCTTTGGATTTCTCTACCAATGTTGCCGATTAATTTGTACAATGACAAGTACCTGCGATCAATTACGCAGGTAGCAGGAAGGGTGCTAAGAGTTGATCCGGCTACTGCTCGTTTGATCAGAACAACCATGGCTATGGTTTGCGTGAGGTGGATCTGCTGAAAGAAAACCCTGGTCGTGTTTGGGTTGGGCTTGGCAAGGAAGGTTTCTGGCAGAAAATTGTTTATGAGAACCTCCCCAAATATTGCACCTTCTGCTTCAAGCATGGTCATGGTGAGGGGGAATGCAAAATAAAACTAAAGAGAAATTCGAAATCTGTGGGAGAAGTCGCCAAGTCTAAACCCACTTCAGCTAAAATGCCTGGTAATCCTGAAGCACCCAAAAAAATACAAACTGTGAAGCAGGTTTACCAGGAGGTTTGAAGAACCCCAGCACTGGTACTAGAAGCTATAGTGATAGAAAACACAGATACAAAAGAGATCCAAGATCAACAACCTGAAATCCCAGAACAACTGACATTACCTACAGAGGGGGTGCGGATGTCTTTTGCTTCTAAAGATGATATCAGTTTGAAGCCTATTCGGCCAGTCAGTCTGGAGATTATTTCTTTCTCGTCTAGGCATCCTGACAAGATTTGGAGTCTAGAGGAGCTACAACAATTCAAGTTGGAATTGGGTGAGAGACTTTCTCATAGGGGGAACAACACTGGCCTCAGTTCTGATGCCAAGTTGCTCAATAAAATTACTAAGAGAGCTCAAAATTCTTCCTACGCCTTATCTGAGGACAAAACCAGGCTAGAAGTGGAAGCAAACTGGACACAGGTGGTTCGCAAGAAAAGGCCTCAGAAAAAATATGTTCAGAGTGAGAACAGACCAGTTACCAGATTGCAGACTGGCCAAGGTATGACTACTTCTAAATGTTCTCAATGAATGGTCTTTTTTGGAATATTAGAGGGATTGCAAATGATCCCTCTACCACTTGTCTGAAAAAACTTTGTAAACTACATAAGTTAGGGGTAGTAGCAGCCTCTGAAGCCATGATTGGGGATGATAGACTTTCCCAGATTTCTAGGAGACTTAATATGACTGGTTTTATGGTGAATATCAGTAGCAAAATTATTATTTTTTGGAATATTCTTTTCTCTGTATAGTTGATTGATGACTGTGATCAAATCCGATCGGTGAAATTCACCACCACTGCCAATGAGAGTTTCATTCTTTCTGTAGTTTATGCCAAATGTGATCGACTGGAAAGAATGTCTCTTTGGGACAGAATTCAGAATTTAGCCTCTAGTATTTCTGAACCTTGGTTGTTAGCTGGAGATTTTAATGTGATTACTTGTAGAGAGGAGAAAGCGGGGGGAAGAAATCTTGATGTGTCTACAATGGAGGATTTTGTGGATGTAAAAATGTTGTAGGACTGGTTGATTTGGGTTTCTCTGGAAGCCGATTTACTTGGTACAATAACAGAGAGGGCTTGGATTGTGTTTGGGCTCGTCTAGATCGAGTACTGGTTAACTCAAGTTGGGCACAATCCTTCCCTTTGAATCCTGTGACTCATCTTAATCGCACCTGTTCAAACCACTGCCCTCTAATTTTTACTATAGAGGAGGAAAGACAGACAGGTCCTAAACCTTTCCGGTTTCAGCAGATGTGGCTCTCTCATCACTCTTTTCACATGATGGTTAGGGACTGTTGGACTGAGGAGGTTCATGCCAATACATTGATGAGTTTATTTCTTAAACTACATAAATTAAGGAGTAAACTCAAGCAATGGAACTGAGAGGTCTTTGGGATTGTTCATCAGGCTATCAAGGAGGTAGAAGACAGGGTCCAACTGACTGAATTGAATCACTTACAGATGAAGTCTACAGCTAGCCTCACGGAGTTAAGAGAGGAGAGGAAGAAACTTCATGAAGTTCACAAACAGGAGGAAATTTTCTGGAGGCAGAAATCGAGAATTAAATGGTTGAAAGAGGGGGATAGAAACTCAAAATTTTTTCATATGTTTGTTAAGATGAACCGAATGCGGAGCAGAATTAGCAAGATTAAAAATTCCACAGGTGATTGGATTTCTGACCCGGAGGAGTTAAAATAAGGTGCTATAAACTTTTTTGTAGTGTTCTCTCAGAGGAAGGAGCAGTTGGTGATGAGGAATTGCTGGATATCATTCTGTGTGTGGTAAATCAAGAAGACAATGCCAATCTTTTGGTCGTACCTTCTAAGATAGAAATTAAAGAGGTGGTCCATGCCATGGACAGAGACAGTGCACCGGTGCCGGATGGTTTTACAGGACATTTTTTTGTCTCGTGCGGGGACATTGTTGGAGAAGATATCGTAGGGGTTGTCCAGTTCTTTTTTAATGGTGGCCAGCTTCTGGTGAGTTACACTTCCTCCTTTATTTCTTTGATACCAAAAGGCAAGGTCCCTGAGAGTTTCATGGATTTTCGTCCCATCAGCTTAGGAAATTTCTGCTACAAACTTATTGCAAAGATCTTTACTAAAAGACTGGAGGGTATTTTACCTAAGTTAATTTCACTAGAGCAAGGTGCTTTTATTCAGGGGTAAAACATCATGGATAATGTAGCTTTGGTAGAGGAAATGGTAATAGATATTGATAGAAAGGTTGTGGGGGGAAATGTTGTGCTGAAACTGGATATGGCCAAAGCTTACGATCGGCTGAATTGGGACTTCCTCTTCAAAGTCCTGAGATAATTCAGTTTTAGTGAACATTGGATTGATTTGATTAGAAAAATGGTTGTGAATTGCTGGATTTCAGTTCTTTGGAATGGAGGAGTCACAAGATTTTTTCAGTCCACTAGAGGCTTGCGGCAAGGGGATCCCCTTTCGCTGTATTTGTTTATCATTGCAGAGGAGGTACTCAACAGAAACATGTCCAAGTTGGGCGTACAGTATCTTGCAAATGCTTATGTGACTCACAGGGACTGCCCTCCTATCACCCACAACCTCTATGCTGATGACACCATTATCTTCACACGAGGGTCCAAGCAGGTGTTAGTGAAAGTAATGCCAATAATCCGAAGGTACAAAGAATGTTTGGGTCAATTGGTGAACAAGGCGAAGAGCTATTTTTTCACTTCAACAAAAGCCTCTCGCAGCAAAATCCAAACCATAACTTCAATCATGGGCTAGGTGCATAAGTCTCTCCCCTTCACCTACCTTGGGATCCCCATTGGTAAGGGCCAAGTGAAAGCATAAGCATTTGATGGGATTGTGTAAAAAGTGGCAGCAAAAATTTCGGGCTGGAAAGGGAAAATGAATTCGACGGGAGGTAAGTTATTCTTAATTAGACATGTGTTGAACAATATTCTAATATACTTGATGTCAGCAGTTGCAACTCCCAAGAAGGTTATCAAATGCCTGGATCAATTAATGAAAGGATTCCTTTGGTCTAATTCGGAGATAGGTAGTCATCACTATTGGATAGCTTGGAGGAAAATTGTGAGACCTTTTTCTAAAGGTGGGATGCACATTAAAAGCATATCTGATGTCCAAAAAGCACTCAAGTTGAAAGCTTTGTGGCATGTGTTGATGAGAATAAAATTTGTCATATCTTTACCCCTCAATATTTAGTATTGCACTTAATTGGTACCTAATTGGACTCATTACTCTTGTATTTCGAGTCAGGGCAAGCAGATAGGCGATTGGAAGAAAACAAGGCTAATTAGATGTTTTTGCACAATTTCGGCACTGATCAGTGATATGGGCATAACTCTCAATTCTGGACTCCGATTAGGATATTTCAAGAAGCACTGGAAAGATAAGGAAAAGACCCACAACTTTTATGTTTTGGGTTTTGATAGAATCGATCCGCATCGAAAATGAATTCGGGCCCAAAGTCAGAGCAATTTCGTAGCAAGGCCCATTTCGCAGAAGAGTCTTGAAGCAAGCCCGAATTGTTAGAGAAGCCCAGTTCGAATTCAAGATCCAATAGTCCCATTAGAATAGAAGTTGAATGTGATCTCAATAAAAGAGTTTTATCAGATTTAAATTCTCAAGTTGTAATCCTAGAAAGATAAGGGATAAGAGTTAGGTAGGATAAGTTCAATTTAGACTAGGACTTTCCAGTTTGAGGATAATCTCCTTAAGGGAGTTGGAGAGCAACCCTCTCCCCAAATCTATATAAAGGGGGGGCGGACCAGCACCCAAGGCATCAATTTCCTCCAAGAGAGCTTCAGTCTTCAGAGAGGGAAATCAACAACCAAGGAGGAAGAAACAAGAGTTCGCCCCCCTTTCTCATCTAGAAGTTGCGTTTTCATCATGAAGTGTCTGTAAGTTTTTATTTCTGGTTGAAGGGTTAGGGAAGCCTTGATTCTGTACGCATTGTGAGATCTAATTGATTTTTATTTCAGTTCATTGTTTATGGGTATTTGTATGTTTTCTGTGAATTAACTGTGAGGATTATTTTCTTTGATAAAGCAAGAAGGGCCCCTTGCTCATTCAATAGAAATAATCCATGGCCGATTGAACCTCCAGTTTCGTATATGATTGGTAGGTTCGATCATGGTGGCAACTAACATAAATTGATTGCAAAAAAGTTTTCGATCTATGTTAGGAAAATGTATGATCAGGTTTAAACGGTTCGAGCTTGTGAGATTGCTGACCAGAATTGGGTCTCTCCCCTCTTAATGCTATTAATAGGTTAAATCCTAAGAGCTTGTTTAGGACTGCCTATTAATAAGGGAAGCAATCAAAGAGCTTGTTTTGGTTGTCGAATAACAAGAGTAGAGGCTGGCTGTTAAAGCTTGTTAACAGCTATAACCAATTTATTCATAAACATATGAATCTATCTTTGCATCAAGGAACAATGCTACGAATCAAAGCTGAACTTGTCCCTTCAACTAGAAGCCTTCTCCCATCGATTTAATCTTTGGTTTCTGTTATTTTCTGCTATTTTCTTATTTTCCTTAGCTTTACAACCCCCCTTAATCCATCTACTTGGAAATAAATCCACCCAATCCCTATGGAGAACGACCTTGCTCATCACTATCTGCAAATTATTAACCCAGAGCAAGAATATTTATCTTTGGTTGGGTTCGGCACCCACCATGTGTTGTTCCAAAATTCGTTGTGGGTAGAATTTTTCAGAGACAAGGTGCTGAAGGGTGGTCATTTCTATACAGCCATCTGAATGGATGAGAGATCCATCCTATGGACGCCCAAAAGATTGCGGAATAAGGGGCGAATTTCAAAAATTTTTCTCTCCCTTCAACTGGGAATCGTATTCCCCATTTAGAAAATCATATTTTCAAGGATCAATTCTGATCCATAAACTGAACCAGATCTGAACCAAAAAGGAGTGGGAAGGATTATACCTGATATGGAGAAATAATATCTCCCAACGAAGGTGTTCACGCCCAAGGAAGGATCCAAAATCTGCTCCCACTGAAGATGGCGCAGTGCAGGTGGAGCAGAATCAGCAGTGTTCTTCTCCAAGAACTCTGTCATTCGCAAGAATCAGCAAGATGGTACGTGAGCACAGCTTCCTTTCAATCCTTTCTCAAAGGACTGATGTCAAGATCCAATCTTGACTTCTCCCACAAGTGGAGATCGAACTGGCAAACAGGGCGGCAAGAACAGGGACGTGGCAAGAGAGTATTTGCAGGGAGCAGAATTCTCTCTTCTTGATTTCAGCATTGAAGAAAACCTGATGATCTGTGTGTTTTTAGGCTACCGCCCCCTTCTTCTTTTATAATCTTAAAGGGATCAGCTCCTAATCAGATTAGGAATTGCTAATCCAAATCATATTTGGGTTAGAAGTCCCTTTAAGTGATAAGGGATAATCCTTATCTTATCTGGAGATCAGATCAGCCATCTCCTAATCTGATTAGGAGGTTTCCAGATCTAAATCTTATTTAGATCTTGGACTCTCTAAGTGGATAAGGTCTAAGCCCAATCCTATTAGCTGATCCACTTCAGATTTCGCCCCTTTATTAACTAAATAAACAGCCCAGTTCGAAATGGGCTTTAGGCCCATTAAGCTTATGTGCTCACTTAACCCTCTTAACTGCTGCCCAGTTGGGCTTCCTTGTATGGCGTGGGACCCAAGCATTGATCTACACATTAGCCACATGGGTTCAGCCCAGCCTTTGTTACAAGGCCTGGCCGAATATACTGTTAAAGACAGTGCACCCCCTGAAACCCATCAAATGGGCTCTACGGGCCCAACACTTACCCTAAAAGGTCCCTGGGCCAAGCCACCTTGTAACACCCAGGGACTGTGGGCAGATGCAAGATTATCCCATCAGGTATTATCCTCAATGGTCTTACACTTAACCTCTCAGCCCATAATGATCATACACTGCCTGACAAGAGAGGACCTCTCCCTCGGCTGCAAGGAACAGTGTTGCACTCTGCACTCATATGGATCCCGGGAATTAAAACCTTCTTGCAAACATTTTAGAAACCATATATATTCTTTTATATCTTATATAAAATATATTTTGCAAAACAAATCTCAACGGTTGAAATCGGCTGCCGACAGTCTTGGTTTCCATCAGTGAGAGTGCATCCCCGATCATTACCTTTGTCCGACAAAGGGGCTGATCCTGTCACTATGATCACCCACTCAGATGAATTCTCGGACTGTCCCAACATACCCAGGTTTTGACCCCCGCTAAGGATCTCACTGATTGGTACATCAAAGATAGCCCAATCCGACACCTAGTGCAGTATCATAATCGAGTCTAGGGGTCGGGTGTAACTTTCCAGTTTTTGCCCATCAATCTCCAAGGTCCAGGGCAATACTAGAAATCTGGTCCAGTTCAAAGATTCAATTAATCCTACACTATATGTGCCTAGGGTCTCACCCTGGCAGCTAAGACAGGCCACCCCAACCGACTTGGTGGCACCACAGTGTCAGCCTTGTCAGGATAGGTCTCCCCAGACCGACCCACCGGCTGTGAACATTCTAAACTAACACGAGTCTCATTAAGTGTCCAATTTAAGGGTATTACACAGAAACATACCAAGGGAACATGAATCAAATATGTATCTTTATTCATTTACAACAAACTCATAAAGTACATCATTCTGATTGAAGCTAAGGGCATACAAAACTGTCCAACACCATCCCTCCTTGCTATACTTCTCGTACCTAGAAGGTGAACATGGAACTAAGAGGTGATTTAGTCCTTCTCTCGAGATGGTTAGTGGGAAGGAGTGAAATCAGCTTCTGGTTTGATAATTGGACCATGGATGGTCCTTTAATTGAGAAAGTCATTCAGCTAGATGGTCTCTTAATTTGTAGTTGAGAGTTTGTGATGTTGTTGATGAGGCAGGAATTTGGAGTTTGGATCAGGTTAGGGGGTTTCTTGAGGATGAGACTCTCTAACAGATTCAGAGGTCAGGTGTGATGCTCTCTAACAGCCAAGACAAGATAGTTTAGCTTCCTGAAATGAAAGGAGAGTTCTCTATTAAAACAACTTGGTCCTTCTATAGGGATGCTCATCTGACGGTGGATTGGTACAAGGCAGTTTGGAATGCTCTAGTGCCCACCAAGATAAGTTTCTTTGTCTGGAAACTTATGGTGGGGAAGGTAGGGGTGGACTCTGATATAAAGGAGTTGGGGATCCCTTTTGTATCCAGATGTGTCTGCTGCAGTCACCACTTAGAGGAGAATGTTAATCATTTGCTGGTGCATGGCTATCTAGCTCGAAAATTTAGCTTTTCTTTAGCAGATTGTTTGGGCTTCCCTTTAGGGTAATGAGAGTACTAAGGAGCTCCTCTCTATTTGGTTTTCAGTAGACTCATGAAAAAACCAATGGGCTGTTACAGTAGGGTTGATTGCTTGTTTTGCAGTCTAGGAAATCTAGAAGGAAAGAAACAGACACAGAATGGAAAAAAAATTCAAATGCTCTAATATGGTGATTTGGGTAATTGTACGATGGATTCATGAGGTATCCTCTCCTCTACATCTCACCCATAGAGTGAGTTTTACTCAATAACTCTCTTTACAGTGTTTGGGGTTGCGAATTCACCCAATTAAGAATAGGTACATCAAGGTGGTGCATTTATTACCAGTTCTAGAGGGTTACTTTAAGTTGAATGTTGATGGTCCTTATAGAGGAAATCTTGGCCCATATGGTGGAAGGGGTATCATCAGAGATGGAATAAATGGTTTCATTAGTGCTTTCTCTAACACCTATGGTTCAGACTCCAATTTAGTCGCAGAGGCTATGGCTTTACTGGATGGCTTACACCTGGTGGTTGCTCTTAATCTAGGGAAGATAATGGTGGAATCATATTCCAAACTTCTGATTGATATTCTCAATGGTACTTGCACAGCCCCTTGGAAACTTTGGTTTTGGTTGTTTCAGGTTCAGGAGCTTAGGAATAGATTGGAATTCTTTTGTGTCCATATTTATAGAGAGGCTAACCAACCAGTGGATGCTCTTGCGAAGCTAGGTTGCTTAGAGTCTCAAAAAACTGTTTATGATTAGATAGATACACTTCCTTCCCACGTACAACACTTGATTACATCATATGGTTTAGGTCTTCCTTTTTTGAGAATTCATTGATTTTAGGTTGCCTGGACGCTTAATGTTTATATGAGCCAGTTTCCCTTTGTATAGAGCAAGGGGTAAGGTTTCACGTCCCCTGTCCATAGTCTTCTTCATATTAATAAAATTTCGGTGACCACCGCTCCACCGGGAGTAAATTTTTGGGCTCAAAAAAAATTTAAATATAGCAAATGTCCCAAATTTTAATGCCTAATCTGAATTTGAATTGGGAAATACACGCCTTAATGCTCGTAAAATAGGTCCTTTTACTTTGTTGGGTCATTCAGATGCTAGATAATTTGGGATCATTCTCCTTCATCAATAAGTAAGTAATCATTGAGGCAATGAAAATACCAAGAAGATAAATAAATAAAATAAATAAATTAGTGAGTAAATAAGTAAATAAATTGAGGTTAGCATATTAGAGATGGTAAGAGAGTTAATAATCTCAATCCTCAAGTTTTACGTCAGTCATTGTTTTCAAAATTAGAGATACTCTAGGTTAGAATGAATTTAACTACTATTATATAGACCTTGAAGTAATGAAGATAAAGCAGAGTTTCGAAATCGAACACTAGGATCCAATAGGTATTTTGCTTGATTGCATAAATAAAACAAGATTTATAAAAATAAATTATATGAATAAAATGGGATTTCGAAATCAAACAGACGTAAAAACTCACTAATTCTGAAATCTTGAACAATATTATTATCTCCTTTTTTTCAACAATAAAAAAAGGTTGCATTTAGTAATTATTAGGGGTTTTAGGATTTTAGTTAACCATGATTCTTAGTATTATTATTATTGAAAATTCCAATTTCTAAAATAGCTAAATTTAGTAGCTAAGGTTTAAAGGGTATAAAATATTATTGAATGAGTGAGAACTTATAATTATAATTTTTTTATTGTTATGATATTATACACAATACTTAATATTATCAATTATGAAGATATAATCGTTAATGTAATCTGTATATATCCGGTTAACATAATTTAATAGTTTATATTGAAGTAAATTAGACCTTTTATTCATGATTTCTAATAGTTAACGTCCCCTTTCTTTCTAAGTGTTAGACAGTGTATGCCCTTACCTCCAATCAGATTGATGTCCTTGATGACATTTATTGTAAATGAAAAAAAGTACATAATTGATTCATGTGTTTTGGTATGTTTTTGTGTAATACCCCTAAACTGGACACTTATGAGACTCGTGTTAGTTTATAATCTTCACAGCCGTTGGATAGATCTGGGGAGATTTATCCTCCCAAGGCTGACACTGATGTACTGCCAAGTTGGTTGGGGTGCCTTGTCTCAGCTGCCAGGGCGAGACCTAAGGTACATGTAGTGTGGGTTTTCTTGAAACCTAGAACCGAACCAAAATTCCAATATTGCCCTAGACCTTAGAGACAGATGAGCAAAACTGGATTGTTACACCTGACCCCTAGACTCAATTATGGTACTGCACTAGGTGTTGGATTGGATTGTCTTTGATATGCCAATCAGTGAGATCCTTAGAGGGGGTCAAAACCTGGGTATGTTGGGATAGTCCGAGAATTCATCTGAGTGGGTGATCATAGTGACAAGATCAACCCCTTTGGCGGACAAAGTGAATGATCGGGGATGTACTCTCTCTGATGGAAACCTACACTGCCGATAGTTGATTTCAAACGTTAAAGTTTGATTTTGTAGAATATATTTATATAGAGATGTACATATATATTGTGGTTTCAAAATGTTTGCAAAAGGTTTTAATTCCCGGGATCCATGTGAGTAGAGAGTGCAACACTGTTCCTTGCAGCCGAGGGAGAGGTTCTCTCTTGTCGGGCATAATGTACATATATATTGTGGTTTCAAAATGTTTGCAAAATGTTTTAATTCCCGAGATCCATGTGAGTAGAGAGTGCAACACTATTCCTTGCAGCCGAGGGAGAGGTTCTCTCTTGTCGGGCAGTGTTTGATCATTATGGGCTGAGAGGTTAAGTGTAAGACCATTGAGGGTAATACTTGATGGGCTAATCTTGCATTTGCCCTTAGTCCTTGGGCTTTCATAAGGTGGCTGGACCCAAGGACCATTTAGTGTAAATGTTGGGCCCAATAAGAGCCCATGGTAATGTACTCAGGGGTTCACTGTCTCCTACAGTGAATTGGGCCAGGCCTTGTAACAAAGGTTGGGATGAACCCATGTGGCTGATGTGTAGATCGATGTAAGGGTCCCACGCCGTACAAAGAGGGCCAACTGGGCAGTAGGTTAAAGGTATAAGTGAGCACATAGGCTTAATGGGGCCTAAGGCCCAATTCAAATTGGGCTTAAGTCAGTTAATTAAAAGGGGCTAGATCTGATTTATAATCTTATGAGGATTAGATGAAGGTTGAGATAAGTCTTATCCATTTAAGATTCCAGATCCAAATATCATATTTTGATAAAAAAAAATCCCTCCTAATTAGATTAGTAGGCTAATCCAAAGAAGACTAAAATAGGGGGCCAATTCCTTAGTTTTAACAAACAACAATTTGTGGAATTCTCCCCTTGTTCTTGCTATCCCTACGCAGTTCGATCTCCACCTGTGTAACTGATCAATAAGAGTTCTTGATATCATTTCTTGGCTGAAGAAACAATCTGAAGTCGTGCTCACCTGCCCTTTACTCCATTCTTGCTGAAGAATTCGGTTCTTGTTGAAAAGTCGTCCTGCTGATCCTACTTCACTATGCACTGTGTCATCTTCAGTGGAAGCTGGTTTTGGTTTTCTCCTTGGGCGTGAACACCTTCATTGGGAGTTACTGTTACTTCGTATCAGGTATATCCCTCTCCTCCCTTTGGTTTCAGATCTGGTCCGGTTTTGTTTCAAGAATGATCATTGAAAATGCAATTTTCTAAAGTAGGGAATGCAATTCCTAGACGGGAGAGAGAAAAATTTTGAAAATTTGCCCAACTTTCCTGCAGGGTTCGGCCATCCATATGATGGATCTCTCATCCCTTCAGTGGTATCAGAGCCAAGTTCACATTCTTGAACCAGAATCAGACCCGATCTAAATCTGTGCAAATAGGTAGAATCGGTTCTATCCGATTTGCGCAGATAAGGGTTTTCACTGAGAATTCGGTTCTCAGCCATGGGCAATTGATCTGAAATTAAATCTTTTATTTTCTGATATATGTTTAGAATTGTTCTACATATATTTCTTGGATTTTGGGTTGTTCGTATGGTGTAGATCGAATTCTTTTATTGTCGTAAGAAATCGCACCTATTAATTTATTTTATTCATTCTTGGTCTGTAAATATTTTTTTTTTCATTTTTAGACGAGATGTATAGGATTTGTTTCTTATGTAATATTAATAGAAAAATTAGGTTTTTTCTATTTTATTCCATTGAAGATGAAGCTGGTTCGCATGGAGAGGAAGACTTGCACAGATATGAAACCTGCAATCTACGAATTGCAGTAATGGAAACTACAATTTGCAAACTAATTTCTTGTTTTGCAGGGTTGCAGCCTTATGAACAGCCCCCTTTTGTGTTTGTTCACTAATTCATGATTGTCATTTATCAGTTTTTAATTTCAGATCATCTTGTTGAATTGAATCTTGAATTAAACATCAAACCCTAGACCCATTCGAACCAGATTGGACCAAACTGGTTGGACCAAATCTGTGGTTCAATGGGGGCTGTTCTCAGCCCTAAAATTTCCTTCATGGGCCGAGGGATTGATGGTTAATTGCAAGATGCAATTCAGCCCACATCTATAAAACCCAGTTTTAATCTGTTAACACTACCTCAGCCCAATTCAGCATAAATGCTCCATGGGTCGAACTGCTCTTGAGCAGTTCAGCCCATATACCTAGATAATATTAATTGGTAATATTATGGAATTAAATGGGCTTTATTTATGGGTTTTACAGTTTCTTAATTGATTGGATCAATTATGGATTTCATGCATGTGATGTATGGATATGTGATGTGCTACGTCCATGGGCCATAAGCACTTGGCCCATGCTGATTCAATAGTGGCTCTTTCGCACACCATGGCTGAATGGACATCATTGCCATGGTGTCCTTAAGATCATTGGATCTCCCTGCGTGATGGGCCCCACATCAGCTTCCTCCCCAAGAGGAACTGTGCAGAACCCTAGCCATTTAGGGCCCATCTAAATCTGGCTTTATGAAAGTCAATGGGAGCCACTTTGGTTTGACCGAAATAAAACTAGGGCATAGTTATTCATTCCCTCCTAAAATATAAGTGCATGTGATAGGGAGATTCATATGATGCTCTCTAAAGGCCTTCCATCCTTAGCACGAAGATGAGTCCTTCAGTAATGAGGAGATGCACCATAAAATTGGGCTATCCATTTGTTGTTGGATCTGTTGGATTGTTTCATAAGATGATGGGGGCATCATAGACCGATGTGGGAGAGGCCTATCCTAAAATGGAAGACTCTCTCACAGTGCCTTGGCATTCACGAATATGATGGGTAAGCACTTACTGGACAAAAAGGTTTAACCTAAAATGACAATGAACCTTGTCAGAAAGAGGCTAAAGGGAAAACTCATTAGATGAGTGGATATGATCTTTCACTAAAGGTGGTGGGGTTATGTAGCTGAAACAGTTGGCTCCATGCATTATATGTGGTTTCTCACATTTCAAGAGACATAATTTTGCAGTCTCCATCACTGAGATAAGAGAGAAATATTAGAGATGAACAAATGGAAATGGAACATAGATTAAAAGCCATATCTATGTAGTAAACTTGAATCAATTTAGGTTGTGGACTAATAATCTGCCTTGCCTTTCATAAAAAATGGCAAACGAACAATTCGCCAAGCTGTTAGACATTAACAAACTTAAGGGCCCAATTTATGTTGACTGGTACCGTAACCTTATGCTGGTATTAATGTTCGAGAAATTGGACAAGGTTGCTAAGAACCCTACTCCAGATCGTCCGAGTGATAGGGCTTCTGAAGCACGTAGGAAGGGATATCAAGAATGGGAAGATAAGAATTCTCTTGCCAGGTGCTACATCATAGCCTCCCTCGACAATCTGATACAGAGACAATTCGATCAGATCGAAGTGTCCAAGGATATCTTGGATAGTCTGAGGACAATGTATGAAGAGCAGAATCATTCTACTCGTAAGAAGGTCTTGAAGCTGTTCATGACCGCAAAAATGACCGAGAGCCAGATGGTTCATGACCAATGTCTCAAGATTATTGGTTACATTAATAAACTAGAGGCACTCAGGTTAGGGCTAGATCATGTCACCAAGGTTGATGCCATCCTAAATTCCTTGCCTCCCTCCTTCAATCAGTTTATCATGAATTACAACATGAATAAGCTAAATGTTAGCCTTCAGGAAATCAACAATATGTTCTAGAGGGCTGAAGATTTGATCAAGAAGGATAAACCGATAGCCATGCTTGTTGAAGGTGGCAATTCGGGTAAGTAAAAGAGGAGGGCAAAGTAAAAGCCTCAGAAAAAAACTAGCAAACCTTAAAAGCAAAAGAAAGACAAGGCATCAGATGCATGTCACTTATGCAAACAGACCAGCCACTGGAAGAGGAACTGTCCTCAATATCTGAGACTAAGAAGCAAAGTAATTTCAAATCTTTTATCATAGAGACCAATTTGTTGGTCACTTTTGCTTCCGGGTGTATTGACTCTGGGGCTTCAACTCATGCATGTAACTCACTACAGGGGTTAAATCCATAATCTTAACCATTAATATTATCTAGGTATATGGGCCAAATTAGGGTTGATGGATTCGGCTCATATAGCTTTATCATTAGAGTGGGCTTTTAGCAGTTTTAACCATTTAAAGCTGGGCCTTTATAGGTTGGGCCGAATTAACCATTTAATTAAATATCAATCCTCAGGCCCATTAGTGGGAAAATTAGGGCTGGCTTTCAGCCTTGATTGAACCCTAGGTTCATTCCAAACAATTTCAACCAATCTTGGTTCGAATGGGTCTAGGGTTTGATCTTTAATTAAATCTTTAATTCAAGAAAATAATCTGAAATTAAATACTGATAAAAGAAAAACAATAATCAGTCTCATAGGGTTGTTCACACACTCCATCCTGCAAAATAGAGGTTAGATCATTGGTTGCAGTTTCATAAACTGCTAATCGTAGATTGCAATTCTCCCATCTACGAAATCTCCTTCTCTGTGCCGCCTTCATCGATCCAAAATAAAATAAATAGAAATCCTAACTTTATTAATAATTACATCAGATCGAATACCTATACATTCAGTCTAAAAATAAAAAATAAAAAAAATATATTTTACAAACCAAGTGTAACAAAATAATCCATAATCTGCAAAATCGCAGGTTCCCTGTGCAAATCAAGATTTTGATCTCCTCTTGTACAAACAGCCCATAAATCAAGAAAATCATAAAGAACAATTCTAAACAATAATTAGATTTATATAAAAATTAATTTCAGATTATTCGCCCATAATTTTGGGAACAAATTTCCCAAAACCCTTATTTGCGCAAATTGGGTAGAACGCCTTCTGCCCATTTGCGCAGGTTCAGATATGAAACAAATTGGTTCAAGATTTGAACCATGGCTCTGATACCACTGAAGGGATGAGAGATCCATCGTATGGACGCCCAAATCTTGCGGAATAAAGGGGCGAATTTAAAAAAAAAATTCTCTCCCTTCAACTGGGAATCGCATTCCCTATTTAAAAAATCATATTTTCAAAGATCAAAACTTGAACCATAAACTGAACCAGATCTGAACCAAAAGGAGTAGGAGAGGATTATACCTGATACGGAGAAAAAGTATCTCCCAATGAAGATATTCACGCCCAAGGAAGGATACAAAGACTATCTAATCTGCAGCTACCGCCATTGGATTTGATCAACCACCCTTTTATTTTATTTATTTTCTTTCATGTTATTTTTATTTCAGCAATCTTTTAGATTTAATTTTCGTTCATTTGTGCATTTTACATATCCGAATTCGGCCGGTTCAAGGCTGAGGTGTCTCGAGGGGTTCAAGGGCTGAAGAATAGAAGGATGCCCAGATCTTGTCAGGAGGGGTTCCTGCAAGCCGTCCATCCAATCTACAGCTACTGCCACTAGATCCGAATTTTGGATCACTTTTTTTTATTTCTTTTGTTGATTTCATTATTCTTTTATTTCTTAATTTTGATTATTGCATTGCTTCATTCCAAACCTTTAATTTCAGCATTAATAAATTTTATTTTCTTATTTTCTGCAATCCCCATATCCATTTTCTTTTTAATTGTCCAGAACGAGAAAATAATAATTTTCCCTCGGTTCCCTATGGGTTTGACCCCTTCCTCACCACGTACTATGTTGTTTAAGGTTACGTGAGGATTGGAAAAATTTATAAATTATTAATCTGCTATTCTGAAGTGGTTAATGACACGCTTCCGGTAACACCATGTTTTTGGCACCGTTGTCGGGGAAGCAACGGAAAAAATTTCTTATTTGCTTTGTTTGAATTTGTTTCATTATTTTTTTATTTTCGTTTGATTACTTGATCTGTAATCTCATTTTAATTCTTGTTTCTCTTTGATTTTGCAGGACGTAATAGCAAAATATGGGGTACCAAAGCATTGCCAGACTTTTGAAGAAAAGATAAGAGAAGAGAAACTGGGATTGCGATTCAGGTGTAGTCATCCCATCCCAATTTATTCTTGTTTTTTTTTTGTTTTTTAATTTTCAATACTTTTTGGTAAAATAGTGTTTTTCAATTCTTGTTAATTATTTTTTTATAGATCCAATTTATTTTTTTTTGTATTATTTTTTCGATTTGTTCTTAGATCTATTTTTTCTTTGTTATAATTTCTTGAGCGAAATAGATTTCTGTTTAGGATTGTTAGGTTCTATTTTTTTTCTTTATTTTTATATTAAAAACTCACTTCATTTTTTTATTTTATTTTCTTATTTATTGTCGCATATTCTCTTTTGTTATTTTCTGTTTAATCCTTAGAGTAGCGATTTCCCTTGTTAGTATTTATTTTTGTAGTTGTTAATTTTTTAGCACAATTAATCCTTTTATTTTCTGTTTACAATAATTATTTGTTGTTTTACTTAATTGCCCCTTTAATTAATTAGTTATTTAATTGAATAATTAATTTTTAATAGGAAATTATTCAAATTTTCGAATTTGAGTTTAAATTTCAAATTTGAATTCAAAATTTGAATTTTAATTCAAATCTGAATTTGAATTTGAATTTAAATTTCAAATTTCGAATTTAAAAAAAAATTAAAAATTAATATTTTAAAATTTTTGCATTTGCATTCCAACATTTAGGGTTTGATATGTTCTAAAGCATGCATCATATATGATTGTTTAATTGCTGAAATTATTTTGTTAGTTGTTAATGTGTTAGGGTTTTTCATTTTTAATTGCTCCTTTTGCTAAATAAGTTTGTTTTATTATTTTATGTTAAATTTATGAATTGCATATTAGAGATAACTGTTCATGCATTGTAATTAGTTGCATTTATTTTGTTTATTGTATTTTTCCGTTAATCCATTTAAGGGCAATCCAATTTAAATAAGATAAGGTGGAGATTTCATCACTCTTCCTTAGCCCAAAAACAACCACCCTTTCACGTGCAGTTCACCATAAACCTTAATTTAAATTTTGGATAGCAAGATCCTTTAGGGGGCCCCATACATTTGGTTCAAAAGTGTGCTGAATTTTTGGGAAGCTTGTGACTACTTTCCATAACCGGCGGTTGGTGTCTAAGGATGCTAACCAGCTAAGCCTTAGCGGGTTTTATGGATACTTAATTAAGTCCTTGCGAGAGTAAGGGAGCCTCCCACATCCCCATCTCTTACCTGGCTAACCAAAGGAAGTGGTGTAATTCCAAGTGAACCTAAGAGGATTCACATTGGTTGAACCACTAGTTTAGGAAACCTTAGGTCAACCCATAGGTCATGTGTTTGAATTGCTTGTATTTTTTTTTTAAATCTAAAAATTCAAATTTGAATTTAAATTTTAGGAATTTAAATTTCAAAATCTAAATTTGAATTTAAATTACAAAAATTTAATTTTCAAATTTCAAAAAAAATGAGAAAATCAAAAATTTAAAAATTCAAATTTGAGTTTAAATTTCAAAATCTAAATTTGAAATTAAAATTCAAAATTTAAATTTCAAATTAAAAAAAAAAAAAGAGAAGAAAAAGGGACTTCTGAGTTGTATGTTGGGAATGAGATCTCTGAGATAGAGAGATACCTCCATCACCAGTAACGCAAGCAAATGGTTGGAATCAATGACGCACGGCCCAGAAAGCCAAAGGAGTATTTCACTCCGACCAAGTATAATCCTTCATCCTGTATACAGTTGTTAGATACCCAAGCCTTACAGTATGAGATTAAATCAAGCACAATCAAATGCTCCCCTCTTTCTATGGTAACCCGAATGAGGACCCATACAAACACATAAATGAGTTTTTAGAAATTTGTTCCACTGTAAGGATCCAAAACTTTAATGATTATGCCCATAGATTAACTCTTTTCCCCATCTCCTTGAAAGACAAGGCCAAGCATTGGTTGGGAACTATAGTGAGACCTATTAGAACTTGGACAGAAATGCAACAAGAATTCCTTAGAAAGTTCTACCCTATAGGACGAACCAACACCATGAGAATAACCATCACTGGATTCACCCAAATATCGGGTGAACAAATTCACGAGTCTTGGGAGAGAATGAAAGAGTTGATGAGAAAGTGCCCACACCATGCCCTATCTCAATGGAAAATTGTCTAAGCCTTCTATGGAGATCTGATTGATCAATACAAGCAAATGGTGGATGCATCCTATGGGGGACATTTATGAGCAAAAGTGAGGATGAAGCATATACTCTTTTTGAAACATTGAGTGAAAATTCCATCAACAATGCATCCTTGTATTCCTATGAGAGGTCGGTGGGACCCTCAAAGAATGTAGGGCTCTACGAAGTCAAGAACAGTATAGAGGCCGAGGCAAGAATGGACCTGAATGCAATCTCTAGAAAATTGGATAGGGTAGATCTTCTGGGCCAAAAGCTTGATCAATTCTTCACTTATAACCAGCAACCGAGCCCATCCACACCCCATCGTAAAGTTTGTTCCATTCGTGCCAACTCGGCCCACCAGGTTGATGATTGTCCAACAGCGGCACAGTTTTTGCCGTTTATCCAATAACAGGTTTAGCCAGCCCAGAGTTTCTCGAGGCCGAATAATGACCCATTTTCAAATACTTACAACCCTAGATGGAGAAATCACCCTAACTTCTCTTGGAGGAAACATCAACCTAACACACAGTCCTAGGAGTATCATTCATCTAACCCCATGGCCCACCAACTTCACAGCCACAAGTGCAGAGCCAGTTCTACAAGACTTACCCTAGGAACCAGCCGGTCCAACCTTATCAGGTTTATCCACAACCTCCTCAGACCAGTTTAGTTGTTGACAAATTCATGCAGCTTCAGCAGTTGATTCTAACTCGACAATAGTCCATGGATAGATTAGAGAGCCAAATAGATAGCTAACCGAAGCCAATGTGAGGAGAGAAGTGGGACAACTACCGAGTCAACCGGTTTCGAATCCTACAAATCAACCACCGGTTTTCCTCCACAACAGATTCAACTACCTCCTAAGAACCCTCAGTTTGAAAATGCTAAGGCTATTACAACCTTAAGGAGTGAGAGGATTTTAGAGGACGCGTATGAGAAAAAGAAAGTTAGTGAAGAATAGAAGGAGCAAGAATACCATAAGTTGGGGGGGAAGAAAAAGGAAAGGAAAATTTAGAAGAACCTATAGTGAACCGACCTATAATTCCCTTTCCAACCGCACTCACAATCGAGTCGTTACGAAAGACGAAAGAGACTTGCAACGAGGAGATCAGGGAGTTATTCAAGCAAGTCCATATTAACATCCCTATCCTTGACACGATCCAACATGTCCCGACCTACGCCAAATTCTTGGAAGAGTTGTGCACTCAAAAGAGGGAGCCACGATCAGCCCCACAAAAAGTGATGCTCTCGGTAGATGTTAGTGTGATTCTCCTAAACCAACTCCCCCAGAAAATGAAAGACCCTGGTGCTCCTTTAATAAGCTGTGTTATCTTTGGAATCACTTTTGATCGAGCCCTATTGGATCTTGGGGCTAGTGTAAATCTGCTCCCCTCTGTCATTTATGAAAGATTCAGGATCGGCGAGTTAAAACTTACCCCGGTAATTATGCAACCCGCTGATCGGTTAGTCAAGACTCCTCTAGGTGTTATTGAGGACGTCATTGTTAGGGTAGAGGATTGTTACTTCGCAGTGGATTTTATCGTCGTAGACATGACCCCGACCGAGGAACTGAACCATAACCTAATAATCTTAGGACGTCCGTTTCTAGCAACAGCCAATGCAAACATCAACTATGAATCGAGAGAAATGGACATTTCATTTGGGGAGCATAAAGTTCAATTAAATGTATTTAGTGCCACTAAGTATCCAAACCTAGGGGAAGATAAGTTTAAGGTAGATATAGTGGACGATCTTTTAGATGCCCGGTCTACCCCTTGGTTAGCCCAATCTGAGCCCTATCTTTGTAAAGAACAAAGCAAGTCAGCGAGTGTAGATGAGAAAAGTGAGTAAATGCATCTCGCTGAAGACGTCACCCTTAGCGCCGGTTGGGAGGCAACCCAACATTTTTAAGAATGAATGGTGTCTGACTGAAGACATTAAAATTAGCGTTGGTTTGGAGGCAACGCAACGTAGTTCTTTTTAGGATTAGAGTATTTGGTTTATTTTCTTGATTCGAGACCGGTTGATAGACCTTGAACTCCTTAGGAAAAACCATCTTGATTGTTCCCTTTGGCCCAAGACCCTTTTGCATCAGTCTAGTTATGCCATTGGGGGCAATGGCATTTAAGTTGGGGGGTGACGAAAGAGAAAGTTCAAAAAAAAAAAATTAAGAAGGTAAGCCTATAAATATGTAGAATTAAAATTTCACTAAAAATTTTAAATTTTTTTTCTATTAGAAGAAATTCCCGAACAGAAAAAGTTGAGAAAACTGATAAAAGAATATTGAATTTTGTAGAAATTGGTAGCAAGTGACAGGAGTTAAATTGGTCTTATTTGAATATTATCGAAACCGTTCAGAAATTGAAAATACTCCCAAGTTTGCCCCTATAAAGATAATAAGAGAAAGATCGAGAAATTGGATAGAAATTCTTTAAATTGTTAATGACAGTGGACTACCATGAATAGTGTTTCAAAAAAAAAAGAGAAAATAAAAGGCTAATGGACACCCTAGACTCAATAATCAGGTCTTTTCACCTAAGTTAAGTGTCGAGAATCGCGTCAAACGAGAAAGGGAGGGCCAGAGACACCTAATACTTAGTAATCGGGTCTCTTCACCTATGTCAAGTGTCGAGATTCGCGTCAAACGGTGGAAAGTAGAAATAAAAGTATGTGTGCATGTCAAGTTTAAGGGTAGAAATCCACTATCAGAAATTATTAGAAAAATACTCACCAAATTTTAAAAATCAATCTCAGCTTATCGAGACAATCTGCAAATGGAAGGGTATATAAGATTTTTAAGCCAAATTTCTATAATGTTCAAAATATGACAGTTTTACCCCTTAAACCCAATACTGATCTATACAAAGTTTGAGAATTCTGTAATTAGGATACTTAGCTGATTTTGTCAATGATGATTTTGCAATGGGAATGATCTTTTTATTTAGTGTAATTTTAAGGCTGCATTGCTAAGGGACTAGCAATGATCAAGTTGGGGGGTGTGATAACTTTGTATTTTGATGCCTTAACGGGCATCATTTTAGGGTTACTTAGGCCTTAGAATAGTCAAAATGTGTCATTTTTCCAATTAAATTCAATATTGTGAGCTCTAAGGGTCCATATGCAAATCCTGGGAAAACTAGGGAAATTTTAGTGTTGAAATGCTGTTTTTGGGAACCTTATGTGAATTTCAGCTGAGAGATGGGGTGTTTTTGTGAAAAACTGAGTACAAGAGGGCGCCTCCTATCTACTAAACCTAGAATGGCTCCCCTCCTACTATATTAGCATACTCCCCTCTCCTTAGCAAACCCTAAGGCGCCTCCCCACTCATTCCTTTTACCTCTAACGAACCCTAGCTGCCCCTAACTACTAAATCCTCACCTTCCATTCCTTTTATTCTCCACCTTTTAGCCATTGGCGCCTAAATCTCCACCATCCAATCTTAGAAGCCCAAATCTCAACCATACATAATATTGGGCACCCACCTCTTCTCTTCTCAGCCTTATAATCACCTTAGACCAATCCTACCTCTCCATTCTCAACCCTAGGGCGCCCATATTTCTGCAAAAACCTTGCTACCGCTCCCCTCTTTCTCTCTAATCCCAGTTGTGATCAACGTTCTCTTTAAAAATGACCCCAGGGGCCCTGGAGAAGGGGTTGGTCAATTCACCCAGTTCATAAGGCTTTGGTTTCTTGAGGTGTTCAAGGGTTGTAGAAGGGAAGGACACCCAACCCTTGTTAGGAGGGGTTCCTACAAGCAGTCCAACAAATCTGCAGCTACCGCCACTAGATCAGATCAACCATCCTTTTATTTTCTTTACTTTATTTTATTTTATTTTTATTTCAGCATTCTTTTAGATTTAATTTCCATTCGTTTGTGTGTTTTGCAAATCCAAATTCGGCCGGTTCAAGGCTAAGGTGTCTCAAGGGATTCGAGGGCTGAAGAATGGAAGGACACCCAGATCTTGTCAGGAGGGGTTCCTGCAAGCCATCCATTCCGAACCTTGTTTAATTTCAGCATTAATAAATTTTATTTTCTTATTTTCTGCAATCCCCATATCCATTTTCTTTTTAATTGTCTGGAACGAGAAAATAATAATTTTTCCCTCGGTTCCCTATGGGTTTGACCCCTTCCTCACCATGTACTATGTTGCTTAAGGTTACGTGAGGATTGGAAAAATTTATAAATTATTAAACTGCTATTCCGAAGTGGTTAACGACACGCTTCCGGTAACATCGGAGGATCCTGTAACTTATACGGAAGCTGTATTGAACATAGATTCTTGAAGTTAGTAGATGCCATGAGAGCTGAGATGGACTCAATGGAGACCAATGGAATCTGCACTCTAATAGATTCGCCCCTAGGGTAAAAACAATTGGTTGCAAATGGATCTATAAGAGGAAGAAGGTCCCCGATGGTAAGGTTGAGACCTACAAGGCTCGTCTTGTGGCAAAAGGGTACACTTAGAAAGAGGGAATCGACTATATGGAAACTTTTTTCGCCCGTGACCATGCTTAAATCCATTAGGATTTTACTAACTGTAGCAGCATACCATGATTACGAGATTTGGCAAATGGATGTCAAAATTGTGTTCCTGAATGGAGATCTTTTTGAAGATTTCTACATGTAGCAATTGCAAGGATTCATTGCTGCAGGTCAGGAACACATGGTATGTAAACTTAATCGATCCATATATGGACTTAAGCAAGTTTCTAAGAGCTGGAACATCCGGTTTACCTCTACCATCAAATAGTTTGTAAACAGAATCCGGATGAGCCTTGTGTTTATAGGAAGACCAATGGGGATAAGGTTACATTGCTAAATATGGTGAAAGTGTGGCTTTCGCAACAATTCTCCATGAAAGATCTTGGAGAAGCCTCCTACATATTGGGACTTCGACCTTATAGAGATAGATCGAAGAAGATAATAGGATTATCTCAGTCTACTTACATTGACAAGATTGTCAAAAGATATAGTATGGAGAACTCCAAAAAAGGAAATGTTCCTTTAAGGCACAGAGTCAATCTCTCCAAGGGCATTTCTCCTAAGACACCCGAGGAGATTGAGGGCATGAGAGAGACTCCCTATGCTTCAGCCGTAGGGAGTATCATGTATGTCATGCTGTGCACTCGGCCCGACATTGCTCAAGTAGTGAGTGTGGTAAGTAGGTTTCAATCTAACCCAGGTCATGAGCACTGGACAACTGTGAAAAACATACTGAAATACCTCCGAAGGACAAAAGGAGTTTTGTCTGGTATTTGATGGTAGTTCACTATAGATCATCGGCTATATTGATACCAACTTACAGTCAGACTCAGATGATAGAATGTCTACATCTGGTTACATCTTCACGATGGGGTCCTGAGTAGTAAAAATAATAGTCCACAACCCAAGCCAAGCACATTATCGTAAGTGAGGCTGCCTAATGGATGAAATTGTTCATTCTGGATTTGGAATTCAGCACATCACCCATTCCACTATTGTGTGACAACACTGGATCTATAGGAGTTTGATGTTAAAAGGTAGCATTAGCGGAGAATGTGGCAGACCCATTAACTAAGCCACTAACACAGAAAGTGTTTGAGAAACACATGGACAGTCTGGGACTCCGGTTTGTACCTGATTTGACCTAAGTGCAAATGGGAGTTGTTAGATAGTGTATGCCCTTAGCTCCAATCAGATTGATGTACATTATGTCATTTATTGTAAATGAATAAAGTGCATAATTGATTCATGTGATTTTGTGTGTTTTTGTGTAATATCCTTAAACTAGACACTTATAAGACTCGTGTTAGTTAGAATCTTCATAGTCATTGGGTAGATCTAGGGAGATTTATCCTACCAAGGCTGACATTGATGTGCTGCCAAGTTGGTTGGGGTGGCTTGTCTCAATTGCCAGGGTGAGACCTAAGGTACATGCAGTGTGGATTTGCTTGAAACCCTGAACCAGACCAAATTCCAGTATTGCCCTGGACCTTGGAGATAGATGGGCAAAACTGGAATATTACACCTGACCCCTATATTCGATTATGATATTGCGCTAGGTGTCGGATTGGACTATCTTTGATATGCTAATCAGTGAGATCCTTAGAGGTGGTCAAAACCTGGGTATGTTAGAACAATTTGAGAATTCACCTGAGTGGGTGATCATAGTGACAAAATGTCTGCAAAAGGTTTTAATTCCCGAGATCCATGTGAGTAGAGAGTGCAACACTGTATCTTGCAGCCGAGGGAGAAGTCCTCTCTTGTCGGGCAATGTTTGATTATTATGGGCTAAGAGGTTAAGTGTGATACCTTTGAGGGTTATACCTGATGGGCTAATCTTGCATCTGCTCACAGTCCTTGGGCCTTCATAAGATGGCTGGACCCAAGGACTATTTAGTGTAAATTTTGGGCCCATTAAGTGCCCATGGTGATGGACTCAGGGGTTCACTGTGTCCTATAGTGAATTCAGCCAGACCTTGTAATAAAGGTTGGGTTGAACCCATGTGGCTAATGTGTAGATCAATGCTAGGGCCCCACACCATACAAAGAGAGCCAAGTTAGACAGCATGTTAATGGGTAAGTGAGTTATGTGACTTAATGGGCCTAAAGCCCATTTCGAACTGGGCTTAAGTTAGTTAATTAAAAGGGGGCAAAATCTGATTTATAACCTAATCAGAATTAGCTAAAGGATAAAATAAGTCTTATCCATTTAAGACTCTAGATCCAAATATCAGATTTGGATCAAGAAACTCTCTCCTAATTGAATTAGGAGGCTGATCCAAAGAATGCTATAAATAATGGACGAATTCCTTAGTTTATACACACTCAGCAACCTGCAGAATTCTCCCTAGTTCTTGCTGCCCCTACCTAGTTCGATTTTCACCTGTGGAGCTGATGAAGAAAGGTTCTTGATATTGTTTCTTGCTATAACAAACAATCTGAAGTTGCGCTCATCAGCCCTTGTTCGATTTTTACTGAAGAATTCAGGTTCTTGCTAAAGAACCATCCTGCTGATCTTGCCTCACCATACACTGTGTCATCTTCAGTGGAGGTGAGTTTTGGTCTTCTCTTTGGGCATGAACACCTACGTTGGGAATTACTATTACTTCGTATCAGGTATATCCCTTCCTTTCCTTTTGGTTTCAGATCTGGTCCGATTTTGATTCAAGAATGGAACTTGAAAATGCAGTTTTCTAAATTATAGGGAATACGATTCTTGGGTGGAAGAAATAAAATTTTTGAAATTTTGCCCAACCACCTTGCATGGTTCGGCCATCCATATGATGGATCTCCCATCCCTTTAAACTTAATGTTTGGAATATAAAAACCAGGATTCAGTGTAATACAATGTAGTACTCTCCCTTATATAGTTCTTTGTATCCTATATGGGAGAAATATTTCTAACTATTTATATTCTATGCTTTCTACAGAATAGATGTGGATTTGGTGAGAAAGGTAAGGTTTGGGTTGAGGAGATTCTTAACCTTGGTAGTTCATAAGTCACATATCTCAATTTTTTGGATTTTCCTGCTAGTGTATCTTCAATCTCAATCTATAACTTATCTTCATTTTGCTTCACCCTCTTTAGTTGTGGTTTTGGTGGGATACTAAGTTACGAATTGTGTGATGGAGTTAAATTCTATTTTGTTTTCAAACTTTTATTTGTTTAGTTTTTTTCCACTGATTTGCTTTGTTCCATGGTTCTACTTATTTGTTATAAATTTATTTTTATTATAAATTTCTTTTCCTCTATTCAAAACATGTTTGTATCATATACTTTGATTTGAGGACATTCAACTTACAAATTTATGTTTCTCATTAATTGGATTTGGCCCTTTATAGGAGGAATTTGAAGAGCATGTTGAGAAGGCAAACACCCTCCTAGAGTTTACAACAAAACAATGTGATTATTGTTTGTTATGAGTGATTACCACTAAACTATCATCTTAATTTTGGAGAGACATTTCCATAACCAAAATGGATTGACCTTTCATTACAAACACCTTTTTGATATGCTTTTTCATGTGTAAACTAATGTACACTTTATTACAACGAGTTCTCCAATGCACAATCAACAAGCATGAATCAGTATCAAACACAACTTAACAATTTTTTTTATATAAAAACGACAACCTATTTACTATGATAGAAATGCAAAGAGAACCAAAGATCAAATTTATTTGAAAGGATTTCTTGACTAACTAAAACAAATTAAACTATCATACAAAGAAATTGTCAAATACCTGTTAGTGACACCGGTGTTCAAACTGATAACTTCCTCTAGTTAGGAAAGGCCTCAATGTATTGGGCAAAACCCTAGTTTGATGGATAAGCCAAACAAAATGATAAAGCAGTGACAATGCTGCACAAGAAACAAAAACAATTAAGATGGGGCCTCCAACTGGTATGTACTAACCAAGAAATAGAGTTGAAAAAAGCAAGAATTCTACCTGACAAGTTCGACTACTATGTACTAGCAAGAAATGGGCCTCCAACTGACAAGTTCTGATGCCTCTGGATTCGACCACAACCACAAAGTTGCGGGAGAGGGACAAAGAGACAGAGGGAGAGCAAGAGAGAAGGGAGGGAGAGCGGAAGAGAGAGGGGGGGAGAGCGAGAGAGAGAGAGAGAGGGAGGGAGGGAGGGAGGGAGAATGGGAGAAAATGAGAGCGAGAGGGAGAGTGAGACAGAGGAAGAATGAGAGAAAGTGAAAGCGAGAGATTGAGAGAGGGAGAGTGGGAGAGAGTGAGGGCGAGACAGAAGGAGAGCGAGACTAAGGGAGAGCGAGGGAGGAAAGAATGAGAGTGAGAAAGAGGAGCGCTGCTAGGGAGAACTTGCACTTGCAGGAAGAAGTTCAGTTGAAGAGGAGAGTTGAGAGTGTGAGAGACAACGAAAGAGAGAAAGAATAGGGAGGGTGGGAGAGATCAATGATAGTGGGACCTAGTAGGGTCATTTTAGTCTTTGAAACTCAAGGGTAAATTTCAAAATACAAATATAAATAAGAGATATTATGACATGGAATCCAAGCTGGATTGCCACATCATAGGGAAAAGCAAGATGCTAGTTAGCGTGGGAATTTGTCCTACTGTTTCAATAGTTGAGGTTGGTTTAGATTTTGTATGGGCTGGCCTGTGAGATTCATGTTTATAAAATGGGCCTATCCATACTTTTCCCTAGATTTTATGCTAGAGATTTTTCACCCAAGAAAATTAGATTTTTCTTTTCTTTTTATGGGACGATCAAAGATATTTTTGGGTGATTTAGGTTTAAAGAGAAGATGATAAGTAAAAGAAAATAAAGAAATTTTAGTGGGATATTTTAATAATTTCACGTATTCTGTTATTTCACTTAACGGTTGAGGGGATATTTATCGCAATATAAAAAATTCAAGGAATTTTTATCAAAAAACAGGGGTCCGTATAATTTTACCCTAAGTAAACGAGACCCCACCGTCAGCTCCTCACTTATGGCGCCTCACAGGCAAATCTCACTGGAAACATCTTCCGTTATATGTTATTATTTACGGGAAATGTTCGCAATGTACGGTAGGATGTGCCTGTGAGGCGCCCTGTGTGAGGAGAAACCCAGTTGAAAATGAAAAGCCTGGTGTATACTGTACGATGCATTGGCAAAGCATAAAATAAAACAAATTTGTATGCTTGAGCTCGAGCTTACATGAGGAATATATTGGACAGCTCCTTTTCGTAAGCACGTGTTTTCTGAACCATAATCATTTTCCATTAATTAAACTCAATTTTGATAACCCGGGAACATCTCCTTATAAAAAGACAAAAATCTCCTCGTCGATGTAGACAGCTGATAAGGGTGTCTCTAACGTCATTTTTGGCTTATTTGAATGTGAATCTAGTAATTGCACTAGTGACAACTATGTCTATAGAAGCTTATTGAAAAATAGTTAAAAAAATAAGAAAAAGATTTTTTTGATAAATAAAGTACCAAGCCAGTAGTGCAGAAAAACTGAACCGAAAACAGTGGAGAGAGATGGAGAGTGAGAGTGAGAGAGTGGAGTGGAGTGGAGTTGTTGCTCTCTGATCTCTGAAACTTCCACCTATACATGCCCTTTTCACAGACTGTCTTTCTGCAACCTTTTCAGGTTTTCCCGAAAAATTATCTCTGTAAATTATCTTTTTCGTGAGAGGGAAAGGGAGAACAGTTGAAAACTATTTTCTATTGTATCGACATTTCGAGATTCAGTTTAGTCAACACTAAAAAATGCAGGGTATTTTATGGGTTTCTCCTTCTCAATTCTGCTCTGAATTGGGTCGGTTTTTGAATTTGAGACTTTTTGGTTCTCTCATTTCTGGCATTTTGTGTAATTGCCAGTGTGGGTGATTCGCAAAAGAAAAGGAGAAAAAAGAAGATTTTGTAAGCTTTTCTTTTTGGTTCTTTGATAGGTTCGTGTTTCTAGTTGTTGTTGTTTTGTTCTTGGTTGTGTGGGCTTTAAAGTTTGAACCTGAAGTAAATGCCATGTTCAGCTCATTGTTAGAGGTTCAGGGTTCGTGCAAATTATGTTATCTTTCTCGATTTTTTTAATTCTTTGTTGTTCTTGATTAGGGTTAGTATTTTAATTTCATTTTGCATGTATCCTTTTGTTAAGATTATTGTCTTCCATTACTGAAGTAGTGGGAACTCCTGGTAGTTATGTTTTAGTTGGGTTTTCTTCTCTTTTTCTTCTTGGATAGTGTTAAGGATTGAGATTTATATATATATATATATATATATATATATTGTTTGAAGTTTTGGTACATTTCAAGATTTCCATTTCGTTTTTGCAGGAGCTGCAATAGTGACTTTTTTTGTCCTTTCTTTAATTTTTGAAGACCAAATTTTAGTTATTTTAATGTGCATGCTATTCAATTGCTTCTTTTTCAAGTAAGGGTTGAGAGAAGGGAATGCAGTCCATCGTTTTGATTTTCTTGTTTCTGGTGGAAGTTGCATTTGGAAAGTCAGAATCAGATGCCCTATTGGAGTTTAAGAAAGGAATTGAGAAAGACCCCCAGAATATTTTAAGTTCTTGGAGAGGTAACTCCCTATCGTCTGATGGGTGTCTGCAAAATTGGTATGGGATTAGCTGTACAGGGGGCCATGTCACATCAATTACGCTGGATGATTTGGGATTGGAGGGAAATTTCCAATTTTCTGCTCTAGCCAATCTTGAAATGCTTCGTAACTTGTCAATTTCAAACAACCAGTTAATGGGAACTGTTATGGAAATTGGGTCGATCAAATCTTTGGCATGGTTGGATCTTTCACACAATGCATTTCATGGATCAATTCCATCAGATGTGATGAATTTGCAAAATTTAGTTCTTCTGAATTTGTCTTCCAACAATTTTAGTGGCACAATTCCATCTGGTTTTAGAAAACTTGAGAACTTGAAGTTTCTAGATTTGCATTCCAATGGCTTCACTGGTGATGTTAGTAGTCTTCTTATGCAACTACAGAATGTGGTGTATGTGGATCTCAGTAGTAATATGTTCTCTGGGTCCTTGGATTTGGGTCCTGGGAACTCCACTTTTGTTTCTACAGTTCAATATTTGAACCTTAGCTATAACTCACTGGTTGGGGAGCTCTTTGCCCATGATGGGATGCCTTATTTTGACAATCTGGAGGTGTTTGATGCTAGTTATAACCAGCTTACCGGTCAGATTCCTTCCTTCAGTTTTGTAGTTTCTCTTCAGATTCTGCGACTTAGAAGCAATCAATTGTCAGGGTCTTTACCAGTACACCTATTGCAAGAAAGCTCAACACTCTTAACAGAACTTGATCTCAGCCTTAATCAACTGGAAGGTGAATTAATTCTTACACATTAGTTATTATTTACATATAGGATCCTTTTTGCTGTTTTACAGTGTTCAGTCGCATACACAATGGCTGTGGAAAATGAATATTGTTTATAGAAAAATGGCATTCATTATATTCCATAAAGCATTTTCTAAACAAAGGTTGTTGTTCTTGATTCATATATTGCGACACTCATATTTCCAAGTTGAGCAAAACACCAGGAAAATTAAGAACATGTTTCATTTCCCTATTGAATGGTGCTTTCCTAGGAAACCATTCATTTCCCTTCATTCTATATGGAACCAAATTCAGCCATTTATATATATATATATATATATTTTTCTGATGAACTCTAATATACATTCTTCTCAAGGCAAGAGAAAATATCAAAATATACTTCTTTTCCAGCTTGGTTTTCTATTGACTTGTATTAGCATATAGCAAGTTAAAAAGTCTATTTAGTTGGCCTGAGTCAATATATTTAATTTCTTTGATTACTTGCTTTTCTAAACGTTCACAAGCTGATTTCTTGCTTTGTGAAGAGAAAATATCAAAATATACTTTCTTTTCTTTTTCTTAACTGAAAAACTTTGCCATTTGAAACTCCTTAGGGGAATCACATTATTATGAATACCAAAAATTCCTTAGTAAATTATGTGCAGTTTCAGTGTATCTTTTACTCCTTGTAAGTGCATCCGAAGTTCTTATTTGTAAGAAAATGCTCATTTGTTGCCAAATCTTTATGAAATATCTATTAATTGACTAAGTTTATTTTGAAAAGTTACTATCAAAATTAGTGTACTTTTCTCTTGATAAAATAATAAAGGCTTCATGTGTTTGGTCTTGGTATTAAACATGAAACCAAGGCAAGGAGAAATGGTCATTACCACGATCTAGCATGTTCCTTTATCTTGGAAAATGTGTGTTTCCCTTATCTGTCAGTAATGGGAAGGCTTTTGTAAAATAAAGAGAAAAAAGGTTGACAGAGAGAGAATAAAGAAAGTGGGAAATGAGAGACTACAAACCAAATTCAGTCTGCTAACAGAAATACAAAACATTTGTATGAAACTGTGGTACAACAAACATTAGTTGCCATTGGTGCACAAGATAACAAAATGTTCATATAAGCCCTGACTTTATGACTTGAAAACATTCCTGTGAACCTCTATTTCACTACATCAAACCATTACTTTCTGTCAGCATACATTGTAACAGGATGTTATGAGAACATTTTAACCTCTGAGCAACCCCCTCTGATGTATGGTGCTCCCAACCAACTTGATTTTTTTGTTGATTTCTAGATGTTTTCTTGTATCTATTATGAGCTGGAAATCAACTTGTATAGATTCTTAGAGGGGTAAGGTATTTATGTCCCCCTACATAGGTTTTCATTTTACAATATTAATAAAATGAATGCTGGGAGGGTGGGTCTTGGCACAACGATTGGTTGCTCCATTGTGACCTTGGTGACCAGGGTTCAAATCTTGTGAACAGCCTCTCTGTATGTGCAGGGGTAAGGTTGCACACACTGTCCCTCCCCAGACCCTGTATTGGTGGGAGCCTCGTTCACTAGGCTGCCCTTAATAAAATGAATGCTGGACGAAGCCTTCAATGGGAGTAAATTTTAGGTTTGAAGAGGAAAATTAAAGTGGTGTACGTTGATTTTGTATGATATATTAAAGTCAATTTTGATCTTTAGATTATGAAGGTGCTTACCCATACTTCTGTCATCTGATTTTCTTTTATTTATTGCAGGTCCACTAGGAACTGTCACCTCTGCAACTTTGAAGTATCTTAATCTTTCTTCAAATAAGTTGTCAGGCTCCTTGCCTGCAAAGGTAGGAAACTGTGCAATTGTAGATTTGAGTAATAATATGCTCTCAGGACAATTATCAAGAATTCAGAGTTGGGGAAATTATGTCGAAGTTATTCATCTAAGTTCAAACTTATTGACAGGAACCTTTCCTAACAGAACTTCTCAATTCTTGAGGTTGAATTCTTTTAAGGTATCTAACAACTCAATAGAGGGGGTTCTCCCACTTGTATTAGGAACATACCCACAGCTAAATGTGATCGATTTTAGCCACAACAAGCTTAATGGGCCCCTACTTCCTAGCTTATTTACATCATTGAAATTGACTGCTCTCAACCTTTCAGGAAACAGCTTAAGTGGGCCCATCCCACTTCAAGCACTACACAATGTTCCTTCTCTAGGTTCCAATCAAAATATGACCCTGGTTTTTCTTGATCTGTCAGATAACTCATTAAGTGGCAATTTGCCATCGGAGTTCAGTGATTTCCATGATTTGGTGTATCTTGATATATCTATGAATCATTTTGAAGGTAGCATCCCTGAGAACCTTCCAGATGGGTTAAAAGAATTCAATGTGTCCTATAATAATCTCTCTGGTGTTGTACCTGTAAATTTGAGGAGGTTTCCAGACTCTGCTTTTCATCCTGGAAATTCCTTACTGATTCTCCCTCATCCTTCCCCAAAAGATGCTCCTGAGGTTACTCTAAGGGGGAAGCATGGAATCCATACAAAATCTGTAGTTAAAACTGCTCTAATTGCAGGTTTTGTTGGCATGGCTGCTATTTTAGCTCTTTTGTCCTTAATTGTTTACCACAAGGCCTGCAGACAAAGATGTGAAGGATGGAGGAACAATTCTAATGAAACTGTTGAGAAGAAAGGTATTCCAGAGGGGGGTTCTCCTGGTCATCATGTATTTGGGATTCACAAAAGTGTTGACCCATCTCGAGCTTCATTGGGCCTTTCTCAAGATCGTTTAGCTTCTTCAGAAATGGATTCAGTACATGAGCATGGTGGCACTTCATCAATTATAGGAAAGTCCACAGAGTTACAAATTCCTGGGTCTCTAGTGAAGGATAAAGCAATATCTTCTCCTATTTCAATATTTTCATCTTCTTCACCCTGTTCTAATGATCTACATCTCTCTGAGAATCCTATTGTGCTCAGGGTCTATTCTCCTGATAAATTGGCTGGAGATTTACACCTTTTTGAAGGCTCACCGGGGTTCACATTGGAAGAGCTTTCTCGTGCACCAGCAGAGGTAATTGGTAGAAGTTGTCATGGGATATCATACAAAGCTACACTTGACAGAGGTAGCGTATTGGCTGTGAAATGGCTCAAGGAAGGGATATCAAAAGGCAAGAAAGAATTTTCAAGGGAAGCAAAGAAGCTTGGTAATATCAGACATCCAAATATAGTTTCTTTACAAGGTTATTATTGGGGTCCTAAGGATCATGAGAAGCTATTAATATCAAATTACATCAATGCATCATGCTTGGCTGACTATCTTTTTGGTAAGATCCTTTTGTTCCTGTCTTTTGTTCATGTATTTTTTTTTGATAATTCTGTCTTTTGTTCATGTTATGCAGCTCAAAATGTATGTGACTCTTAAAAAAATTTAAGGATCCTAGGTGATTAAAATGATTATTTATCAGGCTCAAAGGGTTTCTTCTGTTGTGTATTCATTCATGGTAGGCAGGACCACAGCATGATGAGCCCAATCATAACCATCTGAACCATGATGTTTCTGTCCAATGAACAGAAAAACCAGTGTGGTAATTAGTTAGGAAAGTCAATTGCAATTATATATATAGATCGAAAATAGATATCCTTTCTGGAACCACTGAGTAATGGAATAATGGGTTCTAATTGGATATTGAGCCAGTTGAAGTCCAAATCCTACAAGACAGTAAAATTCATATTTCTGTCTAACCCTTTTTGGGTCAAAATTGAGTTCTAAATACCATGTGTGTTATAATTGGATAAAACTTGGATATATCCTCATTTTGTCCATGGTTAAAATCAAATTTGACAAGTATTTATACTATTAACTCCATATATTTCACATGACAAGAGTGACCTTTTGTAGATTTTTCTTCCTTGCACTGAAAGACATGGCCTTAATGACTGCATGTTGTATCTGATGTGCTTCTCCCTCTTTTCATTGTTGTGTAGGATTCTATTTTGTTTTTACACCCCCTGTCCCAAATACCGTAAGGCCTTCATTCATGCTGCAAATCTGTTTCCTCAATTCATTAGCTCTCCCTATTAAATCAGCAACAGCACGCTGACAATTTTTTTTTAATCATGCATTCTTATTTATTTTTTGGCTGTTAAAGAAAGATAGAAATAGATGACAAAAATGTTGCGATAGAGGTTGTGGTGGTCATGGTAGACAGAATTCTTAGGAGAGATTAAATATGTTGGGTAGAAGGGGTCTCAAAGCTTGTCATTTCTTGGCTAAGGAGTGAGGCTTTGGGAGCTTGGAGTTTTATAGGCAGTCATTAAGAGAGATAGACACAGTTACTAAAGAAGTGGGAGCCATGTTTAAATGGGTTAGAAAAACAGCAAATGGACTGGCAGATTGTTTGGCAAAGCAAGGGGTTCATAGGGAACATATTTCTGGGCTGAATTGTAAATTGGATTGTTCTTGTAAAGGGATGGCTGGGGAAGTCCCTAGCCCTGTTGTACTCTATCTCTTTTAGATTAATGAATGAATTTTCAGTTGCTGATAAAAAAAAGTTGCTTGTCTTGTTACTGATAAAAGATGCTTAGGAGGGATGACTGATAATGCCTGTAGATCAATCATATGTGTTATTTCTGTAGCTACAGTAGTCCGAACCAGGAGAAGAGAAGAAGAAGAAGATGAAGAGAACAGTCGAACCAGATAGTTTTAAACCCTATCAGTCGACCCTTAATATGGATTAGCCTCTAATTAGTGGTATAAAGATTAAACTGCTCCCAGTTAAGTATGGGACATGAAGTCTCGATTAAGACTACTACATAAGCACATAACTTAACAGAAATAAATTGACTAATCTACCCTTATTCGGCTAGCTCTAATACTCCCCCTCAAGCTGGAGAATATATGTCATATAATCCCAGCTTGTTACATATATATTTCACTCTCCCTAAGTTTAAGCCTTTTGTAAACAAATCTGCCCACTGATCACCTGAGCCCACATGTTCTGTGCTTATCTCTCCAGTAAGGACCTTCTCCCTCACAAAGTGGCAATCAATCTCTATGTGCTTTGTTCTCTCATGAAAAACAGGGTTGGATGAGATGTGGAGTGCAACTTGATTGTCACAGTACAATTTCATAGGTCTATCCATGGAGAACCCGATTTCTTGTAGGAGATTCTTCAACCATACTAATTCACATGTAGTGTGTGCCATGGCTCTGTCTTCGGCTTCAGCACTACTCCTTGCCACAACCGTCTGCTTCTTATTCCTCCATGTCACAAGATTTCCTCCAAGAAATGTGCAATAACCTGTAGTAGATCTTCTATCAGACACAGAGCCTGCCCAATCTGCATCTGTTTACCCAATTACTTCAAGTTTTCCTCCTGGTCTGTACAATATCCCACGGCCTGGAGCTCCCTTCAGGTACCTTACAATTCTAAGAACTGCATCCCAGTGAGGTATCCGAGGGTTCTGCATAAATTGACTCACCACATTGACTGCAAAGGAGATGTCTGGTCTCGTGATAGTCAAATATTTCAGCTTCCCCACTAGCCGTCTATACCTTCCAGGATCATCAAATATTTCCCCTGTGTCACTACTCAACTTAGCATTTGGTTCCATGGGAGTTTTAGCCGGTTTTGCACCTAACAGTCCTGTTTCATCCAGCAGATCAAGAACATATTTTCTTTGACACAGGTTTACACTTTGTCTTGATCTAGCAACTTCTATACCCAAGAAATACTTCAATGTTCCAAGGTCTTTTGTTTGAAAGTGATTTTGCAAAAAGACCTTTAGTTTATTGATCCCCAATTTGTCACTACCAGTTATGACAATATCATCCACATAGACCACTAATAAAATCTTTCCGGTTTCTGAATCATAGCTGAACACTGAGTGGTCAACTTGGCATTGTTTCATTCCAAAATTCTTCACCACTTCACTAAACTTCCCAAACCAAGCATGAGGCGATTGTTTCAACCCATAAATTGCCTTTTTCAGTCTGCACACCTTACCATCCTCCCCCTGAGCAACAAACCCAGGTGGTTTCAACCCATAAGTTGCCTTTTTCAGGTCTGCTCTGATACCATGTTATTTCTGTAGCTACAGTAGTCCGAACCAGGAGAAGAGAAGAAGAAGAGAACAGTCGAACCAGATAGTTTTAAACCCTATTTAATATGGATTAGCCTCTAATTAGTGGTATAAAGACTAAACTGCTCCCACTTAAGTATGGGACAGGAAGTCTCTATTAAGACTGCCACATAAGCACATAACTTAACAAAAATAAATTGACTAATCTACCCTTATTCGGCTAGCTCTAACACCATGCATAAATATTATTGAAATGTAGATTCTCATTGAGCCTTGTTATCTAGGGTGATTGAGAAGGTTCCTAAGGAGGTGGCTAGGATTGAGAAGGTTCAAAGGGAGTTTTTATGGGAAGGGGTGGGGGTTCCAAGAAGTTCCATCTGGTAAAATGGGAAAAGGTTTGCAAACCAAAGGCGAGGTGGGGGGGTGGTGGGGAGGTTTAGGTCTGAGAAGGATAAAATTGCTTAACAAAGCATTGCTAGGGAAGTGTCCGTGGAGGTTTGGGCAAGAGAGAGAAAAGGAAGGCTTATGGAGGAGGATGGTGGTTGGGAAATATGGGGTGGTGAGGCTTGGGTGGGAACCAAGAGAAGTAAGGAGCTCTTATGGGGCAAGTGTTTGGAAAGGAATCATGAGGTTTAATCAGGAGTTAGGGGATTGGTGAGATTCAAAGTTGGGGATGGATCTAGAATTAGGTTTTGGGGAGATGAATGGACTGAAGTAGGAAAACTGTGTGGGGTTTGCCCAAAGTTATATAGGTTGACTGATCAACAAGTTACAATTGATCAGTGGAAGAGTGTATTATGCTGCTGGAAAAGCTAGAAGGAATAAACATTGCAGTAGTTACAAGAGGTGGTTTGTGGTGGAAAGAGAGCAAAGATGGAAAGTTCTCAGTTAAGTCATTATACAAGGCATTAGTAAGAGAGAGCCTATAGTCGGGTCAGATAAAAGGAGTGTGGGGTAATCCGGTACCCCCAAGAGCCAAGAGTTGAAACCTTTGCCTGGTTCTGATTTGGCATGGGCAACTCTCTAAAAGCTGAGTTAATGGCAATGCTACAAGGTGATCATCTCTCGGGCTAAAAACAATAGAACTACTCTGTGGACTTTCAAACAAGTGATAAGGGAAGTGGAAAAGGTCGCAAGGGAGGTAGAGGCTGAATTCAAATGGGTTAGAAGGAGTGCAAATGGGCTAGCTGATTATCTTGCTAAACAAGGGGCTTTAAGGCAACAATTGTTTTGGGCTGCAATGTAAAGAGGGACAGAAATATGTAATAGTGTGGGAGTTCGAATCCCATACACAAAGTTGTAAAATTTTAAATCTAATTTCAAATAAAATTCTTCTTTGCTGATCAAAAAAAAAAAAAAAAACCTTTGCCTGGTTGGTAGCCCATGACAGCATTCTCACTAAGGATCACATGGAGGAGGAGACAGTCCTTCATTTGTTCTTTTCCTGTATTGTGGCAAATTTTATTTGGATTTTCTATTTCTTTCTGTTTAGACAAAGGATGTTTCAACCTTCTTCTCCAGAAGAACTATTCTCTAAATGGCCAAAACTTTAAGGAAGCAAGAAAGTCAGGATTCTGTGGAGCTGTATCGCATTTCCAGTCTGCTGGTCACTTTGGAATGAGAGAAATAGAAGAGTATTTGAGGACAGGTTAAAGAGCATTGATCATCTGGGTTCTTCATCTTCCAGATTTTGATCAAGTGAACAGAACAGATCTGTTAGAGAACTTCTGGAGTTCACTAGATTTGCAACCTTGTAACAATGAGTTATTTGTAGTTTGAGTTTGTCTGGAATTTTGTTGGTATGTCAGCTTGACAACCAACTGTCTTGCATTGTACTATTTTTTCAGTTTTTAATGAATTTCTCTTTTATCCTTCAAAAAAAAATCTAGGGCAATAAATGCTCTTCAAAATATGAATATTTTAGTTGGGGTTAATTCTCAATATTTTAGTTGGGGTTAATTCTCCTGCATTTAGTTTCCCCCTTTTGTCTGATAGCAGATTCTTCCTAGTGACTATACACCGATGGAATAATAATGAATGGAGACAGGTTAATAGTAAACACATGAATAAGATCTGTGGAGGATGAGGATCACAAAATAGGGGTGGTCATAACAGATATTGGTAAGCTTAGAGAAAGATTCGAGTTGTTAGGTTTATGCCTCACTGGTAGATTTGTCAGCTCTGATCCAGAAGATGTTCAATGATGGGCAAAAACTAAATGGAGGCCAGTAGGTGAGGTCAAAAAAATCAAAGAGCTATCCAAGTTTTGGAAGTTTTTGCTGATAGTTCCAAGGATAAAGATCTTAGGGAGGTAGAGAAGATGTCTAATGCTGTCAGATGCTTTAAAGGTCAAAAAAATCAAAGAGTTCTCCAAGCTTCAAAAGTTTTTCCCAGGTTGAAAGGGGGATTATTTGGCATTGGTTCTCAGAAAAACGTGAAGAAAATTACAAGTGTTGATAAGAAGAACATTGTGTTGGATTATAATCAAGCCAATAAAGTAGTAGAGGGTGTGGATAAAGATAAGGATGGTATTAATTTGGTGTTCAATTCTTGGAAGTAGGGTTTCTTCGTTCTATGAAAATTAGATAGGGGTTACTGATTTTGGAAGTGTGTAGTCTGTCAGGTGCATGAAAAATTCAGGTTGAAGATTGGGGGTGGTTGAGGTTGCTGATAGTTTTCAACTTTTGATGCTGATGGGTCAAAAGGATTTTCTCTTGTCATTTGGAGTTTTTTTGTATATGGGAGTGGAGTATTGGTTTCTGTTTAGTTTGAGTGGAGGCTAGCAATGTTCTGAAAATCGTAATCGTATCGTAAATTGTAAAGGGGTTTGAATCAAATTGTATAGTAAATCGTAATATTTTTTCTTATTTTTTTCAAAAGCTGTTAAGAACTCTAAAATATACCTAAATCTCTCAAAAAAAGAAAAAAGAAAAAATGACTTTGCTCAAGCTTTCTAACCCATAAACATCTTATAACTATATAGTCACAACAGACTTATAGTTACACTAGTGTCAATAAAAAGTAATATCTATAATTATCTTGATATGAAATATGAATGAACCATAATTTTTTAAAAGGAACCATAACTATGTAGTATAGAGTCTTGTTTATATTGTTTTAAATTTTAACTTTCAACTTTCAAGTGTTCTACAAGTGGGACCCACTTTAATGTTTTAAACTTAAATATTTTAACATTGGGCCCCGCTGACAAGTGGGACCCACTATGCTGATTGCGCACTTGAATATTTAAATAGTGGGCCCCACTGATATGTACTGTTTAAATAGTGGGCATGGCCCACTTTAAACTTAGATGTTCTAACAGTGGGACCCACTATGTTGCATGGGTTCCACCAAGCCAAGTTACTTAAAACTTGTTATAGATATAGCCCACTACAATATTAACTCATTATTAAGCTTTGCTTTTGTTTATGGTGGGTGGGACCCACCAAGCCAAAAACAATTCAGAATTCTGTAACAGTGGATTATTCACTGCTAATATTCCTTTGAGGTGGATAAAATCCACCGAATATTACAATCTAATAATTAAATCTTATTTGGGTTTATAGTGGGTGGGACCCACCAAAACCAACAATTATAACAGTGGGTCCACTATGTTGATTTCAATAGTGGGTGATGACCCACCAATTAATTTTTATCTAGCTTTGAATGTGGCGGACAGGATCCACCGATTGCAACACTAATCTGTTGTTGCAAGGTAATTTGATGGGGACCCACCAACTCATGACAGTTTACAGCTTTCAATGGTGGGGTCAAATTTTATTATATATATATATATTTATGATTGAAGTGAATAGGATCCACTGAGTCTTAACTTATATATTTTAGTTTGTATACAGGTAGCAAACCAGCATCTCTGTCCCCTTTTCAGGTGGATAAGATCCACTGACAGTGGGTCCCAGAGGTTTTCCCTTTACAAGTGGCAATATAGGCTGCAATAGTAATACATTTGTCCCCTTTTTAGGTGGATAAGATCTACTGACAGTGGGAGCCAGAGATTTGTCAATTGATTTTTTTTATCCATTTTAACATTGGATTAATCCATTGAATGTTCTTTTGAGGTGGATAGGATCCATTGAACATAACAATGGTTCCCAAGTATTAATCTCTTTCTTTTTTTTCCTGTTTTATCACATAGAATCCGCCAGATATTATAAATTGAGATAGGATTTTGAGTCCTAAAGATAAGGACTGAAAGTAAATAAAATTTAAAGGGATAGAAGACAAGAGATAAAAGAAAAATAAGATCTGTACCTGTGTATACTTGTCCTTAACCACTTCAATCAGCAGAACTACAAGTTCCCTCCTTTATTTTCTCTCTTCCTCTCTCTTTTGTCCTTTTTCTCTTTCTCTTTTCTCTTTTCTCTATCTCTTCTCTTATTTTTTTTTTCATCTTCTGCCCATTTTTCCTGTCCTCTCTCCCTTTTATAGAGGAGGCAATTATGGGTAGGGAGGTTAGAGCAACCTCCCCACTCTTCATATGTGGGGTGGTTGCTTAACTCCCCCTATAACCAGAATAACTTAAAATTTAAATTTATGTGAAGTGGGCCAGCTGTCAAATCTGGCCCTTCAAGCCTTATATATGTTTTTTTTTACATCATATATTATTTAATCCTAAACATCATCACATTGCCCCTTCTCACCATCTGGAGGTAGGAGCTTTGGATGTAACTTCCAACAGGTATCTTTTGTGTGCTTTGACTTCTTGCAGTATTCACACAAACCTCATTTTTCTCAATACCACCCTTCTGCTTTCATAATCTGAACCTGTCTCCTGCTCTCCTCACTATTGACCATAGTATAAGCTTGAGGCTCTGAGAAAGGGTTACCTCATCCTTAGCTAAAACATTCTGTCTGACTAACATACTCAGGATTGAGCCTGGTTAGGAACTTAAAAACCCGATTCCTCTCCTTAGCTAAAACATTCTATGAGTTTCAGCATCTTTTGTGCATCCCCATTGAATTGTCTCTATCAAATCAATTTCCTGTCACATAGACTTCAATATCGAAAAATACATAGTTAATGGCTTCTCCCTCTGTCTCAAGTTATTCACATCATTCTTCAATTTGTAGGCCCTGGCAACATTTAACTTCAATGAGTAGGTCTCCTTAACAATATCCCATACCTCCCTAGTAGTCTCTAACCACAAGCAGTGTTGACTGATATGGGGTTGCATAGAGTTCACCAACCATCCCACAACAGTGTAATTATCAATTATCATGCACCCATCTAGTTTCACAGTAGTCACTACCCCACAAAGATTCTCTATGGATCCTTGACCGCATCTAGAGTCTGTAAGGTATTTTGTCTCACCTCCAGTATGATCCATTGATCAAATGAAGGAAAACAAATATCAAAATACGATACTATTGATAAAAAAACACTAATCTAGTCCTTTTCGTAGCAGAAAACTAGGGTTTCAGAGCACCCGGCAAAATGATAGAAAATGGGTGAGAGAGAGAACTTGTGGCCTCTCCTATCAGGGACTCTAGAAACTTCTCCCGCTAGAGTTGATCTCCAAATGGGTCAGTAAACTCCCTTTTAAGCCCCAAGTGCCAGCTTTAAACTATCTCTAAACCCCTTAGTCCAATTTCTCTAGTCAGCTAGGGTTTTTGGGAAAAATATCCAAGAACCTACCTTGGGCCTCAATCTAAGCAATGTTCTAAAAATCGTAATCATATCGTAAATCGTAAAGGGGCTTGAATCGAATCGTATCGTAAATCATAAGATATTTTCTTGTTTTTTCAAAAGCTGTTAAAAACTCTAAAATATACCTAAATCTCTTAAAAAATAGAAAAAATGACTTTGCACAAGCTTTTTAACCCATAAACATCTTATAACTATATAGTAATGACAGACTTGTAGTTACACTAGTGTCAATAAAAAGCCATATCTTTAATTATCTTGATATGAAATATGGATGAACCATAATTTTTTAAAAGGAACCTTAACTATATAGTATAGAGTCTTGTTTATATTGTTTTAAATTTTAACTTTCAACTTTCAAGTGTTCTACGAAGTAGAGAACTACGCACATCAAGTCATTAATTAATAATTATCCATACAATTTATACAATAGTGAGACACACTACAAATGAAAGTTATACAACTAAAGAAATTAATTTTTCTGAAATTAATGAATATAAAGAAATATCATGTGTATAGAACTATGGATTAGTTTTAATTCCATTCTAAAAAATCAAATTTTAAAGTCTAAGTGCTTCATAAGTCATAATCTAATTTCTTGGATTTGGATGATGTAATTCAGAAAGCTGTGGGTAAGCTGATTTCTTGGATTTCCATTTCTGGGGAGTTCAGGAATATTAGCTTGCCTGTATTATTTCAATCTTGTTCCTGGTGGAAGTTGTAATCTCGGCTGCTTTTTAGACTGCCTTTTTGGGTCTGAATTGCAGTTTGTTTGTGTTGAATAAATTTACTATACCTTTTCCAAAAAATAAGTAAATCATAATCTAATTTCAAGGAGGAAGGAAAATATAAACGAGGGAAAAATGAAGAGAAGAAAGAATGGGGCAAAGTCACTGTTTTAATATGAAAAATGAAAGAAAGAAAACAAATGAACCCTGTTTTCATGTTAGAAAAGAGTGAAAAAATAGAATATATCCCTGTTTTTTCATAAAAAATAAGAGTGAAAATAATAGAATGGAACATGTTTTAACATTAGCAAAAAGAAAAAAAAAAGGAAGCTATTTTTGCACAATAGAAAGCAACCTGTTTTAACCTACAAAGTGCAAATACATCTCTGTTTTTGTATAACTTAGTTTTATTTCATGTGTAAAAAAGAATGAAAAATGGGGATGAACCCCTGTTTTGTGATTAGAAAAAGGGTGAGGGAATATATCAGGGCTAAAGCCCTATTTTCATGCAAGAAAACAAGTAAAAACATTGGGGAAAAGCCCCTGTTTATGCATGGAAAAAGGTTGAAAAGTAAAAGGGCGGAGCCCCTGTTTTTATGCAAAAAAAAAAAAAATTAAGATAAAATATTATGAAACAAGGGGGAAATATTATGAAATAGGTACCCATAGCTTTCATGCAAAAATGAATTAAAAACATGGGATGGAGCCCCTGTTTTCATGCCAAAAAACAATTGAAACAAATGGGGCGGAACCCCTGTTTTTATGCCAAAACACTGACTGAAATAAATAGGGCAGAGCCCTTGTTTTCATGCCAAAAAACCGACTGAAATAAAGTAGTAAGAAAGAAGACAAGAAGAAAGGAGGAAGAGGAGGAGGAAGAAGAGAAAGAAAACAATATAAACCATGTACAGATAATATAAAAACAGTAGAAATAAAAAAAAAAAAAAACAAAATCTCTCACCTTTCAATGCAGACAGTAGAGGAGGTTTGGAGCTTCACCGAAACAATGGAGGAGGGTTTCTTCTCTTCCAGTCTCCCGCCAAGTCTTTTCCTTCAATGGTAAGTCATGTTTGATTGATCAAAGTGGATATTCTATGTTTTATAACTAAAATGGCGATTCTGCCCCTCTATGTAAAAGAGAGACTTTAAAAAGGAAGAGGTTTAAATGGTCATTTAATCTTAATTTAAGCTTTCAGACTCGAATCGTATGAATCTTCCAAGAATTGTGATTTACGATTTACACTAGCAATTTGCTTACAAATCGTATGATTTATTCAAAAACCGATTTATATATACGATTTGTATCGTTTTAGCCCTGATTCGATTTGAATCGTACGATTCAAATCGTGAATCACATGATTTTTAAAATATTGGATCTAAGTGATAAATCTTCTCCACAGATCACCCTGATTGGGAAGCATCAATCTTCAATCAATCAGCAGCTTACTTCTCCATACACACCGTGTATGGGCGTAAAAGAAGAGAAGCAGGAAGTGGGAACTTTCTCTGATGCCAAGAAGAAAACCAGTCCAAGAATTTTTTACTTGTTTAACAAGAAAAATAAGAAGGAAGAAGAGAGAAAGATCTGTTCAAGAGAAAGAAGTTGGAAAAAGAGGAAGAAAAGAGAAGAGAAAATCGTCCCTCTCACTCCCTTAGCTCCTTTATATATGTGCTGGATTAAATTAAAGAAGAAATTACATGGGTGCTCCTGGTTAGGTGGCTGACCCAATAAACATAAAAATTAAAAGTCTTAAGGGGCCCATAAAGACAGCCCATTACAGCAGAAATAAAACAATAAACAACTGAACTAAAAGCAAGGTCCATTTGGCCACCAAACTAAGGCCCATTTTGCCCAATCTCTCTACAAAGAACCAGGGCAGATTATGCATTTCCCTCCATTTTTGTGCTCTATGTCTCAGTGAGTGAGAAACTGTGGATCATATCCTTCTCCATTGTCAGGAAACTAAAAAAATATTGTACATTTCCTTAATCTTATTGGCTATAGCTGGGTTGCTTCTGCACACATTATGGGGTTCATTTGGCAATGGTATGGCAAAGGTCTTGGCAAAAAGGGTAAGACTTACTGGATTATTGCTTTGCATGCAGTGTTGTGAAGTGTGTGGGAAGAAAGAAACAACCATATATTTTGAGAACAAGGCAAAATCCCTTGAGGAGTTGATTCCCACTGTTTTCTGGGTTAGACATATCAGAGAAACAGGAATAGAAAGGGAGAAGAAAGGAAGAGAGAAAAGAGAAGAGAGACGAAGAGAATTCTGGGATCAAAAGTTATGATTGGTGGCGCCAGTCATTAGTATTTATATTAGGGCATCCCAACTAATAATAAAAGAGTAAGATTACAAGAATGCCCCCTGCGGCACTAAAGAACAGAAATATAACAAAGAATTAAATAAGGAGACTAACAGATTTCAACACCCACATTACTTTTTTATGTAATTTATAGGTGGAAAATGCTGTGGAGTTTCAAGGAATTTCAATGGGAGATTTGCGAAGAAGTTTAGTGAACTTATTTTCCTTACCATTGATTTTGACCAGCCACTCTGGCCCAATCTCTAGACAAGTGGGGGTGATAACTTTAGACTTTGATGTCAGTGCTCTTGGCAACCTTGGCAATGCTGGCATCGGTGGTGTGTTCAGGACAGGTGATGGAAATATCTGTTGGGTTTTTAGTGGCCCCATTGGGACTGCTGATTCAACCAAGGAAGAGGTGCTAGTTGCTCTTACTGGAATCCGAATTGCTAGAAATTTGGGTTTCTCAAGAATGGCCATTGAAGGAGACTCTGTAAACACTATAAACTGGTTAAAAGGGAAAGAGGGTGGTCCTTGGAGGCTGTCTCATATCCTAAACGAGGCTAGAGACATTTTTGACTCAACGACTGACATTAGTTTGGATTCCCAGAGATTTAAATGCTCTGGCTGACTCTGAGAGATGTTCTGTATAGCAACAGAGATCTGCCTATGTAATCTGTGTCTTTAGTTGTGCTGTTTTCAGATTCACATCTTCTCTGTATTTTATTCAATGAATTTTGGTTATCTTCTTTCAAAAATGGAATGATAAACTTAACTAGCTTAAGAATTAAAGGAAGAAAACAACAGAGGAGAGTGAAGGGAAGAAGAGGAGGCTGGAGAAAGAACAAACAATTGTGGGCTGTCTTTTATGGCCCACTGCCTTTTATATTAAATGTGAAAAATAAAAAATAAAATTACTAGGATGCCCCTAGTTAGGTGGCAACAATATGCAATGGAAAGAAAAAAAGAAAAACAAGAAAGACTATACCTATTGAGATGAATGCCATGGGTAAAAACGGGAAATCAAGGATCTGAATTATGAGAAAAAGACAAGAAAGACTGTAGCTTTTGTTAGAATTAATTGATAGGGGCGTTCTTGTCTTTTTCTTGTTTTTTCCTCTCTTATATCTGCTGTAACTTATCTAGGGGCATTGTTGTCATTTCAGATTTAGTAGAATGTTAATATAAGTTGAGTCAACAGTAAGGAGAGTTGAGTTAGATTTCTCCTTGCTGGTTTTCCCTCTTTTCTTCTCCTCTTTTCTTTCTTTCTTTTTCTTCTTCTTTCCCTTTCTTTTTAAAGTTGGAACAGCTTTAGAAATAAATAAAGAGATAAGGGAGTCAAAGAGGATTACATACCATTACCCCTAAGTAACTTAAAATTAAACTGTTATTATTAAATCAGCTTAGCTCTATCATAATGGTTCTATTTATAGATTAAACAAAAGAACTTGATTTCCTTTTGCAACTCTAATTTAGACTAAAAAAGTGACCCAACACAACTTCTAATTACTTCAAAACAAAGGTTTCCCAATAGGTAATCTGTAGGGACACTTAAATAATGACTTTGACTCTTAAAACAACTCTGTACTTATCCTAAGCAATTCTAAGATTGACCCAAAGAATTATAAAAATGCAAATCCCGCCACTAACCATGGTTCCATTAAAACAGGTTTAGTTTACAAGATATCGGTCTTGTTGGATAGATAACTCAATTACCTATCCAATGACACTAAAATCATGCAAAATGAATAAATTCTGACCATCAAGAAACAGGTTGAAAGAAAAAAATGACGTGATCTCTTCTTCAACTTTTCAAAATTCTAATAACACTCTAGTAAGACACTATAAAGCCATTGGACCCTTTAAGATGACAAATCCTATTGCTAAGAAAATCACAAAATAGAAAATAAATTTGAAAAGACTCAAAAATAATAAAATCCATAAACCCCCAAATTATGGCATTGCCATTGGATGTGGAATCTTGAGAAAATTAATGTCTTTTCCCATGGGTACTTTCCTTGCTTCCATGCTTGCATCATTCAAAGGCTGAGATTTAGTAGAGTATGATTGATGGAGATGTTTGTTAGTGGCTCAAAGTCTAATAAGAAAAAAATAGGAATGGCTACCACTCTATCTGGCCTTTAATTAACATGAAATTCAAGTTTTTATGCTTCTATTTTTTTTTCTTCCAATTCATGGTAATTTGTGGCTTGCTTGATTTTCTATAATTTTTAAATAAAATTTCTTTAATGCTTTTGGTGCTTCTTCTCATGAGTACTATTACTACTTGTATCTTTTGGTGCAAGGGTAATATTGTCCTTTTATTGTCTTTTTAAACTCTGGGCACATCCACTTCCCTAATCATTGACCTTTCCTTTCATTTTTTCTTCTTTCTGTCTTTTCTTTTCTCTCGATCTTTTTATGAAAAATAACTTCGTATAGGAGCTGAAAGGATGGGAGATCGATCATATGGATGGCCGAACCATGTATTGGTGGCTGGGCGAAATTTCAAAAATTTCTTTCTCCTATCTGGGAATCCTATTCCCTGATTTAGAAAAACTGCATTTTTCAAGGTTTGTTCTTGAAACAAACCGGACCAAATCTGAAACCAAGATTAGGGAGAGGAATACCTAATACGGAATCCACGCAAAAAGTTCCTCCCAACGTAGGTGTTCACGCCCAAAGAGGGTACCAAATCCTTCATCCACTAAAGATGACACAGTTAGGGTGAGGCAGGATCAACAAGTGGATTCTTCAGCAAGAACCCCAATTCTTCAGCAAGAATTGTGTAAGGATGTGAGCACAGCTTCAAGATTGTTTCTTCCACCAAGAAACAATATCAAGATCCAATCTTAATCACTCCAAGAGGTGGAGATCGAATAGGGTAAGGCGGCAAGAGCAGAGGGAGAGAGAAATGAATGCAAAAAGTAGTAGGACTGTGTGTCTATTTTCCAGTTTGTCCTCCTCTTTATATATAACCCGTAAAGAGTCAATCTCCTAATCTGATTAGGAGTTTCTTGATCCAAATCTTTATTTGGATTCAAACTCTTTAAGTGATAAGGATAATCCCTTATCTTATCTGTAGATCAAGATCAACTACTCTTAATCAAATTAGAAGTTTCCTTATCCAAATCTTTATTTGGATATGGACTCTTTAAGTGGATAAGAGTTATCCTCTTATCCTTATCTGCTGATCCATACCCAGATTAGCCCCCTATTTAATTAATCCGGTTAACCTAGTTCGAAATGGGCTTTAGGCCCATCAAGCTTTCAAGCTCACTTCCTTTTAATGCTGGCTAGCTTGGCTCTCTTTGTATGGCGTGAGACTCTATCATTGATTTCCACATAAGCCATATGGGTTCAGCCTAGCCTCTGTTAGAAGGCCTAGCCGAATTCATTGCTGAATACAGTGAACCCCTGAGTCCATCAGTATGGGCTCTTAATGGGCCCAACATTTACATTAAATGGTCATTGGGTCCAGCCATCTTATGAAGGCCCAAGGACTGTGGGCAGATGTGAGATTAACCCATCAGGTTTATTATCCCTAAATGGTCTTACACTTAACCTCTCAGCCCATAATGATCAAACACTGCCCGATAAGAGAGGACCTCTCCCTCGACTGCAAAGTACATTGTTGCACTCTCTACTCACATGGATCCCGAGAATTAAAACCTTTTTGCAAACATTTTGTGAAACCGTAATATATATGTATATCTCTATATAAAATATATTTTGCAAAAACAAATTTCAACAAGTTTGAAATCAACTGTCGACAGTTTAGGTTTCCATCAGAGAGAGTACATTCTCCGATCATTCACTTTGTCTGACAAAGGGGCTGATCCTGTCACCATGACATACCCAGGTTTTGACCCCCTCTAAGGATCTCACTGATTGGCATATCAAAGACAGCTCAATCCGACACCTAGTGCAGTACCATAATCGAGTCTAGGGGTCAGGTGTAACATTCCAATTTTACCCATCTATCTCCAAGGTTCAGGGCAATACTGGAATTTGGTCCGGTTCAAGGTTTCAAGAAAACCCACACTACATGTACCTCAGGTCTCACCCTGGCAGCTGAGACAAGCCACCCCAACCAACTTGGCGGCACATCAGTGTTAGCCTTGGCAGGATAAATCTTCCCAGATCTATCCAACGACTATGAAGATTCTAAACTAACACGAGTCTCATAAGTGTCCAGTTTAAGGGTATTACACAGAAACACACCAACATAACATGAATCAAATATGTACTTTATTCAGTTATGTTATGATTCAGCCTGCCTTGGAGTTCTATTTGTCTGAGATCGATTATGTAGAAAGAGGTAGAAAGGTGGAAGAAAGAGAGAAAGAGAAAAGGAGAAAGTCTGGTTCGAACTGGAAGTCTAAAGAACATAACTCCCATTCGGCCAGACAGTGCTTTTTTATTATTAAAATAATTGAAAAAGACATATGTGTCCTCATTTAAGGAAGGAGCACTGGTTCGAACTGGAAGTTGACTGTCCTTAATCTGGGTATAAGGACAGAAATACCCCTATGCTAACACTCCCCCTCAAGTTGGTGAGTATATATCATATACTTCCAGCTTGTTACATATGTAGTCCACTCTTCCCCGACTCAAGCCTTTTGTAAATAAGTCAGCCCATTGGTTTCCAGTATTAACATATGTAGTGTCTAGCTCTCCATTCAGCACCTTCTCCCTTACAAAGTGACAGTCAACTTCAATGTGCTTGGTTCTTTCATGAAACACCGGATTAGAGGAAATATGAACTGCAACCTGATTGTCACAATAGAACTTCATTGAAGTATTGATGTTGTACCCTACTTCCTATAGAAGGTTCCTTAGCCACACTAATTCACAAGCAGTGTGCGCCATATCCCTATATTCTGCTTCTGCACTACTTCTTGCCATGACCGTCTGCTTCTTACTTTTCCATATCATTAGGTTACTTCCCAGGAAAGTGCAATAGCTTGTGGTAGACTGCCTATCAGACATAGAACCGGCCTAGCCAGCATCAGCATACCCTTCTATTTCAAGTTTTCCGCTACTCTTATATATCGGACCGCGACCCGGAGCCCCTTTTAAATACCTCACAATTCTCAGAACTGCATTCCAATGAGGAATCAAAGGTTTCTGCATGAATTGGCTTACCACACTAACCGCAAATGAGTTGTCTGGTCTAGTAATGGTTAGGTAGTTCAGTTGACCCACAAGTCGTCGGTATCTGCCAGGGTCTTCAAACACTTCACCCATATCACTGCTTAGCCTGGTATTTGTGTCCATAGGTAAACTAGTTGGTTTAGCACCCAACAAGCCTGTTTCTTCCAGCAAATTAAGCACATATTTCCTCTGCCACAGATTAATACCATACTTGGATTTTGCTACCTCTATCCCCAAGAAATATTTCAGTTTACCAAGATCCTTTGTCTGAAAATGATCCTGCAGATAAGTCTTCAGCCTGTCAATGCCCATGTTATCACTCCCAGTAATAACAATATCATCTACAACAGTATTTTTCCTCCCGGAGAGTCATGACTAAATACAGAATGATCAACTTTGCACTGTTTCATACCAAACTTCTTTACTACCTCACTGAACCTACCAAACCATGCTCGAGGAGACTGCTTAAGCCCATATATAGCCTTCCTTAGTCTGCACACCTTACCATCCTCTCCCTGAGCAACAAACCCTAGAGGTTGCTCCATGTAGACCTCCTCGAGTAAGTCACCATGCAAGAAGGCATTCTTGATATCAAGCTGATATATCAGCCAATCATACATGGCTGCAAGAGAGATCACAACACGAACTGACCCTATCTTAGCAGCCGGTGAGAAGGTCACTGTGTAGTCAATACCATAGGTTTGGGAGTACCCTTTTGCAACCAATCGCGCTTTCAGGCGTTCAACACTACCATCAGGAAGATACTTAACCGTATAAACCTATTTACAACCAACAACTTGCTTCCCAGGAGGAAGAGCGGTGAGGTCCAAAGTATGATTATGATGGAGGGCAGAGAGTTCTTCTTCCATCGCTCGGCACCACCTTGGAGAGGCAAGGGCTTCCTGGACATCCTTAGGAACAACAACTGATGATAACAAGGTGACAAATTGGCGATGGGAGGCGGAAAGGTGAGTAAGTGAGACATAATTAGAAATATGATGAAGGGTGCAAGTACGTTTACCTTTCCGCAAGGCAATGGGGAGATCAAGCTTAGATGCTGAGTGCGGGTCTGGTGCCGGATCTGTCGACGGAGATGTAGCCGGTATGCGTGGGCGATGCATATACACATGACAGATAGGTGGGCGTTCAACAGGTGGTGGCACCGGAGGCAAGGGTTTGGTCACGGCTGGAACAAGGGGAAGAGGGTCGGCAACGGGAAGTGGAAGAGGAGGTGATGAGGAGGAAGAAGCATAATCGGACCCCAAAAAGAACGGAGTAGACTCAAAGAAGGTAACATCAACACACACAAAGGACCGTCGAGAACTAGGATGGTAACACCGATACCCTTTCTGGGTCCGAGAATAGCCAAGGAAGATGCACTTGAGAGAACGGGCATCGAACTTGTCATTCTTGGGACCTAGATTATGGACGAAGCAGACACACCCAAATACCCTAGGCGTAAGAGGAAACGAAAACAAAGCGGGAAACAAGACCGTGAACGGAGAATGACCATAAAGGATGAACGTGGGCATCCGATTAATCAGAAAGCAAGAGGTAAGCACTGCATCACTCCAAAAGGGTTTGGGAACATTCATGTGATGCATTAGGGATCGTGCTCTTTCCAGGAGATGGCGATTCCTTCTCTTAGCCACCCCGTTTTGTTGTGGGGTGTAGGTACATGAGGTCTGATGTATAATGCTGTGTTGGTCCAGGTATTCTTGAAATGAAGAGGATAAATATTCACGGCCATTATCAGAACGGAATACTTTAATGTGGGTACCAAATTGATTACAAATCTCAGCATAAAATTTCTGAAAAATGGTAAACAATTCACTTCTTTCTTTCATTAGATAGAACCACGTCATCCTTGAAAAATCATCTACAAAAATGACAAAATATCTATATCCATTATATGACATCACTTTATAAGGACCCCAAACATCGGAATGAATTAAAGAAAAAGGACTCGACACACGGTTATCAACCCTAGAACTAAAGGGAACACGATGGTGTTTCCCAAACTAACACGACTCACAATCCAAAACAGAAAGTTGACTCAAAGACGGAACCAAAGACTTCAAAACTTTTAGCGACGGATGACCAAATCGGCAGTGCCACTTGAGAGGAGAAAGGGATGACTGGAGAGCTGTTGAAGTTCTGCCACCACCGTCAAGATACAGTTCCACAGCTTCATGCCCTCCACCAATCTTCATCCCCGTCTTGAGATCTTGAAAAACACACATAGAAGGATAAAAGGTAATGGAGCAGTTAAGTGATTTGGTCAGCTTACTAACAGACATAAGATTAAAAGGCAATTTAGGAACATACAAAACCGAGGAGAGGGATACAGGGTCTAGGTCAACATTACCAACACCACAAATTGAGGATGTGGAACCATTAGCAAGGGTGACAGATTGTGATGTTGAGCAATGAGATAAGGAAGAAAACACACCTGGAGTTCCAGTCATGTGATCGGAGGCTCCAGAATCAATGATCCAGGGATTGGGTGTGGATGCCAAACAAGCCATACTTGAGTGAGCGAAAGTCGCCGTGTTCTGCTGTGATTGGATAAACCTCTCATATTCATCACGGGGAACACTCACCATCTCCTTCACGGGATCATCTGTGGATGTAGGAGGTATCTGATCAGATGAATGATTCTCCTGTCTAAAGCTGGAACTGGAGTCACTAGTCGCGGCATGATTGGCCCAGGTTAAGGGTGGACCATGTAGATCATAACAATAGTTAATGGTATGTCCATCCATACCACAACGAGTGCACTTCCTCGGGCCTGAGCCACGTCCTCTACCACGGGCTCCCCCTGAATCTCTGCCCCCAGTACGACCACCACCACGATTATAAGTAGGCCCACCATTGCCACTTTGGCCATACACAGGACCACTACTACCACCACGGCCAGACTGAGCTCCCTGAGCTCCACCTCTAGCACCACGGCCTCTCGATACAACAAAGGCAGATCTATCGGAGATATTAGAGTTCTCAGTAGATCCGATAGAAATCCTCCGGAGTCGAGCAAATACCTCTTCTAAAGAAGGGAGAGCTGATCCTCCTAATATCTGAGCCCGTACTGGTTCATATTCAGACTTCAGTCCCACAAAAAATCTAGTCACATCAAGCTGTTCTTTCTGTTGTTGCTGAATCTTGACATCAGAAGTGAGAGGGTGATAGACATTCAACTCATTACGTATGTTTCTCATGCTGGCATAGTACTCCTCAAGACTCTGATTGCCCTGTTGCAGATTAAAGTACTCCTGATACAGCTGATACACTATGGTTGTATTGTCCTGTCCCGAATACAATTTCTTCGCATGGTTCCACACATCTTTGGCAAAGTCAAGAAACATGAAGTTTACACTAATCCTGGGTTCCATACTATTCCACAACCATGTGATGATCTGAGCATCCTCTTGCTCCTAGTCTTCATACTCGTGAGACTCAATGGAGGGTTTCTCCTCTCTTATGTGTTTTACCTTATTCTTTGCCTTCAGAAAGACTTCGACGGATTTAGCCCAAGGCACATAATTCTCTCCATTTAGTTTAATGGAGGTCATCTGAACATTCAGGTAGTCTGTAGGTACCATCACATTAGGTTTACAATCACTGTTATCTCCCATTCTGTTATCACCGATTTTGCACACTTGCTGAATTCTATTACCACTGAATTCTGCACACTGCACACGACTAGATCACACTCGTCACACTGATTTCAGCACTTGTTGTTGCTGAAAAGTGTGCTCTTTACACCACAAACCCTACTCCTACGGCTACCTGAAATCTCACCACTATATGATCACAACTCTTCCTTTGAAATACACAAAAACAGCATAAACCCTAGCATGCTACTGTCTGAAACCCCAGCATATGATCTGAAACACACTTCCTATTTGATCCATAACAGATATCATGCACAGAAATCTCTTACCTTATCACTGAAGGAACAACCACACGAGCAGGAAATCAGCCCACACAAGACAACCACTGCACCACACAGATCGACCCTCTATTCTTCATTGATTAGGGGAGGGCGATCTTAGAAACCACAGCAACCAACCACACAAGACCCGACTGGAGGCATAGAAACCTCCAAGGGAAGAGGGCGATCACTCCTTTTCAGTCATTTCCCTTATCTCCAGTTGAATGCAGAAAAATCAGGAGAAACCCTAGATAGGGTGCACAGAGAATAGAAATCTAGGCAGATTCAAGTGGCTTTGATACCATGTTATGGTTCAGCCTGCCTTGGAGTTCTATTTGTCTGAGATCGATTATGTAGAAAGAGGTAGAAAGGTGGAAGAAAGAGAGAAAGAGAAAAGGAGAAAGTCTGGTTCGAACTGGAAGTCTAAAGAACATAACTCCCATTCGGCCAGACAGTTATTTTTTATTATTAAAATAATTGAAAAGACATGTGTGTCCTTATTTAAGGAAGGAGCACTGGTTCTAACACAACATTACCGGTCAGCAACCTTAATCTGGGTATAAGGATAGAAATACCCCTACGCTAACAATTTACAATAAATGTCATAATGTATATCAAGCTGATTGGAGCTAAGGGCATACACTGTCTAACAGGAGCACCATCTGTAATAGAGAAGATTGAATATCTTCTTCAACCTAAAGCTCTAATCGAGGGAAATAGACTGCTGTTGAAGTGACTGGACAACCCTGATCTGGTCGGCCTTTTTTTCTTCTCCTTGTTCTTTCTTGGTCATAAGACAATTCATTCTTGAGTGTTTAAAGTAGGTGATCAAAGAATATAGGGTTTCATGCAGTGCTGCTGAAGAAGCCCTCTGATCATGGACTGTTGCAGTGGATGTAGTGATTTATAGGCCTGCAGATATGCTGTTTTGGCCTAATAGACTGTAAGTGGTCATGCCCTATTGTTTGCTACCAGTGCTGGGAAGAGTTTCTGAATGAAGATTGATCTGGAACTGTTAGGTGGGAGAAGTTGGAGTTAAGAGTTGTTGTTTTGACTGGTAGAAAATGCAGTACAGGGGTGAAGCAATGGTAGTAGCAGTATTGCATATGTATGCCACTGCTCTTTCCTGATTTCTTATGTGGATCACTGTTGATCTGCCTAGTGCTGCAGTGATGCTAAATTGTAATAGGACATTTGCCTTCAGTCGTGGATGTGGACAGTCTTGTACACTGTTTTCTAGTGTTTTATTTTGTTTCTTTCTTTTTCTAATGTATTAATATAGCCCTTTTATAGCTTATATTATGATGTAAATAATCTCAAAGGGCATTCTTGTAATTGTACATATTCTATTCCTTAATAAAACTTGCCCTTTAGAGGTGGGACTATTCATTTGAATACACCTCATATGCTTGTTTTTCTTTCTTCATGTATTACCATATGAAACCCTAGGTTTGCATGGTACCAGAGCAGGTTTAGTGTGGGAATTATTCAGTGAACCAAGGAGAAGTGACAATCAAGTTTCAAGCCACGAGTTACTGTTCATGGGTTTTCACTGTTCATACTTGGTCATGGGAGCTTGAACTTGATAAGCAATCTTTTAGGGAGTGACTTTCACCATTTAGTGAGGAGTATTTTAAAAGTGATTTAATCATTTTTCTGGGTTTTCCCTAGAGACCTCAAGGGGTGATATTGCTCTCTTTGGCTATGCTGGAAACTAGGAAACATGAACCTCAGATTTGACTTTCCTTTCAATTCTCTCACACCTGGTGGAATCTAGACTTGAAATTCTAGATTTCAGGTCTTTGAGATGGAAGACCAAAATGTCATTTGTGCAAAGAAATCTGGTCTGGTTGGTCAACTAGGATATCCTCCAGTCCTGATTTTAATTTCTCTTAACCTTGGATTCCCTTTACTATTGGCTCTTGGCAAGGATTCCTCCAGCATCATTTGTATTTGTCTTCTTTGCCTTATGGCTTATGCTCTTTACCATCAAATAAGCTCTTTAAGGAGTTTTTAATCTCCCAGAAATCTTTCCCGTCACTCAGTCTTTGTAGCCTTTGTAGCCCAAACTCCAGTTCAATGCTTGTCACCATAAGAATCAACCACTTGGTTCATATATGGAACTGGAAACAGTGCCTTTGGTGACATCAATATCCCATGAGGCAGACCCTCACATTAGCTTCCTCTTCCTCAATCAAGTACCTATGAACCCATTCCTGGTGATATTGGATTATGTATTGCTCTTTGTAAGGATGTAAGATTGTCCTCCACTGCTGGTCCCAAGCCCAGATTGGCAGTTGACACTAAACTTTTGGTAAACTCTCATGATCATGGATACTGATTTGTCTTTTTGTTCTCATGCTAGGGCATTTGACACACTACACCTTAATCCAAGTGTAGTGTCAAATGAGCATGGGTTTTCTAGGGTTGACCCATAATTTGATGATGGATATGGCACTTAACAGAACAGAATGGCGAAATAGGATTCATATGGCTGGCCCCACATGGTTGGGACAAGGCTCTGATGTTGATGATGATGATTTGTAAGGATGTGATTTCTTGTAACAAACACCCTATTGTTCATTTCTTCCATTACTGCTTTTGTCTTCTTTCTACCATGCCTTTGTGTTCACTATTTTTGAAAGTAAGTAAAAGAAAATTTTATTAAAAATAAAAAAAGTATAAGGGTATTTAGTGATGAGCATCTCCCATCCATGTATAATAAAAAGAAAATACAAAGCTTAACAACCAATATGTACACATTCTATTTCTAAAGAAGCCCAAAAATCAGATCTAGAGAACTCTTTGGAAGCTTCTTTAAATTCTTGTAACACTCACTTCATCAGTTTGATTCCTATTCTTGCACAAATCTTCATACTTCTTTCTTTTCCTTCAAATTTTCTTCTGTTCTTTCTTTCCATGTCTCTCAAGTCAATATTTATGAAAGGAACACAGCTCCAAAGAATTTTTTCTTTTCTATTCCCATTAATGACTGGCCAAAGTGCAAATATTTCATGAAGAAGATCATGGTGACTAGAATTAAATATTGAAAAGTTGAAAGAAATATTCCCAAATGAAATCCATAAAGTTGCAACCGACATACAATTGAAACACATTTTCTTCATTAGCTTGCTTAGCAAATATGACACTTGCTAGTCAATTTTAATCCTATGCTTCTCAAATAGCTTTGAGTGGGAATACTGTTTCCCCACACACCTTTAATTTTAATTGAAGATTACACCATGAAGCTGCCATTTCTATACTCCTTCCATCACCTAGCATCTGACCTCTCCAGATGAATCTCCATCTCTTGAAGTTTAGATAGCAGTAGCACAGAGACCACTTTTTAATCAAGAAGAGGTCTTCTAAATTTAGACATCACTCCACAACCCCATCCTAACTTTGTAACACTGAGAGATAGTAATCTTCTTCTCACTCAGCCTATACAACCTTTGACTTGAGTTAGAAAACTTCCTCAAACCTGGTGAATTATCCTCCCAAAACTTAATGCTTGTGTGAGAGAGTGGATAGGCATTTGACACAGATGTTCCATGATGAGAGAGGCAATTCAGTCTCGCTAATCCAAGCAAGAACTCCCATAGTTGTCAAGGCACCCGCCTAGGCGTTGCCAGGTGACTAGGTGACCTTGGCTAGGCACCTTGCCCAAATGCCTTGACTTATAGCAACTAGGCACCCGCCTAGGCAACAAAAATGAGAAGGCGGGTGCCTTATATGCATGCTAATACATTTTGTATTATCATTTATACTTTGTTTTGATGTTTTACTGTTGAAATTTAAGATCAAAGGGTTTTGAGGAGAGAAAAAGAAAGAGGAAAGAAAGAATAGAAGTATAAAGAGGTTCTCTTTTTTTCTATTCTCTCTCTCTCTCTAATTAAATAAAACAGAAATTCCATTCTTGATTTTTCTATTTTACTTCCCATCTTGAATATTTATCATATAAAGTTAATACTATTTTTTTTTGTTGGTGAGGAATTTTGTTCACCATCCTAGATCAAAGACAACATTGCTGATCTTCGTGTCTTCGAGGATGTGGTAATTGGGAAATTAGGCGTGGATTTGGGTAGGAGGGGGAGGATAAGAAAGATTTGATTGGGACTGAATTTGTGACATCCAAAAAGTGTTGAGGAGCCTCTGGAGTAAGATTCTCTCTTACTGTGCATGTAACCAAAATTTTTTCCCGTTTGAAGCTTGGTTTGGTTGGGTCTGGGCCTACAAAGAACTACAAAAGGGTGTACAGAAGAAGGAAGTAAGACCTCTAAAATTTCAAAGCAAGATCTGGATATTGAGAACTCTCAGATTGCCTCTAACCCGGGTAAGCAGCTGGGGAATGGTCACCTTGCTGGCACCCCTGAAAAGTATTCCAATTCTGTCGTTAGAGAACTTGATAAAAGTCTTGAAAAGGAGGTGGAGAAAACCGGTTTTGTCTTGTTCAAGGCAGCGGCTAGAAAGGATGTAGAAATTGGTAAAAGCTTGGGTTTGTTTTTCTGGGGAGGTGAGGATCTTGCCTTAAAATCTTTTGAAGAGTTTGAGAGGAAGAAGGAAGAAAGCTCGAGAAAAGAGTTGATTGGAAGAGGGAGATGGGATGAAGATGGCGACCACCAGCGAGGTCGCACTAGTCTATTTTTTTCAATTAATATACATGCTGAATGGTATATAAAACTAGGGAACTAACCAAAAGTTAGTTACTTAGGCGCTTGCCTAGGTGTCGCCTAGGCACCTGTGTAGGAAACTAGGGGCCCCAGTGTCACCTAGAATCGCCTAGACGCGTTGAAAACTATGAGAACTCCTTGGGATCACAGTGACCCATCAGTAAGATAGGGAAAACGTGATCTCACTAAATTGAGTGAGATCCAATATCGGAAAAAGCAGATGATCTCGTAAGACAAGACTAGTGCGACCTCGCTGGACCAAGCGAGATCCGATGTCGGAAAGAATGAGCAATCTCGCTAAACGAAGCCTTGCTACTACAGTTCTACGCTATAGGGTCTCATGCAAGATCCACATGTAGAAACAAATATCTGAGAGTGCACCTAAGGAGAGACGTAAGACCAGTGTTGGGGAGATTGTGCTTGAGTGTACCTGACGTTCATATGGACATGCATGGCATCTGGAGGGGTTCCTAGGAACGTGGTCTAGCAACCTTGTTGTCCTTTCTATGGGACACATGCCCACGAAGGAGGAAAAGGCAGGATTTGCTCCCCACATATTTGTTAAAGGGAAGGAGTTTCTAGAACACTCGAAGCCATGCACATTGCATGGAACCCTTACTCTATAAATAAGGGATGAGATCCTTCCTCTTAGCCCTTTTCCCTTTCATTTCCCTTCGATCCTTATCCTTTCTCCATTTTATTTCCCTTAGCTCTCTTCCATCCTTGGCATTTTGATCCCAACCTTAGAACTTACAGACTATCCTTGTCCCAGTGGCTTACATCGAGAATCTCTGGTTATAGTTTTGTCTTGGAGGAGGAATGTCATGATGGAGAGCACCTCCATCATGAGTAGATGAAAGACAACTACCATTGGGGCCAAAGAAGGCAACTCAGCTAGTTTCCCTGGTGCCAGAAGTAGAAATCCCATCCATTGATGATGAGGAGCTTGATGATAACTGGGCCAATTTGGTCGGAAATTATATGGATTAGAAAATTGACTCAATCAGATGGAGGGAAAGTAGAAGGAAAGACTGGATCGAATGGAGTAGAAATAGGATCAACTTTTTCTTTGGTTCAAAGCTAGTTTGCAACACCATTGCCACCTTATCCATCGTCATTAGCTGCTACGTCATAGGCAGCAAGAGTGCCAACACCTTTTTCACTGGATTTGGAGCTAGATAAAAGTTTGTGTTAAGCTTAGGAACATGGAAAGCAAATGAGAGGGTTAAGCTCTTATGCTTCAAGGTTCCCTTTCCTAGATATAGAAGCCATAGAACCATTGACAATGGAGACTTTGTCTTTCCTTGAGCTGAGTTAATAATTGAAAAGGGGGGAGAGATTGGACATGTGATTAGAATCTTCATAGTATGATCCAAGGAGAGTCTAGATTACTGAGAAAGAGGCATGGTTTGTAGTGAGCTATATACTTGAGTTGGTAAGTGCTGAGGTAGAAGGACCCATGCCTAAAGAAGCTCCATCTACATTCTCTAGCTAAGCAAAGTATTTTTTTGTACCTATTCAAATTCTGCTCTGGTAGTAGGAAGTGTCTCTATAAAAAGAAGAGTAGGGGGCATAGGTACAATGGTGAGATAGGTGAGGTTCCTAACTCATCACTAGCAGTTGCCATGTTGGTAATTGGATTCTTGGGATTTTTGTACCTTTCTATTCAAATTCAAGTGTAATTTTCAGCATGTATCTTTGGTGTGCTTTGGCTTTCTACAATAATTGCAAGAGTCTTGGGTTTCATGGAAGTGTGGCCCAGATAGGCAGGAGATGTTGCTTGCAACATCACATTATCCCCTACTTTCCTCATTATGTGCAATTGAGTAGGCCTACGATAGGGTGACTTAATCTATAGTGAGAATGTGTTGTTTAGTAGGGTATAATGTGATGTTGCAAGTAGGGGATAATGTGATGTTGCAAGCAACATCTTCTGCCTATCTGGGCCACACTTCCATGAAACCCAAGACCCTTGCAATTATTGTAGAAAGCCAAAGCACACCAATTTCTTTTATGTCATGACATCCTTGGAACTCTCCTATTCTATAGTTTCCAGATGATCAGTTTCTTACCATATAGACTTGAGCATAGAGAAATATAATGCAATGGTATCTTCCCTTGCTTCAAATTATTTACCTCATTCCTAAGTTGATATGCCTTGGCTACATTTAATGCTTGGGACTAGGTTTCAACCATGCTATCCTGAATTTTCTTTGGGATTTAAGCTACAAATAATTCTTGTTAATGTGAAGTTGCATCAAGTTTACAAACTATGGCATCACCATATAGTTCTCCTAGGTCCATTTAGCATGAAATGGGATATGTTAGAGCTAGCTCCATAGTATCTTTAGTGATGTACCCTAGCTTCCCATGACCTTCAATGTAAATTCTCACATGTTTAAAATGTCACGATATTTTCAAATTGGTCACCCGACATATATTGGTACTGAGATTGTAGAGATACTGGGCCAAATGGGCCCTAATATTTCTTTTATATTTAAGTAATATTATCTGTTTTATGTGCTAATGGGCCTGTTAACCTCTTTTTAAGTTCTTTTAAGTTATTGCTTTGCTGGCCGCCCACATAAAGGGCAGACTTGTAATTAGCATAATTAATTAAGTTTAATAAAAGATTAGTGAAGGGAGAGAGAGAACTATCGAACTCTCTTCTTCTTTCTCTTCTTCTCCATCTTCTTCTTCTTCCATCCTGCTGTAACCTTTCTTTCTCTCTCACATTCCCTTATTTCTTTTGTCAGTTTTATATCAGATTTGAAGGACAGACTCACATCTTGGTATCAGAGCAGTTTTTCCTCCACTTTTCTTTTTCTTTTTTTCCCATACACCCTTCGATTAGAAGAGTGTATTGGAGAGATAAGTTGCTGATCAGTCAGAAGACTATTTGCCTAGTTGGTAGAGGGGGTTTGGAGAGTTAGAATTTGGGCAAAAATTGCTAGAAATTGAAGCTGTATTTTTTCTTCCAAAACCCTAGTTGACTAGAGAGTTTTCAAGTTACAGGTTACGGAGAAGGATTGGGTGTGGTCCTCAGGGCTTGGGAGGTGTATTTTGATCCCTAGAAGTGTGCGGTTGAGATTTGAAGGAGGTTGGGAAGCTCTGGTAGGAGCAATTGCTTCTTTTCTCCTCCCCGACAGTCGGGTGCGGTGAAACCCTAGTTTTTTAATCTCTAGGTACTATACTGACCTCAGGTCCATAAAGACTAAAAAGCTAGTTTTTTGATTTTCGTTTGATCAATGGAGCAATCTGGAAGTGAAATAAAACAAATGCATGTATCCGGGGTTGGTCCGGTAGATTCCTTTTTAATTGGTGTGACCACAATTAAACTAGATGGAACCAATTATCTAGCTTGGGCACAATCTATATGGATTTATGTTTGCTGTAGTGGTAATCTAGGGTATCTCACAGGTAGTAAGGTAAAACCAACAGAGACAGACCCTGCATATGAGAAATGGATGCAGGAGAACTACATAGTGATTGGGTGGTTGGTCAACTCTATGCAGGCCCATATAAATCAGCATTACCTTTGGATGACCTCAGCCAAGGAGATTTGGGATAATGTTACAGATACTTATTCATAGAAGTTAAATGTTGCAAGAGCCTATAGCTATAAGTTGAAGAGTGATGTGAAAATTCCAAGACAGGGGGAGAAGAGTGTAGCAATTTACTACTCCATGTTGAAATCACTATAGCAGGAAATTGATGTTACGAAGACGGTTGTGTGGGAGAGTACTAAAGATGTAGAGACATTTAGAAAACTGGTGGAACGAAACATGGTGTTTGAGTTTCTCATAGGACTCAACCCTGATTTTGTCATTACTAGGTAGAACATCCTAGCCAAAGATGAGGTCACTCTAGCTCAAGCATATGCCATGGTAAGTAGTGAAGAGAGTAGGCGGCAAGTACAGTTACAGGGACCAGCTATAGAACACTTTGCACATGCTGGAATAAAGCCAAAGGGGCCGTTTGAGAAGAAGGAAGTGATATGTGAATATTGCAAGAAGTTGAAGCATACTAAGGACACTTGTTGGAAACTTCATCAAGATCTTCTCCTGGACAGGTTTTAGAACAACAATAACAACTTTAAGAAAAATAGTCAGACTGGGAAGCCTAAGAATGCTAATGTTGCCACAGTGTCTGAGGGTGGAAACAAGGAAAGTGAAGAAAGATCAGCTATGGAGCAGTTGGCAGCAGTAAAGGCAGAGTTTGAAAGGTACGGGAGGTTACTTATCACTTGGATACCACTGTTTCAGCATCCAACCCTTCAGGCAACACCTTATCATCCGCATTTGCTCACTCAGGTACTCATGCTTTTGCAAATCATTCTATGATTTCAGGTAATCATAAAATGATTACCCAATGGCTGTGAACATTCTAAACTAACACAAGTCTCATTAAGTGTCCAGTTTGATGTTATTACACAGAAACACACCACAGGAACATGAATCAAATGAGTACTTTATTCATTTACAATAAATTCATAATGTACATAATTCTGATTGAAGCTAAGGGCATACAACTGTCTAACAACTCCCACTTGCACTTAGGTCCAATCTGGTATAAGCCGGAGTCCCATACTTTCCATGTGTTTCTCGAACATTTTCTATGTAAGTGGCTTAGTCAATGGGTCTGCTACATTCTCTGCTGATGCTACCTTCTGAATCAAGATATCCCCTCTACCAACAATCTCCCGGAGTACGTGGTACTTCCTCTCGATGTGCTTCGACTTCGAGTGGGCTCGTGGCTCCTTAGCCTGAGCAATCGCTCCATTGTTGTCACACAACAATGGGATGGGTGATGTGCTGGACGAAACTACTTCCAATTCGTGAACGAACTTCTTCATCCACACGGCTTCCTTGGCAGCTTCACTTGCAGCAATGTATTCGGCCTCGGTTGTGGAGTCTGCTGTGGACCCCTGTTTGCTGCTTTTCCAGCAAACAACACACGATTCTATCGTGAAAACATATCCAGATGTAGACTTTCTATCATCTGGATCCGACTGGAAATCTGCATCTGTATACCCTTGGATCTGTAGTGAACTACCATCGAATACCAGACAAAACTCTTTTGTCCTTCGAAGGTACTTAAGTATGCATTTCACAACAGTCTAATGCTCCTGCCCTGGGTTGGCCTAGAATTTGCTTACTACACTCACTGCCTGGGCGATGTCAGGACGAGTGCACAACATGGCATACATGATGCTCCCTACGGCTAAGGCATAGGGAACATCTTTCATGCTCTCGATCTCCTCAGAGGTCTTTGGAGACATCTTCTTGGAGAGATTGTCTCCATGCCTGAAAGGAACATTTCTTTTCTTGGAGTTTTCCATGCTGTATCTCTTGACTATTTTGTCAATATAAGCAGATTGGGATAATCCTATTATCCGCTTCGATCTATCTCTATAGAGTCGAAGACCTAGTATATAGGAGGCTTCTCCAAGGTCTTTCATGGAGAATTGCTGTGATAACCATACTTTTATCGTAGTTAACATTCCTACATCATTCCCAATGAGCAGAATGTCATCTACATACAGAACCAGAAACGTAACCTTGTCACCACTGGTCTTCCTGTAAACACAGGGTTCATCCGGATTTTGCTCAAAATCAAACTTTTTGACCGTAGAGTCAAATCGGATGTTCCAACTTCTAGAAGCTTGCTTGAGTCCATATATGGATCTATTCAACTTACAGACCATGTGTTCCTGACCCGCAGCTACAAAACCTTGCGGTTGCTGCATATAGATATCTTCAGTAAGATCTCCATTCAGGAATGCAGTTTTGACATCCATCTGCCAAATCTCATAGTCATAGTAAGCTGCTACAGCTAGCAGGATCCTAATGGATTTAAGCATGGCCACGGGCGAAAAAGTTTCCTCATAATCGATGCCTTCTTTCTGAGTGTATCTTTTCGCCACCAGACGAGCTTTGTAGGTCTCAACCCTGCCATCGGGGCCCTTCTTCCTCTTGTAGATCCATTTGCAACCAATTGCTTTTACCCCAGAGGGCGGATCCACTAGAGTCCAGACTCCATTGGTCTTCATTGAGTCCATCTCAGTTCTCGTGGCATTTACCCATTTAAGGGAGTCTATGTCCAACATAGCTTCCGTATAAGTTACGGGATCCTCTTCACTAGTCAAGGTTTCGACCAGGTAACTATCTTGATCGTAACCAAAACGGACCGGTGGCCTGGACACCCGGGTAGATCTTCTAGGTTGGTCACTACCTGGAACTTGTGGGACACCTCCCACTGCATTTGAGATCTCTTCATCAAGAACAATTTCCTGACGAAGATTGTCTAGGATGTAGTCATTTTCCAAGAATTGTGCATTCCGACTGCAGAACACCTTCTGCTCACTTGGACCATAGAATAGGTAGCCCACTGAGCCCTTTGGGTAGCCTACGAATAGGCAACGACTGGTCTTGGATTCCAATTTGTCCGGATTCGTTCTTTTAATGTGAGCCGGACAACCCCAAATCATCAAGTGTCGTCACTTGGTTTCTTTCTGGTCCAAAGCTCATAGGGAGTCTTAGGAACCGATTTGGTTGGAACCCGGTTCAGCACGTATATCGCAATCTCTAATGCGTATCCCCAAAAGGATGTGGGTAACTCTGAATGGATGAGGAGTGATCGGACCATATCTAATAGGGTCCTATTCCTCCTATCTGAAACACCGTTAAGTTGTGGTGTAGCAGGAGGAGCTAACTGTGATACTATCCCGTTTACCTTTAACTAGTCCCTGAATTCGTTAGAGAGATATTCGCCGCCTCGATCTGATCGAAGAGACTTAATTTCTCTCCCTAACTGTTTCTCGACCTTGTCTGAACTCTTTGAACTTTTCAAAGGATTCAGACTTATGTCTCATTAGGTACACGTAACCATACCGAGAATAGTCATCGGTGAATGTAATGAAATACACGTGTTGGTTATGGGTCCTAACACTCAGGGGACCACATACATCAGTATGTATAAGGTCAAACGTGCCTGTACATCTTTCAGGCTTACCGATAAATGGCCTTTTTGTCATCTTACCCTGAAGGCAAGGCTCACAAGTGGGAAGATCTTCTATAGTTAGAAAATCCAAAGGACCATCCTTTACCAGTCTTGTGATTCGGTCAATACCGATATGGCCAAGTCGGTAATGCCACAGGCACGTGGGATTAACTGTATCACGTGCTCTTTTCTTGGGGATTTCGACCGACGTTTCGGCTATGTTAGTTTCTAGAGAAGGATGTAGAACATAGAGACCGTTCTCCAGTTCCCCATATGCGATGAATTTATTGTTTCTTTTAATAGTAATCGCATTACTGAAAAAGACAGAATATCCATCCGCACATAGTTTTGAGACAGAAATCAAATTTCTTCTTAGATTTTGCACAAAAAGACAATCTTTAAGTACATTATTTCCTTCTCTAAATTTTAATTCTACGGTGCCTATTGCCGTAGCTACAACGCTTGCAGAAGTCCCCAAGGAGCATCACTTCTCCATCATTTAGCCTTCTGCTTACCTTGAACCCCTGCAGTGAGTTACACGCATGAGTTGAAGCCCCGGAGTCAATACACCAGGACGCAGAAGCCACCAATAAGTTAGTTTCTATGACACAAGATTCGAAATTACCTTTCTTGGATTCTAGGTACTGAGGACAGTTCCTCTTCCAGTGGCCGGCTTGTTTGCAGAAGTGACATGCATCTACTGTCCTGTCCTTCTTCTGCTTCTTGGGCTTGGTAGTCTTCTTCTGAGGCTTCTTTGCCTTCCTCTTTTTCTTGCCCGTTTTGTTAGCTTCAACAAGCATCACCACAGGCTCATCCTTCTTAAGTAAGTCTTCGGCCCTTTGCAACATATTGCTCAGCTCTTGGACGCTGACATTCAGCTTGTTCATATTGTAGTTTAATATGAACCCATTGAAGGAAGAGGGCAAGGAGTTCAGAATGGCATCTACTTGAGTGCCAAGATCTAGCCCGGATCCAAGGGCTTCCAGCTCGTTAATGTATCCCATCATCCGAAGACAATGGTCGTGAACTTTCTGCCCCTTGGACATCTGAGCGGTCATGAACATTTTCAAGACCTTCTGCCGAGTAGAACGGTTCTGCTCTTCGTACATTGTTTTCAGACTGTCCAATATGTCCTTAGCGAGTTCGATCTGATCGAACTGCCTCTGTATTGAGTTGTCCAAAGAAGCAACGACATAGCAACGGGCTAGGGAGTTTTTATCCTCCCAATCTTGGAATTCTCTCCTACGGGCTTTAGAAGCCCTATCACCCGGACGTTCCGGGGCAGGAGACTTGACCACCTTGTCCAATTTTTCAGATGTTAAAACCAGCATTAGGTTACGGTACCAGTCGGCATAGTTTGGGCCCTTAAGCTTGTTGTCGTCAAGAAGCTTTGCAAATTGTCCGTTTGCCATTTTCTGATAAAACAACAAATATCAGTCCACAACCTTACTTAATTCATGTTCAAATCATAGACATGGATTTTAATCTATGTTCCATTCCCATTTGTTCATCTCTGAGTTTTCCCTCCTGCTCAGGGACGGAGACAGCGACTTGTCTCTGGAAATGTGGGAAACCACGTAGGGTGCATGGAGCCAACTGTTTTAGCTGCAAAACCCCACCACCTTTCTGTGAAGGATCATATCCACTCATCATAGGAGTTTTCCCTTTGGCCTCTGTCAGACAAGGTTCAGAGCCGTTTTCAGGTAAACCTTTCTGTCCAGTGAGTGCTCACCCATCATATTCGTGAACGCCAAGGTACCGTGAGAGAGTTCCCATTTTCTGGTGAAGCCTCACTCACATCGGTCTATGACACCCCTATCATCTTATGAAACACTTAGACAAGCCCAACAGCAAATGGATAGCCCATTTTCTGGTGTGTTTCCTCCTTACTGAAGGACCCATCCTCATGCTAACGATGGAAGGCCTTTAAAGTGTTCATCACATGAATCTCCCTATCACGTGCACTCATATTTACTGGAGGGAACAAGAATTACGCCCTAGTTTATTTTAGGTCAAACCAAAGTGGCTCCCACTGACTTTCATAAAGCCAGATTTCGGTGGGCCTAAATCGGCTAGGGTTCCGCACGTAACCTCTTCAGGAGGTGTGGGGCCCACCATTGAGAAAGGTCATCCAATGACCAAGAGGGAACCATGGCAATGATGTGCATTCAGCCATGGTGTGCGCAAGAGCCACTATCGAATCTGCATGGGCTAAGCACTTATGGCCCATGAACGTAGCACATTACACATCCATACATCACATGCAGGGAGGAATTGATCCAATCAATTAAATTATCTGTAAAAGCCCATTTGAAGCCCATTTTAGTCCATAATATTAACAATTAATATCATCTAGGTATATGGGCTGAATTAGGGTTACCCAGTTCGGCCCATATAGCTTGTTCTTTTGAAGTGGGCTTTTGGCAGTTTTAACAATTTAAAACTGGGCCTTACAGGTTGGGCCGAATTAAATATCCAATTAATTATCAATCCTTAAGCCCATTAAACAAAAATTAGGGATGATATACGGCCTTAATCGAACCCCAGATTTGGTCCAAACAATTTGAACAAATCTTGGTTCAAATGGGTCTAGGGTTTGATTTTTAATTAAATCTTTAATTCAAGAAAATAATCTGAAATTAAAGAACTGATAAAAGAAAACAAGAATCAGTCAATCCAGGGCTGTTCGTACAATCCATCCTGCAAAGCAGAGGTTAGATCACAGAATGCAGTTTCATAAACTACAAATCGCAGGTAGCGAATGTCCCATCTGCGAAATCTCCTTCCTTGCGCCGCCATCTTCGATCCAAAAAATAAAATAAATAGAAAACCTAATTTCTATTATAATGACATCAGATCGAATACCTAATACATTGAGTCTAAAAATAAAAAAAAATTATTTACAGACCAAATGTAATGAATAAATCAAGAAACTGCAAATCTTGCAGGTTCCCTGCGCAAACCAAGAATTCGATCTCCTCTTGTACGAACAGCCCATAAATCAAGAAAATCATAAAGAACTATTCTAAACAATAATCATATTTATATAAAATTAATTTTAGATTATTCGCCCATTAATTTTGGGAACAAATTTCCCAAAACCCATATCTGTGCAAATCGGGTAGAACACCTTCTGCCCATTTGCGCAGCTTCAGATCTGAATTAAATTGATTCAAGATTTGAACCAAGGCTCTGATACCACTGAAGGGATGAGATATCGATCACATGGACGCCCAAGTCTTGTGGAATGGATTGGGCGAATTTCAAAAATTTCTCCCATCTTTGCAGGGAATCGAATTCCCTATATTTAGAAAAACATGTTTTTCAATGATCAATCTTGAATCAAGAACCAAACCAGATCTGAACCAAAAGGAGTAGGAGGGAGGATGTACCTGATACGGAGAAACAATATCTCCCAATGGAGGTGTTAACGCCCAAGGAAGGATCCAAAATCTGCTCCCACTGAAGATGGCGCAGTGCAGGATGAAGCAGAATCAGCAATGTTCTTCCAAAAGAACTTGACCCTTCGCAAAAATCAACTGGATGGCTTGTGAATACAGCTCCAACCAATCTTTTCCCAAAAGATTGGAATCAAGATCAGATCTTGATTTCTCCCAAGAACTGAAGATCAAACTGAAGGTGATGGCGGCGGCAGGAAGGAGGCGGCAAGAGAGAATTCGTAGGGTGCAGAAATCTCTCTTCTTGTGATTTTCAGCTTTGAAGAAAATTGAATATCAACCACTAACAGTTGCCGCCCCTTTCTCCTTTCATAATCTTAAAGGAATCAGCTTCTAATCCCATTAGGAGTTGCTAATCCAAATCATATTTGGATTAAAAGTCCCTTTAAGTGATAAGGGATAACCCTTATCTTATCTGCAGATCAGATCAGCCATCTCCTAATCTAATTAGGAGGCTTTCAAATCTAAATCTCTAAATCTCATTTAGATCTTGGACTCTCTAAGTGGATAGGGTCTAGGCCCAATCCTATTAGCTGATCCATATTAGAATTCGCCCCTTTTAATTGACTGATCAAATCAGCCCAGTTCAAAATGGGCTTAAGGCCCATTTAAGGTTATGTACTCACTTAGCCTTCCAAACTGCTGCCTAGTTGGGCTTCTTTGTATGGCGTGGGACCCAAACATTGATCTACACATCAGCCACATGGGTTCAGCTCAGCCTTTGTTACAAGGCCTGGCCGAATACACTGTTATGGACAGTGCACCCCCTGAAACCCATCTTATGGGCTCTATGGGCCCAACACTTACCCTAAGTGGTCATTGGGCCAAGCCACCTTGTAACACCCAGGGACTGTGGGCAGATGCAAGATTAGCCCATCAGGTATTATCCTCAATGGTCTTACACTTAACCTCTCAGCCCATAATGATCAAACACTGTCCGACAAGGGAGGACCTCTCCCTCGACTGCAAGGAACAGTGTTGCACTCTCCGCTTACATGGACCCCGGGAATTAAAACCTTTTGCAAATCATTTTGAAACCATAACATATATATATATATATATATATATATAAAATATATTTTGCAAAACAAAATCTCAACAATTGAAATCGGCTGCCGGCAGTCTTGGTTTCCATCAGAGAGAGTGCATCCCCAATCATTACCTTTGTCTGACAAAGGGGCTGATCCTGTCACTATGATCACCCACTCAGATGAATTTTTGGACTGTCCCAACATACCCAGGTTTTGACCCCCACTAAGGATCTCACTGATTGGTACATCAAAGACAGCCAAATCCGACACCTAGTGTAGTATCATAATCGAGTCTAGGGGTTAGGTGTAACTTTCCAGTTTTGCCCATCTATCTCCAAGGTCCAGGGCAATACTGGAAATCTGGTCTGATTCAAAGGTTCTATTAATCCTACACTGCATGTGCTTCGGGTCTACCCTGGTAGCTGAGACAAGCCACCCCAACAGTTGGCCGCACACCAGTGTCAGCCTTGGCAGGATAAATCTCCCCAGACTTACCCAATGGCTGTGAACATTCTAAACTAACACACGTCTCATTAAGTGTCCAGTTTGATGTTATTACACAGAAACACACCACAGGAACATGAATCAAATGAGTACTTTATTCATTTACAATAAATTCATAATGTACATAATTCTGATTGAAGATAAGGGCATACAACTGTCTAACAATGCCTTCCCGGTTTTTGGGTTTCAAGACCTCGTTTAGCCTTCTCTTTCCGGATGAGAATCTCTTTTCTCATCCTCTTCGAGTTTTTGGGTGCACCTTCTATGCACATGTTCATAATCATCAGAGTCACAAATTTGAGCCTAAGGCACATAAGTGTATTTTTCTAGGATATGTCTCCACACAGAAGGGATATTGCTGTTTTGATCTAGTTTGTGTCACCCGCTTTGTGTCTAGAGATGCCACTTTTGCTGAGTCATATTCCTTTCTTTGGTATTCTTCTTGAGGGGAGCATTTTGAGGAACCATTTGCTATGTCTCCAATTATTCCTCTTCCAGTTCTTTTAAGTCTTTTATTGAGTCATATTCTTTTGTTTCCCCTCCTTCCACTGTGTCTACCTCACATGTTCCTGCTCCCCCTCCCCCAGATCATCCTCCTATATTTTCCTCACATCCTATTCTCCAAAGGTGGTGCCAAAGACAAAGATTCAGGCATAGGAAAGTTGTTTCCACTCCTTTATTAGAGCTTCTTGCACCTCCCATCACTACTGAGGCAACAGGTTAGCCTTCCTCTGACCCACCTACTACCTTCCTAGACCTTGACCTTCCTATTGCCCTTCGCAAAGGCAAGCGGAAGCATACAACACATTGTATCTCTAAACATTTGTCCTACAACCTACTATCCCTACCTATTATTCTTTTTTTACCTCTGTTTCTACCCATGTGATTCTCAGGTCTGTACCAGAAGCCTTGTCTAAATCTGAATGAAGGGATGTTGTGATGACTGAGCAAGATGCTTTGCATAAGAACTATACTTGGGATATTGTGCACTTGCCTGAAGGGAAGAAACCAGTGGGTTGTAAATGGGTATTCCCCATCAAATGTCATTCTGATGGCACTATTGAGAGGTTTAAGGCTCGATTGGTTTTTAAGGGTTACACTCATATGTTTGGTATTGATTACCTTGAGACTTTTGCTCTTGTGGCTAAAATGACTTCAGTTCGAGTTTTGTTGTTTCTAGCTGCTACTTTTGATTGACCCCTTCACTAGTTTGATATTAAAAATGCCTTCTTGAATGGAGACCTGCATGAAGAGGTCTATATGTCTTTTACCTCCGGGGGCGTATGGAAAGTGTAGGTTTTCAAGACTGCTATTCAGTCTTGACCACTAAGAGATTTCAGGTTCGATGAGAAGAGAAAGTGAAGAAGTAGAAGAAAGAGTGGTGAAAGAGTAGTAGAACACAAATTTTGAGGAGAAGAACAGAATGTCAATATTCTGTCGCCGCCACTTTAAATTAATGTATATAGGTTATGTTAGTAACATGAAAGGACATATCTGCCCTTGGTGTTTACATCATAACTGCTAACAAATAATCAAACAATATAAAATTGAAACTAGAAATAATAGAATAGAAAAATAACTACAGCTGTGACTAAATACATTCTACCCTACGAACAGAGTGGGACCACAGCTGTGGGGCCCACATCACTGTTCTCTACACTCCCCCTCAAGTTGGGAGTATATGTTCATCATTCCCAACTTGGATAGATCCGCCTCTAGCTTCTTCCTTGATACGGCTTTAGTGAGGATGTCTGCTAGTTGCATACTGGATGTGATGTAAGGGAGGCATACTTCTTGAGATGAGACCCTCTCTCGCACAAAATGGCGGTCAACTTCAATGTATTTGGTTCTGTCATGCTGTATTGGATTATGTGCTATATTAATGGTGGCTTGATTATCACAGTACAACATCAGGGGCTTCTCATACTCAATACCCAACTCCTCAAGTAGAGATCTTAGCCATAGGATTTCAGCCACTCTATTGGCCATGGACCTGTATTCTGCTTCCGCACTTGACCAGGAGACAACACTTTGTTTCTTACTTCTCCAGGAGACAAGGTTTCCTCCCACAAGGGCACAATATCCTGAGGTAGACCTTCTGTCATCAACACTCCCAGCCCAATCTGCATCAGTATAGACCTCCACCTTCATGTGATTGTTGTTCTTGAAAAGTATACCCTTACCTGGGCATCTCTTCAAGTAGGCTAGGATTCTTTCTGCCGCAAGAAGATGTGTGGTTCTAGGAGAATGCATGTACTGGCTGACAACACTAACAACATAAGTAATATCTGGCCGAGTGAGGCAAAGATATAGGAGCTTTCCTACCAGTTGCTGGAACATAACTTTGTCTTCAAGAAGCTCCCCACTCTCGGCACTAATCCTGTGATTCTGTTCAATTGGTGTATCTGCAGGCTTGACACCTAACTTTCCAGTTTCTGCCAACAGGTCTAGGACATATTTCCTCTGAGATATAAAGATCCCCTGTTTGGATCTAGCAACCTCAATACCCAAAAAATACCGGAGTACACCAAGGTCCTTCACCTCAAATTCTTGGTGAATAAGCTGTTTAAGAGACTCAATCTCATGGCTATCATTCCCTGTGACCACAATATCATCAACATATACAGGCAGTAGTGTCAAAGAGGACTCCACCCTCTTGATGAATAGGGTATGATCTGACTGGGCCTGTACATATCCAAACTTCACAAGTGCTAGTCTGAATCTATCGAACCAAGCCCTAGGTAACTGTTTCAAACCATACAAAGCCTTGTTGAGCCGGCAGACCTTCTTACCTATTTCTGCATCATAGAATCCAGGAGGCAAACGCATGTAAACTTCTTCCTGCAGATCTCCATTCAGAAAGGCATTTTTCACGTCCATTTGGTATAAAGGCCAAGTGTGACTTGCTGCAAGGGACAATAGAACTCGAATAATAGTCATCTTGGCTACCGGTGCAAATGTCTCCAAGTAATCTATGCCATAAGTCTGTGTAAACCCTCTTGCAACTAACCGAGCTTTATACCTCTCAATAGATCCATCTGCATTATGCTTCACCGTAAATACCCATCTGCATCCAACTGGTTTCTTTCCTTTTGGCAAATCAACTACCTCCCAGGTGTTGTTTTTCAACAGGGCATCCATCTCAACTTGCATTGCATCTTTCCATTCAGGGACGGGTAGGGCTTCTTGCACTGTTCTTGGAATAGGGACATTGGAAATGGAGCTAAGGTAGGACCTGTAGGTAGGAGATAGGCGATCATAGGATAAAAAATGGGAAATATAGTGGGCTGTGGATGTGGTACAATGTCGTTTCCCTTTACGGACTGCAATTGGAAGGTCAAGATCATCTGTAGGGGAAGTCTCTATGGGCTCTGGGACTGAAGTATCTGGACCTGGAGCTGCAGATGAGATTGGAGCTGGTCTGGACTGGTGATGATCGGGATCAACCTGCCTGCACCACCGCCTGTGATAAACCCTCAACTCCTAATCCCTCTGACCACCCTCACCATTGCAGCCTTCCCTCAACTCCTGATCCCTCTGACCACCCTCACCATTGCAGCTCTCATCACCCAATGGAATAGGTAAAGGAACTGCCCCACGCTCACTGCTCTCCCCCTGAAGACAAGAACTCAAACCCCCACTCTCACTACTCTCCCCCTGAGGGGCAACCCGAGGATAATAGGGTGTCCCCTCAAAGAAAGTGACATCCATGGAGACAAACTTCCTCCCGGAGACGGGATCATAACAGCAATAACCCTTTTGAGTTTGTGCATAACCAAGAAAGATGCATTTGGAGGCTTTGGGTTCGAACTTGGAGGGATGGGGTCCGAGAAGCTGAACAAAGCAAGTGCAACCGAATGTCTTAAGGGGAATAGAAAACAAGTCCTCACGTGGGTGTAGAAGCGAAAAAGGAGATCGCATATCAAGGACCCTGGAAGGGACCCGATTAATAAGGTATACTGCCGTGAGGATAGCATCCCCCCAGAAGCGAATAGGGACATTGGAAGTAAACATGAGGCTTCTAGCCACTTCCAAAATGTGCCTATTCTTCCTCTCGGCAACTCCATTCTGCTGAGGTGTATGAGGGCAAGAGCTCTGGTGGATAACCCCATGATGAAGAAGATAAGAGGTCAATGATTTAGCAAAGTATTCCTTTGCGTTATCAGATCTGAGAACTTTGATCTTGGCATCAAACTGGGTTAGGATCATTTGGTGAAAATTTTGGGTCAAGGAAGGTACCTCATCTCGTGAACGCATGAGATAAACCCAAGAAAAACGGGTATGGTCATCAACAAATAACAAAAAATATCTGTACCCACCCATGGAAGGGATATGATAAGGCCCCCAAACGTCAGTATGCACAATATCAAAAGAATTATCACTCCTTTTATTACTCAATAAATAAGGCTTTCTACAATGCTTAGCAAACTCACAACTTTCACACTGTAGCTGAGACAACTCAATAGACTCAAATAAAGTAGGAAACAGACTCTGTAAAGATCGAAAAGACAAATGACCTAATCGGTTATAACCGGACTCAACACTCTGAGAAACAAAAGACAACTTCTCTACTGACTCTCCCTGACGGAACCTCTCCCCGAGTAGATAGATCCCATTCGTCTCATGGCTAGTCCCAATCACCTTCTGCGTCTCCAAGACCTGAAAAACACATCGGTCAGGGAAGAAGGTTACTGAGCAGTTCATATGCTTGGTAATACTACTGACTGAAAGAAGGTTAGTATCAAGATTAGGAACATGCAAAACAGATGATAGGGAGATAGTATCTGAAAGCTTGATGTCACCCTTCCCAGAAATAGGAACCAGGGTGCCATCAGCAATAGATACCTTATCCCTACCAGAAGACAAATGGTAAGTAGTAAACAATGAAGGCAAGCTAGTCATGTGATCAGATGCACCTGAGTCTATTACCCAACAAGGTTCAGTAGTACCTAGAGCTAAGGCATGATAGGCTGAAGCTCGAGTACCTGAATGGGCGAAGGCAGATGTGACAGGGGCTGATTGGAGGCTGAGCTGAATTTCCAACCTCCTTTTCTAGCTGTATTAGGGCAGCCCGAACTGCAGCTAAGGTCTCCAAAGATGTTCCTTTTGTGCCAGATGAGGATGTTGAATCAGTGTTCATGGCTACATGAGCAGTGCCCTTCTTGTTTCTTAACTTCGCAGGAACCAAGTGGGGGTGTAGTTTCCAACATGTCTCTTTTGTATGTTTGGGTTTCTTACAATGTTCACATACTACATCCTTCTTGTCTTCCTTCCTCCTGTCCTTCTCTGAATCACCCCCTGATTTTGGTGTAGCCGCTACAAAGGCTGATGTGGGTTGCATCATAACCTTCCTTCTGGTCTCTTCACTGTGTACAAATGAGTAAGCCTGGGAGAGAGTCACACTGTCTCTAGTCAAAATCTGCTGCCTCACAATATCATATTCTGAGTTCAGTCCCGCCAGGAACTCAAACACTCTGTTTGTCTCGATGTGCTTTCTATGGGTCCGAGCATCTTTGGGACTCTCCCACTCAAGAGTCTCTAAGTGATCAATCTCGTGCCACAGGGACTTCAAGGTAGAGAAGTAGACCGACACCGGTTTCTCTCCTTGTTTAAGGGTGTTCACTTCACATTTCAATTCATATGCTCTGGCAACATTAAGGGGTTGGGAGTAAGTTTCTTTCATAGCATCCCATATCTCCTTAGCTGTCTTTGCCCACAAATAATTCCAGCTAATATGAGACTGCATAGAATTACACAGCCATGTCATAACCAAGTAGTTTCTTGCATCCACTTGGTATATGTCGGGTCTCCCTTGGAAGGTTCTTTCATATCTCCCAGGAGGTACCCTAATTTACCTCTTCCACCAATAGCCATCATGGCTGATTGGGCCCATTCCAAATAGTTTGATCCATCAAACTTTACGGTCGTAATCTGACCACCCATCTCAGAAATACCACCATAACTGATGTTCCCAAGACTGCCTTCTGCCTGAATTTTAGACTCCATTTCTGTCAAGTCTCAAAATAGCACTTGAATCACCAATCACAATCAAAACAGTATAGGCCTGATCTGTATTCTCAGTGTATGTGCACAAAACCGAAATAATTCTGATCTGAAACCAACTAGCCAACACAGCAGTAGCTTTTCCATAGATCTCTAACTCCCTTAGAACTCTGAGAACAGCTTTAAAAAAACTGATATGCTAGGGAAAGTTAGGGTTTTAATCAGTTCTGAAAGGAAGCAATTCAGTCGCACAGTCCAAACTATATAGATGAGCTTACAGTAGGGTTTTAATCAGTTCTGAAAGGAAGCAATTCAGTCGCATAGTCCAAACTGTATAGATGAGCTTGCAGTAGGGTTGATAAGAAACCCTAGAATCTGATCGGACCTACCAATAAACTTAAGAGTAGCTCTAGGTAGATCACAGGGTTCAATCAAACACTAGGGCTTGCCGCAGATCACTTTCAAACCCTAGAGTAGAGAGAAACACAGTTCGGCCAGGGTTTGCTGTAAAACCCTAGTGAATCGAAGAGAGAAAGAACTAGAATGGTTCGGCCTTCCCCTCTAGATAGGTCCAACCTATCTTCTCTGATAGAACTTCTCTTAAAAAATAAACAACTTACAAGGAAAAATTAGTTCGCTGCCTTCTAGGGTTACCTGAACCCTAGTCTTCTCTGATCCTTCCTGACCACCAATACTCTGCAACCCTAGCAAGTTTCCAACAGCTGCTAGCACCTCTGGCGATTTCCAAGAATCAGTCTACGAACTCCTTTTCAGCTTTCAGTCCTAGGGAATTCTCATGTGGTCGGCTGGTATTAGACTCACATGAAAAACCCTAACTTGGCTCTGATACCATGTAGGTTTTCAAGACTGCTATTCAGTCTTGACCACTAAGAGATTTCAGGTTCGATGAGAAGAGAAAGTGAAGAAGAAGTAGAAGAAAGAGTGGTGAAAGAGCAGTAGAACACAGATTTTGAGGAGAAGAACAGAATGTCAATATTCTGCCGCCGCCACTTTAAGTTAATGTATATAGGTTATGCTAGTTACATGAAAGGACATATCTGCCATTGGTGTTTACATCATAACTGCTAACAAATAATCAAACAATATAAAACTGAAACTAGAAATAACAGAATAGCAAAATAACCACAGCTGTGACTAAATACATTCTACCCTACGAACAGAGTGGGACCACAACTGTGGGGCCCACATCAATGTTCTCTACAGAAAGCAAATGCAAGGGAATGTGTGTAAATTGAAGAAGTCTCTTTATGGTCTCAAACAGTTCCCTAGAGCTTGGTTTGAGAGATTCAGAGCTGCCCTTGTTTCTTTTGGTTATACACAGATTCAATCTGACCATACTTTGTTTGTGAAGAAAAGTAACTCTTTGGTGACTTTTATGATTGTTTATGTTGATGACATTGTGGTTACAGGTAATGACACTCGAGAAGTGATTAAGCTCAAAAGATTTCTTAACACTGAATTTGAGATAAAAGATCTGGGGGATCTCAGATAGTTTTTGGGAATTGAAGTTGCTAGATCTAAGGATGATATCTTCATTTCTCAATGCAAGTATGTTCTTGATCTCCTTGCAGAGACTGGTAAACTTGGTGCTAAAGTGACTTCTACCCCTATGGACCTAAACCATAAGCTTTCTTGTTATTGATGATGAACTATTGACTGATAGGGGTGTTCCAGAGAATTCTCAGGAAGTTGTTATTATCTTTGCATGACTCGGCCAGACACTTCTTATGCAGTAAGCATTATTAGTTAGTTTATGCATTCTCCCAGAGATACACATTTAGCAATTTCAAAAGAGTTTTGTGCTACTTGAAAGGTACTCTAGGGAAAGGTATTCTATTTTCCAAGCATGGACACATGAAGCTAGAGGCATACATTGATGCTGATTGGGTTGGATGTATTGATGATAGGAGATCCATCTCAAGATAGTGTGCCTTGGTGGCAGGGAACATTGTCTCATGAAGAAGAAATTGTCTGTAGTTGCCAGATCCTCAGCTGAAGCAGAGTACAGGGCAATGGCATATGGAGTGTCAGAATTATTGTGGTTGAGATAACTTTTGGGAGAGTTGGGTATTGACTATGAAAAGAGAAAGGAATAGGCTGCATGTATGGCTATTTGAATTTCCCCCCTTGTCTTCTTCATCTTCTTTCTACATATTCTAGTTGCTAATACCCTGGTTTCCACTTTGAGTTGTCTTTCTTACATCTTGATTGAGTGAACTTTCCAGGTGTGACTAAAATTTTGGAGTTTTCTTTCATTTTTGATGTCTTGTGTTGGAAAAGAATTGTGATTAGCATAGTTATTAATGTTTGTAGCAGTTTCAAGCACCTATACGCCCTTGTCAACAAGAATACTGTAGCAAGTTAATTTATTTTTTGTTTCATGATCTGACATTTCCCACCAAGGCTGTCTTCTTTGTCGAACTAAAACCAACATCATGATCATAACCATGTGATCTATTTTATTAGAGTTTCTTCTTCTTTTTTATAACAATTAAGAATGTGACATTACAGTTGTCTAGGATTGTTATGTCTTAGAAATTGTTGGTTATAGAGATGTCCTAATGTGAGATTGTTATGTCCTAGAAATTGTTGGTTATGATCTATTTTATTAGAGTTTCTTCTTCTTTTTTATAACAATTAAGAATGCGACATTACAGTTGTCTAGGATTGTTATGTCTTAGAAATTGTTGGTTATAGAGATGTCCTAATGTGAGATTGTTATGTCTTGGAAATTGTTGGTTATGATCTATTTTATTAGAGTTTCTTCTTTTTTATAACAATTAAGAATGTGACATTACAGTTGTCTAGGATTGTTATGTCTTAGAAATTGTTGGTTATAGAGATGTCCTAATGTGAGATTAGTATTCCTTACCTGAATTTTTATTTGTTTTTTTCAGATAACTTATTGCTGGCTTTTTATGCCTTTTGCAGAGAATGAGCTGAGAAAGTTTCCACCTTTATCTCTTAATCAGAGACTCAACGTTGCCATAGATGTTGCCTCCTGTCTAAACTACCTTCACAATGAAAGAGCAATCCCTCATGGCAACATAAAATCAAGAAACATTTTGTTAGAATCTCCTAATCTGAATGCACTGCTTACTGATTATAGTCTCCACCGGATAATGTCTCCAGCTGGTACAACTGAGCAGGTTCTGAATGCAGGCGCACTTGGATATCGTCCACCTGAATTTGCTAATTCAAGTAAGCCATGCCCATCATTGAAAAGTGACGTCTATGCTTTTGGGGTGATCTTGCTGGAGCTTGTTACTGCGAAAAGTGCTGGAGAGATAGTCTCTGGGCACCCTGGAGCAGTTGATCTGACAGATTGGGTTAGATTCTTGGCAGCTGAAAATCGTTCAGAAGAGTGCTTCGACAGGCTGATTATAGATAATGATAATGTTGAAAATACAGCAAGAGGTTTGCAGGATATCCTACGGGTGGCTCTAAGATGTGTTCTTCCTGCTTCTGAGAGACCAGATATGAGAACGATATTCCAAGATCTCTCCTCTATAGTGCTATAGAAGACGCCAGGCAGCACTCACTTACGGATCTGTATACATCACTGACCAAAAATACTAACATTATTTTTTTAGTATTAACATGATTGATTGGTTTTTCCTTATTCCCATCACATGGTCTTATTTTTCTTTTCCAATACCATTTGAGTTTGTGTAACCTTTTCTTCTCAATTGATGTCCAGAATAATGATTTTGTGATTGGTTCCTTTGGCATTAGAAGCAGGAAATAAAAGATCCTTAGAAGAATTTTTTTTTTGTTTTTTGCTTCTATTTGTGTCTGCTTGCTAAATTTCATCCCAAAATCGTAAGTTACGTTTGGGAGATTTTCAAGAGATGGTTCATTTTGATACTTAAAGGAGGAAGTTTTGAATCGCCCACACAAACTCTGCCCACGTCTACCCACGTAACATCGAAGCCATACATGGAGAACATTTAATCCTCCTGCATAGTATTATGCAGGGGGAGATGTTCTCAATTCACGAGGGGTAGTGTATTGTGGTAGACGTGGGCAGGAGATCCTGAGTCGGAAGTTTTGTTGATGGTGTCATTATTTCTGAAAATGTGACAGAAACTTGGTTTCATGTGTTGGTAGGGACCTTGATGAAACTGTTTCAATCTAAGTGAATCAAGGCGCTGAATGGGTCATGAAAGCACTATCTGTTATAGTGAATCACCTATTGACACCTACACATGTGGAGAGAATGGAGGATTCCAAGTAGGAATGGCAACGGGGCGGGGTGGGGATGGGGAGTTCCCATCCCTGCTAACGGGGACAAGGTTATCCCCATCCCCATCCCCACGGGGATTCCCATTCCTTGTGATTCTTTATAATGCTAACCATTTTGTTTTTGTTTTTTATTTTATTTTAAAAAAATAAAAATAAAATAATTAACATTTACAATCGTATTAAAAAATATTCAAATATATTCAACCATATTTTTAAAAATATTAATACATAGATATATGTTTATATATTTACATATATAATGTATGCATACATATATACATATATATTAGTGGGGATTCCCATCCTTGCCCCGGGGCGGATCCCCATGGGGATCGGGGAAATGGGGGAAATTGCCATCCCTAATTCCAAGGTTATGGGTGACGTATGATGACAAATTTTAAATTGGTTGGTGTTTGTGATTTTGATGCTTGATATACGGAGATGGATGTGATTGAGTTTTGGCTCACTAGCCAGGGTTCCTCTCGAGGTTAATTGGGAATTTGGGACAAGAGTCGAAGGGCTCGTTCAGTTCGTGGGAATAGGGGTCTAGAATCAAAATCAGAATGGTTCTTTTTGATTCTATCCATTTGGTTGGGAGGAATCAAAATCCTATTCCCATTCCTGGTGGAATGACATTCCCCATTTGAGGGTATGGCCATTCCCACCCCCTCCCTTGGGAATGAGGTCGAATTCCAGCTGTTTTCAATTTTGATTCTGATTTTGGTCTGAACCAAACAGGATATAGGAATAGATCATTCTGATTCTGATTCCGGAAGCGAATCAAACGGACCCTAAGATGTTGATGTCTTCATATGGTCAACAAGTTCTTTCTAGATGGTTGAGATGAGATAAGCTGGATTGGATTAGAACCCATGCAAGTCATGTCTCTCTAGCTCTTCTGAGATCTTCCCTAGCAGGCCCTCACAAGAGTTGGAAAATGTGTAAAGAAATTCTTACCCACCTTAAAAGAAAACTGAGTGATATGGGTCACTTAAATTTAGAAACAAAAAGAAATTTTGAGAAACTACTCAATGGCATGTAAAGTGAGAGAATTTAAGTGTGGGATGAAGGTGAGGCTCTAGTTATCTGGTTCTTGAAAGTTAAAGCAATGATTAAGATGGGGGATGGAAGATGAAAATGAGGCTCCTGATCTGGTGATCTTGGGAGTTAGGGTTTGTCGCTAAGCTGAGAACCAGATAAGGAGAGATCTGATTTCTCCTCGGAGTAAAGGAAAAAAAATGGAGATGAGCCCTTGTTGTTCAATTTCTTTTGTTTTGTTGGTTTTCGAGATTTGCTTCCCTTTTTATAAATTCTTTTAAGGAAGTTTTTGGATTACTTCTCATTTTGTCTTTATTTGTGTGTTTTTATAATATCATGCTAATAGTGAGTGTAACTGTGTAAGGGTCTTTTCGTTTTCTTTTAACTCTTATCTCTTAAGAGGAATCTTACAACTTTAGGCTCAGTTTGGAAGGAGTACAAATACAAATATGTATAGTACAAATCCATACAAAATAATATAAAATACATAGTTTTGCACTCTACAAATTTGTATTTGTACTCCCTGAGCCTTAAGAGCAAAATGACCATTCGTTTTTTATTAACTTTTACCTCTTAAGAGGAATCTTCCAACTTTAAGAGGAAAATGACCGTTCGTTTCCTCTTATCTATTATCTCTTAAAGGGGAATCTTACATTTTTTTTGTTTTCCAATAACACCCCCAAAACACAAAACACTTCACCTTCCTTATAACTCAAGGGCCTCATATGCAATAATAACTATTTTTAATTATTAATTATAATAATTAAGATTTAAATAAGAATTAATTAATTCTTCTTATTATAATAACTAATCATTATTAATATTAATTAATAATTAACTATGAATTAATATTAATTAATTATTATAATAATTATTAATGTAAAATTTTGAATTAATTATTATAATAATTAGCATTAGTATAAATTGAATTTTAATTAATTATGACTTATTAGTTGTTAATTAATTATTAACTCTTATGTTAGTATTAATTAATAATTAATTAATTAAATAGACCAACAAAAATTCTCATATATGGAGTTAAAATGGACATTTGACAATTTTTAGAATTCAAAATAACATTCTCTACATTTAGAGATCAGAGGAAAGAAAACTTCACCAATACCGGTAATACCTCTTAATGAATGTTGGAAAGCGATGCTTTAGTTACTAGTGGGGGCCTGTGCAATGCATGGAAAATCCTATATTTCAATATAATGATAGATGCATGGGATTAAAAATGAATAAAAAATTCATCATTTTCCCCAAAGAAAGAGGGTAAATTTTTGGACCCTCCCCTAAAGTTTTGGACATTGCTAAAACCTCCCCTAAAGTTTGGTAATTGCAATCACCACCCCTAAACTTTATGACAGTTGCAAATAGACCCCTCTATTAGAATCTTCTAAAAAGAGGCATAAAAATGTCTAAAATACCCATGCAGTTACTATTGAGGTTGGTTTCTACAGAAAAAAAAACAATACAAATTTTATGAAAACCAAAAAAAGAATTTAAAATTGCAGTGATTGATATGAAGGACAATTTATCAATTTCATACAAGAGATTGAAGGGTTTGGGAGATTGATTCTTATGTGGAAAAAACTTGGAAAATAAACATTTCAATCAAAGTAAAACTTGAAAAATAAACATTTTAGTCAAAGTAACTGCATGGGTATTTTGGACATTTTCATGCCTTTGTTTAGAGGATTCTATCGAAGGGTCTACTTGCAACTAACAAACTTTAGGGAGGTTTCAGAAACAATTAGAAACTTGAGGAAAGGTTTCAACAGTTTACCAAAAAAGTAGTGTAAGCTGAGAATAACGTATTTTGACTTAATGTAAACCAAGAATATAGTGTTTTTGGAAAAAGATAATGTATTTCAGAAATTTACAGAACCATCATACTAATACACAAAGGTTGTTGCATTACCCAGTTTTGTTTTTAACTTTCGAAGATTGGTTTTTTCCATTTCAATGGGTTTTCTTTCTTTTGTTTGTTTGTTTTTTTTTTTTTTTGGAGAAAGTATAATGGGAGGTTTCTAGTAGGGCCCTAGTTCATAAAGATTAATAATTAAATCTAATAGAGCCTTTATGATGCATGATGCACGGAAAAAAACCAATGTCCACCAGTATGATCGAAAATGGGTCCATTAACACCCGAAAAGGCTATCTTCTATACTGAGTTTGAAAAACGGGTTGCAGAACACCAGAAACAATGCATACTAAAGCGTACTATTGTTGATAACTAGTGAATGACCCTATACTAAGTACGGGGAAGTTATATATATATGAATAAACATTAATGAATTTTATCACAATTTTTTATTACTATTTATAAACTGTCATTTTTTAAGACATTTATACAGTTTATGGGTTCATGTAAATTGACCCTTATATGTCAAACCCATAAAATTATACGGGTCATTAAATTCAACTTGAACTATTCATTACTTTAATTTAACCATTTTTATTATTATTATTAATTTATTTTGGTATTTAATTTAAATTTTTTGTTATATAGTAATAATAATAACTAAATTTTTAATTATTTAAATATTTACTTAAAATAATTTTTCCAACCGAGTATAATTATCATATTATAGATTTGTTAATTCATATTTTGCATTTAAGAATAAACATTAATGATTTGGCTTAATAATTTTAATGATTGTTAATAAATATTGATTCTTATTTAAGGTTTAATTACTATATTCGGTAATTATTATGGGAAATGCTTTGAATAAACATCCGAGAAGTACGGAAGGCTCAATGAAGATTTCTGACTTCCACTACAGAGCTATAAGCATTCAAAAGGTCCAAAACCCACACTCTATGCACTTATACCCGCCTGTGAATTGGCATCAATTCCGAGCTGGCACCTACCCCAAATGTACTTTGAGCCTACAAATTTTGACCCTGGGCTGAACCGTCATTCTCCCTAAACATCTTCGAAGTAATGATAACTGATGATTGTTATTTCATTTTTTATTATTTACTTAATTAAGTACTTGATGATTGTTATTATTATTAATAATTTCTATAAATAAGTGATTGCTATTATTATTTACTTAATCCAATAATTTTCAGCAAGTAATTATTTGATTTAATTTGAATTATTTCATTTTTTAATTATTTATAATAGAAATTTAGGGTAGGTTCTTTATTTGATTTAAGAGACTTACCATGTTTTATCTAGACAATGACCCCATACTAAGTAAGGGACAACTACAATATCATTTAATTTGAAATTTACTATTTAACAATAAAAAATCAATGTCCTGTTTAGCAATCCACCCCCAAAAAAGTATCAATAACTTTGAAATCATTAATCTATTTATAAAATAGTAAAATTAGATGGATGTTTACAAACAATATCACCAATATTGCTTATTATTTAGGGACATATGAATGGATAAAAAGCATTTAAATGATATCCATTCAAAAAGGCAAAGAAGGAAGAAAATCATTCAAAGAGCTGCTAAGAAAAACAATCCATGCCAAACAATATTTGTAGAGCATCCATCATTTGAAGTAAGAGATGAAAAATATATGACTGCAATCAAATCATCATCATGTATAGCTATAATCAACTGATAATATAATCAGGACTCCAAAGCCCATCCAACAGAAGAAACATGAAAGAAAGGAGAATAATGGGACCATCCTGAGTATGGAAGTCACCTCCAAGTTAGGTGGCAACACTTCTTTTGGCCAATCATGATTATTGATTTTAAGTCTAAGCTCCCCACGGTGCATGTAGACTAGCTAGAATTTATCTTTAGGGAAAAGGTAGAGAAACCTACACATAACCTAATGGTATGCTTGAATTATGGGAATTGGGAGATGGAAATAGGAAATGTAGGTTGAAATTATAATTTTGGAAATGTTGATGTGTCAAATTCAAGTCAATAAGAACACTCATAGATTTTTAGTTCATTCATTTAGTGGTACTTTGAATATTTTTTTTTTATTTCATGTCTTTATTGAGTAATATAGATTAATAATATATTATAATTATGAAATCAGTAAAAATAATAAGTATATTATTATTACTATTATTTACTAATATTATATTCTTATTATGTGTGTATTGATTTTGAAATAAGTAATATTAAATTATTATTATTTATTATTTATTTTTATTTTTATTATGAAGTAATTAATTTGTTATAATTATGACTTTTAGTTAATTACTGAAATAGTAATTGCTTTTACAATTCTTTTAGTTTAACAATAATGAATAATTGAATGTTTATAATTTAACTTTCATTAAATGAAATATTTATTGGAGAATAATAATAGTATTAATTATATGATGATGATGATGATGATGATGATGATGAATTAATATAAATATAAAATAATTATATCCTAATTAATAATTAACATTATTAAAATAATTATTAATTATCATTAATTAATTTTTATCAGAAATCATTATTATTAGTAATAATTAATTATAATTATTGATAATAATAATATAATTATATTAATTAATATAAGTATTAATTATAATTATTGATAATAATAATATAATTAATTATTTCATATACATGCACGAATTATAATTTATGATAATAATTCTAATATAAATAATTAAAATTAGATATTTATTTTCAAAATAATTAATATGAGTTAATATAAACATAAAATGATTATTTCTGAATTATTAATTACCATTATGAAAGTCATTACTAATTATCATTCCGAAATAATAATGAGAAAAATTTTCAGTAATTAGTTAATATCAATAATTAAGTATTAGCAATAATTATTATAAGAAAGTATTATCAGTGAGTTATTATTATTAGTATTTAATAGCTAAAATTAATAATTAGAAGTCATTAATTATTATTAGTACCCTTCTCTTTCAAAAAGTTGACTCATCACCATTGTCATCATTAATGACAACAACTTGATGAATACATAATTTGATAAAAATAGGTAAATATCATTAATTTATTAATTTTTTATCTTTTGGAAAACTGAATAAGAGAAAAATTAAATGGTTATCATTGCAAATGAAAATTATTTGGATTTTTGCAAAAAAAAAATATTGAACATAAAAAAACAATTATTCAAAAATAAGTCATTAAATCAAAGAGTAATTAATATTATTCAGTAAATAATAATTTTAAGAAATTAAAATTAATAATTAATTATCTGTCTGAAATAAAACGGGTAATTTCAGAAAATAATTTTAAGTAATTAAAATTTTCTATTAACATTTTTTAATAATAATCAGTATTATTAATAGATTAATAATATATTAATAATTATGAAATCAGTAATAATAATAAGTATATTAGTATTATTATTAACTAATAGTATATTCTTATTATGTGTGTATTGGTTTTGAAATCAGTAATATTAAAGTATTACTACTACTACTACTACTATTATTATTATTATTATTATTATTATTATTATTATTATTATTATTATTATTATTAAGTAACTAATTTGTTATAATTACGATTTTTAGTTAATTAATAGAATAATATTTTCTTTTATAATTCTTTAAGTTTAACAATATTGAATAATTGAAAGTTTTATAATTTAACTTTCACTGAATGAAGTATTTATTGGAGAATGATAATAGTATATTTTTTTTAGCCCCAAAATTTACTCCCAGTGGAGGGGTGGCCACCAAAATTTTATTAATATGCAGAAAACCGTGGAGGGGGGATGTGAAGCCTTACCCCTCGCTCTATACAAAAGGGAGCCTGGCTCATATAAACATTAAGCGTCTAGGCAACCTAAAATCAACGAATTCTCAACAAAGGAAGACCTAAACCATCTGCTGTAATCAAGTGGTGTACGTGTGAAGGAAGTGTAGCTGTGCAATCATAAATAGTTTTCTAAGACTCTAAGCAACCAAGCTTCGCAAGCACATTTGTTGGTTGGTTAGCCTCTGTAAATATGAACACAAAAGAAATCTAATCTATTTCTAATCTCCTGAACTTGAGACAACCAAAACCAAAGTTTCCAAGGGACTGTACAAGTATCACTGAGAATATCAATCAAAAGTTTGGAGTCTGATTCCACCATTATCTTCTCTAAATTAAGTGCAACCGCCAGGTGTAAGCCATCCAGCAAAGCCATAGCCTTTGTGACTAAATTGAAGTCTGAACCATAAGTGTTAGAGAAAACACTAATATAACCATTTCTTCCATCTATGATGATACCCCTCCACCACATGGGCCAGGATTTCCTCTAGAAGCACCATCAACATTCAACCTAAAGTAACCCTCTAGAACTGCTAATAAATGCACCACCTTGATGTACCTATTCTTAACTGGGTGAATTCGCAACCCCAAACCCTGTAAAGAGAGTTGTTGAGTAAAACTCACTTTATGGGTGAGATTTAGAGGAGAGGATACCTCATGGATCCATTGCACAATTACCCAAATCACCATATTAGAGCATCTAAATTTATTTTCCATTATGCGCCTATTTCTTTCCTTCCAGATTTCCTAGACTGCAAAACAAGCAATCAGCCCTACTGTAACAGCCCATTGGTTTTTTCTTGAGGGTGCTGAAAACCAAATAGAGAGAAGCTTCTTAATACTCTCGTTACCCCTGAAGGGGAGCCTAAACAATCTGCTAAAGAAAAGTCAAACTTTTCGAGCTAGACAGCCATGCACCAACAAATGATTAACATTCTCCTATGAATGATCACGACAGCAGACACATCTCGATACAAAAGGAGTTGGGGATCAAGCTGTTTTAACAGAGCATTCCAAACTACCTTGTACCATTCCACCGTAGGATGAGCCTCCCTATAAAAGGACCAAGCTGTTTTAACAGAGAACTCTGCTTTCATTTAAGGAAACCAAACTATCTTGTCTTGGCCATTAGAGAGCTTCACACCTGACCTCTGAATATGTCGGAGAGCCTCATCCTCAAGAAACCCCCTAACCCGATCCAGACTCCAAATTCCTGCTTCATCAACAACATCACAAACTCTCAACTGCAAATTAAGACCATCTAGCTGAATGGCTTTTTCAATTAAAGGACCATCCATGGTCCAATTATCCAACCAGAAGCTGATTTCTCCCCTTCCCACTAACCACCTCAAGAGAAGGACTAAATCACCTCTTAGTTCCATGTTCACCTTCTAGGTATGAGAAGTATAGCACGAAGGGATGGCTGTATAGAAATGATCACCCTTCAACACCTTGGCTCTGAAAAATTCAGTCCACAAGGAATTTTGAAATAGCACTCGCCACCAAGCTTTCAACCTGAATGCTTTTTGGACATCAGATAAGCTTTTAATGTGCAGCCCACTTTCAGAAAAAGGTCTCACAATTTTCCTCCAAGCTAGTCTTTGAATTAGATCAAAGGAATCCTTTCATCAACTGATCCAGGCGCTTGATAACCTTCTTGGGAGTTGCAACTGCCGACATCAAGTATATCGGAATACTGCTCAACACATGTCTAATTAGGACCAACTTACCTCTAGTTGAAATCATTTTCCCTTTCTAGCTAGAAATATTTGTTGCCACTTTTTGCACAATCTCACCAAATGCTTCTGCCTTCATGCGGCCCTTACCAACTGGGATCCCAAGGTAGGTGAAGGGAAGAGGCTTATGCATGTATCCCGTGACTGAAGTTATGATTTGGATTCTGTTGCGAGAGGCTTGTTCACCAATTGACCCGAACATTGCTTGTACCTTTGGATTATTGACATTACTTTCTCTAACACCTGCTTGGACCCTCTTGTGAAGATAATGGTGTCATCAGCATATAGAATGTGGGTGATAGGAGGGCAGCCCTTGTGAGTCACATAAGCATCTACAGGATACTTTTTGCCCAGCTTGGACAGGTTTCTGCTGAGTACCTCTTTTGCAATGATAAACAAATACGGCGAAAGGGGATCCCCTTGCCACAAGCCTCTGGTGGACTGAAAAAACCCTGTGACTCCTCCATTCCAAAGAATTGAGAACCAACAATTCACAACCATGTTTCTAATCAAGTCAATCCAAGTTTCACTAAAACCGAACCGTCTCAGGACTTTGAAGAGGAAGTCCCAATTCAGCCGGTCGTAAGCTTTAGCCATATCCAGTTTAAGCTTAAGGGAATAAAAGTAAGCCAGGCAAGCTACACCTTGGTGGTATAGCTTCTTGGCCTCAGCCATTGCCCTCTAACTTCCTAAAGCGAGTGTCTAAGCAACGGGCCACCTCAATCTATTTTTGCCTACTTGTGACCTTTTGAAGGGGAGGGGCATAGATCCCTCGGTAAAAAAAAAGAGAAAGAAAGAAGTATATAAAGGCACGAGATATGCAAAAAGGCTCCATTTGATATTCATTTTGTTTAGCATTTACAAAAATTTCGGCCTCAATTGGGGAGGTTGATCCCATTTACAAGAAAAAACAAAAAACAAAAAGGAACCCTAGAAGACCAACTACATGTCACCCTCGGTGGGAGAAACAATGAAGTCTTCGGCGCCAGCGCCAACTGCATCAACAGGAACCTCGGGGGCATCCTCGGGGGGAAGGGAGTCAAAAAGCACCTTCAGCTTGTCAATTTGGAAATCCGGCACCAGCTTCAGAAGTGCCTTCTTAATGTCCTCGATCCCCTCCAGGTAGGCCTTGGACCCGTAGAGTACCAGGTACCTCTAATACTCTAGAGTCTGCTACCAAACAAGGAAAACATTCTGGTAGTTGGCCTCGGCCTCCGTTGCTCGAGCCTTGGCATCTACTGCCTCCCTCCGGTCTTCAAGCGCAATCCCATCAAGACTAGCTCGGTCCTCCTTAGACTTCATCAGTTGGTCCTGGGCCCGGGTGAGCCAAGCCTACTCGGCCTTTAGATCGTCCTCCAATGTTTTCCAAAGTTGCTTCTCCTCGCTCAATGCCAAGAGGGTCTTGTCTCGGTTACTCTCTGTGGAGGCCACCTGCACCTGGAGCTCCTTGTTCTTCTTCTCGATCCACTTCACACGGTCGAGGAGGAGGCTGACTCGGTCTCCCAAGCCGACGTAGTGATGGCAGACCTGCACCAAGCGCATCATTAGCAAGACAAACAAAAGCCAACAAATAGCAAGTCAAAAGGGGAAGGAAACTCACCTCAACCAAGAAGTCCATCCCTTTGTCCTAGATGACGAGGGGGTCAATCTACATCATCGCAAAGCGGTTCCCTGGGGGAATCATCCCCTTGATGAGAGGGCTCTGCTAACACCTACGGCATCAATCGAGTCCCCTTCGCGGACATTCCACTTGGGGCAGAAGAGGAGGCTCAGATGCTGCCCCTCCTTGGATGGCTCTGATGAGGAGGGGGACAGATGAAGGCCCGATGGCGGGCCCCTTGGCAGATGTCTTCCTTGGAGCCACTAGAGATCCTCTCTGTTCATCACCCTTAGCAAGACGGCTCTTCTACGCCAATTTCTTGGCCAAAGGTGCAGGAGGCACCTCAAACGGCCTCTTCTTGCCACTCTCCCTTGGCCGGCTTCTTTCCTCTATCGCCCCCTCCTCTAGCGGGGGCCTATGGCTGAAGGGGTCCCCCTAGCAGGTGTAGACCCCCTCTCCACTCTTGTAGGAGGCACTTGTGTCTACCCTCTCAACGTGCCCTTGGCTTGGCCCTTCTTCCGTACTAGGGCGCTCTCCAACAGCATTCAATTGGCGTCCAATGTCATCTCTACAAAAAAGAAACAAAAGATCAGTACCTAAAGTATAGCAACACCCGACGTGGGAAATAGCCAACACTGGGACTTCTCCTACCGAGAAAAGCAGAATTGAGCCCCACAAAAACCAAAGGGAGCTCGGCCTCCACCAAAGGCTTGGCCCGAAGCATTCCCAACTCAAGGAGGTGGGTTACTATGGCGGCTTCATCATCCTAAAGCATTGGCATGGGCTTCTTGGTAGCTAAATACATCTCCCCCTAGCCCGACTTGAACGGCCAACCCTTAGGACAGGAGACGAAGAAAAACTTTTCCTTCCAGCCATGGATGGACGAGGGGTTGTCTACGAGTCGTCCTCGGCGAGGGTTGAACGCCGGCCTCGGAGGAGTTCTTCCTCGACACAGACATGGCTCGGAACATCTTTGACGTCAGGTCTACGTCTCAAAGTCGAGCCACCACCAGCATGATGATGGTTCTGAGGGCGTTGGGGGCTAATTAGCTAAGAGTGACCCCGTACCATTTCAATAGTTTTATTGATCAACGGATGAAGGGGAAACCTGAGGCCGAAGTCAAGAAAATGTTGGTACACACAGATCTCCCCCTCTTCTGGCGTCCATGGCTGATCACCAATGTCGGGGACCCTCAAATGATAAGATTGAGGGATAATGATACTTCTTAGCCAGGGACATAACCTAGTCATAGTCAAGGACACTCTCACACTCCGAGCGGGGAAGGCGCTCTACGTTCACCCCTCGAGCAGTGTATTTGGCCACCATCCTCGGGCTGACCTCGGCAACTGGTTCCCTCTCTGCCACTAAGGGGGACCCTTCGGCCTCCCTTGGTGCCACAGACTCAATGCTTGCATAGAGTGAGTCCTCACCCCCTCAGTTGCACTCAACGTTCCCGGGGGCAGCCCTCTCCCTCAGCACCTCGACAACTCGACACGGGGCTGGGATCTTGGTGACCGATGCGCCTCTATCAGAGCTTGCTTCTGAGGGGTCTGAGAGTTCATAGCACTCAGGGTCGGAATCGGAATAAGACATGGCGAGGCATACCTAAGATGAGGACGAGGAGTTCTAAAGGCAAGAGATAAAGTCGAAGACTCTGGAGAGCAAAAGACTCTTGGAAGCGCAGGCACTTGAAAGCAAATGGTGGGAAAATGCGCGACTAAGGCCCCTTTTTAAAGGAGAATGGATGACCCAGATCATGCTAGATTCAACGATTATCGAGCAACCACCTCTACTACCCCGTCCGCTGACTGACACGCATCACCTGCCTTGGGAAGACGAAACGACGTCGGGTGAACCAACTTGCCTCCTCACTACAACTCGTTAGTCCACCCAATTGCACTAACTCAGTAGGGGCACGACCCGGTTCACCCGCATTCCATCCCTTCTATGGAAGTGACTCCGTAACCTGTCGTGGACACGGCCCCCAACTCACCAATTTGGGGACCCACAACCCACGCGATCCAAACCCAACATCGGGATCCACTTCCTTCACGGCCCTCAACATTGCGGAAAAGAAATTTCTTCACAAAACAGCAAAGTTACCAGCTTGGGCACCCTAGCATTTCTTCCTCGGCACCCCCAGCTGGGGCCGAGGCCTCAACGGAATCTCCATCTCACCGGCAAGGCATCGGAGGACATACCCAGCATTCACACAAGGCTGGGGGCAAGTCTCCCCCTCGTCCACACGCAATGGTAGCCCCAGAGCCGAAGCCGAGGTCCCACAAAGCCTCGGTAGTCACCAGCAAAGAACGAAGGCAAGCCAAGCCGATGCCACTACTGGCCACGACGTGCACAGGAGGCCCATCAACGCTTCCTGACATAGACCAACGCACTCCCTTCGGCCGAAGCTGAGGCCCTCCTAGCTCGGACCTTCACTATAGCCTCAGTTGTGGGGGGCAAATGATGTAGGGCAGATGGCCCTGTCCAATCATAGGACTCACACGTGTCTGGCGGTGCGGGTCAGAGCTCACTAATCAGCGGACACGCGTTGCCCGCTTGGTGGATTTCAGGGAGCCAATAGTGCGGAGTCACCTGGCGGCCTAGGATGGCCATGCTCCCCGGGTATGGACTCAATCCCCACCATCCGAGCTCACCTACCTCCAGGCAGTTCCAAGAATAAATATGAGGTGACCCCCCTCTAGGTAAAGGATCAAATACTGGAGCTCTCTCACTAGCACTTGAGATCTATTGCTCTCCAATGACCTCATCTGGGTGCTCGCACCTCAGACCTCATCTATTCCACGCCTCGGTACTAACTTGACCGTCGGAGTCCTCGCCTTGGGTCTTCACCTGAGGCCTCTGACACTTTCTCTCTTGTAGAATCGACCCCTTGGTCCTCGACCACCTCAGACACAAGACGCAACGGACCTCGGATCTTCACCACCTTGGTCACTAGTCCTTGATTACCTCAATCCTAAGACCTCGGGTACCTCGGTCTTAATCAGACTTAGGAGCGAATTGACAATGTTGTCCTCGGCCAATCCGAGCATCAACACCATCAAATATGAATCATTGGTTACAACCAAATAAAGTTGCAAGCTCAGGCCTTCCCAAACCTCTACCTAAACGGAATTTACTCCTACCCTACCAGCCAAACAGGATTTACTCCTACCCTATACCAGCTATTACTTGGCAAATTAAAGTAGACATTCATTTTCACTCCGGATCTCCTATATATCCACAAGTTCTACCACATCCTTATTCACAGGACACTATCGCTGTGTATTGAGAACATCTCCCATGAATAACAAGTGAAATATTCTCAATGCACGGCTGTAATGCCTTGTGGGTAGGTATGTAGGAAGAGTTTTTTGATACGAGATCCGAACTGATTCATCTTATTCATTTGACTTTGAATCTCCTACAAACACGGCATGTAAACTGGGTTACGTAATGGGACCAGATTTATTAGGCACAATATGCTAAGTACATTCAATTAGCACTTGATAAATATTTTAACAATTGTTAAAAGTGGTTTTTAGCAATCCATATCCGACTTCGACTCCATTTCCATTTCCATCTCCGACTCTTTCCTCTTACTATTTTATAATGGAATCATCTCCCAGCATTGGAGACCCCACAAATCCAGTGTACCCACCAGTCGTTTCAAACCCACCATCGCAAAGGGTATTTTATTCCGCTTCGTCTCCGGACAGGAATGGATGGAGTAAAATTAGGAGGATTTAACCCACTGATTTGAAATTAAAAAAGGTCGATTCAGAGTTGCAAATTTGACACCCTCTACTTTGACGATCTACAAATATAGTAGCTAAGATTGCCAAAGGTCGCTGAGAAATCCAAGCCTCTCCTTTGCTTGATCCCCTCTCAGTTACTAGAAGCGATGTTGTGGAACAAAAGTTGTAACCTTTGGGACTTAACAAACCATTTTGATTATTATCATTCAAAAATTAGAATCTTTAGTCTTTTTGAGTTGTTTCACATAATCCATTTTCTGATTTGGGTTTCTTATAGAACTGAAAGATAGTCAGCGAAACTTCCTTGCAAAGTATCTCTCAGATCTGAAAATCTGTCTACCTGGCAAGGGAGTTTCTGCTGAGCATCTCTCTACAAGGAACCTAGATTTGAGATCTGAGAGATACTCAGATCTGAACAGATCTGAAAGGAACCACAGTTTCTGTTAGCGTTCCCATTAAAAAACGGCTCTGGTCTATGCAATTTTCAGAACCGGCATGTAGAACCGGTTATGGATGTTATCTTGTAGAACTGATAGAGTAGAAAGGTTTCAACTGGGTTTTATTTTAAAAATTTGAGGAATAGTGAAGTGTAAATTTGATATTTCATTTTTTCCTTTAGTATTTACCATGGATGTCAATTTTCAGAAAACTTGTGGGTATTTTAAGACCTACAATATATAAAACAATAAGGGTAGAGTTAATCAATTACCTAAACCATGAGGGTAGTTTAAGAAAATTTCCCTAATTTATATTTATACAACTAGGACATATGACCGAGATAATTAAGAAAGTAAAAATGGCATGTAAAATATTTTCTTGAAATTAGCAACTAAAATTAGTCTAAGTCTCTTTTGGGAAAACCTATTATACCCGAAAAAAAAACAGTGCGGGAAGACCTTTGACCAATCAAAGCACCCCTTGAATTTTGATGAAATAGCCATGATTGGTTATTCCTTTTATGGTGTTAATTGGCTGTATATTTTCCCACATTATGTCTTTCTAGTATCATATTGGACAATCTGGATCAGGTAGGCACAACGTTATAAGCACGTTCAATGAGCATTTATAAAATTTTTTGATACATATCATTTAAAATTCTGTGTACCCTTGAAAAAAATTAAAGACAACTTTTTACTATATTGTCTCTACTAAATCCGGTCCCCATAGCGTAACACTAGTCTTAATAAGTGAAAAACTTCATATCAAATTGTTAATTATTTGAAACACTCAAAATTCCATATAGATCTATTGCTATCTCCTTAAAGTGTAAAGCAAAGAAGACAAGGTTAACAGATAAAAGTACTTTAATTGCATTAAACACACACACACATATATATATATACATATGTATGTATGTATAAGGTTTTCTTTTAGTACTACTATATCTATTTATTCTTTTATAGCAACAAAAGAATTGGAAAATGGAGCCCTGATTAATTATCACAAGTTTTTCGATCCACAAAAGGGAAAAAATAAAGGACATATTGTTAATTAACATAATTGAAATAATGGGCTCAAAGAAGAAATTGAGGAGGGGGGAGCGGAAGAAGACAGAATCCAATAACTTGCATTTGATTGAGAATAAAACTAAGGAAAGAAAATGAAACAAACATTAGAGGAAGAGAAATAGAAAAAGTAAAAAAAAAAAGAAAAAATTTCTCATTATCCACTATTTTCCTCTGCTTTCTCTTACTTTTGGGAGAGAAACATAAAAAAGGTCAAGACTGGATTAGAAAATCAATTTTCTAGGAGAATTGTGCATCTCACTTGTATTAGAAAATCAAGCCAACACTGGAGATGGTCATACTCAAGGTTCAAAGTATCGATACACAACGTACACAAAAAAAATAGCATATGATGCATTTCAAAAGAATATTCTTGGATATTAAAATGAACATGTCTATGAGGGGAATTATGTATGTACCCTTCAAAATTAGTCACATGTCCTAATTCTTAGTTGTTTGGCATATTGATAAGTTCAAAAGTCATTTCTTTGACCAATAAATGGTATTTTATGATTTTGGCTTCCTTAATCTTGACAGTTTTTCATTGATAATATCTCCCTACTTATGTACTTTATTTCATGGAAAGATGCATGAGCGTTGCACTGACTGAAATCGAACTCCTATATTATATCTTAAGGATCTATATATCATTTAAGTAAAGCCTTCAATTCTCTTAATTAAAATAGATGCAATTAAGTAGGGCCATGTTGACTTTGCAGAACGTAATTAACCCAGTATTAATTATCTCCACTTGTATAGGAAAATCACCGTTATCTACTTGTAGAGTGCCCTTGGGATTCATGCTATAGTGACTAGTGAGCTACCCATGTTGATTCTAACCATCTAATTATGAACTCAGTTATGGCAAGAGAGATGGTTCCAATCCATAGTATAAAAGTTTCTCAATTACTTGACCAGATTACAAATTAAGTTGCTCAATCAGATCTAACTTCATACACCATTCTTTGATCTCAAAGTCTTCAAATATAACTTTTGACAATGATCCAAATATTTGCTTAATATATTAATTTGCATACAATTTAAGTTGGCATTGCCCCAGTTACAGATCGTATGTTCCAACAATGTTGGATGGAGGATATATGGATGCCAAAATCAGAATTTGGTGCATGTCTGAAGTCTAACTTGGCAAAATGAATAAGCATGGACTAAGAGTTACGTCTCAAAAATAATTTATACTATCAAAATAGCACATATATGTTAAATTGTGACTTCAAATACCTATGGAAAAGAAACATTTTCATATTATATACCCACCATGAATGTTATATTTTGTCATTAGCTTTTTAAACATATGGTGGGCGGGGTGCAACATCTACAGGCTGAGGTGCATTTTGTGATACTAATTAATGTTGTAAGACTTGAACTACATTAAAAACTAAAATGTTTAATTCATGGTCTTACAACATTGGTATCAGTATCTAATAATGCATTTTTATTTTTATACTGAAAATTTTGTGAGAAGTTTATCTTTATTACTTAGTAATATTCTGTAAGAATGATGTCTATCATGCACATAATCTCTTCATTTTTTTTTGATAAATCAATTAAATTGCGTTCCTTGTCGACAGTTGGAATTATACAAGAAGTCTATTCCTGGATATTAAGATGAGCATGTCTATGTACCCTTCAAAATTAGCCACATGTCCTAATTCCTCGTTTTTTGGCATATTGATAAGTCTAAAAGTCATTTCTTTGACCAATAAATGATATTTTATGACTTTGGCTTCCGTAAAACAGCATTTACAGTCTTGCATTGATAATATCCCTTACTTATGAGCCTTATTTCATGGAAAGATGCATGAGCGTTGCACTGACCGAAGTCGAATATGTTATATCTTAACTAGCTATCATGCAAGTATAGCCTTCAATTCTCTTAATTAAAATAGATGCAATTAAGTAGGGCCACGTTGACTTTGCAGAACGTAACCCAGTATTAATTATCTCCACTTGTATAGAAAAATCACCATTATCTACTTATGGAGTGCCCTTGGGATTAATGGTATGGTGACTAGTGAGCTACCCATGTTGATTCTAACCAACCAATTCAATGAACTCGGCTATGATAGAGAGATGGCTCCAATTCATCTAATGAGTATAAAAGTTGCTCAATTACTTGACCAGATTACAAATTAAGTTGCTCAATCAGATCTATCTTCCTACACCATTCTTTGATCTTAAAGTCTTCAAATATAACCTTTGACAATGATCCAAATATTTACTAATATATTAATTTGCATAACAATTTAAATTGATATTGCCCCAGTTACAGGTCGTATGTTCCAACAGTATTGGATGGGATATATGGATGCCAAAATCAGAATTTGATGAATGTCTGAAGTCTAACTTAGCAGACTAAGAGTTACGTCTCAAAAATAATTTATACTATCAAAATAATACATATTGATGTGGCATAATCTGGTTACTCCCTGCTGGATGTGACCTAGCTTCCAGTGACGACGAGAATGGGTTCTTGAAAGAGAGGAGTTCAGAGATCCCGGGGTGACTCTCGGCGTGGATACTCCGCTGAATAAGTTAGAACATAGTGATAGTGTAGAACTTGAAGATGATAATAGTGAGAGAGCTCAGAGAGTAGAGATTTCGCACAACAATAATAATCATAGAACCTACCTTTGCCCCTGGTGAGAGCAGGGTCTTTATACACTGGCTCAGGTGGGTAGGTGGAACGGTCACTGAACCTCTGCTATGATGGGACCTATTGCGTGTTAGGTGGTTGAAGCGCCGCCAAACGGTAATACTGTCACTTTCCGTCAGAACGGGGAGTTGGTGAACTAATGTTACCGTTATAAGTACGGTCCTGCGGGGTTCAGGGGTGGGGGTGTATTCCACAAGGTGGCCATGCAGAGATATGTACGGTAGGCGAGCTTCCTGCAGGATATTGGGCTGCTCGGTAGCGAGCTAATGAGTAGCCAGCTTCTTGAGTTCGTGCTTTGTTCCGCCCTTGTGAACGCCAAAGTGTCCTTGGGCCAAGCTAATGAGTAGCCAGCTTCTCGAGCTCGCTTTATACCGAGCTGGCTTGTGCCAAGTCGTCACTTGCGTTGAGTCACGTACACGCGTCGTCTGTATATGAGGTCAGGCCAAATCACCCTTCATCAATTGTCCCCCACTCCCCGAGCTAGAGGTCCTGACCTGGTGCGGGGAGTTCATAATGTGACAAGTGGATTTGGCTCAGAGTTTAAGCTGATGTGGGATGGGCCGCGTGCGATTCATGCGCGGACGTCAGGCGATCTTATAGGCTCTACGGACGCCAAAAAACGCGCTAAATTGATTTCCGTCTCGAGGGTCGAGTAGCCGGTTTTCTTAGGAGACGTCGGATCGCTTCAATCTTGACCATTGCTTTCTCAGCATAGTGGCTATGAATAGTGTCATCCGGGACCCATTTTTCTTTGCCACAAATCCATCAGCTCTTGTCTTGAGGTCGCGCTTGCTTCTTCAGCTTGGGTTTTTCCAGTTCGTCGTTCCTTCCTAGTCAGGTCGTCCATTTTTGGTGAGTCTTCCTTCGCTTCTTCTTTTCTTTCAGTTTTATCTCCATGTCGTCTTCTAGTTCCGATGGCCCTCTTAATGAAGCCGAGGTGGGTGCCTTGGCCCTAGTCGATAGCCAGGGCGGGGCTATTGCGAGTTCGAGGGCAGCCCGTGACCCTTCTGAAGCACAGGCACCTCGAGAGGCCCGAGAGGCCTTGGGTGGTCAGGCATCCACTTCCCACCGAGGTCGGGTGCCAGACAACTTCGGTCCTTCAACCATGACTTTGGACCGACTTCAGGCTCTAGTTCACCAGTACCACCTCCCGAGGGAGTTCTCCTACAGCCTTCCTCGTGGTAACTTCCCTTGGGAGCACGATCATGACGTGATCATAGTTTTTGAAGAGCAGCTCGCGGCTGGTCTTCGTCTTCCGTTACACCCTTTGATCACCGAGGTCCTAAAGTCCTTTAATATAACCATAGATCGGTTACACCCGAACTCTGTTCGTAATGTGGTAGGGACCATTTCGCTCTTTTACGAGTACTGTCTTCCCCTTGACCTCGATACCTTTTCCACTATCCTGTCTATCAAGAAAAACTCCTCCTGCGTTCTTCCCGAGCACAGGAGAACCTACTACCTATCCCCTCACCCGGGGTACAAGCTATTCTACGAACTTCCTAACAAGATTCCAGCCTGGAAATGGGGTTACTTTGTAGTTTGTAACCCCGAGGGGTGGCCCTTCTCGACCCAATGGAGGCCAGCAGTCCAGGTACCCGGTGTTAGGCTGGGCCTGAAGATAAGAGAGACACTTAAGTCTTGGGCGGGGCTCGACTTCCTCTGCTCGGACTACCTTGCTGAAGCTAAGCTCGTGCAGGCCGGCTTGAGTCCTAGTAGGTCGTATTAGGCTTTTACTTTCTTAAGATCTTGATCAGTTCGTGACTAATCTTACCTTTTATTTTTGGTAGCTACCATGTCGGTCAACGCTGAAAGTCTTCTAAGGAGCTCCCAAAAGGGGAGAAAGAGGGGTGCGAAGAGACCGCATCCGGAGCCTGGTCAATCACTTGAGGTCTTAATCATGGAACCGTCTTCTGTGCCTCAGGAGGAGGCCCAACCTACTGCCCCCGAGATGACTTTGGCTAAGGTCCAGCACGAGGAGGTTCGGTCCCAAGAGCCGGGGAGTTCGTCCATACCTGTGGATGGACCAGAAGGCTACCTTCTAGCTGTGAAGGACAGCATCATGGATCATGTCAAAGCCATGCGCAAAAGTCGGGAAGCTGTCTTCGAAGATGAAGTCTCAAAGAGGGCCGAGCTGGCTCCGGGCACTCTCCGGGGACTAGTTGCCAGCCACTGTATGGTGGTGAGCCTTCTACCTTTCCTCTCCCCCTTTCTCTTCTTTTTTTTTTTTTTTGATTTCGGCTTTCTCGTTTGTAGGTTAACTCTACTGGCCGTGTGTTGGCTTGCCAAGCGGCGATCCGTACGAAGGAAGCTATCGACACCAGGACGCAGATGCAGAGTCTCCACTATGACCTGAACCACGCTCGGGGCGAGGCGCTCAGGGCCAAGAAGGGGGTTGAGGCCTAGAAGGAGCTTATCCTCACTCAGGAGAGGCAAATTTCCTCACTGAACGAGGAGAAAGCGCACCTGGAGCAGGAGATCGTGGACCTCGAGGCTTCTATCCCGCAGTTGAGGGTCAAGGCCGTTGAGAGCTTCAAGGAGTCCACGGAATTCGAGGTTTTGCAGGTTGAATACGGATCGGACTCCTACCGTGCAGGGTTTAAGCTGTGTCATTATTTAGTTCGTTAGAAGTTTCCCGACTTTGATCTTGGTGGGATCACAATGGTGGGCTTGGACCCTGAAGTGGCCAAGGGGGCAGATGAAGAGCCCGACTCTTCGGGGGAGGATGGCGACACTGAGGTCGAGGCGGTGGACCCTTCTGAGTGATGACTCCTTTCTTTCTTTCTGAACTATGGATGTACTGTCTCGAGCCTTTGAGCTTGGGTAAAAATTCTTGTATCCGAACCCTCTTTTGTTAATGAAATATAGTTTCTTTTGAGTATTTCTGAGTGCAAAAATACTTCTAAGTGTGAGTGGACTTCGAGTTGGACAATTTAACATATAGGTTGCCTGAACTGTCGAGCTACCAAGCCAACAATGAGTAAGGGTAACCGAAACTGAAGTTGTCACTTCGGATTGCGCGGGCTACACCAGACTGTTGGGCTACCGAGCTGAGTAAGAGCAACAGGGGTGGAATAGACACCGTAAGGTTCATACACGAGATGTCTTTCCCTTGGGGGTTAGAGATAACCAAGTTTTTCATAGCGCTCATGTCCTTGTTAGTTTGGCATTTTGTGGCCCTTAGGCTTAGAGAGGGACCTGTAGTCCGCTCCTGGATTTCACCCAGGCTGAAGTGGCAACTGGGGTCTTCTTGTGGCCCTTAGGCTTAGGGAGGGACCCATAGTCCGCTCCTGGATTTCACCCAGGCCGAAGTGGCAACTGGAGTCTTCTTGTGGCCCTTAGGCTTAGGGAGGGACCTGTAGTCCGCTCTTGGATTTCACCCAGGCCGAAGTGGCAACTGGGGTCTTCTTGTGGCCCTTAGGCTTAGGGAGGGACCCGTAGTCCGCCCCTGGATTTCACCCAGGCCGAAGTGGCAACTGGGGTCTTCTTGTGGCCCTTAGGCTTAGGGAGGGACCCGTAGTCCACTCCCGAATTTAGTTGCTCCTTGGAGACTTGTAAAGAACTAAATGTCAGAGGACCCGGGGTACTAACCCAGCGTGGTCTCTCTGATGGCTAAGTTAGTACTCTCATATTGAACTACGGGCTTAGAAATCACAATCTGAGAGTTAGAGCCTGCTTACTTGTTTTTGAGGCTAATGCTTTCTTGATTCGTAATTAGAGATAGTACTACCTTAGGTTGTTGATATTCCATGCGCGGGGCACTTTCTTTTCTTCTAGAGTTTTGAGCTCATACGTGCCTTCTCCTAGTATCCGCTTCACCCAGTAAGGACCTTCCCAGTTCGGTTCGAGCTTACCAACACCGGGCTCGGGCACCATAACTTTTCGGAGGACTAGGCCTCCAACACGAAAGTATCATTTTCTGACTCGGGTGTTATAATACCGAGCTACTTTTTGCTGGTAGGTTGTGGTTCGGATGTATGCAAGGTCCCGTACCTCTTCTATTAGGTCGAGGTTGGTGCGTAGCTCATCATCATTTCCTTCTTCATCATAAGCTTCTAGACGTAGTGTGGGTACCTCAATTTCGGCTGGGATTACTGCTTCCGTGCCATAGGTAAGGTTGAAGGGAGTTTCTCCTATGGCGGTCTTGGCAGTAGTTCGGTAGTCCCATAGTACGCTGGGCAATTCTTCTTTCCATAGCCCCTTAGCTCGGGATAAATGAGCTTTCAGTCCACGGAGTATAGCTCTGTTCGTGACTTCTGTCTGCTCGTTCGCCTATGGGTGTGCTACCGAAGTGAAGTTTTGTTGTATCCCCATTTCCATACACTAGTTCTCGAACTTGATATCTTCAAACTGCTTACCATTGTCAGAAATGAGCACTCGGGGCAGTCCAAAGCGGTATACTATGTTGTTCCAAAAGAAGTTCTGCACGGTTCGGGCTGTGATTGTTGCTAGAGGTTCCGCTTCTGCCCACTTTGTGAAGTAATCTACTGCTACTACTAAGAATTTCCTCTGTCCTGATGCTGGGGGGAATGGTCCAAGGATGTCGATTCCCCACTGTGCGAAGGGCCATGGGCTGGTGAGGTACTTCAGGTTGGTGGCAGGTCGGTGATGGATGTTGGCGTACCTCTGACATTTGTTGCATTTCTTGACAAGATCGAGTGCATCTGCCTTCATCGTGGGCCAGTAGTACCCTTGCCGTAGTGCTTTTTGTGCGAGAGCCCTACCCCCCAAGTGTCCGCCGCATAGGCCTTCATGGGTGTCATGGAGAACGAGCTCAGCTTCTAGAGGTCGCAAACAGCGCAAGTAGGGGAGCGTGTAGGATCTTCGGTATAGTCGTCCGTCTATCATGACATACTTGGCCGCCTGTCGTTCTATCCTTCTGGCTGCATTGCGATCTGCAGGTCGGGTTCCATGAAGTAGGTAGCTCGCGAGTGGGTCGATCCATCTTGGTTCAGCTTGTGTAACAGGAGCGGCCTCTTCTGCCCCCCTGAGAATGCTGGGTCGAGGTAGGTTCTGTATGTGCACGGTCCTCATGGTGTTGTTGCTCGTGCTGGCTAACCAGGTCAGTGCATTGGCCTCTGTGTTCTCAGACCTTGGAATCTGCCTGATAAAATAAGACTGGAAGCCTTGCAGGACTTCTTTGGCTTTGGTCAAATAGGCGGCCATGGTGGGATCGCGGGCTTCGTAATCTCCGATGACCTGATTGACCACGAGATGGGAGTCACTGCAGATGACGACATGCTTTGCTTGCACTTCTTTCGCTAATGTGAGTCTGGCTAGTAGTGCCTCGTACTCAGCTTCGTTGTTGGACGCCGCGAACTCGAACCGAAGTGCGTACTCTAGTTTCACCCCGCTTGGTCCGTGTAGTACGGCGCCGGCTCCGCTTCCTTGTTGGTTGGACGAGCTGTCCACATGAAGGATCTAGGGTTCTTCGTCCCAAGTTGGCTTTGCTTTAACCGAGATTGGTGCCGTACTGGTTGAAGCCTCTTCTTCGTGTCCGTTCTCTGTTAGTTCGGGGATTGCGGTGCTAAAGGTATACTCTGCTATGAAGTCGGCCAAGGCTTGGGCCTTAATTGCCATCCGAGGCTCGTATTGGAGGTCATATTCGCTGAGTTCGATGGCCCACTTCGTTAGTCTGCTAGATACCTTGGGCTTGAGTAAGACTTGTCTCAGAGGCTTGTTTGTGAGGACTATGACAATGTGGGCTTGGAAATACGGGCGAAGCTTCCGAGCTTCCGTGACCAGGGCGTATGCCAGCTTCTCGATCTCTGGGTACCTAGTTTCCGAATCCTGCAAAACTTTACTCACATAGTAGATAGGTCATTGGACCCGATCTACTTCTTTTATTAGTACCGAGCTGACCACCTCATCACTCGCGGAGAGGTACAACATTAAAACATCACCCTCCTTGGGTCGGAGCAGAACCGGGATACTTACTAGGTATTTCTTTAGCTCGTCGAAGGCGAGCTGGCACTCTTTAGTCCATTCGAAGTCTTTACTTTTCTTGATTGCCTTAAAAAAGGGGAGGCAGCGATCTGCCGATTTGGACATGAAGCGGCTTAAGGCAGCCATGCGGCCATTCAGCCTTTGAACCTCTTTCAACTTGCGAGGTGGCTTCATTTATAGGATAGCCTTGATTTTTTCGGGGTTTGCCTCGATTCCATGCTGGTTAACTATGTAACCTAGGAATTTACCTGAGGTGACACAAAAGACACACTTACTAGGATTCAACTTCATATTATACTTGCGTAGGATTTCAAAATCGCACTGCAAGTCACTTATTAAATAGACTGAAAATCGGGTTTTGACAACCATGTCATCTACATAGCACTCAACCTTATCGTCGATCAATGGCTCAAAAAGTTTGTTGACAAGCCTTTGAAAGGTTGCCCCGGCATTTTTTAGTCCAAAGGGCATAACCTTATAATAGTATAGGCCTAGCTCGGTTATAAACGCTATCTTTTCCTCGTCGGAGGGGTCCATCTTGATCTGGTTGTAGCCAGAGTATGCGTCCAGAAAACTCAGCAACTCGTGCCCTGAGGTTGCATCCACTTGATGGTTGATCTTGGGGAGGGGGAACAATCCTTCGGGCAGCCTCGATTCAGGTCGGTGTAATCGATGCACATGTGCCATTTATCGCTGGCCTTTTTTACCAGAACGGGGTTAGCCACCCAGCTCGGGTAGTGGGCCTCCCTGGTGAAATCAACCGCGAGGAGTTTCCTGACCTCCTCATCGACTATCTTCCAGCGCTTTGGGGCTAGGTTGCGTTTTTTCTGTCTAACTGCCCTAACTAAAGGATCAGTGTTCAACTTATGAGTTATAACCTTAGCATCTATGTCGGGCATTTCTGTCACGGACCAGGCAAATACATCTAAATTTTCAAGTAGAAAACTTACCAGCCGAGAGCGAAGAGGCTCTTCGATCGTGGTTCCAATCTGGAGAGTTCTGGCTGGATCTTCCGCTGATGTCGGAATGTGGATCGTCCCTTCGGTGGTCGTGGCTCGTTCCTCGATGTACTCCGTAGGTCGCTCTAATTCGAGGTCATCCCCCAGTTTGCCTTTTCCTTTGAGAGCAATGAGGTAACAATTTCAGGACTCAAGCTGATCGCCCCGAGCCACCCCTACCCCGAAGTCCGTGGGGAATTTCATGGCCAGGTAGTAAGTAGATACCACCGCGCGAAGCGTGTGAGTGACGGGCCGCCCTACAATGGCGTTGTACGGGGAGGGCGTCATGACTACTAGGAAGGTGTGCTCGAACCTCATGATGTTAGGCCATGTATTGATCTCCACAGGTAAGGAAACTCGTCCGTGGGGTCTGACCTCTTCTCCACTGAAACCCACTAAAGGAGTACTGGTGGGCTGAAGGTCACTTTCCCGGAGCCGTAGCTTGTCGAAAGTGCTTTTGAACAGGATATCGGCCGAACTTCCCGAATCTACCAGGATGCGCCTGACTTCGAAGTCGTTGATCTTCATCCTTATGACCAGCGCGTTGTCGTGGGGGTATTGAATCCCTCGCGCGCCATCCTCGGCAAAGAGTATAGGGTCCCCAGTTTGCGGCCGCTTTGGAGGGTTCTTCTCTTCATGCTCTAGCTCGCGAGCCGAAGTCTTTCCCGCTACCGTAGAATAGCCCGCAACAACCGACCCGTCGATGATCGTATTGATTACTCCACGAACTGGTCTTTCTTCAGGCGGTTGTCTCTGTTCACTTGGCCTGTTGCTGGACTCGGGAGCGTCTTTTTTTTGCTCCCCTAGCTGATCTGTCTGGCCTTTATTACTTCTTTGTACAAACTTTCTCAGGTACCCCGCGACAGATGAGCTCCTCAATCTCGTCGCAGAGGTTTTTACAGTTTTTGGTGCTATGACCGTGGTCTTTGTGAAAATGACAATATACATTTTTATTTCTATAGGTCAGGTCGCTTCTCAACCTGGGTGACCACTTTACATAGGAAGCATCCTTTATGGCCATGAGAATTTCCCCACGCTTCGCGTTGAGGGGCATGAAGCTCGCTCTTTCAACTGGGGGACCTGCTTTTCTTTCTCTTGCCGACTTCGTTGTTCGAGCTGTGGTCTTCCCTCTTCCTTTTCTCCGCTGGGGCTTCGGTCCGCTGGTTCATCTCTTCCTCAGTTCCGATGAACTGATTTGCGAGCTTAAGGAACTCTGTAATGTCCTTAGGTTTGTTTGCCACCACGTGCCATTTAAACTCTCTGTGAGTAATCCCTTTTTTGGTTGCCGCAAGTCTCACGGCTAGGTCTAAGTCCGGGATCAGCGTGCAAGTGTCTTTGAAGCGTTTGATGTAGCGTCTGATTGACTCTCCTTCCCTCTGGACTATACTGAGAAGGCTCTCTTGTGACTTGGGCACTTCTTACTGGTGATGAAGTGCGAGGTGAATAATTGTACGAGCTGTGCCCAGCTTTTAACTATCCCAGGTGCAATGTTTTTTTACCAAGTGCAGGCTACTCCTTTGAAGGTCATGGAGAAGGCAACGCACATGCAGGCCTCGTCGTCCCCGGCGAGATGCATTTGGGACTAGAATGAATCTACGTGGTCATTGGGGTCAAAAGACCCGTCATACTTGTCCAGGGGAGGAACCCTGAATTTTGTTGGCATCGGGGAGGATAGGAGCTCGGGGGATAGCAGAGAGGGTACAGAAAGGAGAGGAGCGGTCTTGGTGATCCTCGAGCTTACCTGTGCTTTACCTTTAGGCTGCTCAGGTTGGGTGGACGCTTCGGTGGGCCTTTGGTGCTGCTCGAATGGTTCCGCAACGGTGCTGCTGACCTCTGTACTGTCGAATGGTGCTTTGGTCGGGAGTGACTCAAACTGCTGGCTGTTGCGGGCCGAGAAGCCCTGCATGGAGTCTTCGGCTAGGGCTTCGAACCGATTTTTTGCAAGAATGCCTTCAGGTCGTGAAGGTTGAGGTGGACTGATTCTGGTGGGTTGAGTACCTTTTGACCTACTTACTTGGAGTGAGGTGGGATGGACTTGTTTTTCTTTTCTACCGCGAGATGAGGCCTGGGAGGTCTCCTCCCAGTCCAGACGGCTGCTTTGGTGGCGAGGCTTGCTCGGGGTGATTGGACACTAAGGTGGGGTAGGTTGTTTGTTCTGCCACAGCGGTGGAAACTGCTGCTGGTACATGTGATGCAGAACTTGTTGTTGGTACTGCTGGAACTGTTGGACCTGCTGCATTTGGGCTTGCATAGCCCGTACGTAGTATACTAGGTCATTTAGTTGGGTTTGTCCTGCTCTAGGGGGAACTACGGACGGTTCAACGGAGGTTGGGCCTACTACATGAGGGAATGGGGCACCCACAGGCCCAAATGGTTGAGGCACGGTAGGTGCTAGGATCCCATCCACGGGAAGCGGTATGGTGAACTGGCCTACACAGACAGTTGGGGGCTGAAGTTGCCCCCCAGAGGTGTTTGTTTCCCTGAGTTGTCCGGCACTGCTGGAAGAAGCCATAGGTCTGGTTTCTGAGTTTTCTAGGTGTTCAGAATGGGGATAAAAAGGCTTTTTGTAAGAGTTCCCATAGATGGCGCCAATTGATGTGGCATAATCTGACTACTCCCTACTGGATGTGACCTGGCTTCCATCAACGACGAGAACAGGTTCTTGAAAGAGAGGAGTTCAGAGATCCCGGGGTGACTCACCCGGCGTGGATACTCTGATGGCTAAGTTAGAACACAGTGATAGTGTAGAACTTGAAGATGATAATAGTGAGAGAGCTCAGAGAGTAGAGATTTCGCACAACAATAATAATCATAGAACCTACCTTCGCCCCTGGTGAGAGCAGGGTCTTTATACACTGGCTCAGGTGGGTAGGTGGAACGGTCACTGAACCTCTGCTACGATGGGACCTGTCGCGTGTTAGGTGGTTGAAGCGCCGCCAAACGGTAATACTATCACTTCCCGTCAGAACGGGGAGTTGGTGAGCTAATGTTATCGTTATAAGTACGGTCTTGCGGGGTTCAGGGGTGGGGGTGTATTCCACAAGGTGGCCAAGTAGAGATATGTACGGTAGGCAAGCTTTTGGTAGGATATCGGGCTGCTCGGTAGTGAGCTAATGAGTAGCCAGCTTCTCGAGCTCGTGCTTTGTTCCGCCCTTGTGAACGCCGAAGTGTCCTTGGGCCAAGGTGATCTCAGTTCGGAGTACTAGCCTACTCGAGCTTGCTTTATACCGAGCTGGCTTATGCCAAGTCGTCACTTGCATTGAGTCACGTACACACGTCGTTTGTATATGAGGTTGGGCCAAATCAACCTTCATCACATATATGTTGCATTTGTTAGACAGTTTTGTATGCCCTTAGCTTCAATCCGATTTGATGCACTTTTGTTATTTAGTGGAAATAAATAAAGTGCATGTTTGATTCATGTTGTTTGGTTTAATTCTGTGCAAAACCCTAAAACTGGACTTTTATAGAGATTCGTGCTAGTTTTAAATATTCACAGCCATTGGATAAGTCTGGGGAGATTTATCCTGCAAAGGCTGATACTGGTGTGCCACCAAGTGTTAGGATGGACTATCTCAGCCACCAGGGTAAGACCCGAGGCACATGCAGTATGGGATTACTTGAATCCTTGAACCGGACCAGATTTCCAGTGTTGCCCTGGACCTTGGAGACAGATGGGCAAAACTGGAAAGTTACACCTGACCCCTAGACTCGATTATGACACTTCACTAGGTGTCGGATCAGGCTGTCTTTGATATGGCAATCAGTGAGGTCCTTAGATGGGGATCAAAACCTGGGTATGTTGGGGCAGTTTGAGAATTCATCTGAGTGGGTGATCATAGTGACAGAATCAGCCACTTTTTCGGACAAAGGGTAATGATCGGGAATGCACTCTCTCTGATGGAAACCAAACTGCCGGCAGTTGATTTCAATCGTTGGAATTTTGTTTTGCAAAATTAATATATTTATACATATATATACGGTTTCAAATTGTTTGCAAATGGTTTTAATTCCCGGGATCCATGTGAAAGGAGAGTGCGGCACTGTTCCTTGCAGCCGAGGGAGAGGTCCTCTCTTGTCGGGCAGTGCTTGATCATTAAGGGGTGAGAGGTTAAGTGTAAGACCATTTAGGATAATGCCTGATGGGCTAATCTTGCACCTGCCCACAGTCCCTGGGTTTTTATAAGATGGCTTGGCCCATGGACCACTTAATGTAAGTGTTGGGCCCATAGGGTCCATGTGATGGACTCAAGGGGTTCATTGAGTTTTTCAGTGAATTCGGCTGGGCCTTGTATTAAAGGCTGGGCCGAACCCATGTGGCTGGTGTGTAGATCAATGCTTGGGTCCCACGCCATAAAAAGAAGCCCAACTGGGCAGCAGATTGGAAAGTATTTAGACATTGAATACTTAATGGGCCGAAAGCCCATTTCGAGGTGGGCTGATATGATCACCCATCCATGGGGCGAATCTGAGATTAATGTTAGTAAAAGGATTGGACCTTTAGCCTTATCCACTCTTGGCGACCAAATTCAAATTAGATTTGAATCTGGTAACCTCCTGATAAGATCAAGAGTAAGCTAACTTTATCTGCAGGTAGGATTAAGATAATCCCCTATCCAAATACTGATTTGGATTGGGATAACTCCTCATTAGGAGGTTTCTTAATCAAGAAGAAAGGAGGAGAAACCCAAAAGAGAGAGAAATCATCAGATTTCGAACCACCTTTTGAAGAGATATAGGATATCTCCTGCGATTTGAGATAGGATCTCATTCATACTCCAGAAAAGGAAGAAGAAGCAGTTCAGCCCTTTTTCGCTCTTGGAGTTCTCCTCCTGCCGCCGCCATCTACCCTTCCAAGATTTGATCTTTGCAGAAAAAGAAAGTCAAGAAATCTGTTCTTGACATTAGTCTTGCAACAAAGACTAAAAAGATTCAGTGTTTAGTGTTTCCAGAGGATTCTTGTGAAGGATCCAGTTTGTAGGACGCACCCTGCTGGTTCTGTTCCATTCACAGCTGTGTCATCTTCAGCAGGAACGGTTCTTGGTGCATTCTTTGGGCGTGAACACCAACTTTGGGAGATACTGCTTCTCCGGATCAGGTATATTCCTCCCATTTGTCTTTTGGTACAGATCTGGTTTGATTATGGTTCAAGTAGGATCCTTGAATATTGTATTCTAAATTTAGGGAATATGATTCCCAGTTGGGAGAAGGTAGGAAAATTTTTGAAATTTGCCCACCCATTCCGCAACCTTTGTGGCATCCATTAGATGGATCCTACCATTCTTTCAGTGGTATCAGAGCCCCAGGTTCGAATCTTGAACCAAAAGAAAATCAGATCTGACCCTGCGCAGATGGATAGAAGTTGTTCTTTCAAGATTTGCGCAGATTGCTTTCTTTATTTCAAGAAACTGTTTCTTGTTAAGGGCGATTGATCTGAAATTAATTTTTTTATTAAATCCAAAATTTATTTAGAATTGTTCTTTATTTATTTTGATTTAATGGACTGTTCGAACCTGGAGATCGCAGTGCAGATTTGGCGCAGATGATCTACGCACCCTTTCTCTTTTCTATTTATTTATTTAATTTAATTCGGTCTGTAAATAATTTATTTTATTTTATTTTAGACTGAATGTATAGGATTTGATCAAGAATGTAATTAATAGAAATAGGATTTCTGTTACTTTTTCTTGATTAAAGAAGAAGGAAGAAGATGGTGGCGCTGGAGATTTGTAGATGGAGAAATCGCTTTCTGCGATTTGTAGTTTGTGAAACTGCAACCCTTGTGATTAACCTCTGTTTTGCAGGTGGTGCGAACAGTCCATAGATTGATTTGTGATTGTTTGAAATCAAAATTATTAATTTCAGATCTTTCATGAATTAATTCTTGAATTGAAAATCAGTTTTGGACCTTTTCGGACTAGATTGGACCAAAACTGTTTGGACCGAATCTGGGGTTCGAAAGGGACTATTTTTTCAGTCCTATAGTCCATATTTCTCACACTTGCTGTTCCAAATCTGATGTTCAATAACAGGGATTAATTCGGCCCACCTGTAAAGCCCAGTTTTAAAGGGTTAAAACTGCAAAAGCCCATTACTGTGAGATAAGCTGTATGGGTCGAACTGCCAACTGCGATTCAGCCCATACACCTAGTAGACATTAATTGTTAATGACTTAGATTTTAATGGGTTATTCAATGGGCTTTACTGCAGTTAATTGATTGGTTCAATTCCTCCTTTACATATGATGTTTGGATGTTTGATGTGCTGTGACCATGGGCCATAAGTACTTGGCCCATGAAGACTCGTTAGTGGCTCTTGCGCACACCATGGCTGAATGCACATCATTGCCATGGTGTCCCTCAAGGTCATTGGATGACCCCTCTTTGCTTGGTGGGCCCCATAACCCTGAAAAAGGGATGCATACGGAACTCCTAGCCGATTAAGGCCCACCAGAAATCTGACTTTATGAAAGTCAGTGGGAGCCACTCTGGTTTGACCTAAATTAAAAATATGGCATAATTTTGTTCCCTCCAGCAAATATGAATGCATGTGATAGGGAGATCCATATGATGGACTCTCTAAAGGCCTTTCGTCATTAGCACAATGATGGGTCCTTCAGTAATGAGGAAACGCACCATAAAATTGGGCTATCCATTTGCTGTTGGATCTATTAGAGTGTTTCATAAGATGATAGGGGCGTCATAGACCGATGTGGAAGGGGCTTCACCAGAAAATGGGAACTCTCTCACGGTACCTTGGCGTAACCTGAATATGATGGGTGTGCACTCACTGGACAGAAAGGTTTACTTGAAAACGGCTTTGAACCTTGTCTAACAGAGGCCAAAGGGAAACTCATTTGATGAGTGGATATGATCCGTCACAGAAAGGTGGTGGGGTTATGCAGCTGAAATAGTTGGCTTCACGCACCCCATGTGATTTCCCACATTTCCAGAGACATTTCGTCGTCTCCGTCACTGAGAAAGGAGGGAAATCTTAGAGATGAACAAATGGGAATGGAACATAGATTAAAAGCCATATCTATGTAGGTAACATGAATCAAACTAAGGTTGTGGACTAATGATTTTGCTGTTTTATCAGAAAATGGCAAACGGTCAATTTGCAAAGCTTCTAGACGATAACAAGCTTAAGGGCCCAAACTATGCCGACTGGTATGGAAATCTTATGCTGGTCCTAACTTCCGAAAAGTTAGACAAGGTGGTGAAAAATCCTGCCCCGGAACGTCTGGGTGATAGGGCTTCTGAGGCCCGTAGGAGAGACTACCAAGATTGGGAGGATAAGAACTCCCTAGCCTGCTGCTTTGTCATTGCCTCATTAGACAACTCAATACAGAGGCAGTTCGATCAGATCGAACTAGCCAAGGACATATTGGACAGTCTAAGAACAATGTATGAAGAGCAGAACCGTTCTACTCGACAGAAGGTCCTGAACTTGTTCATGACCGCGCAGATGACCAATGGGTAGAAAGTTCATGACCATTGTCTTCGGATGATGGGATACATTAACGAACTTGAAGCTCTTGGATCTGGGCTAGATCTTGGCACGCAAGTGGATGCCATCCTCAATTCTTTGCCCTCTTCCTTCAATGCATTCACAATGAACTATAATATGAATAAGCTGAATGTCAGCGTCCAGGAACTCAGCAATATGTTGCAGAGAGCCAAGGATCTACTCAAGAAGGATGAGCCTGTGGTTATACTTGCCGAAGCTAACAAATCGGGCAAGAAAATGAGAAAGGCAAAGAAGCCTAGAAGAAAACTACCAAACCTAAGAAGCAGAAGAAGAACAAGGCATCTGATGTCTGTCACTTCTGCAAGCAGTCCGGCCACTGGAAGAGGAATTGTCCTGCCTACCTGGAATCTAAGAAAGGTAACATCGAAACTTGTGTCATAGAAACTAATATGTTAGTTGCTTCTGTGTCCTGGTGTGTTGACTCCGGGGCTTCAGCTCATGCGTGTAACTCACTGCAGGGGTTCAAAGTTAGTAGAAGGTTGAGTGAAGGTGAAGTGACACTATTCTTGGGAACAACTGCAAGTGTTGCAGCTGCGGCAATAGGAACCGTAGAATTAGTTTTTAAAGAAGGAATACTTGTACTTAAAGATTGTCTTTATGTACAGAACTTGAGAAGAAATTTAATTTCTGTTTCTAAACTGTGTGCTGATGGATATACTGTTTATTTTAGTAATATGATTACTATTAAACGGAATAACAAATTCATCGCATGCGGGGAACTAGAGAACGGTCTCTATGTTCTACATCATTCTCTGGAAACTAACTTAACCGAAACTACGCCGGTCAAAAATCCCAAGAAAAGGAATCGTGATACAGTAAGTCCCACGTGCCTCTGGCATTACCGACTTGGCCATATCGGTGTTGACCGAATCACAAGGCTGGTAAAGGATGGTCCTTTGGATTTTCTAACCGTAGAAAATCTTCCCACTTGTGAACCTTGCCTTCAAGGTAAGATGTCTAAGCGGCCATTTGACAGTAAGCCTGAAAGATCTAAAGGCACTCTTGACCTAATACATACTGATGTATGTGGTCCCCTGAGTGTTAGAACACGCAACCAACACGTATATTTCATCACCTTTATAGATGATTTTTCACGATATGGTTACGTGTACCTAATGAGACATAAGTTTGAATCCTTTGAAAAGTTCAAAGAGTTCAGACAGGAAGTCGAGAAACAGTTAGGGAGAGAAATTAAGGCCCTTCGATCAGATCGAGGTGGCAAGTATCTCTCTGACGAATTTAGGGACTACTTAAGGGACAATGGGATAGTGTCACAACTAGCTCCTCCTGCTACACCTCAACTCAACGATGTTTCAGAGAGGAGGAATAGGACCTTGTTGGACATGGTCCGGTCGCTTCTCGTATGCTCACAATTACCCACATCCTTTTGGGGATATGCATTAGAGACTGCTATCTACGTGCTGAATCGGGTTCCAACCAAATCAGTTCCGAAAACTCCATATGAACTTTGGACCGGAAGGAAGCCAAGTGTAAGACACTTGAAGATTTGGGGTTGTCCTGCATACGTTAAAAGAACAAGTGCGGACAAGTTGGAATCTAAAACCAGCCGTTGCCTGTTTATAGGCTACCCAAAGGATTCGGTGGGTTATCTATTCTATGATCCAAGTGAGCAGAAAGTGTTCTGTAGTCGAAACGCCCAATTCTTAGAATCCGATTACATCCTGGACACCCATCATCAGGAAATAGTTCTTGATGAGGAGAGCTCAGGAGCAGTGGGAGATGTCCCACAAGTTCCAGGTAATGACCAACCTAGAAGGTCCACCCGAGTATCTAGACCACCAGTCCGATATGGTTATGACCAGGATAGTTACCTGGTGGAAGCCTTGATTAGTGAAGAGGATCCCGTGACTTACGCGGAAGCTATGTTAGACATAGACTCCCAGAAGTGGGTGGATGCCATGAGAGCTGAAATGGACTCAATGGAGACCAATGGAGTTTGGACTCTAGTGGATCCGCCCTCCGGGGTAAAAGCAATTGGTTGCAAATGGATCTACAAGAGGAAGAAGGGCCCCGATGGCAAGATTGAGACCTACAAAGCTCGTTTGGTGGCTAAAGGGTATACTCAGAAAGAAGGCATCGACTATGAGGAAACCTTTTCGCCCGTGGTCATGCTTAAATCCATTAGGATCCTGCTAGCTGTAGCAGCGTACCATGACTACGAGATTTGGCAAATGGATGTTAAAACCGCGTTCCTGAATGGAGATCTTAGTGAAGATATCTACATGTAGCAGCCGCAACGCTTCATTGCTGCTGGTCAGGAACACATGGTATGTAAACTCAATAGATCCATATATGGACTTAAGCAGGCTTCTAGGAGTTGGAACATCCGTTTTGATTCTGCAGTCAAAACGTTTGACTTGAGCAGAATCTGGATGAGCCCTGTGTTTACAGGAAATCGAATGGGGATAAGATCACCTTTTTGGTGTTGTACGTGGACGATATCCTACTCATTGGGAATGATGTAGGAATGTTGACTTTGGTCAAGGTATGGCTATCACAGCAGTTCTCCATGAAAGATCTTGGAGAAGCTTCATACATATTGGGTCTTCGACTCTATAGAGATAGATCGAAGCAGATAATTGGATTATCCCAGGCTGCTTATATTGACAAAATTGTCAAAAGATACAGTATGGAGAACTCCAAGAAAGGAAACGTTCCTTTTAGGCACGGAGTCACTCTCTCCAAGAAGATGTCTCCCAAGACTTCTGAGGAGATTGAGAGCATGAGAGACGTTCCCTATGCCTCAGCCGTAGGGAGCATCATGTATGCCATGCTGTGCACTCGCCCGGACATTGCTCAGGCGGTGAGTGTGGTAAGCAGATTCCAGGCAAACCCATGGCAGGAGCATTGGACTGCTGTGAAGAACATACTCAAATACCTTCGAAGGACAAAAGAGTTTTGTCTGGTATTTGATGGTAGTTCACTGCAAGTTCTAGGGTATACCGATGCCGATTTCCAGTCGGATCCAGATGATAGAAAGTCTACATCTGGGTATGTTTTCATGATAGGATCGTGTGCTGTTTGCTGGAAAAGCAGCAAACAGGGGTCCTCTGCAGACTCCACAACCGAGGCCGAGTACATTGCCGCAAGTGAAGCTGCCAAGGAAGCCGTGTGGATGAAGAAGTTCATACACGAATTGGGAGCGATTCCATCCAGCACATCACCCATCCCGTTGTTGTGTGACAACAATGGAGCGATCGCCCGGGCTAAAGAGCCTCGGGCTCACTCGAAGTCAAAGCACATCGAGAGAAAGTACCTTGTACTGCGGGAGATCGTTGGTAGAGGGGACGTCCTAATTCAGAAGGTAGCATCAGCGGATAATGTGGCAGACCCATTGACTAAGCCACTAACACAGAAGGTGTTTGAGAAACACGTGGAAAGTATGGGACTCCGGCTTGTACCAGATTGGACCTAAGTGCAAGTGGGAGCTGTTAGACAGTTTTGTATGCCCTTAGCTTCAATCCGATTTGATGCACTTTTGTTATTTAGTGGAAATAAATAAAGTGTATGTTTGATTCATGTTGTTTGGTTTAATTCTGTGCAAAACCCTAAAACTTGACTTTTATAGAGATTCGTGCTAGTTTTAAATGTTCACAGCCGTTGGATAAGTCTGGGGAGATTTATCCTGCCAAGGCTGATACTGGTGCGCCACCAAGTGTTGGGATGGCCTATCTCAACCACCAGGGTAAGACCCGAGGCACATGTAGTATGGGATTACTTGAATCCTTGAACCGGACCAGATTTCCAGTGTTGCCCTGGACCTTGGAGACAGATGGGCAAAACTGGAAAGTTACACCTGACCCCTAGACTCGATTATGACACTTCACTAGGTGTCGGATCAGGCTGTCTTTGATATGGCAATCAGTGAGATCCTTAGATGGGGCTCAAAACCTGGGTATGTTGGGGCAGTTTGAGAATTCATCTGAGTGGGTGATCATAGTGACAGAATCAGCCACTTTGTCGGACAAAGGGTAATGATCGGGAATGCACTCTTTCTGATGGAAACCAAACTGCCGGCAGTTGATTTCAGTCGTTGGAATTTTGTTTTGCAAAATTAATATATTTATACATATATATACGGTTTCAAATTGTTTGCAAATGGTTTTAATTCCCGGGATCCATGTGAGAGGAGAGTGCGGCACTATTCCTTGCAGCCGAGGGAGAGGTCCTCTCTTGTCGGGCAGTGCTTGATCATTAAGGGGTGAGAGGTTAAGTGTAAGACCATTTAGGATAATGCCTGATGGGCTAATCTTGCACCTGCCCACAGTCCCTGGGTTTTTATAAGATGGCTTGGCCCAGGGACCACTTAATGTAAGTGTTGGGCCCATAGGGTCCATGTGATGAACTCAAGGGGTTCATTGAGTTTTTTAGTGAATTCGGCTGGGCCTTGTATTAAAGGCTGGGCCGAACCCATGTGGCTGGTGTGTAGATCAATGCTTGGGTCCCACGCCATACAAAGAAGCCCAACTAGGCAGTAGATTGGAAAGTATTTAGACACTGAACACTTAATGGGCCGAAAGCCCATTTCGAGGTGGGCTGATATGATCACCCATCCATGGGGTGAATCTGAGATTAATGTTAGTAAAAGGATTGGGCCTTTAGCCTTATCCACTCTTGGAGACCAAATTCAAATTAGATTTGAATCTGGTAACCTCCTGATAAGATCAAGAGTAAGCTAACTTTATCTGCAGATAGGATTAAAATAATCCCCTATCCAAATACTGATTTGGATTGGGATAACTCCTCATTAGGAGGTTTCTTAATCAAGAAGAAAGGAGGAGAAACCCAAAAGAGAGAGAAATCATCAGATTTCGAACCACCTTTTGAAGAGATATAAGATATCTCCTGCGATTTGAGATAGGATCTCATTCATACTCCAGAAAAGGAAGAAGAAGCAGTTCAGCCCTTTTTCGCTCTTGGAGTTCTCCTCCTGCCGCCGCCATCTACCCTTCCAAGATTTGATCTTTGCAGAAAAAGAAAGTCAAGAAATCTGTTCTTGACATTAGTCTTGCAACAAAGACTAAAAAGATTCAGTGTTTAGTGTTTCCAGAGGATTCTTGTGAAGGATCCAGTGTGTAGGACGCACCCTGCTGGTTCTGTTCCATCCACAACTGTGTCATCTTCAGCATGAACGGTTCTTGGTGCATTCTTTGGGCGTGAACACCAACTTTGGGAGATACTGCTTCTCCGGATCAAGTATATTCCTCCCATTTGTCTTTTGGTACAGATTTGGTTTGATTATGGTTCAAGTAGGATCCTTGAATATTGTATTCTAAATTTAGGGAATATGATTCCCATTTGGGAGAAGGTAGGAAAATTTTTGAAATTTGCCCATCCATTCCGCAACCTTTGTGGCGTCCATTAGATGGATCCTACCATTCTTTCAGCTTTGTGACAGAATGAATCATTTTCATAACGCAATATTTTCTCATTAGCTTTTTAAATCATGGTTTTTAAAATCGAACCGGTCGGGGGTTCGGTTACTGGTTCAAACGGTTCGACTGTTTGACTTAAACAGCTGGTCCGTTCTGACCAAAAAATAAAAAAAATTTAAAAAGAATTAAAAAAAAATTGAAAAGTGGTCAAAACCCTTTGAACAATTAACCGGCCAGTTCAGCGGTTTGCTGACCAAAATCAATTGTTTTGGGGAAAAAAACAATTTTGGAGGAAAACGAAACCGATCGGGTGACTAGTTCCCAGTTTTTTCAGTCTGACCGTCCGGTCCAATCCAGTTTTGAAAACCATATTTTAAACATATGATGGGCGGGGTGCAACATTATAGAGCTCATGATGCAATACCTACATGTTGAGGTGCATTCTATGATGCTAATCAATGTTGTTGTAAGACTCGAATCAGACTAAAAACTAAAATGTTCCACGGGTCTTAGCCAGGTTAACCCGTTCAGCCGGTAAAAAATACGTGACTGTTCGGTGGGTCGAGTCTTGCAACATTGGTATCGATATCTAATAATGAGTTTTTATTTTTATACTGGAAATTTTGTGAGAAGTTTATCTTTATTACTTATTAGTAACATTCTGTAAGAATGATGTCTATCGTGTACATAATCTCTTCATTTTTTTTGATAAATCAAAAAATTGCGTTCTTTGTTGACATCCCAATCCACATGAGACCCATCCAAAACATTGAACGCTTGATACGGTTGCGATGGTCGAACATAATCTCTTCATATATGTCAAACTAGAAAGAGGAAAAGAATTTATTATTTTAAATAAGAGTTAACCCAGTAATATTAATCTCACAGAGGCACTTCATCCAATTATGAGACTCCATGCAACACTGAAGAAATAAATATTGAAGGAAACCGAATTACAAATGCTCAGACAGTGTTTTATAGCGCTTATGGTTTCAAAATGGGCTTTTCAAATAAGTTCTGTTTAAATAAACAGTTTATGAATTAATTATGAGTGTTTGATGAAAAAAAGCATATTTCAATCAGAGTAATATAAGTATTTTGAGCATTAAAGGATGGGCCATAAAATTTAATAAGTGCTTCTTTTGAAGAAGTTCAAATTTTTTGCTTCTTCAAAACAGCTTATTTTGATGAAAAAACGCTTATTGGGCTGTTTTTTACTAAATGCCCAAATCGAATTTTTCTGGTACTTTTGAAATCTTTAAGTGCTTTTTTCAATAAGCACTTAAGAAACGCAGTGTTATCTTTGTAGCTCAATTTTGGTGATCGTCAAAGATGTGAACCTTTGAAGTTTGATCTTTTCTCCGGTTATCTTTCCTATCTTCTATTGAATACTTAAGACTTAAGAGGAGAGCGACTTGCAGGAATATTATGAACTAGAGGAGGGTATATCTACGTTTTTGTTTCCAAAATTTGAATGCAAAGCGCATGGAGAAGAGTTAGGCTCCATGCTGCATTAAATGGGGCGACGCTGAAAATCCAATCTTCAGTATCAATGTTTTTAAAATCGGACTGGATTTGATGGTTGGACCAGAAACCGGAAATTGTTCATCTAACCCATTCTATTTCACCCTAAAATCGCTTTTGGCCAAAAATTATTGATTTGGTCAGAAAATCATTGACTCAGACAGTCAAACTATTGACTTATTGACTCAAATAATGGTTTTTAATAGTTTTTTTTTACTTTTTTTATTATTTTTTTGTTAGAACAGACTGTCCATTCAATTTAAACCCTTGATTGTTTGACTCAAGAACCATACCTAAAACGGTTCCCTGTCCAATTTTATTTTAAAAACCTTATTAATGTCGAAATTGACTTAAGACCCCAATAGCTACTTTTCAGTCCAGAAAGTTTTAGTTTCTAAACTGAAGTCTAAGTCTAAAACTGTCGTCCATTGCCGTCGTTAGACAATCCAAGATCAAAGAGTAAGATAAGAACAAGGAAAGGTCAACTTTTTATTTAATGGTCAGAGGCCAACTATATAAGCCAATTAATTAATTAATTGACATCCCAGCTCCCAGCGACTGTTTCTATAGCTTTTTTACAAGCAAGTCCACTCGTAATCCGATCATAAATTTGAACCTTCTGCATAGGGAAGCCAATGGGTCCGGTTAAATAGAAAGCCTTGGTCGGGTTTCGGGTCAGGTTGACTTGTGCTAAATCCGACCTGCAGGAGTGTAATTTGGGCGGGTACAATCCAAGACCGAATCAATCCAGCCCGCAATTTTATACTGATCGGGCTTGGATTTTCGATCTTCACTGGGCTTAAGGTGAAAAGTTTGGGCTTTCTAATTTTTCACGTTGGGTTCAGGTCTAACTCTTGAGTAGTTCGAGCCCAACTTGACCTTATCCCAATCCGAACTCAGTCCCATTATATAAATGTATTATGGCATGGTTCAGGTCGTAGGTTCAGATCGTATTTGCTATGTCCTCATGTAGTTAGGGTGGGTCTGGGTTTGGATGGGTATGATTTCGGATTGGGTTCGGGTTGTGTTGAATCCATGCCAAAGTTGACTCATTGACTTCTACTTCTACACTGATAAAGAGATTAGAAAACCAAGCTTTTAAAGTGGTGATTTGGTAATAAATAGGCCCAATAGAAGTGTAACGAGGGTTGGGGCAGGCCAGCATGTTTCGCTTTGCGGACCGCCAGCACCGTAATGGGCCATTGGGCCGTGCCTTCTTGACACGAATTCCCCAAAAGGGGAACCTGGCATGGCCCATGGCTCGGGCTTAGGCTTATACCTTTTGTTTTCAATTTTTATGAATTTTTTCATAAAAATTGAAAGAAATAATATAAATTACAAATTACAAATTTACAATAAAATTGAAGCAAGACAGGAGCAAATTACAAAAAAAAAAGACATCTTAAAATTTTAACCCATATGAATAATAAATTTATACAAAAAATTAATTAAATGAAATTGGAAAAATACCATAACAAAATTGAAAAAATACAGATAAACTTAAAGATCTCAAAATTTACAACAATTTCAAAATTTATAATAATTTCAAAAGTTTTCGTTCCACTTTCTTCTTCATCCAGTGATACATTGGATGACATATCATGTCCTTTTATCTTATAGCCTATCTTCTACACGTAATCAATCTTTTAGACAAATGTACATCTCCAATGTTTCACCTGTGAAAAGGGGAGGATCATCATTGTTTTTGCATTACTCCCTCAGTCCATAACCTATACACCCACAATTTTAAACCTTTGTTTAATTTTTTTCTTTCGATCTAGAGTTGATCTGGTATCTGGAGTCCAAGCTAAATGATGTTTTAAGTATGAACCTTCATTATAATACTGTATCAAGGCAATAAGAGAAAACAATGAGTGGGGATTGACACAAAGGAGAGAAGACGAGTGAGAAAATGAGAGGCAACTAAAAAGAAGATGAACTGTCTACTTGTCTGAAGAGTAGAGGTATAAATTGAGCCATACTTTCCTCCCCCGGGATGCTTTGGGGGGTTGGCTTGGCACGACCCACAGCCTGAGCCAATGTAGGCCCATGCCATGTTGCGGGCCTAGGCTGAGTGGGCTTTAGGTCGGAAGGGTGAGCTACAAACAAAGGTATGTACAATAGGCTATGTAGGGCTGCAGATGGATAGGTTGGATTCCGTAAAGGGTAATATCTAATTTGATCCAAAAGAAATCCAACTGATCTAAATCCAATAAAAATCTTTTGGATTTTCAAGACTATGATCCTAATTTGACTTCGAATAGCTAATTGGATATCCTATTTGAATTCCATTCAATTTGAGTTATAATAAAAAAGATTTGATGAATATTATATTATGTATGTGTTTTGTTTCTTAGATGTATTGTGATAGGTGTTAATCAAAATGTCATTAGGTCATTGTTAAATCAGCATTTTTTCTTATCATGTTCATCTGTATACATTAATATTTACAAAAGTGGGTTTTGATTTATGTGCACACCAATCATTGAGAGAAATTTCATTTTAATGCTTTCTCTAACAATTGAACATTCATTCACTCAACCGCTGATGTGGCATTTAATAGTGCCTAATTGGCAATAAACAACTTATCAAATACTTTATTAGTTTTTAAAGACAAATCAAATACAAACATTTATTTTATAAACGAAAAATATACCAAATATATACTGTCATTTATAAAATATAATAATATATAATATATCATAAATAACAGATAGGATTGAGATATATTTGAATTTAATCCATTTAGTAACTAAATGGATCGCTTTTCCAATTCGATCAGATTTATTAGATGAAAGGGGGTATCCAAATCCCGCTCTTACCTAATCCAACTCTAATTGCCTGACCTCAGCCCCTTTGTCAGACAAAGTGAATGATCGGGGAAATGCATTGCCTCTCTGATGGAAACCTAAACTGCCAGTAGTGGATTTCAAATGTGTTTGAAATTTGGTTGTGCAAAATATATTTATATAGAGATATACTTATATATTATGGTTTCACAATTTGTTTGCAAAATGTTTTAATTCTTGGGATCTATGTGAGTAGAGAGTGCAGCACTGTACCTTGCAGCTAAGGGAGAGGTCCTCTCTTGTCGGGCAGTGTTTGATCATTAAGGGAAGAGAGGTTAAGTGTAAAACCATTAAGAGTTATACCTGATGGGCTAATCTTGCATTTGCCCACAGTCCTTGGGCCTTCATAAGATGGCTGGACCAATGACCATTTAGTGTAAATGTTGGGCCCATTAAGAGCCTATAGTGATGGACTCAGGGGTTCATTGTATTTAGTAGTGAATTCGGCCATGCCTTGTAATAGAGGCTAGGCTGAACCCATGTGACTGGTGTGTAGATCAATGATAGGGTCCCACGCCATACAAAGAGAGCCAAGCTAGCCAGCATTAAAAGGAAGTGAGCCTGAAAGATTAATGAATCTAAAGCCCATTTCAAACTAGGTTAATTGGATTAATTAAAAAGAGGCAAATCTAGGTTTGGATCAACAGATAAGGATAAGAAGATAACTCTTATCCACTTGAAGAGTCCAGATCCAAATAAAGGTTTGGATCAGGGAACTCCTAATTTGTATAGGAATGGTTGATCTTGATCTATAGATAAGATAAGGGATTATCCTTATCACTTAAAGAGTCTAGATCCAAATAAAGATTTGGATTAGGAGACTCCTAATCAGATTAGGAGGTTGTCTCTTTAAGGCTATAAATTAAGAGTAGGGCGGATCTGAAAAAGACACACAACACAGAAGACAACTCAGTTTGACTGTTTCTTCCTTTAGTTCTTTTTCTCCCTATTCTTGTCGCCTTACCCTGTTCGATCTCCAATTTTTGGAACTGATCAAGATTTGATCTTGATATTGTTTCTTGCTATAAGAAACAATTCTAAATCTATGCTCACTACCCCATTCGATTCTTGTTGAAGAATCAGAGGTTCTTGGTGAAGAACTACCTGCTAATCCTACCTCATCCTAAGATGTATCATCTTCAGTGGAGGGAGGATTTGGTACACTTTGTGGGCATGAACACCTGCATTGGGAGGAGCTTTTTGCGTGGATTCTGTATCAGGTATATCCCTCCATAATCTTGGTTTTAGATTTGGTTACAAGAACAAACCTTGAAAATGCAGTTTTCTAAATTGGGAATACGATTCTCGGATGGGAGTAAAGAAATTTTTGAAACTTCGCCAAACCTTTCTATAGGGTTTAGCCATCCATATGATGGATCTCCCATCCCTTTGGTGGTATCAGAGCCAGGTTCAAGTCTTGAAGCAAATTAGATTAGATTTGAATCTGCATGAATGGGTAGAAGGCGTTCTACCCGATTTGCTCAGTTAGCGTTTTTTCTGGGAATTAGTTCCCGGATTATGAGCGAATGATCTGGAAAATAAATCTTTATTATTCTGTTATAGTTATAGAATTGTTCTGTGAATGTTTCTTGAATATTTGGGCTGCACGTGTGATGGAGATCAAATCTTTTTGGTGCCAAGATTGGCACACCCTGCTATTTCTTTTCTATTCAATTTGGTCTGTAAATATTTTTTTTTATTTTTAGACAAATTGTATAGGAATTCGATGTGTTGTAATAATAGAAAAATTAGGTTTTTCTATTTTATTTCCATCTGGAGATTGCTGGAGTGCGCAATAGAGGAGAAGAAGATTTCATAGAAAGAAGTTCTACGATCTACGATTTTGCAATCTAGGATTAATTGTTCTTTGCAAGTTTGTAGGATGTCCAAGAAAATCACAATGCAGCTCTCTGATTTTGTTTTCTTGATAGTTTGATTATCTAGATTTAATTTGTTTTTCAGATCATTATTCTTGAATTACATCTTGAACGGGACACCAAAACATGGGCCGATTTGTACCAGATTTGGTCCAAACTGGTTGGACCAAATTTTTGGTTCGATGGGGTTGGTGTTTTTGACCCAAATTCAATTTTGGCTAGAGGGTTGATGGCCCACTTCAAGTTTTAATTTGGCCCACCTCTGTAAAAACCTAGTTTTAATATGTTAAAACTGCATCAGCCCTGTTTTAGCTATATGGGCCAAATTGCTTTTTGCAGTGCAACCCATAAACCTAGATAATGTTATATGATAAAGTTTTGAGCTCTATTGGGCTAATACTCATTTAACCTAATTAATTTGGGTTTTTCAGATATTTTAATTGATTGGATCAATTTGTTTCATGCATGTGATGTATGGATGTGTGATGTGCTACGTACATGGGCCATAAGCACTTGGCCCATGTTAATTCGATAGTGGCTCTTTCGCACGCTCATGGCTGAATGCACATCATTGCCATGGTGTCCATAAGATCATTGGATGATCTCCCTACTTGATGGGCCCCACATCAACTTCCTGTCCGAGATGAACCGTGCGAAACCCTAGCCGTTTAGGGCCCATTTAAATCTGGCTTTGAGAATGTCAGTGGGAGCCACTTTGGTTTAACCTAAATAAAACTAAGGCGTAATATTTCGTTCCCTCCACTGAAATATGTGTGCATGTGATAGGGAGATTCATATGATGAACTCTCTAAAAGCCTTCCATCATTAGCATGAAGATGGGTCTTTCGGTAATGAGGAGATGCACCATTAAATGGGGTTATCCATTTGCTACTGAATCTGTTGGATTGTTTTATAAGATGATAGGGGCATCATATACCGATGTGGGAGGGGCCTATCCTAAAATGGAAGACTCTCTCACGGTACCTTGGTGTTCATGAATATGATGGGTAAGCACTTACTGGACAGAAATGTTTAAACTAAAATGATAATGAACCTTGTCTGACAGAGATCAAAGGGAAAGCTCATAAGATGAGTGGATATGATCCTTCACAAAAGGTGGTGGGGTTATGCAGCTGAAATAATTGGCTCCATGCACTGTATGTGGTTTCCCACATTTCCAGAGACACAGTTCGCAGTCTCCGTCACTGAGATAGGAGGGAAATCTTAACGACGAATAAATGGAAATGGAACATATGTTAAAATCCATATCTGTGTAGATAACATGAATCAAATCAGGTTGTGGAATAACATTTGCTTTGCCTTTTATCAGAAATGGCAAACGGACAATTCGCCAAATTGTTGAACGATAATAAGCTTAAGGGCGCAAATTACACTGACTGGTTTCGTAACCTTATGCTAGTTCTGACGTCCGAGAAATTGGACAAAGTTGCTAAGAACCCTACTCCAGATTGTCTGGGTGATAGGGCTTCTGAGGCCCGTAGGAGGAAATATCAAGAATGGGAAGAGAAAAACTCTCTTGCCCGGTGCTACATCATAGCCTCCTTAGACAATCAGATATAGCGACAGTTCGATCAGATCGTACTATGACTACACAAATTGTTCTACACTATAACCTCCTTAGACAATTAGATATAGCGACAGTTGGATAGTCTAAGGACTATGTATGAAGAGTAAAATTGTTCTACACATCAAAAGGTACTAAAGCAGTTTATGAATACACAAATGTCCAAGAACTAGCTAGTTCATGACCATTGTCTTAATATGATGGAAAATACATTAATGAACTAGAGGCTCTTGGATGTGGGCTATATCATGCCAACAAAGTTGATGCCATCCTAAACTATTTGCCTCCTTCCTTCAGTCAGTTCATAATGAACTATAATATGAACAACCTAAATGTTAGCCTTCAAGAAATCAACAATATGTTATAGAGGGCCGAGGAACTGATAAAGAAGGATGAGCCCATAACTATGCTTGTTGAAGGTGGAAAATCGAGCAAGAAGAAGATGAAGGGAAAGAAGAAACCTTAGAAGAAAACTAGCAAGCCTAAAAAGTAGAAGAAGGACAAGGCATTAGATGCCTGTCACTTCTGCAAGAAGACTAACCACTAGAAGAGGAATTGTCCTTAGTACCTGGAGACTAAGAAACAAGGTAATTTCGAATCCTTTGTCATGGAGACAAATATGTTGGTCACTTCTGCTTCCTGGTGTATTGACTCTGGGGCTTTTACTCATGCATGTAATACATTGCAGGGGTTTAAGACAAGCAGAAGACTGGGTGATGGAGAAGTGATTCTTTACTTAGGGACTTCTGCAAATGCAGCTATAACCACTGGAACTGTAGAATTGTATTTCAGAGAAGGAATTATTACATTAAAAGATTGTCTTTATGTACCCAATTTGAGAAAAAATTTGATTTCTGTTTCAAAATTGTGTATGGATGGTTATTCTGTTCTTTTTAGTAATGTGATTACTATAAAAAGGAATAACAAATTCCTCGCATGTGAAAAAATTGAGAATGGTCTTAATGTTCTCCATCCTTCTCTAGAAACAAATATAACCGAAACTACATTGGATAATAACCCCAAGAAAAGAACTTGTGATACAGTTAATCCCACATGCCTGCGGCATTACCGACTTGGCCACATTAACATAGGTCGTATCACAAGGTTAGTAAAGGATGGTCCTTTGGATTTTCTAACTGTAAAAGATCTTCTAACCTGTGAACTTTGCCTTCAGGGTAAGATGACAAAACGGCCATTTAACAGTAAGCCTGAAAGAACAACAAGCACGCTTAACTTGATACATACTGATGTATGTGGTCCCATGAATGTTAGGACACGTAACCAACATGTTTACTTCATAACATTTACCGGTGATCACTCACGGTATGGTTATGTGTACATAATGAGACACAAGTCTGAATCCTTTGAAAGGTTCAAAGAATTCAGGCAAGAGGTTGAGAAATAGTTGGGGAGACACATTAAGGCCATTCGATCAGATCAAGGAGACGAATATCTCTCTGATGAATTTAGGGACTACTTAAAGGAAAATGGGATAGTATCACAACTAGCTCCTCCAACTACACCACAGTTAAACGGTGTGTCAAAAAGGAGGAACCGGACTTTATTGGATATGGTCCAATCACTGCTCGTCCACTCGGAATTACCTACATCCTTTTGGGGTTACGCATTAGAGACTATGATGTACGTATTGAACCAGGTTCCAACCAAATCCATTCTGAAGACTCCCTATGAGCTTTTGACAGGAAAGAGATCAAGTGTGAGACACTTGAAGATTTGGGGTGGTCCTACACATGTTAAAAGAACAAGTGCTGACAATTTGGAATCCAAGACCAGCCATTGCCTATTTGTAGGTTACCCCGAAGGCTTTGTAGGGTATTTATTTTATGACTCAAGAGAGCATAAATTGTTTTGTAGTCGAAATGCCCATTTTTGGAGGAAGATTACATCTTGAACAATCATTGTCTAGAAGTTGTTCTTGATGAGGAGAGCTCAGGGGTAGTGGGAGATGTCCTACAAGCTCTAGATAATAACCAACCTAGGAGATCTGCCCGGGTATCCAGGCCTCCAGTTCATAACGACTATGACTAAGAAAGTTACTTGGTGGAAGCCATGACAAGTGAGGAGGATCTTGTGACTTATACGGAAGCTATGTTGGACATAGATTCCTTGAAGTGGGTAGATGCCATGAGAGCTGAGATGGAGTCAATGGAGGCCAATGGAGTCTGGACTCTAGTAGATCCACCACCTGGGGGAAAAGCAATAGGCTACAAATGGATCTATAAGAGGAAGAAGGGCTCCGATGGTAAGGTTGAGACCAACAAGGCTCGTATTATGGTGAAAGGGTGTACTCAAAAAGAGGGAGTCAACTATAAAGAAACCTTTTCACCCATGGCTATGCTTAAATCCATTAGGATCTTGCTAGCTGTAGCAGCATACTATGACTACAAGATTTGGAAAATAGTTGTCAAAACCGCATTCCTGAATGGAGATCTTACTGGAGATATCTATATGCAGCAACCGCAAGGTTTCATAGCTATAGGTCAAGAACACATGGTATGTAAACTTAATCGATCCATATATGGACTTAAGCAAGCTTCTAGGCGCTGGAACATCCGGTTTGACTCAACTATCAAACAGTTTGACTTTGAGCACAATCCGAATGAGCCTTGTGTTTACAGGAAGACTAGTGGGGATAAGGTCATGTTCTTGGTTCTATATGTAGATGGCACTCTACTCATTAGGAATAATGTAGGAATATTGATTATGGTGAAAGTATGGTTTTAACAGTAATTCTGCATGAAAGATCTTGGAAAAAACTTTTATATCTTGGGACTTCGACTCTATAGAGATAGATCGATCAAGATAATAGGATTATCCCAGTCTACTTTCATTGACAAAATAGTCAAGCGATACAATATGGAGAACTCCAAGAAAGGAAACATTCCTTTCAGGCATGGAGTCACTCTCTCCAAGGGAAAGTCTCCCAAGACAAGAGCATCATGTATGGAACTTTTGTTAGTTTAGAATCTTCACAACTTTTGGATAGATCTAGGGAAATTTATCTTGCCAAGGCTGACACTAATGTGCCACCAAGTTGGTTGGGGTGGGTTGTCTCAGCTACCAGGGTGAGACCTGAGGCACATGCAGTGTGGGTTTTCTTGAAACCCTGAACTGGAACAAATTCTAGTATTGCCTTGGACCTTGGAGAAAGATGGGAAAAACTGAAATGTTACACTTGACCCCTAGACTCGATTATGATACTGCATTAGGTGTCGTATTGGGTTGTCTTTGATGTGCCAATCAGTGAAATCCTTAGAGGGGGTCAAAACCTGGGTATATTGGGACAGTCCGAGAATTCACCTGAGTGGGTGATCATAGTGACAGGATCAACCCCTTTGTCAGACAAAGTGAATGATTGGGGAAATTCATTGTCTCTGGTGGAAACCTAAACTGCTGGCAGTGGATTTCAAATGTGTTTGAAATTTGGTATTGTATACTTATATATTATGGTTTCACAAATTGTTTGCAAAAGGTTTTAATTCCTAGGATCCATGTGAGTAGAGAGTTTAGCACTATACCTTGCAGCCAAGGAAGATGTCCTCTCTTGTTGGGCAATGTTTAATCATTAAGGGCTAAGAGGTTAAGTGTAAGACCATTGAGGAGTTCACTGTATTCAGTGTAAATGTTGGGCCCATTAAGAGCCCATAGTGATGGACTCAGGGGTTCACTGCATTCAGTAGTGAATTCAGCCAGGCCTTGTAACAGAGGCTAGGTTGAACCCATGTGGCTGATGTGTAGATCAATGATAAGGTCCCACGCCATACAAAGAGAGCCAAGCTAGCCAGCATTGAAGGGAAGTGAGCCTGAAAGCTTAATGGGCCTAAAGCCCATTTTGAATTGGGTTAATTGGATTAACTAAAAAGGAGTGAATCTTGGTTTGGATTAGCAGATAAGGATAAGAGGATAAATCTTATCCACTTGAAGAGTCCAAATCCAACTAAAGATTTGGATCAGGGAACACCTAATTTGATTAGGAATGGCTGATCTTGGTTTACAGATAAGATAAGGGATTATCCTTATCACTTAAAGAGTCCAGGTCCAAATAAAGATTTGGATCAGGAGACTCCTAATCAGATTAGGAGGTTGTCTCTTTAAGGCTATAAATAGAGAGTAGGGCAGACCTGAAAAAGACACACAACACAGAAGACAACTCAGTTTGACTGTTTCTGCCTTCAATTCTTTTTCTCCCTACTGTCGCCCTATCCTGTTCAATCTCCAATTCTTGGAACTGATCAATAATTGATCTTGATATTGTTTCTTTCTAGATGAAACAATTCTAAAGTTGTGATCACTTCCCCATTCGATTCTTGCTAAAGAATCAGAGGTTCTTGGTGAAGAACTACCTGCTGATCTTGCCTCATCCTAAGATGTGTCATCTTCAGTGGAGGGAGGATTTGGTACACTCTTTGGGCATGAACACTTGCGTTGGGAGGAGCTTTTTGTGTGAATTCCGTATCAGGTATATCTCCCCCTAATCTTGGTTTCAGATTTGGTCCAGTTTGGTTACAAGAACAAACCTTGAAAATGCAGTTTTCTAAATTGGGAATACGATTCCCAGATGGGAGTAAAGAAATTTTTGAAATTTCACCCAGTCTTCTAGCGCGGTTCGGCCATCCATATGATGGATCTCTCATGCCTTCTTATTACCTGAATTGCCACCTCCAACAAGCATGGCTTTCGGTTTGTCATTTTTTATCAGTTTTTCAGCCCTCTATAACATATTGTTGAGTTCCTAAAGGCTAAAATTTATCTTATTCATATTGTAATTCATGATAAACTGGTTGAAGGAGGGAGGCAAAGAGTTTAGGATGGCATCAACTTTGGTAACATAATCTAGCCCTAACCCGAGTGCCTCCAGTTCATTAATGTAACCCATCATCTTAAGATAATGGTCATGAACCATCTGGCTCTTGGTCATTTTAGCGGTCATAAACAGCTTTAATACCTTTTGCCGAGTAGAACAATTCTGCTCTTCATAAATGGTCATCGAACTATCCAGGATATCCTTGGACACTTCGATTTGATCGAATTGTATCTGTATCAGATTGTCAAGGGAAGCTATGATGTAGCACTGGGCAAGAAAGTTCTTCTCTTCCCATTCTTTATACTCTCTCCTACGTGCCTTAGAAGCTTTATTACCCAGACGATCCAGAGCCGGGTTCTTAGCAACCTTGTCCAATTTCTCAGACGTTAACACTAGCATAAGGTTACGGAACTAGTTAGCATAGTTTGGGCCCTTAAGTTTGTTATCGTCCAACAACTTGGAAAATTGTCCATTTGCCATTTCTAATAAAAGGCAAGGCAGATTATTAGTCCACAACCCAAATTGATTCATGTTTATGATAACTTTACATTTTGATGCCTTAAGGGCATCATTTCAAGGGTATTTTCGGCCTTAGAATAGTCAAAGTATGCATTTTTTCCAGTTAAATTCATTGTTGTGACCTCTGAGGGTCTCTGTGCAAATTATGGGGAAGACTGAGAAGTTTTCATGGCTGAAATGCAGATTTTGGGAAGCTGGTGTGAAGTCCAATTGAGAGAGGGGGTGTTTTTGTGAAAAACTAAAAGTAGGAGGGTGCCTCCTACCTGCTAAACCCAGTTTGGCGCCCTTTCTACTGTATTAGCATGCTCCCCACGCCTTAGCAAATCCTAGGGTGCCTTTTAACCCATTCCTTTCATTCTTAACATACCCTAGCCATCCATAACTACTAAATCCTCACCTTCCATCCCATCTAATCTTCACCATCCATTCTAGGGCACTCTCTTTTTTGCATTCTAACCCTAGGAGCCACCTAACTTCTAATCTTCACCATTCAGCCTTTAGCCACTAAATCTCCACCTTACATAATATTGGGTGCTTTCTCCTTTTCTTCACAGCCTTAGAATCACCCTAGAACCATCCTAATCCTTCATTCTAAACCCAAAGACACCCATATTTTCGCTAAAACCTAGCTGCCGCCCCCCTCTTTCTCTCTATTCCCAATTGTGTCCACCTTCTCTATAAAAAGGACCCTTGGGGCCCTGTAGAAGGGGTTGGTCAATTCACCCCATTCACAAGGCTAAGGTTTCTTGAGAAGTTCAAGGGTCGTAGAAGGCAATGATGCCCAGTTCTTGTCAAGAGGGGTTCATGCAAGCTGTTCAACCAATCTGCAACTACCGCCACTGGATCTGATCAACCATTCTTTTCTTTTCTTTATTTTTTTTATGTTATTTTTATTTCTGCAATCTTTTAGATTTAATTCTTGTTCGTTTCTCTGTTTTGTAGATCTGAATTCGTTCGGTTCAAGGCTAAGGTGTCTTGAGGGGTTCGAGGGTTGTAGAAAGGACGGACGCCCGGTTCTTGTCAGGAGGGGTTTCTGCAAGCTGTTTGGCCGATCTGCAGCTACCGCCACCGGATCCGGATTCTGGATCATTTTTTCTATTTATTTCTTTTATTTCCTTTGTTGATTGACATATTAAATTATGATTTTTATTTATCGTCTTGTTTAAATTCGAAACATTTAATTTCAGCAATAATAGTTTTTATTTTTGTATTTTTTGCCATTCCCGATTGCATTGTCTTGTCTGGATCTAAGTATATATTAATTTTTCACTTGCTTCCTTGTGGATACGACCCATTCTCACCATTTACTACGTTAGTAGTTGTTTGAGAAACGGTAAAAATTATAAATGTTTAAACTGATGTTCCGAAGTGTTTAACGGCACGTTTCCAGACACCAAGTTTTTGGCGCCGTTATCGGGGAAGCAATGGAGAACAATTTTTGTTTACTTTTTCCGGATCTGTTTCATTATTTTTTATTTTCTGTTTTATTACTTAATCTGTTATCTTAGTTTAGTTCTTGTTTCTCTTTGATTCTGCAGGACAGAATAGCGAAAGGTGGGGTACCGGAGTGTTGCAGGACTACGGGATGGAAGAGAAGAGAAGAGAAATTGGATTGCATTTCAGGTGTAGTTGTTCCATTTTATTTTTAATTTTCTTATTTTTATTTTCAAACTCTTTTTTTTGATAGAATAGTTATTTTTGAATTAATTTTTTTTCTAGATCCGATTTTTTTAGTATTATTTTGCTTCCATTTTGTTTCTAGATCTATTCTTCTTTCTTTATTTTAATTTCTTGTTCATTTTTTTTGGCTTATTAGGTTTGTGTTTTTCTTTTATTTCAGATTTAAGAAAAAACAAAAAAAAATTGTTTATTTTATTTTATTTTATTTCTTGCAGCATAATTTTCTTTTGTTTGTTTTATTTTATTTTATTTTCGGTTTAAATTTTTGATAATTTTTTTTTCTTTTATTTCAGATAAAAAACAATAAAAAACAAAAAAAATAAACAAAAAAATTCGTTTATTTTATTTTTGCAGCGTATTTTTCTTTCGTTAATTTTATTTTTGTAATAATTTTTAGATTTGCGTTTTTCTTTTATTAAAAAAACGAAAAAAATATAAATAAAAAAAATTCAGTATATTTTTGCTTTTGTTTATTTTATTTTCGGTTTAATTTTTTTTATTTGTATTTTTTTTCTTTTATTTTATCCATTTCTTGCATAATTTTCTTTTTGATCATTTTATTTTTAGTTTAATTTTTAGATTAGCAATTAGTTTGTAAGAATTTATTTTTGGTAGTTGTTAATTCTATTTAGCACAATTAATTGTTGTTTTATTTTCTCTTTGCAACTATTATTTGTTGCTTTATTTAATTCTTTTCTTTTAGTTGTTTAATTGAATAATTAATTGATAAATAAGAAATTGTTGAAATTTTCGAATTTGAGTTTAAATTTCAAATCTGAATTTAACTTTAAATTTTAATTCGAATCTGAATTTGAATTGGAATTTGAATTTCAAATTTCGAAATTTAAATTTAAAATTTTTGAATTTAAAAAAATTGAAAAAAATAAAAAGAGTTAAAAATTAAAAAAAAAATTCAAATTTCAATTTTAGGAATTTAAATTTCAAAATCTGAATTTGAATTTAAATTTCCAAAAACTTAAATTTTGAATTAAAAAAAAATCAAAAAAATATAAAAAATTCAAAAAAAAAGAATATTTCTCTTGCATTTTCATTCCATTATTTAGGGTATGATATTTTAGTGCATGCATCATATATGTTTGTTGACTTTCTGAAATTATTATTGTTAGTTGTGAATGTGTTAGGTGCTCTTTTTATTATTTTAATTGTCCCTTTTGCTTAGTTGTTTGCTTTTTTTTTTAGGTTTAATTGTTGAATTGCATTTTAGAAATTATTGTCCATGCATTGGAGTTAGCTACATTTTGTTGTGTTTATTTTGTTTTTCCGTTAATTCATTTAAGGGCATCCAACCTAAATAAGATAAGGTGGGGATTTCATCACCCTTCCTTAGCCCAAAAATCACCACCCTCCATGTGTGGTTCACCCTAACCGTAATTTAAAATTTGGATAGCAAGATCCTTTGGGGAAGCCTCATATTTGGTTCAAAGGTGTGCTGAATTTTAGGAAAGCTTGTAATTAGTTTCCATAACCGGCGGTTGGTGTCTAAGGAAAGAGGTTAAACGGCTATGCCTAAGCGGGTTTTGTGGTTACTTAATTAGGTCCTTGCGAGAGCAAGGGGAGCCTCCCACATCCCCACCTCTTACCTGGCTAACCAAAGGAAATGGTGTAATTCGAAGTGAACCTAAAAGGATTCACATTGGTTGAACCACTAGTTTAGGAAACCCTAGGTCAGCCCCTGGGTCGTGTGGTTGATTTGTTTGCCTTTAAAGAAAAAAAAGAAAAAAAAAATCAAATTTAAATTTTAGGTATTTAAATTTCAAAATCTGAATTTGAATTTAAATTTCAAAATTTTAAATAAAAAAAATAAAAAAAAATTTAAAAAAATCAAATTTGAGTTTCAATTTCAGAATTTAAATTTCAAGATCTAAGTTTGAAATTAAAATTCAAAATTTAAATTTTAAATTTCAAAAAAACAGAAGAAAAAGGGGTTAAAATAAAATGAATTCAAGGGCCGGAGTTTGTCGAATGAGAAACTACTTCCAACCTGAGCCACAAATTGAATGGAACCATGTGTCTCGACAACTAGACAAGATTAATGGTATGGCCCAAAAACTTGATGATGTCCTTGCTCGTTGTCAACAAAGTGGCCCATACCCAACCTTGTCATCCTATGCATCATGTTCCATCCATGCAAGCCTGGCCCATCATGTCAACCAAGTACATGCGGCCCATAGATTTTTCCAATCCAATGCTAACCCATTCTCTAGGGGTGTCAATGTTAGACAGTTGTATGCCCTTAGCTCCAATCAGAATGATGTACATTATGAATTTATTGTAAATGAATAAAGTACATATTTGATTCATGTTCATGTGGTGTGTTTCTGTGTAATACCCTTAAACTGGACACTTATGAGACTCGTGTTAGTTTAGAATGTTCACAGCCATTGGATAAGTCTGGGGAGATTTAACCTGCCAAGGCTAACACTGGTGTGCTGCCAAATGTTGGGGTGGCCTGTCTCAGTCACCAGGGTGAGACCCAAGGCACATGCAGTGTAGGATTAATTGAATCTTTGAACCGGACCAGATTTCCAGTATTGCCCTGGACCTTGGAGATTGATGGGCAAAACTGGAAAGTTACACCTGACCCCTAGACTCGATTATGATACTATAGTAGGTGTCGAATTGGGCTGTCTTTGATATGCCAATCAATGAGATCCTTAGCGGGGGTCAAAACCTGGGTATATTGGGACAGTCTGAGAATTCATTTGAGTGGGTGATCATAATGACAAGATCAGCCCCTTTGTCGGACAAAGGTAATGATCAGGGATGCACTCTTTCTGATGGAAACCAAGACTGCCGGCAGCCGATTTCAATCGTTGAAATTTTGTTTTGCAAAATATATTTATATACTGATATACATATATATTATGGTTTCCAAACGTTTGCAAAAAGGTTTTAATTCCCGGGATCTATGTGAGTAGAGAGTGCAGCACTGTTCCTTGCAGCCGAGGGAGAGGTCCTCTCTTGTCGGGTAGTGTTTGATCATTATGGGCTGAGAGGTTAAGTGTAAGGCCATTGAGGGTAATACCTGATGGGCTAATCTTGCATCTACCCACAGTCCCTGGGTGTTACAAGGTGGCTTGGCTCAGGGTCCACTTAGGGTAAGTGTTGGGCCCATAGAGCCCATGTGATGGGTTTCAGGGGGTGCACTGTCCATAACAGTGTATTTTGCTAGGCCTTGTAACAAAGGCTGGGCTGAACCCATGTGGTTGATGTGTAGATCAATGTTTGGATCCCACCGCATACAAGGAAGCCCAACTGGGCAGCTGTTTGGAAGGCTAAGTGAGCACATAACCTTATTGGGCCTAAAGGCCATTTCGAACTGGGCTGATTTGATCAGTTAAATGAGGGGCGAATTCTGAGATTAGATTAGTAGATAGGATTGGGCCTTAACCCTATCCACTTAGAGAGTCCAGATCTGAATCACATTCAGATCTGGAAACCTCCTAATAGGATTAGGAGGGGGCTGATCTAATCTGCAGATAAGATAAGGGTTTACCCTTATCACTTAAAGGGAATTCTGATCCAAATATGATTTGGATCAGAAACTTCTAATGGGATTAAGAGCTGATCCCTTTAAGCTTATAAAAGGAGGAGGGGGCAGTAGCCTTTCGAAGAAATTTATATTCACATCCTCTTCAGAGCTGAAATCATAGAAAAGAGAATTCAGCATCACTGTGCTAAATCTCTCTTGCCGCCTCCTTCCTACCGCCGCCATATCTGCCAGTTCGATCTCCTCTTGTCAGTAGGAGTGATCAAGATTGGATCTTGATATCAGTCCTTTGTGAAAGGGCTTATTAGAAGAAGTGATCACATGCCATGCAACTGATACTTGCGAAGGATCTGGTTCTTTTGAAGAACACTGTTGATTCTACTCCATCCTGCACTGTGCCATCTTCAGTGGGAGCAGTTTTTGGTTCCTTCCTTAGGCGTGAACACCTCCATTGGGAGATACTATTTCTCCGCATCTGGTATATCCCTTTCTTACTGCTTTTCTAAAATAGGGAATATGATTCCCAGTAAGATGGAGAGAAATTTTTGAAATTCGCCCATTCTTTTCCGCAAGATTCGGGCGTCCATACGATGGATATCTCATCCCTTTAGTGGTATCAGAGGCCATGGTTCAAATCTTGAACCGAATTGGATCAAATCTGAACCTACGCAAATGGGCATAAGGTGTTCTACCCGATTTGCGCAGATATAAGGTTTTCTGGAAAATTTGTTTCCAGTGGATGGGTGATTAATCTGAAATTAAATTTTATAAATTTGAATATTATTTAGAATTGTTCTTTATAATTTTCTTGATTTATGGGCTGTTCGTACACATGGAGATCGAAATCTTGATTGGCGCAGGGAACCTGCAATTTTGCAGTTTCTTGATTATTTTATTACATTTGGTCTGTAAAATAATTTTTTTTTTTATTTTTTAGACTAAATGTATAGGCATTTGATCTGATGTAATATTAATAGAAATTAGGTTGTCTATTTATTTTATTTTGGATCGAAGATGGCGGCACAAGGAAGGAGATTTCACAGATGGGAAAATCGCTATCTGTGATTTGCAGTTTATGAAACTGCAAACTGTGATCTAACCTCTATTTTGTAGGATGGATTGTGCGAACAGCCCTGTCTGACTGATTCTTGATTTTCTTTTATCAATATTTAATTTCAGATTAATTTCTTGAATTAAATCTTTAATTAAAGATCAAACCCTAGACCCATTCGAACCAGATTGGTCCTAATTGGTTGGACCGAATCTAGGATTCGTTCAAGGCTGAATGTCAGCCCTAATTCTCCCACTAATGGGCCTAAGGATTGATAATTAATTGAATGTTTAATTCGGCCCAACCTGTAAAGGCCTAGTTTTAAATTGTTAAAACTGCAAAAAGCCCACTTCGCAGATAAAGCTATATGGACCAAATTGATCAACCCTAATTTCGGCCCATATACCTAGATAATATTAATGGTTAATATTATGGGCTTTAAATGGCCTTTATAGTTATTAATTGATTGGATCAATTCTTCCCTGCATGTGACGTATGGGTGTGTGATGTGCTACGTTCGTGGGCCATAAGTGCTTGGCCCATGCTGATTCGATAGTGGCTCTTGCGCACACCGTGGCTGAATGCACATCATTGCCATGGTGTCCCTATTGGTCATTGGATGACCTCCTTCAGTGATGAGCCCCACACCTCCTGAAGAGGAAACGTGCGGAACCCTAACCGATTTGGACCCACTGAAATCTGGCTTTATGAAAGTCAGTGGGAACCACTTTGGTTTGACCTAAATCAAACTAGGGCGTAATTTTTTGTTCCCTCCAGCAAATATGAGTGCATGTGATAGGGAGATTCATATGATGAACTCTCTAAAGGCCTTCCATCATTAGCATGAGGATGGATCCTTCAGTAATGAGGAAACACACCAGCAAATGGGCTATCCATTTGCTGTTGGGCTTGTTTGAGTGTTTCATAAGATGATAGGGGCGTCATAGACCGATGTGGGAGGGGCTTCACTAGAAAATGGGAACTCTCTCACGGTACCTTGGCATTCACGAATATGATGGGTGAGCATTCACTGGACAGAAAGGTTTACCTGAAAATGGCTCTGAACCTTGTCTGACAGAGGCCAAAGGGAAAACTCATATGATGAGTGGATATGATCATTCACAAAAAGGTGGTGGGGTTTTGTAGGTGAAACAGTTGGCTCCATGCACCCTATGTGGTTTCCCACATTTGTAGAGATAAGTCGTTGTCTCCGTCACTGAGATGGGAGGGAAATCTCAAAGATGAACAAATGGGAATGAAACATAGATTAAAAGCCATATATCTATGTAATGAACATGAATCAAATTAGGTTGTGGACTAATGTTTGTTGTTTTACCAGAAAATGGCAAACAGACAATTTGCAAAGCTTCTTGACGACAACAAGCTTAAGGGCCCGAACTATGCCGATTGGTACCGTAACCTCATGCTGGTCTTAACATCTGAAAAATTGGATTAGGTAGTAAAAAATCCTGCCCCGGAGCGTCTGAGTGATAGGGCTTCTGAGGTGAGAATGAGGGAATTCCAAGATTGGGAGGATAAAAACTCCCTAGCCCACTGCTACGTCATTGCCTCCCTGGACAATCCAATACAAAGGCAGTTCGATCAGATCGAACTAGCCAAGGACATATTGGATAGTTTAAAGACAATGTACAAAGTGTAGAATCGTTCTACTTAGCAGAAGGTCTTGAAACAGTTCATGACCGCTCAGATGTCCAAGGGGAAACATGTTCACGACCATTGTCTTTGGATGATGGGTTATATCAACGAGCTTGAAGCCCTTGGATCTGGGCTAGATCTTGGCACGCAAGTGGATGCCATCCTTAACGCTTTGCCTCCTTCCTTCAGTCCGTTCATAATGGATTACAATATGAACAAGCTAAATGTCAGCGTCCAGGAACTCAACAACATGCTGTAGAGGGCCGAGGATTTGATTAAGAAGGATGAGCCTGTGGTTATGCTTGCTGAAGCTAGCGAATCGGGCAAGAAAAAGAGGAAGGCAAAGAAGCTTCAGAAGAAAGCTACCAAACCCAAGAAGTAGAAGAAAGACAGGGCATCAGATGCGTGTCACTTCAAAAAACAGGTCAGCCACTGGAAGAGGAATTGTCCTCAATACCTGGAATCCAAGAAAGGTAATTTCAAATCTTGTGTCATAGAAACCAATTTATTGGTGGCTTCTGCATCCTGGTGTATTGACTCTGGGGCTTCAACTCATGCGTGTAACTCACTGTAGGGGTTCAAGGTAAGTAGAAGGCTGAATGAAGGTGAAGTGACGCTCTACTTGGGGACTTCTGCAAGTGTTGCAACTACGGCGATAGGAACCGTAGAGTTACTTTTTAGAGAAGGATCCATTGTACTTAAACATTGTCTTTTTGTGCAAAATTTAAGAAGAAATATGATTTATGTCTCAAAACTGTGTGCAGATGGATATTCTGTCTTTTTCAGTAATACGATTACTATTAAAAGAAACAATTAATTCATCGCATACGGGGAACTGGAGAACGGTCTCTATGTTCTACATCCTTCTCTAGAAACTAACATAGCCGAAACTACGTCGGCTGATATCCCCAAGAAAAGAGTACGTGATACAGTTAATCCCACGTGCCAGTGGCATTACCGACTTGGCCATATCGGTATTGACCGAATCACAAGACTGGTATAGGATGGTCCTTTGGATTTTCTAACTGTAGAAGATCTTCCCACTTGTGAGCCTTGCCTTTAGGGTAAGATGACAAAGAGGCCATTTAATGGTAAGCCAGAAAGATGTATAGGCATGCTTGACCTTATACATATTGATGTATGTGGTCCCCTGAGTGTTAGGACCCATAACCAGCACGTGTACTTTATTACATTTACCGATGATTATTCTCGGTATGGTTACATGTACCTAATGAGACATAAGTTCGAATCCTTTGAAAAGTTCAAAGAGTTCAAACAAGAGGTCGAGAAACAATTAGGGAGAGAAATTAAGACCCTTCAATCGGATCAAGGTGGCGAGTATCTCTCTGACGAATTCAGGGACTACTTGAAGGTCATCGGGATAGTAACAGTTGGCTCCTCCTACTACACCACAACTTAACGATGTTTCAGAGAGGAGGAATAGGACCTTATTGGATATGGTCCGATCACTTCTTGTCCATTCAGAGTTACCCACATCCTTTTTGGGATACGCATTGGAGACTGTGATGTACGTGCTGAACCGGGTTCCAACCAAATCAGTTCCGAAGACTCCATATGAGCTTTGGACCGGAAAGAAACCAAGTGTACGACACTTGAAGATTTGGGGTTGTCCGGCACACGTTAAAAGAATGAGTCCGGACAAATTGGAATCCAAGACCAGTCGTTGCCTATTTGTACGCTACCCAAATGCACAATTCTTGGAAAATGATTACATCTTGAACAATCATTGTCAGGAAATTGTTCTTGATGAGGAGAGCTCGGATGTAGTGGGAGGTGTCCCACAAGTTCCTGGTAGTGACCAACCTAGAAGATCTACTCGGGTATCTAGGCCACCAGTCCATTTTGGTTATGACCAGGATAGTTACCTGGTGGAAGCCTTGACTAGTGAGGAGGATCCCGTGACTTATGCGGAAGCTATGTTGGATATAGACTCCCTTAAGTGGGTAGATGCCATGAGAGCTGAGATGGACTCAATGGAAACCAATGGCAGGGTTGAGACCTATAGAGCTCGTCTAGTGGCGAAAGGGTACACTCAGAAAGAGGGCATCGATTATCAGGAAACCTTTTCGCCTGTGGCCATGCTTAAATCCATTAGGATCCTGCTAGCTGTAGTAGTATACCATGACTATGAGATTTGGCAAATGGATGTCAAAACTGCATTCCTGAATGGAGATCTTACTAAAGATATCTATATGCAGCAGCCGCAAGGCTTCATAGCTGTGGGTTAGGAACACATGGTATGTAAACTAAATAGATCCATATATGGACTTAAGTAAGCTTCTAGAAGTGGGAACATCCGATTTGACTCTACTGTCAAAACGTTTGACTTTGAGCAAAATCCGGATGAGCCATGTGTTTACAGGAAGACTAGTAGGGACAAGGTTACGTTCTTGGTTCTGTATGTAGACGACATTCTACTCATTGGGAATGATGTAGGAATGTTGACTATGGTGAAAGTATGGCTTTCACAGCAATTCTCCATGAAAGATCTTGGAGAAGCCTCCAATATTTTGGGTTTTCGACTCTATAGAGATAGATCGAAGCGGATAATAGAATCATCCCAATCTGTTTACATTGACAAAATTGTCAAGAGATACAGCATGGAGAACTCCAAGAAGGGAAATGTTCCTTTCAGGCACGGAGTCACTCTCTCCAAGAAGATGTCTCCCAAGACCTCTGAGGAGATTGAGGGCATGAAGGACGTTCCCTATGCCTCCGCCGTAGGGAGCATCATATATGCCATGCTGTGCACTCGTCCTGACATTGCTCAGGCAGTGAGTGTGGTAAGCAGATTTCAGGCCAACCCAGGGTAGGAGCACTGGACTACTGTGAAAAATATACTTAAGTACCTTCGAATGACAGAAGAATTTTGTCTGGTATTCGATGGTAGCTCACTACAGATCCAAGGGTAAACTGATGTCGATTTCCAGTCGGATCTAGATGATAGAAAGTCTACATCTGGGTATGTTTTCATGATAGGATCGTGTGTTGTTTGCTGGAAAAGCAGCAAATAGGGGTCCACGACAGACTCCACAACCGAAGCCGAATACATTGCCATGTAGATGAAGAAGTTCGTTCACGAATTGGGAGTAGTTCCGTCCTGCACATCACCCATCCCGTTGTTGTGTGACAAAAATGGAGCGATTGCTCAGGCTAGGGAGCCACAAGCCTACTCGAAGTCGAAGCACATCGAGAGGAAGTACCATGTACTGCGAGAGATTGTTGGTAGAGGGGACGTCCTGATACAGAAGGTAGCGTCAGTAGAGATTGTAGCAGACCCATTGACTAAGCCACTGACACAGAAAGTGTTTGAGAAACACGTGGAAAGTATGGGACTCCGGCTTGTACCAGATTGGACCTAAGTGCAAGTGAGAGCTGTTAGATAGTTGTATGCCCTTAGCTCAAATCAGAATGATGTACATTATGAATTTATTGTAAATGAATAAAGTACATATTTGATTCATGTTCCTGTGGTGTGTTTCTGTGTAATACCCTTAAACTGGACACTTATGAGACTCGTGTTAGTTTAGAATGTTCACAGCCGTTGGATAAGTTTGGGGAGATTTATCCTGCCAAGGCTGACATTGGTGTGCTGCCAAATGTTGGGGTGGCCTGTCTCAGCCACCAGGGTGAGATCCAAGGCACATGCAGTGTAAGATTAATTGAATCTTTGAACCGGACCAGATTTCTAGTATTGCCCTGGACCTTGGAGATTGATGGGCAAAACTGGAAAGTTACACCTGAGCCATAGACTTAATTATGATACTACAGTAGGTGTCGGATTGAGCTGTCTTTGATATGTCAATCAGTGAGATCCTTAGTAGGGGTCAAAACTTGGGTATGTTGGGACAGTCTGAGAATTCATTTGAGTGGGTGATCATAGTGACAGGATCAGCCCTTTTGTCGGACAAAGGTGATGATCGAGGATGCACTCCTTCTGATGGAAACCAAGACTGCCGGCAGCCGATTTAAATCGTTGAAATTTTGTTTTACAAAATATATTTATATACTGATATACATATATATTATGGTTTCCAAACGTTTGCAAAACGGTTTTAATTCCCAGGATCTATGTGAGTAGAGAGTGCAACACTGTTCCTTGTAGCCGAGGGAGATGTCCTCTCTTGTCGGGCAGTGTTTGATCATTATGGGCTGAGAGGTTAAGTGTAAGGCCATTGAGGGTAATACCTTATGGGCTAATCTTGCATCTGCCCACAGTCCTTGGGTGTTACAAGGTGGCTTGGCTCAGGGACCACTTATGGTAAGTGTTGGGCCCATAGAGCCCATGTGATGGGTTTCAGGGGGTGCACTACAGTGTATTTGGCCAGGCCTTGTAACAAAGGCTGGGCTGAACCCATGTGGCTGATGTGTAGATCAATGTTTGGATCCCACCACATACAAGGAAGCCCAACTGGGCTGCAGTTTGGAAGGCTAAGTGAGCACATAACCTTATTGGGCCTAAAGCCCATTACGAACTGGGCTGATTTGATCAGTTAAATGAGGGGCGAATTCTGAGATTAGATTAGCAGATAGGATTGGGCCTTAACCCTATCCACTTAGATAGTCCAGATCTGAATGTGATAAAGATCTGGAAACCTCCTAATAGGATTAGGAGGGGGCTAATCTAATCTGCAGATAAGATAAGGGTTTACCCTTATCATTTAAAGGGAATTCTGATCCAAATATGATTTGGATCAGCAACTCCTAATGGGATTAGGAGCTGATCCCTTTAAACTTATAAAAGGAGGAGGGGGCGGCAGCCTTTATAAGAAATTTATATTCACATCCCTTTCAGAGCTGAAATCACTGAAAAGAGAATTCAACATCATTGCGCTAAATCTCTCTTGTCGCCTCCTTCCTGCCGCCGCCATATCTGCCAGTTCGATCTCCTCTTGTCAGTAGGAGTGATCAAGATTGGATCTTGATATCAGTCATTTGTGAAAGGGCTGATTAGAAGAATTGCTCACGTGTCATCCAACTGATACTTGCGAAGGATCTGGTTCTTTTGAAGAACGCTGTTGATTCTGCTCCATCCTCCACTGTGCCATCTTCAGTGGGAGCAGTTTTTGGTTCCTTCCTTGGACATGAATACCTCCATTGGGAGATACTATTTCTCCGTATTAGGTATATCCCTTTCCTACTGCTTTTGTTCAGATCTGGTTTGGTTCATGGTTCAAGATTGATCCTTGAAAAATACGATTTTTCTAAAATAGGGAATACGATTCCCTGTAGGATGGAGAGAAATTTTTGAAATTCGCCCATTCTATTCCACAAGATTTGGGTTTCCATACAATGGATATCTCATCCCTTCAGTCAATCGATCGGTTTTGGTTTGGATCTATTTCGATCCAAACCTTATCAAATCGGATTTGGATGGTCCATTATAATTATTGGATTGGGCCAATCCAAAATTATTTGGTCTATACTCTTATTGGTTTGAATTAGACCTAAACCAAATTTCCAACAATCCAATCATGAGGTCAAACCCGTGTCCAATTTGAAAGCAATTAAAACTGAAAACAACATAAAATCACTTTTTTGAAAGTACTTTTACAAAGGCACTTTGATGAAAAATTTTTTATAAAAGCACTTTTATTAAAGTAATTTTATGAAAAGTATTTTTACAAAAGAACTTTTATAAAAGTACTTTTACGAAAGCATTTTTACAAAAGTACTTTTATCAAAGCACTTTTACAGAAGTAGTTTTATAAAAGTACTTTTACATAAGTAGTTTTATAAAAGTACTTTTACAAAATTACTTTAATAAAAGCACTTCTACAAAAGTACTTTTACATGAAAGCCCTTTTATGAAATCACTTTTACAAAAAAACTTTTATGAAAGCACTTTTATAGAAGTACTTTTATAAAAGCACTTTTACGAAAGCACTTTTACGAAAGCACTTTTATGGAAGCAATTTTAGAAAATCACTTTTTTGAAAGAACTTTTACGAAAGCACTCTTACAAAAGTACTTTTATGAAAGAACTTTTATAAAAACACTTCTATGGAAATACTTTTATAAAAGTACTTCTACAAAAGCACTTTTACGTAAGTACTTTTATAAAAGTACCTTTAAAAAAGCACTTCTACAAAAGTACTTTCATAAAAGTTTATGGAAGTACTTTTCAAAAAGTACTTTTACTGAAGTACTTTCAATAAAGTGCTTTTATAAAAGCACTTTTATGAAAATATTTTTATCAAAGTACTTTTACAAAAGTGTTTTTGTAATGCTAAAAGTTCTTTTATATAATTTTTAGTATTTCATTTGGTTTGGATTGGATCCAATCCAATCCATTTACATTTTAATGGATTGGATTGGATTTGTACTGGATTGGGTGCAATCCATTTATAAGTGGACTCAGATTGGACTGGATCGGGTTGGATCAAATTCATCCAATTGACACCTCTAGTTTCTAGGAATGTGAGCACGCCTGGGGTTGCTTGGGAATATGAGTGCAATCTTAGGATTGCTAGGAGATATGGGCACACCTGGGGTTACTAAGGCCTTCCTGGGGTTGCTAGGGAATAAGAGTTTAATCATGGGGTTGCTAGGAGATATTAGTGCACCTGGGGTTGCTAGGAGATATGTGTATATGAGAGACGTATCAAAGGGTTAGCACGTAGGTTGTATTGATAAAAACATTCATCGATAGAGAGTTATAAATTTATTATATTTTCAAAATACATTGACACATCAAGGCTTTATCGCAGAAATTGTAAAAGAAAATTTATTGCAAAATTCGAACTGTTAACATATGTTGAAGGAAGGGGAAATCTATCATATGGATGGCCAAAACTATTCTATATGTTGAAGGAAGGGGAAATCTATTCCCAGTTTTAGATAAACTACAATTTTCAAGGATCGTTCTTACATCGAACTGGACTAGATCTGAAACTAAAAGAATGGGAGAAGTATACTTGATATGGAATCCACAAGTGTAGCTCTCAAAGTAGCAGTTCACGCACAAAGAGGGTACCAAAACCAGCTTCCACAGAAGATGGCACATCTTAGTTTGAAGTTGGTTCAGCAATGCAATCCTTCAATAAGAACTGCAATCCAACAACTTGGATTGAGCAAGGGAGGTGAGAATGAATTGAAACTAATTTTTCTTGCAAAAATCAAAAACCAAGACTGATCAAGATCAGTCACAAGATAGAGAAAGTGTCAGATAGTTTATGCCCATAACTCCAATTAGATTGATGTACTGGTGCATTTATTGTAAATGACTACTAGTACATAATTGATTTGTATTATATATGGTGTGTTTTTGTGTAATACCTTTAAACTGGACACTTATGAGACTTGTGTTAGTTTAGAATCATCATAGCCATTGGATAGACCTGGGGAGGTTTATCCTGCCAAGGCTGACACAAATGTGCTACCAAGTCGGTTGGGATGGCTTGTCGTAGCTGCCAAGGTGAAATCTGAAGCACATGTAGTGTGGGTTTGCTTGAAACCCTGAACTGGACCAATTTCTCATTATGCCCTAGACCTTTGAAACAGATAGGCAAAACTAGAAAGTTACACATAACCCCTAGACTCGATTATGGTACTACACTAGGTGATGGATTGGGCCATCTTTGATATGCTAATCAGTGAGATCCTTAGCGGGGGTCAAAACCTGGGTATGTTCGGGCAGTCTGAGAATTCACTTGAGTGGGTGATCATAGTGACAGAATCTGCCCCTTTGTTGGACAAAGTGAATGATCGGAGAATGCACTCTCTCTGATGGAAACCTAAGCTACCGGCAGTTGATTTCAAACTTGTTGAGATTTGTTTTGCAAAATATATTTACATAGAGATATACATATATATTATGGTTTTACAAAATGTTTGCAAAAATGTTTTAATTCCCGAGATTCATGTGAGCAGAGAGTGCAACACTGTACCTTGCAGCCGAGGGAGAGGTCCTCTCTTGTCGAGCAGTGTTTGATCATTATAGGCTAAGAGGTTAAGTGTAAGACCATTTAGTGCTTTTACCTAATGGGATAATCTTACTTATGTCCATAGTCCTTAGGCCTTCATAAGATGGCTGAACCCAGGGACCATTTAATGAAAATGGTGGGCCTATTAAGAGCCCATATTGATGGGATCAAGGGTTCACTGTCTTCAACAGTGAATTCGGCTAGGCCTTGTAACAGAGGCTAAGCTGAACCCATATGGGTTTTGTGGAGATCAATATTAGGGTCCCACACCATATAAAGAGAGCCAAGCTAGCCAGTAATTGAAAGTAAGTGAACCTGAAAACTTAATGGGCCTAAAGCCCAATTCGAACTGGGTTTAATGAGATTATTAGAAGGGGCAAATTTGGGATTTATATCTGGATAGGGATCAACAAGAGGATAAGATAAGCCTTATCCACTTAAGAGTCCAAATCCAAATAAAGATTTGGATCAAAGAACCCTTTACTAATTTGATTAGGAAGCTGATCTTGAAATGATATGAATTAGGAGGGCGAATTCTACAGTGAGATCATCCTTTTCTACAATCTGCTTTCTCCCTCTGCTCTTGCTGCCCTACCTTGATTGATCTCTAGTTCTTGGAGTGACCAAGATTGGATCTTGATATTGTTTCTTGCTAGAAGAAACAATCTTGAAGCTATGCTCACATCCCTGTGTGATTCTTACTGAAGAATTGGGATTCTTGCTGAAAAATCTCTTTGTTGATCCTGCCTCACCCTAAGATGTATCATCTTCAGTAGAGGAAGGGGGAGAGGGACTTGTAACCTTGAACCCTAGAGTACCCTGCGATAGGGAACCTTGGAATCCCAAGGAAAGCAAGGTCATGGTGTTGGATAAAAAAATGTCTTCTCTCGAGGACCTCAGAAATTGGGGGCCCATGTCATCATAACCGAATTGTCACAATACTTGGTCCGGGTGGTATACAGCCAGTTGCACTTTGCCAGTGCGATCAAGTTATGCCACTACACTAAGCCAAATTACTAGTCATTCCACACCCACAGTAGGATTTTTTATCTCCACGACACAGTGCTGATCGCCGCCTTCTAGAATAGGCAAGCTGACACAGAACAACATAGCATGACGAACGGTTTGGGTATATGGCCTCTACACAAATCCATCGAGTGAAGCTAGCTTCAAATCAATCTCGCTCATTTTAAATTGCTTATGTCTGCTGGCCTGGAGCCAACACTTTCCCTAGTAGATCTCAAACACCTTTTCTTCAAACTCGTCTCCCTTCATTGTGGCCACAGCTCTGCGCACATGAGAGAGTTCATGGGGTGTGATGCTGAGGCTAAAGCGTTCACACAAAAACATCCATAAAAAGGGGGCACAAATGTAACTAATACGTCTTTTACAACTAGGGTCCATTATTTGTTGAATGGTGTCATCCATCTGCTCGTATAAATTGCCCATAAACATAAAGGTCAAAGGTAGCTGGTGGCCGCTGACAGTCAGGACAGCGAGGGTCACCAAAACTATGCACAATCCATAATCAAGGAGCCCCAGGAATAGAAATTGGGAAGCAGTGTATAGAATGAAGGAGGCAAGATGGCACTAGCTGTTTGCCCCACGTACCATCACATTTCCCCTACCACGGGACTCAAACCAATACTCAACCCATTATTCTAACGGCAACTTTCCCCGAGTGGTAGTCTTGTCCACTTAAACCTTGAATGTTGCAATCTCTGCAATAAGCTTGTCACACAGACCCCTTAGATTAGAAGGAATATACTCAACGTGCTGGAGATGTTGAGTGGACACGGAACCCCCAATGCTTCTAAGACAAAGCAAAAATTGAGGAAAAACCTGATTCAAATTAAAACGTTTACATTAAGGAGTTTATTTAGATTACCTCTAATATATATAATTTTTTGAATTTTGACTTTAAGAAAGAATGCATTCAATCATTAACAACTAGCACACATGTTTCATCAAAGCATATAAAGGGACACTTTGTTATTTTACTCAACCTATTTACATTACCATTCTTTGTTATTTTCTGCTCTCTTTTTCATCTTTTTTTTGATTGCTTTATTATTTTATTATTCTTTTATTAGTTACATTTTGCACTTTTTCTTTCTTCTCTTCTTTTTTTACTTTTTATTATTTTTTTCAATTTCTTGAAGCACTATATGAGATTTTCTCTTGATATTTATTCCAACTTGTTTGAAAATTATTGTTCATTATATTATGGGCTATTCATTATTTTCCTCTCTTTGAGTCCTTGTCCTTTTCTTCTCTTCTTCATTTTTTACATTTTTTTATTTATTTACTCGACCTCTTTCTTTTTTTTATTTATATATCTTTTATTTTTACTTTATTTATTTATTGATTTTTTTAGATTTTATAATTTTATCTCACATCCTATATTTCTCCTTTCTCCTTTTTCCCTTCTTTCTTTTTTTTTTTGAATTTTGACTTTTTTTTTCTTTTTGTATTTTGATTTTTTTTCTTTTTATGGATTTATATTTCCCCCCTTTTTTGTATTTTTTATATTTCACATTTTTTCTTTTCTTATTTTTCTTGCATTTTTATTTCTTAATTTTTTGATTTTCCCTTTTTCTTCTTTTTTTTTTGCATTTTCCTTGGATTTTGGAGTTTTCCTTTTTTTTTTGTATTTTGGGTTTTGGCTTTTTGACTTTCAATATGTTTGCATTTTCATTTACTTTTGGACTTTTGTCTTACTTTTATTAAAATAATTTTTGACATTCTCTTTGTTTTTTTTTGTCTTAATGGGCCCAACATTTATAGTAAATGATCATTGAATCCAGCCATCCTATGAAGGCCCAAGGATAATGGAATTAAGTAAGATAAAGCCCATTAGGTAAACTGCCCTAATTGGTCTCTTACACTTAACCTCCCTGCCCATAATGATCAAACACTGCTCAACAAGGAATGACCTCTCCCCTGGCTACAAAGTGCAATATTGCATTCTTTGCTCGGATGGGTCTTGGGAATTAAAACCTTTTTGTAAACCTTTTTCTTAAAACATAATATATATATGTACTTTTATTCATAACATGAATATATATATATATATATACACACAGAAACACACCAATCATAACATGAAACAATTATGTACTTTTATTCATTTACAATAAATGTATTTGTACATCAATCCGATTGGAGCTAAGGGAATACACTATCTAAAAAGGTGGACCAAAACTAGGTCAAATCGGCCTAGTGTTCGGTGCCCAAAACATGTATTAATTCAAAAGAACTATGATCTAAAATTTCTTATGTATGATTCACAGTCAAATAAGCAAATGATCAACAATATAATAGAATGAAATAATTAGGGATGATAGTGTGATAGTCCAAATCTAATGTGGATAATCTATAGGAATCCATCGATTTGCAATCTCCACATTGATCTTGTTCCATCATTCTCTATGATCTCCAACATGTTCTCCATTGTAAACAAACTTAGAAAACCCTAATTTCTAATGCTTACATTAGAAAAAACCCTAATAAATTTTGTCTAGAAAAATAAAAAATTAATTACAAGCCATGAATATCAAAATCGCATGGTGTACGTTAAACTTACCACCAAATACGACCTTAGAACCCATCATCGACCTTGAAATCTATCATAAACCATCGACATCATCTACCTTATAATTCATCATTAAATACGAGTTCGCAGTGTCATAACCTCTACTTGTTGAAAGCTAATCCCCGGAGAGAAGTAGCATTATGAAGTGCTTGTCATCGTAAAAAAGAACCCATAGATTTAGACCAGGCTACATTATACATCATCATTGCACCAATTCATGGAGTATAGATAGTCTACGAAGCATATTCCTTGGTTCAGCAAAGCCATTCAGAAAGCCATTTCTGGATTGGAAATTATAGGTTCACAGGTATATCTCTATCCAATCCCCTCTTAATTCTAGAAGTTATGCTGGTTTGAGTCATTTGGGTGTTTTTTCAAATCAATGCTTAGATCATTCCATGCAAGTTCCTTAGTGCCGTTTTATCTTTTGAAACAATGTCTGACTTGAGAATCTTATTTTGCTCATGTGGCTGCATTTTGCGTTCATTTTTGTGTTGTGGTGCTTAAGTATTCAATTTAGTTGGCTTTCTTTTACTATTTTTTTTGTCCTTTGTTAACAATAGCATAGATTAAAATGTGTGGCTTATTCAATGGTTGGGTGTTTAATTCTTTTCTTTATCATTTCCTCTTGTTCTCATGGAAATTAGGAATTATATTTTAAGCCATTCATAGTTTTCATCTTGCCATAATACAATGGTGGTTTCATGGTATAAATTTAATCTAGATGAGGTTTATGGTCTCCATGATAGCTAGTTTGAGCACTTCACTAATTAAAATGACTTAATATATTTTTGTTTTACTACTCCAAATCTTTAGCTTAGCTTCTTGTGATTATGACCTCTTAATAAATTTCTTGCATTTGTGTTTGTTATTCCTCAGTTTCCCCATGTAGGCCCCACCTATTGGACCCGAGAGAGGGGTGCATAACACCTTTGGAGTCACTATTAAAGCAAAAATGCTTTTTTATGAAGACCATTTCATCTCAAAATAGCATTGTTTATCCCTCCACTTGAAAACCAAACACAAAAGTAAGATTGTTTCTCACATCAAACAATTCAACCATCCAGTCTGATCTAGTTTTGAAAAGCGGTCCACTTGAAATCCTCTTTGACGGTGACAACTCTTGATTTAAGGGCACTTCAGTCATTTTATGACAAGCAGTGGATGCAACATTACAGCCGTCGTTTCGTAACCACCAAAGATATTTTTCGCAATTAAAGTGAGAAATCAGGGTGGCATTTGATAGTGTGTAAATATCGTGGATGGGACCATTTTGGTCCTGCCCACGGTAAGATATGGTGTTCTACTATGTGTGAATGGTCCCTGTCCACAAAATAGCATGGATAGGAATAGGCCACACTCTAATTTATCATCCATAGTATTTTCTCGTGGATGGTTCACACTATGGCGTGGATAGTTTGTGGAAAGGTTTTAGTGTAATACACCTATGTTACATTGGTCCAATTGCTCTCATTTTATGTAATCTTTTAATAAATTTTTAATTTTTAATATTTTATCAATAAAATTGTAGGTACATAGTGGTTTCTCAGACCATCAGATCATAGAAGATGTCAAATTAATACCACACGGATGCTTGCAATGAGTTCACAACTCTTCAGACATTTGTGATGATTTCATAATTCATTGCATGATTGTGACGAACTCGTGCTCAAAATGAGTTGCGATGAACTTTGGCCCAAGTAAATTTGCAATGAGTTTCAGACACACACAGACTTGTGATAAGTCTCAGACATGCGCAGACCAACGATGAGTTTTGAATGCACACGAACTCGAAGCCATCGCAGGCCAATGACAAATGTGGAATTACTATACAATTAAGAATGAATAATGGATACACGTTCATCTTTAAATTATGCATGACGCCCCATGGACCTAGTAAAGGCAAGCAATGCAAATAATGACATCACCTGCACCACATTAGTTTAAAAGGGTCACAAAAAGAAGTAGCATATATAGAGAATCCTTAAGGGAAAGGAAACCCTGTCTTCGAAGGATCTCACTGGACACATGGGGAAATCCCAACAATGCTCCCTTCATAAAGGAAAGATCCCCTTTCCTAATAAGAAAGGTCTCCTTTTAAGTCCTCCTTATAGCCTTGGCTTTCACTCTATAAAAGGGAGAGAAACTCTTCCCTAGAGGGGGAAAACAATACAATAGAACTTTGACCTAAGGTTTTCTCACAAGGACTCTCCCTTCTCTCCCCTCTTCTCCTCTCTTCCCCACGTTCTCTCTCTCCAGTCATTTTCTCCAGACCTTCAGAGAGTTGACCAACCTCCATAGCCTTACCATGGTATCAACAAAAATAGTAATTTCTAATGTTAATTCTAGCATGTCTGACAATTCTCCTTCTTAACTCTTTTTTCATTATTTAAATATTAAATTTTTAATATTTTCATTAATAAAATAATATTTCAAATAATATTTTTTTTTTTATTTTTTTAATATTTAAAAAATGCAATTATTATCTACATGTAAGTAGGAGGTGGTTAGGCTAGGTGGGGATGGTCTCCTTGAAGGACAAAGGAAGATAGGAAGAAGGGAATCAACTAGGAAGGCTAGGGCAAGAGAGGAAAGTGACGAGATGGCTAAACAGGGAGCCCAATGATTGAGTGAATTAATGGTCGAAAGAATGATTTTTGTTATGAAGAGGATCCTCATTTACAGGGAGGGATCCCAAGGTCCCAAAAGGAAGGAGCCAAAAGTGCTTGTTTTCTATTGGGAAAGAGAATATTAGATTCGTTATCAGTCATTAAGGAACATTGCTAGGGTTTCACCACATGTCTTATGAAATCTCTCAAAGGTTGACTTTCCTTTCACTCGAGGATTCTTATAATCCACACGTACTAGTGCCTTTCGCATTTTATTTAACCGACGTGATAGTCATTTGTTTGGCCTGTTAATGGCTTTTGGGGAAGAGTTGGATGTTTCTTCTTGATTAGTTTTTACCCATTAAATGATTTAGCCCCCTTGTCTTTTGATGATTTGCTTTCGGTCAGTGGGTAAATCTTCATCGATATTGCAAGTTTCATCACCCTGCCCACTAGTGGAAAGGGAATTAACAAAAGACAAACAGGGTGCTCATTATTAAGCGTGGGTGTTCAGCCCCCCTGTGCATTAAAGTAACATTTGTAAACCATGTTAGCCCCTATTTGAGTGTTTGATGTGTTTTCGTATGTTGTTTCCATTGAGGGATGGGAAAGATAATTAGGCACTAATGACGTGGCAGCCATTTAGTGCCTCTCTTAACTGTCACATCTTTTTAAATGCAGTTTGTCCGTGCATGTGGCCTGGACATGATATCTGATATTTAAAATGGCAGTTGATGATATGGCGCTGTGTTTAAATTAATGTGCCATTTTGTCCCGCCTTTTGGAGGACATATTTGTAAATTTCATTATCCTGCTTTCTTGTTAAGCGTCAGCTGATGGCCCGTACTCATGCCTGTTCATCTTCCCCGACTTTGTTTGTCATTCCCGACACGTGAGAATTGTGTATAAAAGGATAGTAGGCTCCATTCGAATCTCTACTTTGTCTTCTTACTATCGTCCTTCTATTCGTTTTCTATGTCTTCTTTGTCTGTCCTACAACCCTCTTTGTGCTTAAATTCTTGTTTTCCAACCTAGCTATTGTTTGTCGATTATGGCTCCTCACGAAAGGAAGACTGAGTGTCCCTTTATCAACTTCGTCAGAGAGGTCGATACAGCAGAGTTGTTATCAGAATGCGAATCGGCCATAGCGGCCGATGGGTGATAGGGTTTTTGGCCTCTAATGCCGGTGGCTAGGGGTAAAGGTGGTGCATTTGACGTCGTCAATGGCACCGAGTTGACGTGTCTCTATGGCCGGGTAGATCGGTCGGTTTCGTACAAATGTCAAGAGCCTAGGACTAATAACTCGAAGTCCCCTAACAGTTATACCACATGGACACAGTACATCTTGGAGAATCCGATGTATTGCCAGATGCTGCAAGACTTTGGTCTACTCCGGTTCGTGGACTTCTATATAGACCTTCCGTGTAGGGAAGGGGTGAAATACATGAAGCTTCTATTGGAGCATTAATGTTGTCATTCCCACACCTTTGTGGGTGCATTCGGGGAGTTCAATGTTACCGTCGAAGATGTGGCTACCTTGCTGGCATTGCCCATTAGGGGCTCTATGTCTGCTCGACATCTCCAGCACATTGAATCTATTCCTGCTGATTTGAGGGAGCTCTGCGATGAACTCATTAGCGAGATTGCTGCATATAAGGCCCAAGTGGATCAGTCCACCACTCGGGGAAAGATGTTTTCTGGCTATGATGACATGGACGCCATGACCATGCATTTCCTAGGTGTTCGCGATTCCCTATTGTGGGGTATTTGAGGGTGCAGAGCTGTAAGTGCCTCCACTTCGCCTATCATTGTGTGTTGTTTGGGGGTTTTGAAATGTTGATGAGAACAAATCCTCATCCGCGCCATATCTTGGCTCCACTCGAGGGTCATGCGGCTAACCAGGGTCAGAATCCAACTGCTCCTCCACCGCATTCTCCAAAGAGGGTGAGCACAAGGCGTGAGGGGAAATGCCTTGTTTTCAAGGAAGGGGAAAGTAGCCACCCTCCTGTGGTGAAGAGGCCTAGGACGGTGAGGGTATATCATGTACCAGAGCCACAGGCTCATGCTTCAGATGTAGCCTCATCGCGGGCCGAGGAACATCAAGATCAACACTATTCTGATAGGATGTCGAACAAGACCCTTTTGCCCCTGAGCCTGAGGTGAAGAACGCACTTGACACAGAGTCAGCACAATCAACAATGCTTGTACCTATCGAGAAGGTTACTACCATCCGTGTCTCAGGCAGGCATTTGAAGAAAATGGCTCCCTAACCTCGGAGAAAGGAGCCTAAAAAGGTTGACTTGGTAAGAACCCGTACACCCGTGTGTAATCATGGGATTTTATTTGCGATCGATTAAGTTGGTTTTTTGTTTCTTTTTCTAATTTGTTTATTGTCTTTTATTCTAAAGCATGTGGAATCAGAAAGCGCACAACCTAGTGCGGAGGCCCCAGAGGCCCCTTGCGAGGGCGCTACGGGCGATAAGGTATGTGTAGAGTTACTACTAATATTAGCTTTTATTGTGATTAGACTGCGTACTGATTGCAATTAGATCCCTGTACAATACTAGTTTCTCTTATTATTAGGTGGCTGGTGCAAGACTTGCAATTATCACAGCCCCCCAATCAGGGGCAGGAGGCTACTAAAAGCGGTGGCATTGATGGTGTTACCCTAACCGCCATCGCATAGGGAGAATGAGTCTTCGCGGAGGCATCGAGGGAGGTGCATGTTGAAACGGTTCCTGAGGCTATAGTTTCTTTAGAAGGTCAGCAGAACATCGGCGCACCTGAACCACCCATCTTTAGTTCGCCTTAGAGCGACACCGAAGTATAGGAAACTATTGCAACTGGGGTCACTGAGGCACCACGTGAAACACAAGTTTTGGAGTTTCATCGCGAAGTAGAGGCTGCACCTATTGGTATCGCTAGTCGAAGGATTGTCATACGATGAAGAGCTTGTGCTTGTCCGTGAAGAGCTCACAAAGTATTGTAACAAGAATGATATTGCCCCCTCGGATATGAAACTGTAGACCCCGTCCATATCTAGGGGCGACGTAGAAACGACAAGTACTTTGTGTCAGGCTTGGTGGTGAAATTTTCTGTAGTTGTCAACTGGACTGGTTGGTTACCTAATAACTTTGTAGTTTGATGCCTTAAGGGCATCATTTCAGGGGTATTTTAGGCCTTAGAATAGTCAAAATGTCCCCTTTTCATAGTTAAATTCAATATTATGAACTCTGAGGGTCTCTGTGCAAATCTTGGGGAAAACTGGGGAAGTTTCAAGGCTGAAATGCAGTTTTTGGGAAGCTAGTGTGCATTCCAACTAAGAGAGGGGGTATTTTTGTGAAAAATTGAGCACAAGAGGGCGCCTCCTATTTGCTAAACCCAGAATGGCACCCCTCCTACTGTATTAGCATACTCCCCTCTCCCTAGCAAACCCTAGGGCGCCTCTCCACTCATTCTTTTCATCTCTAACAAACCCTAGCCGCCCCTAACTGCTTAATCGTCACCTTCCATCCCTTCCTAACATCTAATCTCCACCCTCCATTCTAGGGCACCCTCTTTGGAGTGCATTCTAACCCTAGGGCGCCACCTAACTACTAATCCTCACCATTCAGCCTTTAGCAACTAGATCTCAGCCCTCTATTTCACTCTCTATATCAGCCATTCACCCTAGGGTGCCACCCACTCCTTTTAATCTCCACCTTTCAGCCCTAGGCCCCTAAATTTCCACCATCCAATTCTGGGTGCCCAAATCTCAGCCCTACATAATATTGGGCACCCTCTCCTTTTATTTTCAAACTTAGGATCACATTAAAACAATCCTAACCCTCCAATCTAAATCCTAGGGCACCCATATTTATGCTAAAACCTAGTTGTAGCTTCTCTCTTTCTCTCTAATCCTAGTTTTATCCACCCTTCTTCTACCCCCAGGTAAGATGAAAAGCGGTTCTTAAGAAGTTCAAGGGTAGAGGAAGAGGAGAACGCCCAGGCAAGAGGAGGGGTTCTTGCTTGCAATTTTCCTAGCCACTACTACCACCTCTGGATTCAGATCCTAACCAATCTTCTATTAGTTTCAGATTTACATTCCATTCTTTAATTTCCAGTCCTTATTTTTATTTCTGCAATTTACTTTTATCTAGTTTAATTTTTGTCTTCCTTTCTGCAGATATGAAATTTGGTCAGGTAAGACAGAAGGCCTAGCTCGGGGAGTTCGAGGGTCAAAGGATAGATCCAGAGACTGCTACCTCTTACCGAGTTGCAGACTTTCTATTTAGCTTTTTATCTTTTTATTTCTGTCATTTATTTATTGTTTTGCAAGTTTCACTTTCAGCATTGTTAGAATTTTATGTTAATGGATTCCAGTTTAATTAATTAAATTTTGTGTTTTTGTAATCTCTAGTCGTGTTATTTTGTCCGGATTGAAGAACGTAACAATTTTTCCCTCGCTTCCCTGTGGAGATGACCCCTTTCTCACCACTAACTGCATTTGTAGTTATTTTGAGAATCGAAAAAAATTATAAATATTGAAACTGGTGTTCCGAAGCGGTTACGACACGCTTTCGAATAAACCAAGTTTTTGGCGCCGTTACGGGGGAAGCAACGGAGAAAAGTTTTTATTTGATTTGTTCGGATTTGTTTCATTATTTTTTTTTATTTTTGTTTGATTACTTGATCTATAATCTCATTTTAATTCTTGTTTCTCTTTGATTTTGCAAGACATAATAGCAAAAGGTGGGGTACTGGAGCGTTGCTAGAATGCTGAAGAAAAGAGAAGAGAATAGAAATTGGATTGTGTTTCAGGTGTAATCGTCCTAATTTAGTCTTGTTTTGTTTTATTTTTATTTTTGAACTCCTTTCTTTGGTAAAATAGTGATTTTTGAATTCTTAGTTAATTAATTTTTTTCTTTCTTTTTTTTCTAGATCCGATTTATTTTTTTTAATACTATTTCTTTTTCATTTTGTTCTTAGATCTATTTTTTTTCTTTTAATTTCTTGAGCGAATTTCTGTTTAGGATTGATAGGTTCTACTTTTTTTTTTTCAGATTAGAAACTCACTTCATTTTATTTATTTTTATTTTTTTATTCTATTGCCGCATATTCTAATTTTTTTTTCTGTTTAATCCTTTGAGTAGCGATGTTTCTTGTTAGAATTTATTTTTGTGGTTGCTAATTTTTTTAGCATAATTAATCCTTTTATTTTCAGTTTGCTGTAATTTTTGGTTGCTTTATTTAATTGCCCTTTAATTAGTTATTTAATTGAATAATTAAATTTTCAAATTTAAATTTCAAAATTATTCAATTGAATAATTATTCAAATTTTCGAGTTTGAGTTTAAATTTCAAATTTTATTTCAAAATTTAAATTTTAATTTGAATCTGAATTTGAATTTAAATTTCGAATTTCGAATTTCAAAAAAAATAATAAAACAAAAATATATATAATAAAAAAATAAAAAAAAATAATTTAATTAATATTTTAAAATTTTTGCATTTGCATTCCCACATTTAGGGTATGATATGTTTTAGAGAATGCATCTTATAGGATTATTTAATTGCTGAAATTATCATTGTTAGTTGTTAACGTGTTAGGGTTTTTCATTTTTAATTATTCCTTTTGCTGAATTAGTTTGTTATTTCATTTTATGTTAAATTGCTGAATTGCATATTAGAAATAATTGTTCATGCATTGTAATTAGTTGCATTTATTTTGTTTATTTTGTTTTTTTTTTGTTAATCCATTTAAGGGCAATCCAACTTAAATAAGATAAGGTGGGGATTTCATCACCCTTCCTTGACCCAAAAATCACCACCCTTCACGTGTGGTTCACCCTAAACCCTAATTTAAAATTTGGATAGCAAGATCATTTAGGGAGCCTCACATTTGGTTCAAAAGTGTGCTGAACTTTAGGGAAGCTTATAATTACTTTCCATAACCAGTGGTTGGTGTCTAATCAAAGAGGTTAAATGGCTAAGCCTAAGCGGGTTTTGTGGTTACTTAATTAGGTCCTTGCGAGAGCAAGGAGAGCCTCCCATGTCCCCACCTCTTACTTGGCTAACCAAAGGAAGTGGTGTAATTCCAAGTGAACCTAAGAGGATTCACATTGGTTGAGCTTAGGAACCCTTAGTTTAGCCCGTAGGTCGTGTGTTTGAACTGCTTGCAATTTTTTTTTTAAATTTAAAAATTCAAATTTGAATTTAAATTTCAAAATCTGAATTTGAATATAAATTTCAAAAAAAAATCTAAATTTCAAATTTCAAAAAAAGAGAATAAAAAAAATGAAAAAAAAGAGAAAATTTTCAAAATTGAGTTTAAATTTCAGATTTTAAATTTCAAAATCTAAATTTGAAATTAAAATTCAAAATTTAAATTTCAAATTTCAAAAAAAAAAGAAGGAAAAGGTGGTTAAAACAAAATAAGATAAAATGAATTCAATGGTCGGAGTTTGTGGAATGAGAAACTACATCCAACCTGAGCCACAGATAAATTGGAACCATGTGTCTCAACAATTGGATAAGATTAATGGGATGGCCCAAAGACTTGATCAAGTCCTTGCATTTCGTCAACAAAGAGGCCCATACCCAACCTTGTCATCCTATCCCTGTTACACAATGTATGCCCTTAGCTCCAATCAGCATGATGTACATTATGACATCTATTGTAAATGAATAAAGTACATATTTGATTCATGTTATTATGGTGTGTTTCTGTGTAATACCCTTAAACAGGACACATATGAGACTTGTATTAGTTTAGAATCTTCACAGCCATTGGATAGATCTAGGGAGATTTATCTTGCCAAGGCTGACACTGATGAACCGCCAAGTTGGTTGGGGTGGCTTGTCTCTATGGCCACAGTCCTTGGGCCTTCATAAGATGAGTTAATCTTGCATCTGCCCACAGTCCTTGGGCCTTCATAAGATGGCTGGACCCTAGGACCATTTAGTGTAAATGTTGGGCCCATTAAGAACCCATAGTGATGGACTCAGGGCTTCACTATACTCAGCAGTGAATTCGGCCCGACCTTGTAACAGAGGCTAGGCTGAACCCATGTGGCTGATGTGTAGATCAATGATAGGGTCCCACGCCCTACAAAGAGAGCCAAGCTAGCCAGCATTAAATAGGAAGTGAGCCTGAAAGCTTAATGGGCCTAAAAGCACATTTCAAACTAGGTTAATTAGATTAATTAAATAGGGGCAGATCTGGGATTTGGATCAACAGATAAGATAAGGGATTATCCTTATCCACTTAAAGAGTCCAGATCCAAATAAAGATTTGGATAAAAGAAATTCCTAATTTGATTAGGAAGGTTGATATTTATCTGCCAATAAGATAAGGAATAATCCCTTATCACTTAAAGAGTCTAGATCCAAATAAAAGATTTGGATTAGGAAATTTTCTCTTTAAGGCTATAAATAAGAGAGCAGGGCAAACCTCCAAAGACACATTCGCTGAATACAGAGAGAAGACAACATAGTTAGATTGCTCTTGCCTTCTGCTCTTTTTCTTCCTGCTCTTGCCACCCCACCCTGTTCGATCTCTAGTTCTTGGATCGATCAATATTGGATCTTGATATTGTTTCTTGCAAGAAGAAACAATCTAGAAGTTGTGCACATTGTCCTATTTGATTCTTGCTGAAGAATCACTAGTTCTTGGTGAAGAACTACCTGCTGATCCTGCCTCACCCTAAGATGTGTCATCTTCAGTGGAGGGAGGATTTGGTACTCTCTTTGAGCGTGGACACCTACATTGGGAGGAGCATTCTTGCGTGGATTCCGTATCAGGTATATCTTTCCCTTAATTTGGTTTCAAATTTGGTCTGGTTTGGGAGGAGGAAAGTGACGAACCTTGAAAATGCAGTTTTCTAAATTGGGAATATGATTCCCGGATGGGAGAAAAGAAATTTTTGAAATTTCGCCCGACCTTCCTGTAGGGTTTGGCCATCCATATGGTGGATCTCCCATTCCTTCGGTGGTATCAGAGCCAGGTTCAAGTCTTGAACCAAAATAGAACAGATTTAAACTTGCGCAAATGGGCAAAAGGCATTCTACCTAATTTGCGTAGTTAGCGCTTTTTCTGGGAATTGGTTCCTAGATTATGGGCAGATGATTTGGAAAATAAATCTTTATTATTCTCTGATATTTATAGAATTTTTCTATGATTTTTTCGTGAATTTTTGGGCTGCACATGTGATGGAGGTCGAATCTTTATGGTGCCAAGATTGGCACACCCTGCGATTTCTATTCTATTCAATTATGGTCTGTATATATATTTTTTTTTATTTTTAGACAAATTGTATAGGAATTTGATGTGATGTAAGAATAGAAAAATTAGGTTTTTCTATTTTATTCCCATCTAGAGATCGTTGGAGCGCGCAATAGAGGAGAAGAAATTTTCACAGAAACAAGTTCTGCAATCTACGATTTTGCAGATATCGATTCTGCAATCTGCGATTAACTGTTCTTTGCAAGTTTGCAGGATATCCAAGAAAATCACAGTGCAGCCCTCTGATATTAGTTTCTTGGTAATTTGATTATCTTGAATTAATTTATTTTCAGATCATCTATCTTGAATTAAATCTTGAATTGGACACCAAAACTTTGGCCGATTTACACCAGATTTGGTCCAAATTGGTTGGACCGAATTGTTGGTTCGATGGGGTTGGTTTTTCTAACCCTAATTCGATTTAGGCCAGAGATTTGATGGCCCACTTCAATCTTTATTTTGGCCCACCTCTGTAAAACCTAATTTTAATATGATAATGACTGAATCAGCCCAAAATTTGCTACATGGGCCGAACTGCTTTTTGTAGTACAACCCATGTACCTAGATAATGTTATATGATAACATTATGGACTCTGTTGGGCTGATACTGATTTAATCTAATTAATTAAGGTTTCTACAAATATTCTAAATGATTAGATCAATTTATTTCATGCATGTGATGTATGGATGTGTGATGTGCTACGTACATGGACCATAAGTACTTGGCCCATGATTATTTCGATAGTGGCTCTTTCGCACACTATGGCTGAATGCACATCATTGCCATGGTGTCCATAAGATCATTGGGTGATCTCTCCATTTGGTGGGCCCCACATCAGTTTCCTCCCCAAGAGGAACCATGCAGAACCCTAGCCGTTTAGGGCCCATTTAAATCTGGCTTTGAGAAAGTTAGTGGGAGCCAATTTGGTTTGACCTAAATAAGACTAGGGTGTAATATTTCGTTCCCTCCACTAAAATATGAGTGCATGTGATAGGGAGATTCATATGATGAACTCTCTAAAGGCCTTTCATCATTAACATGAAGATGGGTCCTTCAATAATGAGGAAATGCACCATAAAATTGGGCTATCCATTTGCTGCTAGATTTGTTGGATTGTTTCATAAGATAATAGGAGTGTCATAGAACGATGTGGGAGGGGCCTATCCTAAAATGGAAGACTCTCTCACGGTACCTTGGCATTCACAAGTATGATGGGTAAGCACTCACTGGACAAAAATGTTTAACCTAAAATGACAATGAACCTTGTTTGACAGAGGCCAAAAGGAAAGCTCATGAGATGAGTGGATGTGATCCTTCACAGAAGGTGGTGGGGTTATAAAGCTGAAACAGTTGGCTCCATGCACCCTATGTGGTTTCCCACATTTCTAGAGACATAGTTCGCAGTCTCCGTCACTGAGATAGGAAGGAAATCTTAGAGATGAACAAATGGAAATAGAACATAGATTAACAACCATATCTATGTAGATAACATGAATCAAATTGGGTTGTGGACTAACTCTCTTGTCCGGTGCTATATCATAGCCTCCTTAGACAATCAGATACAATGACAATTCGATCAGATCGAAGTGTCCAAAGATATCTTGGATAGTCTAAGGACAATGTATGAGGAGCAGAATTGTTCTACTCGTCAGAAGGTCCTAAAACAGTTTATGACCGCACAAATGTCCAATAACCAGCTAGTTCATGACCATTGTCTTAAGATGATGGGGTACATCAATGAACTAGAGGCTCTTGGATCTGGGCTAGATCATGTCACCAAAGTTGATGCTATCCTGAACTCTTTGCCTATTTTCTTCAATCAGTTCATCATGAATTACAATATGAACAAGCTAAATGTTAGCATCTAGGAACTCAACAATATGTTGTAGAGGGCCGAGGAATTGATAAAGATGAATGAGCTCATTGCCATGCTTGTTGAAGGTGGCAAATCAGGCAAGAAGAAGAGGAAGGCAAAGAAGAAACCTCAGAAGAAAACTAGCAAGCCTAAAAGGCAGAGGAAGAACAAGGCATCAGATGCTTGTCACTTCTACAAACAGGCCAAACACTGGAAAAGGAACTGTCCTTAGTACCTGGAGACCAAGAAATAAGGTAATTTTGAATCCTTTGTCATAGAAACCAATATGTTGATGACTTCTTCTTCCTGGTGTATTGACTCTGGGGCTTCCACTCATGCATGTAACACATTGCAGGGGTTCAGAACAAGCAAAAGACTGAGTGACGATGGAGTGATTCTTTACTTGGGGACTTCTACAAACATTGCACCTACAACTACAACAACTGTAGAATTGTATTTCAGAGAAGGAACAATTACATTAAAAGATTGTCTTTATGTACCCAATTTGAGAAGAAATTTGATTTTTGTTTCAAAACTATGTATGGATGGTTATTTTGTTCTCTTTAGTAATGTGATTACTATCAAAAGGAATAACAAATTCCTCGCATATGGAGAACTTAAGAATGGTCTCTATGTCCTCCATCCTTCTCTGGAAATAAATATAATCGAAACTGCATCGTATAATAACCCTAAGAAAAGAACCCATGATATAGTTAATCCCATGTGCCTGTGGCATTACCGACTTGGCCACATTAACATAGATCGTATCACAAGGTTGGTAAAGGATGGTCCTTTGGATTTTCTAACTGTAGATGATCTTCCAACCTGTGAACCTTGCCTTCAGGCTAAGATGATAAAATGACCATTTAACGATAAGCCTAAAAGATCAACAGGCACCCTTGACCTTATACATACTGATGTGTGTGGTCCCATGAATGTTAGGACACGTAACCAACAGGTTTATTTTATAACATTCACCGATGATCACTCTCAGTATGGTTACATGTACCTAATGAGACACAAGTTTGAATCCTTTGAAAAGTTCAAAGAGTTCAGGCAAAAGGTCGAGAAACAGTTAAGGAGACACATTAAGTGTTAGACAGTTTTGTATGCCCTTAGCTTCAATCAGAATGATGTACTTTATGAGTTTATTGTAAATGAATAAAGATACATATTTGATTCATGTTCCCTTGGTATGTTTCTGTATAATACCCTTAAACTGGACACTTAATGAGACTCGTGTTAGTTTAGAACGTTCACAGCCAGTGGGTCGGTCTGGGAAGACCTATCCTGACAAGGCTGACACTGTGGTGCCACCAAGTCGGTTGGGGTGGCCTGTCTCAGCTGCCAGGGTGAGACCCTAGGCACATACAGTGTAGGATTAATTGAATCTTTGAACTGGACCAGATTTTCAGTATTGCCCCGGACCTTGGAGATTGATGGGCAAAACTAGAAAGTTACACCCGACCCCTAGACTCGATTATGATACTGCACTAGGTGTCGGATTGGGCTATCTTTGATGTACCAATCAGTGAGATCCTTAGCGGGAGTCAAAACCTGGGTATGTTGGGACAGTCTGAGAATTCATCTGAGTTGGTGATCATAGTGACAGGATCAGCCCCTTTGTCGGACAAAGGTAATGATCGGGGATGCACTCTCACTGATGGAAACCAAGACTGCCGGCAGCCGATTTCAACCGTTGAGATTTGTTTTGCAAAATATATTTTATATAAGATATAAAAGTATATATGGTTTCTAAAATGTTTGCAAGAAGGTTTTAATTCCCGGGATCCATATGAGTGGAGAGTGCAACACTGTTCCTTGCAGCCGAGGGAGAGGTCCTCTCTTGTCGGGCAGTGTATGATCGTTATGGGCTGAGAGGTTAAGTGTAAGACCATTAAGGATAATACCTGATGGGCTAATCTTGCATCTGCCCATAGTCCCTGGGTGTTACAAGGTGGCTTGGCCCAGGGACCTCTTAGGGTAAGTGTTGGGCCCGTAGAGCCCATTTGATGGGTTTCAGGGGGTGCACTGTCTTTAACAGTGTATTCGTTCAGGCCGTGTAACAAAGGCTGGGCCGAACCCATGTGGCTGATGTGTAGATCAATGCTTGGGTCCCACGCCATACATGGAAGCCCAACTGGGCAGCAGTTAAGAGGGTTAAGTGAGCACATAAGCTTAATGGGCCTAAAGCCCATTTCGAACTGGGCTGTTTATTTAGTTAATAAAGGGGCAAAATCTGAAGTGGATCAGCTAATAGGATTGGGCTTAGACCCTATCCACTTAGAGAGTCCAAGATCTAAATAAGATTTAGATCTGGAAACCTCCTAATCAGATTAGGAGATGGCTGATCTGATCTCCAGATAAGATAAGGATTATCCCTTATCACTTAAAGGGACTTCTAACCCAAATGTGATTTGGATTAGCAACTCCTAATCTGATTAGGAGTTGATCCCTTTAAGATTATAAAAGAAGAAGGGGGCAGCAGCCTAAAACACACACAGATCATCATGTTTTCTTTAGTGCTGAAATCAAGAAGAGAGAATTCTGCTCCCTGCAAATACTCTCTTGCCGCCTCCCTGTTCTTGCCGCCCTGTTTGCCAGTTCGATCTCCACTTGTGGGAGAAGTCAAGATTGGATCTTGACATCAGTCCTTTGAGAAAGGATTGAAGGGAAGCTGTGCTCACGTACCATCTTGCTGATTCTTGCGAAGGACAGAGTTCTTGGAGAAGAACACTATTGATTCTGCTCCACCTGTACTGCGCCATCTTCAGTGGGAGCAGTCTTTGGATCCTTCCTTGGGCGTGAACACCTTCGTTGGGAGATATTACTTCTCCGTATCAGGTATAATCCTTCCCACTCCTTTTTGGTTCAGATCTGGTTCAGTTTATGGTTCAAGATTGATCCTTGAAAATATGATTTTCTAAATAGGGAATACGATTCCCAGTTGAAGGGAGAAAAAAATTTTTGAAATTCGCCCCTTATTCCGCAATCTTTGGGCGTCCATAGGATGGATCTCTTATCCCTTCATTAAGGCCCTTCGATCAGATCGAGAAGGCGAATATCTCTTTGACGAATTCAGGGACTACTTGAAGGATAATGGGATAGTATCATAACTAGTTCCTCCTACTACACCACAATTAAATACTATGTCAGAAAGGAGGAACCGAACTTTACTGGATATGGTCCGATCACTTCTCGTACACTCGGAATTACCCACATCCCTTTGGGATTATGCATTAGAGGCTATGATATACGTGCTAAATTGGGTTCCAACCAAATCCTTTCTAAAGACTCCCTATGAACAAGTGCTGACAAATTGGAATCTAAAACCATCCGTTGCCTATTTGTAGGTTACCCAAAGGCTCTGTAGGGTATTTATTCTATGACCTAAGAGAACAGAAGGTGTTCTGTAGTTGAAATGCCCATTTCTTGGAGGAAGATTACATCTTAAACAATCATCATCAAGAAGTTGTTCTTGATGAGGATAGCTCAAGAGTAGTGGGAGATGTCCCACAAGCTCTACTTAATAATCAACCTAGGAGATCTACTCGGGAATTTAGGCCTCCAGTTCGTTACGGCTTTGACCAAGAAAGTTACTTGGTGAAAGCCACGACTAGTGAGGAGTATCTCGTGACTTACACAGAAGCTATGTTGGACATAGATTCCTTGAAGTGGGTAGATGCCATGAGAGCTGAGATGGACTCAATGGAAGAAGGGCCTCGATGGTATGGTTAAGACCTAAAAGGCTTGTCTTGTGGCAAAAGGTACACTCAGAAAGAGGGAATCGATTATGAGGAAACATTTTCGCCCGTGGCCATGCTTAAATCCATTAGGATCCTGCTAGCTGTAGCAGCATACCATGACTACGAGATTTGGCAAATGGATGTCAAAACCGCATTCCTGAATGGAGATCTTACTGAAGATATCTATATGCAGCAACCGCAAGGTTTCGTAGCTGCAGGTCAGGAACACATGGTATGCAAACTTAATCTATCCATATATGGACTTAAGCAAGCTTCTAGGAGCTGGAACATCTGGTTTGACTCTACTGTTAAACAGTTTGACTTTGAGTAGAATCTGGATGAGTTATAAGAAGATCAGGGGGATAAGGTTACGTTCTTGGTTTTGTATGTAGACGACATTCTACTCATTAGGAATGATGTAGGAATATGGTGAAAGTATGGATTTCACAACAATTCTCCATGAAAGATCTTAGAGAAGCCTCTTATATCTTGGGACTTTGATTCTATAGAGATAGATTGAAGAGGATAATAGGATTATCCCTATCTACTTACATTGACAAGATAGTCAAAAGATACAGTTTGGAGAACTCGAAGAAATGAAATGTTCCTTTCAGGCATGGTGTCACTCTCTCCAAGGGTATGTTTCCCAAGACACCTAATGAGATTGAGGGCATGAAGGAAGTTCCCTATGCCTCTGTTGTTGGGAGCATCATGTATGCCATGTTGTGCACTCGGCCAGACATTGCTCAGGCTGTGAGTGTGGTAAGTAGATACCAATCTCACCCAGGACAAGAGCATTGGATTGTTGTGAAAAATATACTGAAATACATTCGAAGGACAAAAGAGTTTTGTCTGGTATTCGATGGTAGTTCACTACAAATCCTTGGGTATACCGATGCTGATTTCTAGTCAAATCCAGATAATAGAAAGTCTACATCTGGATACATATTTACGATGGGGTCCTGTGCAGTTAGCTGAAAAAGCAGCAAACAAGTGTCCACTGCAGATTCCACAACCGAGGCCGAGTACATTGCAGCAACTGAAGCTGCCAAAGAAACCATATGGATGAAGAAGTTCATTCAGAAATTTGGTGTAGTTATATCTAGCACATCACCCAATCCATTGTTGTGTGACAACACTGGAGCCATTGCTCAAGCTAAGGAGCCATAAGCCCACTCGAAGTCAAAGCACATCGAGAGGAAGTACCATGTACTACGGGAGATAGTTGGAAGAGGGGACGTCTTGATTCAGATGGAAGCATCAGCGAAAAATGCAACAGACCCATTGACTAAGCCATTGACACTGAAAGTGTTTGAGAAATACATGGAATGCATGAGACTCCAGCTTATACCCGATTAGACCTAAGTGCAAGTGGGAGCTGTTAGACAGTGTATGCCCTTAGCTCCAATCAGCATGATGTACATTATGACATTTATTGTAAATGAATAAAGTACATATTTGATTCATGTTATTATGGTGTGTTTTTGTGTAATACCCTTAAACTGGACACATATGAGACTCGTGTTAGTTTAGAATCTTCACAGCCATTGGATAGATCTGGGGAGATTTATCCTGCCAAGGTTGGCACTAATGAACTGCTAAATTGGTTGGGGTGGCTTGTTTCGGCTGCTAGGGTGAGACCTGAGGTACATGTAGTGTGAGTTTTCTTAATATCCTGAACCTGCCCAAAATTCTAGTATTGCCCTGGACCTTAAAGATAGATGAGCAAAACTGGAATGTTACACCTGACCCCTAAACTCGATTATGATACTGCACTAGGTGTCGGATTGGGCTATTTTTGATATGTTAATCAGTGAGATCCTTAGAGGGGGTCAAAACCTGGTTATGTTGGGACAGCCCGAGAATTCATCTGAGTGGGTGATCATAGTGACAGTATGAGCCCCTTTGTCGGACAAAGTGAACGATCGGAGATGCACTCTCTCTGATAGAAAACCTAAACTGCTGGCAGTTGATTTCAACCGTTGAAATTTGTTTTGCAAAATATATTTTTATAGAGATATACATATATATATTATGGTTTCAAAATGTTTGCAAAAGGTTTTAATTCCTAGGATCCATGCGAGTAGAGAGTGCAACACTTCACCTTGCAGCCGAGGGAGAGGTCCTCTCTTGTCGGGCAGTGATTGATCATTATGGGCTGAGAGGTTAAGTGTAAGACCATTGAGGGTTATACCTGATGTGTAAATCTTGCATCTGCCCACAGTCCTTGGGCCTTCATAAGATGGTTGGACCCAAGGACCATTTAGTGTAAATATTGGGCCCATTAAGAGTCCATAGTGATGGACTCAGGGGCTCACTGTACTCAGTAGTGAATTCGGCCAGGCCTTGTAATAGAGGTTAGGCTGAACTCATGTGGCTGATGTGTAGATCAATGATTGGGCCCTACGCCATACAAAGAGAGCCAAGCTAGCTAGCATTAAATAGGAAGTGAGCCTGAAATCTTAATGGGCCTAAAAGCCCATTTCGAACTGGGTTAATTAGATTAATTAAATAGGGGCGGATCTGGGATTTGGATCAACAGATAAGGGATTATCCTTATCCACTTAAAGAGTCCAGATCCCAATAATGATTTAGATCAAAGGAACTCCTAATTTGATTAGGAAGGCTGATATTTATCTACACATAAGATAAGGGATTATCCTTATCACTTAAAGAGTCCAAATCCAAATAAAAGATTTGGATTAGGAAACTCCAAATGGGATTAGGATATTTTCTCTTTAAGGCTATAAATAAGAGAGCAGGGCAAACCTCCAAAGACACATTCACTGATTATAGAGAGAAGACAACAATCCTATTCGAATGTTGGATCTCCACCATGTTGCCATCCCACCCTATTGGATCTCCAGTTCTTGGATTTGATCAAGATTGGATCTTGATATTGTTTCTTGCAAGAAGAAACAATCTCGAACCTCTGCTCACAATCCTATTCGATTCTTGCTGAAGAATCACTAGTTCTTGGTGAAGAACTACCTACTGATCGTACCTCACCCTAAGCTCTGTCATCTTCAATGGAGGGTGGATTTGGTACTCTCTTTGGGCGTGAACACCTATGTTGGGAGGAGAATTCTTGCATGGATTCCTTATCAGGTATATCCCTCCCTTAATTTGGTTTCAGATTTGGTCTGGTTTGGTTACAACAATGAACCTTGAAAATGTAGTTTTCTAAATTGGGAATAGGATTCCCGGATGGGAGTAAAGAAATTTTTGAAATTTCTCCCAACCTTCCTGTAGAGTTCGGCCATCCATATGATGGATCTCCCATCCCTTCAATCCAACATGTTCCATCTATGCAAGCCTGGCCCATTATGTTAGCCAGTGCCCTGCGGTGGTCCCATGTCAACTAGTCAATCCAGACCAAGTACTTGTGGCCAACAGATTTTTCCAATCCAATGCTAACCCGTTCTTTCGTTCATATAACCCTGGGTGGGAAAATCAGCCCAACTTTACTTATAGGGCCTAAGTCCAAGAAACCACCCTGCCAGATATGCACTCTCAATTGTCTGAAGCCCAGACTCACTATGAGTACAATGATTACCCTGGGACTCAACCGGCTTAACCATGTCAAACCTACACACAACCCCAAGAGCACCATCCATCTAACCCCATGGCCTAGCAATTTCAGAGGCCACAAGTGCAGAGCCAATTCCAGTAGATGTACCCTATGAAACAATCGGTCCAACTTTATCAAGCTTACCCACAACCTCCTCAGACCCGTGCAGTTGATGACCAATTCATGTAGCTTCAGTAGCTAATTCTAACTCAATAGCAGTCCATCAATAGATTAGAGATCCAAATAGGACAACTAGTTGAAGCCAAGGCAAGGAGAGAAGTAGGGAAACTACCGAGTCAACTGGTTGCGAATCTTAGAAATCAGCCACCGGGTTTTCCTCCGCAACAGATTCAACCACCTCCTAAGAACCCTTAGTTTGAAAATGCCAAAGCTGTTACAACCTTAAGGAGTGGGAAGATTTTAGAGGACCCGTATGAGAAAAAGAAAGTTAGTGAGGAAGAAAAGGAGCAAGAAGACCATAAGTTGAGGGGAAAGAAAACAGAAAGTAAAATTTAGAAGAAGAGCCTATAGTGAACCGACCTGTAGTTCCCTTTCGAACTGCACTCATAGTCGGGCCATTGTGAAAGAAGAAAGAGATTCGCAATGAGGAGAACAAGGAGTTATTCAAGCAAGTCCATATTAACATCCCTCTCCTTAATGCAATCCAACTTGTCCTGGCCTATGCCATGTTCTTGAAAGAGATATGCACTCAAAAGAGGGTGCCACGATTTGCCCCACAAAAAGTGATGCTCTCGGTAGATGTTAGTGCGGTTCTCTTAAACCAACTTCCTTGGAAAATGAAAGACCCTGGTGCTCCTCCCATAAGTTGTGTCATCTCTGGAATCACTTTTGATCGAGCCCTATTGGATCTTGGGTTCAGTGTAAATCTATTCCCCTTTATCATTTATGAAAGGTTCAGGATCGGCAAGTTAAAACCTACCTCGATAATTCTACAACTTGCTGATCGATCAGTCAAGACTCCTCAAGGTGTTATTGAGGACATCATTGTCAAGGTAGAGGATTGTTACTTCCCAATGGATATTATCGTCCTAGACATGACCCCAACCGAGGAACTGAACAATAACCCGATAATCTTAGAACATCCGTTTCTAGCAACAGCTAATGCAAACATCAAATGTAAATTGGGAGAAATGGACATTTCATTTGGGGAGCAGAAAGTCCAGTTAAATGTATTTAGAGCCACTAAGTATCCAAACCTAAGGGAAGATGAATTCAAGGTAGATGTAGTGGACGATATTTTAAATGCCCTGTCTACCCCTTGGTTAGCCCAATTTGAACCCTGTTTATGGGAAGAAGAAAGCGAGTTTAAGAGTATAGATGAGAGAAGTGTATGGATGTGTTTGGTTGAAGATGTTAAACTTAGCGCTGGTTGGGAGGCAACCCAACATAGTTTTCATGTGCTTTAGGATTAGAGTTTTTCTTTTCTTGATTCAAGACCAGTTGGCAGCCCTTGAACCCCTAGGAAAAACCCACTTGATTGTTCCCTTTGGCTCAAGTCCCTTTGCATCAGTCAAGTCATGCCATTGGGGACAATGGCACTTAAGTTGGGGGCTGAGGAAAGAGAAATTGAAAAATGAAAATTGAAGCTAAGCCTTTAGAAATGCAAAACTAAAAATTTTACTGAAAAATTTAAAAATTCTTTCCATTAAAAGAGATTCCTAGTTGAGGAAATTGATAGAAGAATACTGAATTTTGTAGAAATTGGTAACAAGTGATAGGAGTCAAAATTGGTCTTATTTGAACATTGTCAAAATCGTTTAGAAATTGGAAAGTACTACCAAGTTTGCCCTTGGCAGGATAAGAAGAGAAAGATTGAGAAATTAGACAAAAAATTCTTCAAATTGTTAGAGACAGTGGACTACCCTGAATAGTGTTTAAAAAAGAAAGAGAATAAAAGGTCAATGGACACCCTAGACTTAGTAATTGGGTCTCTTCACCTAAGTTAAGTGTCGAGATTTGCGTCAAACAGAAAAGGGAATGCCAAAGACAATCACCTAACACATAGTAATTGGGTCTCTTCACCTAAGGAAAGTGTTGAGATTTATGTCCAACGGTGGAAGGTAGCAATAAAAATAAGTGTGCATATCTGTAGTTTTATGCCTTAAGAGCATCATTTCAGGGGTATTTTAGGCCTTAGAATAATCAAAATGTCCCCTTTTCCCAGTTAAATTCAATACTATGACCTCTGATGGTCTCTGTGCAAATTTTGGAGAAAACTGTAGAAGTTTCAAGGCTGAAATGCAGTTTTTGGGAAACTGGTGTGAATTCCAACTAAGAGAGGGGGTGTTTCTGTGAAAAACTGAGCATAGGAGGGCGCCTTCTATCTGCTAAACCCAGAATGGCGCCCCTCCTACTGTATTAGCATACTCCCTTCTCCCTAGCAAACCCTAGGGCGCCTTTCCACTCATTCTTTTCATCTCTAACAAACCCTAGCCCCCCTAACTGCTAAATCCTCACCTTCCATCCCTTCCTAACATCTAATTTCCACCCTCCATTCTAGGGCACTCTCTTTGGAGTGCATTCTAACCCTAGGGCGCCACCTAACTACTAATCCTCACCATTCAGCCTTTACCCACTAGATCTTAGCCCTCTATTTCACTCTCTATCTCAGTCATTCACCCTAGGTTACCACCCACTCCTTTTAATCTCCACCTGTCAGCTGAAGGGATGAGATATCCATCGTATGGACGCCCGAATCTTGTGGAATAGAATGGGCGAATTTCAACATTTGTCTCCATCTTACTGAGAATTGTATTCCCTTGTTTTAGAAAAATCGTATTTTTCAAGGATCAATCTTGAACAAAGAACCGAACCAGATCTGAACAAAAACAGTAGGAGGGGGGTATACCTAATACGGAGAAGTAGTATCTCCCAATGGAGGTGTTCACGCCCAAGGAAGGAACCAAAAACTGCTCCCACTGAAGATGGCGCAATGTAGGATGAAGCAAAATCAGCAGCATTCTTCAAAAGAACTAGATCCTTCACAAGAATCAGCTGGATGGCACGCGAGCACTACTTCCAATCAGTCCTTCCACAAAGAACTAATATCAAGATCTGATCATGATCACTCCCACAGAGAATAGGAGATCGAATTGGCAGATATGGCGGCGGCAGGAATGAGGCGACCAGAGAGATTTAGCACAGTAAAGCTTAATTCTCTCTTCTGTAATTTCAGCTCTGAAGACAGGATGTGAAGTGTGTGTAAAGGCTGCTGCCCCCTCCTCCTTTTATAACCTTAAAGGGACCAGCTCTTAATCCTATTAGGAGTTGCTGATCCAAATTATATTTGGATCAGAATTCCCTTTAAGTGATAAGGGTAAACCCTTATCTTATCTGTAGATTGGATCAGCCTTCTCCTAATCTCATTACGAGGTTTCTAGATCTGAATCACATTTAGATCTGGACTCTCTAAGTGGATAGGGTTAAGGCCCAATCCTATCTGCTAATCCAATCTTAGAATTCACCCCTTCTTTAACTGATCAAATCAGCTTAGTTCGAAATGGGCTTTAGGCCCAATAAGGTTATGTGCTCACTTAGCCTTCCAAACTGCTGCCTAGTTGGGCTTCCTTGTTTGGCGTGGGACCCAAACATTGATCTACACATTGGCCACATGGGTTCAGCCCAGCCTTTGTTACAAGGCCTGACCGAATACACTGTTATGTACAGTGCACCCCCTAAAACCAATCACATGGGCTCTATGGGCCCAACACTTACCCTAAGTGGTCCCTGGGCCTAACCACCTTGTAACACCCAGGGACTGTAGGGAGATACAAGATTAGCCCATCAGGTATTACCCTCAATGGTCTTACACTTAGCCTCTCAGCCCATAATGATCAAACACTGCCCGACGAGAGAGGACCTCTCCCTCGGTTGCAAGAAACAGTGCTGCACTCTCTACTCACATGGATCCCGGGAATTAAAACCTTTTTGCAAATGGTTGGAAACCATATTATATATATACTTTTATATCTCATATAAAATATATTTTGCAAAACAAATCTCAACGATTAAAATCGGCTACCGGCAGTCTTGGTTTCCATAAGAGAGAGTGCATCCCCGATCATTACCTTTGTCCGACAAAGGGGCTGATCCTGTCACTATGATCACCCACTTAGATGAATTCTCAGACTGTCCCAACATACCCTGGTTTTGACCCCGCTAAGGATCTCACTGATTGGCATATCAAAGACAGCCCAATCCGACACCTAGTGCAGTATCATAATCGAGTATAGGGGTCAGGTGTACTTTTTCGGTTTTGCCCATTAATCTCCAAGGTCCAGGGCAATGCTGGAAATCTGGTCCAATTCAAAGATTCAATTAATCCTACACTGCATGTACCTCGGGTCTCAGCCTGGTGGCAGAGATAGGCCACCCGAACCGACTTGGCGACACATCAGTGTCAGCCTTGGCAGGATAAATCTCCCCAGACTTATCCAACGGCTGTGAACATTCTAAACTAACACGAGTCTCATAGTGTCCAGTTTAAGGGTATTACACAGAAACACACCATAGGAACATGAATCAAATATGTACTTTATTCAATTACAATAAACTCATAATTTACATCATTCTGATTGGAGCTAAGGGCATACAACTGTCTAACATCAGCCCTAGGCACCTAAATCTCCACCATCCAATTCTAGGTGCACAAATCTTAGCCCTACATAATATTGGGTGCCCTCTCCTTCACTTCTCAGCCTTAGGATCACCTTAGAACAGTCCTAACCCTCCATTCTAAACCCTAGGGTGACCATATTTCTACTAAAACCCAACTGTCGCCCCCCTCTTTCATTCTAATCCCAATTTTATCCACCCTTCTCTATAAAAAGGACCCAAGGGGTCCTGAGATGGGGTTGGATTCTGCCCCTTGGTAAGACGAAAGGCTGCTCTTGAGAAGTTCAAGGGTAGAGGAAGAGGAGAATGCCCAGGCAAGAGGAGGGGTTCCTGCTTGCAGTTCGCCTAGCCACTACTACCACCTCTGGATTTGGACCCCAACCAATTTTCTATTAGTTTCATATTTACTTTCTGTTCTTTAATTTCTAGCCCTTATTTTTATTTCTACAATTTACTTTTATCTAGTTTAATTTTTGTCTTCCTTTCTATAGATCTGGAATTCGGCCAGGTTAGACGGAAGGCCTAGCTCGAGGAGTTCAAGAGTCAAAGGATAGATCCGGAGACTGCTACCTCTGACCAAGTTGTAGACTTTCTATTTAGTTTTTTATTTCTATCATTTATTCATTTTTTTGCATGTTTCACTTTCAGCATTGTTAGAACTTTATGTTAATGGATTCCAGTTTAATTAATTAAATTTTGTGTTTCTGCAATCTCCAACTGTATTATTTTGTCTGGATTGAAGTACGTAAAGATTTTTCCCTCACTTCCCTATAGATACAACCCCTTTCTCACCACTAACTGCGTTTGTAGTTATTTTGAGAATTAGAAAAATTTATAATTATTAAAATTGGTGTTCTGAAGTGGTTAACGACATACTTCCGGATACACCATTACCATCTACTGAACTTCCTCCAGTAGTCGTAGGGCCAGCCCTGAGCACTGTTGTGATGATGATGGACCACATCATGAACTGGCCTTGTGATGAACTCTCATGGCCAGAATTTGTGTTAGATAGTGTATGCCCTTAGCTCCAATCAGATTGATGTACATTATAACATTTATTGTAAATGAATAAAGTACATATTTGATTCATGTTATTGTGGTGTGTTTCTGTGTCCTTAAATTGGACACATAATGAGACTCGTGTTAGTTTAGAATGTTCACAGCCGTTGGATAAGTCTGGGGAGATTTATCCTGCTAAGGCTGACACTAATGTGCCACCAAGTGTTGGGGTGGCCTGTCTCAGCCGCCAAGGTGAGACCCGAGGTACATGTAGTGTAGGTTTACTTGAAACCCTGAACTGGGCCAGATTTCTAGTATTGCCTTCGACCTTGGTGATTAGTGGGAAAAACTGGAAAGTTACACCTGATCCCTAGACTCGATTATGATACTGCACTAGGTGTCGGATTAGACTGCCTTTGATATGCCAATCATTGAGATCCTTAGCGGGGACCAATACCTGGGTATGTTGGGACAGTTTGAGAATTCATCTGAGTGGGTGATCATGGTGATAGGATCAACCCCTCTTTTGAACAAAGGTAATGATCGGGGATGGACTCTCTCTAATGGAAACCAAGACTGTCGGTAGCTGATTTCAATCGTTGAAATTTGTTTTGCAAAATATATTTTAATTCCCGGGATCCATGTGAGTAGAGAGTGCAGCACTGTTCCTTGTAGCCGAGGGAGAGGTCTTCTCTTGTCGGCCAGTGTATGATCATTATGGGCTGAGAGGTTAAGTGTAAGACCATTGAGGGTAATACCTGATGAGCTAATCTTGCATCTGCCCACAGTTCCTGGGCTTTCATAAGGTGGCTTGGCCTAGTGACCATTTAGTGTAAGTGTTGGGCCCATTAGGCGCTCATGTGATGGGCTTAGGGGGTGCACTGTCCATAACAGTGTATTCGGCCAGGCCTTGTAACAGAGGCTGGGCTGAACCCATGTGGCTGATGTGTAGATCAATGTTTGGGTCCCACGCCATACAAAGAAGCCCAACTGGGCAGCAGTTTGGAAGCATACTGAGCACTAAGACTTCATGGGCCTAAAGCCCATTTTGAATTGGGCTGATTTGGTCAATTAAATAAAGGGGTGGATCTAAGATTAGATTAGCAGATAGGATAGGGTCTTAACCCTATCCACTCAGAGAGTCAAGATCTGAATACAGATTTAGATCTGGAAACCTCCTAATAGGATTCGGAGAGGGTTAATTTAATCTGTAGATAAGATAAGGGTCTATCCTTATCACTTAAAGGGAATTCAGATCCAAATATGATTTGGATCAGCTACTCCTAATGGGATTAGGAGCTAATCTCTTTATGGTTATAAAAGGAGGAGGGGGCGGCAGCCACTTAGAAGATCACATCCTCAGTTTTAGTGCAAGAGTTACAGAAGAGAGAACATAGCATCCAGTGAGACTACGCTATTTTCTCCTTGTCGCCCCCTTCCTACCGCTGCCATAACTACCAGTTCGATCTCATCTTCAAGAAGGAGCGATCAAGATCAGATCTTGATAGTAGCCTTTGGGGAAAAGGCTGATATGAAGTTCTACTCACAGCCTCCAACGAATTCTTGCGAAGGGTTCGGTTCGTTCGACGAACACTGCTGATTCTGCTCCATCATTCACTATGTCATCTTCAATGGGAGCAGTCTTTGGAGTCTTTCTTTGGGTGTGAACACCTTCGTTGGGAGATATTGTGTCTCCGTATCAGGTATGTCCCTCTCCTGCTTCTGGTTTCAGATCTGGTTCGATTTAGGGTTCAAGATTGGTCCTTGAAAATGCAGATTTTCTAAAACAGGGAATGTGATTCCCAGATGTGGGAAGAGGAAATTTTTGAAATTTTGCCTAACCTTCCTATAGGGTTCGGCCATACATATGATGTATCACTCATTCTCAACTCTTTGCCTGTTTTAGACAGTGTATGCCCTAAGTGCAAGTGGGAGCTGTTAGACAATGTATGCCCTTAGCTCCAATCAGATTGATGTACATTATGACATTTATTGTAAATGAATAAAGTACATATTTGATTCATGTTATTGTGGTGTGTTTCTGTGTAATACCATTAAACTGGACACATAATGAGACTCGTGTTAGTTTAGAATGTTCACAGCCGTTGGATAAGTCTAGGAAGATTTATCCTACTAAGGCTGACACTGATGTGGCGCCAAATGTTGCGGTGACCTGTCTCAGCTGCCAGGGTGAGACCGGGGGTACATGGAGTGTAGGTTTACTTGAAACCCTAAACCGGACGAGATTTCCAGTATTGCCTTGGGCCTTGGTGATTAGTGGGCAAAACTGGAAAGTTACACCTAACACCTAGACTCGATTATGATACTGCACTAGGTGTCAGATTGGGATGTCTTTGATACGCCAATCAATGAGATCTTTAGCGGGGGTAAAATCCTGGGTATGTTGGGACAGTCTGAGAATTCATCTGAGTGGGTGGATCAGTCCCTCTGCCGGACAAAGGTAATGATCGGGGATGCACTCTCTCTAATGGAAACCAAGACTGTCGGCAGCCAATTTCAATCGTTGAAATTTGTTTTGCAAAATATATTTTATATATAGATATAAATATATATATTATGGGTTCAAAATGTTTGCAAAAGGTTTTAATTCCCGGGATCCATGTGAGTAGAGAGTGCAGCACTGTTCCTTGCAGCCGAGGGAGAGGTCTTCTCTTATCGGGCAGTGTATGATCATTATGGGCTGAGAGGTTAAGTGTAAGACCATTGAGGGTAATACCTGATGGGCTAATCTTGCATCTGCCCACAGTCCCTAGGTTTTTATAAGGTGGCTTGGCCCAGGGACCACTTAGTGTAAGTGTTGGGCCCATTAGGAGCTCATGTGATGGGCTCAGGGGGTGCACTGTCCATAACAGTGTATTCGGCCAGGCCTTGTAATAGAGGCTGGGCTGAACCCATGTGGCTGATGTGTAGATCAATGTTTGGGTCCCACGCCATACAAAGAAGCCCAACCGGGCAGCAGTTTGGAAGCATACTGAGCACTGAGACTTCATGTGCCTAAAGCCCATTTTGAACTGGGCTGATTTGATCAGTTAAATAAAGGAGCAGATCTGAGATTAGATTAGCAGATAGGATAGGGTCTTAACCCTATCCACTCAGAGAGTCGAGATTTGAATACAGATTCAGATTTGGAAACCTCCTAATAGGATTAGGAGAGGGCTGATCTAATCTGCAGATAAGATAAGGGTCTATCCTTATCACTTAAAGGGAATTCAGATCCAAATATGATTTGGATCAGCTACTCCTAATGGGATTAGGAGCTAATCTCTTTATGGTTATAAAAGGAGGAGGGGGCGGCAGCCACTCAGAAGATCACATCCTCAGTTTCAGTGCAAGAGTTACAGAAGAGAGAACATAGCATCTAGTGAGACTGCGCTATTTTCTCCTTGTCGCCCCCTTCCTGCCGCCGCCATAACTACCAGTTCGATCTCATCTTCAAGCAGGAGCGATCAAGATCAGATCTTGATATAAACCTTTGGGGAAAGGCTGATCTGAAGTTGTGCTTACAGCCTCCAGCGAATTCTTGCGAAATGTTCGGTTCGTTGGATGAACACTGCTGATTCTGCTCCATCATTCACTGTTTCATCTTCAGTGGGAGCGGTTTTTGGAGTCTTTCTTTGGGCTTGAACACCTTCATTGGGAGATATTGTTTCTCTATATTAGGTATATCCCTCTCTTGCTTCTGGTTTCAGATCTGGTTCAATTTAGGGTTCAAGGTTGATCCTTGAAAATGCAAATTTTCTAAAAGAAGGAATGTGATTCCCAGATGAGGTGAGAGGAAATTTTTGAAAATTTGCCTAACCTTCCTGTAGGGTTCGGCCATCCATATGTTGGATCTCTCATTCCTTAAATTTGGTCGATGGTTGAAGACCTGCGAGTGCTTTTCTGTTATTGACTTCCAAATGGAACAAATTGAAGAATGGGTTATTCTGTTGGCCCATGCGTTTTGGAAAGCTGGTCTCAAAGGATCGCATTTTTGGTCGTCCGTTGAAGGATATGCACCTCTGCCTAAAAATAGTCAAGGCCAATCTTACAAAAGCAATTGAGAAGCTGGAAGCCCTCATGGGGGAGTGTGGTCAACAACGGAAGATAGTGGTCGAATATGCAGAGACGAAAGATTTGATGAACTTCGAAGAATGTGGGCATGCTTTAGAAAATATAATTAATATGAGGAAAGATTGGGCTGCTGTGTGAATACTCGTAGTCACTCACTTTTGTAAATCAATTTTATGAAAAGGAAAGATGTAATTTTGTCTTTTGATTGTGTCCCTTTGCTTTGATTATTTTGTGTGCTAGCCTTTATCGCAACGCCAGTGGGCTACTGGCCTTGGTGTATTATGTTTAGGTTTTAGTGCATATCAACCCAAATTGTAGGTGAAGTTTTTCTCATTACTTTAGATTTTAAGTGTTGTCAGTAATTAGAAAGTCTTCGCAACAATCATTCGACAAAACTTCTTCGCATGTCGCAACATTTTGAGTTTGGGATGAGATTTCATCTCATATTAGTCACAAGAAAGAATTTTTTAATCGAAGTTGTATCCTATATAATACTGAGCCATACTCTCCTAAAAAAGTTCTAAGACTGAGAATCATCACAACTTATATTGGTTGAAGTGCTGAAGGATAATGAAATTCAAACATTTAAAGCCGGGTGCTTTGTGATCTTTTTTGCAAAGGAATACCTCCATAAGTGTACTGGACTTTAATCATAATCAAGTACTAATGCAAGTGTAAGTAGGAGGTAATTATCTTTTTACTTACGAACTACTAGAGAAAAGGGAATTTGTGTACTTCCCTTAGCTTGGAGGCTCAGCGCGAGTGTTAAACGTCGTTTGAGGAGACAAAAAGTTGTAAATGTCTAATGATATCGGAAAGAACTTCGCAAGTGTTTAGGTAATATCACAAATAAAATTCAAGCATTTTAGCATCGGGCACCTATTGAACTCTATCTATGGAAGATGAATTACTTTGTAGGAAAATGCAGTGTTGTCACCCACACAAGGGTCGAAGTCTGCTGTGCCTTGAGAAGGCAAGGCCCCTCGTAGGCGATATGGTCGGGGTTTAGCCATAAGGGTTAATCATGGATTTCAGGCCTTTGTTTCCTTTTGCGATAAGTTTTGGTCGTCACATGTGAAGTCTGCTTGAGGTCTCTCGTGGAATTGAGATATCAGTAGCTAGTGTTAGTATTGATCTTAGCAAAAATACTATTGTCCATGCATGGAATGGGTTAAGTTTTTTCTCCCCCAGACTATCGCATTTATAAGTCATACAAAGTACCTGCATTCATAAGTTAGACAAAGATCATAGCAGATGTCGCCATGGCCTCCCTAGGTTTGCTAGGGAATATGTGAGCGCACTAGGGTTTCTAGGTTTGCCAGGGCCGTCCTAGGTTTGCCAGGGAATATGCGAGCGCACCTAGGGTTTCTAGGGCCTTCCTGGGATTGCCAGGGGATAAGTGAGGGTGCTTGGCGTTGCCAGGTGTTAGACAGTTTTGTATGCCCTTAGCTTCAATCCGATTTGATGTACTTTTGTTATTTAGTGTAAATAAATAAAGTGCATGTTTGATTCATGTTGTTTGGTATAATTCTGTGTAAGACCCTAAAACTGGACACTAATAGAGACTCGTGTTATTTTTAAATGTTCAAAGCCATTGGATGAGTCTGGGGAGATTTATCCTACCAAGGCTAATACTGGTGTGCCACCAAGTGTTGGGATGGCCTGTCATGGCCACCAGGTTAAGACTCAAGGGACATGCAGTATGGGGTTACTCAAATCCTTGAACCGGACCAGATTTCCAGTATTGCCCTGGACCTTGGAAACAGATGGGCAAAACTGGAAAGTTACACCTGACCCCTAGACTCGATTATGACACTTCACTAGGTGTCGGATCGGGCTGTCTTTGATATGCCAATCAGTGAGATCCTTAGCGGGGGTCAAAACCTGGGCATGTTGGGGCAGCCTGAGAATTCATCTGAGTGGGTGATCATAGTGACAGGATCAGCCCCTTTGTCGGACAAAGGTAATGATCGGGAATGCACTCTCTCTGATGGAAACCAAACTGCCGGAAGTTGATTTCAATCCTTGGAATTTTTTTTTGCAAAATTTATATATGATATATATATGTACGGTTTCAAAATGTTTTTAAATGGTTTTAATTCCTGGGATCCATGTGAGTAGAGAGTGCGGCACTGTTCCTTGCAGCCGAGGGAGAGGTCCTCTCTTGTCGGGCAGTGCTTCATCATTAAGGGCTGAGAGGTTAAGTGTAAGACCATTTAGGATAATACCTGATGGGCTAATCTTGCACCTGCCCACAGTCCCTGGGTTTTTATAAGATGGCTTGGCCCAGGGACCACTTAATGTATGTGTTGGGCCCACAGGGTCCATGTAATGGGCTCAGGGGTTCACTGAGCTTTTTCAGTGAATTCGGCTGGGCCTTGTAATAAAGGCTGAGCAAAACCCATGTGGCTGGTGTGTAGATCAATGCTTGGGTCCCATGCCATACAAAGAAGCCCAACTGGGCAGCAGATTAGAAACTAGTTAAGCACTGAACACTTAATGGGCCAAAAGCCCATTTCGAGCTGGGCTGATATGATCATCCATCTATGGGGCGAATCTGGGATTAAAGTTAGCAAAAGGATTGGGCCTTTAACCTTATCCACTCTGGGAGACCAAATTCAAATCAGATTTGAATCTGGTAACCTTCTGATAAGATCAAGAGTAAGCTAACTTAATCTGTAGATAGGATTAAGATAATCCCCTATCCAAATACTGATTTGGATTGGGATAACTCCAAATTAGGAGGTTTCTTAATCAAGAAGAAAAGAGGAGAAACCCTAAGAGAGAGAGAAGAGAATTTCGAACCAAGGGTTGTAAGCTAGAAAGCCTCCTGCGAATTGAGAAAGGATCTCATTCACACTCCAGAGAGAAGAGAAGCTATTCAGCCATCTTCGTCCCAGGAGTTCTCCTCCAGCCGCCGCCATTCCTTCCTACAAGATTTGATCTTTGTAGAAGAAAGAAATCAAGAAAATGATTCTTGACATCAGTCTTGCAGAAAAGACTGAAAAAGATTCGGTGCTCAGAGTTTCCAGAGGATTCTTGCTAAGGATCCAGTGTGTAGGACGCACTCTGCTGGTTCCGTTCCACATACAGCTCTGCCATTTTCAGCAGGAGCGGATCTTGGTGTCCTCTTTGGGCGTGAACATCAACTTTGGGAGATATTGCTTCTCCGGATCAGGTATAATCCTCCCTTTTCCTTTTGGTTCAGATCTGGTTCGATTATTGTTCAAGTAGGATCCTTGAATATTGTATTCTAAATTTAGGGAATACGATTCTCAGTTGGGAGAAGGTAGGAAAATTTTTGAAATTCGCCCACCCATTCCGCAATCTTTTGGCGTCCATTAGATGGATCCTGCCATTCTTTCAGTGGTATCAGAGCCACAGGTTCGAATCTTGAACCAAAAGAAAATCAGATCTGAACCTGCGCAGATGGACAGAAGCTGTTCTGCCAAGATTTGCGCAGATTGTTTTCTTTATTTCAAGAAACTGTTTCTTGTTAAGGGCGATTGATCTGAAATTAATTTTTGTTAAATCCAAAATTTATTTAGAATTGTTCTTTATTTATTTTGATTTAATGGACTGTTCGAACCTGGAGATCGTAGTGCAGATTTGGCGCAGATGGTCTGCGCACCCTTTTTCCTTTTTATTAATTTATTTTATTCAATTCGGTCTGTAAATAATTTTTTTTTTTATTTTCTAGACTGAATGTATAGGATTTGATCAAGAATGTAATAAATTAATAGAAATAGGATTTCCTTTTTTTTTCTTGATTAAAGAAGAAGGAAGAAGAAGGCGGCGCTGGAGATTTGCAGATGGAGAAATCGCTTTCTGCGATTTGCAGTTTGTGAAACTGCAACCCTAGTGATTAACCTCTGTTTTGCAGGTGGTGCGAACAGTCCATATTTGATTTATGATTGTTGAAAATCAAAATTATTAATTTCAGATCTTTCATGAATTAATTCTTGAATTGAAAATCAGTTTTGGACCATTCCGGACTAGATTGGACCAAAACTGTTTGGACCGAATCTAGGGTTCGAAGGGGATTGTTTTTTAGTCCATTTTTCTCACACTTGCTGTTCCAAATCTGATGTTCAATTACAGGATTTAATTCGGCCCACCTGTAAAGCCCAGTTTTAAATGGTTAAAACTGCAAAAGCCCACTCATGTGAGAAAAGCTGTATGGGCCGAATTGCTAACTGCGATTCAGCCCATACACCTAGTCGACATTAATTGTTAATGTTATGGATTTTAAATGGGCTGTTCAATGGGCTTTAAAGCAGTTAATTGATTGGATCAATTCCTCCTTTACATGTGATGATTGGATGTTTGATGTGCTGCAACCACGGGCCATAAGCACTTGGCCCATGATGACTCGTTAGTGGCTCTTGCGCACACCATGGCTGAATGCACATCATTGCCATGGTGTCCCTTAAAGTCATTGGATGACCCCTCCTTGCTTGGTGGGCCCCACAACCCTGAAAAGGGATGCATACGAAACCCCTAGCCGATTAAGGCCCACCAGAAATCTGACTTTATGAAAGTTAGTGGGAGCCACTTTGGTTTGACCTAAAATTAGAACTAGGGCGTAATTTTGTTCCCTCTAGCAAATATGAGTGCATGTGATAGGGAGATCCATATGATGGACTCTCTAAAGGCCTTCCGTCATTAGCACAATGATGGGTCCTTCAGTAATGAGGAAATGCACCATAAAATTGGGCTATCCATTTGCTGTTGGATCTGTCAGAGTGTTTCATAAGATGATAGGGGCATCATAGACCGATGTGGGAGGGGCTTCACCAGAAAATGGGAACTCTCTCATGGTACCTTGGCGTAACCTGAATATTATGGGTGAGCACTCACTGGACAGAAAGGTTTACTTGAAAACGGCTCTGAACCTTGTCTGACAGAGGCCAAAGGGAAACTCATTTGATGACTGGATATGATCCGTCACAGAAAGGTGGTGGGGTTATGCAGCTGAAACAGTTGGCTTCATGCACCCCATGTGAGTTCCCACATTTCCAAAGACTTTTTTGTCGTCTCCGTCACTGAGAAAGGAGGGAAATCTCAGAGATGAACAAATGGGAATGGAACATAGATTAAAAACCATATCTATGTAGGTAACATGAATCAAACTACGGTTGTGGACTAACGTCTTTGCTGTTTTATCAGAAAATGGCAAACGGTCAATTCGCAAAGCTTTTAGACGATAACAAGCTTAAGGGCCCAAACTATGCCGACTGGTACAAAAATCTTATGTTGGTCCTAACTTCCGAAAAGTTAGATATGGTGGTGAAAAATCCTGCCCCGGAGCGTCCGGGTGATAGGGCTTCTGAGGCCCGTAGGAGGGACTACCAAGATTGAGAGGATAAGAACTCCCTAGCCCACTGCTTTGTCATTGCCTCATTGGACAACTCAATACAGAGGCTGTTCAATCAGATCGAACTAGCCAAGAACATATTGGACAGTCTGAAGACAATGTATGAAGAGCAGAACCGTTCTACTTGACAGAAGGTCCTGAAACTGTTCATGACCGTGCAGATGTCCAAGTGGCAGAAAGTTCATGACCATTGTCTTCGGATGATGGGCTACATTAACGAACTCGAAGCCCTTAGATCCGGGCTAGATCTTGGTACGCAAGTGGATGCCATCCTGAATTCTTTGTCCTCTTCCTTCAATGTGTTCACAATGAACTACAACATGAATAAGCTGAATGTCAGCGTCCAGGAACTCAGCAATATGTTGTAGAGGGCTGAGGATCTACTCAAGAAGGATGAGCCTGTGGTTATGCTTGCAGAAGCTAACAAATCGGGCAAGAAAAAGAGAAAGGCAAAGAAGCCCCAGAAGAAAGCTGCCAAACCCAAGAAGTAGAAGAAGAACAAGGCATCTGTGAAAGAATGATAGGATCCATCTAATGGACGCCACAAAGGTTGCGGAATGGGTGGGCGAATTTCAAAAAATTTCCTACCTTCTCCCAACTGGGAATCATATTCCCTAAATTTAGAATACAATATTCAAGGATCCTACTTGAACCATAATCAAACCAGATCGGTACCAAAAGACAAATGGGAGGAATATACCTGATCCGGAGAAGTAGTATCTCCCAAAGTTGGTGTTCACGCCCAAAGAATGTACCAAGAACCGTTCCTGCTGAAGATGACACAGCTGTGGATGGAACAGAACTAGCAAGGTGCATCCTACACACTGGATCCTTCACAAGAATCTTCTGGAAACACTAAACACTGAATCTTTTTAGTTTTTGTTGCAAGACTAATGTCAAGAACAAATTTCTTGACTTTCTTTTTCTGCAAAGATCAAATCTTGAAAGGGTAGATGGCAGCGGCAGGAGGAGAACTCCAAGAGCGAAAAAGGGCTAAACTGCTTCTTCTTCCTTTTCTGGAGTATGAATGAGATCCTATGGTTTCACTAAATGATTGCAAGAGTTTTTAAATCTTGGGATCATTGTGAGCAGAGAGTGCAACACTGTACCTTGCAGCCGAGGGAGAGGTCCTCTCTTGTCAGGCAGTGTTTGATCATTATGGGCTGAGAGGTTAAGTGTATGACCATTTAGGGCTTTTACCTAATCGGATAATCTTACTTAAGTCCATAGTCCTTGGGCCTTCATAAGGTGGCTGGACCAATGACCATTTAGTGTAAATCTTGGGCCTGCTAAGAGCCCATACTGATTGGCTTAGGGGTTCATTGTCTTCAGCAGTGAATTCGGCCAGTCCTTGTAATAAAGGCTAGGTTGAACCCATATGGATTTTGTGTAAATCAATGTTGGGGTCCCATGCCATATAAAGAGAACCAAGCTAGCTAGCAAATTAAAGGGGAAGTGAGCCTGATAACTTAATGGGCCTAAAGATCATTTCGAGCTGGACTTAATTTGATTAATTAAAAGAGGGTGGATTTGAGTTTAGATTTGCTTTTGGATCAGCAAGAGGATAAGATATGTCTTATCCACTTAAGAGTTCTGATCCAAATAATGATTTAGATCAAAGAACCCTTTCCTGATAGGATTAGGAAGCTTATCCAAAGAAGTTGTAAATAGAGGGAGAAATCCTTCTGTTAAACACTTTTGCATATCCAGATCTTCTCGCTATTCTTGCCGCCCTACCTAGTTTGGTCTCCACATTCTTGTACTGAACAACAAATGTTCTTGATTCTGATTCTTACTTGAAGAATTGGATCTAAAGTTGTTCTCACATCCCCTATGTGATCCTTGCTGAAGGATTGCAATTCTTGTTGAAGAATTGCTTTGCTGATCCTGCCTCACCCTAAGTTGTGTCATCTTCAATGAAGGTGGGATTTGGTACCCTCTTTGAGCGTGAACACCTACTTTGGGAGCTACTTGCGTGGATTCCGTATTAGGTATAACCCTCCCTTAATCTTGGTTTCAGATTTGGTCCAGTTTGTTTCAAGAACGAACCTTGAGAAATGCAGTTTTTCTAAATCAGGGAATAGGATTCCAGGAAGGGAGAAAGAAATTTTTGAAATTTTGCCCAGCCACCCTGCCTGGTTCGACCATCCCTATGATGGATCTCCCTTCATTTCACTGGCATCAGAGGCAGGTTCAAGTCTTGAACCAAATTTAGACCAGATCTGAACCTGTTCAAATGGGTAGAAACGGTTCTACCTAATTTGCGCAAGTTTGCAATTTTCTGATAAATTGGTTCTCAGTTTTGGGCATGTGATCTGAAATTTAATTCTTTATTTATCTAGAACAATTGTAGAACTATTCTATTATTGTTTCTTGGATTGTTGGGTTGTTTGTGTGATGGAGATCAAAATCTTGATTGATGCCAAGATGTGTGCACCCTATTATTTTTATTCTATTCAATTCAGTCTTTAAATATTTTTTTTGATAGAATGTATAGGATTTATTCTTATGTAATTAATAGAAAACTAGATTTTTCAATTTTTTTTTTACATTGGAAGAAGTGCTAGTTCGCACGGAGGAGAAGAAGTTTTGTAGATACAAGGTATGTAATCTGCGATTTGCAGAAGTTGTTTTTGCTATTCGTGATTAATCATTTTGTAGGTTTGCAAGTTGTCCAAGATCACCAAACCCTAGGCCGAATTTGACCAAGTTTGGTCCAAACTGGTTGGACCGAACCCAAGGTTCGATGGGTTAGTTTTCTGACCCAAATTCGGCTATGGGGATTTGAGGGTCCATTACAAGATGTAATCTGGCTCACCCCCTGTAAAACCCAATTTCGATAAGCTAAAGCAAAATCAACCCTATTTCAGCATTACAACTATATGGTCGGAACTGCCTTTTGTGGTTTAGCCCATATACCTTGATAATATTATAGGCCTCAATGGGATGATGATGTGTTAGTTTTAATTAATTAGGGTTTTACAGTTTATGTGATTGATTGGATCAATTTTCATGCATGTGGATATATGTGATGTGTGATGTGCTTTGTACATGGGGCATAAGCACTTGGCCCATGTTTATTCATTAGTGGCTCTCTGTGCACACCATGGCTAAATGAACATCATTGCCATGGTGCCCTAAAGATCATTGGATGATCTCCATTCTCAATGAGCCCTAGATCAACTTCCTCCCCAAGAGGAACCGTGTTGAACCCTAGTCGTTTTGGGCCCATTTGAATCTGACTTTAAGAAAGTCAATGGGAGCTGCTTTGGCTTGACCTAAATAACAGGGACATAACAACTTGTTTCCTCCAGATTTATGTAAGTGCATGTGATAGGGAGATTCATATGATGAACTTTCTAAAGGACTTCCATCATTAGCATAAGGATGGGTTTATTAGTAATGAGGAGATGCACCATAAAATTGGGCTATCCATTTGCTGTTAGGCTGTTTGATTGCTTCATAGGGAGATTCATACGATGTGGGAGGGGCCTATCCTAAAATGGAAGACTCTCTCACAGTACCTTGGCGTTCACGAATATGACAAGTCTACACTTACTGCACAGAAATGTTTAATCTAAAATGGGGACTTCTGCAACTATTGCAGCTACAACCATAGGAACTATAGAATTGTATTTCAGAGGAGTTATTTTACTTAAAGATTATCTTTATGTACCTAATTTGAAAAGAAATTTGATTTCTATTTCAAAACTGTGTATGAAAGGTTATTCTATTTTATTCAGTAATGTGATTACTATAAAGTGGAATAACAAATTACTCACTTACGAAGAGCTTAAGAATGGTGTCTATGTTCTCCATTCTTCTCTAAAAACTAATTTAACAAAAATTACGTCGGATGTAATCCCCAAGAAAAGAACACGTGATACAGTTAATCCCACATGCCTGTAGCATTATCGACTTGCTCACATTAACCAAGATCGCATCACAAGGTTGGTAGAGGATGGTCCTTTGGATTTTCTAACTGTAGAAGATCTTCAAACCTATGAACCTTGCCTTCTGGGTAAGATGATGAAATGGCTATTTATAGGTAAGCCTGAAAGATCTACAAGCACACTAGACCTAATACATACTGATGTATGTGGTCCCATGAATGTTAGGACACGTAGCCAGCACATTTACTTTATAACATTTACTAATGATTTCTCGCGGTATGGTTATGTGTACCAAATGAGACACAAGTCTGAATCCTTTGAAAAGTTCAAGGAGTTCAGACAAGAGGTCGAGAAACAATTGAGGGAATAGATTAAAGCCCTTCAATCAGATTGAGGAGGCGAATATCTCTTCGACGAATTTAGGGACTACTTAAGGGAAATGGAATTATATCACAACAACCTCCTCCTGCTCCACCACAACTAAATGGTATATCGAAGAAGAGAAATCAGACTCTATTGGATATGGTCCATTCACTTCTCATCCACTCGGAATTACCTATATCCTTTTAGGGTTACGCTTTAGAGACTACAATATACGTGCTAAACCAGGTTCCAACCAAATCCGTTCCTAAGACTCCATATGAGCTATGGACCGGTAAAATACCAAGTGTAAGACACTTGAAGATTTGGGGTTGTCTAGCACATGTTAAAAGAATAAGTGCTGATAAATTAGAATCCAAGACCAGTCGTTGCCTACTTGTAGGCTACCCCAAAAGCTCTATAGGTTATTTATTCTATGATCCAAAGGAGTAAAAGGTGTTTTGCTATCGGAATGCCTATTTCTTGGAAGAAGACTATATCCTGGACAATCATCATCAGGAAGTTGTTCTTGATGAGGAGAGCTCAGGGGTAGTGGAAGATGTCCCACAGGCTCCAGAAAATAACCAACCTAGAAGGTCTACTCGGGTATCTAGTCCTCCAGTTCATTACGACTATGATCAAGAAAGTTACTTGATGGAAGCTAGAATAGTGAGGAAGATCCCATGACTTATATGGAAGCTATGTTGGACATAGATTCTTTGAAGTGGGTAGATGCCATGAGAGCTAAGATGGACTCAATGAAGACCAATGGAGTCTAGACTCTCGTAGATCCACCCCTGGGGTAAAAGCAATTGGTTGCAAATGGATTTACAAGAGGAAGAAAGGCCCCGATGGGAAAGTTGAGACCTACAAGGCTCGTCTTGTAGCAAAAGGGTACACTCGAAAAAAGGGAATCGATTATGAGGAAACCTTTTTGCCAGTGGCCATGCTTAAATCCATTAGGATCCTGCTAGCTGTAGTAGCACACCATGATAATGAGATTTGGCAAATAGATGTCAAAACTGCATTCCTGAATGGAGATCTTATTGGAGATATCTACATGCAGCAAACATAAGGATTCATTATGGCAGGTCAGAACACATGGTGTGTAAACTTAAATGATCCATATATGGACTTAAGCAAGCTTCTAGGAGCTGGAACATCCGGTTTGACTCTGCCGTCAAACAGTTTGACTTTGAGTAGAATACGAATGTGCCCTGTGTTTATAGGAAGACAGTGGGAAATAAGGTTACATTGTTGGTTCTGTATGTAGATGACATCTTACTCGTTGGAAATGATGTGGGGATGTTAATTACGGTGAAAGTGTGGCTTTCATAGTAATTCTTGAAAGATCTTGGAGAAGCCTCCAACATCTTGGGTCTTCGAGTCTATAGAGATAGATCGAAGAGGATAATAGGATTATACCAATCTACTTACATAGACAAAATTGCCAAGAGATACCAATCTACTACAAGAAAGGAAATGTTCCTTTTCAGGCACAGAGTCACTCCCTCCAAGGGAATGCCTCCCAAGACTTCCAAGGAGATTGAGGGCATGAAAGAGTTCCCCTATGCCTTAACCGTAGGGAGCATCATGTATGCCATGCTAAGCACTTGGCCTGACATTGCTCAAGCAGTGAGTGTGGTAAGTAGATATCAATCAATCCAAGGACAAAAGCACAGGACAACTATGAAAAAATAAGGAAATACCTTTGAAGGACAAAAGTGTTTTGTCTGGTATTCGGTGGTAGTTCACTATAGATCCTAAGGTATACTGATGCCGACTTCGAGTCAGATCCAAATGATATAATATCTACATCTGGTTACATCTTCACGATGGGGTCCTATGCAATTAGCTGGAAAAGTAGCAAACAAGTGTCCATTGTAGATTCCACAACCGAGGCCGAGTAGATTGCCGCAAGCGAAGCAGCCATGGAACCCATTTGGATGAAAAAGTTCATTCAAGAATTTGGAGTTGTTCCATCCAAATCCACAAGGCCCCTTAAAGTCGAAACACATCAAGAGGAAGTACTACATACTGCAGGAGCTTGTTGGTAGAGGGGACGTCTAGATTTAAAAGGTAGCATCAACAGAAAATGTGGAAAGCTCATTGACTAAGCCACTCACATAGAAATTGTTTGAGAAACACATGGAAAGTATGGGACTCCAATCAAATTGATGTATGCCCTTAGCTCCAATCAGATTGATGTACTTTTTGACATTTATTGTAAATCAATATAGTGCATAATTGAATCAAGTTATTATGGTGTGTTTTTGTGTAATACCCTTAAACTATACACTTAAGAGAGTCGTGTTAGTTAAGAATCTTTATAGCCATTGGATAGACCTAGGTAGGTTTATCCTGCCAAGGCTGACACTAATGTGCTGCTAAATTGGTTGGGGTGGCTTGTCTCAGATGCCAGGGTGAGTCCTGAAGCACATGTAGTGTGGGTTTGCTTGAAACCCTAAGTTGGACCATTTTCCAGTTATGCCCTAGATCTTGGAGACAGATGGGCAAAACTGGAAAGTTACACCTAACCCTTAGACTCAATTATGGTATTGCACTAGGTGTTGGATTGGGGCTGTCTTTGATATGCCAATCAATGAGATCTTTAGTGGGGATCAAAACCTGAGTATGTTGGGGCAGTCTAAGAATTCAGCTGAGTGGGTGATCATAGTGACAAAATCAGCCCCTTTGTTGGACAAATTCAATGATCGGGGAATGCACTCTCTCTATTGGAAACCTAAATTGTCGTAAGTTGATTTGATACTTATTAAGATTTTGTTTGCAAAATATATTTATATAGAGATATACATATATATATATATTATGGTTTCACAAAATGTTTGCAAAAGGTTTTAATTCCCGAGATCTATGTGAGCAGAGAGTGCAACACTGTACCTTGCAGTCGAGAGAGAGGTTCTCTTTTGTCAGGTAGTGTTTGATCATTATGGGCTGAGAGGTTAAGTGTAAGACCATTTAGGGCTTTTACCTGATGGGCTAATCTCTCTTAAGTCCATTGTCCTTGGGCCTTCATAAGGTTGCCCGAACAAAGGACCATTTAGTGTAAACGTTAGGCCTACTAAGAGCCCATACTAATGAGCTCAAGGATTCGCTGTCTTCAACAGTGAATTCGTCCAGGCCTTATAACAGAGGCTAGGTTGAACCCATATGGCTTTTGTGGAGACCAATGTTAGGGTCCCACACCATACAAAGAGAGTCAAGCTAACCAGCAAATTAAAGTGGAAGTGAGCCTAATAACTTAATGGGCCTAAAGCCCATTACGAACTGGGCTTAATTTGATTAAATAAAAGAGGGCGAATTTGAGTTTAAATAAAAGTGGAACTCCACATTCCTGGACTGATCAAGAAAGGTTCTAGATTCTGATTCTTGCTTGAAGAATCGAATCTGAAGTTGTGTTCACATCCCCTGCGTGATCCTTGTTGAAGAATTGCAATTCCTGCTGAAGAATTGCTTTGGTGATCCTGCCTCACCCTAAGTTGTGTCATCTTCAGTGGAGGTGGAATTTGGTACCCTCTTTCGGCATGAACACCTACGCTGGGAGCTACTTGCATGGATTCCATATCAGGTATAACCCTCCCATAATAATGGTTTCAGATTTGGTCCAGTTTGTTTCAAGAATGAACCTTAAAAAAATAGTTTTTCTAAACTAGAGAATAGGATTCCAGGAAGGGAGAAAGAAATTTTTGAAATTTTGCCTAGCCAACTTACATGGTTTGGCCATCCATATGTTGGATCGCCCTTCACTTCAGTCCATTCACTTCTCATCCACTCATAATTACCTATATCCTTTTGGGGTTATGAATTAGAGACTATGATATACGTGTTAAACTAGGTTCCAACCAAATCCATTCCTAAGACTCTATATGAGCTATGTACCGGTAAAAAACCAAGTGTAAGACACTTGAAGATTTGGGGTTGTCTGACACATGTTAAAAGAATATAAGCTGATAAATTGGAATCCAAGACTAGTTGTTGCCTACTTGTAGGCTATCCCAAAAGCTCTGTAGGTTATTTATTCTATGATTCAAAGGAGCAAAAGGTGTTTTCCAATCGAAATGCCCATTTCATGGAAGAAGACTACATCCTAGACAATCATCATCAGGAAGTTGTTCTTGATGAGGAGAGCTCAGGGGTAGTGGAAGATGTTCCACAAGCTCCAGAAAATAACCAACCTAGAAGGTCTACCCAGGTATCTAGTCCTCCAGTTCATTATGACTATGATCAAGAAAGTTACTTGATGGAAGCCATGAATAGTGAGGAAGATCCCGTGACTTATATAGAAGCTATGTTGGATATAGATTCCTTGAAGTGGGTAGATGCCATAAGAGTTGAGATGGACTCAATGAAAACCAACGGTGTCTGGACTCTCGTAGATCCACCCCCTGGGGTAAAAGCAATTAGTTGCAAATGGATTTACAAGAGTAAGAAGGGCCCTGATGGGAAAGTTGAGACCTACAAGGCTCATCTTGTGGCAAAAGGTTACACTCAAAAAGAGGGAATCGATTATGAGGAAATCTTTTTGCTAGTGGCCATGCTTAAATCCATTAGGATCCTGCTAACTGTAGCAGCACACCATAATAATGAGATTTGGCAAATGGATGTCAAAACTGCATTCCTGAATGGAGATCTTATTGGAGATATCTACATGCAGCAACCATAAGGATTCATTGCGGTAGGTCAGAACACATGGTGTGTAAACTTAACCGATCCATATATGGACTAAAGCAGGATTATAGGAGCTGGAACATCCGGTTTGACTCTATCGTCAAACAGTTTGACTTTGAGTAGAATACGGATGAGACCTGTACTTACAGGAAGATAGTTGGAGATAAGGTTGCGTTACTGGTTTTGTATGTCGATGACATCCTACTCATTGGGAATGATGTGGGAATGTTAAATACAGTGAAAGTGTGGCTTTCACAGCAATTCTCCATGAAAGATCTTGGAGAAGCCTCCTACATCTTGGGTCTTTGACTTTATAGAGATAGATCGAAGAGGATAATAGGATTATATCAGTCTACTTACATAGAAAAAATTGTCAAGAGATACAACATGGAGAACACAAAAAAAGGAAATGTTCTTTTAAGGCATAGAGTCACTCTCTCCAAGGGAATGTCCCCCAAGACTCCTGAGGAGATTGAGGGCATGAGAGAGGTCCCCTATACCTCAGCCATAGGGAGCATCATGTATGGTATGCTGTGCACTCGGCCTAACATTGCTCAGGCAGTGAGTGTGGTAAGTAGATATCAATCAAACATAGGACAGGAGCACTGGACAGTTGTGAAAAATATACTGAAATACCTTAGAAAGACAAAAGAGTTTTGTCTGGTATTCGGTAGTAGTTCACTACAGATCCTAGGGTATACTAATGTCGACTTCAAGTCAGATCCAAATGATAGGAAGTCTACATCTGGTTATATCTTCATGATGGGGTCCTGTGAAGCTGCCAAGGAAGCCGTTTGGATGAAAATGTTCATTCAAGAATTAGGAATTGTTCTCTCTAGCACATCACCCATTTCACTATTGTGTTAGCGGAAAATGTGGCAAACCCATTGACTAAGACATTCACACAGAAAGTGTTTGAGAAACACGTGGAACGTATGAGACTCTGGCTTGTACCCGATTGGTCCTAAGTGCAAGTGGGAGTTGTTAGACAGTGTATGCCCTTAGCTCCAATCAGATTGATGTACTTTTTGACATTTATTGTAAATGAATATAGTGCATAATTGATTGATGTTATTATGGTCTATTTCAGTGTAATACCCAGAAATGGGACACTTAAGAGACTCATGTTAGTTTAGAATCTTCATAGCCATTGCATAGACTTGTGGAGGTTTATCCTACCAAGGCTGACACTAATGTGCTTTCAAATCGGTTGGGGTGGCTTGTCTCAGCTCATAGAGTGAGTCTTGAAGCACATGTAGTGTGGGTTTCCTTGAATCCCTGAACCGGACCATTTTCCAGTTATGCTCTTGACCTTGGAGACAGATGGGCAAAACAGGATAGTTACACCTAACCCTAGACTCGATTATGGTATTGCACTAGGTGTTAGATTAGATTGTCTTTGATATGCCAATTGGTGAGATCATTAGCGGGGGTCAAAACTTCAGTATGTTGGGGCAGTCTGAGAATTCACCTGAGTGGGTGATCATAGTGACAGAATCAGCCCCTTTGTCGGACAAAGTGAATGATCAGGGAATTCACTCTCTCTGTTGTTAACCTAAACTATCGGTAGTTGATTTCAAACTTATTGAGATTTGCTTTGCAAAATATATTTATATTGAGATATACATACATATATATATATATATATTATATTATGGTTTCACAAAATGTTTGCAAAAGGTTTTAATTCACGGGATCCATGTAAGCAGAGAGTGCAACACTGTTCCTTGCAGTCGAGGGAGAGGTGTTCTCTTGTCGGGTAGTGTTTGATCATCATGGGCTGAGAGGTTAAGTGTAAGACCATTTAGGGATTTTACCTGATGGGATAATCTCACTTAAGTCCATAGTCCTTTGGCCTTCATAAGGTGGCTGGACCCAAGGACCATTTAGTGTAAATGTTGGGCCTACTAAGAGCCCATACTGATGGGCTCAAGGGTTCATTGTCTTCAACAGTGAATTCGGCTAGGACTTGTAACAAAGGCTAGGTTGAACCCATATGGCTTTTGTGGATATCAATTTTAGGGTCCCACACCATACAAAGAGAGCCAAGCTAGCCAATAAATTAAAGTGGAAGTGAGCCTGATAACTTAATGGGCCTAAAGCCCATTTCAAACTGGGCTTAATTTGATTAAATAAAAGATGGTGAATTTGAGTTTATATCTGCTTCTGGATCAGCAAGAGGATAAGATATGTTTTATGCACTTAAGGTTTCTGATTGAAATAAAGATTTGGATCAAAGATCCCTTTCCTGATAGGATTAGGAGGTACATCCAAAGAAGTTATAAATAGAGGGAGAAATCATTCTGTTAAACACTTTTGCATATCCAGATCTTCTCTCTGTTGTTGCCGCCCTACCCAGTTTGATCTCCACATTCTTAGACTGATCAAGAAAGGTTCTTGATTATGATTCTTGCTTGAAGAATCAGATCTGAAGTTGTTTTCACATCCCCTGCGTGATCCTTACTAAAGGATAGCAATTCTTGCTAAAGAATTGCTTTGCTAATCCTGCCTCACCCAAAGTTGTGTCATCTTCAATGGAGGTGGGATTTGGTACCCTCTTTGGGCATGAACACCTATGTTGGGAGCTACTTGCATGGATTCCATATCAGGTATAACCGTCACTTAATCTTGGTTTCAGATTTGGTCCGATTTGTTTCAAAAATGAA